>NC_092606.1:3314166-4645833 GCF_047663525.1 Anas platyrhynchos
AGGCAGTCCTGCAGAACTGCGGCACGCAGAGCTGCTTTTCGGCCCAGCAGCAGCCAGAAGTACCTCACTGAGACAGAGCAGCCCCAGACAGGCTGCAAGAGCAACACAAATCGGGCTGCGAGCCCATTACTGCCTGCAGGAAAGCCCCACGCGGGAGCACTGTCAGACACGTGCAAATAAAACCACCACCAACTCGTCCCCTTGGCACCAGGGCACCTTGCACAGAGCCCCCCTTTCCGACGCCTCTCCCGAGTCCGTTCGTCACTGCCGAGTAACAAGACTGAGGGACTCCACGTTACCTGCCAAGCCTCCTGCCAGCTGGACGTCCCTCGAGAGCCAGCAGCGCCTGCAGCTTTCCAGCAGAGCTCCTGCAGGCAGCACAGGCTGGAGAGCTGTCGTGGGCTCACCCTGGCCCCATTAGCATGGTCCCAAGCCCAGCGCTCGCCAGGAGGCAGAGGCTGCTAAGCCAGCAGGAAAGCTGGGTGCTTTGGTTGGGGTTTTTCCCCCTGAAATATTTTTCTTCTCCTCTACAGAAACATCTCAGTCGAATGGGAAAAGGATTCTTACTCATCCTGCAAAGTGCTGATAACGCTTATCTGTCTGATCGTAGCCGTCAGCACTTCCACGGCACTTCCCATCCTTAAAGCTCTTTGCCAACACTCGTTAATCTGATTAAACTTACAGGGAGAGCTCCGCAAGGTCCATCCTGACACAGAAGGGCTCGCTCGGAACTAAACTGCTCCTCTTCAGGCAAGAGGGCAGCCTGAGGAAGCAGCCCCAAAGCCAGAGACACAAACAATGCCCAGGCAGGTACCACGGGAGCAATGCCCATTTGTTGTTTGCTGACCCCTTTGGCCAGGCTTCCTAGGCACTGGTGTCCTGGAGCAGGGAGGGAGGGAGGAAATACTGCAACTGGGCTCTCTCAGAGACACGGAGACGTGCACACACCAGCTGCACACAGCTTTCTGCAGAAGCATTTGATGAGCATCCATTTATTTGACCTCACAACACAGTCACCAGCAGTGAAAGCACCTGACCTGTTGGAACAGGACACAAAAATTCGAGTTGGATGGTATCTGAGCACAGATTACGATGAAGTGCAATTGCTGTTCTCAGTACCGTGCTGAGAGGGCAAACTCAACTCTTCACTCAAGCCAGAGGAGAGCATGAAGATCTGGGAGCTAAGACCTTGCTGGGAAACCTAGCTAAGATGGTAGGAAAGAACCTGCCTTAAAAAATAAAATAAAATAAAACACCTTCAGATAAACTCCAGCATGGAAGCCATACTTTATAAAAAGACTGCCGATGTTCAGCATCTAGCCAACAACAGCCAGATTGCTCACGTACACATCTACACCAGGAGCTCTGCCCTCATCGCAGTGGTGGAGAGGAGGGAAAAACAGTAGGAAGGGCATTTTTCCATCCTGAGCACAGCCACTCGGCTGGAGGGACCCACATCCATCTCAATTACCATCTCAAAATACATCAAATAACATCTGTGGCTCTCAGCAATGCAAAAAAAAAAACAACCTGGATTTTTTTTCCCTGTCCTAGTGGCAAACACACCTGGGTTACAACACACGTAGCAGCTCACAGACGTTCATTCTGCTGCAGAGCCAAGGCACGAGGCTGATTTTAGGCCGTGCCTCTGGCTCTGCAGAGCCCGGTGAGCTCATGTTCCTCAGCCTCGCTGACAGTGGGCAGCTGTGAAGTCACTCCATTAACCTTTTTTTAAAACAATAAATAACAAAAATGTTTCCATTACTTAATGATTGTGTGCCTAACAGCCTAAGAGAGATGAGTATCTGCCACTGCAACAGAATCCGGAGTTTTTCTTTCAGAATTCAGGAGAAGTTTATCTCTAGAATGGTCACGATTGAGTCAATGCAACAGATATTTGTACAGATTAATTAATTTGCAAGAAATCAGACAGCTGGCTTAGACAAAAGGAATGGATTCTAGGAAAAAGCTTATCGACTTCCTCTGCTGCAGCAATCAGTGAGAAAATCAGCTGAACGCACTGCCTGCACACACTGCTGCCCTGCCAAGTCTGCTGCACCTCAAGGAAGAAAAAAACACAACATTTTACTGTGCAAACAGCTTTTTAGTTCAGTTTTCACCCTTCACCTGTCCAACAGCCACTTTCCACATTAAGTTCTTTAGTAATTCATGAAACACCAGAGGAGAAAGGCAAAGCCTGTGCTGAATGCCAGCTCCGCGAGGCTGCTGTTTGTACAAGCCCACGCACCACAGGAGCACAGAACAAGAACTCTTACACATGAAGCCCAATTCTGCAACCAACCCATTCGCAATGCAGCTCAGAGGTAAATGTTCCTGTTCATTCTGGAAGGGCAAACAGCAGGTTTGTGGGTTAGCTTTATGGATTATTTACTTTTTAAGATAAGAGCCTTTAGTTTGTTAAATGCTTAGCAGCAAACGCTAGGGAGAGCTGCCTGGAGGAGTTCTGTAAAAAACCATCTGGAAGCCCAACCTTCCTCCTTCGGTGTGCGTTCACATTACCATGGGAAGACCCAGAGATGTAGTTATGTTAATTACACCACAGCGGGAACCAAGCTGGGAGAGTTCTTTGTTTCCACAAGGTCACAAACTTCAGCAGCCAGCGTTGCTCCAGGGTCTCAGCAAGGTTTAAACAAAACATTTGAGGTAGGCACACCGATCGGGGTTTTCTTGACATGGAAGCCACCTTCACGCTGCTTAACACACTGCAGTTTGAAAGAGGAAGGCTTGTCTCTAACACAACGAGCTAAAAGGGGAGCCTGGGTTTAACACCCAGCTCTGCTGATCCTCCCTGGGGAGTCAGAGCTGGTGTCCCAAGGCCAGATGCTGACCCCTCGGGGATACCTGGCACAGCTGGGAGCCTCCGCACGCGCGTGGTGCGGGGCTGCAGGGAGGATCCTGGTGCTTCGGGAGGGTCTCACCTCAGCACAGGGCTGCAACAGCTTTGGAAAGATGAAGTCAAATCTGGAGGCGGCAGGGTAAGGTGTTTGTGAAAGGCCCTGAACGAAAGGACGAGCGTTGGGAAAGCCAAGAAAGAAGTAGCAGATGGGTGTAAGCCACGTACCTCTACTTCTTCAGTAGAAATGCACTTGGTGAGGGGTATCAGCATGATCAGAAGTCATTACTGCTACAAGAACCATGAGTGTCCTTCCCTAAGGAAGAACTCCTTGCCTTCAGCTCATTCTCCAAGCCTTGCAAGCCCATGGAGAAAGGAAAACAGACTGCATGCCTGCATTTACTTTTACTTTCAACAGATTCACGTGCAGAACTGCACTAAAGATACAGCATGGAGCGAGATTCTCACTTAAACCACCTTCAGCTGGAAATATCCTTCATTCCCCTTACTCCTTTGGGCATCTCCTAGCAAGGCACTCCGTTTCTGCAGACCTCAGCTCTCCCATCCGTGCCCTGGAGACAGCAGCCGCCAGCTGCAGGAGGCACTTTGTGGTTCTGGGAAACAGGATCTGGATGGGTGGCTGCAAAAAGACACCAGAACATAACGCAGACAACAGCCAGGTAACCACTAGAGGGCATCAAAAAGAGTCAGAAAACAGCAATTAAAGCCTATCTGGCCAGAGTGAATCAGGGCCAGGCACAGCGCCAGACACGCTGCACCTGCCGTGCCTGCACATCCCACAGGCAGCTTGTCAGGAGGAACATCGGTTTCTGTTCTGCTGGGAAGCTGTCGATAATAAAACTGTCCCTGCCGTTGCGTCGATCGGAGGAACAAACAGCAAAGCTTCAAGGCTCGCTTCAGGTTAATCCCCTCCCCCAGTCAGTCCAGCTTCATCACTGTAGACATCAATGCTGGTTTTAATAAATTATGGATTAACGAAGTAATCTATGAAAAAATATATTTTAATTGTTCTTTACATAGTTCATTTACCTTCTGACAATTTAGAGATTAAATAAAATTAAACAGATTTTTTTTAATTAGGCAACATCCACACCAGTGCATTTTCAGGCTCCCAGGTGCAACTGTGGCACCAGAAGCAAGCGCAGAGGCTGCCTGCAGTCAGAGCAGAAGCTTCTCTGTACTGAGCCACAGCTCACAACCGACCGGCAATCACGGGAACAGGCTGGGTACGTCACTGAAGACCCTGCAGAGATGCTTCTTTCCTTGCTGTGAGCTGCAGGGACCTGAAGACCACAAGAACTTTCTGAATTTATTACAGACCTGGGGCTGAACTCAGCCATTCAGGCCCATCGAGCGTCAGAAATGCTAACTCATCTCTCCCTGCAGCACGGAACAAAGCCCGCTGCTCAAAACAACCCCGTCCAACACGCCACCGACACCACAACGGGGAGGCAAGGGAGGGAAACCATTCTGGAAAGCTTCCAGAAAATGCCTCCTTTTACAATTTCATCTCCAAAGACGCAGGGCTGCTAGCACAGACATCACCTTTCAGCCTTGGGAATCTGTCACCGTTTTCAGGGCCTGCCTGCGCCGGCACGGGGAGCTCAGCCTGTGCCAGAAGGACGACTGCCACCTCTGCTCCAAATCCTCGTCCCACTCGCCCGCGAGTTGCCTGGCAGCAGCATCCTTGCGATGCAGGAGAGGCTGCGCTGTGAGAGCAGGCGGTGCTGGAGGCTTTCTGGCTGCAAGCTGCCCACCTCTGCTTCGCGGCCGCGCTCCGGCACGGCTGGCTCCAGCCCCAGCAGGTGCCAGGGGGATGCAAACCAGCAAACCCCGCTTGTGCCACAAATAAACAAACTGCAAGCTGAGCTCATTTAAAACACCAATGGCTCCGTTTCCTCGTTTATGTTTCAAGAGGGTTGATGCCAGCGTACCACACACGGGGCTACCAGCCCTTCATCTGCACTGGCCATGCACCAGAGGGAGGTAAGAGAAGGGCTCGCACGCAGCAAGACGCAGCCCTTCGCCCGTAGCCACCTTCCTGCCAACGCACTACATGCTCAGCGTGATGGCAGCACTCGCAGCCACTGATCAAGGATATTAAACACCACCAAAACGATGCACATCCAGCATCCTGCAAAATGCAACACCCCTCCCAGCCCTGCCCCAGGACCAGCCTCAACTGAAGACATGAAGGAAGAGCTCTTCCCACCCGACTGACCAAAGGACCCGAGGGCCATTTTCTGCTCCGATATCTGCAGCTCTTCTTCTGACCAACACCAAGGATAACGTGCTGAGTTCTGACCAACCTCCTCCAGAACCACTTTTGCCCAACAGCTACTTTATTAATGAGGTGCATACTTTCCATGGCAGTTCAGCCGTCGTGCTTCTAGCTTGCATTTCCATTGAAGGCATAGCAGCCCTAGAGCCACGGGAGAAAAGTCAGGTGAAGATTTACAGCCCTAGTGCTCACATGACAGAGACTTTATAACCGAATCGAGTCTGAGATGGTCAAGTCAGCTGTTAGCCGACCAGTTTTTGTCATTAGTTCCTCCTGGATATCCTCACTAGCCTGCACGTTACTGCCAAGGCATGCGAGCTGACTCGCCTCTCGCAGCTCCGTGCCTACTGACGAATACTTGAGCTGGGAGTTCCTGGGATTCTCATTAATTTTTTTTATAGTTAATTATTAACTTTTTTTTTTGGCAAGGCTGGACAATCTGTTTTTAATAATACATTGCTTGAGCCATCCTTTAGTAATACTTCATCAGTGAAATTTAAATCTTCCAGAGCCCCGTGGCTGAGCTGTGCAATCCCTAGGTCATACCACGCTACATTTTTCTCCTCCTAACAAAGTGGCTGCCAACGTGAAACAGGAGAAGCCAGAGTGCAGCTCTGCCTTCCCCCTCCGAGGATCAAAACCTTCTCTGAAGGGCAAATTCAAAGCATCCTCAGCTTTTTCAACTTTTAATAGCCTTCGCTTGACCCGGGGAGTTCAGTTCTCAGTTCTGTACGAGTCACAGCTGCGGTAAGAGGCGAAAAGCTGCTTATTTTTGGGCCTCGGCACAACATCCCACCTCGTAACACGCCGGAACAAGGCTGGAACAGGTGCAGAAGCGATCTCTGGCTGCTGTAAGCCTGCGTGGAGGCACCGGAAGGCGGCTCTTAGGGGTTGCATTCCCACAACTTCCACTGACTCACGCTGCCCGGCACTATCATTTGTTAAAGCAAGAGTGAAGTGAGGATAATAGCTATTTACTGAAAACAGAGGAGCGTGATTAGCTTTAATTAGCACTGTCAAGTGACTGGAGATTGTCGGGTACGAGATGTGGGGGAGCTAAGTCTTATTAATTACGTTATTTCCTGCAGCCTTAAGTGGCTTGGCCAGTCCGGCGACGCTTCCGGGCACCACACATCCCGCCCCAGCGAGCGGCAGCACTCTCGGGCAGCTCTGGAGGATGCGGTGGGTGAGCAGAGGGTGGCAAAACCAGAAGGCAGGAGCATTTGGCTCCTGAACTGCAAGGCCACCATGCGGGCCATGCCCAGACAAGCACGGAACAAAGGGGCAAGGAAGGCATGGGAGAGAAAGGATGCTGAGCTTCATCCAGCGAGAACTAGAGCTGGGAGGGATTGGGGGCGGCCAGGAACGAGATTCAGGCCCTGCAGCCCACCCAAAAAACTGCATTTCACCCCCCCCCCCCCCCCCCACCAAAAAGGCAGACCTATAAAAAGTCTTTGTTTGGGGAAAAATAGGTCCGGCTGCTCAATTGGCATCGCAGCGGCAGCAGACGTGCTGATTTACCAGAGGAAGATGTGCTCTAAGGAAATGAAAAATCCTGGCATGAGTCATAGAAGTCGATCTCGTCTATAGATTTGTCTTGGTTTCTGGAAGGAAAAGGAAATCTATCCTTAGCCTTTCATTTCTGTGATTAGATCTGGGGGACAAGGCCTCGGTGTTAACAAGCCCAGAAAAGAGGGAACAAACTGAAGGACCAACTCACAGAGAAAGGAAGCCGTGTGTTTTGCAATGGTCTCAAAGCGATAAATACGCTCTGCTTCGCAATTCTGCCTCGAGCCTCACCGATTAGCTTCCAAGCAGCTAAGGGAACAGAACTCCCCATTTCCCCAAATGCCACTTGGTGATCTCTCCCAAATCCCCCTGCTCTAGCACTTCAGAGCTGACCTCTGAAGTTCAAACAGACAAAGATTTCCCAGATCACCATCAAAGCCCAGAGAAAGGCGAGCTTTATTGACCTTCAAGAGGTTTCTAAGCACATGGTCAAAGGCAAGACCATGATGCAAGACCAAGAAGTAAATGTTTTTTTACTCCTCTGCAATCCCTGCAACGCTCCTATGGTAGTAGCACACTAGATCAAGGAGCTCCCACCTTCTAAACTGCCAGCCAGGATCGACACCAGAGTGACCAGATCCTTAATTATATTCTCTCTCAGCAACAGGTATTCAGCCATGAGTCAAGGAGCCTTTGAGGGAATGTGGATTTACAGGTAGCGATGCTGCCTTCCTCAGTGCAACCCTGACTCAACTACCCACACCAAACAGCAAAGAAAGGAAATCACTTATTCAAAGCCTGTGAATCCAGAGGACACAAGGCAGCCCCATGACCGACACAGCTGTGCCACCTACTCCCAGGCCCTGGCACCATGAAAAGAGACACCTGCAAGGGAAGGTTTAAAATTTTAAATAAAAAAAATATTAATAAAATGAAGAAGCACTAGATTAAAGAAATATCTTTGTCCCTCCTACGGCATTCCCAGTTTTACCTTCCAAGCACCAAAAGCTCATTTTTCTTTTCAGCAGGAGGCAAGAAACAGGGATCCGGTGAGAAAAGGCCAACGTCTTAGCTCTCCGTTCAACCGTGACCATTACACAGCAAACATTTCAAAGCAAGCAGAGGCGTGGAGCTCGGCACGGCGAGGTCTTAAACAACGTAAACGGGAGCGCTCTGGAAGCACGAAGTCACAACCACCTCTCCAGGCAGGATCCTCTCCCGCAGCTCTCCGTACCTGCCTGTTTCTGACCGCCTGGCTCAGCAGAGGCCTCCTCGTGCTGCCCACTGCAAACCTTGGATACCAGCGAAGGAATCAGCAGAAAATCCTCACCTGGAGCACGGAGCAGGCCCTGAGGACGGCAGTGCCAGGCAGGCAGGTGCCGGGTCCCAGCCCCAGCTCGGCAGCCTGCCCCTGGCCCCTGTGTGTGCCTGGAGGCCGCAGCCCGGAGCGGGTTCACCCCGATTCACCCCAGTGGGTGTGTGGGGAGCGGGTATGGGGGGGGGTCCGGCTGCGCTTTTGGACCCGTCCCCGTTCCCTTGGCAGCAGAAATCAGCGCCAAAGCCTCACCCCCAGCCCCACAGAGAGCTGCTTCACCCTCACCGAGCTCCCTCTGTTTTTTCTGCCCCACACCAGGTCCCTGCAGGGCAGGGCGAGACCCGGGCCCCCCCCCACCGGGGTCCCCACACCTGAGGGCGGCTCGTGGGGGGGGGGCCTCAAGGCCCGGCCTGGGTTGTGGGGGGGGCCCGGTCCCACAGCCCCGAGCTCAGCGGCTGCCGGGCCACCACGGGCCGGCCTTCCTCCCCTCCTCCTCATCCTCCTCCTCCTCCTCCTCCTCACCGTCCCCAGCCCGGACATGTTGCCCCCCCCCCCCACACGCCTCACACAAAGGCCGCCGCCCGCCCGCCCGGCCCGGTTCGGCCCCCCCCGAGGGAGCAGCCCCCGGGGACGTGTCTGTGAGGGGGGGGAAGCGGCTGTGGCGCAGCCCGGCCCCGCCGCGCGCGCGCCCCCGGCCCGGCCCGGCCCCCCCCCCGCCGCACTCACTCGCCGCAGCGCGGCCCCAGCGCAGTCGGAGCGCGGCCGCCGACGCGCCCCAGGCAGCCCCGCAGCGCCCTCCCACCGCCGCTTTATAAGCGCTCCCCCCCGCCGATGGACAGCTCCGCCGGCCAATCGCCGCCCGCTGGCACATAGCAACAAGCCAGCGGTTGGGCGCCGCCGGCCGCAGCCCATTTTGCCTCCGCCAATCAGCGGCCAGAAGAGGACAGAAAAGCCCGCCTCCTCCTCCCTCCCTGAGCTCACTGCTCGCTCCCCCCCCCCCCCGCGCCCCGCCCGCCTCGCGCAGGCAGCAGCTGGGCCGGCGGCAGCCAATGGGAGCGGCGCTGGCGCTGCCGGCGTGGAGCGCGGCGGGGGGGACAACAAACAGAGGCCGCTGCCTCTTAAAGGCGCCGCCACCCCCGGGCCCGTGAGGGAGGGCGGCCCTGAGGGGAGAGGGCGCCGCCATGAGCGCCCCCCCGGCCTTACCCAGCGTTTTGTCACCTCCAGGCCCCGTGTGGCCGAGTGTAGAAGCAGATCTGGCCTGTACCCACCTGCACGCAGCCCCAACAGATTGTTTTTTGAGGTGTGATTACCTCAGAGCATGTTAATTGAGAGTCCAGCAGCACACAGCCCGAAATAAACTGATGGCATCTCGCTGCCTTTTTTTTCCTGGAGTTCTGGTTCATAAATAGTGCCATAACTCTGCTTTTCCTAAGTGTTAGCAACAATTTGTCATAGTATAAACCATTATTAAAACTGTGCTTTATATCCGTCCTTTTGTCACAGGCAGGGACAGAAGTTACACGTCACATTTGCTCTCTGGGATTATTCTTGCTCTACTGTTCTACTGCCTTTTAAAATATTCATATGAATATTTTAAGCAATTCTATTGTATTTGGAAATATGGGTAACTACAAGGGGAATGGTCTGTTCTATACAGTAAATATATGGACACCAATGCACACTAAGAGCATTAAGCAATGGGTGATACAACACAGTATTTCTATTATTTGTAATAAAATAAAATATCCCATATATAGAAAAATAACTTTCCACCTTGCATTATAAGCATAGTTTTCTTCCACACAAGCAAAACACGCCTCTCAGATCACATTACTGAAATGCACGCCAGCTAGCTAAGAGACTGTATAAACCAGATCTTAAACCACAAAATGGCATTTGTTCCTGTAAGCTGGTGGTACTGCCAAGTACAATTTAAATATCCTATTAATGAAGGCTTGAGCACCATGGTAGTTGCTAGCAATGAAATAGACTCAAGAAGGAAATTGTCATGTTATCCTTAGTCTGCTACCAGAGCAACAAGAGCCTACTTTGTGGGCTTACTTTAAGCTTCTTCTTTTCTTAGATAACCTCCTTCCTCTTCAGGCCAGCAACCAGAGCCAACACACCAGATTTTCAGACCCGCAGAACTAGATGAAGCCATATTTACAAGATCTAGACAAACTTCTGTGCAGGAAGTGGTGAAAAATTTGCTTGAACTTTACATCACCAAGACTCCTCAAAAGTAACCTCAGATACCGAAAATAACAACTATCAGCAAAATAAGTTCGCACAACATGAAAGAGAGGGCTGCTAATGTAAGCTTTTTTGTTTTGTTTTCAAACCTGGAGGTGAGTTGCACAGAAGTTTTGTTTGTTAATAAAAATGCATGTTATTTACAAGAATATTGAGCTGATTACAACAGAACATTTTGTGTAGATAAAACCAAGCTTGCTTTAGGATGGTGGTTAATTGGAATTATAATGATATAAGTTGAGTATCGCCATGGAAATCCAGGGGATCACACAGCTTTGAAATCACGGGAAGAAGACTATATATGAAAGCCAAAATTGCTTTTTAAAACTACGTGCTAATCTTTATGAAAATCCTTAGAAAATCTGGTATCTTTTTACGGGTAACTACTTCATTAGCAGCATTTTCTTCTGTTTGAAAAAATACAATGCTAGTTAGGTGCTAATTATTTTCTCATTGAAGCTGCAAGTCACATTTTCACAATTGATTCTGCATTACAGAATTTGGTTGCAAGCTCTGGAAGTGCAGCCTGATAAGCATCATGAATACTTCCGCTGGGCTAAGCTTTTCGAAAATTCATTCACTTTAAAAGTCTGAATTTTGGATCTAACCTATTTGACAGCTTGGGTTTCAACTGAACAGCTGAGCAGGATTTTTCATTTATCTATTTGCAAACATCCTGTTTTTGAAACTTGAACAAGACAGCTAGCGTCTCCCTGCTCCGGGTCTGACATCAGTTTCAGTTTTTATTGTAATTTAAACTAGAAGCTGCCTGGGGCTGAGCCAAAGCATCACCGACTGGGGCTGACTTTTGCTATTTGACTATCGCTGCAATATTGAGAGGGGAGAAAGTATCAAATTACTCGTGGTATCTCCATATTTTTAGTGCTGCAATAGAATTAGTAGCACTTAAAATCCATTAACAATCTCAGTTGCTTGGTGCTTACCAGTTTTATTTACTGATGTTATTGGCCTTGTAATATAAAAATACTGCACCTGATATTGCCTTTGCTTTACTTATGAAATAGGGGTATGTCAAACTTTTTCGATGATATCACAAAACAACGTCTTCAGGTACTTTAGATGAGAGATGGTTTCTTTACCAACAGCGGTATTTTCCTCCCCTGCTTGCAGCATTACTATTTTCAGTGCCACAACCAAACCGCAGGTGTTTCAAGCCCTTCTTGCCCTCCAAAATCGACAAGACACCTGACAGCGGAGCTGCAGCGCCCTCAGTACCCCCAGCCTGCTGTCGGCTCATCCTGCTGCCCACAAAATCCTCCTGCACCTTGCAGCAAGACCACCGCAAGGCACCGCGCAGCCCGGCCGGCCCCACAGCTGGGCTGCGGCGGCCTCCAGTGGCCCGACAGGGACCTGCGGCTTTTGTGGGGGTTTAAATTATTTTTCCTGCTTTCTAAACGCTTTTGGTAGCGCATTTCCCACAACCGTTCCCCACACACTCAGGGAACTGAGGGGGCAAACGCAGATCTCAGATTTCTGCTGCCACCGCAATGGTCTTGCTCACCGATGGAGTGAAGTATAACCTGAAAAATACCCCAAAGCAGCCACACCTCAAGCTTTCTCCTTTTGGATTATGAGCAGGGTTGAGCTCTGGTGGATATGCTGGTGGAGGCCCAAGTGCCAGTACTGCAGACTTCTCACAGGCTGCACTGTCTGGAGGCATCACTGACTGATGTTTTCCATGCTGAAAGACATACATGTGTAGCAGGATGGATGTGAAAACTCGTTCAACGTTTTCCAGTTCCCTGTTCTGGTTTCCTAACCATTTAGACTGTTTTCTTAGAAATAAACTACTGCCCAGATCAATTGTGGAAATATCATCAGCTACCAAAATCTGCAAAAGGTTACTAAATACTGTTACACACAAAACCCTACTTCGCCTCTCTTAGCTAATACAAAGCCTCAAGGCTTTAAAATTACACTTGACCTTAAAACCTAGTATTAAATGTAATTTAATGGCAATCCAGAAGGAAAGCTGGAGTTTTACCTCTAGAACTGGTGTAAACATTAACCTGCTGATCGTGAGAAAAAGCCCATTGGTATCAGTGCCGTATTTATGGCAGAGCATCACCTAACAAAGGACAATACAACACCGCACAGAGACTTGCCACAAATGGTTATCTGGTAGCATTAACTTATTCAAAACACTGCTAGCTTGCTGCTGCCAATTCAGCAGCAGGTATCTGTCACCTGTCAAAGGCTTTTTATACTCCATAATCTGTTGATCACAATTTTTTGCATAAGTCTTCTACAGAAGCGAACATGGAAATGACTCACTGTGATGGACACAGTTTACTAGAACAAAAGCATCCCAAAGCCATTACAAAAGGGGATTTCAGAACAATTGAAGGGCCACAGCAAGGTCGTTTTAAAAATTAAGTCTGAATTTCCAGGTATTTAACATTTCAACAGAGACCAAAGAGAAAATGATGTTTAACCAAATAAAAAATGTAGATCAAGCCCTTCTACAATAAAGGCTCTCACTTCAGCCTCAGTCCAGTTGCTCTGGTACTGGATTTTACATGCACAGAAAGCTGACCCTTTGCATTTCCCTGTTCATTTCAGATATGGCGTTAAAAATGCACGCGTACAATCTTAGAGTACAGCCAGAACTGGGCCACTGATCACTAAGTCAGCTGAACACCAAACAATGTATCTTAAAAAAAAAAAAAAAAAAAAAAAAAGAGAGAGAGAGAGAGGACCTGTCTCCCAACCATAAAAGCTGATATTTATTTAGGCATGCAATGCTGTGCTCAGGAATTAAGGACCATGATATCTAAAAAGCAGCTCTGCTGCTGACAACCACTTTCACACTGAATTACGAAGCACAGGCCAACGCTCTCGCACTTACACAGCTGCTATTGAGCATGGCTACCCAAACCACTAGCATATATAATAAATCTCAAAGCATTCTTAAAACAAGCATTTGTTGGCTTATTTCAACTTGCTGTTTTCATCCATGCAGAAATACAGACCCTATTTTTAAGTTAAGGTCCCAGACAAGCAGGCAGAATCTTTAAATGTAGAAATGCTGATGGCAAGAACACACGCACAGTGTCAGCTCTCCTGCCGTGCTGGTCTTGGCATTCAGTTACAGCTAAGGTACTAGAGAACACCCTTTTAGCTTCCTCTACCAATATTACACAGGACTTGTCTACTTCAAAATGAAAAGCATATAGTACGGTTTCAAGAGTTTAGTACATCACATGTACACTTTCCTGCTCTTCTCTGATCTTACATTTTGACTATCTGAATTTGCAGATGCACAGACAGGCTGTGCTCTTTGAAGCATGCCATGCCTCTTCTGCAGGCACACCTTTGTTTGGAAGCAACAGCACACACTGCAGTATTGAACAAGCAAATTCTCTACAATGTTTTCTAGCATTGCATACACAGACTTTTCTATCTTAAAATGAACCAAAGATAAATCAAATAGGAATTGACTTCAAAAGTTTTAGCTAAGAGCTCGTTTACTCATGGCAAAGGCATGTTTAAATCCCCTGCAGGTTTCATTTAGCTGCAGATGCTATAATTACTATGAGGAAATCAACATAATTGCCAAAAAATTCTAGAAAGTTCAGAGCATTTAAGATGTCCCCATCTTTTGAGCAACCCTATCCACATAAAAGACCACCATCAAAACTTTGAAGTTTACAATGCTATAAATAGTAACCTCAGAAACTATCCTTTCAGGCAAAGAAGTCACAAGAGAGTAGTATTTAGGTTTAGATCTTTTATGAGCAAAGATGTTTGAACATGTCACATTTCAAGAGCATCAATCTTTCTTTACAAGAAAAGAAAAAAATCACTTCATAGATTTTGAGCTAGAGAGGTCCACAGCATTTTCTGCAAATTAAAAGTGCATGGAATACATGCATCATCCTTCATACATACAGTATTTGCAACAGGATTGAGAACACAGTAAGTGTTAAACGATATTTAGAGTTAAAATTACCCAAAGGAAAAAAAAAATCTCTCCTTGGAGAGAGGGATTAACTGAACATCCCCCTGGACAGCTGTGCAAAATCAACAAGAGCTTTTCTGTACAAAGGGTTTAATAAAAAAAATATCACACAGCATGTTCTGGAATATTCAAAATAATGATTTGATAGAATAAACATTCTATAATTCCCTCAATTCCATATTGTTTTGTTACAAACAGTTATCACAGCCCAAACCCTGTGCATGGGTGCTCAGATTCATGGCTTCATCCTTACATTATCTGTCTCAAAAGATCAAATTTTAGCTCTTATACTGGAATTCAAATGGGTGACTGAATAAATTGGTCAGTTTTCCAGCACCGAGCCCCTCCCTCCCACGTAGCTTGACTTACTCAAATTTCGGATATTAAGTAGTAGATTTATCAGAGAGGTGATATATGAACAGCACAGTCAAAAGCTACATCAGACGTAGGAAGACTAGTGGTTGAAGAACATGCTGAGCGTCTTTGACGGCAGAAGTTTCCAACACCGCTGCTAGAGTGAAATTGTCAGAAGATTATAATGAAATAATAAAATTAAGTCCATATTTTAATAAGTGTTTTGTCATTCAATAGAAGATAAAACAAAATAGCTTACTTAGGCAGTGATGAGGAAAACTTGAGAGAGAAGCTAAGTCATCATGTGTCCCTTGAGACATCAAGTCCAGAAATCAAGAGTGGCGCTTTAAGATTCAGCTTTTCCTAGCCTAAAAGAACTTTTAACGTTTAAGTGGTATTTCGTAGTGTTCTCTGAAACCAGAGTTACATTTGCATCTTTGTGAAGGTGTGTATGTTGGAAATTTGATAGCAAAAAAAATGAGTAGAAAAAATATAGGAAGGAATTTCCCTTCCCTTAAATGGACATCACACAAACGTGATTATCCATCCAGATGGACTTGACATTCTAACACAAACAGGCATAACAAAATAACAAAGATGCTCCATGATTACAGGTATGGCATGGCGTCTTGTCTCCATGAAGTGAGACAAGAGCCTTTCCAAATCTGAGCAAGCAAGGGCAAAAAATTAATTACTTTAAAAATTTTATAGTAAGGAGTATATCTTGCAGTAAACATACTTTTGTTTCTGGCTTATTATTGAATGAGATCCTTTTCAAGTGAAGTTCCTCTAAGAAGTAGATGATATCATCACTAAACAATAGTTTTGTTCCAGCAGTATCTGATGATTAAACGACCGAGTTTTGTGAATACATCATTGTGATTAATTAAGCTAAAATAGTTAAATTCTTTCTGAAAAACCTTAACACTAACATAACACCAAAACACACAGGCATTGCAGGCTCAAATCTGTTTGACACACACATAGCATCTGTTCACAGTGACAGAACAGCGTTCAGCTTCCAGAAATACATTCCTTTCCAACCTCATTCCATAATACTTAGGGATTCCTGGCTTTTGCTGCTTTAGCTAATCCTGCGTCCATGCCCATAAACTTCAGGAATATTGAAGGTACTTTTGAGGATAGAAAGGACTAAAATTTACACACATCCTAGAATGACACTTGCTCCTGTTTTAAGTACATACATGAATCTGATTTGGGTGAATTCATTTGAAATGAACCTTACGTTGTGCCTAAAACTCCTGACCAAACAAAGTCTTCTTTGGTCCCTCACCCTGAAAACAACTTCCCATTTATCAAGCCAACAGATGTTAAAACTATTAAAGTGCAAAAGACTTCTAAAACATTGGTTTCTTCCATGAAAAGACTATTTCAAAGTAAGTGTAATTTATATTAAGTGTAATTCTCCTTTCTGGGAGGCTGGCTACTGCCACGCCATGGCAGCCTGACAGGCAGGTCAGAACCAGGGGCAAACCTACAGCTTTGCACTGGAACTCAGCATCAAGCCCAGAAGCTGGCTTAAATGCTGTACCTAGACCTTGACCAGTAAGTCACAGTATTACTTTCACATCAAAGAGGGGTCTAAATACAGCCACAACTCATGCTCAGTGTTCTTATCAGTAAGAATAGCTAAGAAAATCTTCACTGACCAAGTGACTGTCTTTACTGACTATACTTCACAGGCTAAACTAACTGGCCATCCACAGATTCTGCTATTTCTCCTCTGCATTTTAGTTTTTGCTCTACAAGTTATCTGAAAATTAAAAGCAACACAAGCAATATATACACAAGGGTACACTTTCAAGAGTTCTTTAGTTTCTGCACACTAGAATATAACTGGAGTAATTGACATGTCTTTACATCTGCTTAGGAACACTCGTGACAGTGTGACAGGTAAAATAACACTTATTATCTACAGGTATCCTATCCAGCAACTTTCTTCTTAACCATAACTATTAGTGAAGTGCACCTTTGCTAAATGATCTATTTACAAACGTAAACTATGCAATTAAAGTTTTAAAATAAATAGACAACCTTTACATTACGTAGCAACCTGACAACAAGGTCAAGGATCACCCAGCTATATCTTTCAAACAAAATGATTTGCGTACATTGCCCAATTTTTTTTTTATGACATTCCTTGGCTGAATCTATTCTGCAAGGTCTTCCTTGTTTTTCTTCCCTTACGCTGGATAATTGTGTAAAAACTCCTTGAGCTTTGTTGGATAGTCTGTCATGACTCCAGTTGCTCCAAGATCAAATGCCCTCTTGTATTCTTGTTCTTCATTCAGTACCCAAATATACACCTGCAGTATGGAAGAGAAGAGAAAAAAACACATTAATACAGGAAATCCTTAAAAAAAAAGGTGACTGTTGACCTAAATTGTTTCATGTGTGACAGAGATGATGCCACATATTTAAAATGATTAGACTGCGATGCCAAAGACAGACACACAAAAAGTCAAAAAAAACAAAAAACAAAAAACAAAAAACAAACAAAAAGGCAGCTCCAAACAGGTAAGCAGTTTCACAAATTTGCAGGCTGAAGTTTGAAGTGAAAAAAAGTCTTAACGGGATTTAAGTTTTTTAAACCTTTTTCCAAACCTATAACTCTTCCTTTGAAACTAAAGGACTGCAACTGTAACAGCAGAAGCTACTGTTTAGGAACACAAAAGAAATTTGCAATGCTAGTAACAGAACAGACTTGTACTTCAGAATACATGCTGCCTACACTTCATAAACAAATCTAAAAATTAGAAAATTCCATCAATAGTGAAAAGCTAGGTAGATTTTTGTAAAAAATTATTCTAATTGGATGCTACTAAGTGTTTTGGTAACAGAAGATTAAGAAATATATTTGTTTTAAATGAACTACATAGGCAAATTAATTCTGGCAGAGAACATGAACCCATCTTAAGGCCATACCCAGCTGGTTCAAATTCTCACTAGATCAAAAGCAGATTTCCTTTAGTTTTGCCACACTATACCTGAATGCCCCGAGCAGTGAGGTGGTCAAAAAGAGCTTTCCTCATTAGCAGTCTGCAAAAAGGAGGAAAAAAAATATTTGTTCAAGAAAATTCTCAACATCCGTTGACTTTCTGTAACAATTTTTTCCACAGAACATTTAGATTCAATGTTTTCTACAATAAAGAGATTTAAACTACAGGAAATGTAGTTTAAACAACTCAAGACTGCCTAACGAACATACCTAGAAATTTGCATTAGCTACAGATATTTGTATCAACTCTCCTGAAAAACAAATTCAGTGGGCACCTCCTTCCTTGTACAGATACCCTTGTACAATGGCCAATGAATCAATCCCTTTGCTTTCAGAATAATTTATCCTTCCCACTAGAAGAAATGAAAGCTACTACACAACAGAAACTAAACAGAGTATTCAAGAACTATTTTAGGTCAAACCGGAATATTCCCCACTGCTACTGTGCCTCAGTATGTTTCAGTGTACAAATAAATAAATGTACAGGAACATCAATGAAAGATTTGAACATGATTTATGCTGCACTGACAAAAAATGCTAAAAGAAACTGAAAAAATCATAACCTATCAAGTAGGTGTAGCAATAAATTACTCTTAGTTGCTTAAGCCAACTGTCGATGTATAAACAAAACATGATTAAAAATTTAATAAGATTAAAATCTTACGTGTCAGCTAGCCAGATAATAAATTTCTGGCTTCTTGACATCTTCTGTGGTTCTTTCAGCCTGTTGAAGAAGAAGAAAAAAAAATTACTAGAGCACAGATTAAAATATTCAGATTTTCCTGTGAAAAAAGAACCATGAAGAATTAGTCTTGCAGTTTCTCAAGTTAGAGCGGTAATTGCCCTTTGACTTCAGGACAGTGACTTAGAATTGGGTTACACCAGAGAAATGTGTTACATTTAAAAGCAGCAGCAGAGACAGATATCCAGCAGCACTTTCAGTAAGGTACAAGAAACAAAAAGCACGTGAAGTCTCATATCCACCCTATTACTGACTTGCCTCGCCTCTTGGCCTTAATCAGACTAATTTGTTCTCAGTTTCCACATCTAAGAGGAAGAAAGGTGCAAAAATTAGTTATTTGTACAGCATTGCAACAAATTACAATCTACATGGTGTGAACACGAGCTGTGCTGTAAAGGCAGCTGTTGTCCCACCTGAAAGGGGTATTTACAGAAAATGCTCTCAATAGGAAACAGATCTACGTAGACATCCCACACTATCCATAGAGTAATTTTGAGCTGGCAAGAAACAGGTTAAATATAGAGGACCAGAAAATTTGCATAACTTTCACTTCTGAATACACAAAAGTACCTAAACAACAAAACAATACAATACATTAATCTTTTGAGACAGACACTGTCAAGATAATAAGCATACACTTTATAGTCTGCCCTTCCACCTTCCACCAAGGACACAAGTGGACTGACTGAATTCTAGCTCTGAAAGAGAGGCATTACTAAAAAACTTTTAACATGATGTGGTCAAACTATCACCAAGAAGAATGGACTCATAACTTAAGCCAGTTACTCATATAGGCCTTAACACCCCTTTACTTTTCCATGTAAGGAAAACTTCAATGGTTGGGACTCATTTCTCCAGATTCCAGAAAAATCAATACTTCCAAGACAACTTTAATCCCTTATCATAAATTCTGATACAGCTCCTTCAGAACGTACTAGATCATTATCTACCTATCTACTTGTGCAGTGCATTTCCCTTAGAAACATTTTATTTCAGTCTTTATTCAGCCTGAGGTCAGTGACTTAATCGATGCTCAGGTTGGCGCTATCATGCAATAGTTTATCTACTATTTTAGTGTGGCACCTACCAACCAGCTCTAACTCACTTGAGGATGATGGAAGGCATAGGAATTTCCAAAAATTCTTCCTTGAAAGGAATGAACGGCAGCAGACCAGTGTAGAACAGTCCAAGAAGCAGGAGGACACGTTGCAAACAGAAGATGATGGGAATATCAGCATTCTGCAGGAACCAGGAGAGAAAGTTTCTAATTTATCTTGGCAGATTGTTGAATTTGTTGCAATTAAATTTACTCATCTTGTTTAAAATATATTTTAATATGTTAATGATACTTGTTTGAATTTTAGCACTCACACCTAAAAATTAAACAGCCAAGTGTCTATGTTATGCATGCCACTGAAATTAAATTACTCTTTCTGGTAATTCGTAATCCAAGTTTTACACAATTTGAAGGGGAACAGTAACCTGAAAAGGTGAAGTCTCAGTAGTCTCCAATACCCCTTCTGTGACCTGACAATTCAGACTGCACAATACCACGCAGCATTTTAGCTTTGACTCATATTACCAAAAAGACTAAGCTGTGCTTTGATAAAGAGCTTGCTACGGTTTGGTATTACATCAGCTTGCTCCACAACAAATTTTAGAAGAAGCTGGTTTATGAATCAAATCATTCAAGCATTAATGAACAAAATGAACAAATACAACCATTGTTCAGGTAGCAAAGTGTTGTCCTGTTTCAGAGCACAGATAAATCAGTACAGTATCTGTAGTCTTAACTATATCAGTTTCACTCATCTGCATAACTCCCTTGGACTAAGCATAGTTTTAATTTAATTCTAAATTGTACAATTTTGTAGCACAAAAAGGAATAGAATTTATAGCTGTAAACAGCTTCATACCAATATATATAAGTGTGTGGTAACTGATGTCCACATGCACTATTTTAATAAAAAGAAATACATAATAAGCAATCCTTCTAAAATTGCTTTCATACCAGATGAATGATGTGCAATACTGGCATTAGGAGGTCCTGGCATAAAAACGTAAGACTCCATATATTACAAAACAAATATAAAATGTGATTCAGCTTTATTCCTTAAATGCTTTATTGCAGAATATATGACTGTTAATTGTGCTTGACTCCATTCTGCTTACTACACTGTTACAATAAATTAAGTGCAAAATTTCTGATCATAACAAAGTCTGGCATAACTCACTTGATCTTGATTTACAGGGTGCTTTTCTGTATACATCACACAGTAACAAGCACGCAAGAACAAAGCTCAGCTGGATCCATTCTTACCTCCTTAAGACACTTTGATACAACCTCGTAATTGACATTCCCCCATACTGTCAAATGCTCTCGTTTATACTGACTCACCAGCTCTGAAACCTGCAATATAGAACAACAACAAAAAGAAACCTAACATGTATTCATTGAATATTATATGTGGAATAACTTAACTGAATCTCTACTTGCTAATTTTCAAGTGCATAAGTCATAATAGAAAAGATAATTCTTCTACACAATCTCCCATTTTAAACTGATTATGTTGCTTTGTGTTCAGGACAACAGATAAAAGGAAGTATCACTACCCCTACAAGATGCCAACTGGATGCCAAAACAGTATCTCATGGAAAGCAGGTTTCCTCTTCCATCATAAGCACTGATCATTACAATTACACCATGTTTCCATGCTGCATTTGTAGGCAACGGTCCACAAGAAGACCCTTCACATGAAGTACACAACAAAGATGTTTCTAGCAGTTTGGCATTTCGTCATTAGTTTTATGCTGATATAAAAGGTCAGTAAAGAGCTGTTCACTAAACATCCTGCACTAGATCTCTTTGTTTTGCATTACTTCATATGTGGTGCAAAATCTAACACGGGAAGGATGAAGCTCCCCAAGAACACAGACCTGAGTGGTTCAGACTGCTATCAACTCCAAAAACCTCTTTTCTTTTGGAATTTCAACATCCCATGACATTCAGTCTCATTTAAGCACATCTTTTCATGTACCTTTTTGATCAACACATTGTTGTTCACTTTGATGTCAATGTTGACAGGAGTTTGTGGAAATGCCTCAAACACCTCTTTCAGGAGAGGAATACGGTTATCTTTTCCCTCACAGTGACATTCTGGGGAAAAAAGACAGTTGTCACTGCTGTGACCTTTTATAATATACTGTAGAAAAAACCGAGATGTCAAAGCATTTGTCATCTTAAAAGTAAAAAAATAACACAATTCCTAGAATTAGCACATTTTGGAAATAATAAACAAAAAATCCACCAACTTCACTTGGATAGCTGTAGTTAATTATGGCAAGCTCATTTCTGTAATGAAAATGTACGGAGCCATTTTCACATTTGGGGTTGAACTATGTGAAATTCAGTTGTAATTTTGCAACAGCAGAAGTGCAGGCATTATTAAAATCCTGAACTAGCCAACATGGACCCAGTTACCACGCAACAAATGCAATGAGATTAATATGAAATAAGACCAAATGAGAAAAACTTTTCCTTCTTGGAAAATGTACTGGAGAAGCATACTATGTAAAGGGAACAGATGGTAAAATACAAAAATGTTAGTGCTTGAAATTGCTTGTGGCTCTCTGTATTACTATACATAAACAAAAGATGTACATGTGTGAAAATAACATATTGTGGAGCTCAACTTAGTGCATTTTAAGTATTTTTCAATTTTGAAACTTTTTTGCACACTTTATTCACATTGCAGTCCCAAGAATCACAGTTTTCATAAGAAAACAGGTTGATCTTTTTTGAGGTTTTCCTCTCTTTCAGCAATATTTATACTGATCTTTAAGTCATACATACAGTAACTACTATACTCTTAATTCTCCCTCTGAAAATATCTGTTTTATCTTACATCTCATATTCAAGCTCAGAGTGAACCACCACAAGGGCATTGTAAAAAAAAATTGCCTTTGCTTTCTCTGTTTTTGGACAACAGATTTTTAATCACCACCCTCTGAGGAGGTCACAGGGGAACTAGAAAGCAGCTGCAGGACCTAGACAAGCAAACAACTGAGATGTTTACTTGGAAAAAGATATCTTACATCTTAGATTTAGTCACTGTCAACCAGTATAAAAAAAGTATGTATTTTAGTTTCTAAAGCTACAATATATTTTGACACTTCTCTTCTCTAGATACTTAACATTTCTCTTACCCAGATTCTGATAGATGCAAATACACACTTTTCTATTCCCTTTGCCAAAAGAAGAAATTGTCACATGGATATTAGTTACTGTAACTGTGAACTGAAACAGTAAAATACAAAAACTTACCTTTCTGAAATGTGACATCCAATTTGCAGAGATATGGTGGAAGCTCCTGAAAAATAAAGAGGAAAAAAAAAAGAAAAGAAGACTAATTTAAATACAAGGATATAATCATGACTTTTCTTGAAAAAGTCCAAAACATGTCATTCATAAGGGATGTAATTTAACTGTAAAGACAAAACTCATTCTTTTTTTTTTTTTTTTTTTTTTTTATCTCTTGCCTAAAAAGTGATTTTGCAAGTGTAATGTTCATTCATGGTTGAACTATTTGGCATTTTTGAACTGGCATTACCTGCAGCTGAATAAGGCAAAATGTTTCCAGATACCCATCTCAAAGTTCTGAGAATTCCACTTACATATCAGATGGAAAGCCAGTTCTGCAAAACAGGCTTTTAAAACTGTCAGTGCAGGTAGGATTCCTCTACCAGCTTTGCCCATTAAAAAGCCAGTCACAGGAGAAGGAGCTCTTGACTAAGCTTCCTTTGTCACCAGTATGGCAAAACAGGCCCGCCTCCAGAGAGCTATTCATCTGCACTGCAGTTGGACGGAGTTAATCAGCCTGTAGAAGTGTGCCTGTTTTTATCCCTTGACTACATTGGGAGCCTAGTTCATGTTTTTTTGGCAGACTAGATGAATCCTTTCCTCAGGTTTTGGATACTAAGCGCACACCCTCTTCCTGCCCACCCCAGCCATTCTATAAACACAGTTCTAAACACTTTTTCTTCAACTTACAGAGTATTTGAGGTCAGATATATTGACATCGACTCCAGTTGATCTCTTCAGGTTCTCATCATGGGACACAACCACTTGCTCATCCTTCGTCAGGTGACAATCCAGCTCCAACATGTCTGTTCCTATATTAACTGCACTGGAAGCAAAGAAGTCTGCCTTGAACCACACGTGTATTTTGTACAGGTCCAAACGTACCAGGTATGTGTTATTCAACTGAACTAACCCCACAGAAAGTGCTTTAGATGCTTTATGATGCAACGCATCCTCACAACCTTACTGCCAAGCAAGAAACAAATAATTCTGTTGCAGCAGAAAGCTGATGCAAGAATAAACAAAGTACTATGAATCAGAAACGGGATTTGGACTTGGGAGCCTTGGCTCTGCCTTCCACAGAGATGGAGTGACACTTCTGTCTGTTGCAGCCTACTGCCTCAATACTGAGAAATCTACTTCTTTTTCATTTTCGTTTTTCTTTTTAATTGTTTCATAATGTTGAGTGTGATGCTCATCAGTATCAGCACATTTATCCCGAGAAGACAAGGGCTTGTTAAAAAGAACAATTATGTAGTAAGCATAAACAACATGACAAGGACAGGAACGCCTTTTTTACTTCCTCTAAGTTAGTCAGGAATGGAAGGCTCAGTACATTACCAATGGGACATTCAGGTTTTGGGCTTTTTCAGCTAGCAAAACTACATATTCTTAAAATAATTTAATGAAAAAAAGAATAAAAGTCATTAAAACAGCTGCTTATATTTTTCAAAGAAATGCTGCTGAATTAGCTAGTCATGTTCCAACCCTCTTTGTAAAGTCCTAATCCAATCCCAAGTTCACCCTATAGAAGCTTAACTAATAAGAGAAGAGGTAAAGAAAGCAGAAAGTGGTAGTAATACTGATGAAAAAACTACAATAAACCTCCTAGGAGAAAAAAAAAAAAAGCTTTCCTTTAACGAGAAGCAAATCACTCATTTCATTAGAAAGGTACTCGGGAGGTATCACTCTAGCAGACAGCTGAATGTCTCAGCCTGAATTTTGAACACTTCCTTTAAAACACTGGGCTGCTCTTTCTGAACAAATCTTTAGTATCTGTGAGTACAGCCTTTTCCTTAAGAAAAAGGCTTTATTGACTGCTGAAGTACAAGTGTGCCATAAACATTTACAAGTGCAGGAACAAAACAAAAAATAGAACATCCCCCCATAAGCATTTAGCACAATTTCTGGTCCATCTGGGATAATGTTCAGGAGGGGGATTGTCAAATTAAAGCACTTTGTTAACTGTTTTCCGGTGCCACTAATTAGGAGGAAAATAAAAATCCTATTAGGCAGCCCGTTCTGCGCAACCCTTCCTACCGATGAAAAGCATCTCCAGCTATACTGCAGGAGATGTGCCAAGTTTGTAGAGGCCATCCCCATGTAGCACCATGTACTACCATTTAACCATCAACATTTATTAGAAATATTACTGTTTAAAAAGTTCATGACTGATGCTGAATGGATAAAGGAGAACAACTACTTGCCTTGTTAACAAATTTGAGCATTTGCCAGGCTCTTACCACTAGCCTGCTGTTAAGAAGCTTCCTTAAAGTGCTGAGTTTTTCCAGCTATAGATCAGTTTGTTCTGCAGTTCTGTACTAATCTGAAAGACCCAGGGTGCTGCAGAGAAGGCTCAGTCTGGAGAACATCTGGAGTGAAATGTGTTCTGATCCAGCTGCACCAGAACTCCAGTCGTCAAGCAGACTCATAGTTGCAAATTAGGATGGTAGAGCTCTTTGCTTGTTTAACTCCAACTGCTTTCAAGCAATAGGAAATACCAGGAAATATTTAAGAAATGCCTTACCTCCGAAAATAATGCCTTAGGCAAGGCCTGAAGTAGCACAACGTACAGAGTTTATAAATACTAAGCTAACGACATACACTTATTGCTGTAACTGTAGTGTTTAAACCTTTCTCTCTAAGCCCAGTATGATCATAAATGTAAATACAGTAAGATAAGAGAAATGTCTGGAGAGTTTACTTAGCAGCTTCCTGTCAAGACAATGTTAAACTATCTTTGCACTAGGGACAATTAAACTTGTAAACAAAATATGAGAACATCTTTTATGCCAGATCTCCAAATCCTTTAAGACTCTACAGATGGCTCCTTTAGTTTAAAAAGAATTATTCTACAACCTAAAACCACTGCAGAAGCATTTAAGTGTAGCATAACATGATTACAACCCAAGAAATCTGAAGAATGTTTTATCTATCAGGCAAACAAAAAATACCAGTTTTGGTACAAAGAGCTGATAATTGCTTTCAGGAATATTTGTTAAGTTATGCTGATACAGAACTGGAAGTTACCAACAAAGGTTTTCTCCCCTACATCCCCCCCAAACACTTTGTTTCCATACTAGAGCCATTTCTTTGTCATCATGCAACAATATTAAATATTCCACAATCCCTTCAGTGCAAATAGCATACATAAAGCTACCTGCTTGCCAGTAGTTTTGTTACTATGGAACCAAGGGGACAGGTCATATATTTCAGACAAGAATTCTCTTTTGGATTCGACGACATCAATGGTCAAATAGGCCTTCCTGCCCGAACCTGCAGAAACAACTCGTTCAGGCACACCCTATTTGGCTTCACACAAAATTTGATGGGTTACAAATTGGTTTATACCAGCCATCTGAGCCAATCCAGATGATTTTTCATCACATGGATCACCGGTTTTCTACCCAAATCCTTTTGCTAGCTTACTAGTGGAGATGGCAGCGAGAGGGTGAGAAGGACAAAGCCTTCAGCCCTTTGCAGGGAAGCCAGAACTCTCTCCATTGTCTAATGCAAGGTAATTGCTGACTCTGCTTTCTGCAGAATATGCCTTTATCATTCAGCCACAACAATCTCAAAACAAGTAACTGGACTTTGCTATTGGCAGTTGTGATCAGTCTAAAAAGTGGACCTCAGTGCATTTGTTACACCACAGCTGTAAAATAATTAAAATGGTCAGAGGAGAAACAGACAAATGCCTGTAATTATCACAAAACAATCTGACTCCTAGTGCAGTCCTTACCATAAGTACTACAGCCTACCTCTGAGAATGAAATAAAAATAAGTTGTGCTACAACTTTTCTTCTTAAGAGCCCTCTGCATATAAAGCCGGTACGATACTAAATCAAAATTCAGAAACAGTTAAAAAAGAAACACTTTCTGGAAAGTGTAGTAGGAGAGCTGAAAAGAGGCAGGCCAGCAGGAATGAAACAGAAAGCTATGCTAAGCTTCCATGGAGATAGAAAATACCGCAGTACTTTCAATAGCACTGTTTGGTCGGGAAAGCTGGCACTACTCAGCCTGCAAGGAAGTGTGCAAACTGATGAGGCTACTTACACAAAAGAAATTTTAAAGAAACAACACACAAACAAAAAAACAAGAACAAAGAGTAGCCCACATAATTTGGTCACTACTCTTCGGCAGCTGGAATTTTAGATATGCTGCTTTTTCAAATGTTTTTGGGAACACCAATAGAATTTATTGCTTCTTAAATGCTGAAGGCTTAAAAGGCTTTCCAGTACCAACTCAATTTTAAAGCCCTAGCTAAGAGGCTTTCACACATTGTTCAAACAAAGTATGTGTATGAGGTAAAAAAACATAACACAAACATTTTTAATAACTTAATGGGTAGTATATTAAAAGTTTGTTAACATTAAGACTTCAGTCACAATACTCCCTGAAAACAAGTGATTAACCTTTGCAGAGGAGGGAACTGAATTCCATGAATCTGTGAAGAATCTAAGAGAGGTGCTTACAGCCATAACAGCAGTCAGCAAGTTCATCAGACCACCTGAAATCCAGCCTTGTAAACTAATTAGCACACTGGTACAGGCCGTGATCTGAAATACCTCTTGAGAAATATCAATTTATCTAGGAAAAAAAGTCTATGATATTAGTTAGAAAAATAGCTTTATAATGATAAATTGGCAGATTCAACCTCCATTAGACATGGAAGCAACATTGTTCTGTGTTTAATTACTTAGAAGAGGAGGCGGTCTCAAGAGTTTTATTTGCAAACTCCAGTCTACTACATTACCATGTATAAATCATAGTTTGTGGTTTCCCAATGTCTTCATGTTTAAATTGGAGTAATGTTTAGCAATCCATAGTAGTCATTCAAAGGAGAGATGACTTTTAGAAATAGGACACTGTAACCCAAACAACTGATGGAAGCCTGATCTTTTTGTGATTACTTCACTCATTAACGACATGACAACACCACAGGAGCAGGTGTTATTGGTTCCATTTGTACTCACTGGTGAAAGGCTGCCATCGTGTTCTCCAGATTCTCTCCAGCACCTAAAAATAACAAAAAATAGAATATGAACTAAATCCTTCTCCTTCCCTCAATCCCAGACAAAATAAATACAAAATTAATGGATTAAAGATATACGTATTTTGAATAAATATTTGGGGGAATGAGTATGAAGCTGAAGTCAGAAATCCCAGCTGCTGCTGACCCACTGGAGAGACCCAAGAGAAAGGACTTTGTCAAGGTTAAACAATTGAAAAAAAAGTTATCTTTGATTTGTATAATACTTTGAATATGCAAATCGAAGTGTTTATTTTACCAGCTTTTGTGTGTCCTGTTTTTCCTTAAAAGCATTGTGATTTGGCTAAGACAACATGCTCTGCGGGCACAGTAAGGGCATTATGCATAAGGTCTACTTCAGAGCTACTGAGAGGAGTAAAAGGGAAGGTGACAAGGGCTGGGGGGAGAAGACTGAAGCTGCTATTCCCTGAACACGTAACCCAGTTGACAGTCAAAGAGGTGACAACCTTTTTCAGTCCAAGGAGGCCTCCTGAAGTGGTGCAGCTCTGTCAGTAGAGATTGACGCTGCCAGCAAAGAGAGGTCTCATACAGCAGGAATTAAACACATCAACTACTAAAAGACAAGCAAATTATTTTTTCCTCTCAGGCAGGAATAAACTCTGCAACTCGGAAACCATCATTATCTACGCAAAAATATTTAAAAATCAGCCTGGTGAGGGACTGGAAAAGGTTGTGCCTTCTTTCCCGCCTTGGCAAACTTGCAATACTCTAAACCGAAACACAAAACAACTTCAGGAAGATACACGGAACGATGAGGATATCCAACTGCTCTTTGCAGTGACGAATGCCAGGCTTTGTAAACAACAATTACAGAAGCTCCAATAAGGCCTGGCCTATTAAGGAGGCTTCACCATTACACACTTATCTAACGCTGTGTTTAGCTATTTAATTAAAGTAACGCAATTCTGTGCACACACAACTGGCAATTTAATATTGTTTTTATCAGGTTAGCTTGCATTGGTAAGCTTACAAAGGCTTAACTGACTTAGAATCAGAATGACAAAACCTCTGTGGTTTAACATAAACCAAGATGGTAAAATCCACAGCAACTTCTGCAATTAGACCTTCACCAATACTTTATGAAGTTTGATTGCAGAATTAGGAATAGGCTGAGTGGCAGAAATGACCTAGGGATAAAAGAGAGCAAGAGAATCTCATCAAATACTTCCGATGATTGCCTAACAGACAGGAAAAACCTGCGTAAGACCTGAATGATAATTTATTATTGCAGCTAACTTTAGTTTTAAATTTTAGGTAACTTGTCGGTTGCGTGTACAGCCCATACATCCTGAACTGCAATAAAGGGGGGGGGAAGTGATCAAAACATTATCCTAACATTTCTGGCAGAAATTTACAAAATTAAAACTTTAAATGACTGCAGTAACAAGTTGCGTGTTAGGGAGGTAGGTGTGGTGAGTCGAAGCAGTTGGTAACAAAAAGCCTGACTTGTGTTCTGGGGAAATGAGGAAAAAAAGTTTAGAGATGAGCTGAAACGGGAGCTGCAAATCAGCAAGATGGGTTTCACAAACCACATTCAGGAAAGGGAACTACAACAAGCAAGCTTTGAAAGCACCCCTGTGAGACATGTAGGAATCAGCCGACCACTGGCTCAAGAAAACAACCCTTACAAATTCTGGGGTGTCCCCCCACTGTGCAAGCAGTGGCCACCACTAGGAAGAATGAGACCATGGCTGGAGCACGGTGTTCAGCTCAGAGCTCCCCAGTACAAGAAAGACATGGATCTACTGGAGCAAGTCCAAAGAAAGACTGTGAAAATTCGGGGATGAGAGATTCTTGCATGCAAGAATCAGAGAGATTCTTGGCGGAAAGCACTGGATTATTTCACCTGGAGGAGTTCAGGGGAGATCTTATCACCACGTATAAATAAATACCTGATGGGAGGGAGTAAAGACTGAGACAGACTACTCAGTGCTGCACACTGAAAGGACGAGAGGCAATGGGAACAAGCTGAAATCCTGGAAATTCAGGTTAAACATGAGAAGAAAAAAAAATGTATTCTAAGAGCGATCGAACATTGGAACAGGTTGCCCAGACAGGCTATAGTCTCCATCCTTGGATGTCCCCAAAACTGGGTCCTGATCGACCTGCTGTAGGTGGCCTTGCTCTGAACAGGGACGTCAAGACATGACAATCTCCTAAGGTCCCTTCCAACCTCAACTATTTTTTAATTCTGTAAAAATCTCGGACAGGCTGAATATACACACTTATGTCCGAGAATGCTACCCCAGGTCAAAGGCTCTGCAATCCACACAGCTGGAATTGACAGAGGACTCTAGCACAAAATACCAATAAATCTTTATAATTCTCAGACATGAGCAATTTTAAAACTATGCAGGAGTAAAGAAATAATTCAGGGATACTTCCACAGAGGAGCTATAACCTGAGATAAGAAAATACCTGCATGAAAACAGAAGGAAAACCAAGCCCCGCAGACTTACAAAGCTTCACGTGCAGAGGTTTATCTCGGGGAGGACCAAGACAAACAAATTAAGTGTTACCTCGAGCTCCTAACTTCATTGGAGTAATGCAATAGGAAACCTGACACTGCATCTGAAGCTACAGCATGACTAAAGCCAGATGAGCACCTAAGTCCCACAGGAATTTAAGTTACAAGATAAACACTACACAGGGTGAAACGTAAGTGATCTTCAGTCTCATCATACCCAGTGAGTAAAAGGCTGCTGAGTTGCTTAAGGAATGTACTTCTACCCTGGGCGTACTTCTCCCTATACCTGCAGACAGCAGCAATTTGAAGACCTCGGACTTTGTCTCTGAATGCCTAATGAATAATAATCCTCCCTTTAAGTAAGGCTTTTCTACCGTTCTAATGGTGCTTAGTGCAACTGGCCTAAACGCCTGCATTTGAGGCTTAGGGCTGTATATCTTAACTAAGGTCATTGCAAAGAAGTGAGAACAAAAGAAGATTAAGGTCACACCAAGTTCCTACAAAGTCATCCGCAACTTTGAAACAGCTTGCAAATTAACAAGCAGGTAACAATCAAAGTTAAGAACCTTTGTGGAATGAAAAGCCCTGGTAAGTAGCAGCTAATACGCATATTCCAAACCAAAAGGAGCATTTATGCTATACGTAAGACTACGAGTTATAACGAAGGCTAATCTATCTCATAAACCAACTAAAAGAAATCCATGTACTAAGAGCTTGAGGGGATCAGCTCTAATTTTTGCGTTTGAATAATTCAAGGCAGAGATAGTAGCTAAGGACAACTGACTAGACCTGTGATCAAACACTGCATTAACTGGCACTAGAACCAACGTTTAAACTCAGCATCCGTCACATCTTCCACGCAATCTAGAGCAAAATACTTACTAGAAAATCGATTGACGGTATTTCCATGAGCTGCAAGGGGCAGCAGGGAACAGGGCATAGAATAGAATAGAATTTGCTCCATTTTTTCCTCCAGATACTTAAAGAAGCTAGAAAAAAACTTCAGAAGCACCTTTTGGCTATTTTATATAGAAGCGACCAGCCTACCCACCAGGCCATGGAGGAAGGCTCATGGAGGGGCCAAGACTCACAAAATGGGCTCGGATTTACCACGGCACTGAAGCAGGAGCTGTCTCCAGCAGCAAGGGCAGCAAGAGCAGCATTTCTCCTGACACCAGAGGGCAAAGCAGACGGGCGGGCAGAGGCAGGACGGCAGATCACAGATGTTTCGCACCTGAGCTAAGCAGCGGGCAGCATCTCGCTAGGAACAAAGCTATCGTTAAGGCAGAATCCCTAGGAGGAAAGCAAACCCCCGGCTGAGAGGAAAACCACGAAGAGCGACGCAAAACGCGCTGATTGCGGGCGACGCGTTCTGAGGGGGAGATGACTTCGGCTTTGAAATCGAGCACCGGTCAGCAGGTGGCACCTAAAATTAGGCTACCGCAGGGAGGTTTAAAGGCAGCCCGAGCGGGAGGGGAACCCCTCGGCGGCCGCAGCCTCCCCCCGGCGGAGCCCCGCTCCCCTTTCCCTCACTCACCGCCGCGGTGGGAGATGTGCCGGCAGCGAAACCGCTGCCGCTTGGGCCGGTGGAGGAGCCCCGGGCACTTGAGGAGAAGCGCCGAGGTGAGGACGTAACCCCCCAGCGTGGACAGCAGGTAGAGAGTGGCCGACATCCTGCGGCAGGGAAAGCCGCTTCGCTGCCCGCAGCCGGCAAAAGCGACGAGGCGGAGGCGCTGAGGGAGCGGCTGAGGCGAGGCAGCCGCTGAGGGAACGGCTGAGGAACGGCCGCGCAGCCGCACCGCCCGCCCTCCGCCCCCGGGCCGGCAGCGGGCCCCGTGCGCAGGCGCGGGGGTCCCGGGCCCTTCCCGCCCTTCCCTGAGGTGATTTTGCCCCCCGCGGGCGGTTTGTAAGGGCTGGCGGCTCTTGCCCCCTTCGCTTTGCCCCCGTTTGGCTCGCTGTAGTGCTTTTTATTTTATTTTCGTGCTGGAGCAGCCAATTTAATTCGTTAAGGAGGGTTAGAGCAGGGGGATTCTCTTCTCGGCAGGCAGAGGGAGGTGTTTTCCGCGCATCAGAAACCAGGTCTTGAGTCCGGTCAGGTGGTGCAATTATTACAAGCTGGCAAATTAAATTTAGTGTGCAGTCTCATTAAAGACAAATATTCTGGAAATTAAATTAGGTCTCAGGATACGGTCGCTTCGCAATGCACCTTACCTCAACAAAAAGTTCGGAGTTGACTTTCCGCGACTAATTTCTCGTCACAGAGATTTGCAAAGCTCTGCCAATTTAAGCATCTTGTCATGCCTCTTTAGGATAGTCACATAATTACCGGAACTCCCATAATTTGAGACTCACACTAGGCCAAAAGCTTCCTTTTAGCAACCCAAAGTCTGTTTAATCACGAGTCAAGCTCTCCTGACAACTTAAGCTGCAGTTGCTTATATTGACCAAACTTCCAGTGCTTTAATTTTCACAAGTTTACCAGCAGGATTAGTTTCTGAAGAGATCTGTCATTCCAAAGCATGAATTTAGGTCAGCTTTTTAACAAAATCTGATCTATGAATACAAATGCCATAAAATACTTCAACTTGGTATAGAAACAAGCAGTTTCTGGCTATGCTAGTAATACAAATCAGAACTGTAATTATTTTTTTAAACAAGACCAAAAGCGAACAATTTCTCACATCAACACATTAAGAGCATCAATTCTTTTCAGACAAATCGCTTGTTTAGAAAAAGAGATTTTGCCTATCATTGTCTCAATATAACACAGGAAAGTCTTGATTTCAGGCAATGGTCATTTTTAAGTATTCCTAAATAACTGTGTACAAAGACACAATGTGGAAAAGCATTATCATCAGAACGTAATAATATAGGCTCAGTATGATAACCAGCTTTTATTTTTTTACATACAAAAATTGAATCAACAGAAGACTTACATTTTTTTCTTGGATTCCCTTCTCCACTTTGATACCTATTTCCAAAATGTGTTCCAGTGAAATACAGTGGGGTTCACTAGATCACAGTGATAACTGTTAGGTAACAAACATGAATCAAAAACCATAATTTGGGTTGAAGACAGTCTTTTTAAACTAAAATCACTCTGCCAGAACAATTCTTACTGTGTAATCGCTTTCAGTATTCCTCGAAGAACTTTGTAACTCATTAATTGTTGGCTTTCTTTTGGAGGAAAGCAGGGTCCACGTTCTGTCACGTATGCATAAGGAAATCTAAGAACCCAGAGTCCATCAGCTGGAAGGGTTATTTCCTGCTTCTCAGGGTAAAATACAGGGCAAGGTGGTGGCCCTGGCTGAACCTGAAAACAAAAAGGAAATGGGTAGATAATTAAACATCATTAGAATAAAAACTTAAGAGCCGACTGAATCTAAGGAAGTCTGTTAAGTGTCTAAGTCTCGCCTACAGTCAAGATCTTACCCACTTCAGCACATCCCAGGACACCACTGTGCCACTACCGTGAGCCATCCCCAAGATTCCACTTCTACCATTGACAAGATGCTGAATTTACGGCTGCAGATGTGGCTGTCATTGGTAAGACCTCAACCCAAACACAAGCCATGCCCCTCCGACACACGCAACACTGCGTTAACAGGGGATTTACAGTACTGTAGTACAGATGTGCCTGAACCGTTACCTAAACTCATGTGCTGAAGGATTTCAGCAACATCTAATATAGGTCATGTATAATTCATATCAGAAGATTGAGAAAGCCTTATTCATATGAGCAACTGACGTGTGGAACCTACAATGCACAGCCTAACAGATTTTCCAACTAAAAACACACCCTTAGGAGTCGTAAAGCGTGATATAGATGTAACCTGGGAACAGAAAAAGAAGGATCAGCATAAATAAAACCTTCAATTCTTGCCTCAGTTCCAAACAATAACGTGATAGATTGCTAATGGCATTAATTTTCTTCCACTTCATCCCACTCTCCTCTAAAAAGATAAATTGAAACGCTCCCTGGGGAGTCAGATGGCTGACAGTTTTCACACACAAAACCTCAGAGATTAGTGAGGCAGGAGGACAAGAACAAAACTAACTAACTGCTGCACTGAATTGCATGTTTTTATAATACTGGTGGAATTTTGGCATTGGGAGTCACATTTCAGTCAGTATTCTTCCTTTAACTTCTGAAAGAAACAGGTTCATATCTGAGTAGTTGAAGGTTTCCCATAAAAGAAGCTAATTCTATTGTTTTGTGATTTGATATTAAGGAGCTTGTAGCACTTCTCGAACAGCTCGAAGGGCTGCAAGATGTTCCAAAACTGCTTCCCCTCCCACCACTCATATGGAATGCATTCAGTACTGACTCTTACTCAGCGACAATATCATGCAGTGAGCACTAATATGATTTCTTGCCATATTCTAACAAATAATGACCACCTCTGTACACGCAGTGTACATATAGCAGTAATTGAAGGATGATACACCTGCCCAGATGTTACAGCCTTAAAAAAAAAGCGTAAATGGAGGTTTTTCTCCATTTCTTTGATATACACTTGAAATTGGGAAAAAAAAATCCAAGTCAGGGGAAAAAAACACTTTTTTTTCACCTCCTAAATTCAAATGGTAACAAATAATAATAAATAACAAATATCAGCAATGAATCACCGCTTTTCTCTATGACTTTTAAAATTATTAATTTAATTCTTCCACAGTCATTGCTCACAGGTCATCTTTTTTTTTTTAAATTACATTTTTTCCCAATCTGAGCAAATGTTATTAATTCATTCTTGATAAAATAAATATTTAAAAACACTTACTTTATACGAAGTGTAAAGCTAGCATAAGCCAATCTTGAAGTTTTAAAAAATACCTGTTTACAAACCAGATATGTTGGGTGCTTTCTGCAACTACCACTTTGGAGAACTTGACTGAATTTTTTTGGTGTTGGACGGAGCTCCTTGTAGCACCCCGCTGACACCCTTTGCCTATCACCTTTGTGCCTTCCAGTCCTGTAACGCTCAAGCTTCTCTCTGCAGTGACCAGATTCCCTTTTCCATTTCTTACCTGAGGCGTCAGCGTTATTTGCAGTGGAGCATCCGGAACCACCACAAAGAGTCTCATGAACTGGGCGTAATGTGGCTTGAGCCCTCGTCCCTGAGTCGACGACAGGATGTAGAGCGGCATGTCAGAATTGAGGGCTTTGATGGCGGATTCCTTCGGCCCCCCGCCCATCACCTTCATGACCTTATCGGGTCCTGAACACATGAACCTCCTGCCACGTGCATCTTCATATTCAAATCCTACAAAAGCTCGAGCGATGTCATCTCTCCGTCTCCCTCTTCCCATCACAACTGAGCTTCTTTTCGCAGGGATGGCCTTATTAGGTGCAGGCCAAGAGTTGGTATCTAAATCTCCTTCATCTTCAGTTCTCGTCCTGATGACAATGTCCCAAGGCATTAAATAGTTTGTTCCTGGGATAAAGCCTTGTTGGTCTAGGCCCGTATGAAAGTTATAAGCCTTAGCAGGCCCCAGCTTCACCAGTGACCAACTGGAGAATTTAGGCAAAAGGCCCTTGGGGCAGTTGGAATGGAGCATCCCAGGGAGGTACTCGACAGTGGATGCCTGACGATCTACCAGGCTCGGCCTTTTCTCACTTTTGGAGTCCCCACTCTGCCCATGGCTTTCGGCATTGTCCCCTCCAGCCTGGGCATCAGGCGGGTATGTGCCCAAGCTGCCCGTCGACTGACCCAGGCTGAGGGCCAAGCTCAGACCTGTGCTTTCTCCCTGAGTCTGAGGTTCTTTTTCTTTTAGTTTCTCAATCTCGCCTTCCGGAGGGGCAGGCGAGGACTCGTCCCTAGCAGGTGCCGGATCAGGGGTGCTTGGCTGAAACACAGGAAAATTGATGTGCTCCAGTTTCCCACAGCATTTTTCTTCCAGAAGCTATGAAAAAGAAAATGCAAAAAAAGAAAATTAACTTTCTAATTTGTCTCTGGCACAAGTGAGTTCGGAGCCACAGCATGCAGCAGGTCCAAGCAGGGTTCAAGAGGTGTGAGAATCAAAGGGGCAGTGGAAGTACAGCCCACACACAATGGGCTTCAAATTCACGTGAACCACTACACACAAAGATGCTCCTATCAGCATGGAGTGGTGCGGGCTGAAATTGCCCACGCAGCCCATCACGCACAGAATTCCCACTCCCAAGAATCTCTTCCCCAAGCAACTTTTACAACTTGATAAAGTTAAAAGGAAACTTATCTGTGGCCACTTCAGAATACAGATTTTGCTGATAAAGCAAAAGCACTGCTTGAAGAAAAAATAGAGACTCAGTAGTTACCTGGTAAAAGTCGTAATTTGCTGCTTTGATATCAAAGGGGTCGTCCCGAGGAGCTTGTTTCCTTCCACAGTTGCAGGCACCAGTGGAACGAGCCCGGCTGTTGTGGTACAGGATTGGAGGATTTCTGTCTGCTTCTGGCTTCTCACCTAAAAGGGAAATCAAACAATCCCCAAATTACCCACTAATTCAAGAGATTCTTTGGTTCCCTTCATCCACTGCCTCCTCCTTGCTATACATGTACGTAAAATTATTTATCAGCATCTCCTTCTCTCTTTCCCGCTTTTTATACTAAGTTCCAGTGTAGATTTTACTGCTCAACTGAATCTGCTTTGCTTTTAGAAGCTTCCTAAAAGGCATAAATACTTCTTCAGCCTGCAATACATGTTTCAGTTTCTATCCCTTGACTGAACTCAATCAAACTATTAGAAAGAAGGAGGTGGTGGGCACTTTTACTTTCCTGGAGATATTTTTTTTCAGTTCTGTATCTCGTTAGAAGAACTCCAGTGTATCTCCTTCAATCAGCAATACAGAATCAAAGTTACTACTAACAGCAAACTTGTTCCTAAACATTGCTCAATATAAGCGGGGTGGTGGCGCCTGCTTTACATTGCATTTAGAGGATGCAAGGGCATAAAGACATGAGAACAGTTACTGGAATTTATGCCTTCAGAACACCGACACAAAGAACAGTCCCCTACGATCTGTGGTTTCTTTGCTGTCCTAGTCCTATGCCATGCAAATGCATCACATACAGTCCCACCACATACAACAAACTGCAGAGGATGAGGCCTGAACTGGCCATGGAAGCTAAACCACCTCCAAATCAGAATGGTCCCTCCTGGCTGTGAGTGGGCATCTCAGCAGGGCAACACCGAAGCAACCTGCACAATAGCTCTGCTGCAATTAATGACGCTCAAGGAAGACGAAGCTTTAGCAGCACCAAGCTTCCATATCCACGTCCTTCCCATGCTTTCATCTTCCATAATCACCCAAGAGCTGGTGCTCTCACCCTGAGACATTTTAAAACAGGTACGAAATTAAACCACGAGAATCAATCCCAACCGAGCTTCTTTACCTGCTTTTGGGAGCAGATGAAACTTGTGCACGCAGTGCTGGTCAGTTAGGCTGCGCTCCTCGCACAGCTGGTGCCCGTTGCTCCAGAACTTGTAACAGTCCTCGTTAAGCTGCATGGCGTACTTGTGGAAGGCCGGGCCGCGCGCGTGCTGGCTGTACACGCGCAGGGCCTGCGCCAGCTGGTTCTTGTGGACCGTCATGGTGTAGTTGTGGGGCAGGTTGGACTGATAGGCGCTGTGGGCCATGGGGAGCGCTTTCTGGCAACGGTTTTCAGAGAATTTGGTGTCTATGTCTAAATAACCTTCCAAGACTTTGATGCTGCCCATGATTTTGGAGCTCAGTTCCCCGGTAAGAGAAGTCGGGTCGTCGTCTTTGCCTTCGATGGTCACTTCGTACAGCTTCAAAGCCGCAGCAACCCACTTCTGGTAGGTCGGGAGCTCAAAGTGAGAGGGCTGCGGGTTCCTCCCCACGCTGTCGTCAAAGCCCTTCTTGCTGAGCACCAGCTCCACGTGTTGCCACAAGAACTCCTTGAGGGTGCAGTCCACCAGCTGCCCAGAGGAGCTGGAGCTGCTGCTGCTGCTCTCCGCGTAGAAGGACAGCTGCTGCCTGCCGTGGCGCATCATCTGATACCTCCTGGGTCCCGACAGCGTGGGAGCCAGCAGCGAGTCCGTCTCCCTCATGGTGCAGTTGCTCCTGAGCTGATCGAGCAGCATGGCCACGGGATCCTCGCCGTCCTGGGCCCCCCCCGCCACGATGTACACGAAGGCCTGGTTGGCGGGCACGGTGAAGAGGCAGTTGATGCTCTGGTTGGTCAGCACCCTGCTCTTGCGGAAGATGCGGTAGATCTGATCCTCCAAGGCGTGCTGCAACCTCCTCTTGGGGGAGTGCTTTTTGGGGGGCGGCTTTTCCAGGTGGCCGCAGGGGTCCTGGCCCCTGCTCGGGAGGGGATCCACCTTCAGGGCCCCGTTGAGCTGGAAGAGGAAGAGGAGGCGCGGCGGGCAGGGCCTGCAGTTCAGCTTCCACTCCTTGCCGACCGGGCAGTCCTTGATGGCAGCCTTCAGGGAGGGCAGCACCTTCTGCCGCAGCCCGTCCAGCGCCCGGAAGACGCGGTCGTAAGTGATGTCGAAGGAGCAGGTGGGGTGCACCAGCAGCAGGATATGGCAGACGGAGAAGAGGTAGAGGAGGCTCAGGCAGTGCAGCTTCTCCTGGTGCTTCCAGAACTCGTGAGCCTCGGCATGGGGCAGCGGCCCGGGGCCTCCGGCCGCGCTCTCCCTGCTCTCTGCAGCCGCCAGGTCCCCGCAGGCCTTCAGCAGCTGCGGCGTGTCGCAGATGGAGGTGAGCACCAGGTAGAGCACCCTGCTCTCCTGGCTGTAGTACGCCTGCAGATCGTTGTAGTCCTTGGCCGCCGGCTCGCCCTCCGTCCCGCCAGCATCTCCAGCCTCCTCGGGGTCAGCCGGCTCGAAGAGGGGGAAGACCTGCCTGTCGCACACGGTGCTCACCAGGGCCGCCTTCTCGGAGCACAGCTGCAGCGCGGTCTTCCCGAAGATGCCGACCACGCACACCTCCTCCTCGCCGGGGGACGAAGGAGCCGGTCCCGCTCCCGGCCCCGCAGCCGCCGCCGCCGCCCCGCCGCTCCCCTCGGCGCCGGCCGCGGCCGCCAGCAGCAGCTCCCGCAGGCTCACCGGCCCCGGCAGCGGCATGGCCCGGCCCGGCACGGCTCGGATCGGCTCTGCCCTGCCCGGGCCCGCGCCTGCGCCGAGGCCGAGGCGGAGCCTGCGCCCCGCAACGGGAAGCGGAAGGGGGCGGTGGGGGAAATGGGGGCAGGGGTTCACCCGCTCCGGGTGGGTTGGGGGTACAACCCCGGGGCAGCACGCAGGGGGGAGCCGCAGTCACCAAAGTGCCTCCTTGGGCCTTTCCTGATTGTCCCCAAAGGCTTGGGACAGCCGCAGAGGGCTGGCGGCCCGTGCTGTAGCTGGGGCGCTGCTGGGACACCGCAACCAGGGGCTTAGAGGCACAGCAGCCTTAAGGGTGGAAGAGACCTGCAGGAGCATCTGACCATCACCCGGCCACCAGGGTCCCATAAGGTCTCCCCTGAGCCTCCTCTTCACCGTAACTCCCCCCCCCAGTTCCCTCAGCTCCTCCTCAGAGGACTTGTGCTCCAGGACCTTCACCAGCTTTGTAGCCCTTCTCTGGACACGTTTATAGGGTCTCTATGTCCTCCTTGTACAGAGGGGCCCAAAAGTGGACGCAGCACTTGAGGTGCAGCCTCACCAGAGCAGAGTACGAGGGGACAGTCACCTCCCTGGCCCTGCTGACCACACTATTCCTGACACAAGCCAGGATGCTGTTGGATGTGCACAAAGTGGTGGCTCTCTGGAAAGCAGCCTCAAGGTTTGGTGAAGTCAAGTCCTTCTCCTGAGCAGAGGGAAGCTGTGGCACTGGCACAGTGTGTGTCCACCACTAGTGGAGAGCTCATCTCAACGCTCTAGGAGCCATTCCCTTATTGCCTTGAAGCAGCATAGTCGTGTAACACAACAGGTGATCAGACATCAGCCCAGAGTGACACATACAAGTACTTGATACACTCTTAACCATATCATAGAATTGTCTGTGGGAACATGTAGGCTCTCACTTTAATAACACTGCTTAATTGTTTCTTTGAATTTATGTAATTACCATCAAGATCCTTGTTACAAAAATGTAAAAGCAATATTGAATTTCAATAAACAAGCACACATTTACATGACAAGCAGAATCGATGCCAGGAACATTACAGTCCCAGCTTCAGCAGCAGCCAGGTCTCAAAAATCTCAGGAAATTTCATTCTGTTTTTTTTTTTTTTTTCCTTCATTATCAGAGAAGATGGAACCAGTCTGAGACACATCAGAAATATGTCGCCTTTAAAAAAGGCAGATTTCCAATAGTGTTTTCAAAATGCCCCTTTCTCAAATGTACTGCATTTACTTACAGATTCACTGTCTGCGTGACATAAAAATTGGATTCAAGTGGCTTCCTGACCACAAACGAAAAATACACTGTTCCATGAACCTACTTCTGTTCATCAAAGCTGCTTGCAGCACTCAGCCGGGCTGGCGAAGGACTTTTTGGATGAGCCATCTGGTAAAACAAGAACAGGGTCAGATCTTGGAAAACGAACTTAATACTAATTGCTGCTGAGATAAAATATAACGTGATTCTTAACTGACATTTCATAAAAGAAAACAGACACGGCCAATCCTCAAGATGTTATTAACCCTCAGATTTTGTTCTCCAGGAAACTGGAGCTCTGATATTGGAGATAGCACTAAACGCACAAGAACGGCTATCAAAAAAGCATATTTTCTTCTTTGCATGGTCAAATAACCAAGGATGGGCAAAGGTATTTCCATCCTGCAGTTTCCTTACCATTAAAATGGGAATCAGTAGAACAAGCACCCTTATTTGCGGGTACTTGGCACTTTTGGATGAGAATTATGGGGAGATTACCTAACGTATACCAACAGCACTGCATCATAGGAAAAAAGTCAGTATGCAACTGTATGGATTTTAAGGCCAGCTCCTCGTTACAGACACCACAACTTGCCTGAAATTTGCGCCGTAATGCCTGTGTCATTATTGGCGTCAACCCGGTCCCACACTCAATGTTTTCTTTGTTTAGTGGAGTGCCACCCGGACTTCTGAAAAGATTGGAAACAAAGGAAATTAGTTCTCTAGTTAAATTAGTTCTCTAATTTTATTTAGAAAAACAAAACGAGAATGGGACTTACCTTTGTATATTGACCTTCTTAAGATGTTTTCGAAGATCTAACTGATTTTTAGGTGGGGTACTACTGGAAAAAAGTGTTAAAATGGAACATTTTCCACTGTGTAAATAGTGTTCATCATTGTTCTGAACAGAAAAATCTGTTCTGAACAGAAAAATCTAACAACAAAGAAAGGAAGAAAGTGTCTTACGTTAAGGAGTTTGTAATGTGAGCTGACGGCTTGGATTTAGATCTCAGACTAACGCTTTGTAAATCTGAGACTGTAATTAATGCCTTGCGTGTCTTCACTGGTGATCCTGCCTGAAGTTAGAAAATAAATGTTACCACAGATAGACTTCATAAGGCCTCGCTGATCTGAGATCTATTTAATATTGATATTCTGAGAGATTTCTATGCTTAGGGTTTTTATGTTTTTTTGAATCCTGAAGATTTTGATGCATAGGTGATAGGTTTATTTAAAGAAACAAAACTTCTGCAAACAAGATTTTAGATAGGCAAAAGAAGGTGCAAAATATACTGCTAACACAGACATAAAGCTACATGCCCTTAATGTAAAGTTAGACCTGTCCAGCACATCAGCTGACATTAGTCACTTGATTTCTTCATTTCAAATGCCCACATGCAGAATTAGAACGATTCCTTAAACCTGATCACTGAGTTTTTTCAAGAGAAGAATTAATTTATTGAAGAATTCTATGAAGTGCTAAGACAAGCACTGCAGGAAATACACCAATTCCAGTGCAGAGCTGCCCCCAATACACCATTTATCCACATGTCCTCTGGTTTACCTTGTCTGTTCTCAGGTTGCTCTCCGTCTTCTTTAGTTTTACATTCAGGAGATCTTTGAGAGTGATCTGCATTGGCACATCCTTTTTTTGTGACGGCGCCTGAAAATAAAAGGTGGTTGGAAGGGCAGTTAGGATCAGCAAGTGACCCATCCTTCACAATAACGTCTGTTCCTGATGAACTGGGTCCCAAGAACCCAGCCACGAGTGCAGAAACAGAAGAACCTTCTTACTCCCTACCTGAAGTGCTTTAGAGCCGTTGCCCTGTTTGAGGAGGAGAGGTGCTGGAGGCAGTTTTGGTGGGGGCAGCGGTGGTGGTGGTGGTGGTGGAGGTGGAGGAGGAGGGGGCGCAGACACAGGCTGCGGCTGTACTGCAGGAGGTGTGCACAGGGACGACAGCGGGCCCATCTGCGTTTGTGCGGGAGCACCCAGTGTTGTTTTATTGCACTTTTGACAAATAGAATTTTCTGAAGACGAAGTTACAACTCCATTCATCTGAAAACAATATAAATAAATAAGAGAATATTAAATTCACTGATAAAAGTAGGTAGAATTCAAGAAAAAGGAGCTTGTGGCTTCAGCTGATCCAGAGAGATACAGATGCCCTCTTAGGATGTTCACCAGAAAACCAATTCCCTTTAGCCATCAGGTAACTGCAGCTTAGTAATGCTGAATGTGAAGAAGAGGTGAAGCACTCCCCGGTGAGGAGGTCTTGATTTTCTCCTCACTGACCACAGATCCCTACACAAGCCAACGTTACCCTGCCCCACAGGGATTGACACTGACCTGGAGCATTCCCTGTAGTCTGGAAAATTCGGTCTCCAACTTTTCCAGCTGCTCTCTGAATGCGTTTAGCTCCCTTAAGTAGATTTGTGATGGAAATATTGTCTCTTTAACCATCTTAAAACTCTGAGTATAAAAAGAAACAAATATTTTCAGTTATATTTCCAGATACAGAGGCCCAACTACTGATGAAAGTTCTGTCACAGGGTCTTCTCATTGAGGTCAACAGAAAGGCACTGCAGGAAGATACAGTTTCACCAAACAGTTCCTTGGCAGGAACAACTTTCTCAAAAAAGCCTTTTAACTTCATCTAGGAATTCTAAGGTCTAGTTCACATTGGACCTGAAAAGTGAACACAGTCACCTCTGCTATTAAAGAAAGACTGCAACTCCTGACACTGCAAATCCTGCTGATGCTGCCATATACAAACTCCAATTTCACATACATTTTTAATGTTTATAGCAACCTTGGACATTTTCTCATAGTTACTCCTTCAACAATAAACACAATATATATTTAGATGTTTCAACAGACATAATTAAGTTTACAGCCTACTTTTCATATTTGACATATCTTGCATCTGAGTTCTAAGGCTGACCTCACACATTGTCAAAACCCAGAAAAGCAGAAAACTTACCTGCGCAACAGTGTTCTGGCACCAGCAATACCAGAACGACACCGTTGTTGTGAGAGGCTTTACCACGCTTCTTACACTGGGCAAGGCTAATGACCAGCGTGAGGATGGGTGGCTTGGGACAGAGGGTGGGTCCGGCGGAAGGTCACCTGCTGACCTGGGATAGAATAGTTCAGAATGAGGTCATAAATATACTTTTATTATAAATATTTTTAATTCCAGTCTTTGAAAAAGGTAACAGTGAGCAAGATAACAGTGAGTAAAGGATAAGTACTAGCAACAGCAGGTGTCAGTGTAGTAAACACGAGCACAGAGGCCAGGAGAGGCTAGAAAACGCTGAAAAGTGTTCCAGCACTAAATAGATCATAAAAAAAAAATAACTATTTCGAATCTTAACTGCTTCTACACGTTAAAGCTAACGGCAGATGGAGCAGTAGGGGATACACGAGCTGACACAGCCCCACAGCCCAGGCTCTCAGCGGGCTCCAGACGCCGTTCTGTTACCTCAGCTCCGTGTATCAGCACAAGCAAAGAGCGGACGCAGAAATTAAGTTAAAAACCCACAAATTTAGCCAAAAACGGAGCTCCTTACAGCGGCGCAGCACAGCCCGAGCCGCGGGGCCCGGCGGCAGCTCCTTTCCCTGTCAGGCGCCGCTTCGCTCTGGCTCTGGCTTTCCGCCGACGCCTGCACTTGGCCATTCCTGTCAGAAACGGAGAGATTATGGGCAAAACGTGGAAAAAAAACCATGAAATTTGACGTGGGGACGGTAAATTCGCCATATAAGGAGCGAAGGGCAAACACGACGGGGGCCATGGGGGGGACCCCCCCCCCTCCAGTCCCGGTCCCCCCCGGCCCCCCCCGGCCGCCGCTCACCTCACGGCCGGCGCCACCGATTCAAACCGGGCCCCGCGCGGCGCGCAGCCAATGGGAGCGCCGCTCTCAGCCGTCCCCTCCCTTTTCCCCCCACGTAAGCCGCGCGCTGATTGGTCGCTAGGAGGACGCGGGCTCCCTCCCCTCAGCTCGACGGGTGAGGTGAAGGGAGATGGGGCGGGGGGGGGGAATCGCGGGCCTGGCGCTGCTCCGCTCTCGTCATTGGGTGGAAGGGTTTGAGGCTGACCAATCAGAGGAAAGATGGAGGTAGGACGGGCCAATGAGGTGGAAAGGAGGAGGGCAGGAGCACAGCCCTCTGCCAATAGAAGCTCAGCGCTCCCTACGCCAGCCAATCCCCGCCCGCCCCCACTCCACCCCCCCTCCGTCTCGAGGCGCTCTCTCCGCGAACCAATCCCCGCCCGCCGCTCCCCGCGGCGCCCAATCAGCACCCCCGTACCTCCGCCAGGGTTTACATCCCCTCCCGCCCAATAGCGACAACCCTCCCTCAGCGCCCAACCAATGGGAGGCCAGCTCCGACTGACAGCTGCCCAATGGCAACCCCCGTCTCTCCGCGGCCCGCGGCGCGGGGGGCGGGCATCTCCTCCGCCGCCGCCTGAGGAATGTCAACTATTCAACATGGAGACGGCGCTCGCCAGGCTCGAGACCATGGTGAGGCCGGGGCGGGCGGCGGCGGGGCCGGGGGGCGGCGGCCGAGCCCCGGAGCTGCCTCCTGAGGGGGAGAAGGGGGCCGCGGGCCTCGGTTTGTGAGGTGTGGGGGGGTGGTGGGGGGGGCGCGGTCCTCGTAGCGGCCGGGTTGGGTTGGGCCGGGTCGGACCGTTCCATTCCGCTGCCCCCCCCCGGCCACGCGCGCGGAGGGAGGGGGGGCGTGGAGCGGCGCGCTGCTGGGCGAGTCCATTCCTCACAGCGCGGGGGGGGAAAGGAAAGGAGAAAGGAAGCGGAGGGGGGGGGGAACCACACACAGGACTCACACCTGGGCTGGCCCATTGTCCCCGCGGGGGGGGGGCGGGTTGGGATGGGCCATTCCATAACGTGTGTGGGGGGGGAGGGGGGAGTGGAGGTTTCCCGCCCAGCGCTGAGGGGCTGAGGGGAGGCCGCGGGGCCCGGCCGGGAGCGGGACCGGCACCGGGGGAAGGGAGCGGGGGGGGGGGGGGGGAAGGAGCCGCCCGCAGCGCCTCGCCCGGCCGGGACCGGCATTGCCGGGCCGCCCGCCCTCAGCACCGGGCTGCCCGGGGGGCTGCGAGGGGCCCTGGCGGCTCTGGAGCCCCGGGGGACTCCGCGATGTTGCTGAATTGCGGGGCCTCAGCCCGCGCGTGAGGTAATTCTCCAAAACCCGGTGCTCCTTTGTGGTGATTTTTGTTTTTTTTGTTGTTTTTTGAGACTTCCAGGAATCGTTGGAATTCCAAAAATGTCAAAGTTGTGTGGTTTCAAAGGGCTGTTAGGTGCGGTAATTGTCAAACCAGAAAGGGCCTCGGCAGGAGATGTGGGAAAAGACATTATTCGCTGCAGAGACGGTCTAATTTCTACTTATGTGGTTGTTTTTTTGTTTGTTTTTGTTTTGCTTTTGTTTTCCTGCCTTCTGGCAACCTTGGTTTTAATTTAAGAATAAAAAATAAAATAAAAAAGGGTTTATCAGTACACACACCACTAAAGGAGAGGAAAAAAAAATCTAGGAAAATAGAAGGAGAACGCGATGGGGAACATTGCACATCAACACCATCCCTTAACCTGCTGTGTGCAAGGCTCTCACTGATACACAGAGCTGGTGTGCTGCTATCTGCTCACTTTAAACTTTTAGTTTACTTTTTAATGTTCTTCAGTCACTTTTCTCCAGCACATCCCTGAAAGCATCAGCAGCAGCTAAGTAAGGGTGGCCTGAAAAGAAAGAAGGGGCTGAGCATTGTCAGCAGAGGATTCAAACCCTTACCAAGTCCTCAGCTTAATTGCACTTTCAAACCACAATTTTATTGTGAAGTACCCATACTTTTTGAGGTTATTTTTGTTCTCCTGTAGTTACAGACCTGTGGTAATCATACCAAACACGTGCAGTGTTTGATTTCAGTGACACGCTGCACTCTTGTCAAAGCTCTGAAGTTGTTCCTGTGGCAGATTCAAAACCTCAGCCCTGCCCACAGTGTGTGCTTCAGCTCCCTGTGTCTTTTGTTAGTTGCTGCTGTTTTAAAGCCCAGTTTGAGTAATTTCATTTTTCCTTGTAACTTTTTTTTTTCTTTCTGTGTAATTCTGCTTAGAAACACCCAGGCTAGCTGTGTGTTTGTTGTTATTGTAGTAGGTTTTGGTTTTGTTCTTGTCGTTTGTTTGTTTTTCAGTGTTATGGTTTATTTCACTGTTTTAGTGAAAGCCGTGCTTTTAAAGTTGGACTACTAATTCCTCACTTTAGGACATGTAAATAATTAAAGAGGTATTTTGATTAGTTGCCCTTAAAGTTAATGGGGGTGTTTATCTATGGCAGTGGAAGGAGATGGTGATGTGTCACTGTCTGACGATCTACGTTACAAGTACACCAAAAGCATCTTGCACTGACGTGTGGAGACCTCAGTGGGGTCAATTATCTGCACAGATGGCTCATACAAACTTCCAGAGGTTTGGAGATTCTGGCTTGGTCTTTCCCCCTGTCCTGATTATCCAAAACCATCTGGAGAATCCATTTGAAACCCAACTGATTTTTAAATGTACCCCTTAGCCTGACATTTTTCTGTTCGAGTCTTCTGTTAAGTCCTTCCTGCAGAAGGTGGCGTCCCTGGCTGGATCTCTCCCCAGAACACTTGTATTTCCCCCAGAGGTTTTGACATGCATTTCCTGAAAAGTTTCATTTTAGTCTCATGGACCAAGGAATAAATTCTTGTGTAGGAGCTTAAAAACGATGTGAATGAAAATGCCAGGTAGTCTTCAGTTCTCTGAGGGTAGTGCTCAAAGTACAGTAATAAGAAGTGTTGAATGACCCACAACATCTATAAGACGAGCTTCATTAGGAGACAGATTGTAAAGCTGTCTCGTTAGCAATGCTTTCCAGTATGCAATTCAGTGGTGTGCCGCGGAAGAAACTTGAGTTTGGTGGACATTCCTTTAGTAAAACTTGATACCAAATGGATAAAGGGGCAGATGCTGTGAGAGTGCTTCAGTCAGAGCGACTTAGTTAATTCCTGTGACTGTATTTCTGTTGCAATGGACTTCCTCTTTTCTCTGAGCGGTGTCTGTCCAGTGCCCTTTTTATGTTGTACTACTAGTGATCGTACACAAAGCAGTGCAATGTTAAAAGGGCATTGGCCAGCGATGCTATCGGCGTTACTCACCGGGTTACGGAGCCGCAAGTCCTAAGTCGCTGTTATGTCTGAGACCAAAGGTGCTTTGAAAAACAACTTCAAAGTGAGATTGTAAACTTTTTTATTTTTATTTTACTCACTGTCTCCTAGTTGTTTGCCAAGGATAAATGTTAAGTGGTATTTTGTTGAGGGATTTTTGAAACAGCAAAGATCCCATGGCTTGCTGCAGCTGAGCAAACCAAGCTACCAGGACGACTATGAGGAGTTCCCATGACAGTGTTCCCACATCACCCAATTGAGGAATTTAGAAAAATATTGTTGCCAGCAGCTGGCTTCAAGGATGGGATTTACGTGACTGCTAATAACAAAGGGGTTGTTTTCTTGCAGGTGGGGTTGTTTTCTTGCAGTTGTTTGTCTGAGTGCTTTTGGCCAATAATCTTGTGTGAGACACTATCTGCCCCTGTTAAGTTTGCTATAAAAGTCAGGCTGTTCGGGTAATAAAGGGGAGCATGATCTGAACATACTACTGTCTGTCGTGTTTTCGGCCGTTCTTCCTGCAACAGTATTTAATGACAAATCCCATCAACTCTGTGTGTGTGTCCTTCGAAGTAAGTGCCCTGCAAAGAGGAAGGAACACTGTGTAGGATTCTTACAGCCTGCAGGGTTTTCTGCGGTAATGTCCTAAGTTAGCTCAGGTTGTTCTGAGTGCATCAGCCATCAGCCATCTCTCTCCTCCCCGTTCCTCTGTTCCTTGTGTTTTCTTATTAAGAACAGTAATGCTGTCAGACCCGCCCAGTCCTCAGCCTTTGTATATGAAGTTACTGGTTTTATTAAAAAGAGGAACAGCTTTATGGAGATGCATGAAGTACACCCCCAGTTCATGGTCCTCTAACAGGCACGAGGTAACCCCAGTGATAATTTATATCCACGGTGTTTGGAAATGAGGGTGTGTTCACGTGCAGTTTAAAGTGACCGAATAAACTCGTGTGTCCATAAAATGTTCTCTGTAACACAGTTTAAGAGCATCTGTCTGATAGAGGTTTACCATTTCCTCTTGCTATGAGACAAACCTAAAAAGACATAAACTTTGAAATTCAGTTGCTAGTTAAAAGAGCACCAAATAGTGCAAAAATGAATTTCTGATGGATCTGTTGAACATTTTGTTGGGTGTTTTTTTTTTTTTTTTTTTTTTTCCTCTTCTGGTTAGTGGAATGACAGTGATTACGACCAATAATAATGTCTAGAAATGTGAAAGTCCTTGCATGTCTGTATTAGGACTGGGTGAATGTTGCCTTACCAAACGTCTGACCCACAGAAACTGCTGACATATTTTTTCCAATACGTATTTTGAATGTATTGATTACTTGTTTCGAATTCTTGCTGCTAACGAATGCTCTGACTTTATTGCACTACTGTACTTTACAGCTAGCAGTGCAATAGTATTGTCAAAGCATCTGAAAGCAGAGCATGCAGCAATGGCTTGAGAGTTGCCTTACAGTTTCTAACGCTTTCCACTAAGCCTATGAGTAAATTACAACTGTACATCACATAAAGTGCATTTTCTGTGTGACTGTTGTAGAGAATTCATACAAATGGTCCTGACCTATAACGCTAAGGTGAGATTCTTGCAGGTGCATGTTTCCTGAGATACAGCAAGAAATAAATAGTTATAAAATAATACTTTTTTTTTGGTCCTGAATCACAGTAGCAGCATAGTGTTAATGGCTCATTGTTGTCCTGGAAATCTCAAATTATCAGTGTTGAAATATCCATGAAGCTCCGCTCTTGGAATAATTTTAAAAGCCACCCATATTTGTTGTCTGTATTCCCAAGAGTTAGCAGTCAGAGGAAAGAGGTGGAGAAAAGCAGAAAACGATTGTTCTGGCATGCCTGTCCCTAGAAGTGAAAAACAAAAAATATTTGCTAATGGAGGAGCACAGGAATAGTTGATCCCTTAGGAAAAGTCTCTCGTGAACTCCTTAAAAAAAATGTAGTGTATTAACAAGCTTTATCCTTCCTGTTTTATCATGAGTGGTTACTAAAGGCTACCTCCAAAGCACACTGAAGTTTGTGGCTTTAGCTGTAAGCGCTGCTAGTTAATACTTTGGGGGTGCAGTTAACAAACAGCCTTATTTTGATCCTAAAAGTCGCAATGATTACTTCATTGCTAAGCTCAGCATAATTAGTGAAAGCTACTGTGAGCTATGTTGTAAGTATCTTGAACTTGCTTTCATCAGAGTCTCCTCCATGACTGTAAAATCGCCAAATGATTACATTGAGAAAATAATGAGTTTTTCTTGGTTTCTTTTTGTGAACTGGGAAAACTGCCTTTCTTTAGAGGAGAAGTCCTTAATAGGTATTAAAATCGCAGGCTAAAATTAATTAAGTAATAATGCTATCAGCAGACTGTTTTACAGGGCAATTAGATAACTCTCTGGTGGGTTATTTATCCTGAGGAAATAAATGTGATGTCATCAATTTTATTATCTATTATCTATTTATTATCTGCTCTGGCTTACTGGGGAACAATAAAATGTGTAATTGTTACTATAATAATCTGAGAGAATTCATTCCTCATATAATTAATAACAAAATCTCTGATACACTTTGCTCTTCAACACTTACTCATAGTTTCTGCTGGATAAACAGACGAGTATTATGGTTTAGCTAGGAGAATTCGTAATGTTTGAAAAGTACCTAGCCAAGGGAAAGCTTTATAAATTGATGGAATGTATATTAATGTCGGGGAAAAAATCAAACATCTTCTGCAACATGTGAAGATCTGTTGAGAAAAGATGCACTGTTCTTGTGTCTTGCTGTAACTTCGCTCTTTGGAGTACTGCTTACAAACTTGAGAGGTTTGGCACTGAAAGGGCACGTAATGCTGGAATGGGTGGGAACGCTGTCATGCGTTTGGGGAGCTGTAGGAACATGGGAGTAGCGGAAAGATATAAAGCAAATATGGTCTATTTTAGGTTAGATAAATATAAAGAGGCTACGATCAGTAGAAGTGTGTGTATATGCTTGCTTAAATGGCACACGAGAGGAAAATGCTCGTGTCCAGACTTACGTTTGTACCGGGTATGGCAAATGGGGTAATGTCTGCGGCTGAGAGCTTACATGTAAGGTATCGAAGTAATTCTGCAAAGTGGTTTCCTACTGCGTTGCTTTTTATTACCTGGATACTGTATAGCTCTTTGGATGACGGGTTTTAACTTATAAAATTACAGGATTAGAAGTCTCAAAGTTTATTGCTTTATACTTTTCAGGCTAGATGAGTGTCGGCGTAATTGGCAACCATCCTCTAATGGAATAGATTGGAGGAGCAGAGGAGGCATCTGTCTTCTGCTTTCCTGAAATACAGGAAAGGCAAATGGTTGGGGTTTGTCTGCATTTCTTTTTAAATATAATGTGGCTAATCCTAAATATTTTAGTTCCAGAAGGCAGAATCTGATCTGGATTATATTCAACACAGACTGGAGTTTGAAATAATGAAAAGTCTTCCTGATAATCTGTCAGCAGAGGTAGTATTTTCAAATTAAATTAATAACTTTTATTGCATTCTGCGTGAAGTTGGTAATAAATAGGTTTTATTCTTTAATATGGAAACGTGAATGTTCTTTTATTTGATGTTTTTTTATAATAATGTCTTTCTTGCATCATACACCAGGATAACTGACATAATATGAATTTAGTGCAGAAACTGTCAGAAAACCCTACATTCTTGGTATAGTGAAGTTCTCCCATGTTTCACTCTGAGAAATGAGAAGTGTTAACACCTAATTTTCACAGAGAGTATTCTATCTTGGCTATAACTCGTCCTCACTGGGAGACCAAAGATACACTTGCTAGTCAGCAGTGACTAAATACAGAGCTGGGAATGGATGAGAGAAAGATTAAAACAATAAATGGCAGTATGTAGAAGCCTTCATAAATAAGTCCTTGCCTCCATGTGTATTGTGACATAGTGGAAAAATAATCTTTTTATTTAGAAGTCCCTAATTTATTCCAAATCAGAAAAGCTATTAAAATTCACAAACATAATAATGTATTTATTATGGAACCACAGAGTTGTACTGGTTTATTAACACCACCTATCGTTTGTGCACATGAAAAACTAAATGTATGGGTGAAAGATACTCTCAGCTGCACTTTTCATTGTAAAGGGTTGTTTCACGTTATATTCTTGTTTTTCTGACTCCTATGCTTTTAAATCTTATGTGGCAGCATAAATTTTTTCTTCTTGAACAGTTTAAATGTACCTTTAATTTCCACATAGGAAAACCCGGTTACTCTCTTAGAAGAACTCTCGGTGGTGAAATCTCGTTATAAAACATTATGTATGCAGCTGGAAAAAGTTTCCTTAGAGCAGAAGGAATCCATGAACGGCATCCGTGCTGCCCTAGAGAACACAATGAAGATGGTTCAGACACTACAGCAGCACGCTGATCTGCAGGTAGCAGTCTCATTTCAGTAACTTGGCTCTCACGCCTGTAAATGCCCATGCATTTGTGTAACCTCTGTGTAGCTGTGAGTGGTTTCACTGGAAACTCTTAAATGTATAGGCTTGTAGAAAATAAGAAAACAGTTTACCAGAAGAAATGTTTGCAAGATCGAAGCTATTTTTGTAAATCACTAACCTGATTTATCACTTATCAGTTAAACTAGTGGTATTTAGTCTGAATTAAAGCTATGCTGTAAGTGGATAGTATGACGTTTGAATAGTTTCACAGCTGTGTCCCAGTCCTACGACGACTTCTTTTTAAAAGTAGTTACCTTAAAGAAATCAGAAAGACAAAACAATTTTTGAAAAGCTTTTAAGTGACGAATGTTTTTTTCACTGTCTAAAATGCGTAAGCTAAAAATACACTGTAGTGTATGGGTGACAATATAGTTAGCACAAAGAAATGTTTCCTCTCAGTATGATAATGCCTCTGAACTCCCCCCAGCATTTTTGTAAGTGGTCTTCAGACATCGCTGCATTACAATTTTGAAAAGGTTGTGAAAGCATTGCTTTTGTCCCCCTACAAATAAGGTGATTTAGATGAAAAATGTTAACTGATAATGTAGAGGCAGAGATAGGATTGGTGTGACTAAAGCATTCTCCTGGATCTGAGCTCTCCCATCAGCGTTCTGATGACAGTGCCCTGACATTGTGTTTAATCTGTCAACAGATCTAGACAAGGTAGTGGTAAGTCTCTATAGAGAAAACGTACCGTATAATGATTTAAAAGACAGTAATTATTATGTCACAGGAAGAAAAAATATTTTCTTTGTGTTCCAAGGATGCGATGCCAAGAATAATTTACATATAGGATTTTGTTACAGTGGAAGACTGTTGTGTTTCTAAAGTTACATTTAGACTTTTTAGCTAATGTTGTACTTGACTATTTCCTAAAAAAAAAATTGATTAAAATGTTATGGAGAAACTTAACTCTTCAAGTGAAATACTTCTTTATATGAAATAATTCATTTTATTTTCATTGAGCCATTTATACTACAGTGTTAAAGGAACATTGTGATTGGGTTTTCAGAAATACTAAGCTTGTCAACTTGCTTTCATTTAATGCGAAGTAGGAATTTACTGTTAGTTTGCATGTGAAAACAACTACACAAACACTGAGTTCATTTGTAAATATCATCACCCTAGGAACTGGAAGTATCAGAGTTCTTGGTATCTTTTTATTTTCTAGCGCTCACCTCTGTCAGAAGAAGAACAGACTGCAGCACAGCAGTTAACCTGTCAAACTGTTAAAGAAATGGAATCGCTAGTGGAAGAGGTAATTAGGCCACAGAGTGTCAGTATTCCAGAAACCATTAATCCTGAGTAGCTCAACTCAAGTCAGAAGGGCTGTTTCTGTACCTTAATATCTCTCAATTGAATGGAGTTTTTCAGAAGTGAGCTGAAGTTCCTCACAAATCTTTCCAGTTTTACTGTGTACTGATTAAGTTGATGATTTAATTTCCTGTGAAATCTTAAATAAAGTTTGGAATATGACCAGCAATAGTTTAAGTGTATTCTAACTGTAATGTGATAGAACATAAATCTAAATGAATACTTGTTAAAAAGTTGGATATTCTCCCAGAGCTTCTTGAGGCACAGACTCTTAGTATAGTTATCTGCAAAGGTTTGGTCTGGGTCTCATAATAAAAGCAAAATAGTAATCAAAGTGAATAGAGGATAATGGTCTTGATAAATGCTCTGTTTTTGTCTTTCCATTATTCTAAAGCACTTAAGATATAGCTGGTATAAACAGCCCCAGTGCAAAATGTAGCCATATCCCACTGCTGCTGAGGCCAGTTTAATTGGTATTGTTTCCTATGTTGTCAGTGAGTGTGTTTTGAAGATATTCTACAAGTTCTCTGAAAGGCAGAAGGAATGGAAAGCTGCCACAAAGGCCCTGGGATTTTTTGTCAGTGCTGTATTTATTTTCTGGCTGAGGAAATCTGGGTTTAGCTACCTTTTGCTTGTCAGGACTGTCAGCCTCTGAAGGTTGCCTGAGAATAGGAAAGCCATTTTTTTCCTTTGCTGCTTGTGCAGTGCTTTTAACTACATCGGTACTGGAATGCAAAGGAGAAAGCTGAAGAAGTTCATCTGACTTGCATATGAATCTTGCTCCTATCTTCAAACTTATTTTATTTGAAACCAGGATTTGTTTAATGCCTCAGATTCTGCTGTTTACTGCAGTGGTTGCAAGATCCTTGGTTATCCAATGGTAAAATGTAATTGCCAATACAGAAATGAAATTGCAGAACCTGCTTTCTAAACTGAACTCCAAGAAATCCTAACATTATCTCTTGTTTATTTTTAGCCATTTGGTTCAGGATCTGTAGTTCCCAGCTCAGTTGAAGGTAAGTGCAGGAAGAATTTTCCACTGTTTTTTTGCTTGACCCTTAAGTCTGATTCTCCCCACCCCCTACACCTAGCCCCAGTAAGTAACCTTTGGGATTAATACTAATCTCTCCTAAGACTTCCATCTCTAATATTGAACTCTAATAGTTCTCTGCTATTTAAACATATCAAGTTATTACCCAGAATTCAGCAATTAATAACTTAAGCTGTTGTACTTTCTGAAATGGCAGTTATGCCTTCAAATAACTTTACCCCTAGTACAACAGGGGCAAATCTCTCAGTCAGACCATGTAGACCTATTTCAGTGTTTTCTTAAAAAGAAGTTAAAGTACTGTCTTGTCTTTGGCCTGATTTCTGAAAAAACAAATACCTTCTATTTTAATTTTTTTAGAGTCAAAATTCAAACCGTTAACTGAGGAAATGCTTGTGTCCGTACCAAGGAGTATCAGAAGCTCTGTTAAACTAGCAGATGTGAACAACTTGTACAGGGAGCTATTTAACCACTTCATTGTAAATAAGAACAGGTGAGACTTACAGCCACTCATTACTAAGAATTTTGTAAGTTGTAAAGAAATTCACCATTTTCAAATGAAACAAACAGCTAGTTAACCATTTGCTGCTCTGACTTTGCATTTAATTTTGCTCCCTGATGGCCTTCCTGGTTAGGTATATATCCCAAAGCGTTAGGCCATCATACAAAACAGCCTAAATTTCTTCGTAGAAAAGTGGCATTTATAATTGGATAATTTACAATACCGAATGTCAGGTTCTTCAGAAACAGTCTGTTTTTTTCAAAATCCTAATGGTAAACACTGACCCTGAACTCCACCACCACCACCCCTTATCTCTCCCACAAGCCCTGACACCTTCCTGGGATTAGTGCTGCAGATCTCTTGAAGGTGATGGCAAAAATGAGGAAGTTTTAAGCTCGGAAATACTGTCTCTTTAATCCTGAAGCTGGGTTAGGAAGTGATTGTTCTTAGATTAACGCAGCACAGTAAAGTTGATGACAATCTCAATAGTATGAGAATTATGGAACACTTCTTAAAAATCATTCTTTAAACAATACGGGCTTTTTAGCCGTTTTCTGACAGACCTGCTGTTTGATACCCTGTTTTGCTAAACAGTTTGCTCTTGCCTTACAGTGCTGCACTGAGTGTTTCGCAGATGAACAAGATGAATATGAAAGCCACTGACTCAAGAATACGAATCTTAAAAGAACTTGCTATTGTGGAACTTGACAGACAAGGAAATGTTAAATTAGTTGCATAAACAAACGTTCGGTCCGTTCTCATTTGACACACAAGCATCTTCGTCATAGCTCCTGAATTATTAAAAAGCAAGTATTTCTTTGTTGTCCGAGGTACAAAAACACTGTTGGAAAGTTGTTCGTGTATCCATATAGAAATTCTATTTCTAGTACTTAAAAATGGCAGAATGAAAAAATGTTGAGGTTGGTATTTGATCTCGGGTATTTATAGGATTTAGACGATGCATTTTTGAACAGTGTTGTTAACCATGTGACGTTTCCATATTCTTGCTTACATTCCTGACATTCCTGTTTTTAAGGCAAATAACCCAAGCCACTTAATTGTACTTATACTCCTGAATAAATGATGAAAGTCAAGGAGACGGGGCCATAGATTTATTACGCTTCTGTTTAAATGACTCCTGACCCTGAGCCCTGCCCTAACCCCTGAACCTGGCCCCTGACCCCTTTCATTTTCCTTTGATGTGAACTGGCTTTTTACAGTCCAGTAAAACTGCAGCCTCGCAGAATAGCTGAGGTCTGGAGCTGGTCTGGTCCAACGCCCTGCTCACATCAAGGCAGGGCCAGCTGCAGCCGGTTGCTCAGTGCTGGGGCCAGTCCTGGTTTGAAAAACTCTGAGGATGAAAACTGCAGCACCTCTGGCACCATCTTGCAGTGTTTGACCACCCTCACAGGTTGTTTTGTTGTTGTTGTTTTTTTTTGTTATTATCCTCCTTTCTCAAATGAGATTGAAATATCTAAGTTTAATGAAATCTTGTAGATTTTGTGAAATGATGGCCAGCAAAGAAGAGAAGTTTAAATTGGTGCCTACAGGAAGGGGAATGCTCCTTTCTCAATTTGTTGGTGCCGTGGTCAGTCTGTTTGGAGCTTGTCGTGAAGAGGAGCAGGGTCTGTGTTGGGCAAGAGGACCGGGGATACCCTGATCGGATGCTGTTGAGTGCTGTTTTACCTACAAAGCTGCTCTCACTTCACAACTGCTTGAAGCATCACAATCCAATCGATCCCTAACTGCTAGGCTTGCTCTTTACTCCCTCTACCTTCAACAGCCTTAAAGTTCTGCTAGCACAACGTGCTCCAAGCGACCTGTAAGCGGGAAAACAAGCCCAGCTGGGCCAGCGCCTGCTAAAACCACCTGTCCTCAGGGCTGCGGTTACCCAGATCCATTCCCAAACCCCACGCGAGATGCGGGCACCCACCCGTGCAGCCCCCCGCTGCCTGCCACCGACTCGTGGGGCGGGGCGGGGGGGCTGCTCACCCCCAGGGCTGGGCTGGGCCCCCCCCCGTTACCGCCCCGTTAAGACCCCAACCCAACCGATCCTCCCGCAGCGCGCCCCCGCCACCCCGCGCGCGCCAACTTCGCCCTTAGCCCCGCCCACTCGGGGCGCGCGCGCGCGCAGTGCCTAAGCCCCGCCCCCCTTCCCCCTCCCTCCCCGCGGCCGCGGCCCGGCACCACCGGAGCGCACCGGGGCCGGGCCGGGGCTGGGGGGGCCGCGGCCATGGACGAGCAGAGCGTGGAGGTGAGCGGCCCCCCCGGGACGGGCCCGGCACGGCCTGGCCCTGCCGTGCTCCTCCTGGGCCCTGCGGCCGTTAGCGGAGGGCCCGGCCTCCTGCGGGGCGCCTGGGGGCTGGGGGGGCTCCTGGAGGGTTGAAGCTGGAGGGGGGCCGGTGCCTGGTGTGTAGGGTGGGAGCTGCTCGGTACCGGGAATAACCCTGCTGCTTGGGGACGGGCAAGGTGGGGCCGGGCAAATGGCTTCTCTGCCAGGGTGCGGAGAAACCGTGCGTTAAATTGAGTCCTGCTGAGCGGGGGTGGTCGGGGGGACGTGGAGGGGGCTGAGAAACCGTGGTGGGGATGGGAGATGTTAAAAGGATGTGAATCCTATTAGTCAATAAAATGCACTGTTGGAGGCAAGCTTTCGCATCAACGCTCTGTATCATACATGTGCTTAACGTGCTTCTCAATTAGCTTAATGTTAGTGTGTTGGAGCTCCTAGGTTTTGAGTCCATGGGTACCGTGCAGTTGTTTCTGGCAACTGTTCAATGCTGTGTGAGCACGAGGAGGAATAATATTTCTTGGCTGTGGAAATTCCCCCTTGGAAAAAGGGAAATCAAACAAAAAAAATGTATTCCTTAAGGAACTGTGTCCCAAAATGGGTGCTAAGGGCTGGTGGGATGTAAGAAGAGGTGGGGGGGAGAGCTGTGGTGTTTGACCCAGTATCTTGCTTTGAGATGTGCTACCCGTTGCTGTTTGGAATGGGATTGCACCTGTTCATCCCGGCATTCTGCCTGAAAAATGCATCTCTCATGTGTCAGAAGTGTGTGGCTTAACAATAGCAATAATCTATCCTTTTCCAGAGTATTGCTGAAGTATTCCGATGTTTTATTTGTATGGAGAAATTGCGTGATGCACGACTGTGTCCTCATTGCTCCAAGCTGTGCTGTTTCAGTTGTATTCGGGTGAGTTTACTTATTATGGCTTACTTTTGCAAATGTTTGAGCTTAGAAAATACTGTGATCTTACAAACACATTCTGCCTTCTTCCTTGCTTCTTTTTGTGGGGTTCTGAGGATTCCTTTTTCCTGCTGTGTGCTTTCTAGTTTTCCTTTCAAAATCTCTTACAACACTGAGGAAAAACTAGGCAGGCTGTGCTTTGCATTCAGTAGTGCTAATTATAGGGACTGTCTGGAAGAGTTACTCTTAAGAAACAGGTACCCGATGACCCTTTCTTCAACGTATTTTGAAAGTCAGTGACGTCTGTATGGAAGACAGAGTTGGGACAGGAATCAAACAATGACTGCATCTGTCAATATGGAACGTCCAGTGGGCTGAAGCAGCACCTGAATGCATTTTTTATGGTGACACTACTAACGTGTGATGCTTCAGTTCTGAGTCCAGGCATTGTGCTGTGCTAACGTAGTGCGAGAGGGTTCAGCTGGGGTTCTCAGACCTCGACCAGTACTTCAGGAATCACAACAGTCATCGTTCTCTCTGAAAGCTCTGCCAAGAGCTGTCGGTGGAGGATTCGTGCAGCACGTTAAGGATGTTAGGTGGCATGCTGTTGCTGGGTGGTGAGAGATTCTTCATGAGAATCTTTAAATGTAGCAGTGAGCTGCCAAAGGATGAGCCTCTCAGCTGCTGATCTTTTACATCTGTAAGCTGTAGTGGCCTGATGTAAAGTTCTTCCCGCAGCTCCTTGTCTTTGCGTAGAACTTTCTGGAAGAGAATTAGTCAAAGGGTCCTTGCGGATTTGAACTGCAGGTGTCTAACTTGTGTATAAATAGCTCAAGAAGAAGTAATAAGTTATCTCAAAGACTTCAGAGTCTCAGAAAAATATCCATGCTGTGTCTTTTGCTTTCTTTTCTTGCAATATGCTCTTTAGTCTGTAGCTATGGAAATCTGCACCAGATACGTGGTTTCTAAGGGAATATTGGGTACCTCAAAATTCCGTTTTTAGTTTTAACTGGAGTGGTTTTGACAACTAAAGAACGGTGGTGGTGGTGTTACTAAGATACAAATAGCTGCTTCTTCGGTAACTAAGTGGTTGAACGGTTAAATTACAAATCTCTAAAAATGGAAAAATGCAGGAAGGCTAAATAAAAGCTGTATTACTGCATAAAAGGTAACAAAGGGGAGTAGCTCCTAAATAACAATAGAATGTACTTGTTAGCAGTTCTTTTCTGGTGCTTTCTTTCAATTATTTTTTTTCCCTTCATAGCGTTGGCTGACTGAACAAAGAGCTCAGTGCCCTCATTGTAGGTAAGGTATTTTTAATACAAGGAATAAATTATCAGGAATTGGGTTTGCCAGCCAGTTAGCTATGAGGGGTCTTTTTTCAATGCAGTTTGCATAAATTGTTTAAGTGTGGTTTTTGAGACCTGCTGGCTGTAGCAATAAAAATTTACCTGATATATTACTTATTCTAATGTATGTTGCAGTTGTGTGATAAGCTAAGCAAGATCTTCATTCTTACCCTGTTACTTTGCAGTCTTCTATTGCCATATAATAAGAGTAACTAGGTGGTGTTCCCCTTAGAATTTTTAATGTTCATCTTGCAAGAATAAGAGACCAGAAATTCCAGTGTTCAGCCTGAAACGTATTTTTATTTTATACCTGTAATTTGTGAGATTTACCTTTTGTGTTGCAAATCCTTGGAGAGGTACCTCCTCAGTGTGTGCAGGTTTTGTTTTTGTTTTCAGTGCAACGCGACCCACACCTGCCCCATGGCACACCTTAGTGCTTCTGGTGCCTGAGTACCTAGCAATTCTCGTTCTTGATAAACTGAAGTATGGGAGGTGGGTGTGTTTTGCCCCAGGGAAGGGGAAGTAGGATGTATTTGCCTCTAAGGGAGGGGAAGTATTTATAAAAACAACCAACCATTTCTGAAAAACTTCATATTCAACTTTTAAAGTATTTTATCATTCGTTCTAAGTGCCTGTAAGGAGGTAAGTATGTCTGCGTTTTACAAGGGGGATAGTTGAAGCACTCCTCTAGGGATGGCTGAATAATGGTAGGGATCGAAGAAGCATGAGAAATGAAATGATTTGCCCAGTGTTATCCAGGAGTCTATTACCAAATCTTAAAGTAGTTCTTGATTTCCTCATGTAGCTGTTCTATACGTAGTTATGGGGTGGTTTGGTTTTCTTCCCCCCAATATGAACAAATCAACTTAAAATGTTACATTTCTTTTTTTTTTTTTTCATCTGAAATAAATAGTATAGCTTCAGCATTTTGCCCATGGCTTTTCCAGTACTGTAGAATTGATGGACTGGTTTCATTTCAATGCTGCTCTTTTAGTTCCTGGAGCTGAATTCTCTCTGTAACTCTTGCAATGCTTCTTGCAGAGCCCCGCTGCAGCTACGAGAGCTTGTAAACTGTCGTTGGGCAGAAGAGGTCACACAACAGCTTGACACACTTCAACTGTGTAATCTGACAAAGCATGAGGAAAATGAAAAAGACAAGTAAATGGAGCATTCTTCACATGAAGGGTTTTGCATTTCACTTTACATGAGTGGACTTTTAATTTCAGCTCATTTTAAAGTCAGGGGAACAAACATACTTTTTCTTACTTAAAAACTGAATTGTGCTGTTGGTGAACAGACAAAGCAGTGCTGTTTCTCACTGTCTGTGTAAAAGTTGGAGTTCATTTCTGTCATAATTAATAGCAATGAGAAGGGTTCCTAACTTTATTTGCCTAGAAAACTACTTTTGTGTTTAAGATTTATATTCATATAAAAACATATATATATAAATACTAAATATATAATAGTCTGGAGATTTGGAGGAAAGAAGTGTGAGGAGAATCACTGAAAAATGGATAGGGACTAATTATGTGTTCCATACCTCCTCCTTGCCCAAGTTCCTGAAACCTAGTGGAGGAGGAAGGGAGAGGCATGTGTTGGAGGTTTGCCTGGTCTGTGCTTGGCTTGCTGATTGATGCTATTCCTGAAATTTTAAGAAATGACAGAGATCAGTTTGAAAAAGCTTATAAACCATTGTTCTGTGGTTACTTTATGTTGCATATGATTGAAATTTTAATAATGTGAAGAATTAACTTCTAGAATTCAGAGCTTGATTCAGTGATGATAACCTCTGCCTGCTGAGTATAAATCAGATTTTATTAATGTACTTTCTCTTTATGAAATACTTCCTGAGAGAACACTAAAAACAACATCTATTTTATGGAAGATTTTCGCTAACTATTCTTGTTGCAAAACTATGCTGATGATTTATGCTCTACTTGAGTTCTGTGTTTCACTCTGAGTGTCTGGGTAGCAAAACAAATGAAAATATTAAACTGAGTTTGCAGAAAATTAACAGGTGTTTGCTGCTGCTTACGTGTTTATTTTTTTATTTGAGGTGTGAAAATCATCATGAAAAGCTTAGTGTATTCTGCTGGACCTGTAAGAAGTGTATCTGCCATCAGTGTGCACTTTGGGGAGGAATGGTAAGAAGAAGCTTACTTAGATGTTGCACATGGTATGTTATAGTAAGAGACTGCCAGCGTTATGTGTGCCTGCAGTTTGAAGAAACAGAAAAGCTATGAAACTGGCAGTATGGCATTGAATTACTGTGCAAAAACTATAGTTATATATGCATTTATAATTATTACAAAGATTGGTTTTGCGAAGAAGTATCTTCTGTTTCTGATAATAGAAGTACATTTTAATTTTTGCTGAAAAATTAAAATTACCTTCTGTGTTACTAAATTCATGATGTCTTGGACAAACCATAGATGGTGGTGAAAAATTTTATGGGCAAAGGAAGTCTTTCTCAGATAACCTGTAATTTAAATGTTTTGGGTGATGATCTGTAATATATGCAAAGGGGAAACTGCTGTCATGCATTGGAATATAAGTGATCGAATGTTGCTTAAACAGTGTGCTGCCTTTGTTTGGGGAGGGTGTTTTAACAATAATAGTAATAACTCTTCTATCTTTGATTTGTTAATATTGTACAATAAATAAATCAGGTTATTTTTGGAGGACCATTGAGACTCCAAATAATTCTTGACAGGAAGCTTTGTTGTTGTGAAAGTCAAATTCATGACTTCTTATGAAGGGAAGTGAAAGACAGACTTCCTACATGCAATCTGCTTTGGAACCTTTCCAAAATGAGTGATACACCAGGAGGCTTTCTTCCCCTCTCTTTCAGTAATTTAATAGGACTAGAATAAAATTAAAATGGCATGTTCTATTTCCCCCATTCCCTGCCATTTATTTATTTATTTATTTATTTTTACAGCATGGAGGACATACTTTTAAGCCACTGGCAGAAATATACGAACAACATGTCACAAAAGTAAATGAAGAAGTGGCAAAGCTTAGGAGAAGACTCATGGAACTGATCAGTTTAGTGCAAGAAGTGGTAAGAAATTGATTCAAGATAACATTAAGTTTTCCATCAGTATGCTGTTGTCGAAGGATAACCATGAAGCAGGAAATGGAAGTAGTGTACCATTTCATATATTCGTGGATGTTTTCAGTACCTGTGTGTTGTTGTACTCTGAACATAATCAGGTGATCCCACAGACAGACACTTTCACTTTTTAGTTACTTTCTTTTTATAAACTGGGGAAGGACAAACATTCTCCCTGTTGTTTTTGTTGCTGCCAGACAGAAAAAGATATGAGTTTGCTAGCAGGCAATTTTTGATGTATGCTATTTAAAAGCTAGACTTGTGCAGTTCTTTGAAAGTTAAATGTTTACAAATATACGAAGCATGCAGACTGCTGTGCTAAGCAAGTACAAAAATGCTTTGTTTGAGTACAGCTTATTTTCCTTTCTTTGGGAGAAAAAAAATACAAGTATATTTGAGCCTACAGTATGCTCACTAGTTAGAGACCTGAAGTTTATGTACCCCACTTTTTCTTCCACATAGTGATAAGTGTGCTAGAATCCCAAACACCTGACACGTTCAGCCATGGCAGTTTCAGTGGCAATTCCAACAAAGCAGTGCAGTTCTCTGCATTCTAGGAAGGACCCACTGAAAGCTGTGACACTTACTTTATTTTCACAAGGACCACACAGTAAGTAAATTTGATTTTGTAAATCAAATTATTCTTTTTTCCAAAAAAGTAACTTTGCTAGGCTGCTCAAGTTACAGAAGAGAAACAGGTACTTGTATTCACAGATTTTGGTATAAAGGCTTTCTATAGGATAAATCTCTGTAATGGAAAAATATTGCTGGTTTGTTGTTAACCTTTGGTCACCCACCAGAGGGCACACTTATATATTCAATAAAAGTCAAAGGATATCCACAACATAATAATGAAGTACTTAAATTGGCAACAGGAATAGTCTATAGTACAGCTCATCTAAAAACACATTCCTATTTTCTTATTCATGCAAATTAAATATGCAAATTTCACTCCAGTAAGATCAAGATTTTTGGTTTTCCTCCTAGAAAAATAGGGATGGAGGGGGCTCTAAACAGACTTTTTGTATAACTCTGGGGTCTGGAAGAGTGGAGTTGACGTGCAGATGAGTGAAACGTGCTAAAGTGTGACGACTTCCTTTTTGTGCATGTTTTTTTCTGAACCCTCTTTTAGGAGAGGAATGTGGAGGCTGTGCGCAGTGCGAAGGATGAACGAGTTCGGGAAATAAGAAATGCGGTAGAGATGATGATTGCCCGGTTAGACACTCAGCTGAAGAATAAGCTTATAACACTAATGGGTGAGTATTTGCCTGATGTATTACTAATGGGAACAATAGATTCATAATGTATAGATCTATTGAGAAACTTTCTTACCCTAGGAATATGACTCCTTACACATTTTATGGTGTTAAGCAAGGAAACTGCTGACAGAAAACTCCCTACAGCAAATCTCATATTTAATGTTGTAGTTAATGTGTTGCAGCTCTAAGTTGGTAAACATACCCTGGTTTTGTTCTGTTCATGCTTGCAAAATGTCTTTAGCTTTGATAATGCTTGCTTTTATTCTTACAGTTCATTTCCATTTAAAAATAAAACATAATCAATGTGCTTTAGCTGTATTTTAGGATCCTCTTCAAAATGACAGTTCTTTAAAATGCTTGCTTTAAGTTAAATCCAGGATTTGTACGTATTCTATGCCTAAATTGAATATAGTAACAAATTGCAAGGTTTATTTTAAGGTGTAGTGATTGAAGATCAGTCTTAAAACCTTGGCAGAATGTTTTAGTTATTTTTATCTACAGATTAACATTTTGTGTGTGTGTAACACCTTTTTTTTCTAAGGACTAGCAGCCACTCTTCAGACACTGAATATATCATGGTGACAAAGTAAGTTCCCACAATAGGAAAACAGACAAATGTGGCGTTTATTCTTTCTTGTCAAGGTTTTCCTGACAGTTGAAATCTGCAAACACGTTTAAACATTGTTTGTTCATTTTTTTTTATGAAGAAAACACTTACTACTGAAGTCCAGAGAAACAGTGGACTTTAAGAGAAAAGCGTCAGCTAACATAAAACGGATTTCTGAAGGAGAGTAAATCTAGTGAAGTCAAACCTGCCTTTTTTTTTTTTTTGTCTGAAGAAGCTTTCCAAAACAACAAACCTATCATTTCTGGGACACAAAAATGTTTCATTACTGTCCTAACCTCAAGTGAGTTCATTACTACAGCTCTAATTAAAAACGTAGGCTTGCTTTTAAAATGCTTTCTCAATCAACCTTGGTATATTTAGAAATTCTTTACCTTATTAGGTTTTGGGGCAGCTTCCAGACAAGGGTGGGAAAAAAACCCCTAAATTTCTGAAAATCTAGCGACTGTTTCATCTCGTCTTTAACCAGGTCTTCCTTTCTTTAAACAGGTCAAAAGACATCTCTTACCCAAGAAACTGAACTTCTGGAATCCCTGCTTCAAGAAGTAGAACATCAGGTGATTATGAAAAAAAGCTGAAATGTGTTGCATAGATAATTTCTCAGTTGACCTTTTTTCCTATTTTTAAACTATTAATTGATGGCTAGAGCTGTATCTTCATGGTATCTTTTCATTACAGTGGCCTTAGGTTGCACATTTTCTTTTCAAAAACAAGTGTGTCTTCTAGAAATAATGAAATGTGTTATCTTCTGTTGTTTGAAAAGCTGCTACAGGGATTACTGACAATTAGAAAATCCACAATTATGCATTTGTTTAAGGTGTAACAGCATTTAGGCCATGTGGGTAGGTTCTGTTAGCTTTGACTCTGCCAACAGCATATGAATCGTGGTGGCTATAAATGGAGAATAAAGAAAAATCTGTTTCTCTCTCCAACATGACCTTGTATCACTCTTTTCACCTTGCTTCTAGCTACACAAGTTCAGCTTTTGTAAAGAAATACTCAAGTTCTGCAGAGCCTGATTGTACTGTTCCTGAACAATTTGTACCTGCTCTGAGATGAGAAAGTGGAAGGGTCTCTTTCCTTCGAGTATTACCACATCCAGTAATTGTCTTTCAGGAGGGTTTGATGTTTTGTTTTGGGGATAGTAGGGAAAGTTTCTTTGTGAATGATGCCCCTTGTCCTGTATTAATTCTTCGTTCTCCTGCTATGTTTTTGATTGAGTAAGAATGCTAAGCTGGCTTTGTAACCTGATCAGCAATTCCTGTGTTCTCCTTGCACTTGATTTAATTATTTCATACCTATGATGGAACATTGTGGTTGAGGAATTGATGACACCAGGAGGATGAGTAGTCCTGCATCAGCATGTTTTTGCCTATTTGTTGGGAGCCCTCTGTTTATAGCTTGTTCAAAAATTAGTTATGTTGCAACCCGAATGAAGACCTTGTAAATCTTTGAGAAACTGTGTATGCACATCTGCAGATCAGCTTCTCTTCTGTGGAAAAAGCATTCAAGTTATAACAAATTGACACTAATGAAATACGACCTCTTCTCCCTCCAAAACAGGAGGAAAAGCTTACTAGCTAAAGAGCCATGAGAAGTTGCAGGTATCTGGCAACTGTTACTGCTAGTTTAAATTCATTATATATGTTTTTGTTAAAAGGGGCTTTGAATTTCACTTTTCCGTGTGTGTGGAAGTAATAGGATTATTTGAAGAACTCACTGCAAAAATATGGCTCTTTTTAAATGCGCATATCAGTCTCACTTAAGCCTGGCAGAAAGTTTGAACTGTAAATCTAAGATGTATTCTTCTAGTATTTAAAGCATAAATAAGAAGCAGAGTAATTTGCTTCCTTTAGCAAATTGGTTTAGAAGATTCAGTAGTGGCTATTCAAGGAACATACAACATTAACTTTGTTGAGATTTTGAAAACATCTTCATTATTAGACTGGTCCTGTAGGCCACCTTGAATGAAGTGGATTGAAATGCTTTTTTATTTTTTGCCATCTCTTTAAGATAATAAAGGCTTCATTTTGTTCAAATGTGGTTGGGAAAAGAAGTACAGTGCTTGGCAGTAAGACTGTAAAGAATAATTGAAACACAGAAACTGTCTAATGTCACAGGAGCTTGTCTTGCTGTGTCGTGATATATTGAGCAAATTATCTTAATGTCTAATTAAGCTTCTTTTCCAGATTGATTTACTCTGCTATTGTTGTATAAGCACAGTAATGTGTGTGACTTGGTATTAATCAGACATTTTTATACATACTCTTTTAATCTAAGTGAAATACGTACTAATTGTTTTAATTTTCACTGTAGATCTTGACAGTCTTCAATATTCAGGAGTTCCCAAGTGGGTTGTGCAGGCCTGGTAGTGAGACAGAATTAAAATACCATTTTAACAACTTAAGAGAAACACATGACTATAGTAGCTGACAGTTTCAAGGGAAATAAACAAAGCAACAACAAAATACTCTTGAAGCATCATTGTAGATTGCATGGTGGGAAACTTCTGTGAAGCTGTTGCAGACATGAAGTTCATGTGTTTAAAAACAAGTGATCAAAATCTGTTTTGTCTTAATGATGTAAGGATTTTTTTTTCCTGTTTTCCTCTGTGTAGTTACGATCATGCAGCAAGAGTGAGTTGATATCCAAAAGTTCAGAGATCCTGATGATGTTCCAGCAGGTTCATCGGAAACCTATGGCCTCATTTGTCACTACTCCTGTTCCTCCAGACTTCACAAGGTAAGCGTTGTTTCCTCTCTGTTGTAGCTTGAACTTGAAAACTGTCTTATAACTGTTTGTTTTGCTTGTTAAATAAGTATTTAGAAAAGAGTATCCCTTTCCCGTTTTACTGTGTAAAGGATTCCCAAATTGCTGAAGATTGTCCCATGAGACATTTCTTTTATATGGAAGAGGATGTTCCAGTGAGTCTGGGAGGTAGATGTATGTTGATGTGCATGAGCCTTCTATAAAACTAGGACAGGACACTACCACTGTATTTTAACGTGTGGATTTGAACAAGTGGGTGATAAGAGACTGATAGGCAGGTCGCTAGAGAGATTCCTTGATACGCACCTCTAGTGAAGAGGTGTCTTGCTTCTCTGCCTTGTAAGCTGCGGCAGCAGTAATCTGGGCAGTAGTGGGGTTCTGTCATTTTCTCAGTGTTAAACCTGTTATCTCTGACTGAGCTGGGCTCTGGGTTTATATGCCCAAAATGTCAAACAGTTTAATTTCTTTTAGTAGTGTATGCCTCAAGAAGGCTTTTCTGTTCCAGCAAGGCTTATTTCATAAGTCTGTGGTCACAACTGAGGAGTCAGAACAGTGGGTTCCAGCTGACTAGACTTTTTTTCTTTGACACTTAGCTTACCAATTTGTCCTTTTTCTCTTATTATTGGGGTCGTTCAGCATATAATTGCAAGGCTCTCATGAGATGCCTCTGCAGGTCACCTTAATTCAGAATATATAGCTAAAATCACTTCCTAACACAATTCTTCTTCGTATAAAGAGTGCTGTTAATGCTGGATTCTGAAGAAGTCTGTGGGTTTAGGATAGCTGTCTGCAAATTGTCTCCATAAAATTGCGAACATGAGAGACCTTAAAAGAACCCCTCAAATCCACTTGTGTTCTTTAGCAAATACCAGTTTAGCTTGCTTTTAAATGAAATCTCAAATCTATTGTCCTGAAGTGTATTCTGAAAAAAATGAAGTACTATCTGAGGAGAGTTTAAAGCTGAATATTCATTTTCCAGTGGCAGTAAGGTATGTATGGCTCTGAAACATGAACCATTTAAGCTTTGTATTTCTGGCCATGCAATAGGTTCATCCTTCTAGAGCTATCAGGGAATTTTATGTTAAAAATTCACTCTTATTAACAGATTACTAGGCATAACAGGTAAAAGGGTAAATCCTCTTAACTATCTTTAAATACTTTCAGCTGCTTTTTCTTTGTAACGTAAAATACTTGATTTGATGTGCAGTATCACATGGAGAGGTGCGGGGGAAAATGGCTTATGAACGGATTCTTCAAAAGTGCTGAAATAACCCAGTGTAGTCCTGGTGAATCTCGGTGGTGCTAGTGACCTAAATCATATGAAATGCTTCTGAAAATTCCAGAATGGACTTTTTAATGTCATGTTATTCAGTGTGTTCTAATGTATTTTTTCCTCTCAGTGAATTGGTCCCAGCCTATGACTCAACTACCTTTGTACTGGAAAACTTCAGGTAAGATTGTATCTTAAGAAATTACTGTGACTATCAGGAAGCTTCTTCTGTTTCTTCTGCTCATGTGTAGTATTCTTTAAAACACTGAATAATCTTTACTGAATATTGTTAGATATGAACTAAGCTGTATGAATTTAGTCAAAATCTAGTTATTTACCAGGTGAATAGCAATTAACCGTAGCTAAACAGATAGATAAAAGGTTTTTCATGATAAAGACAAACTACTTAGTTTTCTTTTTTCAAAATATTGAATAACTTTGCAAGGAATACATATTCTTAAGGGCACTGCACATTTTGCATGGGCCTCATGCAGGCACACACTCTGTGTAGCATGAAGGTTGGCTCTACAGTGTTAAGAGTGCAAGTGTATGTGCAGCTTACTATTTCATGGAGGGTTTTGCTTTGTCCCTATAGCAAATGTTTTTTCTCCTTTCTCAATAGTACGTTGCGTCAGCGAGCAGATCCTGTTTACAGTCCACCTCTTCAAGTGTCAGGACTTTGTTGGAGGTTAAAAGTTTACCCAGTGAGTTACATTTTTCAACTAAAATTGTTATCCAGCCTAAAACTCTTAGGCAGTGTGCTTTTGCTTCTCCTGTAGGGAAATATCAGATAGTTTCTTCCTCAAGAGAGGAGATATTGTATATAAAGAGCTGTATGGAAAAAAACTTAAGGCTGCAGAGTTTTAATCATCAGCCATTGAAGTGTTCCCTCTCTGCTTCCAGATATCCATCATGAACATTTTTGTTAATCTGGTTAATGTAAAAGCAATTAGAATGTGTCATATGCCATAGGAACTATAATAGACGGTTTTCCTCTTCTTGTCTTTGAGTGTTTCTTGTAGATGTTTCTTAGTTTGAATTAAAAGAACAACAAAAAACAAGCTGAAGTCTAGATTAACTTACAGATTCGTGTTTATGAACAATACTTATTTGTGAAGCTGGGAGGAGGACAGAGTATTAGTTGAAGGGGAATCTGTTTTTCTGTGTGCACTGTTCTCAAATGCTGATGTTAAAATGTACGTATTGTACTGTCATCCTTTCAGCGGGTTGAGTGTTCAGACTTGTGAAGCAATCTTTGTCAGTGTTGGAGCGTTAACCTGTAAGGTGTAATCTTTTTTACTCCACTGTTCTGGTCAGTGCTTCCAGGAAGTTCTGACTGCAGAAATGTTTGGAGAAATACCTCCATAAGTTTGATGGTGGAGTACAAGTTGGTGTTTTTTTATCAGTCATTTGAATAGCATCTTCAGAGAACTGTTAAGGTCACGTAGGTACAGAACTGTATTCTAGCAGTGCAGAGGTGGACTCCTGTGTAAGTTTTCAGAGCACTGTAAATTCAGGATTGACTATGTAAGGTGTGCTGTCAAAAGACATTAAAATTAATTTTCAAGTGGTAAGTTGAAATGTTTCTTCAACCTAGAGGATTGAAGTTGAACCATTCTTCATCCTTGATTGAGGTGAGTGTGATGGAAATTTTGCCATAAATTTTCTTGATTTCTGGTGATTCTAATATGGTTACTCTGTTAACTGACCTAACTTCTCATGTTGCATGTTTTTCTAAAGAAAAAAGTACTATTCTCTCATTTCAAAAAGGAAGTGGCTTTGAAATACAGTTTTATGTGAAGCATTTCAGAACTAATGTTTAACTTGAGCTGTTTTCATGTTGAGGGCTTGAGGGAAAACAAGATATCTACTAAACTGATGAGCTTTTTTTTACTGCTTTTTCAATGCTACATTAATATTTTTTTTTGTATGTTGACAAATATTTGTCTATTCAGTCTGCCACTTAATTGAACTTGTTGGAGTTTTATCAGTGATACAAATACTGGAGTGTGTATGCACTTCTAGATGCAAGCTCTACATTGATTCAGATTGCAGGATGAGCTCTTAGTCACAGAAGGAAAAAAAGCAGAACTGTAGCATACAGAGTAGCCTACTGCTGAAAATATGATTGAAGGTGTTTGCTGAAACTGTTTTCTGAGCCTTGAAGAGTGGGGAGTGTACAGGTGGGGTTTGTCTGGCTTTAGCTTTTTTTTTTTTTTTTAACTAATTTATCTTCTCCTAATTTTCTATTTTTCAAGGATGGAAATGGAGTGGTACGGGGCTACTACCTGTCTGTGTTCTTGGAGCTGTCAGCTGGACTGCCAGAGACTTCCAAGTAAGCATACCGGCAGTAAGAACAGCCCTGCTGTGGTTGGGTGTGTTTTTTGTTGGTTGGGTTGGTTTGTGTTTTTTGTTTGTTTTTTCTTCTGTTGGCAGAGCATCTGGAGAGGTTGGAAAAGAATGACCTGAAGTCCTGTAGTGTTGCTAGGGACTGATGCAGTCAGTGTTGAAAGTGAGATTCATGTTGTCTGAGCTTTGAATCGTGCCTGAAGATAGTATTTTCAAGATGCTACTCAGTGCCTTAATTAAGATAGAAAACAAGCTGGCTAAGCAACTGAGGACAGTATGTGTCTCCTGGTATTTAGTCACAGACTTAGAGTTGGTCTGACAGACTGCTCCCTTCTACTACCTTCCTTCCCCAGTAGTGTTTATGTAAATTTTCAATAACATTTTACAACTGAGTCACCTTTTCAGCTGGACGTGCCAACTTCCCAGGAAGTGCGATTCTCTTAAACTTGACACATTCAGCTATTCTGACGTCTCTTTGCTTTGGTATTATTAATCTGTGATCTTCCTTTGTGCAGGTACGAGTACCGTGTAGAAATGGTTCACCAGTCCACCAATGATCCCACTAAAAACATAATTAGAGAGTTTGCTTCTGATTTTGAAGTTGGAGAATGCTGGGGTTACAACAGATTCTTTCGTCTAGACTTGCTAGCCAATGAAGGCTATCTGAACAGACAGAATGACACCGTGATCCTAAGGTATGAACGACAACTTAGTGTAGCTTTTTTCTGCTGTTATTTCATAAAGTATCATACTATTGAAGTAGGAAACAATTAAGTAGTTGATTTTAAAATAACTGTGACATGTTTTGTCATAAATGGATTTCACTGTCATTAGCGATCTTGTTCCTTTAAAGCTTAAGGAAGTTGAGAAAAGCTCAAATATATTTGAGAAGAAGCTGTCCTTGACTTTAATATGCCTTGGTTGGAGATCTGTAGGTAACTCAGAAGAAAAAGGTATATTCTTTCCCTTGGAGTGTAGTGAGCTTTGGGCATGAAGGAAGCCTGTAATGTAAGGCAACTAATGCTGCCAATAGAAACAGCAATGTCGTGACAAATGTAGAAGCTTTGTCTACTTCAGATACATCTGCAAAGTCCTACTCTTGCTACTGTTAAATGCTTTGTATAATGTTAATTCTGATTGTTTGGCTTGTGAAGAGAGCTACCTCTTCTCTAACTGCTTCAGCTACAAAATGCATCCTGTTACCAGTCAGTGCATTCAGCATACTGAGTACAGAAGTACATGTTGTGATGAAATACACTGAACAGACTAGACTCCAGCTTGCCTGATGGACTTATGCATGGCTTTTCAGACTTGGAAAAGTTTCAGTTTTCTGACAAATGTTGTTTTGAAGGTTTCAGGTGCGCTCACCAACCTTTTTCCAAAAGTGTCGGGATCAACACTGGTATATTGCTCAGTTGGAAGCAGCTCAGACAAGTTATATCCAACAAATAAATAATCTCAAAGAAGTAAGTGGGATATTTATTGCTGTAAAATCAGCTTTTATTGACCATCAGTGAACTGGTTTAGGTTACAAAGTTCACATTGGATGATTTTGTGTACTTGGGTAGCTATTGGTGCTTTGATATTGTCATTATTAAAATATGATATATGCAAGTCAACAAAATAATTTGATGATGCTGTTCCATTGTAGTCTTCTATGTGCACTTTTGTGTATTCTTCTATTATTTAAGAGGCTTGCGATTGAACTTTCCCGGACTCAGAAATCACGAGGCATTTCACCTCCAGACACCCATCTTAGTCCCCAGAACGATGATAGTCCAGAAACAAGATCAAAGAAATCTGGACAAAGCACTGAAGTACTACTTGAGAATGTTGCTGCTCCAGGATTAGCGCGAGACAGCAAGGAGGAGGATGAAGAGAAGATCCAGCATGAAGACTTTAATGTAGGAATTGTCTCTCTTCTGCCTGCTTTTCTGTGTAGCTTTTTATGCTAGGATAGCAGTAGAAACGTAAGTGAACTTCTGAGTTGTAAGTTAGATTTATAGGTGTCTGTGTGGAAATAGGAGATAACAAACTTGAGAGGTAGCAAGAGATGACAGAGGTGTTCTGGAACAGAGCTACATGATCCTACCACAAGAAGGTTTCCCAGCTGCAGCTGAAAAATCCAACTTTCCTGTTTGTTACCAGCTTTTAGTTTTGCTTTCAAAACCCTCTTAATTTTTCTATGATTGTGTGACACCTCTGTGGAGATAGGATTTCTCTTTGTGTGTTTTGGTAAATGCATTAAGGTGTGAGTGAGATGTTCCTTTTTGTTCTTTTATTCCTGTAGCATGAACTCTCTGATGGTGATTTGGATGTAGATCTTGCTGGAGAAGATGAGGTGAACCACCTCGACGGTAGCAGCTCTTCAGCTAGTTCGACTGCAACTAGTAACACTGAAGAAAATGATATTGATGAAGAAACTATGTGAGTAACTTAAAGTGCCTCTCAGATCATCACCGTGTCTCCCAGTGGTAATCATCCTGTTCTAGTGGAAACTGACTCATTTGATATATTGCTGTTACGGTGTATGTGGGAGTCAGTGCAACCTGAGGGATGTTTCCTGTACTGGAAACAACATGAACTGGTACAGTTAATCTTAAACATTGAACTTTCAGACAGCTAGTTCTTTTCTTTCTGGTCTCCTTTCTATTTTTTGTAACATTTTCTGTCTCTGGCTCTGTAAAAGTTCTTTCCCAGAACGCCAAGAAACCTGTTTCTATACTGATCAACACTAATGAAATAGAGGCTTGGTATTAGAAAGTGGTGTGGTGGTAGGAGAGTGATGATAAGGACAGGTAGTTAACTAAAACTAGAGAATTTAAATTTCTTAGCTGAGGTGATGCCAAATCCTAAAATCTTCATTAAAACACGAGAACGTGTTGTAACACATACCAATACAGATGTTTGCAGGATGAGATTTTACAATCTAGATGTTTGTGACACTTTTTACTTATTTAATTTGTGTGGCTGGGGATGCAGAAGGTACTGTTTACAGTTCTTTGTGTTTATCTCAGCGTTATGTGCCATAACATTTAAAGGGGGCTGACAGAAGATAATAATTAATTATATTCTCCTTTTTCCACCCCAATCATCACCTGAGGTCTGGAGAAAATGATGTGGAATACAGTAATAATATGGAGTTGGAAGAAGGAGATCTCATGGAGGATGCAGCAGCTGCTGCTACTCCTGGAGCGTCAGGTATGAAAAACAGCCTTCAGAATTCCCATTTATGCAAAACGCTGCTGGGTTTCTTCCCCTGTTCTTCTTGGAAGCAACACCAAGCTGTGTGTTCTGCGGGCATTTCTATTTTTGGAAATGCTGCATCATGTAGTTTGTACTGATTATTGCAGTGTGGCAGAAACGTCTCATTGGTTCAGTAAAAAAAAAAGGCGGGGGGAATCTTTTGAATGTGCTCATTTAAAAACGATGCGTAAGTTAGAAGGGAGATCTCTCTGCCTCTTTGAAAACCTTCCATTTCAATCAAAAGTAGATTGCCAAGCAATTTCTTACTAATGTCTGTGTGGCCTCTGAACATGTGATACATTCACCTGGATTTTAGTGCTCTGTAAAACCTAATCTGCATGGAAGGAATGAAGTGAAAAATCCTTACAAGTCAAGCAGAAATATATTTTAATTGTGATAATTATTTAATTATTTCTGTTCTTTAATTGTAATAATGGAAAGGTGAGCCATAGGTTAACAAGATCCTGAGATGTTGAATATATACGTATTTATGGCAGAGATGACCACAAATCAGGAGTGGCATTCACCAGAAGTGGAATTTATGCTGCAGTGGCTAATGGGGAGAGGGAAAAAGCTATAAAGTTTATGTGCATGCCTTCAGAATAATCTTTGTATTGATTTGTTAATTAACATTTTCAATCTATTAAGAGGTTTACATAAAATAGATTAAATGAAATACTTTTTGTCCATAACTCTTCCTTAGGTACCAGCCATGGCTACACCAGTGCAAGTGGAAGACCTTCAAGGCGGGGAGGAGGTGTCCTAGGCTCAACAGCCAGTAGCAGTTTACTAGATATTGATCCCTTGATTTTAATCCACTTGTTGGATCTCAAAGACAGAAATGGTATGGAAAACCTCTGGGGCCTTCAGCCACGTCCACCTGCCTCTCTTCTACAGAACAGAGGTAACTGCACGTCACATCTCAAATAATCTAATTGCAACCTGGAAATATCTGAGAGTGCAGTTCCAGAGTTAGAAGCAGGTTTGAGGAGTGGGTGAAGGATAATGACAGGCAGTTCTCACTGATAGCTAGACTTTCACATCCTCCTCTGTGCTCATCAGTATGCTGTATCTTACTGCCTGCTCTGACGTTTTCTTTGTCTTAATGGTTGACCTCAGCTTGAGAATGCCAGATGACTCAACTGCAAACAGCAGTGTCTATCGAGGAGGGTCTTCGCGTCTGTTCTTGGGGGATGTGACTGAAGTGGCTGGCTGGTTTGTGTAGCAACATAGCAGTGATGCAGTTCGTGCAGTTTCTTTGAAAGCTGCTGTGGGAGATGAATGAAAGGCCCTTTTGTAGAAGAGGTTAGCATTGAAAGTCAAAATAACACAAAACAGCTATCTGCTCAGAAAGCAGTTACACCTCTTGCTTCACACAATTTGTACATTTGGTGGTTTAGAGTACCAGCAGTGCAGTGTGTACTAACAAGAAAAGAAATCCTGGAATTTACTTCTATACAAAAAAAAGGCACTTAGAACTAGAAAGATGTATGTAGCAGCAAAGCTGGAAATGCAAGCAGAGGGCAAGGGAATGTTGGCTAGAAAACACTTAAAACCAACAGCTCAGAAAGAGCCCACTTAAGCACTTAGGGAAGAAAAATGGATCAGAATGTCAGGAGGAAGTAATGTGATGCTATTTAAATAATTGAAGATTATGATAAGAGTACTTTCAGTTTGGGTGGGACCCTTCATCTGAAAACAGCAATTAAGTTCATGTGCAAGATACCTGGCAGCTCTGGCACCTGTGGTTATTACTGATGGTAATCCATCTCTCCAAAAATGGAGGTCAGTTCCACAAGTACGAAAGAGGAGGCAGTGTGTGGGCTGTGTGTCTGAGCTCTGCTTTGCCTGGAAAAGGCCTAGACGAAAGGACCTTAAGAGGAGGCACTGCGTTTTGGGCTGTAGTACTTGAGCAAGATTAAGCTCTGCTGCTGTATTGAGTGGGTTCTTGGTCTTAAGCTCCTGGTACACAGCTGAAATTACCTGCTCTGCTGAGGTACCCTTAAGGTTTGACTGTTCCCAGAACTTATTCAAGTCATCCAAATAGGAGAAAGCTGCTGTTATATGTAGAGTTTGCTGAACTTCACCTCCTAAAATGAAGGTTTCCAAGAGCCACTTGGCTTTGCAGCTCTGAACCAGCTGAATTTGCAATGAAATATCCACAGTCTGTAGCACTCAGACATTAAAGTTGATCTAATTCCAGCTAAGCAGCACACAGGCATACTCAGGTGTTAGCTCTTTGACCTGATGTTGTCGTGTTAGGTACCGAGGGGAATTCCTTCCCTAGTTTCAGATTTGAGTTCCGTGTGTTAGCATGAAATGGTGGTGGTATGAGAATCTTATACAGGTATTTAACGCATTTTATAAAAACATTTAACAAATCTGATGTTTTAACTAGCAACCAGACTTGCTTGTCTGGTAATACAGGGTTGTTGTCAGAATTCATGTCATAGTATCAGGGTCTTCATTCTTCCATAGAACAAGTTCTGGGCCCTTCTGCTATGGCAGGGAGAGAACAGCGATCTGCTGTCCCAGTAGTGATGCAGTGCTAGCATCCTAAATACTATGGTGCTATAGCGTACAGAAGAAAGTGTTTGTATCCATTGTTTTATAGTAGTGCAGAATGTAGAATCCTTGTAGCTGCTAAAAAATAGATACCTGTTTTTATTTGAGAACTGTTTTACTTACCTGTTGTGTTCTTTAACTTTTGCCTTTGGTGAAGCATCATCGTATTCTCTAAAAGATCGAGATCAGCGGAGACACCAAGCGATGTGGCGTGTGCCGCCTGACCTGAAGATGCTGAAGAGACTTAAAACTCAGATGGCTGAAGTACGAAGCAAGATGTCTGATGTGAAAAACCAACTATCAGAAGTAAGAAGCAGCAACGCTGGCTCATGCGACGGGCAGCCCAACTTCTTCTCCATTGAGCAAGGTGCTTTAGCTGCCTGCGGAACGGACAGCTGCAGCAAGCTGCAAGAAATAGGAATGGAACTACTGACCAAGTCTTCAGTTACCAGTTGTTACATAAGGAATTGTAAGTGCTCAGAGAAGGGAGGGATATAAATGTCACTTGGATAGGTGGTTTATGTATCCAGGCACCTGGAAATAGACCTTTTTGTAGTTATTCATACTCAAGAATACATAAATTTAAAATCTAAAATTTTTAGTCCCAAATGAGTAGTACACCTACAGTGAGAAAGTTCTGAAGTTCAATGCAGTATTGAACTGATTCTAGCTGAAGGTCGTTTCTTGGTGAATGCTGCTCTAGATCATCTATGAATTGATGTTTCGTGATGCTTGTGGAGAGACTTTGCCTTTTGAAAGGCGACCTCTTTCAAAGAGGTGCCTGTGTCTGTCTCTTCAGGTACTGTCACTGAATCCTGGTAGGTGTCACTGGTGTAAGTCAGTGTGGAATTTTTCAAGTACCAGCACAAAGACTGTGCAAGTTGCTGATGACCTTTATAAAGGCACAGATGGTTCAGTCTTCTCTCACTTCCCTGTTGCCTGGGACAGATGATTTTCCAGCATTCTGAGTTTTGATTCAAGTTACTGCTTGTCTTTTTGGAGCCAAGGCGAGTAAGAAATCTATTACAAATGTCTGAGTGGACTGAAGAGCTGGTATAATAGTCCTGTTCTTCTCTGTTCCTTTCAACACTGACCTGCAAAAAAGGGCTTTGGCAGCTCCAGCCAAGTTCTACCCTGCATTTCATCACTTCCACAGATCAGAAAATTTCTTCTCTGGTGCTCATTGAGGATAGAATTGCGTCTTAGTTAGGAGTCTTAAATTGCACCATCAGTAAGCCACAGAAGAATTAAGCCACACCTTTGGAAATGCTAGCATTTGTGTGTTGTGTGGCTTTTAGTGCTACCTCTTTCCTTAGCAAATGCTTCATCTTTCAAAGACTGTTAAGGCAGTAGGAAGTCCCTTCACTATGCAACAGAACTAGAAGAATGGGCATACATTGTTCTGTAAAACTGGAGCAATCTTCTGACTTGCATTGAAGCTTAAATTCTTCACTTCTATGGGATGTGGTGACAGTAAAACTTAGTGTTTTGCTGTTCCAGTTGCCATGCCATTCCTATACCTAGATGAGTTTCTGTACCATGAATCACACTGACACACGGTCAGGGAACAGGAAATTTGGGAAGTTACGGATGGTGTGAGTCCCGTAACCTGACACCAGTCTTGCGTTTGAGGTCCTTAGTGACCTTGGGCTTCAAACATAAGAGCTGAGAGATGGTTTTGGCTGTCCGTATCCTTTACACTTCCATGCTGGAGTACGATGGCTGAAGCCATCTGGGTGATCGCTTCCTGAAGGATCTCTTAGGCAAGCGGGCATTTCTGGTGTATGCTCGGCCTTATCCCTAGTTACTTCAGCTTTGTTCTAGACCATGTTTTTGAAAAGAAGGGCATGGAAGGAGTCGTGTGCGGGTTAGGGAGTTGAACTCGATTTGTCTCATTGCTTGTTAACCACTTAAAACAAGCAGGAATGCAGAATACTGTAGCAGTTTGATTGGATCTTTGTCACATCTTAAACTGTGTTTGCAGCTGCGAGTAAGAAAAGTAACTCCCCCAAGCCTATTCGCTCTGGAGCAGCAGGGAGTCTGTCTTTACGAAGAGCTATGGACTGCGGGGAAAGCAACCTTCGGCTAAAGGGAGACAGTCAAACTTCTGAGGGTAAGCAGTCATCTGAACTTGTGTGGTGCATTGCATCTTAGCATGTGTTGTGCAAAAGCTTTTTGAAAAGTCCCTTTGATTGGCAACCGAAGTTTGCCTGAGACTTGTCTGGATCTGTTCTCAAATCCTTCAAATGTTACTGTACCTGTGTAGACCCTAGATAAGTGGTCAGCTGTGGAACAGTGCCACACAGCTGACTTGTCGATAGAGCATAGATGTATGTGTTAGATATTGCTTCTGGTCCCTCTGAAGACATTTCAGGGGTTACCTTTACAGCAAAAATCATAGATGACAAAATACTGAACAAGCTTAAATTGTGATTTGACTTAAAGGGAATTCAGGAAAAATCCCAGTGTGTGTGACTGAAAGAATTGTAGAGCGTTGCTGCTCCTTGGCTTTATGCTGCATTTCTGTGATTGAAATGAAATACAGTTAAGCATCCAGTTAAAACAAAAGTGGATGCGCTTTGAGCTTCTCTCCCTCTTTTCTCAGGTGGCCTAGGGAGTTCGAAGTCAAGCAGTCGGCACCACTGTCCCAGGCCCCTGGCCAGCAGTAATGCTGCTGAGGCTCTGCCTAAGGCAGAGGAAAGACCTTGTGAAGTTTCAGATTCTGATGTGGGAGTTTCTGGCTTAAATGGCTTAACTGCTGTAGAGAAGACCAGAAAAGCTGGTGCTCTCATTGCTCTAGGGTAAGGACTTTTTTTTTCCTTCCTTTCCTTGTCTCTTTCTTTCTTCCTTTTATTGATCTAGAAATAATGCCAATCCACTACACCCAAGTGCTTGGAACATGGAAGTGAAATTACTTTGAAGTTTACTTGGTTGCTGTTGTTCCCTATGGAGATCAGTTTTTTGTTTTATATCTAGAGTATAGGTCATCTTTTCTTTCTTAATTGTCCGTTATTGTAGTCTGCTACTTTTATTTGAAAGGCTTTTTTCCCACAATTCATTCCAATATATCATCTGACTGAGGGTTGCCACTTTGGGTTTCCTCATTTAAAAGAACACTCTTCACTGGGACTCTGTTTTTCAGTAGTTTCATAATAGTTCAGTAACACATCTCAGAGGGTTAAGTGCATTTTCTAAAAATACTAAGGATTACAATTATTTTGAAAATACAAACTTTGTGGTTTAGGTTTTCAGATTTTAAATACTTCTAAATCAGTTAAAGCTGGAAGTTTAAGTGGAAATGACTTGAAACAAGGAGTAAAACTAGATGATGCACTAAAAGGAGCTGTTTCTGTAGCTGGATTAAAGCTGAATTTCTAATGTATGTTTCTGTGTTTCTCCTAAATTCTTTCCCAAGGTCAAACTCTAAAGGATATCGCACTGAGGGAACACAGTCAGGTAGTCTGGAAAACAACGCTGAAACTGGTGAACTGCAGGGCGTGCTTTCTGAAGGCGCTTCAGCGGGGCCAGAAGAAGGTAAATTGGATGTTGTACAGGGCAAATGCAGCGTTGTCCCCCGTCCAGTCTGTGGTTGTTCGTTACTGTAATGGAAATAGCTTGAAGGGGAGAAAAAATCACCTGTGTCTATGGGTGTTGAACTTCACTATAACGTTTGGCAGCTGTTGTATAAATCTAAATGAGGAAGGAACATCTCCGTGCCACTGCTCTCTGTGGAGTAATAGTGATGTTATGGTACAACAGGAACGTGGAGAGCTAGCAGATGAGGTTACAAGGTGCCACCTATGTCTCTGGACTACTGCTTGTTTTTTCTACCTCTTGATATGCCTCTGGGTCTTTTGCTTTGCTGTTTGTTTTTGTGGCCATGTAGATAATTTCTTATCTAATTAAACTAATAGTCAGTGACCTTGACTGTTAAGTTAAGCTTTCAGGAACAAGCCACAGTGGTAACTACCTCCACATCACACTAGAATCCCTCCAGTGTTTCGTTTGTATTGGGTGTTGTGGTACGTAAGCCAGTTTCCTTAGAGACTTAGAGGAAACTTTTCCCCCTCCCTTCCTGCATCCTTTCCATGCTGGAAAAAAATATTATTGCCTTTCTTTTTGAAAGTCCACGTAGAAGAGTTTTTTTTCTTATCTTGCTAAAACTCTCCTGCCTTCCACCCCTGCACTAATTTGAATTTCAATGACTGAATTGTAGCGCAAAGCCTATATTAAGGTGCCAGCATCCATCTCTATCTGCAGTGTGCAATATTGTGTAGGAGTTGGCATTTACAGAAGGTCTCTCAGTGACAAAACTGAATTTCTGCTCTTAGTCACTGCAGCGTGATCGTGATGTGCTCCCGCAGTTCTCCTATTATAGCAGAGAGTCTAATAGGAAAATGTTTTAAGAACTAAAATACTTCATTGTTAAAAACCCCAGGAAACAAATATTACTATTTTTTTTCCTTTTGGAGGAAAAACTACAGTAGAGTTGGCATCTCACTTAACTACTTGCTTTCTCTTAGCAATGACTATCAACTCTGGAGAAGTAAAAGAGCAGAGCAAACCCTTTTGGTCAGCTACAGAACAGTATAAAAGGGAGGATTTTGATACCAGTGCGCTACTGAGTTCTGGCAAAACAAAAGAAGCCACCTTGAATATCATCAACAACTCTGGTTCCTTTTTGAAGGAAAGGCATAGTTTTGTGTGCGAGACTTCAATAGATTACACAGAGTATTGCTGCTTGAAGGATGTGGGAGATGTATCTGTGTAGAGGGTCACACTATCCCTTAACTGTTAAAGAAGCCACCTTTATTGTCTGTCCTACTTGCAGAGGTGGACAGAGCAGCTGGCAGAGAGTGCAGCTGAACAGGAAGGAACCTGAGTCTGCACTCAGCTGGTGGCTTGCTGGAACTGCTCCTCTCAAGCTAAGCTGCGCTGCACAATTAGGATGTTTTCAAAGCTGGTCCCCGCTGTTTTGTCAAATTCCTTAGTGCTTTGGTAAATACATTAGCTCGAAAGATGCTCTTTCGCCCTTGTTCTCCTGCCAGGTCTTGGTATTTGATATTGACAACTCTAACATGTGAAGAAAGTTTAATGGTGTAGCTACAAAGATCTTACTGCCACAATTTTTGCTTTTGTTTGTTTATTTTTTTGTAGGTGGGGCATGTCAGAAGCATGTCCTTCACCTCCTGCCGGGAATGAGCAGTGATAGTGACATTGAATGTGACACAGAAAACGAAGAGCAGGAGGATGCCACCTCTACGTCAGAGGGGTTTAACCATGCCTTTTCTGTGCAGTCCTCCAGTGAAGGTAGAACTGGTCGTGTTCGCGTCTTGTGAGTCTGCCTCAGCGCTGCTGCTGAAGCAGGGGTGGTGATGGTGCCATAAAGGTATTAAAGCACAAGTAAGAGCCAATAAGATTTGGAACTCCTCTCCTGGGATCCTAATTAAAAGCAGATCAAAACAGAAGAGGGGAACTCTCTCTAGCCTTGAGAAGTCAGTTTAGGTGAATCTCCCAGGGGAAGTGTTGGAAAACCCATAGCTCCAGTTCTTCTGAATTGGAACTCCCTGTGCACCAGCACTGGCACTGTAAGTAGGCTACCTTCAGGGAGGTAACCACGGCCTGAGACGTGGATTTGCATCTTAATTGGCAGGAGTGTGCTTTGAGCACTTCAGTGTAATTTTAAAAACTCATTTCATATCTTTCTGAAAAGCTTTAACCTTCTGATCAAATGAAAACCTGTAAGGTGACATCTGATGCTGGTTGGAGCTGATTTGGGCCTGAATAAGCACCTCACTGTGCATTAGCAGGATGGCCTAACGACTCAGCCCAGTAATTAGTTTACAGCTTTGCTGTGTGTCTGCAGCAGGCATTAAATCTTTACAACTCATCGGAATAATAAAAACCTCACTCGTATCTGTGCTTGACTAAAGTTATCTTTAATTTAAAACCCTATGGCAGTCCTAGCAGTGTCGATCACGTCGTGTACCAGTATGTTAGGGATGAAGTACAACGCAGCAGCACTTGCAAGTGATGGAACATTAACTCTCTCTGTTCTGATTGCTTGCCTAGTGAAGTTTTTTGTTTGTTTGTTTTCAGCCTCAGAGCGGTGCTCAGTGTTCCCAGAGGGTGATCAAGTTGGTCCTGATGATCTCAGCTTTGTTAATGGAGAAGACAACACCAGGTAATTCTAACTGTTTGCCTTAGCTAGCTCCTGAGGTGACCGGATCCCTGGGGATGCACCTTTCCTGTACTGCCCCTCGAGCTGCAGAGATTAGAGGAAATGTTCATCTTCCTTCAGGTAGACAGAAGGGTGTTTGTGCAGCCTAATGCACCACAGCCTGCCCCCAGGAGAGGTAGAGCAGACAGGTGAGCTCCTGGCCTGTGTGGCTAATTTGCCTCCTCAGGGCTGTACAGTGATCTGCATTTTTAGGGCAGCCTTTAAAAATTACACTGCTAAGGAAGGACTGCCTGAGTTTTTGCATGCTTACATAATCACCAATAAATGGGGTTTCAGTACCCAGCACAGAACTTTGAATTACCAGGTTGTATTTGCTGAAGCCTTGAAACTGTCCCAGAACGAGGGTTTTCAATGAAAGCTGACTTTCTTTGAACCAGATAGAGAACTGGCTCGGGGCCTGAAGACTCGCTGGCTCGTGTTCCTGGGAAGAGGTGCATTTATTCACTGGAGCTTAGTCCGAGGCTGTTGATGGTTGTGTGTGCACTCCATTCTGTCAATACCATTGTGTGGTTCTTCTGCAGTCATCTTAAACCTGTTACTGGGGCAAAATGACCTTTAAAGGCTTATTATAAAGGTTGCGTTCCTGCTGGCTCTGCCAGCTTCAGATGCTCTGAAAAAATGTCCAAAATGTGCTGGAGCCCTGTTTCAGGCTGTCCTCTTGTGTCATTGGAGTAACAGCCAATGCACGAATGTCCTCGTTTTAAACGGTCTGAACTGACTGAGACTACTGACTGCCACTGCTGCAGTGGCTCGAGAGTTGGGGTAAAGTAGCTGGCACAGAAGTTGTTTTCCGCAGACTGTGCTGTGGACCAACCGAACACATTGCCAAACTTTTTGCCACTGTGCATTGCATTTTGAGCTGCTAAACTACTTGTGAAGCTATGATGAAAGCTGAATAACTGGTTAGTGAAAAAGCATGAATTTATGTGATAGTTGTCCTTGTCTCAGCTGACTACTGGCATTCATTTTCATGTGAGTGTTCCGCAGTGTAAGTGCTGTACAACTCATAGTTTAAAACTGTTTGCACTTTGTTAATAAAATGAATGTTGAAATCTGGTGTGAAGTTTTAGATGTTCATGTGTAAATATGTAAAAGGGTACAGGCTGTCTGTTAAGATAAGCAGAACACTGTCACCAAGCTTGACTTGCTCTTTAGTACTGAGTTGGTATCATGCCTGCCTGAATATAGGAGAACTTTCTTCTGCTGTACAGCTGTCACTTCTTTTAAGCCCCTTTCACCAAATAAATCAGGAAATCCACAGGGAATTTTAAAGCTGTGTTGAGGGAAACCAGACCAACTATTTAAATCTTCTCGATTCCTATCTGAATGTATGAGGATCTATGGCTTTTACCTGACTTGCTCTTTATGCAGGAAGTATTTCTCTGTTTCTAACTTGTACTTTATGCAGTATTTGTTTCTCAGCTGAAGGAAGGTGAGGGCAGCTTCTATGCACGCGTTGTTCCAGCTGATGAGTGCTGAAGGTGGCCTTATGACAAGCTGCACGTTACGATAGCGAAGCGTGAGTGTTTACTGTTGTACAGGGTGGCATGTTGATTAGTATACGCAGCCCAATTAGCAGTAATCACAGAGCCCTGCCTCTTCAACACTCACAGCTGCTTTACTCTTACAAAGAGGGCCAAGCTGAAGTAAATTATTTTAATTAGCCACATGATCTGCTCTGGAGTTGGTGTCCAACGTTTGCAGTAAAAAACAGTGCCCTCATGCTTTGCTGCCCTCACAAAGAACTTAGAGTTGATTTTAAACATGAGGTAGGGAAACAGGCTGGGATGCCTGATTTAAGTAACTTAATGTGAGCTGGACCTGAAAGTGACTGTGCCCTGACAGCACGTTGCCTTTGTGGCTGTAAAATAGATCAGCCAGGGGCTGTAGTGCACCTTGGTGCTTCCCTGCATAGGTACCCTAGAGCCTAGCAGTGAATGGCATTTTCTCTTAGGTATTGCACAAAAGAAGTCATCTTTTACCACACTGAAGACACTTAACTGTTAGTTGCTGTCCTCATTAGCTTTTAATGAAACAGACTAGCTGAATTGTGGTTTAAATTACTGTTTTATTTAAGATATTGGTAAAACTTCAACAGTTTTTCTGTATAAACAGCATAAATAAAATATGGATGACTAATACATGGTTATAACTATAAACTCATATGTGAACTGTAGAACAAGATTGCAAATGGAAAGTCCCAACACTGTTAAATGATTAGCTTTAATTTATTCACTTTATAAAGAACATGTTAGTTTCATGAACAAGGTAACACAGATAGCTCAACAGGAGCACCCAGTGCAGCAACTGACAACACACCTGGCTATCTACACAAATACGCGCTTGGGCGTAGAAGTACTCAGGGTGATCTCAGCCAACTTCCCCTGTTCTTGGTTCAAGATGTCTTCCAGAGTGAAGGAGAGGGAGAAGAAAAAAAAAACAACACTAACAAGATGCAATTGCGACATACAATAGTTGTACTAGACCCTAAGAGGTGGGATTTAGTTTTTCTTTAGTTTTAGTGCTGGCAAGTATAGTGCGATCGCCTGCTTATCAGGGACTGGAAAAAAGTATGAACATTTAAGTCAGAGGTTGTGTTAGTGCTTCATTCTTACTTATTGCACGATACAAGGGTAGAAAGTTTTGTTCCTGTTGTAAAGAGGGTATGAATTAAAGAAAGATTGCCCTAGATTACAGGCGTGAACAAAGCTGCGGTATCCCCTTCGATGGCTTTGTTTATGTGACTAGTGCTGAGTGAATAAATTGTGCTAAAACAGCCCCTAATTTAGACCAATCTTTCTCTTTTTTTTTTTTTCCTGCAGAACATTGCCAGGGTAGGGAGGATTTAGTGAGGAGATAGTGGACCTGAACTACAGCAGTCATGTCTATAAACACGGAACTCGTTATGCCTCATCTTATCTGCCCATAGGACATGCATTTCTCACTGACACACAGTGTTCCAAAAACAGAGTGGAGTTTCTATGACAATGTACCACCATAAATGTGGTGTAAGTTAGGCTGCTTTGATATTGTCCTTCAGTGTTACAATGCAATCTAAATCAAATACTGAATGGTTTTAACTTGCAAGGACAATCGATGGCACTTCTAGGTAAAAGAAAAAAGTTATATACATGCGTTTCCACCCACCTTTAGTGCAAATCGAAATGGGTTAACAGCTCCCTGGTCTGGTGCTATACTGCTCTCTGCAACGCAGACATTCCTCAGAGTTGCACATTTAAAAAGTGTGCACAGGAAACTATCAGAGTGGGGATTGAGCGAATCCCTCTAGTACTCACAGTGAATAGCTTACGAGTGAGTTTTGAGGAGCTTCAGACAAAGCCTGAAGCCCATTTCTCAAAACCAACATAATTAAAAAAAAAAATGTTTTCACTACCTACCTCCTAGTTCTGCAAACACGCTTAACACGTAAACTGAAACTGATGCGGGTTGTGTTAACGCGAAAAGGGATACTTCAGCTCTTTATTGGAAAGATTCGTTATACAAATTTCACCACCACTAAGATGCACAATAAAAATACAAAACACAGGTCACAGACAATCTCAGTATCAACAGTTAATAAATACAATTAGATACTTTTATATTAGCCTAATATTTTTACATTGTCACCAGCTAGACACTCAAAGTACGAGATACAGAACACTTAGATACCGTTAGAGGGGGATTATTGCTTACGTTAGCAAGCAGCAAGTAAGGGCACAGGATTTTGAACTGAAGAGAACTACTTCCTATCACCAGTGGCATTAAGAGAAAACACTGCATTTCACAAAGCACTGCTTTTTTGTCTAGTGTGTAGAATCAAGAGCAGCATATATCAGACCAATAACCACTACTTTAATATTATAGAACTTTAAAGGACTTACCTTACAAATGGTTCCTATCTACTCTATAAATATGCATTTAGTGAAGAAATGAACACTTGCTATCTATACAATGTTTTTTACCTGACCACACTGGAACTACGATGGTAGATTTTTCTCCTAGCAAGATAAATGGTATGAGTAGCAGAATTATCATGTATGAATCCACACCTAAAAAGCTATATCCTTCCCAAAACAGCACACATGCAGTCCAATGCTCTTCAACTGCTCCTGCAGACTGGGAAGAAGTTTATCATTCGTAACACTTTGTCATTCTAATTACTCATACAAACAATTGCACTTACACCACCTTTCTCTCAGAAGCACGCTATAAGATGGACTCACTGCATTGTTATTACTGCGAATAATTTAAAACAAAGGCACCACAGAGATGCCCCAGAGTTGCATATTTTACTGTTTCTCAAATTTCCTTAGTAAGTCTAACTTGGAACATATGCTGCAGCTAAAGAGAATGTTGACAACAGCTAAGGCTTAATAAGATGACAGATAAGAGCCAATGATCCCATAAGATAAAAAGAAAAAAGAAAATAATCTCTGAATAAGATCAAAGGAATCTAAAGCCACACTCCAACTCCTGGTTACTCACAAAGCCTTTTGCTATTCATCAAATTGCTTTTAAAATAGTGCATCAAAGATCGGAGAAGCGGAAATTGGCAGAATTCAAACCTCGCCATCTCATCGTGTTGAATAATCTCCTGACTACTTATAATACTAAAATACTTTGCAAATTCTAGCTAAATACTAACACTGTTATTAAACTGTTACTGCTAAAATGATATGATGTACAATAAATGCTTATGAAGACTTACTTTATTCATACTACTCCAAATGTCTTCATGTAACAAATGAAAGAAACAGGATGTGCATTGAGTGGAGCTGATGGGAACAGTCTGCTTACTTAGGTCCTAATTTAATGCTCCCTTAAGGGTTAACAGCGCCTCAGGGCTAGGGCAGAGCAGGTGGGTACCCTCTGTCTGAGTTCCACAAGCAGTGCTCTGCTTATTAACACAAGGGCAACTGACACTCCTCACTCTTCCTTCTGAATTTGGGTTTAACCAAAGCAGAGCCCTGGATTGTCAGTGGATTTCACCCTCTGCACTAAACCCCAAGCACATCCCCTGCTCATCTGCATTCACTCCGGATTGCGCCGGCAGCCCGGCACCCCTTCTGACGCATTCTGGAAATCACCAAATTGCAGCAATGATGGTCCTTGTAGACACAGCATCTTACCATCCTTCATGCTGCAACTTTTTATTCACTTAAGTCTTTGCCATCCAGAAATCATTACTGAAACCAAACATCTCATCAAATTGCTCATTATTCCTAGCAAGCAGTTCTCTGGTTTGACTGGGTGAGTGGCAGTAGCATCGTACTGAACGTCTCCACAGACATGCGTTTGTTTTAAGACCTGAGATGAAGTTACGGTGGAAAGAGGTTGGCTCAAAGCATTAAGCACAATTATATTTGATTAAAACTAATTGAGAACAGTTTCCTAAACTGACAAACAAGAAAAATGCCACTAAAAGCACCAGAAAGATACGAAATTCCCTATGCTGAACCTCTAGCCATAGGAAATATATTTTTTTAAAAACTACAAAAAATTTTCTTCATATTCCACATTTTATGTTACAGGAAAAAAAAAAAGGTAAATTATGAGTCTGTACCTCAATCAGAGTCTGAGAACAGAGCGGCAGGAGCTTAGTTTGTCCATTCCTAAGTTACCTGGTAAAACCTTGTATGGCTTTTAGTCTTTTACCTGCAAAAGTGGATGTAATTTTCTGATTCATCTTAATGCTAGCCTGAAATAAACAGAAAGCAGAACACAAAATAACCCACACAACCTGGACTTCTATGGAAACTTCCCCCCCACTCTAAAAAATTTGGCAGTTCTCAACCAGAACCCTTCCTGACGTATTGCTCCAGACACCTCCCGGGCGGGTTCGGGTTCACCTTCCTGCAGGCTCAAGGACTGTTCCCTCCCAGTGTCTGTTCAGTGCCCCAGCGGCTCGGCTCTCGCTAGTGAATGTGGCTGGATACTCGTGGGTGGGGGTGGCTGTGGCATTGCTCAGGGTGGCACCACCAGCAAACTTTGTTGAGATTGAAACAACTACATTTGTTAATTCCTAGGTCTATTTACACGTGGGTTGAGCTTTGCAGGGGACTGTAGTACCGTTCTGAAATGCCCACCTTTTTTTTGCTTCCTGATGATGCCAGTTTATTTTGGGAATGTCTATTGGGAGAGTCTGAAGGGGAAACACAAGGGGGATGGTTACATTTTACAGCATTGATGAAGGTACGAATCTGGTATACAATTACTTTGTCTTCGCATCAAAAACATGCTCTCAGGGTAAGCGTTATGCCTAGCCAGCCTCCACCACGGGGAGTGTCTTACCAACGACCTGGCGTTACTGCGGCTTCGGACAGGCAAGTACAGACCCAATCCTTCTCTGTGGGAAGGCTCTTGAGCCAAGAGGGGCGTGTGAAACTTTGGTTTGAGCCTGGCTCCTCGTCGCCTCTTCCCATTACAGAACCGGAAATGAAAGCCCCCAACTCGCTTTCCCAAGGATCTGAACAGTTCATCTTCCAGCCCAAAGAAGATCGGAGACAAACCCTTCCCCCTGTAGATGCTCTGCCCTGCAGCACGCAAACTAAGGGGAGCGCTGGCCTCCCTGGGATCGCTCTGTCCACAAGCTGATGATGCGGTGCTCTCAGGTGATTCGTTCTTCTCTGTTAAACCATTCATCAAATTCGCATTCTTTGGTATACCAGGACTAAACACTTGAATTGGTGGCAGATATTTGGCACTCTTAGGTGTACTAGTTTCTGTGTTTGTCAGGTCTAAATAGCCTTGATCATCGAACAGGTTAATGCTGGACCCTATGCTTAAGCTAGTTCTATCAGTGAAGGAATCCACTCGTCCTTCATACCCTAGGTCTGCAGGTGCTGAGCATTGGTGCTGGGGCCACGGTCGTTTGCAGTCTCCATGGTTTTCCTTATCTTCCCCATTGTCTTCTTGCCCACCTTGAAAAGAGTTCTCTGTCCAGTCCGACTCCTCACTAACGCTGACTGCTGCATTCATGTCCCTGAGAAATACCACAATGACAGTAATGTTGTCGCTGGAACCGGCATCGCGAGCAGATGCCACTAATTTATGTGCTACCATGCTGCTGTCACCATTATTCTCCTTTAGATGGTCAGCCACCACTTTGACTGCCTCATCGGGATTGACTGTGTCATAGAAGCCGTCGCAGGCTAAAATGAGGTAGTCTTCAGAGCCATCTAGTACAGTGGAGGCAGAGTCTGCATCCCCACAGATATATGGCTTGTGCTCAGCGTCCCCTGTAGAAAAACAACACACAGACACGAGGCCGTGGGTTTGCAGCCACAGCATCTGGAAGCCCTTTTATTAACACAGCATGGAGCCAGTGGCTCTCATCGCCAAGTTAAAGAGATTACTTGGAACAGCCCCTCGGACTGCAGAGGCAAAAATAGAGGTCACTGCTCACAGCTGTATCTTCAGCTGTATTTCAAGTTTTGATCACTAGAAAATGAAAGTTTAATTAAAAGGAAAAGCAAGGCTGAAAAAGGAATTAAAGCCCATTCTTACCAATAGCTCTGGAGACTGACAGGCTCCCATTCACCCTCCAGGCTCCAAACCAGACCACACAGCCACCAAGGGCCTCAATGCGTTTCTTCTCGTCCTAAACAGCAAGGCAACACACGACTTGTTTGAACAGAGCTCTTAGCACTCACCATCACACTCTGAACACCCCTCCAGATGAGGACAAAGGATTTGCAGATTTTCATGCTACCTTCCAGCCAAACCAGAGTAACTGGGCCATAGTCTGCCACTCTGAGAGACACTGGCAAAGCAACATTCAGTGTCCAAGAATCCCATATGAAGCCAATACCTGTCAGCTTCAATGGTAAGCACGGGTGGGTGGGTGGGTCAGTTTAAAACAGGCCATTCTCACCTCTCGATCTGGTTTGTGGGGTTTCATCAGTTCCACAGCTTGGCCTCTCCTCACAAGCATAACCTGGGAGTCTCCAAGCCAAGCCACATGCAACATATTTCCTCGGATGAAAGTCACCACCCCGGTGGTTCCACAACGCAAACTCTGTAATGGAGGAAAAAAAAAAAAGCCTACAGTTTTAAATAAGCAAACCAAAACCATTTCAAAGCATGTGAATGTGCGGGCTTTCTAGGATGCTTGCAGCCTGTTCTCAGGGGGAATGGGCAGTGCTTTCCTTACTGCTGAGACTGTTCTGCAACAGCCCCCCAGCACCAGTGCAAGCCATTGATTTCGCCTTGAATTGGAATCACATTTCAGAAGCTGGGCTCAGCCAGTGATCTGCTGCTGTTCTAGCTGACTTCCCGGGCCTGCTTCCTATCTGCTGATAGAGATGCATGCATGTTAATGATCTTAGAGGGAGGTTTATTTGTAAGCATCTCAAGTTCCCTGCACTTAACTCAGCCCTGGCATAGGTTTAGGAGGCCTAGGAGGCAATCCATTTATTCTTGCTTTCTGGAGCTAAGAAAGATTTATGTTGTAGATGAGGAAAAAAAAAAAAACACAGCCCCCCAAGGACTAAACCTAGTTAGCATGCGAACATCAGAACAGCAGCAGCATCCTTCTAAATGAACTGGATGTTGTGAGAAGCGCGAGGGTGGCATTTACACAGAACGTGAAGGCCACCACTGGGACCAGCACAGACTGGGCACCAACAGCTCCGTGCTGCCCCCCTGCTGTGCTCAGCTCAGCACCTGGTGCACCCTGCTAACAAAGGCAGCAGGAAGGTCACTAATGGGGCAGAGCTGTGTGCCACACACCTCTGTTAGCCCAGCACACCACAGTCAATTTATTGATGCCTCATACCAGCATTTCTTCAGTCATTTTCATTTTTATCTTTGCTATATGGTTCTGGGACTAAGGGGTGCTTTGCACCACCTGTTTGGTTCCCTGATCCTCCTTAGGAGCTTCCATTCAAGCACACAAACAGATCTTGCCTCGTTTGCTGCCCACTGCACTGGAAACTGAGGTTTGTGAATAAAACCAGGACTCCTACTCTCCAGGTCAACTCGCAGCTTCACCAGACAAGCCTGCAGTGTTTGAGAAAGCTAACAAATCTATGCAAATTCTGGTTGTTCCTGTCTGAGACCTGTTCTGATAGCCTGATGTGCTGGAAACTTGTTCTGTCTGTCTCAGTGGTATGATATTACCAACTTTACCAAGCCAACTTTTTGTTTTGGTTTGTTTTTTTTTTTTTTTTTTGTTTGTTTCATACACAGAATTTGTCAGTTAATACTTTCAGAATCTAGCCCTTCTCTCCCAGGTTTCTCAATCACCTCTCTGGCTGCCTTCTGCACAAAACGCTCATCGGTCACACGGAAGGCTCGGCACAGTGCCTCTGCCGGGTCATGCTGAAACATCTCCTGATGGACCATGTTCACATGGAGGTGGATGGAGGCATAGATGGCAGCATCCACTCCCCCGTGACCATCGAACACTGCAAAGTAAGCTTGCTCTTCTTGGTCCTGTCAATGAAAACAAATTGAGAAAACAACTAAAAGAGAAAGCAATGGAAACAGTTAATTGGATTGTCTCTCAAACTTTTGAGCTTGAGATTTGTAATGTCCTCTGTGGGCGTTCACCAGCATTAAACTGCACTTAGAGCCAGACTCCACCAGAAAAACAAACTACTCAGACTATCTGCACTTTCATCAATGGGAAATATGGAGAAAAATTTTCACTTTATTGCTAATGAATTCTACCTGCAAATTGCAGGAGACGCTCTGCAAGGATCAGCTGTGTAGCTCTCTCAGTGCTCCTTATGTCTCGTTTGCTACAGTTCAGTCACTCAACTCAAATAGAAAGTGCCATTCTCTTCAAATAGAGCAGGAGTTTTTGTGACTGCTAAAATCACAGAGAGAACAACATCCAATACAGTTCGCATGAAGTCTACATTGACACTGGAATCCACCAGGGATAAATACCTGTATGGTTAAAATGTGAAGCCAGCCAGCCGCTGCTTTCATCCTCCCCCCCCTCTTTTTTTTAAATCTAATCCACATCACCTTAGATGCCTGTTTTTAAAATACCCGTATGTACTCTCTCATCAGATAATTAAATGTGATTGTATTCACACATCAAGTACAGCAAAATCACTCATCTTCAAGTCAGTTTTCTCAGCTTCTCCTTATCTGTTCAAACAGAGAAACAAAGCTCTGTACCCAGAGACATCAACTCCTGTGCCTATTCAGACATATAACACACCAACCTGCTGTCAGTGCCAATTCAACCTTGACAGCCATCTCAGTGACTAGAATATTTGTACATTGTAATTTTTAAGTAATGGGCTCCAACACAAATTGGAATAAGAAAGCTGACAATTGACAGGCAAAGGAAACATCTGCCTCTGTTTGCATTAATATCATTTAAAGGCAAGAATTTGGATAGGGCAAAGAAAATGGTTATTAAAGTGACAGAATGTAATAAAGAATCAATTGCACAGCAACCTGATCCCAATGGTAAAATTCTTGCCATTTTCTTTTTCTTGCCATTTCTCTGTGTCCAGTTTTATATCTCAAGGAAGAGCAAGCACGAGCATTTGACTGGTAGCCAAATAAAGAAATTAACAGAGGGAAGTCTGGTCCAAGTTCCAATAAATTACTCATGTTGCTAGATTCTTGTGTGAACTGCACTTTGTTCTGTAAATTTTGTGTTTGTTTAAACTTTCTTTCTTTGCTCTTGCTTTTGACTTCTTCCTACCAAAAGATAGGCAAAACACCTCAATCCTGCAGGTAATACAATGCATCAGCTGCCTCTCACAAACATAGGGCTGCTTTCTGCATATGGCAGGTCACTTCTTCAGCCACTGCATGAGCGGCTACGTAAGATGGGGCAGATACAAACTTTGTTTAGATAGTATTTCACCAGAAGTCTGTGAAAGTTGCTCTTTTATTTTATATACACTACACAGAAACTGCCATACAGCTGCTGTAATCACAGAATCAACTGAACTCACACAGGAGCATGTTTGCTTCCTGACATTCCATCCTTCTCAGGTCCATCACATGTATGGCTTTTGTCTTCACAGTAAAAGACTGCCTAGTTCCCCCAGCAATGTAAACTGTATTCAGCACATGTATTTACCTTCCATAGAATCTCATTTTACCTCAAGGTTGAAGAGCATGTTGAAGTCTGGAATGCAGACGTGCTTGTCTTCCATTTTCCTGCGCATGTTCTTGATGGCATGGATGGATGTCTCATAGTAGCGGTGGGGCTTCGGCTGGAGTGGGAAGTCTTTCACCCAGTTGCTGCAGATCTCATGGAGTTTGCTAAAAACTAAACGGGCTAGCTTCACTGTCTCAATCTCTGGGGGAAGCAAACACCACAAATAAAAGGCTAAGAGTGTTATTAAGTGAGATTTTTTTCTTTTGCATACATTACAAAGATGAAACAAAACCATTTTAGCCAAGCAGTTGAGATGGATGTCAGCAGGGAAATTCTGGCTGCTGATACATAAAAAGAGGAAGCCAAACTCACCATAATCAGCATTCATCAGTGCAAAGCTCATTGTTTGTCTTTTTAGTCTAAACATTCCTCCGTGCCTTTGGGGAACTCATTTGCAGCATCAGGAAAAATGAAAAGCAAGTATGTTTCCCTCAGCATTTGATCCCCCGTGTAGCTCTGCACAGGGTGGTGTAGCTGTGCCACAGAGCTCTGATAGGGAATTCTTCAAGGCATACAGCATCGCACACGAAAAACACAGCCCATTACAGTGATGTATTGTTTCAGACCAAACCACCAATTCACAACAACACCTTACTGCAGAACTGAGGCAATACGGTAAATAAACTGCAGAAAATAATAGCATCCTTTTAAGATGCTTCGGCAGTGTACAAATTCGGGTTCCTTCTTAGTTGCATAAGATTACTGTGAGATTCCCAAATAGGCAGTGCGTCAAAGAAATCTGCACGAGCAAGTGAAAAAAAAACAACTATAAAGGTCTTAAATTTAAGAAAATGCTGAACTGTCACTCTTGAAAAGTAGCTGAACTGTCACTCTTGAAAAGTATTTTAAAATGTGAAAACTCAGGCACTGTCAGTCATTCTGAAGTTCAGGGAAGGGAAACAGAAGTAAGTATCAGAGTCGAACATATCAAAATCTCCTTTATCTTGGTCATTCACCAATGCCAGAGATCTTCAGAGCTAAACAACAATCCCTACACGTCAATCACATCTCACAGAGGAATAGCTCAAATGCAAGAGTAGAACTGAGAGATGCTGTGGCCCTTCCCTCACAGAAACCCTGTGAAGAACCTACAAAGCAACATTTGCTGCTTTCAGTACTAGGTCTGCACAAGACGTGGGCTATAATGATCTGGAAGCCAAGATCCCTAGCAGCAAGTATCATCCCAGTTCCGCTGCTTATGAGTTGGTTCAAGCTTGATCTTCAAGAGCAGCCATTAAGCTGGAAGTAAGCTATACATATAATCGAAGGAAGGAGTCCTGACTTCTGGAAATCATACAATTGGGTCACCCAGTGCCACCATAGGAATGAGTACCAGTTCTCCCACTACACCTATCCTGCTTGCACCAGGGTCACCAGGAATCTCTGTGCTGTTTTTAAAGAGGGAACACATACAGCCTGAAATGTCCAAATTAAATTTTCCAGAAGGAAACCCCCATAGACTTACTCTTCCTTTTTTATTTATATTGTTTTTTCTAGTGGGCATATATGAAGGGGAAGGGTGTACATTTCGGTGTCACATAGCTGTTATAATTCAGAGCATCACTCCGAGGGAGGAACGGAGTAAACCCATTTGCTGTGCTGAAACACTAAATACCCTTCCCCAGCAGGGAGTATGCGTACTGTCAGCATCATCAATAATTGCTCCTGAGGTTAAAACAGGAGAAAGGCCCACAACAGTCAAACCACCCCCTCACAGCTGTAAATTACTCATCACTCGTTAATGCTGCAGCACTGAGCCAGGGCTGACTCAGCTGTCATTGTGGTTGTGTCATGGAGAATTTCATTTCCCTCCTGCTGCTCCAAAGTCCCCAGTGATGGAAGCAGTGCTTAATTCTACCACAGCTAGTGGGAAACCCAACTCAGGCATCATTATGATTTTTAGTGGAAAATCAGAGTACAGAGAATGGCAGTAATCAGATTCAGTTTCTTAGTACTTAAATTTTAAGGCCTCTCCTGAAAATTTGGGCAGTGTGACAACAGGGATCAGAACTCAGGTTTGTAGACGTGTCACTGACCAAGGTTTTCCTTAATTTAAGAAGTCTGGTTTCTGACTAGCCAATGACCTCCTTCTGTCTTGGTTAGAGTAACCCCATCTCCTAGCATCTGGAAAGACTGGGTAATGGGACTTTGCAATTTGCTTTGTGAAGTCTTCTGGGTATTTTTGATACCTCCACCTTGTAACACAGTCCACGGACTCCCTTGGTGGTTCTTTAACAGTGCCAAAGCTCCAGAAGAACATCTTCCTCCCCAAATCGAGAAAACCGAATGTTCTTAGCTCTTAACCTGACCTTTCAAAGAAAAACAAATGTCATTCAATTCTCATTGAAGCTCCCTTGTTCCTCTCCAGTTCAACTGAAAGAGAAGAACCAGCCATGGCCTATGACTCTAAGATTCTATTCTTGGTATCCAAAGACACATGGTCAGCCTGAATACTTCAAGCCTGTGTTTTTACATTCCTGCATTTGTGGGCTCTGAACAGTTTTCTTTCTCTTCAGATTAGCAGTCTTCTTTCACGAGGCTTCTAGCTCCTTTCCAGCAGCACAACAGTAGTTTCTTTTACCAGTCCTAAGCATGCAATGATTTCTGACTTTGCTCTACTCAGAATGAAATGTGCCACTAAGGAAATTTGGATTTATTTTTTTTTCTAGCAAATTCAAATTTGAAGCAAATCAGGTAAATGTCTTCTTGTATTATACAGAGTAAAAATCTTTCTGGCCTTGTAAGAAAAGCTGACACAGAATTGGACATCAAAGGTAGAGAGCTAAATTCAGCTTGGTTTCACATTCTGCAGAAGTCAAGACATCATTAGGATGAACAGTGAACCCTGAGCACAAAAAATGAAGATGTAGAAATCCCATTTCCATCACCTGCTACAGCTCCCTTTGTTTTCTTTCAAAGCATTAAAGTCCCCTCTATGATATCAGTTAAGGGCACTCATCGATTCCAGCTCTCTAAGTAACTAGCCTGGGTTTCTCAGATGACTCCTACTAAGAAAGCTGGCGAGAATGGAGTTACTGATCTTTTGCTATTAAGTCTCCTGCAGTCCTGCATGAATACCCCTAATTTCGTTATGTTTTTATTAGCCAAACCTTATACTATTTAAGCTAATGCTCTGTTTTGAAAATTATCATTTCTGTGAAATTGCAGTATTCATATGAAATTGCTGCTTCACTGCGGTCCAGAAGACGTTCTCCGTCTTTCTCTACCCCTTTATTTTCATATTGTAATGCCTTACGCTGCATCTGTAAGGGCATATTTTATCTTCAAGTACCTTCATTATGACAATTCACCCCAATGTACTATGTCTGAAGTCTCATACTTTTAGTGCCTGCTACAGCCCGTACACATACCAATCTCTGTTTGCATCTGTGTATTACAGATTTACTGATTTAAATATATTTAAATGGAAATTTCTGTAGGTGTGAGGTTTTTTTCCTTTTTTTTTTTTCTTTTTGTTGAACTCTTTAGATATTCAGTGTGGAGGCTTAGTCAACATTTCCTTGGAGACTGTCAAATATTTATGCAAGTCTCAGAGATCTCAATTTGAAATTAATGAAGGCTGCTCAGCCAGAACAATGACAAATCTATTCCATTTACCTGCTCAGCAGGAGGAGGCAGCAGTGCCTACAAAAGGGAACCCATCACTTTTTTTTTTTCCTCAGGTTTGCAAAGGCCTCTGAGAAATACATGAGAATCTTCCTCTCCAAGTAGCCAGATTTGTATCTCCTACTTAACCCCAGAATCTTTTTGTTTGTTTGTTTTAATCAGGAATGAAGGGAATGGAGAAAGTGGCTTGGTGACAGTATTTTCCAGATGGAACAACAGAATTCCTTTCAATACATGTGAGGAACACTGGTTTTTATTGTAATAAGCATCTCAGAAATTTTTTCAAGGCTGTTCTTTTAGTCAGCATAATTCTGAAACGTTTTAATGCATGGAAGGTACTTGGCCTTGAACTGGATGCTGCAAAAATCTTGACAGCTAACAAAGATAAATGGAGAAAAGGAAATTTTCCTCTTAAGGATGAAACATGTTTATACTACCCTGTGCTGAAACTATAAAAAAAATAAATTAAATGCCATAGTAAAAACTACACTGACAAATAATTCAGAATTAATTTCTCTCCTCCTACATATCTTTGACTTTCCTCTAAGAATGAAGGAGAACAACTCAGGCTTGCAAGCAAGCAGCGGGAGCACATAATCACAAGTGCTTATAAAGAAATTCAGGGCCACCAGATACAGTCCTACGCCTTATGGGGATGCACTTAAAATAATATGGAGATGCACTTAAAATAAAGGATTGACTTACACCTGGTCTTACGGAGCAAAAATTAATAAAAGACACAAGTGCAGCCAGAGAAAGGAGCAGATAAATAGAGAAAACGTAATGGTAAAAGTTGAAATTACACAGGTTAATATTCAAAAATGAGAAACCTCTGACTAAGAAACCAGCCACTAGTGCTATCAGGAGAGGTGGTGAATTCTCCATTCATCTTTTTATATCACAACAGGGTATTACTTTACAAGTGAAGCTAGTCCAATCTCGTTCAGCTAGCTGGTAGCAGGAGCTAATGTAGGGAAAATCTAGTACCAATCACGTGGTCAGACTAGATTGATCACTAAAGACACTGATGACTTTAAAACCTATGAGTTATCTGCAAGACAGTCTGGTACCCTATATAAATGAAAGATCCACCCCACACAGAATTGTACATTAGCATGCACGGATGTACTTACGTATGATCCCATCGGCGTTGTCCACATGCTTTGGTAAGTAGTGTGCTGAAAGATCACTCTGAAGGACTTCATCTGAAGTTGCTCTAGCCAAAGCAGCGGCCAGAAACGAAGGGCAGTTACTGAAAAAGGACAGAAATACACATATATTTAGCAAGGTAACTTGCAGTCAGGGTGATACATAACAATGCTATTCTATAGACAAACTGGAATGTGGACCTTGTCCAAGCTTTGTAAAAATTCTGAGTCTTCTTTGTCAAACAGCACTGCAACCCTGCAGCAGGAGCTTCTCAAGCTCACCACAAAGATTTTAGTAGCATCGCATCATTCTTACATTCCTTAAGTTTTAATGTTCCATTTCTTAGTCTTTATTTGCTTTCCAAATCTAGACTTGTCTCCCCCCTGCAGAGTTTGCCTTCAATCCTTGCTTAGTGCACACTTTCTACGTGTGCATTACACACACTTATCTAAAGCCCCTTCTGTCCAGCTCCTCCTAAGAAGTGGAGTCAGGATTCCAAGGGCTAAGAGAAGCCTTCAGTTTTCAGTTTCCAAAACCTTACCAAGCAACACTAAGTCAAGTTAAGGCCCATAGGAAGTCTGAAGTTGACTTGTGTAAGGTTAAAAGGGAATTAAGCTCCCTCGCGAATGTTCTCCATCAAGAGAAAAGTGGCTTTAACTCACTGTAGCTTAATTAAACCTGATAAATTCCAAGGTTAATTAATCTATAGCAAACCGAGGCCACTTCAATGTACATTTTCTCATCGAAGAGGAGTTTAATAGCCCTTCATTTATGCATACCTGTGTATTACCCATTGGTCTGCCTTAACTTTTCCAGGCGTCTCTTGCTGAGGCAGCCTGAAACTTCCAGCTTCCAGTTATCATCAGGGGGAACAACGCCCTGCTGAGATGTGTCCACCCCTGCAGGACCATGCAGAGACACAAGAGCTAGCTCTAGTCTCAGAAACAGCCCATCTGCAACAGAATCCTACATCAGCTAGCCCAAGGAGCAGGCCAGCCATGAGCAAATGCACTCGCTAAGCCTATTTCTCTGCTTGGGCCCGGTAAGTCTGTGCTGATGCTTGCACCACGAGCAGAGCAGAGGTGCCAGCCTAGAAGCATCCAGCCAGCCAGGTCTGGAGTGGACAAACCTCCACGCACGAAGCACGGACCGGTCAGGCCTTGCTGGGGGGCCTGCAGAGCACAGAACGGCTGCTGCTTGCATTCCCTCGTGGTTTGGTGCCCAGGGCAGACGGTTGCACTCGGGGCTTTTCCGAGCGGCCGTTGCACCCTCATGTTTTCCAGATCCTTCATACCAACTGTTGCTACAAACAGCAGGGTTATGTAACACATTCAGGAAACGTACACAAACGGAGTCCTCTGACCCGCGTTATTCGCTATTCGACGCGTCCATAAATTATTTAAATAGCAGATTAGCAATAAGTCTCTCTTTCCCGAGTGATGCGCTGTCACCAGCCGAGCTCCGGCCCTCAAAGTTATGCAGAGAGCCGCTCACACCGCGTTGCTGCGCCGCCAGTAAGAGCTTTTCCTCGAATTAGCAGCTGAGCATTCCGCTCACGCAGCACGGCCGAGCCTCAACGTGCGCGCTAATGAAGCACGACTGCTTGAGGAAATCAGCTGCCTCGGGCTGGCTCTGCCCAGCACCACGCAGGAACTCTGATCCTATTTACATACGGCAACGCCTGGTGCTAAGAGTAATCAGCGAGAGGAAAACACACCGGGACCTCCTTCACTTCTGGCGCATGTAGAAGCTGATTTTCTATCTAGTCTTGTCTGCCTTTATTTAGCTCACAAAGAACAGGTTTTTCACTTCTATTATTAGCTCCCATTCCCCAGAGCCGCAGTACGGGTTGCTGTTCGTGTTGCATGCAATTTCCATGTTACAACAAAAGCGAGGGATTGCGATGCCTGGGACAGAATAATTATGTCAGCGGTTAGCAACACCACCAGAGCAGCGTTCTAAAAAAAAAAAAATCCAGAGCGAGATTATTTATTATGGCACAGCCTAAATAAAGCTCAGCAGAAGAATCCACGCCGAAAGCATTTACAAACAGCAGCCTCCCTCAGACGGCGCTCGCTTTAGGCACCCCCGTACTGGGACCAGCAGGAGCCCGCGCTCTTCCCCTGCCCAAGGCTCACCCTCAACAGCTCAGCGCAGAAACTTTTGGGGAGAACCAAACTTGTTCCGTGCCCTTCAAGAACGGATGCTAAAAGGGACACTTGGGACCTCAACAGAAGAGAAGGACCTCCAGCCACGAGCCCCTCTGCTGCATCCAATGGGGCTGGGAAGGGGGGAGGCCACGTCTCCAAAGACACACAGCCATGGGCACTCGTAGCTGGCACTTCAGACACTGTTTCATGTATAGGGACAGATTGCAAAACCAAAAGGTGCATTTACAGCCTGTGCAGCTGGACAGAGTGCTTCCCCCCTCAGCTCCAAATGCTATTTACGTGTCCCTGCAGCAGTTGCACCCAGGAGCTCTTTATCTAGCCAAAGAATGCATTTCCATTACAATACTAAACCTACACAAAAAGCCACTAAAGATGTTATTAGATAAATTAGAGGTTTTTAAGTACATCCTTCCTGATTCTCTGGCAGTGTGGGCATGTTTAGAACACCCACAGTTGCATTGCAGCAATCCTGGAATAACTCTGCTAAGGTAATAAATCAAACCTAAAAGTGGGCAGTTTCCATCAATTAAGTTTGAGAAAAACAGTCTGAAGTGGGTTTGACTCAGCCCACAGATTATTATGTTACCAGTTTAACACACAACTCTTCTCCTTGCTGATAGCGTTAAAGTGGCAAAGATTTTCCAAACATTTTCTCTGAGCTATTCCTCTGTGCTCTAAATCTAATCCAAGGTCTCCTACTGAAAAAAAAAGAGATGGCAAATTTAAAATTCTTATTGCAGGAAAGGTCACCATTGAGGTTTGAGTGACTTATCAATTTTGATAGAAAAGGTAGAGAAAATAAATCGGCTGAAGGCTTTCCTTCTATGTCTGGCCACTCTTTGTCCTAATAATAACAGCTGCCTGCCAAAGAATTAATTGCCCTTGACATTTGTTCATCACAAAGCTTCTTATGTAGCCTTTATAGGGCTGTGCCGTGTAAGCAGCAAAGTGACCAGATGCAGACAGATGATTTCCTCTTCCTGATTAGCACGACACCAAATTCACTTCTCTTACTTCGCTTCTGAGAGGGCTTTAGTTGAATTACTTCTCCCCTTCAAGGAACAGCAGACTGAACTGGAGCTTTTGACTGCTTTTAAAATAGATTACATCTTGAAGTCAAAGTGCTAGCAGGACACTTCATTATTGCTACACTAAGACAAATGAAGAACCAGGTCTGGTATCTTTGGTTTTAGAGTGAATGCGAACACTCAGACAAGTACCTACCGCATCCCCCAAACCACCACAGACCCACACTCCAACGATAACTCCCTCTAGTAGTCCTCAGCTGTCCTCACCTATTCCTTCACCCAGAACAAGTGGCTGCAGACAGGATCCACAGGGACATGGGAGGTGCTTCGTGCCCAGCTGCTGGCGTAACCACGGCTTACCTGCTGGCTGGCCAAAAAGCAATTCTTCTGCCCCGTTCCAGACATTGAAATGTTCTTAGTCATGAAGTTGTGGCAAACTGAAAGCAGGAGGGCACAATCTTGTTTAGCAGAGAGCTGTGAGCTAGAATACCTACGACTATTCATAGCCATGCCACTAAATCAGGAGCTGACCTTGGACGTGTCACTTCACCACCCAGACCTTCAATTCCTCACCTACAAACAGGGGATGATAAGGGCACTTCCTGAGGGAGAGACGGAGAGGGAGGAAGGCTGTAGGAGGCTTAATTCAATGTTCATGAAATACTCTGAGATTTCTAGATAGGTGCACAAGTGAAGGGAAAATATCAAGATGATATTTTCAACTTACACAAGATTTATGGAGCTCTCACAGCTTTTTGTGCTCCATATTCTCTGTTCTCATCTGCTGCCAGAAGTGCTAAGAGGAATACCCAGGCAAGTGGGAGCTCTGGACAGGCAGGTTTCATCTCACGCAGGCAGCTAACACGGTCATAAACAACTGCACAAAGTAAACACATTTTGAAGCATCTCAAAAATGAGAAAACCATGAAAGAAATACATCAAGTTCTTAAAACTTGGTAATGCTGATGTTTCTGGAGCATTAGCACCGCTGATGGAAAAACGATGCTACAGGCACATTACTGCCCCTGACCAAAATACATGATTGAGTGCCACCAGAGCTGAGAATGCTTAGGCTGTCATGGGCTGGTGTAACTGATGAGGCATCACTAACTCAAATAAAGCAAGAAAAATGGACTGAAATGTACTGGTGCCTTTCAACGGCCAAAATGGCCAGTAAATCACAAAACATACAGCGTTCCTATTACCTCAAGAAACCCGTGACACTACAGAACACCAATTGTTTTAGGTAGAATGAAACATGATTTAAATAGAAATGCTATTCAATCTGCTGAAACACAAAACAAATCCACAGGCACACGGGGTAAAACATCGTATCTAGTTTCACACAGCAATCCAAGACCAAGAACATGACCTGAAAAGAACCAAGTACAGCACATTCCCATAAGGCCTATAATTTACTGTGTTAGTAAAAGGCTTTACAGGGATGACAAGCTAACGGCACCCTTTCCAAATACATTACACTGGGGATGCAGTTTGGTAAACACTCCTGTGTTAATGTGGCCTGCTGCAAGTTCTTGTTAGAAAGCAAGTCCTGCAAGAATTCAATTTAAGAAAGCCCTCATTTGTCCCCCGCCTGCATTTACAAAACACTCCAAAGTCTCATGAGACTTTTTCCAGATGGAGCTTCCGACGCAGCCTGGAAGCTCTTTGAAGAAGCCTTTAAAGTCTTTATTACTGAAAGTTCCCATGCTGAGAGCTGCAGCAGTAACGAGCAGAGAAATTCTTTGGGAAGGTCCTTTGGCTTTTTCCCCAGCCCTCTGTTCAGCCACCCCTCATTCCAGCGGCCAACCAGAAAGACAAGGTACGAGCTAAGGATTTTCTGGTTGTCTCCTAACTTCCTTACGTCAGACAGCCTCAGAGAGGAATATTCTGTTAAGCAGTCATTAGACCCCACACCGATTACGGGTGTATGCTCTAATTACGCCAGCCAGATGCTATTTCCAGCTCCTGGCTCTGCAGGTTCTCCTCTCCTTAGTCACAAAGCATCGTCTTCCCCTGTGAGCTCACCGCTCTGCTCCGACCTGGGCTGTTCTGCTGCTCTGCACAGCAGGTGAAACTTTTGAAGCTTATTCAAAGCCTTGTCACAATGGACAAATGGGCTACATTTTTTCCTAAAACGCAGCGAAACCCTGCACTACATTTCAGCTGCAGTGAGTTACTAAAACAAGCAAGCAAGCAAACAGAAAGAGAAGAAAATCAAAACCAACAATGCACCTCTCAAAAGATTGCATAACCAAAGCTCCTTGAGAAGTCATTTGAGCTGGCAGTGTTGAGACAGTAAAGATGCTTGATAAATCTGTCTGAAGGAGCTGAAAATGTTCTACACAAGGAAGCTGCTATCTATAGGCTTCCCCGAGACAGCTGCCTGGCCACATTCAAAATGATTCCGTCCTTGTGGTGACAGTTGTGAGCAGCAGAAATATAATACACCACCATTACAAAAACACGCTGCTTCTGATATGTTCACCATGCCTATATTCTACACAGACACTGCAGGGGTAAATAAACATTTACATTAGTAAATATTTAACCTTTTGCCTTGCACTCACTGCCATATCTAGAGCATGATCAAGTTTATATCGATGTTTTCCTACAGGTAAGTCTATCTTAACTAGATATAAAAAAAAGAGAGGTGCACTGCTCATCAGGTAACATCTCCAGCAGCTGGATTGAGATGCACCAGAGCGCCCCTCAGACTCCAGCATTTATTGCCGTAGTCATTTTGTAGTAGCCGTATCTTAGTTGTCAAAGCATTTACGGTGGCTATGATCTCAGAATGTCCTAAAGGCTTCACAGATAAATATAGCTAATGAGAATAAAATTCCTTTTGTAAGAACAATATTTTCCCTTTGCAAATTCTTTTTAGGCTCTTTTTAGGACATTTTTGCTAATGGTGAATAATACAAGTTCTCAATTGACTTGCAGCCACTGAAGGTCTATCTCATAAAACAGAATAAAACCTTACATTAAGCTCTTATTTGACAGCTATTACTTAGAGATACTTTATAGTCTCTCTTTTAAATAACCACCTTAAAAAAAATAAAATAAAATAAAAAATCCCTTGAAACAAGCCGTTAACTGTCACTTGTTAAGCACTATGAAGAGATTCAAAGAGATTGGTTTTCACTTGTTCACAAACTAAGATAAATTACCCTAACCTGGGAAAATATTCAAATTCTGTCCTTGTTTTCTTTTTTTTAGAGATAGGAAGAGTCAATAAACTGCTCTCTCTAGTAAAGTATATGTGAAATAGGTATGAATGGGAAACTCTGAGAAATTACATTTGGCGATCAGATGGGAAATTTGCAGAAACTCACAACTCAATTAGTGCGTGTTGGCACCGATCCCACTAAAGGGCTCAGGTGCTGCACTCATCTGTCATGTTTTTTGCTAGGATATTATAAATAAAGAAGTAAAGAAAGCGGTGTGCTGCATGGCACAGCAAACCGCCTAATAAAAAAAAAAAATCAGGAGAGAGAGCAAAATTAAAATACTGGCACAATGCTGAAAAAAATTGCTCATGAAAGCGTGTTTGCAAAGCCATGGTTTATCTACCCCATCACCTGAGCAGCTGGGAGAGCTGCACAGGGCTCCCTGAGCCCTGCCTCCAGCCGAGCTCTGCAGGGACACAGCCGCTCTGACTGCCAGCCCCGGAGGTCCCAAGGCAGCTGGCTTGGGGTTTGTCTATGGGTGCCAAACCCAAGATTGGGGGCCTTTCCAGCTACACCCCCAGCCTCTCTCTGTTTCAGGACATTACGCAGGCTTCCTAGCACGCTGCTTGAGGAGTTAATCAGGGGCAAGAGAGGGGGGCACTGCCCTGGACAGGCACTGTGCCCCCAGCCCCGCATCATTCCCATGACTGCACCGTGAGCTGCTCACCCAGGAGCTGGGTCTGGCCCTCCAGTGCTCCCAGACCAATCCCACCAGTTTTCATAAAATGTCTGGTATTTAGTTGTCATTCAGACTTCAACCCCGCTTTCAAAATGTTATTAAACCTGGCCCGCAAGGGTGAGCGGATTGGTGGGAGGACCCTGGTGGGCAGACAGATGCACAGGTGTAAAAGCCTCGTTCCCTTACAAGCCAGACTTTTGAAATTAACTTTTGGAATGGTGTCACTAGAATTTCATCCTCTGATACAGGTCATGAGAGGAAACCCTTGACTTTTAGCTTACGCTCCTCAGCACATGAATTAGACTGAGACCTCTAATCCACGTTGTGCTGTGCAGCAAGCCTCTCCTTCCTTCCTCTGAGGCCTACGTGCACATGACAGTGCAGAAAGCTAAGGAGATACAAGCAAGACAAAATAAAAAGTCAATTCTGTCTCTGTGACAAGGTACAATGTCACATAGGCTACTGTATGTTTAAAAAACAAATGCTACTGACAAAGCGTCCACCCAAATATTTGTGATTTTTTGACTGACGCCAAGAAATGATTGACGTGGAAGGGATGGCCTGTGAAAATCCAAACTACATGAAGCAGCTCCTATAGAGCTGTTTTGCTGAAGACATTATCTGTATATTGTCTTTGAAACCTAAGTACGATTTCTCCAGCTCATTCTCACAACACGGCAGTTTTGAGGTTACTCAGGTATCAGGCTCTGCAGAGCTGATGCCACCTGCATTAAAGCCTGCTTTTAAAATGACAGAAGTTTATAATAACATGAAAAACCCTTAAAAAATGTTCAAGGAGCTGAAAGGAAAATTACTGCAAAAAATTGAATTCCCAGAAGAGACGCTATGATAGTTTTCTTCATTACATCGAAGTGCTGAAGATATAAAGTTTGCTCTTCAAATCATATTCCAGGACTAGAGTACTTCAGAGGTGCATTACACTCCCCTGCTATCATAAGAAAGGTAAACCTAAACTTCGAAGGAAGGCAGAGAAACTATTTCACTACAGAAATGGACCAGAATCCAATCACAACTCTGAGCAGCTGAAGCTGCCTCTATGTATTAGTCTCTCCCTGTCTAAATTAGTCCTTTCCTGTCTGAGCAGCAGGATTCTGAGGGGTTGGACAGTTTTTTATTAAATTTTACTTACTGCTATAAAACATACTTTAGAAAATTGAAAAAAAAAATATAACAAATTTTTAAAAATACCATCAAGTCACTTATTTGATAGGCATTTGTTATAATGCTTAGATATTTTGGGCTCAGCTATGTAAGTACAGCTACATAGTCAAATATCTGTATTCACCCTATCATTAATTAATCAAAATAAAGATTATTGGCATCACCCAAACACCTGAGTCACATGTGACTTTCAGGAATTTACACTGAAACAAAGTATTTTGTTGTTGTTGTTTTACAGGGATTAGCTTGAATATTTCCAGGGTGCTTTCTCTGCTCAAACAACTGCTCACCATCGGAGTCACACGCATACCTCGTCACCGAAGGCTTCTGGCTGCCCCTCCAAGTCCCCGTCACTGCCTACTTAGCGTCCCCGTGCTTGGAGTGGCAACGGAGTCTGCATCTATGCAAGATGCACGCCTACCTGAAGGAACACATTTCTTAACTGGGAAACCAACGTCAACAACTATTATCTCACAGGGAGTTTCTCTGCCAGGCTGGGGCCTGTTACAAAGCTCTACAGGACATTAAAAATGTCATTGATTTCTCTCTCTTTGGCTCTCAGTCAATTTGAAAGTCAGCATAATTCAATATCTTTCTACTAGTTCCATTAGCAAAGAAAGGAATCCATGCTTCAATCTGCGCTGCCTTATTGGAAAAAGTAATTTAATTTTACATCTGAAAGCGTGCCAACATCAGCATAAGACCATACATAGTATACATAAAATTTAATTTACAAATTCTGTATTTTGTCAAGCTAGAATGAGACGCTGACTAAAATCAATGACAGCGTCTGAACTTGTCCTGAAGATATTTACATATATTCTTTTTATTTCAGGTACTTTATGTCCTAGCTGGAGTTTTGATGATCTCTCCTTACTACATTGTATTAATGACCTACTAGCCAGAGCAGTTCATCTTGCAGACAATGTTGGTACAGCAGGCATGCTTTGCCTGAAAAGTTCAGACATATCATTTATTTACCACTACTTCATCTCCTATTTTTTCTCCCTGCTAAAAATAAAATTTCATTGATATTTCCCTTAACTTGAAGAGATATGCTGTATACAGTTAACATGTCCAGAAACAAAAGTTAAATAAGAATCCCTCAGTGCAGAATATCTATTTTATCTCAGATCAGATTAACATGCCAAAGTTCTCTGATTACTAGCCAAAAAGAAAAATGTATTGAACTGTGTAGTAGTTTGCTTGATTTCAAACAAATGAAACAAAACGCTCTATAGCAGTACATACTGCTCTCTTCATCTATATCTCTACCGCAGATCATTATTAAGGCAAATAAAAGTAAAATGACTTCTCAAGAAAAAAAAGAGGACAATGAATCTACAGTACCCATTCAAACAAACTGCTTACACCACACAAAGCTATTCCCCAAATTATTGTGTCTGTATTTATTGAAGTATTTGTCTTCATGTAAATGAGAAAAATAAAAGTTGCAGGCCAGGCTTTTCAAATGACATTTGATCACTTAACTTCTTTCAAACCCTTGGACAAATATCAAATATAAGGCAAAACACAGCCCGGAAGATTTACGACCACTGAGTCAGCAGAGAACATTCTCTCTCCCTTCTCTCTCTGGTGAGACACAGTTCATCGTACAAATGGCTTGGGTGTTTACGCCAGATGTAGGATTAGATAATTAGTCATCTGAGTCCTGGATGTCAACTCTTTTGTGATACAGAATTTATTCCAAATGCACCATTTATAATCAGTTGACTTGCAAAAGCATTCTGGTGTTATACAGTAATACATCTTATGATGTACAGCCAAATATCTGCCACTCCATAGCAACATATTCTATTTCTGCTGGAGCAATACCCTGCCTGAACTTAGCCCTTCCAATGGCTTCATTTTTTGTCTGTAGGGTAGGGATAATGACAGTGACCTTTGGAAAGCAGTTCCAACTCTAGTGGTGAATAGTGCCAAGGAGGAGTGGGTATTAGTAATTAATCCCAAATCGGGGAAGGAACAGGAGATCTGCAATTTACTTGCACTGATCGCCCGAAAATATTGCTGCTCTTTTGCCTACATTTCTGATATGCCAGAAAATCAAATTAAAATGAAACACGAAAAGTCTATACATCTTGAAAAGTCATTTGAGAGGTAAACACATAACTACAAATACATTCAAATATTAAACACTGGGGCAAACTAAAGATTTATCCAGAACTTCAATTTCTAAATTACCAACACTGATGCACACTGAACAAGACACTAAATGGCTCTGAGATCAGAGTGCATGCTCTTTTACAGGAAGAAACTTTTGCTTACTTGTGAAGGATCACATCCTAATTCCCCCTGTCACTTACCCTCTGCAGAATTGCAAAGGATATTCATGGTAGGGTTTTAGTTATTTTTCTTCAAAGGACAATCAAAATGTTTTAGCTACTCTGTTTCACATTAAAGTCCCAAATGCATTCTATTCTACTGAGCCACATACTTATTTCAATCATTCTTAATAAATAACAGTTGCCAGTAGTAGTTAAGCCAACAGATCTGAATTATTTATAGTGTTGAGGAACAAAACAGCAGATAAAATGCATTAGGGCTTTCAGTTGTTCTTGCCTGAATGACACAATGGCAGCCTTCAGACGTTTTTCCAAAGGCTGGTGCTATAACACATTCTGCTTCCAATCCCGATTTAAAAGATTTTCTACAGAGAAAACAGCCAAACCTACCACCATCCATCTTCAGTGATCGCATTCACAAAGAGCATGTAAGAGATCTGCCCAAATATAGTACAATACCATGGATTTTAATTTGATTGAACAGGTCATGTTCAAACTACTCTCGTATTATTCAACAGGACTTGGTTACTTAGATGCCATTTAGCACGGCTCTGTTTGCTAACAGTTATGTATGTTAACAGTCTAGAAGCACCTCATGATGTTGAGCTCGGTGTTGCTCTTTTCCTGTGCCTATATTTCTTCCTTCCTTCTGCTGCAAAAAAGCACAGCTATCACCTTCATTTTACAATGGCAAATCCAACTTCACATTGAAGAGTGGAAATCCCAAGCCTCACCCTTCCTCCATGCCTAGGGTTTTAAGAGACCAAATCGTGAAACACCGGACACAGGGAAAACAAGAGGGAAAGAAATTATCTCGACTACACCTGACAAATTATGTCAGCCGCTCTCGCTGAGGTTATGCTCTTTGTGGCTTAAAAGATGCATTCAAGTATCTGTCTGGAGTGACGGATGGGATGGAGTACCTCTGCTGACCTCTGTCTGGGTAGAAGCCTGGAGGAACGTCCTGCTTCCTCACCATGTACGCACATCACAGGGGACTGCACCAGTGTGAAATGCTCTACGCACGATCGATTCACATGGAGAAGCGTGCCCACAAATGACAAGGAGAGATTTACACGCAGATGCTGCAGAGAGAACTGGGGGAGTAGTTGTAGCACCATAAGCTTAAGCCAAACAATTTTCCTTTTATAGTTCACCTTCGCTTTCTATATGGATCTATTTACAGCAGGAAATGCTGTAATTTGTAGTGTTTCCGAAGAGTAAAATGAAGAAAAAAAAGAAAACCTGGAGAGGTAAAAATAAATTAAAAAAAAAAAATGAAATAAGCCAGAACAAAAACCCATCCTCTACCCAAATACTATAGAAACAAGGGGAAAAAATCACTTTGGGCTCATGTGAGGGCATTAAGGCATCTGCAAGTGGCCCCATCATGTGCTGGATTGCAGGGATGAGCCTTAGTATCCAAGCTGTCAATCAAGCAGGCTCAAGAGACACGGCTCTCGGTGGTTCCCTGCTCCCCCTTCCTTGGCCGAGCTTCCCAGCTCCCCCCAATTCAGAGTTATTTAAAATCTACGCTCATTTTACTGAGACCGCTGTGTTGAAGATGCCATACGTCACAGGGGTGACCATGCTCAAAACAAGAAAGCTTCTGCTTTGGGTAAAGCAGGTCCTGAGCCTGCAGAGCACACAGCTCGCCTGCAGTGTGCGTCTATATATAGCTCCTTTTGCGCACAAAGGCTATATGAATTCATTCTGAACAAGCTCAGGATTTCAAACAAGTCTGCAGTGCTTTAGCCTCTCCCCCATCCCAAAAGGTACAGTGAATTATTTAAAACCTGGAAAAGATGTTCTAAAATTATTTCCAGCACCACTTAAAAACAAATCTGTATACGCATTCCCATCACTGTTATAAGGTCAGATGAAAGTAAGAGCTGCCAGCTTTTACAGCTATGGCATTACAAAGTAAATCTTGTAAGGTTATAGGCAATGGTTTTCTACCTTGAACTTCTCCACACAACCTGAGATCTACCTGTCCATTCACCAAAAACTGGGGCTTTGTTTATGCAAAAGAATCAGCCTTTTCTTAAAGACTTATTTGTGGCATTTTGTACGAGCAATGCTGGATTCACCCACTCACCTCGCCCACCTCAGGGGCAATAATGATGCCCCCATCTATCGCAGCTCATGTAGAAATAACCCAACACCTCGTCTTTCTCTCTGCCCCCCTCAGGGAAGACTGTTATCTTTTCCCATAAGTTTATTATTAAACCTGTGATCTCTTCAGCAGGCAGACAAGCTCTAAATATAAAGAACGACTGTTACATAATGCCTCAAGAAAGGAGGCAGCAGACAACACCCTGTAGACAACACAACCCTGAGCAGCAGAAAAGTGGAAAGGGGGGTGAACATCTGTGTTACTGTCTTGCCTTTGCCTAGTGCCTGGACTCAAGTCCGTCCTGTGCACAGCAGAACATGGAAGCACCTCTTATATGTGTAAAACTTCGTTTTTATTTTTATGGAAGAGAAGCAAATGCAAACAAGCAACTTTATCTGGAGGTTAATTCAGGATCTAGCAAAAACTTACTCAGATCAGAAGACATCTTCCCCAAACACAACAGAACTTGTTTGAAGCTCCCCGACCCAGGACTGTAAATAATACACTAGTGAGGACTGACTCACCCACGGTGATGAGTAGGCTCAAAGCTTCTTCAAACAGCGTCACAGTTCTAATCAGCAGTTAAGAGAGTTACTTAGGAGTCACACTATCAATTACAATGGTAATGCATATTCAGGGCGTAAGTGATATGCAGACAGAGAGAATATGAAATCAAAACATTAATAAAAAATAAGGAACCTTTGGAGTCAAATGATTATCTTCTATATCTACAGTGCTTTATACATACCCAAATGATTTATCATCTAAAAATAAACGATCACTTCTACCAGCATGACGTGCAAGTTACCTTGGATGAAAACCAGCACATTGCTAATGATGGATAGAAACATTACACAACCGTTTTGAACAAACAGCAAAAAAAAATGGTCTACAAAACAACAGGAGGAAAACTCTACGGAATTTAAGTTTTCTGAGCTAAAATTTAAGCACAATAATGTGAATATCATCTTGACTTACTACAGCCATGATGGGATTTTCCATGTAAATGTGAACAGTAAGAATTATGTGTCTACCTCCATGTCTCATCCTGCAAACTACATCATCATCCTCTCATCACTCTTCGGCTTCATACTGAGACACTGACTTGAAAATAAACACTCAGTGTCTGTATCTGAAATATAGACACACGTTTATGGGTGTGTCTGTCTGTGTATTTTAAAATATGAACAATCACCACAGATTCCATGGGAAAAGGAAGAAATAAAAATACTAAAACAGAGAGAAGATCAAAAGTCACACAAAAGCAGGTAGCTAACCTGGGAACCACATCATTAAGACACTGTGCTAAGTAATTGGAAATAAAGAAACTCAATTCTGCTCTCAAAACATGCAGCCAGTACAAACTCTATCAAAGATACTGGCCTCTAAAAAGTAAAGAAACACAAAGAGGCCCCTAAAAAGCACAGTTCTGTACTAAGGATAGCAGTAAATTAGAATAACAATTATATAAGCACAAAAGAGCAAAGTCAGGAGGAAGCAATGAAGTAAGAATGAAATTCAAGTATGTTTTTTTAGCTGGAGAATTCTGTTAAAGGGTGCAGAAGACCATGAAAAAAAGCCATGAGTATAAGAATTTTTAACTATCAATAGAGCACCAAATGTAAAAAATACAATAAAAATCTGCATTCTAAAACCATACTGAAAAGTAGCAATGAATTGTTTTGGTTGGACTTAGCTGTAAAAGGCTGCTAATAGCACACAAGTGATCCATCAGAAGTACAGTCAGGCTGCACAAAGACTGCCCCTAGGGCAGATAGTTTTCAAATAAAAATACAGGTGGTACGCCCGCATGAGTGAGCTTTTTACTGATGCATGGAGTCAGCATAAAAAGACGCAACTGTGACCAACTGCAATTGGTTAGATTGAAAATAATATACCAAGAAAAGAAAGATTAGGAACACCAGCTGAGCTCAGAGATAACACAGGAAAAGTTACTGTTAAAGCAAGATTTAAGTTATAATAACACAGCGGTGGTAAATTGGAAGATGTAACATGATAGGAGACTACGCACTGCTCCCAGTTCTGCATCTGACAAACGACACTTCTTCCAGCAAATCATTTAATCTCCACACATCCATCTATCTAGGTGTCAAATAAGTTTATTGCCTTCAAGCTTTGGAGAAGTACCGTGAAATTTAATTCATTAATACCTGGAAACTGTGTTTTAATGCTTAGGTAGAAGGTGCTGGGAAAGGACACCACATTACCACATTAAGACTGCCTAATAAACTAAGTGCACACTTAGAACAAGGATTGCATAATTCCTGTTCTGGACCATACACGGTACGGTCCCTCAGGTTTTACGAGCAGTACCAAACTAGTTATATTTATACAGCAAAACCCACACATGCTTACAGGCTCTGCTAATACAGATACTATCAACCTCTGGCTAGCACGCACAACAGCAGCAGGAAGAACGCGGCAGGATGGTCCTTAGCATACGGATCTTTGCAGGAGCTGGAAAAACACCTTACCAAAAATAAAGTCAAACCGTTCAGGCCTATCTGTGCTTTCCTCCTACAAAAGGATTTCTGCAGGAGCAAGGACAAAATGCATCATTATAACAGAACAGCATATCAAATAGGAAAAAAAAAACAACAAAACAAACAACAAACCTATTTGCTTATTAAGAGTAACAGTATCACTACTACAGTGCTAAATCTGTGAATCTTGTGTTGCTTAGGTATAAAAACTCAAAAGGTGTTTAAAACCACATTTCATCATCTGTTCTGAAAAATAACAGGCTGAGGTGTGTTTTGCACCTGTTCTTCTAGAACATCTTCTGAAAAAGGCATTCAAAATTGTATTTGCTTAGTGAGCTCCTCATCTCCCTCTCCCGCTCTCTCTCTCTCCTGTTTCAATTTCTGTGCCCCAGGACTTCCTCTTTTCTTTGTCTTGGGTTACTGTTGTAGGATGAGAGGGTGCGGTCACAAACCAGGAACATCAGTGCCCTGGTGGCATAGACAATTTTGCATTTGCTCCAGAAATATACAGAAAATAAAGGAAGAATCCTGCTTTATCCATGTGGTCAAAAATATTATTCTAAAATCTTAATCTAAAAAGTACTAAAAAAAGCCGATGGAAAAACTAAGGGTGTAGGAAAAAGTAACTTAAGTCCAAATGTTTCCTGAAGTTACTGCGAATGAAAAGTTAGGGACTTGATTTTGTATGCCCTGACAATGCTCAAAACTTCCAGAAATCCAAACGAAACACCTTGTGTAATTAAACTCAGTTCTTCCCTTCAGTGTGAGCAAAACAGAAAACCTTCAAACCTTTGTAAATGTAAAATACTGTAGATTTTTCTATTTGTAGAAAAAAGGCATGTTCAGTCCTACACTGCTGATAGAGGCTAGACATATAGTCCTCACCTTTGCTTTTCTATTTGAAAACTTAAAAACTCATTCAAATTAGATTAATAAACAGTAGCAAAATCAAATACAGAGGAATGCAAAGGCAACAATATGAACTCCTCAGGGATCAGGGAAATTAAACAAGAATATTTTAGAGCTCTGTTACAAAACAACAATGCTCTGGTGACAAATCTCACCCTTGTATCAAAACTCTGTATTGTCTAATATTCAGCCTATTCTTTTTGATCAGGGCTGGTTACATAATCATCAGCCATGCCATGATTTTGCTGAAATCATTCATTTAAATTATAGATTTTTATTAGTACCAAAGACAGCTAGAAAATCAATTCATTCCCAAATAAAGTACAGCAAGGTTGGGGCCTTAGCACTGATCCACTTTCATGTGGGCTAGATGGTGGTAAAATAAAATGCTTAGGACAATAAAAGAGATTCATAAGCTCAAGTAACCACAGAACAGAAAAAAAAAAAAAAAAAAAAAGGAAAACAATGCAGACAAGAATGCAAATCTGCCTGGCTCTGCTGTTAAGAGCCAAGACAGAACGTGCTCTCCTACCCAGAAGGACAGCCTGTGGCAGGAAGTCTGAAAAATCCAATAAGGAAAACTGCCTGGGTCCCCTGTTTATAGCTCTGTATTAATTCTTGATATTTAGCATGGCTTGTCAAGAACAATGCAGTATTGCACAATTCTTCATGAGGCTCTTCTGCCTTTTAGCTATGAGTCACCATTGTATTAGGAAAAAGTGAGCTTAATTTAGTAAACACAGAAGGGTATATTACATATTTTCTTAAGGTTTCTGATCCAGGGGGCTACATTTAATGTTTTTTAAGCAGCTGTCTCATTTCTTCACACCCCCTCTTTTTTTTTTTTTATTACATAAAACTAAGAAAATTTTGTTAGTCTTCAGTAGGCGGCATCACAGGAAACACAGTCATGAACAGGAGAGAAAGGGGTTTCCACATTTGATGGAGGACTTCAGATCTCTGCAACACTCCCTCTACTGCACAGATGGCTTCAAGGGAGAAAGGAATATTCCCTCAATATACCTCCTCTTGCAAAATACTCTGTCCAAACTTTCTAAGAAATGGCATGAAGGAAAATGAGAAAACTGCAAACAAATATTAGCATTGATAGCAACTTCTTAAGTATAGATCTAGTGTTTGAACAAAGAAAATGTCTGAATATTGATAAGAAAACTTCATTTATGCTGGAAAAGGGAGAGTACTTATGCCCTTTTTAGTAGATACTCTGAGTTTGCTGTGATCCCAAGTGAAAACAATAGCAAATCTTACTGATTTTAACACCTCACTGATCAAAGATCTTCTCCGATGTTCAGTAGTGATTATGGAAGGTCTACACGGAAGGGAACAGCAATGTACAATAGGACAAGTCTGAATAACTCTTCAGTTTAGGTATCTCCAATGCCTTAGCATGTAAGGAAAAAAAAATTGTGAATAGAATGATCAAGATCAATTTGCATACCTGCTACTACAATAATTGAAGACATCTTATGGCATTTCATTCATAAGAGAGATTTACATGCTGATATATTTTACTTCCAAGTTAGAAAGTATTTGTCTTTCATTGTAGTTATTTTCTTGAAGTTGTTAAAGGAAAATGGTGAGAACCATTGATAAGAGAGAGAAAAGGTGAGTAATAAGTCAGCTCCACAGATCCATCTGCATCCTACACCCACCACAGCTTTTGATATGGGACCAAGATGGCAGAAATTAACTGGACATTTGCTTCTTTCTATCTTCTGTATGCATACACGTAACCCATTACCCTTTCACACCCCACACCCTAGCCCAGGCACACACAGAGCAAGCTGACTCCTCCGGTCACACCTCTGGTTTGTGCTGCCATGGGCCTGATGAGCTGATGATGAGCAGAGAAGACCTCCCAGGTTTTCTTTGGACATCCTTCCAGGACAAACTATTTCCTCCAAATGTAATTGCTGTGATGTGCAGGTACAGAAAAAGACAAGAAATGTGAAGCAGTTGGGAAACAGAGGAAACTCGGGGAAAATGTCCCGACAGTATCACAGGATGTTCCAATAATCAGACCACGTTTCCCTCCAAGTTTTACTATTGGAAATCAAGTGCCTGTTGAAGTATTGTATTTTAATGAATCTAAAGCAGCAAGCAATTTAAAAGAAATGCAGATTTCTCATGACATGCTGTTTCATGATGAATCCCTTCGCAAGTGGGAGGACTCAGGGAGACACTTAGATTTACATATATTTGAGACCGAAAAAAGCTGTTTGACTAAGCTGGGATTGGGTCTTCCTGTGGAGTCTTCCAGACAGATCTGTCTGGAGGCTGCTGTAACATCCACTGCAAGATTGCCTCAGTCTCAGGTAAAATGCATAATTTAACTTCAGAATACAGTCTTAAAGCCATCATACCAACCTCTTCTTTTTACCATTAGCAGAATACTTCAAGGTCATTCAAGCATAATATGTAATCTCTAAGTTATGATTTCACCTTGCTTTTAAACAAATAAAGCATTAGTCCGTTCTATCGTTGTCCTAAAAATTTTAGATCTGACTACATGCCATTTCTGACAACCAGATTTATACCCCTCTATTAAAGGTTACAGTACACATATCACAAAAATGCTAATTTGATGCAAATCTAGCTTTGTTAGGCCCAACTTAATATAGAGTATCATCACACAGCAGAATAGGTAACGAGTACCTATGACTTTTTTCCTCATTATGGCCAGTGCACTCAAGCAGTAGTAACTTTTTTATAATAAATTTCATCTGCCAAAGATCTAGGTGAAGCCTAAGCCACTCACCAGAAAATATCAGGATACACAGCTTGGCAAATGTGGAAGAGATTTTTAAGTATCATCCATTTGCTTTTTGGTATAAAAACCAGTGCTCCGCTATCAATTTCTGTGCGTAAGAGATCCAGGATAGAAATAGCAAGAAGCATGCGTGATAATGCTTGCTGAAAGGAGTTTACCAAAAGGACAGATAAAAACTGGCAGGAAAAATTCAAACGTGCACCGCAGTGTTCACATAGAGACAGCTCCTTCACAAGGCACATCCCTTCAGCCATTACTGCACTTCCACCGGTTACAATTTACCTTCCCCTTAGGGAAAAAAGACATTCAGATTTTAAGAGAAAAACGTAAAATCAAAGTACAAGGAATTTGGACGCGGTGGCAGAAAACAGCAGATGGCCAAAGAGCGAATACACGCCTCAGTTCACTTCTGGGCCTCTGGTACCGCTCACAAGCCAGTGACGCCAGCAGAGCCCCTCTGCAGACTTGTGCTCCTGCCAGCACGAGGGGGTCACTTCCTACCCCACCGTGCTGGAGCCAAGACGTCTCGCAAAGGCAGTGGTTACTCACCACAAGAACACTGGAGCTGCAGCCATCCTGTACGGACACGCATTCATCCTCTAATGCCTACCGGGTTCCAGGAGTAACGCCTGGTTTTGGATGCTTCTCCAACCAGACAATACCCGAGCTACCCCAGCTGCAAGCTCCTGGTTTAAAAAATGCAAATATCAGAGGGAAGCAATCAGAGAGCAATGAGAAAGAACAAAGGTTAAGGAAGTATTGCCCATGCTGAAATGATGAGACATAGGAAACATGAAACAAGGAGACAGATGAAGACGTTATATAATCTTCTGCGTTAATGAGAATGGGACAAGTATTATTGAAAAAAATAACAGGAGATTCAGATTAGGTGGCAAGAAAAACCTTTCCTCTTTAACCAAAATCACCAAGAACATTAACTGCCAGCATAAGGATGTTGCTGGATCTCCATTGCCAGAAATTCAGAGAAGAGGGCAGACAAATACCTCTCAGGATAGGGTTGAGATTTAGCGTGTTCTACCTTGAGGTAGAAAGATGGACTAGATGACCTCCTGAGCTTCTTTTCAGCCCTATTTTCTATGTTTTTTTCTATTCTATTAAAAACAGGTGAAATTTCCCTTAGCTCTTTTCCTTAGAAGGAAAGAGGGTAATTCAAGAGCCGCGCTATCTCCAGAGCATAGCCCTTATTAATTAACCTCATAACGTAACCTGCACTAACATTGTGCAATGTTGTGTACCCCCTCCAGCGTCTGTCCTACATAAAAGTGTCTTCTGGCTACAGAATTTAGAGCTTGATCACAAAGATATTGGTGTCCTAACTCTTGAAAATCAATGGGTATTTAGGTAACTAATTAAGAATTATAATCAGGCCTTTAGTCCAAAGCAGCAGAAAGACATGTTTTTAGAATCAGATTAGGTACTTCCTATTGCTTTAATCTTTCAGAACAGGCACCAAATAATATATTGGCTTCCTCTGAAAGATGCATCTTTTTCTCAAGTCCAGTGCCTCCCTGTCTCACATTTCCATTTAACACCCAAAGAAAGAGAAGCCAACTCTCTATCAAAGCAAATTCTACCAGGCATTTACATCGGTGCTACGGCCAGCCCTCAGCTGGGGTTCCTCATTCAAGGCTGCTAAAAGATACAGGGCTATGAAGAAACAACCCTTTTACATCTGCCTGTAAAAAAAAAATAAAATCTGCAATAACAGTATTTTTTCCCATGCAGATGGGTTTCCCTGGCAGATCTTTAGGTACATTACACAGCCAGTCTTTTGCTTGAGCAATATTCTTTTGCCTATCTACTGCTCTCATCCCTGCTGCTACTAATCAGAATTGAGAGACTTAATTACTGTACCTTTCAACAAGGCTTTAATTTTATTTTTGTTCTTCCTACTGCAAATGCCCATGAATCAGAGGGTCACTTTAAGCACAGAATTCAATTTAATTATACTCACAGGCATTTTTATCCTTAAACAGGTCAACTTATTAAAAAAATAATCTTGATTCTGAATAATGGAAAGCCTGGCAGACAATCCACAAGAGTTTCACTCTGAAAGCTCTCACATCCATTTGTTTAGATTTGTTTACCAAGACTTGGGCAAGGTCCCACTGAATGAACACAACAGCATTAACTGAAAGTGCATCTACTGTTTAATTAAAAGTGGATTTTAATAACAACTTATTGACTCTTCCATGGGAATATTTATCAATATTTTTAGATTGGAGTATTATTTACTAATAAAAGCAGGGAATGAGAAAAGCAACACAAAAGGTCACAACTAAGATTTTCTATTCCTGAACGGAATCTGGCAAAATCCTTCCCAAGTTACAGAATAAAATTATTTTATACAACCAGACCCCTTTTTCAGATAGGATAGGATTCTTTTTCAGACAGGATACGGTTTTATTAGATGCCAGGAGGATGTCTTTGATGGACTATCCTGATGTGAAACAGATCTTAAACAGGGATGGAAACCCCATGGTTTTCTGTCCTTAATCAGGTTTTGTATACACACTTTAAGAACAGAAAATCATTAAGTAGGTTTGGGACTTCAAAGTCTACGAAGAAAAATTCAGGCTGATCACAAATCTGTGCAAGGCAGAAGCCAGGAAAAAATCTGGAGAAATAACAGTTTGGCTAACTGAGAACAGGGCTCCTGGAAAGCTGTTTTCTTTCCTAACTTAAGTATTTACGCTTCAGTACTTAGCTTGGGCCTTTTCAAGGTGATCCTTTTGTGCATTTTTGCTTTATTATGTATTCCACTACGCCTAACATGATTTCTTCACTTTATCTGCAAGGCTAGATATTAAAACAGTTCTATCGCCTTCCTTTATGCTCCCTGTTATTTTTAGCTTTTTGTTTTCTAATAGCTCAACAAACCTAGAGCTTTATTTTTTAACAGTATGATCAACACTAATTTGAAAAGTAGCTGTCATTTTAAGCCACTTCTATATATAAAACAGCATCAACTATTCGAGGCTAAAGTATTAGAGAGGTAAACACTACAAGAACAATGTAACACAAGGAGAAAGTTAACATATCAACCTGCAGCGCCCAGAAGCTATTACAAAGAATTACCTTAACGGACTCTGATTGCAAAGCCAGTTCTGGGTGCTTGAAGACCACATGCAACACTTTTCTAATTCATCCAGTCTTATATTACAAAACTTACAACAGATAATTGCAAACACAGAGAAAAACTAGTTGCAATTTCTGCTCCTGGAAAAAGTTGCCTTTTCCTGATTTATTAAGCTAACCACATCCAGTCAGAGCAGTAGCTCTTGAAATCCAGAAAGACGATGCAGTATTACCATGACCCTGACTTCATGTTTCATTTTTTGTTTCCTTTTCTACATAAAAGTAAACATCACATGGCTGCACCATTACAGAACTGTGAGACCTACAGATACTTATGCAAAAACACAACATCAGTAGTTGCTTATCACCTAAGTGGTGGCTGATTTCAGGGATTTATAGATGTTTGGCTTTTAGCGGAGGTTTTTCTACAAATACCAAAGCTTATCTAAACAAGATATACCCAATCATATAGATGTCCTTCTCATATCAGTTGCCTCGAGCCAACATCAGATGTTACTCCTTTGCAACTATTATCTCATGTCTTCAGAGGTCCCCTCTCACAGCCACATGACCTTCCCCTTCAGTTAATATGGTTTTTAATCCATCCAGACTGGAAAGAGCAGATTTGCCTGTAATAGGTTCATCACAGTGCTCCCCAGCGATCTGTTTTGTCCCAGGAGATTCAACATAGCATGTTCCTACAGTGCACAAGGCTGACCTAAGTGCTTTTAAGTCCTGACCTAAGGGATAACATTACCTTTATTCATCATAAAAAAATTCCAGAGAAAAACACCCAGCCACTACAATACAAATGCACAAGCTTTCTTCTGCAACGCCTGTTATATTGAAGCACAACTAAGATGAGTTCAACAGTCCTTCTAAATTTCTTTCTACTAAATCCGCGAGCATTTCTTTAAAAAAGCAAATTATTCTTAAAAGTTCTACTGAATTTCTGTTGCTATAACAACATGTGAAAACCTTTTTACTGTTTAGGACATCTGTAGTTATTTTTACATGCAACAGCTGGATTTGTCTGTCTGAATTTCACTTATAAGAAAACGTGTTTTATTTTCTTCCTTTGAATAAGCTTTTAATATAATGACAAATGTCAGAATCCAGCAGGCTCTGGAGCTGAAATATCTCTGGTAAAAAAAAAGAAAAACAACAACAACAAAAACCACACACATTACACTGCAAAACTGCAAAATGAGCAACAATTTGGCTCAGAGCAATGAGACTCTCACATTCTCCCTATACAAACACACCTCCTCCTCCCAGTCTTGGCACTGGAACATCAAGGGCACAACAAGCCTTTATAAATGAGATCTTTGATCTCAGCGATACCACCTTCATATTCTAAATTTGTCTAAAATTTAGCAATACAGGAGAGCACCAAAAAGCTGACTTGTGATTTTCTGTAAAACAAAGCACGACAGCTTGAAACAAGCAGCATTCAGCTGAGATGACCAAGTACATGTAAAATACAGCAACTAACTATCCTAATCTTTCTCTGCAAGGTTCCCATACAATAAAGCATGGCAAATAAAAACAGTGACAGGAGGAGCAAGGGTTTTATGCATTGCATTTACACAAAAGCAAAGAAGATCTACGTCCAAGAACCCAATACAGTAGCAAATTTGAATTTGATTTTAGGATTCATGTCTCACTAAGTTTCTGGGAAGGCTGCTTTTCAAAGTTTGATGATTTGTACTTGCTACACCTATCCTTGCTACCAGGGGAGGTGTGAAACTCAGTGACAGAAGCTGAGCTCTCTCAGCCCCCTGCAGAATTACGCCACGTGCAATTTTGCCCCCCAAATCAGTTATATCTGTAAGAATGGAAATTAGGAGCTCTGATCATAATCATGCATACAAAAAATGGAGGTCGGACAACTAGGCAACACACAAATTGACAACTAAAGAAGAAAATTTATTTTAAAAACTCACTTTCATACTATGCAGCAATGTATTTATTATTATGGCAACATAATTTAGAGTTTCACATCATTGCAGTGAATTACTGAAGTGATCTGTTCTCTCCCTGTGAGGATTGAGAAAGAGTGAATTATATCCTAACGTGTATTATAAACCACTTCTGCCATACCCAGCATGGCTTTGAAGAGTCTGGTGAAACCCACATCCCCACCTAGCTCAGGCAGAGGCAAGCTCCAGCAGTGCAAATCTAAGAGAATAAGGAGTCACAGAAGGTGATGTGGATTCCTGAAAAAATCTATCCCACTGTTTTTGAAAAGACCTGTTACTTATGAACTGAAATCACAAACAAAAAATATCAGAGGCTCCACTGTGATGTTGGAAACACGCAACGCATACACGGTACAGAGGCAATAACTGCATGTTGCTTGCTGCACATAGATTTCAAGAAGAATATTTGCTTTATTTTAAAGCCACAGAAGAGGAGGGCATGACATTTTGTGAGCAGGGTCCTCCTGTATCTTTTTTCTTTCTGTTCTGATTTTAGCTGTAAATACGTAATTACTGTAAATGCATCCAACGCCTACGTTACTTCTAAAACAGTACAAAATTGTTCGTATTGCATCTGCTAATCAATAATTACTAATGTCATGCAGAGACAGGTAAATTGCCAGTGCTTTAGCCTAGGACATTTCACGTTCACACAAACGCCTACAGTTTAAGGCAAGAGCAATACAAAAGGCAGAACCAGTCTTAATTTTTTTCTTAATAATTTGCTTCCAGCTGATTGCCCAGCACATTAAGATGCTTATTACATACTGAAAAAGCTTACTGAGTATGACTCGGATGTCTGGAAGACTTACAGCCCAGTGGTGGACGGTAATCTTTGTCCTTTGACACTTTCTATGCTTAATTTATTGGAAAGCTTCCTGAAGAGAGGAGAAGTGTTCAATTACCTGGCAAATATCAAAGAACATTCTTGGTGTTGCTCTTCTTCACTTGGACAGGAATTCCATACTTTGAAGGGTGACCTTTCACGCTGACCTTCTGAAGTCTGTATTTAAGCTGTAAGGCTGGAGAACTGGACACAGCACTGATCTTAAGAGTGATTTCCAGGCTGGTTAATATATAATGCATGAAGCAGCACAGAAACTATAGACCAAATGCCCCAAGGCAGTAGTTTCTCCACAACTCTTGAAAAAGAACAAAACAAAACAAAAGAGTGGAAATCTGAACCAGCTGAAACCCAGTGTCTTGAAATTGTACTGAGATGTCTACCAGAATGCCCTGGTAGCTAAATAACTCTCCAAAATCTGCAAGACTGATGAATATACCTAGATGCTTTGTAGCCTTTAGGTAAGGAAATAAAAAAGCACAGAGAATAAAACTGTCTTGGAACACAGGCAAGACAAAGCAGAACACTTCTGCTCCAGGATTCATAACCCATTTGAAGGCTGACCTGAAAGGCCACTAATAAAACTGGAGATTGCAGTGCTTCGTGATATTATCTTCATGATATGAGGCCAATGTAAACAGCAAAGTATGCAGAACTTAGAGGTGTGACACATCGGGAACCTACTTGTACTGGATGGAAAGCAACATATTTGTTAGGATAAGGCGAAAAACAAGTAGTTCAAGCAACTGAAAGAATTTGAGAATGACCTTGTGTTAATCAGGTTAGCATACCCAAGGGAGTGGGAGGGAAATCTCCTTACTTAATAAGATCAGTCTTGATTTTAGAGATAATAGGGACATAATTACAAGTTGGCGAGGATGATGTGACCTCCAACCCATCTTTTTAATCCTCATCTCGAGATACTTAATGAAGCTAGTGAAAGTGGAAAATAAAATGGGGTAAGGAATAATGATGAGTGCCAAAGTCCAGTGGAGAAGGTTTCAATAACAACAACTATGCTGAATTTGTGGAAATGAAAGAAAGGAAATATTTTAACACCACATGAAATACGGAAACCTTTCAATGTATTTTGTTAAGCAAAAGACTTCAATATACTCACAGTTGGTGTGGTTTACAGCTCTGACAGAAAACAAGGAGGAAGTGGCCAGCAAATGGACGGGCCTTTCGTTGCAGTAGCCTTCACATGCAGCATACATCTTTCCAAGTAATCTGCCAAGGTGCCTAGCCTTTCCTGCCCAGCAGTTATATTTACTGCGGTCATTACAGTGTTTTTGGAAGTAAAGCCTCAACATCCAATCTCCAGCAACACGACAAGACTTCATTTTTACACAAAGGGATACGTACATCTGTAACTTTGCAGGTGCTACCATCTGTTCACGTATTTGAATTTGAACCCACAAAAATCTGTCGGTACAAAGCTCTTTCAGCTACTATGAATACCTTCATTTTAACACTTCAGTAATTTCATGAGGAATATTTCAAAAATAAAAAGCCAGAGCCATGCACAAACATCAGGAAAAACATTACCATATCAACAGTCTTCCCAATTGATGTTCTGACCAATATGTTTCTGCTTATAAACTGCCTTTTTCATATTAAAGATGTGGTACAAAACAGACACTATGAGATAGAACATGAATACTGATTTGAACATAATAAAAAAATTAACTCTGAATTAAATACTATTAACTATTCTATTTTCTACTGTTTGATATCAGAGGTTTGGGCATTGTAAAGACAGTATATCTGTCAACAGTGATTGACCTTGAATAAAGGCTCAATGTGACATAAAACATTCTAGAATTTTTCAGCAGGCACCCTGCTCATTTAAAAACTACTAGCATTCAAAATATGATTGACACTGATCCCCTCCCTATGTGCTGGAATTCTAAAAATTACCTTTAATAAACAGGATCAGTTCTTAATGATCAAAGTAATGCCAAATTTAGCACTCAATCGCTTTCCTACTGCTTTCCAGGTGATTTAGTAAATCTCTAAAACCAAGCAAAAATTTAGAACCTGGAGACTTCAAGATCATATTGCTCTCTGTTCACAGTTGCATCTTAAGATGAAATTAAAGTTGCTATAAAAAATTAATATTTACCAAATCTGAGGTTCAAATAAACTTAAAATGGAAATAGCACTTAATGATAGCTTTGAGAAAAAAAAAAACAATAATGAAAAGCCATGAAATTTCTCTGCGTTCTACCCTTCATGTCACTAACAGTCTCCCTAGAGATACACACACACACAAAATTAAATTAATGCTTTCAAACTGACAACTGTGGTTAAAAATAATAAAATGAAGCCCTTTTAATCACAAAGAACTGCCAAAAGGTGCATTCGCTGAAGCTTGCCACTGCTAACCAAGGTCGGGCCAATCTGGCTGGTAAGAATACGGCTTAATGTGCAGAGAGTTGTGAAGCCTACCACGGCTTTTCGAAGCCACGACCTCCTGCCAAAGCTCAGACAGGTGCTGGTGAGCTCTTTTCTGTGCTCTCTGGCTGAAGACTGAGTTGCTATGATGTACGTCTGCAGCATAATAAGAAAAAACTGTGGAAAATGTGAAGATCACAGGCATGTTCCCCAGAAAAAAAAAAAAAAAAAAGAAAAAAAAAGATAGATTTGATTACAGCAAGTCAGAAGCAATCCTGACCCATAAATACCTTACTAATGCTCTATGAGGAGAAAAGAGAACCAATTCATTCCCATTTCGATATCAATCCAAAAAAAGAGCAAAGAGAGGGAAAACAAACCAAGTATTTTGCTGAAAAATCCTAAGTTACTAAAGAAAGAGTTTTTCTGTTGTTATGGAAACACAGAAAACAAAGGCTAGGAAAAAGAAAAGTGAATAAAGAAGCAATTTAAGCTGCAAATATAAACATGTTCTTGCTTCCTGGAAAAAGTCCTTCCAAATGATTTTGTTGCTGCTGTGGAACTAAGCAACTGAAAGCTACAAATTTTTCCCCACGGAAACACAGATAAAAATTGGAAATCCACCGTAACAAAATAATAAATAGGGCAAGGAACAAAAAATAGGCAGAGGTATCAAACTGGTATTTTCCACGCACAAAAAAAACCTTGATTGCTGAAAATGCAGTAACTTGAGATAGTTGTTTTAAACAATCAACAGATTGGTGAAAAAGGACATAATTCTGCATTTACCTGGATAAAAAATGCTTATTTTTTTCTCTCCCACATTTGTACTTGTACTTCATACATATTGAGCAGGTAGCCAAATAAATAATTCCATTCTCTGAGCATAAAATACTTACTACAGTTGGTTAGATCACTTTAAAAGAAGCTATTCTACCCATGCAGAATAGAATTTTAAATTTGTTATTATCTGATAGTCTATAGATTTTTTTCAAATCAAATAATAATAATAAATTTAAATGCTTTCTGACACAGTCCGAAGTTACACCAACAAATAATGGTAAATAATTGTACATATACAGTTGACAGCCAGATTTGGATTTATTTTTTTTTAATGAAATGGTAAAAATCAGTTGTGCTACTGATAGAACATTCTTATGTACCTGAATAATCTACATTGGTCACGTACCATGGAACTTCTCAATGAAAATGAGAAAAGAACTGATGATGGATCCTTTACTGACAAGCAGAGAAAATTGTCACTTTCTTCTACAGAAGGGCAGTAAATGCAAAAATCTTTGAATCTAATTTAAAGCACCTTTCCATCATGCCAGAAAGAAGGAAAGAGATTTTTTACTTGAAGCTCTATTATAAAGTTTATATAAATTAAGAATAAGAGGCTATGATAGCTGGCTTTTCATCGCTCCTAAATATTTGAGAGAAAGACTGCAAGTGAATCCTCAATAGCTTTAAAAGGTATTTTTGGTCAAGTAACCTGACAGCACTTATTGAACAACTCTGCTGCTGATGGAATAATGAGCAGGAAAGCAACTTCACGTTCACTAACCATTTTCGTCAATAAGCTCATCTTTGAAAATAGTTTCTCCTCCTCGCAATAAACAAACACAAAGATAAATAAATAACACCAAGGACAATAGGACACAGGCTTCATATTATGGACCCAGTGATTTCTAAATTCATTCTGGAAAGAGAACCATTTTCAGTGTAAGTCATCTATCAGTCAAGCAGCTCTGTAGCTTTTTGCTCCCTGCAGGGCAAGGTCTGCTCATCCTTGCTTCTGTCATTTTAAACTACAGAAGGGCGGAAACCAAGCATCTAAGAGCACTGCTACCTTTTAATTCTCTTAGACAGATTTGTCCCCTTCCAAACAGGATTTTTAAATCACTTTGTGACAAAGAACTCTGAACTCAGGCATCTGAACTGTGCTGACACCAACGTTATTCTTTAAGAAAAACACTGAGCCCTTCGTGCATATAGACATGCACGTGCATAAACAAAATCAAATAATGTTCGTACAGATGTTACCACTGCAGCTGGAAAAAGTGACTGAGCTGTACTAAGTTACTTGGTTTTACTTTGGTGTGCTGACTCCATGCCCTTGCGCATACCTCTTAGTGCCAAATACCTGTATAACTTTGACGCTGTTTGCACAGAAGAAAGTAGAAACTTTTTTAGAAGTAGAAACACAGATCTTCTGCAGATCTAATACCACTTTTTTGGGGAAAAAAAAAATCCAGGTAGAGGAAAACTTGGGTGATTTTTCAAGATGAAGCATTTCACCTCGTTTTGGGAGCACACCCCGAGCCAGCCACCTCGTACTTTTCCAATACTCACAAGCAACACACACATAAAACCAGGTCCCCGTATACCAACTGACGTGGAAGTGCCACTATAAAGTATTGTGACATCTCTGTTTGACCCGCTGTATTTTAAGAACAAGTTTAAAATTCTAATGTGCAGCAGAAGTCCCTGCACCAGGCCTGTGGCTGCCTGCAGAGCTTTACTGCTGGTTCTGAGCCAGGGGAAGGGGAATTGCAGCAGACAACCCCGGGGGAAGCAGCCTCAGAACATCTTTTTCTTTGGGCCAAGCACAAGAAGGACTTTAGAAGCACCAACACGATACCCCTGCTGATTTCCTGTCTCTGCTGCGCTTTTATCTTTGGTGCACAAAAATCGGTTACAGTCTCTGCCATAAGAGATGCAATATACTGATTTATGCCTAATTAAGGATGAAGCACAGAAACAACATTTGATTGTTGTTTACCTTTCGACATCTGTTGGCCTCTTTCAAATACAGTGATTTGAAAAAAGGGAAGAAACCTCACTAATTGCTCTTAGAGCTGCGTGAAGAGTTCAGGCTTTCTGTTTCTGGGCTTTTGTAGGGATGAGCTATGTTTCAGATGTAGTGTGTGTTGCTATGGTAATTATTATTTTACTGAATGGTATACATTCAGAACTGATTTCATATTGTCAGACAGCAATTAAACAGATTAGGCTGTGTATACTCACAGTTCTGAAATATTTCCAATTTTGTTTTAAATGTTAGGGCATGTGAAAAGCACTGGCCTGACAGTCCTGGAAAATGAAACACTAATTCAAAGGGCAGCTCCAGCTGTACAGGTTGCCTCTTACCTCCTCAGTGGCCTATTCACAGGCCAGTGCAGAGATGTAGCAAGACGTTTGGGTGCCTCAAGTCAGACACTCTCTCAGGCTCCTTGCAGCTGCAGCTGTCTCCTGCTTATCCTTCTGCTGCAGACTTGAAATCTCTCCTTCCAGACGGCTGTAGCAGCCACAGTAACTGCCAGAGATCAAATATTTTAGCATCTGCCTTCCATTATTACCGTAGTGGTCAGGAGAAAGTTTTTGGCCTCTCAGCTGCTAACCACTGAGGAAAAATGGCACGTGAAGATAAATCATGTTCCTCATCCTGCAGTCCCATCTCCTGCCATGCAGCTCCCATGGACAGCACACTGCTCAGAGCATGGAAACGTCCACATGGCATCAGCTGCAGCCCTGCATCCTGCGTGGGTACCAGGACTGCAGCTGAGGAAGAGAAACAGGAATCAACATGATTTAATTCCTGAGAGGCTCTAAGTATCTCAGAGTAAATATATATATATATATATATATTCCTGAAATGCCAAAATGCTGAAAATTGTGTAACCAAAACCAGGAAAGCTGAAGTTTTATTTGCCATGCTATAGCTTGGCAAAGGAGGATGTTTTTATGGCAGGAATGGGAAATCAAGAGAGTCCAGGCTTGTGCCTAGCTTTTATATATGCTTTCTTTGGTAAATCAATCAGTTGTGGAATCCCATTTTTTCCCATGCTAAGAAATAACTCAAGAAGAAACTTGATGTATGTGAGTAGGGGTAGTCAGGGAGACGAATGATGGGTTTGAAAACTCATGGATGAAAAACCACTAGAAAAATGCACAGAATTATGAGGAAGGAAAGTAACTGTGCAACCTCTGAACAAAGTGCAATCACCTCTAAAAAAAGAGAAATTTCAGCATCTGCATCAGTTCTGTAGGCCCATGACAAGATACAGGCAATTATACAGGCAAAAATAGGGTCAATCTTTAAGCTCTGTGGGGAGGACAACTGACAGACACAGAGCAGTAAGGAAAATGGTAAGATGTTCTTTTAATTATCTGTATATTTTTTGGTCATCCTCTCTAGCAAGTAAATTATTTTCATAGGTTGACACATTACAGCTTGTGGGAGAAGTCAGTTAAGAGATCAGGAATGAGTCAGCGTTAGAAGGAGGATAGAAACATTAATCTTGAGGAAAGAGCTGAAGGGCGAGAGGAAAACAGTATCATTCACGAGGAGAGGAAATATTATGGGCACAGAGGGTCTGAAAGGTGAACAGAGTGATTGCTGCAGAAGGCAACAGCCTGCGGGGAGCTGAGGGAACACAGGCCATAAACAGGGAAGGAAAAACAGGACGAAAATAAGGCGGAGCCTTGAAAACTAAGATAAAAGTGATTTTGATTGTGAAAGGAGAGCATAATTTGCCCAAAGGAGGTCATGTCATGGCAACATGACTGGAACAATGGTAGAGCGTTTGCTATTTCTCTGGGTGATAAGGAATCGACATCATCTAGTCATTTCACTAGCGGCATTTCAGCCTGTTCACAAAGGATCTGGCATTCATTCAGGAAAGTCCTGACTTATCTCTTTGTCCCAGCTCCCAACCCTGTGAATAGTGTGGGTTTTTTTGTATGACATCAGCATATCAGTAAAATACCTAATTTGTTCACAATTGTAATCACTCCTTAAAAATCACTAAACCAGGAATGACTTTGATACCTTTCAGATCAAGCTGTCGTATTTACAAAATGTAATTTGTTGAGTAGCCCTGACATATGGTCAGAATAATTGGGTTTTCTTGCATATGATCATCTTCCAAGAAAAAATTGACTCTGAGGGAACTATGAAGGAAAAAAGGATGTAAAATGAACCAGTATTTAGTTCCAAAGGAACTTATAATGCACACTTAATTTTAATAGTGATTGAAACTATCTGCTTGGCTTTGTATTCAGGATAATCATGACTAAAACAAACTGGTGATTCTCTTTCTTATACCTTTCAGAAAAAAATATTTTTGTCTGTAGAGAACAGGGAAATGCAAACGAGGGTCACATTAACCAGACTTAGTGCTACCAAGAGCTTGAAAAATTAACCTTAACTATAATTTCTACAATTGGGACAGGAAGGAAAAAAAAAACAAAACTGTTAGTGGCAGGATTCCACAATGCAAGTTTAGTAAAGCTCATAATCCTCAGCTTTCCAAAAGGGCTGCAACATGAAAGTGCCGTGGTGAACAAACAGATCATTCTTTAAGACAGCACTCGCAGCTGAAGGACAAGCGAAATGGCAGCCACAGCGACGTCCCTGGCTTTCTCCTTAAAACGGTTCGAACGCCATCCTGCAGCCCTTGCCTAGTTAACTTGCAATCAGCACGTGTGAGGCTGAAGTAAGTTATTTTAGGAGCCAACTGGGAAGGAGATTCTGCTTTTTTGAAATTGAATTGTTTTCTATGGTTTAAGACTGTTTCCATGGAGAGACCACAGCACAGAAACATCTTTAGGCCAAGAGCCTTGCTGCAGGCTTATCTGAATGAAAGCACCACAGCAGGAAGGATAATCAAGGCCAGTTGTTAAAATTCATGGGCGTTCTCCTATGCTTCACAGAGGAGCAATTTATTTTCGCTATTTTGATCCGTTAAGCATTTGAAAGTTAAACAGTGCTATACATACCTTCTCCTAAATGACATATCTTAATATAATATTTATTCAGGATAAAATAATGTTAGATGCAACAGTGGCATGATACTGGATGACGACGATAAAGTGACAGACAAATTTATACTTAGACAAATGTAAAAGGATGCACGGGGTGGGAAATATTTATCCTAACTTCACACACAAAACAGTGGGCTCTGAACTGTCTATTACCACTCAGGAGAAACATCTCCTAAGTTATAATAAATAGTTCTGCGAAAATGCCAGCTTACTCTTCACTAATGTGAAAGGAAGCAAATAGAGTGGTAGTAATCAGTAGAAACAGAAACAGGATTACACAACTTTATAAACACTGAGAGTGCAACCAACGGGAATGCTGCGTCTAATTTGGGCCTCAGCCCCAGTTCCCCTCCTTCCACCTTCCCTCTCCCAATGGACACATACACACAGAGCAAGAAAAGATACAGAGAAGGGTAATAAAATCAAAGAAAGAACAGTTGCTGCTCTTTAAGGAACAATTAAAAGGTTACATTTTTAACAAAAACATTTGCATGCACTTGTGGAAGAAATCTAGAGGATATGCTGTACGCTCTTGCACAGCTCCATATCAAAAAAACAAACCTCAACCTTTCTCACAAAACATTTTGCTAGTCAACCACCTTCTTCCTACGTATTTTTAAGACAATTGTGAACAATGCTATATACGTGTAGGTATTTAGGGGGATTTCTGAATTAGTTTATAGTTCTCCGAACAGGTAGTGTTGTTTTCAAGGTCACATGCTTAAGACTGCAACACTCAACAACTGATGCATATTAAATAATCCACATATAACATCTGAGGCAGCCAAAATTACCCCTATTGAACTACAGATAGACATTTATATAAGTCCTGAGAACATTTTAAGAGCTTATTAAATCTTTAACAAGTTATCATTAACAATCTTTATTTTGAACTGTCAAAATAAGCACAAAAAGAAGCCTGTGGTAATTTACATACCGTCCCTTGCATTTTTGTCCAAACTTCATCCAGGCTAGAAGCAATCCATGTTTAGGCAAGACAGCAGGGAAATATGATGTATAGGCTTCACACAAGATTGCCTTTGCTTTCCTACTGCACTCTTATAACAACCACTGAGATGTAGCTTCCCCCTGTAGTCCTCCCTTCACATGAACGTGCTTATATCTGCATGTCATCTGACACATCAGTCCCATCGCGTGGGCTGTGGCAGGAGCCAGCAGAGCAGAACTGCACCAAAGCAGGGCCTCTGGTCCTGCGCTGGCAGCTCAAGCTGAGATTCAGTGCTTACCGACTGCAGCTCTTGTCACACTGAGCCACGGCACTGCAAGGGGATGCTGGAGGCTTCTTCCAGTCAGGGCAATGGGATGGAGTGCAGCCTGCTAGGCTGCAAGGCCAAACCAGTGCAGTCACAGCACCAGTAACTCAGCACAGCTGCAGAGGAAATATCACAGTTTCATAGGCATAGCCCACCCCAGCAAAGGAAAACTATCCACAATTGTGAAATATATTTTGAGTCTTTGCTTACAAAAGATGATCAACTGCACTGCCTTACAACCCAGTTGAAGAACCTTCACCTTGTTTTAATGTATTGCACCAAGTTGTGCATACTATGCCCGTGCTAGAAGGGCATCTCCACACCTTTCCCAAAACAACAATTTAAAACCTGAACAAAGAAAGAAAGGCAGCCACTGCCAATTTTCTCTGGCAAGTCAGGACGTTGCCACTTGTGCTGGTTTTGCTCCTGGCTCTCCTGCCCACAATAAATGTCAGTGTCACGTTCTCATAACTCAGCACCAAGTCACACACGCTGATACTCCGAAGATGATAGCAGGGTCTGGGAGCATATGCTGTAGCTGAAGAAATTCCAAGGCACTTAATACCAGAACATTTACCTTTGACATCAGAACCTATGTATACACGAGAGGAACAATTTATGCTGACATTTTCCATAGCAATGCTCTTTTCCATTACAAACGCATCATGTTCTTCTTTCAATTTTTACGCATAAAAAACAATGACCTTACAAGTAACATTTCAATTTTCAGGAAGTTTTAACTAAGATGATCATCATACCCAAAGGAATATAATGTTAAAATATTATTCTCTTGAACTTTGCAAATCACAGCAAGATACCGGGATGAGTAACAAACCTTTCACTGATTTAATACATATGCGCTGCTGTGAGATGTTTTTGCACACAAAGGTTAATTTGCTTCTCTCTGCACAATAATATTTATAATTGATAGAGTCCATATTCGCTCGCTCAACCTCAAGTATCCTGGATATGAACAGCAGCACACAGAAGCAAAATGACGACATTTTGACCATTTTTTTGACCTGCACTTCTTGGACTGATCAGGAAGTATCTTGTTAAGATGCAAATGAGCAGCCCACATGAAAGGAACTCCAGCCTACCGACTGCTTTTGTAATTCCCTGGGTTATGACAAACATTGCTAAATGCTGGCAGACATTTTCTAATCACTACCTGCAGATTTGCACATCGTGCATTGATCAAGACCACATTATCAATATTCTGTATAATACACACGGGTAAGTAACCTTTTGCTTTTTCTTCTTAGGAGAATTCAGTTCTGTGGCTACCATGGGTAAATGAAGCAAGGACACGGATGAGTCACAAAAGTACTTTCAGCCAAGATCCTGCAAGCAAGGCCTGTCAGCTGAAAGAAACGGAATGCTAATCTATTTTACTTCTTGAAATTCTGGATCCAATTCCACCTTTTTGTTGCATCTTTGGGGACAAACTCAGAAAAAAAACAAAAAAGCTTGCTTTGTCACATTTCTTCTCCAGAGAATTCAGGAAAAGAATCTATTTGTACCATTGCAGGTTGAAAGAATCTGAATCAACAGTGACTCGCTCAGCTAGTTCCTGACTCAAAGACAAGTGAATCGAGAACACACGGCATCTTTTTCTCCAACTGTAGCAATTAGCCCCAATGGATTTTACACATTCAAAAATACATTTATGATGCCTCATTAGCTTGGCTTGATGAATAAATTCCATCTATCAACATTTATTTTACTAGATTTCACTTCTACTATACTTGACTTGAAAAGGAAATGAAGAAAAATATAGGCTTGCAGGAACTATTTGCACAAGGACTTCGTTATGGGTGAAGAAAAACAATTTCATAAGTTTATTTATTGTGGGTAAGAGAAAAGAATTATCCACCTGCTTTAAAAGTTCTTCTTAACACTCATCTTACAGAGAGGTAAGGACGTCGATTGCTGTCTCCCCAGTAAGATTGTCAGAAATCAATGGCAGCTGTATCCAGAGAGCTGGAAGTGATGATCACCTGCCTACTCATTCGGCAAGGAACTGAGATGACATGAGTTGGTGGCATTGGCCTGGTTCTTCATACACACCTGCCCTGACCACGTAAGTCACCAACAAAACTGCCAGCAGCACGCAGTTTTGAGATGAGTGCTGACCAGGGATGAGGGGTGGCAAGGCAACAGCGACCAGAAACCCAAAGAACCCCTGCGCTAACCCCTTTCTCCACAAGAATTATTTGCACTGGAAGATGCCATAAGGAAAACTGGTAGCACAACTGGTATAAATTGTTCTGATAAATAACAGAGGACGTGAGCTTCAAGAGAGAAAGAACAGTCTCTATCAGCTCTAAATTGAAATGTATTCCTTTACAGAGCATGGGTACATATCTGTGTGTATATATTTTTAAAAATAAAATAGCAAGCAGACAGATGTTGATTTATGGAGAGTTAGAATTAAGATAGCCTACTTACAGATGACACCATTCAGCACTAGGTTGTTTTGTCCTATTTTACGTTACTTTTTCGTTGCCAAATGCCGTAACACCGCCCCATCTCCAGTGTATTTTAATAGCACTTTCATACCACAAAGGTACTAAAATGCCAGAACGTTTCAGCAGCGTGTATATTAAGGCTTCCATCATGCAAGAATAACTACAAAATTGCTATTTTGTGTCTTTGATATCTACCTGTAGAGAGGTAGGGTAGCTGTAATCCTAAAAGTCTTTATCTCTCAATCTTATCTCCAATACAGTGCTGAAATGACTCATGTTACCAAATGGAAAAAATAAAATAAAATAAATGTGGGCTTATGCTATGCTATATTAAAAGCTTGGCATTATTTGATTAAATAGCTACATTTGCCTGCTTTGATACTACAATCACAGATCTTACCCTTTCTGACAATACATAACCCGAGACAGTTGGCACTCTATCAACCATTCCAGACTTGGAAGGATTATAGGTGCACTGACAGTTAAATGGAGTTAGAGTCCTCTGCCAAAGACAGATAAGTAGCAAGCACTCTTTGATAAGTCCTATCAGAGCTACAGTCTGACATGAATTCCTTTGCAAGGCTACTAAATCTTATGCTCTGACCCTCACTATGCACATTGCCATGTGCCCCAGTAGAGGCTGAACTCCCTTGCACCACCAAATCCATTCCTTGCCCTTCCCCAGCTACATGCATGCTGCTTCACATTCCTGACCCAAAAGAAGAGGTCAGGCACGGTGGGGCAGGGAGGGGGAGAAGATGGAATGCTTTTGTAATAGCAAGGAGGCCTAGCCAGAATTTTTAATCCAGTTAGCTGCAAAACAAAAATCTGGTGGCTTTGTGACAAAGGAATGAGGCTGCACAGTACAGTGCAAACACTGAGAGTTTACAGACAAACAATAATTTCCATCATTTGCATGGAGTTACTCCTCTGAAAGCAGTTTCCGTAGAAACATTGCAGTTGGGGGGCAGTTTAAGTCTTAGATCTTTAGTTCCAATGATTCTTCTGCGCGCCAGATTTTTATGATAATCATCCACGTAGGCACACACATGCAGAGCGCGAGGATACCTGCCAGTACCACTCAGTAACAGCAGATCGAGTTGGCTGAACTCTTTTATAGGAGTACCATGATGCTCGCTTCTGTAGAATTTGGTCATACTTTTACTCACGTAACCGGGTTGCTACATCATTACAAATCCATTCTGAAATCTCTTCCTATCTTCAACATCATTTGGTAAAAGAACAGAGCTCCAGCAGCAAAAGCATTACTGTATGTGTAATGAAGATCTCAGATCAAACATCTCAACAGCTTCATTTAAAATAAATGCATTATAATTTCCTAGATTATTACCTGCCAAAGCTCAGTGGGTGGTCTCTGAAGGCCTACGCCGTCAGGAATCCCAGGTTCTTAGAATCTTGTCATATCTGTCTGCATCCACCCCCTCAGTGTTTCCAGTTTCCCTTCTTCTGCTTCAAAAAGTAATTCCCTTGCTAGCTGTCACATCAAGATACTGGGATACAGTTCTGCTGCTGCACTTCTGGATTCTAACTGAACCTGATTGTCAAGTTGGCCAACAGAACGCGAGTACCACCTACTGCAGTGCCTTGAGCTAATGAAAGTCAATTTCTAATTTCTAATCTTAATTGCGATCCATAGGGCTTGAATGAAACTTACTCATACAAATAGAGACAGAACTGATAGGAAGCATTTGTATTCCGTATGGCTGTTTAGGATTATACATGATCCAGATTTGTTCCTTCAAGTTTGGGTATTTTTTAGGGAGAGGGATGTGGCAGCCCAGTGCATTATCACAGGAGCAAATCTGGCTAAGTTTAAGAGCGCAGTCAAACCTGGGAAAAAAACTGGGAACTGGTTTCAAGTCACATGTAGTCAAACCAGCTTTGAATTGTATATTATCACTGTATAGTTACATTTATATATGAACAGACATCCATTAAAGTGCCTCCTAGACCTCCTTGTGAGCAGCATATTCCCTGAGGGTGTTAAGGTCTAACTCCTGACTGAGAAATCACCTCTGGCTCATCACTCCCTCTTCTATACCCAGTGATACAAATCAGCCAAGAGCATGTGAAGTTTACTTACGTTCACATGGCGTTCTCTGAAATGTGACCTAGAGGGAAGTTTTGTCCTTTATCAGAATTTGCCTGCTTGCCTAATTCTGTACACTAACACATCAATTAACTGATTCTGTATTTTTCAGTCTGCTTATAAGCACGTTATCTTTAACCAAAGAATCTAATTTTATCTCAGCAGTGAGCATGGGCAGGCTTGTTTACTATCTTGACTGCCTTACACAGGATCTAGGCTGTGTATTTGTGTCTGGTGTTTTCTTATTCTGTTTTTAATTGAACTCCACAACTGGGCCAATAGTTTGCAGAGAGAAAAACATCTACAAGATATTTTCAAGCATGATATCAAGGGTAACACTTCCTAAAGGGCTCTGTCTACGGTGCCGTTTTTCAGAAACTTTCCTAGTTTGTTGTTCCCACCAGTGTTATGATAAGGGTAGCGATTTTAGACACCTCACTGTAAAATGTCTTTATCGTGTCGCTTACCCTTGCACTAAGTGAGAATAGCAGCCTATATTTTCTACTGATACTAGCACTAGTACTCTCTGGTGTTTTCATGGATAGCACTGTAATGGTTTTATAACTACATGCAGAAAGGAACAGTAAAGTCAGAGTAAAATCAATCACCCTGTATCTAACTACCAGTGCTGTTTTAGAAATACATTGCTTTATCTTACACATATTGTTTTTCTTGAATAATTTTCTTTTCATGAATAATTAACTTTTGAAAGCAAATACAAAGACTGACCTCATCCTCCTACAACTAACTGCATTCACACAACTGACGTGTAAACTCTATTTGGATCCAGAAGGATGAGAAAACAATGAACCTGTGGAGCACTGACTTGAGGAAAGCTTTCTTTCACAAGTTATCCAAGCACATAGGTTGGAACATGGAACCTGGGGAGTCACGAGTAAATTTATTACAGCTGCATGTTCCTTATTTTGGTATTAAGTGACCACAGCACTCCACACAAGTTCTGCTAGCAGAGTACCTGATCTCTTATATACGAGAAAGAACAAATCTACTAATTACCAATTCCATCCAATGTATGTATTTGGATAGCTGGAACTAGTTGGTCAGTTAGCCTTTGACTTTTAAAACCAAGTACATTGACCTCCTCACCTCCTCCCAATCGCTAACAAGCAGCAACCAGAGTTCATTAACACCAGCTTTTTATGCAGCTTTGCTATGTCAGTGTACTTCTGGTTTTTATGAGGCTTCTAGACAATAATAAATTCTTATTTCCCATTTACAAAACAGTAAAATAACATTAGAGAATGATAGATCTATCTTTTCAAACTGTTCCTGGAAGTATAAAAACATCTATATCTGATTTGAATACAGAAACATTAGTTAAACAAAACCATTTGGACTGTCTATTTACCTTGCCAGACTTCCTTCATCATGAAAGAAATATTCAATACTGATTAAAAAAAAAAAAAAAAAGACTTTGAAACTGCAGAAAAATTACAGTCCTATAAACCCATTATTACAGTGTTAAAGCTGTTGTACTACAGCTACTTTTGACAATGATTGGATAAGTAAGTGCATATAGTTCTCCAAGAACATACAGTTTTCACCAAGGAATTGAAAAGAATATACAGTTTCTCACCTTGGTGAGGGAAAAGGGACACCAGTCCTTTAGTTTTCATCGATTTCAGCTATCCAACTTTAAATGGAACTGATCAGGCTATTAGGTTCAATCAACACTTTACTCAGATGTTTAAACACAGCCCATTAGGTATGAAGTTAGCAGGTAACTGACTAAAGAAGCGAGCAGGCTAGCAATTTCTTTTAATAGTGTTTTAGCTGATCTGATGTTTCAGGTGGTCTCATCCCTCTCACAACTCCTCTTTTAATTACTTCCATTTGACAGAGCGTCTATTAAATTCTCTCAATCTGTCTCTTTACTCTTAAAGTGTTAATTGGCAGCCTCTATGGGTGTTTGGAAAACAACCCCATTTAGATTTCCTCTGTTCTGTTACAGGTTTTATCACCAGGTTTTCAACCATTAGTCAAAATGATCATGGTGTTAAACTCAAAAACTGCGCTTTTCACCTTTTGGAGAAATCATCCTGAATTCTGAGTTGTGCAGAATCTCACGTTCTACCACCTTCTTCCATTTCTTCACTGCTTCTCACACATCATTAGTATATGGCAGTAACTGGAGTTTATATTTATCCTACAAATAAATAGCAGAATCTAACTCTTAGAGGCATGCTGCTTCTCTATAGATCTTGTTTATAGAAAGACATGAAGCTTTTTTGAAGGGGGCTGAGGGTATGGAGAGACGATTCGGAAGGAAAAGGATTTAGGGAGGAATTTTTTTTAAACATTTACTTTAAAATGAAGACCGATTTGCTCTTTTTTTAACTACAATTTTTCCAACTTCCTGTCCTGTTTTATGTATTTATCCTTCCTTATTCATAGAATGGAAAAGTAAAACAAATCTTTCTCCAAAGAAATACGTGGTAAATTAATTGATGCAGTTCCGAAACATAAGAGTCGATGGAACCACAGGAAGTGTTAGTTTATTCTTAGATTAAGACGTAGCAATTTTTTGAGGGTCATATCCTGTGCCTTTTTATTTAGCCCAAACTTCCTTTGGCATAACTTGGAAGCTGTTGACATGCAGAAAATGAGAATTAACCTCCGTACGTATTGTCTAGCTTGGCACTTTCCTCAAACTTTCCATGTGTACTGCTGCCGCTAGTGTTACTTACTACAAGGGTAGCTATTTCAGACATCTCACTGTAACAGCTTTTGTCATGTCACTTAACCTTGCTCTAACTGAGACTTGCAACGTGCAGCCCCTACTGCTCCATGGATAGCATTGTTTGGTCGCCAAAACTGAGCAGCTAAGAAAAGGAAATACAAGATCCTGGTGAATGTCTTTCAAAGAGCCTAGATGGGCACTTTAGCTAGGTACAATTCTATGGTTCTCCTTCTAGAAAAATAGCTTATTTAGCCGGTTTTCTTGACTACCCTTGCAAGATCTATTTTGCTGCAACCTTTTTTCTAGCAAATGCTCTGAATCTTTATTCTCCTGTAAGTACTGATACAACCTTCAGATGCCTATCACTGCAGAATCCCACAAGATCCCATTATAGAACACACCACAAGGCTACCAGAATAACATAAAGATATGGTATTTTTAATTTTTTTCGCAGTAGTGAGCATATTGGAAAATGAGGAAAACATTCTGCTGGCACATAGTATTTAAAATAGTTTATGATCTTATGCTATTATTTCCTTGTTACTTTTAACAAACCTAATTCCTTTTTTTTTTTTCAGCCCACAGAAATTTTGGGTTTTACTCCCACACTGCAGCAGCCCTTCATTTTTTTCCCGCCCCCTGATTTAACACCTCTGAACATTTTCTTTCCTATGTGCTAGATGGCCACAGGCAAAACGGAATGGCCCATTTTCAGCACTGAAAGGAGGCCGATGAATTCCTTTCCAGTCCTGCACAAAAAAGTTTGAGTGAAGCCTGAACCAGCTCCCTGCAAAGCATCTCTTCACTGGTAACAGGCAGCTAATAGCAAACCCGCATGAGAACAAGAGCATAAGGAAGTACCAGATCTTCCCCTAACTTAGAAGTTAAGGTAGTGGCATAGCCCTAATATCTTGCAATGAAGTCAAAGCAAGCATAAACACAGCAGGGCAAAAACAGCTTTCAGAGTTTGGTTTCTTTTTAGGGAGTCTGCCACAACAAACCAGGGAAAAAATAGACCTGTGATGAGTTTCTCTATTTTGCAGGTCCATTTCACTTGACAAGGAGTCTCTAAGAAATGAATGGAAGCCCCAGGGGTGGGTCGCTCAGGTGGTGATATTACTTCATTCTTTCTTCCTCTTTCTGTTTTATTATTTCACCCTACCCGACTAGCTGCTTTTCATATCTTTACAAATATAAAACAGACTTCCTCAAAGTGCTTTCTTTTTTCTTTCTGTACTTCCTCAACAGATGTTTTTTGTTATCTGTAATTCAGATGGCAATTTTCTCAGAATTAAAAACAGAAAATACCCCCCCAAGGTGTTACTTCCAGATCTAATATTTTGTTCCACTCCATAATAAAGAGGACAAGACCAAGAGCCAGCTTTTCACTCCCTTCTTATTCCAAACTTTTGTTTGGCGAGGTAGTTTTTGTTCATCAATGGAGTGATCAAAATTTGGTATCTAGGCGAGCACAGAAAAATAAACAAGGAAAGGAAATATATACACATGTACCTGTGCCTCACCATAACATTTCTTGGGCTGTTACCACCTTCATCTTTATTACTCTTTTGTCAAGATACAGGTCAAGATACATGGAAACAGAAATTGCATTACTTCAGTTTTCAAAGGACAGTAAGTTGAACTGAATAGCTTTCAATAAAACACATTTTGCATTAATACATAAATGATGTTTTGTATTTCTTAAAATGTAATATAAAATTAATACAAATAGAACACCTTTTACAAACAAATTTAATCAAGTTACTTAAAGTCCACTGCTTTCTGCATTAAATTCTCAATTAGGATGAAATTTAAGAAATGTTTTTCAGATTTGTTGTATCCTGCTATATACACCTATTCACACAATTAAAGATGCCTGTTCTTTCTCCCTGTTGATGCACCTTTCTTCTCTCACCTCCCAAGACACAGGGAGAGTTTGGAATGTTTGGGGGGAAAATGTTTTAGGATATTCTGTAATTTCAAAGGATAAACTGTATTTTCTTTAATCCCTAGAGCTAGGTTGAGAACTTTGAGGCTTGACTCAAATGTTTAGAAAGGACTCCATGTCACAAACATCAGCAGCACTTACAAAGACAAGGTGAGTGTGAGTTGCACCAACTCCATTTTGTGAGATGCTACACTAAAGGCACCTAATACCCAAAAATGCTATTCTAAAATTAGCGTACAATGTAATTAGGAAGATTTTAAGTATTCTATCCAATCATTTGGGTCATTCATAATCAGTCACACTGAAAAAGGTTAACGCCAATGAGGAAAGTTCAAAGCACTTAAAATTCATTCTCAACTGAGCAATGCACTGGGGAAGATGCTCACATTACTTAACGAAGGCTCAATTCCCCACTCCAGCCAAGCAGCCTGTGTTTCCTGCCCCAGCCAAACCCTCCTGGAAACCACATCTTCCCTTCTCCACTGACTGCAATGGGAATCGCGCAAGTTGTTACATGGTGATAAGTCTAACCCCCGGGTTAGCTGGAAGGTGATTCTTTTCATGAATTTTGCATGGTTGCTACCACTGAAGTAAAAAGTTAAAGGCCAGAAGAACTCACAATAATAACAATAACGTGCAGTATGTGGTCTGAGAGCACAAGACTGTTCCGAGAGACCAGAGGAGAGAAAGATGTTGTGAATAGGTGGTATGTCCCACTTTCTCTTTAGTTTTCTAAGGCAGGAATGTATCTCAACACTCATCCTTTTGGGGCGCATCAGAACTAATAATAATTATTAGTATTTGCCATCACAGAGGAATCGTATGTACAAGCAACGCTTTGTTATCAGTTCTACATGTCACATTTTTAAAATCCAAGATCTCTGTTAAGTTATCCATTGTAACAGATGTTTCTCTGAAGTTAAGGACTAACCTTAGTTCATTCCAGCATTTACATCAGTGCTCATTTCTACTGGGGGCACTTTCACCAACAATTCCCATTTGAATGTTAAGGAGAGGATCAATTTGTTTCCTTGGAAAAGCTGAGTCAACTTTTGGGGAATGTCAAAAGGAGAGATTAAATTCATCTGATAAGCGATACAGCCCTTATTCTCAGTGGAGCATACCCACTGCAGTGAGAAAGCAGAACCAAGAACAGCCCAAGGCAGCTGTGTTCGGCAAGCAGAAAACCGATCTGCTCGCTCACCGACCGAGTTCCCCCAAACCTCGAGCAACATTCAGCTTCTGACTGCTTGGTACCCACACAGAGGGTGTTGCACAGCTGCTAAGAAGAACAAGACATCTGAGAGCATAACATCTTTTGAGATAGGGACCTTGATACATAAACACTTGGGTTCAGTCATGCTTGCCTCAAACACAACCATTTGAAGACAAACAGAATGACACTACCTACAAGTAAAGTTTAGTTTAAAATATATATCATGCTATATATTTAAGCGTGTATGATTGGTTTTGTACAAAATCCTATTTTTCATGCAGGTGGTTAATTTTAGATACTTTGTCCCTGGGCCACATTGCCTCAGCTGGGCTCACAGGTTCAAAAAGAACTGAATGTTTCCCCCAATTTTCAGGTGACCCATTATAAATTAATAAACTAAATACTTTGCTTAAAAATACAATTCCTACTGTAAGATTTAGCAGCACTATCATCTAATTAAAATTTAAAAACAATAAAAAAATACAAGCAGTGGCTAACTGAGCAGAAGTTTGTTGTATGCGAAGTCGGCACACATGGAAAAATAAATTTTTGTTACAGAATACATTCCCTGTCGAGAAACAGAAAAAGCAAAGCATAACTACTTGTTAAATTCTCAACTTCTCAAGGGTGTGGGGTTGAGCCCGCTATAACTTCAAGTTAGGATTAAAAGTAAAAGAATTATTCTAAAAGCTAATTAATATAATGCATGGAGTGGATTTTTTCGTAACACTAATGAGAAATAACTTACCACATTCGTTTCACATTTTTGAACCTCCATAAGAAGGTCATAGCCTGAGGTGAAAGGAACAGCCCTAGAAACATTGCCAAGAAGTTAAAATGCCAAGTCCTATTTTTATACACTGCTTCTATTTTTAGTTACACCAGGGTGGAAGTACAGAGCATATAAAAAAATTATATTCTCAAATGAGAGAAAGTACTCATATTCTTTATTGTAAGTGAAGAACAAAAGAAACTAAACCCCCACAAAAAAAAGCTTAACAGACCTTACAGGATCATAAAAGATCAGCAAAAATAACTTAAAAATCATATCTTCTGAGAAAATGAACTTCAAGTAGCTACCCACAATTTTACCCAATTAATCCAGTATTCCTTTTATTGTAATTCCAGCAACAAAAAAGTGCAAATGTTTCGCAATTCAGACTTGCCTGCATCCAAGTACATTTCTGCCATGATCAAAGCTTAGCAGCCAACTTTCCAATCCTGCTCTACCACAAGGAACATAAAACTTCTTGACTGATCGCGTGCAGGATCCAGACCTGGTGAGCAGTACTAGAGCTTAAAATGCTGGTTCAGTTACTCAATCACTAGTTGCCTTTAGCTGTTTTCCATCCAATATAAACATAAACTGAGGTAATCCTGCAATCTAGTTAACTTGTTTAACTTCTGTATTAATTATTGAAGTACCCAAGGGCATCTATTTCCCTTGCAGTTCTAATTTACAAGACTCATGATTACTTCTTTATAAAATGCCTTATTAGACGTGGGTGATGTTGTTTCTCCCTAATGAAGCACAAAGGCACAGCAGAAATGTTGCTGTAAAACAAGCCTACAATCTGCATTCATTTCATCTAATCGCTAAATACATTATAACAACAAAAATCTCAAATATTTGGTTAGCGGTTGATTTCAGCCGACTTGAAGACTAGGAACTACCTGCCGACACACAGCAGCGACCATTTGCAGTGTTGTGGCATGTCACAGGTTACTGACATGTCACGGACACGCGTTGTCCAGGACACATTTATTTTTATAACCATTTGCGTTACGTAATGGTGGTTGCATTGCGTTGCATAAGACAGTCTTGCAGCATGGTTCAAAGAACATTTAATGTTTTAAAGCGTTAATTCCATCTCATCTCGTTTCTCACATATCCTTCCTGGTTGGTGAGAATGCTCATGAGGAGAAAAAAAACGGTGCACAAAAACACCACCAAGAAAGAACACGATGCAGAACAGCCTGAGATTATTTCAGTGACATCAAATATAGGAACAAAAAGAACTCTCATTATGTGTACTACATGCCCTGTTGCTTTTGCTCTTAATGTGATCATGTAAGCAATTTAGCAAGACAACTAAAAATGAATGAGCACATATTCCAGTGACAGAGCAGTCAAGATGCTGAAACTTCTATTAACATAGGGGGAAAGCCAAGTAAAATTTCAACATCAAGAATTTTTTTTTTTAAATGTTCTGTGGAAAGAGCCACAGCTGAGTAGACCATCGTTTCTTCAAAGTATAGGTGGAGAAATGCTCTGTCATTGCTAAAGGTAATTACGGGGAGGAATTTTAAGGGCAAAACTACTTTGTACAGCGTGCTTTGTACAAAATCACTAAACAAACCCTAGAAAGGAACGAAGCCTACCACACTCATCACATCCAAAACTCAGGCAGAAGTTGTTTCACAAGATGGTCGAAAGATTTTAGCTAGTCAAAGGTTTTTGAGTACCCTATAAATGAAAAATGATATACTGCACATAGAATTTATTACCCACGTTCCTTCTTGATAAGCCAGACTAGTTGCAACTGTGGTTACATAAGGTCCAAAAAAAAGGGCTTGTTAACACAGGTCTAATTACTCAGCCAATACCTGTGCAGAAGTGAACAGCTTCACTAGGAGCAGTAGGATCTAAGCAAATTGCTTTGGGGTCATAAAAATCTCGGTGTGAATAGGCTCCGAGCAAAATTAATTCCCCTTAGTTTGTTGTACTACTAGAAACTTTCATTGAAATAAAAGCACTGGAATGAATACAGTCCCGTAATCTGCTCACCAAGAATGAGGTTTTTTAATGGTTATATAAAGCAACTTCCAAGCATAATCACCATTGCACTTGTAAAACTCAGCATCCTTTAATCACAAATTAGTAAGAAGTTTTGAAATGTCACCATATATGTTAACCATTACAAAATGTAAATCTGCAATTTAAATAGCTCGTTTTAGCTCGTACACTTTTTTTAGAAGGAACATCAAAATATCTGATTTGATTCAGTATTTCCAAACGCGTGGGAGCATGAACTGAAGATGCCTGGAAAGCAACTTAAAGAATATCTTGCTGGGTAGACCATTAGTTGGGTTTTGAAAGCAATTATCGCCAAGTATCACCTGTTTGTAGGTTATCATGATTTCCAGTCTCAGGTGCATAAAATATACCCACCTCTGAATGCTAGGACATCACCATCACTCAGCACATGGATTAAATTTCATAGAAGCATCTTTTAGAGAGCCCTAAGACATTGGCAACAACACTAATTTCTCTTAACTTTCCGCGTGCACTTCTACTAGATTATGTAGAACCTCTCACACAGAAGCATGGGGAGCTCTAGGACCAACATCCTCCGATCTGGGGATATGGGACCAGCTGAGCACCTCCACAGACCCTTGTGACAGAGCTGGGGGCTTGCTGCTGCAACCCCACAACCCCATGCTGGGTGCCTGGTTCAACAGCTGCACTCAGGAGGAGATTCCTGATCTCAGCGGGGCTGCAGCAGATGCCACCAGCCCGAGGCCACCACGCTGTCCTGCTGCCACCCAGGAGCAAGCTCAGGCATGGAAGCAGAACTCCAGCACAGCCACGGGTGGGAAATCCAAGGGTCCCTCTTTGCCAAACCTCCTCACCAAACACCATGAAATTCCCCAAAAGAGGCTCAACCAAAGTCTGCTTAAGTCACTTATTGTGAACACCGGCCAACATCACCATCTTCATGTTCATTGTAACTGCGCAAAAGAAGATTAAACAAGTACCATCTTAAAAAGGATGGCGTTCCTGCTTTGTTGGCCTCTGTGATAAACATTAGAGACGGCAAGTAGTGTGATTATATTTCCTATAATGGCTTTTACATTGCAATCAATAGAACAGGTGATAAGAGGCAAATTATAAAAGAGTAAAACATCACAGCCTATTTAATGTGAAATTAAAAAAGCAATCTAGCATAACATATGAATTTCAGTTTACAGATATCGACAACAATGCCAGCTTTCATACAACATGGTGAAGAAAGCAAGTTAAAAGCACGTATGTCTGCTTTTTAAAGGGAGAAGATACGGTCTCTTCACTGATCAGTGTTGGAGGCAGCAGACAGAACTTGTGTTTTCAGCTGAAGAGCTTTAGAAAAAGACTTCTGCTCACATACAATTACCATGGAACGTCTTCCTTTTTAACTTAAAATTGCAAGATTAAAGGGGGGAAAAACACTCATTTACTGTCCATATTTTATGTCATTCTAATGTTAAAAGGCTGAGTCTACATTGCTTTTCTTGACTTTTCATAGCAAGCCTGTACAGAATACTTAAAAACATTTCCTCTCTTTGAAATAAAATAGAGAGGATTAATTTTTAAAATCTCTCTTAAAGCCTTACAGATTTTAGTCCTGGGATCTATGATATTCTGGGCATGTTGCACAGTACTCTACAAAGAACTCTAAAAGGGCAATCAATGCTTGCAAGTTTTTCTTTTCTTGTCCCTAGTCTGAGCAAGATTTTTACAGTCCTCAGAATAAGTACTTGGTTTTCAGCACCTTAGTTAAGCAATGAAGTAGATATAACATTTTTTTCTAACACACAATCTTTTGCAAATTTGCACACTGGAGAAACAGGTCTGCTTTCTAAGTTCATGAAAGATGGTTTTGAATTAATGTTTGAAAGCAAAATACCGCAGCACCAAAATCACTGGAAGCAAACCTGAACCTACAAATGACAGACACTCTATTAATTGCTGGAAAAGCCTGGGGATAAAAGTAGGGGAGGAAAAATGAGAGGGAGAGAAAGAGAATGAAAAGGCTGGAAAAAAAGAGCAAGACACATGCAGAAAATATACCACTGGATTTTTCAGATTAAGTCATCTGTTCAGGAAGAAATCTAACAGCAAGATACTTTTGTTCCTCCTGGTGACACAGCTTCTGAGGGTGCACTGTTTAACTCGGCCCAGCCCCGTCCTCTCTTAGCAACCACAACTTTATTGATTAGTTTTTCAGATGTCTTGTCAAGAACCAGCTTTTAAATACATTACTTTTAATAAAGTATCAGTAGGAAGAGGAATAGAAAAGATTATGATGTACTCAAGTACCTTCTTCCTTTAATATAAGTCAGAAATGATGCCTGCTCCTGGCTCGGTGGGAGCAAGCCATGGGGTCTCATTTAACAGATGTAGGATTAAGTGCTTACTATATTTGCTGCTGCACTGCAACTGTTTAAATTATACAGCTCTCTCTTGATTAGGATGTTAGAGAAGAAAATCACAAACTTTCAAGCTATCATCATGCAATGTTCCAATGCAATTCCTCAGGAGTCACTCTCTTTTTGGTTATTCTCTGCATCTAACATACCTCCTATTAATCATTTTCCTGCTGCTGAGGATCACTAAGAAAGCACACGGCACACATTTTGTGGCATTTAGACAGATACAAAGATTACATTAATCTAATTTTCCAAGCATATGCTGTCTCCAGAAAGAAACCAGGAACTGGAAATCTCTAAGGGGGATATGAGTCTTTTGGAAAATAGCAGGAAAAATCTCATAAATAGAAACTCTTCTTATACCGATCTGTACAGAGGCATGAAACTATTACTTTTTTTTTTCATGATTGGCAATATGTTCCCATTTCTGAAACGATCTTACTTCCCTCAAAAAGAACTAAAGTAGAGTGCTCAAAATAGCTGAGAAACAGCTGTTGGATTTTTCACAGAATGAGGATTTATCCTCATTCTACATATAATGCAGAATATATACATATAATACATATAATTCTCCTAGAATGAGGATTTATCCTCATTCTACATATAATGCAAACCAGTCATTTGACTAATGTATAGTTACAGTTACAGAAAGCATGCCTTCACAATATAGCCCTTCTTGCTAATAACACACCAATAAAACATTCCCTGTTGCATGAGTTTATGTGCACTTTTTTTTTTTTTTTTAACACTGTCACAACCACTGGGCACAGAAGTTTTACTCATATGCATGAAGTTTCTTGTCTCTGTAATCATCTATTCAAAGCCCTCGCTGTAAATGGGGAAGTCATTTACTTCTGCCAGTGGAATAACCTTTTGGCAGTTTTAAGTTTCACTGGTGACTGCTGAGGACACTAGAATACAATACTTCACCTGGAGACCACTTTTGCATGCTTGCACTTACCTCAGATTCCATCACCACACAAGAAGCAGCTACTTCAGCTTAGCTCCCTGTGTTGGATGTGGCTTGCAATATTTCAAATGCTCTGAAGAATTACATTTTGCAGTTACCTTGGCCAGCTGTACACAAATCAATGTCTACCGATCTTAAGTTAAAATACATTAGTTTACTATTGAAATGCATTTTCTCAACATTAACAAGTAAGTTATTTAAGCCTTTGGAAAACAACTTTTCCCAAACGGTCCCCAGCTCCCTTTATTTTGAGGCTGATTCTGCCTTTTGCTTCCTAATGTAGGTGCCTAGAGGAGGAAGCCTGCATCGACTTCACTTTAAACAAAGCCAAGATACTTCATTCAGCAACCATCAAAAGATTTATACAAAGGCTGCAGGAAAATAAATACTGGCACAAGCTATTCCTACACAAGGAATCCTCTCAAAAGGTCTTTGCTTAATAATTTCATCCAGGAACAAGGACCTCAGAAACTGGGGAACCTGAATGTGTATGTCCTGGGTTATGGGGACACAGAGGGACAACACACACACAGACAGACACACAATTTCAAAATCGTTTAATAGATGTACCTTAAATAATGCTTCAAAATAATCTGTCCTATACCTAAAACTTTATCAGAAGTCTGTTTAAATAAATAAAAAAAATCACATTCTAAATATGTGGAAGGGATGCGCCACTCTTTTCTCTGTCACATCCTGTGTATTCCCTGCTGTATTCAAGAGAAAGACTTTGCAAAGGTGGCGGGGTGAGCGTGTGTGGATGGATGGGAGAGCTTTGTCCTCCGCAGCTATCATTGTGCTGCTGTCCCCATCGCCCACAAACGCAGGAGGCAGGTCAGAATGGAACAGAAGCAGACCATGCAGTTGTAAAACCCGATTCTTTCTCTATTTATTTCTTGTGACAGAGTAACACCTCCCATTACAATTATCAGCTCGATGGCAGAAAGCTCCCCGGTGTGCTGTGCATATTTTCACAGGTTCATTTGTCTCCTCCTGTGGCATCAGTTTAAAAAGGCTCCTAAAGAAACGCCACTAACAACCATTTCTATTTCCAGCCTTCAAAGCCAACGCTGAGCACAATACAAAGCCCTGGTAACTCATCTTTAGGTTTCAGTCCACAGACTTTTCTCACTGGGAATAGCTCCCATCTGTTTCCTCTTTATGCACCAGCCTTTAGAAAGCACAGATCTGGAAACTGCCTGTGCACAGAACAGAGCGAGCTGGCTTTCCCCCGCTGACGGCAGAAGCAGCCCCAGGATCGTGGACAGCTTTCTCCTACGGCTTTCTTCTCCTTTTTCCCAATCCGTAAATGCACGGCGTGGTTCTCTTGATGTGGGGTTTTTTGGGGGGGGAGGAAGGGAGGGACTGCCTCTCTTTCCCTTCCCCTTGTTCTCCCCTTCTTTCTTTCTTGGCAGAGGCTTCCCCATTTACACACCCTCACGCAGGGCACATTTCCATGTCGAGCCTCGGAACAATCAACCACGGGCACCCTCCTCCTGCTTGGGCACCGTGAGACGTGTCTGTGTGTGTGGTGTGTGTGTGTGTCCCAAAAAGCCAAGCTTCTCTCCACACGGGTGCCCCCAAACCCCGCTCCCCATCCCGGGCGAGGCGCTGTGAGGGAAGCCCCAAACGGGGGGCAGCTGCCCTCATCCCCCCTCAGCACGGGCTCCTGCAGCCCCCTCATCCCCCCCTCAGCAAGAGGGGAGCCCCACGGCCCCACACACAGCCGGGATCCCCTCAGCACCACACAGCCTCCCCCTCAGCCCCCTCAGGGGCCGGAGCCCCCCTCAGCCCCTCAAGGGCTCAGAGCCCCCCGGGACCCCTCAGGCTCCACAGGGGACCGGGTTCCCCTCATCCCCTCACGGGGCCGGGTCCCCCCTGCCCCCCCTCATCCCCACACAGAGTCAGACCCCCCCTTATCCCCCTCAGCCCCTCATGGAGCCGGATCCCGCCTCATGGGGCCAGGACCCCCCCCTTATCCCCCTCAGCCCCTCACAGAGCCGGGTTCCCCCTTGTCCACCTCAGCCCCTCACGGGGTCGCGCCCCCCCTCGTCCCCCCTCAGCCCTCGCACACTCACTACTTGTACAGCTGCTGCAGGCAGAGGTCCAGGCACTCGCCCTCCACCTCCTCCTCCGTGATGTACTCCGAGAGCGGCCGGGGCAGCGGGGGCAGCGGCGGGGGAGGCGGCAGCGGCGGGGCGGGCGCCTGAGGGTCGCCGGCGTCTCCCTCCTCCACCTCGGCCTCAGCGCTCGCCGCCACCGCCGCCGCCGCCGCCTCCTCCTCCTCTCCCTCGGCCCCTGGCTCCTCGGCGGCCGCGGCTTCGGCAGCGGGAGGCGGTGAGGGGGGAGACGGCACCGGCGCCGCCGGCTCTGCCCCGAAGGGCCCGCGGAACTCTCCCAAGAACAGCTCGAGGAAGCGGCGGTAGCTCTTCTCCTCCGCGCTGCCTCCGCCGCCGCTGTTACTGCCCGAGCCGCCCGCGGCCATCGCTTCGCATTCCCGGCCGCCCGGCGGCGGATCAGCACTGCGCCCGCAGAGAGCTCCCTGCCCGCCGCCCGCCTCCCTCCCTCCCGCCTGCGCGCCGCGCGCGCGCGCTCCCGATACAGGGACGCGCACGCCGCTGAGGTGGTTGAAGGCGGGAGGGGGGGGGGGAGCGGGAGCGCGCCCGGCGCTGAGGGGAGCGGGCGGGGGCGGGCAGACGCGGGGGCTCCTGACGGGATCCTGCGGGCGGGCTCCCCCCGTGAGGTGCGGGGTCACCGCCTCAGGGGGTGTCCGTGTCCCGCTCCCCCCCCCACCACCACGGTCACAGCCTGCAAGTGACGTGAGGGAGGCAGCTGGCGTCCTGCTGCCGATAAAGAGATGTTTGTGGAAAGGGATTTTGGCTTGCGTTATGTAGACGTCGCGTTTCGTGTGTGGAAGGCGTTAAGCGGTGCTAACGCCGCTTCCACGGCTCCCAAATCGAAAAACACCAGCGAGGAGCAGGGTCGTTGCTGGTAATCGTCACGTATTTAATTAAGGAATTGGGGTCCTTAATATCTGCCGGGCCTGGCCAAACGGCCAAGCCTCACCTGCAAAAAGTTCTGGGGTCTGAAGGGGTTGGAGTAAGGGCAGCAGCTCTGCAACCTGTTGTGCCCCTCACAGTGCTAATTACTGGCTGAAAACCTGCCTGCTGCCCGCCGGACGGTTAGTGCGGAGCCAAACTAATTTTAGAGTATTTTCACTAATTTTAGGATATTTCCACTAATTTTAGAGGATTTCCAGCAACTGCGCTGCCCGATCGCGTTGCAATCCTGTGAATGTGTGAGGGCCAAAAGGGTTAAAGTGGCGATTGTCAGGGTTGGTTTTAGCCTTTCGCTGCCAAAAGCTATTAAAGCGAGAGAGAACCACACAGCTTCCCCCCCCCCAAAAAAAAGAATGTCTCCCAGTGTATTTTTTCAGTATACCAGCTATAGGTTTTCAATCTAGCATCTGTTTACTTCAGAATGCCAGGTGAAAGTGAGAGGTAAAAAGGATTTAAGATCTGTGTGAAGAGGTAGCCAGCAGTTGCAGCTGATGACATCATTGCTTTTTTTTTATTATTATTTTTTTAGGTTTGTCTGTACTGCATCATCTGTGAGTCACAAGCCTCGAGAGAATGCCTATCACTGCAAGTATCCAAAAACCAGTTTTAAGTTCATTAGTTGTTTTTTATTAGTAACTCAGGTAGTTGGAGTTCCTGAGAAACTATAATCTAGATAATCGTAGTGTAGCATGGTCTCAATTCTAACAACCCTGATTACAAAATCTCCTAGAAGTAACAGCCAGTTCAATGAGATGTATGATCAGCTTCATCTTGTTTGACAAAAAGCAATTAAGCTGCACAAGAAAAGATTTAAAAAGCATTTAGATAATCTTTTTCTTATTTTTTTTGTTAATTGTATATTTGAGTTGTTTCAAACAGTGTATGAGAGCATCTGAGAGTAATACCTACTCTGCTTCATGTCGAAATGTTAAAAGTTACCAGATGTCCTTGATTCATCTTGGCAGTCCCCATGTGCTTTTTGTCATTTGTCTAATCGCAGAGGACACTAATTAAAATGAAATAGAGTAGAACTTTGCACTCAGGATACTTTGTCAAGTTTTGGCACTGTGGTCAAGTTAGTATTGTTTTGATTCGATATTAAATAAAGAGCTTATGGCCCTAAGCCATGTTGACATTTGTTTCTGGGAGGGAAGGTGAAAAACCATTCTTATTAACCTGCAATGTGGAACATATGGTGGCTGTGGGTGGTATGGCTAAGTTAGGCAGCCAGGAACCTGCTATCACTTCACTGTGTGGAGACAGCAGGGTGGGCAATTACCGCAGAAGGTAGCCACGCTGCTGCTTGCTGCTGTCCAGAAAAGGAAGCTCGAAATGCGAGGTATTATCAAGTAAGCACTAATCTATGAGAGGGGCGTTTGGGACTATTATAAAATGTTTTTAGTGTTTGGTAACTCTGGAAGCTAAATTTAGACTGCCTCAGTGCGCTCTCCGTTCCTGGGTAGGAGCAGTATGAATGGTTCCTATGTGCTGAGGTTTGGTGAATGGAAGAAGTTCATAATTCATAAAGTTCTGAGCCTGAAATCATTGATTTACAATATACTGGCAAATGGAGGATAAGACTTGCACCTGAGAAGGAAACACAGGTGTTTCTATCCTTTTTGGCTTCATCATGTTGTTGTTTTAGGAAGGTTTTACGCTCCTGTGTTAGAAGGAATCTGATTTATTTTAGCCTTGAAAATGTGTCTTTCTCTTTCTCATTTTGCTGATGAGAAATAAGCAGAATTTGAGCAGGCCTTGGGGAGGTGACCTGAATAGTATGGAGTGCAAGAAGAAGTGCTTTTTAATTTTTTGTAACCTTTGGAAGTAATTCCTGTACACTTGACAAGTAGAAGACATGTAGAGACGCTAAAAAGCATTTGACAATAATACACCTATGTTATATGTTCTGATGCTATACAAGAGTATAACAGGAAAATTAATGGGGAAAAAAATGCTTTCTGAGGCAGTCTCTTTAAAATGTAGGGCTTTTGCAGTAAAGCAGAAGTAATTTTTGAAGCTGTATTCTGTTTTCCTGACCAGATGAAACCATCAGAAAAGTATGTATTTTCAAGCCTGTGGCTGTTCTCATTTTGAAGGCAATTCTACAGTTGAATTTCATGCAGTGTTGTATATGGGGCAATATGTTACATGATATTTGTACTGTTGAAATATATTAAAATTGTATGTAGTCATACCATCAATATTGGTCACCTTATGAATGTGAATATATGTCTGTGTTCTTCCTGTAACTCTTAGAACTCAATAATACAATTATTGTTCAACTTCACTCAATTTCAATTAGTTAAGGGTAAGGACAATGAGAATTTTAAAGGAATAAAATGCGATGGCTCTTGTTTACAAGCAGCATCAAGTTCCAATTAATTTTCTTAAGGTTCAGCCTTTATTCAACTGTACTTTCAAAAAGCAGAGCAACTTCTGGCACCACAGTTGCACAGGCTTCTTTGCCACAGTAATTACTCTGTAAAGATGTTCCTAAGAATCACTGTCTCTTTCCCTCCCTCTCTCTCATGTTTTTTGAGGCCAAGTCAGCTTTTTAAGTTTAATATTTATAGATTATTCTGAAATATCCACACTCATTGCAAAACACAGGATTTCAGGCCTGAATCCCACTTCCAGCTGTCACGGAAATTTCCAGTCCCATTCCAAAGGAAAGTTCCATTTTCAGTGTTCCATTCAGCCCCCTGTTTAGGAAAGGGATTTCTCTGAATAGCAATTGTGAGAAACAGGATATTGGTCCATGCCCAGTTAGTTAGATTTGGAAATCTGTTGGAGAAAAGCATGTGGAAAAAAAGAGCAAATGAGAAGCCAAGCCCTTCAAAATGACTTAACAGGTCTGGAACACTCTGAGTAGATCTAGCACAACGTGCCTTGTTCCCCATTAACAAAGGTGCAGTTTGTTACGTCATAAAATCTGTGACTGACTGATTGAAGTGTTCCTGTAGATTAGTGCCCATGGGATTGCCTCAGCAAAACACAGCTGACCACATAACACTTAGTAATGTGGTCTGGAAGTTGTCAAATCCTGAGATCATCCTGCAGGCAGGAGCACACCAGAGTCCAATAACTCGTTAAGGTTGATCCACTTCAGCTATCAGTCACTCTTCATTATCATTTTCCTTTTACTGCTAAACAGAGCTGAGGGGCAAAGACCTGATATCAGTAAGCAGCAGAGTTTGCTGGAAGTGTTGCTGTGCCAGGACATTGCTCTGTTCTTTCCATTTTTGTAACACATTTCATCTGAGGCCGAAATCCAACAGCACCATACTGTGTGAATCTAGCACTACTGGAATTCCTGAGCCTGAAGCTCACTTTTGTTCAGCAGAGGCAATAAAAAGATTGTGCACTGCTTAGATCACATTTATACTCTTTCTGAGGGATTTAACGTGTGTGTATTTTGCCCTTTCAGGATGGTTGTGAAGTTCCTCCTAAAGTGAAAACAAAGTTTAAGTGAGACTTGTTAAGGCAGGTGTCTAGTGGGATATATATAAAAAAAAATATATCTGTTCTTCCACCAATTTACTTTTAATGACTTGTTTGACTTCTTACCGTAGATCAGATTCCTGATTCTGTGATATCCTGCTCCAGTCACAAGACCTTGAATTTTAGTCATCTCCTTAAAAGTGTCTGTTAAATAAAGAAGGGGGAAATTAATCACTTGCATGAAAACCAGCAACCAATTGCTGTTGTGCCCAGACTGGGTATTATATTTAAAATAGATAAAACAGATAAAATAGAATGGTAGGATTCACAGATTCTAAAAATATGTATGCAGCTGATGCTAACTTCCTTTGAACAGTCTCAAATTCTGTGCTTTAGCCACATAAATTTGTGTTAATTGTACAAAATGAATGAATGAATGAATTACTTTAAAGAGAAACATTTATGTAATGTCTTCCATAACACTTGTAATCAAATGTGTAGTAAGCCTCTGTAGTGAAAAAAGGTGTGACATTATGTTAAAATCTCATGTTGACAATCTCCTACTTTGTGAAGGTGATTTTCATGCTCTAAAACATTTTTATCTACTTATATAATAAAAAAGAATCATTAAGTAAGAGTAGTTGTAACTATGTTTGCTAAAAGTGCAGTAGTTCACACCAAATAAGAGTATTGGAAGGATATGTGTTGGAAATTTAGAAATCCAAAATAATGTAATGTGAGACACCAAACTGAGCAAATATTCAAACAATGTGCCTGGAAACTGTGAAAAAAACATTGACATCTACTTAGAACCAGTTATTAAGATCCATAGAGTCTCCTTTTTATATTCCTATGTACGTTACTAGGTATTTTATATTTTAAACATTCTCTCTTTTCATTGTTTGAAAATTGAGTCTGTTTATGTATATGTATATATCCCGATGCCTCTCTAGTTCCATTTAAATCAGTGGCAAGAAATTTTTGTGAGAAATGAATAGTATTAGCTATCATTCTTGAAGAATGACTTCAGTAAAATATATACTTTTTGATGTAACCTTTCTGCATGTAATATTTTTACTGCTTATATAGTGATTGAACTATTGCTTTTAATACCATTTATTATTTCTATAGGTTTAGTTACAACAGTGTAGAGCTTTGTATCTCTAATAAATAGATGGGGCATACTGTACAGATCCTGCTTGCTGGTAGGAAGCGAGGTGGCAGCTCACAGTTTAACAGTGGGTGCATTTGTGGGTGAAATTCGGAACTGGGAAGGTGGCCAGTTCCTGGTGATTTCATTCTTCAGTGTAGAGCATCAATGCAGAAATCTTCCACTAGCTAAGGGAAGCCAACTTTCCTGACCCTAATCATCCAAAACCGCTCTATGGCTGGAAGCCACAAGACATTGAGTAGCTTTGGGAGCCAGGGAGAGGGGAAGCCCAGGAGCAGGTAGCAGCTGGCACTGGTTCCCAGTCGCGGGGAGGACTGGTGCGGAGGAGGACTGGGCAGGCTGCTTGGCAGCCCTATGAGACTGCCAAATTCAGCAGCCGGTGGCTCGCATTCCCCTACAGCAGGGTGGCTGCACTTGGAATGGTTGGCAGCCGCGGGTTAACTCCTCGTTCTGTACGGAGAAGTATTATTTCCCTTATGTATTCTGTTGTAACGTCTGTGATACCGCAACGTATGTGCTCTATTTATTTTATTTCCCTCATGGTACTCAGTCGTAGGACAAGAAAGCATCAAACCATATTTTGTAACTTAAACATATTTAGTATAAAATTAATACATGTTAGAACAGTATAATATAGCTTAATGTGCCTTTCTAAATCATTATGATCCTGATCATGAGACAGTCACTTCTGAGAAGCTAGAACGTAGTGACTTGTCCTTCCAACTGACATACATGTACACTTTTTTTTCAGAAAAAGGATGGAGTTAAAAAAGCAGGCAGTAAGGATTTCACCTTTGTCATTAACCCATGAAATGCCGTAGAATAAATCTAAGTTTAGTCCTGTTCCCCCAAGTAACTGAAATTCAACAGAAAAATAGATGTTATGTTTTAAATATTTTTTCTGACCACTGCATTTGACATCCAGGTTAGCAGCTGAGCCTCCTTCCACATTAGTCAACCAGTTTGTAATTGACTTTAATATGAGACTGACCGCATAACTTGAGCCTTGGCTACACCTTCCTTCCTTCGGTTAAGCTATTTCCTCTTGGGTTTTCTTAATCTTATTCTACTTGGAAGTTAGTTGGTTTCTCAGATGGAAAAGAACACGTAAAATCAGGAAGAAATAAATTATTTTCCCTTCCCAAACTGAGGAGCTTCAAAGCAGGATTCTAGGCTTGAGAAGCAGCCCATCCTAACCACAAAGTGTACTTCTTGCCAAGCCTTGTGGTGGATACTGTGTTCTTGTTGTGGTGACAGAGGAGGTTCCTACATCACAAGTAAATGTCAGCCCTACAAAACTGAATAATATTAAACTCAGCGTGACGGTGAAAGCCGTTGCCTTTCAAAAAAATGAAACTTGAGCACCAAACCAAACAACCTATTTTATTTCATATTCAGTCATGTGAAGCAGCTAGTTAGAATTGTACTCTTGGTGCAGTCATAAAATTGTCTTCTGCCACTCACTGTTGTGCCCTGATGCTCTGAAATGCAAGAAAAGTCTAGGTACATGTAAGAAAATATCAACTTCCCATGGAAAATTTATTGGTGAAACAGTGATCCAATTCTTCCTTTATATGCAGTTCCAAGCCTAGCACGGCTTCCTTGTCTCCAGCAGATGAGAACAAAATCTGGCTCATTTAATCTAATTTTGTCTCTGCTAACAGATCCTTCTCTCTAGTTCTGGTCTGCAGAGCTGATTTTTATTTTTTTTATACATATATATACACACACATAAAACCTCAGCATAGACAGCTTCCAGTATTTCTTTTAAAGGTTTTGTAACTCCCACTGTTAACCAGGAACTACTCTTTTGTTTGTTTGTTTTTGATAATGATATCTAGAATACTGAAGATCTGACGCTTACTCAGACAAAATGATCTATCTTGGTATACAGGATCAGCATCTCAGCTCGGGCTTCTGGACAGTACACTACTACAAACAAAAAGCAGAACACCCAGCTGAAATTAATAGTGTATTGGAGACATCCTTACTCTCCATGCACATGGAAGGACGTGCTGAGGATATTAAATCAGAAGACAATAAATTGACAGGAATGGATTTTTCCATAAATACCAAACATGCTAGATGGCAGCTATCACTCGTAACCAGCAGTGCTTCTTAAAATATCGCCACAACATCCTTAATGGATGGTTTTCCTTGTGGCTACGTAAGCATGTGTACTGTGCTAGCCCCCCCCTCCCGCACCGCGCCACGTAGGAAGCTATTATTCCCAAATGGAGCGCTAGCTTGCTGACATCACATGCAGTAGGACCCTTTTGTTTGCCTGTGTCTCCTGCATGGAAATGTTTGTCTGAGTCACAAATCCTGCCGTCTTTCTTCCTCTGTCATGCTTGCTGGAGAGCTTCTCCCTGACTCATGGTTTTTAAATTTTGATAGAGCCCAGTTTGGTGTATGGCAACTGACTACTTTTCCTTTTAATATTTTATTATGTAAATTATATCTAAATACTATAATGATCTAAAAATCACTGCCACTTCCTTGCAGCTTTTTAAATAGAGAGGTTTTCTGACTCAGATTCAGCATTGAATTTTGTTTTAAGGCAAAGGCAGTTTAGTGTTGCTAAATTAAAAATTAAAGATAGTGACTCCCACAACTTGAATTTTCCATTTAGTCTGCTGGCTGAGTTTCCTCAGCTATAACATTATCAAACTGTGCCAGAAAGGGGTCATATGTGTGCATGTGTACAAATAAACACTTCTCACAATTGAAGTAATTACTATTTTGCACTGTAATACCTTTCTTCTCCTCCAATAATCTCATCAATTTATTCTCTATTAATAAAAAAGGACAAATCCCTGCTGTATTTTTAGTGGACACTCATTCATTTGGTTTAGAGTGTGGAGCTGCTAATATACTGCTGGTGTCTAAGAAGCCCAGGTCTCCTCTTTGTTAAATGAAAGCCACAAACAAAACAGACTCCAAATGCAGAATTTTCATTCTGAATGCTTTGGTAGAAGGAGAAGCTAAGGGCTAGGCAGCAGTTTGGCTCAAACAATGGTAAACATTCTCACCTACCCAGATAGGAACATATGGATTAAAGCTTTTGTCCTTCAAATCTAGTCTTTTGTCTCTATCGTTACCACTACAAGATAAATGAGAAGTTCAAAACAGTGCTTTGACTGCCCTTGATCAAGGACTTTGCAGCAGGTAAGGGCTAATGTCCCAATCTGGCATAGTATTTAAGCATGTATTTATCTTAGAGCATCTATCAGCAGCTCCACAGCTTTTTGCCCTGGTTTGAGGCAGGCGAGCAGATTGCTGCATGAAACCTTGTTAAAATTCAGAGGCACACAAAAACAGATGAGTGATCAAGAACTGTGTCATTAAACATACTGCACTAGATGCTCGCATTGCCTTTTTTTTTTTTTTTTTACCCAGAGTAAAAGTAGTTGTATTCTCCATCTCAAAAAAGCAGAAGCCTTTTATTATATAAAAAAGATTTTATTATAAAATTATGCTATACACAAAGGAGTTTTCTGCCACATAAATTTTCATAGTGTAGTTTTAACATTAAAATAATGTCCAGAAGCAGGAATTTAAGTTAAAGAGTCTCTCAGGCTACCTCTGGTTGCCTGTTCTCTATACAGCTGTTCTCCAGTAGCACACCTTTTTGTATTCTCTTTTGAATCGCTGTTATTTTTCCTCTTCTCTCCGAGGCCGTTTGCGAGGGTTCATTTCAGTACTTTCCGTGTTTTGGGTGACAGCTGGAGGCTGCACATCTCGGAAGCCATGGGGCTGTAATATGTAAGTAAAATCATGTGATATCACTTCTATGGATATAAAGCATGAGTAACTAGTTCCCAGAAGATCAGAATAAGGAAGGCATGATGCTATCGTTTATTTTAGCTGAGTGGCTACAGAATGTTTATAGACCAGGCTAAGCTCAGAACTGAAAGGTTCTCAGCACACATACTGACTAATAACTGCCTCTCCTGGTTTTACTTTTTAAAGATACTTTCTCTTCATCAGTGAGGCTAGCATTTTCATTTTACCATTAATAACCCCTATGACTGCAAAGCAGTGCTTCTCTGTAAATTAACTTATGCTGTCTATTTATTTAAATTAAAAGCCAAATCCTTCAGCCCATATTCAAGTCAAACTCCCACGGAAGCAAGATGACTGCTGGATTATTAATCACCTCAGCCATTTTCAGAAACAAAACTGAAAATCTCTAAGACCTAGGGTATTTTTGCTTCATGCATCTATTTAATGAACTGAAAACATTGATGAGACATTTTAAGAACAGGGTATCTGTATCAGTCTTTCCAGACTGCAGAGACTGTCCCAGCATAGTGATTTATGGGACACAATGGGCTGAGAACCTTTAACTGCCAAAAACTACACATAGAATTGAAAACTAGACACTGCTACCCAGTAGAGAGCTTAAGGTGATCTAATTTGCTTAGTAACTCTGGTATTTTCTGTTGCATTAGCTCACAGTTTGATGATATTAAAAGATATTAAAATATGAAAGATCTGGAAAATTTGGTTAATTAAATGTCATCAATTATCACATAACACTGAGATGTTATATGAAGCCTGCAACTGTCTTTCCATCTCCAAATGCTGTGTAGGGAGCCCTGCTGACAGCTTGGTGAAGGGCTCTCACTGCAGTACAGACTTAAGACAGGAAAAGGTGTTAAACAGAAAAAGAAATTGTTTTAGGGATCCTAAACACCCAGGTAGAGACAAGGGGAGGGTGGGTGAGAGCATTTCAGGAAGGCTGGCACTTCAGGTTAGTGCAGTGTGAAAAATCAGCTAGAATTACTATCAAATATGTGACATTTTATTTTATATAAAATGCCAACGTGTCCCACACCAAGATTAACCCAAGACAAAACCAAACAAAATGTTTTGCTTAAGTCTCTCATCTCTCTATTTCTATTTCTAAATGCCTCAGTCTGCTATTTTTTTTTAAGGGAACAAACAGCTAGAGCGCCACAAGGGCAGAACTTGTGCAGTCCCTCTATTTTAAGCAACTCAAGTGTTATTCTAAATAGCATAATGGGGAATCTTCAAGTTTAGTGTTTCACTGCTGCTTGCATCTAATCTTTGCCATTTCCCTTAGGCACAAAGGTGGATCAAAGCCAAGAATCCACTTAATCCAGCATGCTAGACTCTCGGTAAAAGCATTCCAATGGCTATAAAGGCCAGAACATGATGGAGTAGGCTGCTTAGTATGGATGTTTTGCATTCAGTTAAAGGCATGTATATACTAGACACAGCCTCTCTCCAGTGAAAAAGAAAGTAAGAATTTTGTATGCGTATCCAAAGCCTGATAATCATCTTTATATGGAGAGAACATGGCTAACAGAACTATGGTTTAAAAAGGGCCACTTGGACCTATGTAGCTTGCACTTGTTACTGTCATTCTGGGTTGGTCTTCAGTGTCTCCTGGAGTCCACAGACTGCATCAGGACTGACAAAGATAGATGGTGTTATTACTTGAAAGGTAAAGGTATTCTCATTGTTAGTCTGGCAGACTCTCCAAATTTCAGGGAAATACCAACAGTTCCTACCCAGGATACAGGTTCTGGGTCTCTGCCTTTCATGATCAAATAATCAGGTCATACTACCTGGGACATTTAGCTCATCTGATTCACCTGTTTACTCCCTTGTGCTTAAATCAATTTGCATTTCTTATTCTGCACTTAAGAATGAATCTTTATCAGCCTGTGAAAAGTAGTATTTAATTTGGTAGGTGTTTCACAGCTTCCACGCTTGCTCAGACTGATGACCAACACTTGGAAAAGAACTAGAGCTCAGGCACTAAGTTACATACTTCTCCATCAGCATACAGGCACCAAACAGTTTGGTACTTTTGACAAACTGGCTATCTAATTTGCATTGAAATTAACAGCACGTATAAGCCTAAGCATCTTGGAGGATCTGAGCTTCTTGAATTTATGATTTTTTATATGCTGGTTATAGATGTATGCGCACACAGATGTGCTAGATTATTTGGAAGCACGGAACACATATTTACATCTTCCAGTTTAACCACTGAGATGGGAATGAGAAATAATAACAGCAAACAGTTACAATTACACCCGAATTTCATGAAAGAAACAGGGATAATACATTTTTTTTTTTTTTTTTTTTTTTACTTACAGAAACCGTCTGCTGAAGCAGCTCAACAGGATTAAGGGGGAAAAAAAAACACGGGGATAATCTGAAGTTTTAACTAATCTTTAGTTAGGATGCATGCTCAACTGTATTTCAAGATAGTGTGCATTCACATGGATGAGGAGAGCATAGCTGTTTTATAATATGTATAAAGCTGAAAAGGCAATTAAACTAAGATAAAATCCATGCGTTTGGCAGCTGGAGAGAGAGGGCTACACAGTCACTCCACATGATCTAAACAACCTTCGAATGCGTTCCCATTTACCCTTCCAGTCTTTACAGATCTTAAAAAAAACAAAACAAAACATATAAAGTGATATTTAATCTATCCAGGTGAATATATTTAGAAGTGAGGGAAAAAAATCAGATTTCTACTCAATAGTTTGAAGACCTCATTTTATGGCAGCATTAAAATCTGCAGGAAATGCTATGGCAACGTGTTTCCATGAGGACACACAGCAAATAGCTATGGCACGTACCTATGTATCTGACATTTGAAGATATAAAAGTTGAGTGCTTGCTTTTTAACCTATAAACACTTTAGACATTATATATTCTCATTAATATGCATCTAAGCACTCCACAAAAGAAAATCATAGAATTTACTTAGGGCTGAATAAGGACTCCAGCTGGAGGCTCATCATTTAATAGTGATGGAAGAAGAAAATCTGTAGGTACTGCCTGGTCATAAGGTCACTGGTAGGACACTACAAAAGCTACAAAAGACCTAAGTACAACCTGTGTTATATCAGGCAAAGTACTTAGAGCAGAGATGTGGAAATATGTATGGCATAAAGCACTGCTAAGGCCTCTGGAATACCATATGTGATGCTCATTCTTGTCCTAAAAAAAAATACATTCAAACTGCAACAGATGCAGAGAGGAGCCACTGGGGAAACAAACAGTCTGACAAGAGAGAAAGCAGCCTGGCTTGCTGAGGTCTCCTGAAAGGAAGGCTCAGAGTGCAAGACTGTCTTCTGGAATCGCACATAGGCCAAGAGTTAACATCAAGGGCAGATAAACTAAGCAGCAATAGCACAAGAAGAGATGAATACACGTTACCTGTAAATTTGTTCTTGAAATCAAACTCTTTTAACTCTTAAGAGCAGTAACATGATGGAACATTTTTATAAAAAGGAGCAAAATATTCATTAACCTGGAGACATCCCAGTATTCCTGGCTAAGTAAGCTGAAATGCAACACTAAGAAAGCAAACTGCATTCTCAGATTTGTCTGTATCTGAAAAGTTACATCTAACACTTCTTTATCTCCATCCCAAAAGAAATACTAACTGTAATGGTATATGGTATGGTTGACTCCTTCTGGCTCGGTGATTTATACAACGTTGCCAACCTGGTTAAACAAAAACAAATAATAATCATCAGTGATTCAATAATACAAAATTCCAAGTAACCAAATGATCAGACCCAAGTTTTCCCACAATCATGGAGTAGATCACCAGTGCAATTCCTATGTGTGTATTTTCATATAGGTTGTATAAATTGTGGATGCCAAAATCCCCTCCCTGTGTGACCTGTCAGCTAAAATACAATACAGGCCTACTAACAAAGAATGACTAATTAGCCTTGCTTCATTACAGTATTTCATCACTTTTTTGGAACAATATTAATTCTGAATTAATTTCAAATGCCACTTTCTTAAAATGCAAACAAAAAAGGTTTTGAGCATAATTCTTTCCTACTACATTAAGCAATCGTTTGTTGCTTCACCTCTCAGGGTTGGGAGATACTTGAAAGAATTCAAAAACTTTCTGGGAGTTTTTTTCCTAGGTATTTCACAAGGCTGTCAATATAACCTAGTAGATGAAGAATGAGAACAAAATGTTCTATTTCTAAGCCTGACCTTGCCACTGACATACAGCATAGCTTTGAGTAAATCATTTCTCTTGTATTTCTCCTTTAACACTTTTTTGATTTTGTTCATTTAGATTCTAAGCAATGTATCTTGATTTCTGCTTATGCAGCACCTAGCCCAGTAATTGCTTGTATAACACCGACTGAAGATTGCAAAACACCTCAACAGCATGAGATTTTTCAACCAGTTCCATGACTGCTAGTCTGCACCAAGCCCACCTGCCCAAAACTAATTCAGAAAGCCTGCCCAAAGCCAATTCAGAAAGTGTTCTCTCTGTTCCAGGACAGCTTACCAAGGATCTTGTTAATTATTTTTTTTTTCCCCTCCCTGAGGTGCCATTCTATTAGAGAGCACGTAATTACAGCCTGAGGAACACTGCCACTTCATATTAGCTACGCAGGGAATTCCTCAGAACATGTAAGTGGTGGGTTACACTTTACAAAACAGCCTAAATCTGAAGCTGTAGAAGCCATGCTTTTACAAGCGCTCAGCTGGAGCTCTGCTGCATACCTCTGACTCAACAGGATCTTTCCTCACAGTACTGAGAGCCCTTGTAATTAAGCTCTGACACATTTCCAGTAGTAGAGAGAAAGAAAGAGACAGGTATCACATTTAGTCAAAGCACAGTAAAATAATAATAATAAAAAAAGGCAAATGGATTCTCTAACGGTCATCTTTGCACCTCAATAACCTAACATAAAACCAAGAACAACAAAACCAATATGGATCATCAGCTACAGGTAACTTATGTACACGTGCAACAAAAGCTAGCTACTTCTGCTTTTTACAGATAGGCAGTTATAATCTAAATTGTTATGCTTCTGCAGGCCCTGGTCCACATTAGCTGCATATTTAGCACAGTAAATAAACCACGTTTGCCTATCTTTGGCTTTCTTTCTGGAACCTATACCTCCATATTTCCTCACTCTGTTGCAGAAGGAAAAAAAAAGCTCTTCAATTCTGATATACAAAATTAACTTTTGTTCATTCTGCAATCGTCATGTTGATGCAACTTCTCCCTTATAAAGGCTGTTAACTAATCAGTGTTAATTTAATTCAAAATTAAACAGACAGCTGTAATCATTCTGCATTGCCTTCAAACTCAGAATTTGAAAAACAAAATTCCGTAAGAAAATGTCACAGCATTTCTCTTTCAAGTTTAACAAGCAAAACTATGCACTACAGCACTCCAGTAGCGTTTTTGTATGTTGTTTGCAGAAGATTAGGGAATTGAACCAAGCCTCCTCAAGTCTCAAGTTGCAGCACTGCGATACTACATGCAAGGCAAATTCAACTGTCCAGCAAATGGAAGTGAGCTTGCAATATAATAAGAACCAGGAAACAAAGCAGACCTCACTGCAGCAGACAGAAGTTTATACTGTTTTTAGAAGGGTCATCTTCACTCCTTTGGGCTTCTAAAATCATCTTCCATAGGTCCACTCTGTACTGAAAGGCAGCTCTCTTCCCAGTCCTCTACAGCTCACTGTAACTGAGTATTTGCATAGCTGTCCAGTATTCCAGAACCATCCTACCACATTTAAAAGTGGAAAGGTCCAACAGCTGCCACTGAGGCTAAGGGGCCTCTGTTCTGTCTTTGTGAGACTTAATATGCAGGTGGAATGCTTTCTTTAGCATCAAACAGATTTATACTGACCGGGGCCTAAAAGACGGAAGCAAAGAAATTCTACTCCCTGCTTGCAAAGTACATACAGTGAGAATGAATTTGCAGGAAAGCTCACAAGTCTGTGACAGAGACAAGCCATAACTTTTTTTTTTTAAACCTAGCTGCCAGATCCTGAATTCTTGAGCCTAAGGAACTGCCATTAGGCTATTTTGATCAGACACGGCACAGCACTGCAACAAGCCGACCATAGTAAAAAGGAGAAGCAGAACAGTTCAGCGATACCATCTTAGGTTGAACTAGATAGTTCTTAAGCCTCAATAGCCTGGGTCATAGAAGACCAAGGACAACAATCAAATTCAAAACCCTGCTTGGCAACTAGTGCTGGATTGAAAAGACTCTGAAATGTCACACTTCTCAGTATTGCTATGTACCTTACTGGCCTACAGTTTCACTTACCTCTGACTTTTGTCCCAGTGAAAGATTAAACGCACAGTAGCAGCATGTCCCCAGCTTTCTCCTGGGTAACATAAAATGACAGGCCATTTTATTTATCTCCTATAAAAGCAGCAGCAGCAGTAAATTGAAGTGAAATTAGACCAGTCTTAAAACAAACAAACAAACAAAAAAAAACCACCACGATTAAACCATATATACTTTTCTTGTAGTAACGAATCACATCTTTTTCATACATGCAAGGATTTCACTAAGAGTGTATCAAATATACTGAGACAACGAATAACCCATGGACTCCACTGTATTTTATAGAAAGCCTGATGCAGTACTTTTTGTATTTGTAAAATTTTTTATGTATACTTAATAAAGGATGGGTACTAGACTAATCTTGAAAACAGAAGCAGTAGGAAGAAAAAATTTTTCTAATTACTACTTAAGAAGTCTAGTGGGTATGTCTAAATCCTACTCTAAGATTCTGATATTCTGTCTCGTAGGCATAATTATAAGCAAACATCACTCCCTTTGGGATACATGCTTTGGGAAAAAGTCAATGATTATTAAAGTATTAAGGGCCCCTGAAGCAGTCTTCCACTTCTGACAGAAGAATGCAAAAGGAACACAACCAAAAGTGAAGGGAAAAGAAAAATAAAAAGAGAACCAAGTTAGGAACGTTACTGTATTTCATGGGAAATGGCCCCACCGTTTTTTCACCCCTAGCAAGCTCAGTCAATTTACAGACAGATTTATTTGGTGTTTTTCTCTGTTCATCCCTTCAGTAGTCTGAAGATGGATTAGATTTTAAGAGTCATTTGGGTTAAGTGCTGCAAGCCTCTCTTTTATTCACCTGCACACAGGTCTAACTTCTGGATCACTTATTCATTGGATCTCCATCATGTCGCTAGGCCCACATGCCCCATGGGCTCTGGTACTCATTGTAGCATGGTAAAGAAAAAAACATGATTTGGCTGAAGACCTAGGCCCTCTAGGCATCTTGCCAGACCCCACTGCATGGTATTTAATTTGAGATTTTGGCTACCAGACACAGTTCCGAGTCAGAGATCAAAACACATTTTACAATGGGTACAAATTCCACACCAGAATTTTTCCAACTCTATCAAATATAAGAAAAGTATGCTACTGTAAAATGAGACATTTCTGAGTTAAACTGGTTGCAGATTAATATTTGACCTCCTTTCTAAATATATCAAGTAGAAATGTCTAGGAACACCCAGCTTAGCTATCACTGGTGGGAAAGAAAGCTGCCCCTCCATAAAGCTCTTGACTTAATACCTTGCAGCATCTGTGCTTTTTTTCCTCATAATTAAGAACTTCCCTTCTGCTAGGAAGATGAGTAAGAGTTTAGAGATTAATGCTTTTGTACAATCTTAGAAATGTCAAAGGCTTACCAGTCAATGGGGGAAAAAATATGTAGGGGAGGCAATAGGATTCATTTCACTTGGGGTTTTGCTCCTGACCCATTCCTAAATAGTTTATTTGGCTACAACCAAGCATAGCTGAGTATGAGGTTCTTTAGCCTTTACGATGGGGCTGTTGAAATAGCATCCTTTCAGAGAGGGTCATAAAAAGCCACACCGTAATCCATCAGCTCAATACTTGCACTGAGTCTATGGAATAAATTCACATCAAATTGAAAACAGCTTTGTATCATTCTGAAATACTCAACTTGAGATATTGCTGTTTAGAATGAACAGAACATCTCCTTGCTTGAATATTTTACCAGCTGCTACAAACCCTCAATTTTGCAGGAGTACATACTATTTAGTTCAACAACACCATGTGGTTACACACGCTCTGGTGAGAGTCACAATCAGTTTATGGTCAATAGGAGGTTATGTCAAATTAAATGTTTGTAAAAAGTAAAAATATGCGCAAGACAATACGTGATGCCTATGAATTATAGCCTGCTCTGAATCCTTTCATATTCTTTATTGTCCCTGCAACTTAATAAACAGAATAGCTCTCAAACATTGCTGGCTATTTAAAAAGGACAGAATCTATTAGCTTTAATTCAGTTTATAGCCAGAAAGGCTGCCAAAAATAACTAATACATCAGAGAGCAAGAGGCAAAAATGACAAAAAGGGTCAGATACTGAAAGCTGGTGCTTTATCTGCATGCACAGCTCAGAGTTCCACATTCTCCAAGGAGATGATCTGTATTTGTTCATCTTATCTTACATCTGTGCCTAATGGTTCAATGCCTGTACAGACACTGAGAACATCTTTGCCTTTGTACTGTCCCCTTTCTCTCCTTCCCCTCCAGGACAAGGGGTTCATTACTTAGTTCACAGAAACTGAAGCTGTGGTCAGAGAATTTGTGCCCTTTAACTGCATCACAAAATAATGTGTAGTTATGACCTACAAGAAGAAAAAGCTCAGAATTTAACTCTTAATTTGTCAAAACCTCTACTTCAGAAGAGCTGCTCTATTTTCCCCTGTGGCTAGGGAGACCAGACCAGCAGAAAACTCTATACAAGGTATTCTGCTCATTACAGGGTGAAATGGAAGCCCGTAAAAAGAACACTTAAACACACTATGGGCAGGCTGTAATTGAGGATCCCACAAAGAACTCCCCTCTACATCCTAGCTGCAGGGAGCAATGGGTAGGCAGTTCCAGCCATGCACCAAGAAACACCTTTGCAAATAAGCAATAGAAACATGTTCAAGTGTAATGGCAAAACAAACAATTTAAACTTCTCTGTAGAGGCAGTGAATGATTCTCAGGGAATTCAGGAAATTGCAGTGTATTTTGAGGTGTGCAACCACTAAGCTATGGACACGTGTTCTTGGTGCTTTAATGTGGTCATCGCCACCTTTGTCCCAGAGGTTTAATGCTCCCTCCTCCATCCCTACGTTCTTTGTATGATCACTCACCAGACAGTTTCAACCTAAATTACCTGATTTACCAGCAGCTTACTTATTACTTAAATAGCTGAAGCTTACCTGGTCCACTTTTGGCAGAAATGGATTGGGAGACAGTCACATAAACAGCTCAGCCAGCATAAAGGATGAGGCAGTGACCTCCAGCAGCAGTAGTGGCCTCCTTAGCTGACACAGCTGCAGCTGGAACAGAGGTACCTCCACAGCCTAAGATCCTCAGGGGAAGGCTGCATCACACTAGATGCAGGTCTCAATCTAGTTACTCAGGCTGTTCTTAGCACCATGTGCTTCCCCTTAAAGGGTGATTCAGTCTGCTTAAGGAATACTGATAGGTGTAATAATACAGAGTTAAGTATTAAAAATCGTTGAAAAATAAAAAAAAAAGTCCAATGTTCTCAATCTGAGTTCCTGCAATTTTCAAATGTCATGACATTTGACATTTTTAATCCCTTTTCAAATACCTAACCGTAACTCTAACCTCTATGCCATGTTTGCATTTAGAATAAAATTTAATAGTTGCTAATTATAATTACAATGCTGACATATATAAGCCCTACTGCAGTTCCCCGGTGCTGGCGGTTCCAGATGGGACTAACAGTTTCACCACGGATTCTGCTACTGTGCAGAAATTCAGCAGGCAACTTCATTTCCTTTGCTCACAATGCCAAAAGAGAAGTCATACATAGATATATTAACTCAGGTTTCAACTCACAAGCTAAACACCTACCTAAAGCAGGTACCAACGTGGACTGGCTTTGTCCAATCCTTGTTGTCATTTGGTTTGTCAGAACTACCTATAAATGGAAACAGAAGCAAACAAACAAAATTTCCAGAAAAGCAGCATACTAGTGGGAGGGAAGGCACGGATTTGTAAAAAGCTTTATTGATGAAATAGTTCCTTAAGCACAACTCTTGCCAACGGAAATGAAGCAGTGTGTTAACAAGAAGAAACTATAAAGGTGCCTCATCTTTTCTCAACAGCCAAAACAAAATAAGACAAGCCTGCAAAATGTATTTTCAGTGTGCATGAAAGGCCTTTAAGTCTATCATTCAAGACTTATAAATAAATAAATAAATAAAAAGCAAACTAATTTTCTTCTTTCCCAAGGGACACAAATTCTGCACAGCTTGTATCTTCTACAGCATTTGTATTGAATACTGTTTGGATCAGTATCTAGATGCACATGACTTGTACTAGCCCTCTATATAGAGGCAAGAGTTCAGTCACTGTGGCATAAATGAACTTGATGGTGCTGCACAAAGCGTGTATAAGTGTAGTGATTAATAGAATTTCTGCACCTTGTAGTCTAAAAATGCGCAAGAGGGTACAATACAAAGCAGAATGAAAGTGAACAGACAGAGCGGGGGAGTGTTTTCGCAGCACAAATCACTCGTAGGAGGTTCACAGACAGTCTAGGTTAGATCTCTGGTAGAAATGGGGGTGGGTGAGACAGAAAAGAGCCAGAAATATTAATTGCAAAGTTCATTAAAAATGAAAAATTAAAAAAAAAAAAACAACGTACCTATCTTAAACCTTACGGATTTTCATTGTTTAACATGCTGTATGATTCTTACTTGAACAGGTAGAAAAGCACACTAGAGCAACTCCACTGAGCACAGGGGGCACATGCTAAAACTCATCACAAATGGATGACAGCAGCCCTCCAAAGGCTCCCCACCTCATTACTGGGGAAGGGCTGCTCTGGACATCCCAGCACAACCCACTGAGTTCACCTTTACAAACTCAAGAGAATTACCTTGCTACCATTCAGATTGCCCAGCTCTGCTGCCAGTCAAGTGATTTCCAAATTTATTTCCACGTAGCTTGCAAACAGTCTAACTCAAGAATTAAAGAGAAGGTCACTGAGTTAAACCATTTCTGGGGCTCTTTGACTGATCATTCTTTTTTAATCACGTGTTTATTTAGCAAGGGTTTGTACTAAACTCCTCACTTTTTCAATAGAAAAAAAAAAGTGTGTTTCCCTTGACCAAAAAAAACACGATACAATGACAACCACTCCCTTTCAAGGTCACCAGGTACACAATTTATGAGTGAAAGGACTCTAACTGGAGGCTGTGCAAACGAAACAGTCACATAACATTAATGTCCCCTGGTGCTCACACCAAAAGGAGGAGCCTTTATAATTCATGTCATGGGGGAGAAGGGGCACGCTTTCAGCAGCGAGCACCATCACCTAACCCAGGCAGAACACAGAGCTGTGCTCCTTCCCTTCCTGCAGATATCAGAGGAAGCAGAAGGGGAGGCTCATTTTTAGCAGTTCCGAACAAAAGCCAAATGCGAGAGAGAGTTGTGGGTGACAAGGAAGCAAGTCACCTGGAAACAGCTACAGTGGCAAGCACCATTTTGAGACCCAGTAAGCTCTAATTCCTGAACAATGCTTTTCTGTGCCATAACAGACTTGCCAGAACAACTTCTGGAACAGATACAGCTTCCGAGTGCCATCTGCTGGTTACATGGCTGCACACTTGCAGGCCTCCATACTGGCATAAACGATGGAGGAACAATGCCCAGGAAGGAAGCTATGGGTTTCCATGGGTGCCAAAACAGCAAACCAAACTGCAGCAGATAAATTGTTTTTCCTCCTTAAGGACAGAGCCTCTGCTGAGACAGTAGTTTATTTTTAAACAAAGGGTAGTTGTAACTGCTAAATATTCTGATGGGGTTTAACGTGTGTGCTTTGTAGGGAGAAGTTACTGAAGAAGCATTCTATTTCCAACCAAACCATGGAAGAAGATGATATGAAACAATAGGAAAAAAAGACACACTACCATTTAATTAAGATTCACAGGATGCTTTTTATTCAAATTTTACTTACTTTGGCAAGTGCAAGAATTTTCCATCTACACCGTTTTGCCTGTGTGATCCATCTATACTTACCAATCAAACTGGCAAACATAATAGGAAAGGACATTCCTGCAGCTTTAATTTGCTGTCTACAGACAACTACAAATCACATTGGCTTAATTCTTTGTAATGTATTTATTCCAAAGTAGCATCTTTTGTGATTTAAGCCTACCCAGACTTACCGCTGATTTATGATCATTCGCTATGATGATCAGCTGTTGTGCCAGACCGTTCAAAAGCCTTGTTCGAAGTGAGAGGTCCTCAAAGTCATGGCGAAAGGGAAATGCAATTCCATCAATCACCACCAGTCGGACCTCAACACAGAAGAAAAGGAAAAACTGCCATTACTATCCTACAAACTGAAAACAAAGAGCTGTAAGATCTCTTTTTAACAGCTTCGGGATGTTTTATATAAGGTGATAATTTTCTATACTCTCATGGATGCCAGTATCAAATAAAACTTATTGTTATTGCAGACAATCAGCATTGCACAAAAGAGTACGAGGTAAAGAACCTCAAGCTCCAAACGCACTAGAATGCTTGCTAAGTGCAGTACTGTATTCACAGAACTATACTTCAGTCAACTCTCCACGAACGCTTCATTTCACCTTCTCCCTCAAAAAATAAGAGCCAAACCAAAACCAGAAGACATGCTGTTTGCAGTCACTGTTAATATCATCACATTCTGAAGGTCCCATCTATCTCGGAAGCATTCATTTTAACAGATGCTTTAAGATAGTCCAGACGCTATGCAATGGAGCTGAGTATCTATCCTGCCTGGAGACGCTTGCTTTGCTGAATTACGGCTTTTGTAGCAATCATTAGCTGAGCACAATGCTGCTGCAGGCTCATCACCCTCAAGACACTACATAAACATTAGTCTGGGATTTTGATTTATACTAACTTAATTTGTTGTAGCTGTTCTGTTGACCCAAATTTGCCTGAAATACAGAAGGGAGATGGATTGCCTTACGGTGTTCACGTTAAGCTGTCTCTAAAATCTTGGCTATCTGCATTAACGTACAAGACAACAAAGTGGAAACAAGAAAATTCTCATTTTCTGTATATTGATTTAACTCATTTAGTAGAAAGTAGCTTTGTGGCTGGAACATATAAGCCTGCAGCAAACACAGTGAAATGGCCCTGGGGCTCCAACTGGAAGAAAAAAAATCTTTATTTGAAAAGAACACTGAATAGTTGGAACCAAAATAAGATGTTCTTCTCTTATCATTTTTCTCCTTCCTGCAAATTAATTTCTATGAGCCTGTTCATCTTCACCGTGTATAATTGTTGAGTGTAAGAACAATCAGTTTAACAGTATAAACATGACTCACGTTAAAAGGGAATATATACATAGTTATGTAACTTGCCTATCAAATTAAAATCCAGGTAGGATGTAATTTAGTTTATTTTCTTCCCGCTGCACTTGTTATAAAATAACAACACAACCTCGCTTTGAAAAAGTTGATAATATATACCCTTCACATCAGAGTTTTTCTCTGAAAGACCTTAATGAATTGTTTATTATGACAAGGATATTTTCTAAGATAGTCTTTTATACTTTATCATTTCTCTTACTACTAGGATCTTAAAGTAACTTGTATCACCCCCTTTCTTTGCATCTCTCCTAACAAAACCTAAAACCTGGAGATTTTCCTGCAGTCCCCAGTCTCAGCTCCAGATCTACACAGAAGGATCAAACTAATTTTAATGAGAGCTAGATTGCAATGAGCAATCTGTCGAGCCACTTATAGCCTGTCCAAGGAACCACCAGAAGGTCTTATGGTTTTCCTGCAACCTTCAGTATTTCAGGCTCCAGGCCAAGCAGCAATAATCAGCACAGATGGTACCAAAGAACTGCAGCCCAATGTAACTGTGCTAATGAAGCCGTGTTCTTTCCACAAGAGCAAACACAACAGGGCACCGTTAGTACCTGGCAGAGAAAGGGAAATACCAGACTACACTATGCAAAAGTAAGACTCCCATCTGTGCTTTCAAGATCATAGCTTCCAAAAATGGAAATGATATGCAAAAAACAATTTAACCAAACAACACTGATTTGTGCTCTGTTGCAACGAGGCACAAATCTCCTTCCCCGAATCCTGCTCGGGAGTGATCTGCTGTGTAGAACCTAGAAATCTGGAAGGGAGGTGGAGAAAATATGCCTTGCAACAGCATTTCACTAAGAACTAGATGGTAGGCAACTTTTTGGCTGTAGTCCACCCAAGAGTTAAGCTGCAGGCTCTCGTTGCTTGTAGCAACAGAAGATGTACTGGAAAGAAGTTACAGTCACTTTCTGGATGCCAAGATGTGCAGGATGCTTCTGGTCCTCAGTGATCTTCTAGGGGGAAAAAACTGGCACTAGGTCCTTCTGATCCCCCTGCACAACGGTCATCACACTGCAAGGCAGTTGTGTGATGATTCCTAAATCAGTCCTCATAGAAATATAACTTTTGTGGCAACAAAGATCCAGTACCCTCACCAAATTCGAGATTCAGAATGGTGACAGCATTGGTAGCAAAAGCTAATTACTTTCAGGAGTAATTGGGACAGGAATGAAAAGCAAACAAGCTTTACATTTGTACTCTGGCATCAGACAGTATATTACTGCCAGCCAAGCTGATGAGGCACCAGCATGTTACTCTTATTATATCAGAGAGCATCCTTGAAAATCTTTAGTGGGAAAATGAATGTTATCTTCAGGTAAGTCTGCAATAACTCTTACCTTTGAATGCTCTGAAAGAAAGTCTGGGAGCAGATAGACCTGTGCTAGAAGCTCTATGTAGTCACGGCAACGGAAGTAATATATGTGAGAAAGGATACTTTCAAGAGAAAAAGTCTCCAAAGCCTTCTGATGATCTGAGAATAAATAGATGAATAACTGAGTCAGAAATCCATGCTAGCGCATTGCTACTATCGTCATTCCACCATACTATGCCTTCCACATACAGCAACAACAGCAGCAATCACCCCAAAAACTTTGTTAAGACAAACAGTGAAGGTAAAGAGTGTGGAAAACATGTCTTCCATCTGGCTGGAAAGTCAGGAAGGTAGCGAGCAGATGCTATCTCAGCACTTGCACGTGGGTACACTTGAACCTCCAAGGGAGTGTGCCAAAAATGAAAAATTAATTTCTGAAAAAGAACTTTTCCTGTAAATCATTTTCAAGCCAGAACACCACTAGAGGACAACAGTGAGCATTAATCATGCATTGTTTAATGTACAGGAAGTAGCCCATTTATCTTGGGCTAAAAGTGTCCTTTTATCTTTGTTCAAACACCGTTCAGCCATGCTGCCTTAAGAAATTCTGCCTTTTCTCTTTTTCCTTAGCTGCTCTTCCTGTCCCTGCACTGCAGCACCTTATCCTTCAGTTTTCCCGGCAGAGCTGTGTTTGCTTTTGCTGTAAATTCAATCATTAAAGTGATTCATGTTTAAAAAAGATAAACCAAGATCCCTAAAACAAACAAAAAACTACCAACGAATCATCACCCAGAAAAAAGAGTTATTCTTAAACTAGATCAGCTCAGCCTGCAGCATGGCTCCAGTCACAGTGACGCAGTTCACAGTATCATACGTAGGGGTGGAAGTAAAAGGCTGGCAGCAAGAACTGCTTAAGCCAGCACTGCTGCTGAAACTCTCAAACTGTAAAATAGCAGCCTATGACACACCAGTTTCACTCAGATCCCAGCCTACTAGACAGAAAGAAACGTGTCACAGAATCATTACCTTCTTCTTGATGAGCTTCAGCAATTAGCTGGCAGTGCCGCACACAGGCGGCTGCAATATCCGCTACTCTGTCTACCATAAAACTTCCTTCAGTGTCAATGAACACCGCTTCTCCACAGACACCCCCGAAGCATTCTGGAATCTGTACATCTACTGCCAACTGCATGCTGTCATGGGAAACAAAGACAAAAACATAAACATGTTTGTTACAAGCATCTTCCCTCCTCACTACATTTCTGCTGAGGAATACATGGAAGAGGAAGGTGCCTAGCCATCATCAAACTGCATATTGATCAGAACTCTCATTGTAGTTAAATTCAACAAAGAAAAGTGATTCTCAGTTGCACAAAAGTAATCTAAAAATAAAATACCATAGCTGTGTTTTCCCAACACCAGGCGCTCCACAGACCTCAGTGATCTTTGTCAGCTGCACGCCACCTCCCAGAATATTGTCTAGGGCCGAACAAAAGGTGATGATGAAGCCCTGCGCCTGCTCTTCTTCCAGAAGCTCCAGTGCTGTGCACTTTCTGGTGGTGCCAGCTCCCCCAGCAGTCCTTGCTGCATCGCCAGAACATTCCTGCCTTACAACCTGCAATGCCTCCAGTGCCTCTTCTTTGGAGATTCCAATTTCTAGGAGAGACAAAAATCATGAAATGTTACCTTAATTTTATAAACAGCAATTTAAAATACAGACAGTACAACTTTTTAACAAAATGTGCCAATTCTGATGCATAACTCAAAATTATTAATTCTTTTAATGTAATAGTGCACAGAGCTTGCCAGCATCTCCGGAACTAAAGACCTTATTTTCAAAAGAGATGATTTTCAAAGCAACTCAGACCAATGATGCACTGGTGGCAATAAGCAGTGTGTAAATAAAAAGCCCAGAGCACTGTTCACAGATGCGGTTAGGATCTGGGAGAGCAATGTGCATCGTCTACACTGAATGCACTGCTAAGTTAACGTCATTTGAAGCAAATACGGCCCTGAAAAACAAAGTCAGGCTGCAGACTAGTAAGTGGTAGTGACACCTACTGCTGGCACCGTGAGTACTTGGGGTATTCCGGGGCTGAGCACCTTCACACCTTATTTTTAGATGTGAAGCACAGCCCTAGGCACAGAAGCGAGGCAGCACAAACACGCTTGGGTACATCTTTACACACGGGGAGGCCAGGATCTGGCTACCACTACAATGGATCATCATAGAGAGCAAAATTTCTAATAATAAAAAGCACGGTGCGCTTCTTAAAAGGGCTGTACAAATCACATTGGAGATTCTTGAAAGGAAAAAAGCTCCTTAACTGTACGCGTTACTTTCTTATGCTTAAAACAAAAGCAGCTTCCTAACTGCTTACGGTGGCTGACTGTGCTTCAAACGTGCAAGGGGGGAAGTCAGCGAGAGGGCATATTCTGAATTTGTAGCATCCCATTTGTGTTTATCACTAAACTTTTTTTTGCAAAAGGGCATATTCTGAATTTTAGCGTCCTATTTGTACTCATGACTCAACTTTTTTTGTGAATTTCGTAGGGTTTTTTTGTTTGTTATTATTTTATCGGAAACAGGAGGGAACTTTTGCCCATTTTCTTCCTTAGGTGTAGAACTCCCTAAACATCCCCCCCCCTTACCCTGTCCCCTCAGAGCGACTCCTCAGGCAGCACCGAGCCCTCCCCAGTCCCCCCCACAACCCCGGGCCCAGCCCCGCGCCCCCCCCCCCCCCGCTTCCCCCCGGAGCCGACCCGAGCCCTCCCCATGCCTCTACCTCTGCTCAGCCCGCAGGGCCCGGTGTCCAGCAGCTCCTGCGCGGTCTGGAAGCCGGCAGCCGCCAGCCTGGCCCTCAGCGCGGGGCCGAGCGGCAGGCTGCCCACCTCCCTCTGCATACCGCCGCCCCCCCCCCCACGGGCCGCGCTAGGCCGCACCGGGCCGCGCTAGGCCCCGCCTAGCGACCGGGGGGGGGGGGGGGGGAGCACTGCGCATGCGCCGCCCGCTGAGGCGCGAGGAGAGCCGGCACGTGACCGCGGCCGTTAGGGGGCGGTTGAGGGCGGTTGGTGCTGAGGGGGCGCTGAGGGTCCTTGGGGGAGGGTGGGCTCCGTCCTCCCTTCAGCCCGTCAGAGAGGCCTCTGTGACCCGCAGGTGTGAGAACTGTGCTGGTATTTACCCGCTGTCAGCTCTCGGCGACCTTCCCTGGGACCCTCTCCCCTCATCGGGGTGTCAGGGCCTGGGGCAGGCTCTCCTCAGCGACCTGCCGGGCTCAGCGCCTTCGTTCTCTCCTCAGGGTCCTCGAGGAAGGAGCGGCCACTGCTCAGAGTCAGCTGCTGGTGTGTCGGAAGCGAGGAGTAAGTCCTGCTGTGGTGATTTGCAGCTATCTGCCAATTTGTGTTGACGGAAGAGGATGGCGCACGCGCTCCCGCTTCCAATTCCCTGCCCCGTGCAGCTTGGGACGACAAGAGGGGACTCCCCCGAGGCTCAGATGCATGAGTGTGTCAGACAGGGGAACTGCGTCAAGGTGAAGAAGCTTCTGAAAAAAGGTAAAGCTTCAGTTTAGAGAAGTCATTGCAGGAAAGGTTTACTTACTCCTGTATGCTTGTGTTTGTGGTAAACAGGTAGAATCAGCATACTGTTAATTCAGTTTTGTCATTGAACAGTGTTTACAAAAGGTAGCGTGTTGGGTCTTTTCTGGTAAACGGCACCAATAAGTAAAAAAAAGCATGAAGAGAAGTAATCTGGAAAGACTTAAGGTTTTAGTTGCAAGGTTACAGTACCAAAATCGTAAGGAAGTAATTGAATGCTGTAAAACTAACGTTCTGGAAGTCTGCTTTAGGAATATGTGCATAGAGTTTAAATTTTAGTTCTGCTTGCAAAGCTCTTAAAGTACCGCTTAAATGCTGGCGTTTTTAGAACCCACATTTGTAATGACAGGGAGCAAAGAGCACTGCAAATGAAATGTAGTATTTATGCAGTTCTGCTCCGTTATTACAAGCAGCTCTGTTTCCAACTTGGAGATTCCAAGAGCAGAACACTGATAGCACAGAAACACTGGGACAAAAAGCAAGAAGGAGGCAGTAGGGACAAAACAGGGAGCTCGAGGTGTGGTTTCTGTCCCTGGACGCAAGAAATATGACTGTGCGGGTATTGTGGGATCAAATGTCCTGTTTTTCAAACCGTTTTTAGGGATGTGAGCAGCAGGTGCAGCTCCTGGGGGTGCGACTCCGCTGCAGCCCTGCGGGGCGCTCCTGGAGCGCTGCGGGGCGGGGCCGGCCGCGGGTGCGTGTGATTGGCCGGGCAGCGCTGCATGCAAATGAGGGGGCGTGTCCATGCAACCCACTCGCGGGGCGCTCCCGGGGAGCGTGGGGCCGCAGCGGGGGCGCGCCCGGCGGCGGGGGCGCGGAGGGGCGCGGGGAAGGGGGGAAACAGGAGAATAGGGTGGGGACCGGGGGGTTGCCGTGACCTAGGGGCCGGTCGGCGGCCGTGGGACCCGTCGGGGCGGCGGTGTGAGGCCAGGACTATACTTTCAGGGATCATTTCTGTAGTTGGTAACTAGAGGAGTGTGATCGAAAGTGTCCGGCGTCACAAGCCACGAGGAGGAGCTGCGTGCTGTCTCCTGAGCGCGAGGCGGGCGGGCGGCGCTGCTGCAGTGCAGGGGCCTCCCGCCATCGATGACCGTTCCCGACTCCTTTATGGGGTCTGGGAGGGAGAGAGCACAGGCTGAGTGGTTTGTGTCCTTATTTTAACGGTGTCAAAAGCAGAGCAAATTCCTACCGTCTAACAGAGAGGGTGCGGTGCTGCCAAGAGCTCCGCGGAAGCTCCATGTCTGCGCAGGGGGCGTTCAGGGGTCTCCACCCCAGTGTTGCCCGGACTGGAGCAGGCTGCGGGGCTCCAGGGATGCAGCGAGGTCCCCTTATCCCTGTCCCTGGGTGGCCACAGGCACTATGGGGCCGGCAGAGCCGGCTCGCTCCGCCTGCTCACTGCACGCCACCCCCGGGAGGCCGCGCCGTGTGGCCGCGGTGTCGCTCACGGGCACCGGAGCTCCTCGCTCAGCACGGTCACGGAGCGGCCCCGTTACGGCCCCACGCGGCCGCTGTTCCCGGTGCCACCGCTGCTAACGCCGCTGCTCCGCTCACTCCGCGGCGCCCCGTGCCCGCGCAGCCGCTGCGCTGCCTCCAGGGGGCGCCCCCGGCCCCGCTGCGTGGAGGAGCGGGAGCGGTGCCCACCCTCCTCCCTCCCTGAGAGCAGCGAACCTGATTGGCCGGGCAGCGCTGCATGCAAATGAGGGGGCGTGTCCCGTTAAACCAGCTCGCGGGGCGCTCCCGGGGGGCGCGGGGCCGCAGCGGGGGCGCGCATGGCGGCGGGGGCGCGGCGGGGAACGGGGAGAGGGGGAAGGCTGCGGGGCCGTGCGGGAACCGGGGGGTTGCCGTGAGCTCGGGGCCGGTCCGCGGCCGTGGGACCCGTCGGGGCGGCGATGTGAGGCCAGGACTATACTTTCAGGGATCATTTCTGTAGTTGGTAACTAGAGGAGTGTGATCGAAAGTGTCCGGCGTCACAAGCCACGAGGAGGAGCTGCGTGCTGTCTCCTGAGCGCGAGGCGGGCGGGCGGCGCTGCTGCAGTGCAGGGGCCTCCCGCCATCGATGACCGTTCCCAACTCCTTTATGGGGTTTGGGAGGGAGAGAGCACAGGCTGAGTGGTTTGTGTCCTATTTTACTTATAAAAAAACAGATCTAATATGAGTGGTTTGAAGGAACGACTGCTGCTGCTCTCATTTCGTGTCCCACTGGAACTCGCTGTCCCTGAGCTGCTTCTTGCCAGGGCAGCTCCTGGTGACCCCCAGCCCCTCGGTGCCCATCCGAGGTAGCAGGGGCTGGCCCCAGAGTGATGAGAGGGGTCAGCCGCGCTGCTTTGGGTGTCGTTGTCCCCAGGGTCTGGGGGTGGTGGAAAGAACTGCTTCGGAACTCTGTTGGCACCCCGGTGCGGGGACTGCGTGGTGGTGTTCTGGAGCCGTCTGTTGTAGGAGGGAAGATGGCACGGAGGGTGCTGGGAGCGGTCCTGGGGGACTGGGCTGGCTCGGCAGGGGGCTGGGGAGAAGAAGCGTGCCGGGCTGCGGGAGGCACCGAGAGGCTGCGTGCCTCGGGGTCCGTCCGCAGCACCGTGACCCCTCGAGCAGGGCTTCCCGGGGGCTGGGGGGTGCTGCTGAGTGCCCTGCTCTGCGCGCTGCGCCGGGACACGGCGTGAGGCAGGATCCGCAGGCAGTGTGGGGCCAGGAGAAGCCGCTCCGTGTTGCGCTGACACCCGGCTGTCCCCTTCGGGTGACACCGCACAGCGCGGGGCTGCTGCTGCTGCCCTGCCCCTGCCGGCGGCTCGGCGCTGCCCGGGGACCACCGGCCCCGACCCTGCTCCGCGCTCCGGGGCTGCAGCGCGGGGACGGGGCCCCGAGAGCGGTGCGCCTGATTGGCCGGGCCGCGTTCTGCATGCAAATGAGGGGGCGTGTCCCGTCAAACGCGCTCGCGGGGCGCTCCCGGGGGGCGCGGGGCCGCAACGGGGGCGCGTCCGGCGGCGGGGGCTCGGCGGGGAAGGGGGAGAGGGGGAAGGCTGCGGGGCCGTGCGGGAACCGGGGGGTTGCCGTGAGCTTGGGGCCGGTCGGCGACCGTGGGACCCGACGAGGCGGCGGTGTGAGGCTAGGACTATACTTTCAGGGATCATTTCTGTAGTTGGTAACTAGAGGAGTGTGATCGAAAGTGTCCGGCGTCACAAGCCACGAGGAGGAGCTGCGTGCTGTCTCCTGAGCGCGAGGCGGGCGGGCGGCGCTGCTGCAGTGCAGGGGCCTCCCGCCATCGATGACCGTTCCCGACTCCTTTATGGGGTTTGGGAGGGAGAGAGCACAGGCTGAGTGGTTTGTGTCCTATTTTGCTTGTAAAAAACAGGTTTTTGGTTGTGGAAGCGGTAGCGTGACTCCTCGGGATGTTACAGATCCCTTTTTCCTAAAAGCCAGGCTGCTGCTCTGCACTCTGATTGTAAATCGATTTGTTGAGTCAAACCCGTCAAGGTGCCACAATATCCTTCTTATTAACCCTATAGGGGGCTTCATCTTATAGCCCTGGTGTTACCCACACTCATCTGCATTTATTCTTTTTTTTCCCTTTGTATATATGAAAGCACTGTGCAGAAGCAGGGGCATGGCATATAGAGTTACAAGCAATGACTACTAACTTTTCGTTATTGTTCAGTTAATACCACATTACATTTTCTCAGGATCTCAGAGGGAATGCAGTCGTCCATTTCAGAATAAATAGCCCACTGCTTTTTTTTCATGTGGGGAGAAAAATTGAAACACCCACCTATATAATCTTTTGTTTTCTTGTAGGCACCTTTGTTGATGCTGTGAATTCCATGGGGCAGACACCTCTCTTCACTGCTGCGTTGTTAGGTCTTGGTAAAATAGTGGATGTGCTGTTGGATTATGGCTCCGACCCTAATCAGTTAAGTACAAAAATAAGTTTATAGTTTTAAACTGGAACTGGTATTTAATCTTGTGGTGGGTTTGGTCAGTGTAATACACAATATTCGCTGTATATTATGAAGAAGTGCTTAACAGCACTTTTGAGCCAAAGCTCCTGAAATGCAAGTAGGTGCTTAATTTTCCTTTTTCCATTGTACCTGTTGCTGTTTGGGTATATGGAAGCTTTATATTTACGCTACTTACTTTCTCAGAGACTCAGCGGTTGAATTTGGTAGTGGTTGGCTGAAATCTTGATTTCATGTTCCTCAGTCGCTGTTATGATGGAAGCACCCCGGTCCATGCAGGTGCATTCTCAGGAAATCAGTGGATTCTTAGCAAGTTACTGGATGAAGGAGGTGATCTGAGAGTACACGATAAAGATGGAAAAAATCCACAGTGCTGGGCTATGTCAGCTGAAAAAGAAAGCAGTGCTCAGGTATGTGTGCATTTAAATGGATATATCTAATTAGTCACCCAGTGTTTGAGATTTTTTTGTAACATTTTCATATAATTTTCTTCAAAACCTTTTGCATATAAATTTCCTTAAGTGCCTACTTATTTGCAGTATTTCAAATAATGGGGTATTTTTTGTTGGCCAGAATTTATTAATTTAAAATGGAGTAACAGTTCTGATGTCATTTTTTCTTCCTCTCCTTCTCCACCCAGATGCTGGAATTTATACAGCGCTGTACATTCCACATGCAGGCTGCCATTCAGAATTTTCCCTGTGATCAACTCAGGAAGGTTTGCTCCTCAAAAGCACTGGTTTGTAGTCCATCTAGGTTTGGTGGCCTCGTTCAGGGGTAAGAAAATATTCTCATGTGCTGATGTATTGACCCTCCTGGACTCTTACCTCCATTTAACATGGTTTTGTTCCTTTTTGATGCTATTAGATTTGAAACCAAAGCATATTAGGAGTGATCATTCTTTTTATTTTTGTTATGGGAGTTCCGAATAGAAGTTGGTAGCTGCAGATGTCTCTTAATATTTACTCTTGAAATCAATGATAAGAAATACTGTATTTAGCAGTGTTAAAATGGCTGTAACATGAAGTAGTTTGTTTCTTGACTTTCCAAGGTCACTAAATCTTTCAGTGGTGTGTTTACAATAATTTCATGAGCTTTTATGTCAGATATTTGTTCGGAAAAATATACACCTGTGAAGCAAAGGTGATGCATGGTGCCTGTGTGCATATATCTATCTATCTATCTATATATCTATATGCATTTGGCCACCATGCTTGAAACATCATAATGGTGTATTTTATAAGCTTCAATTACTTACTTGCACAATAATTTGAAATTTCAGCATATGCATTACAATTATGACGTTACATATACATGGCTGTTATGTTATTTCTGCACTTTTCTTCTGCCTTGGCATATTAGTTACTCCTATTATGTTTTTGATATTTAGAAATGTTGACAGTCCTTTGGGTAGATTTCTGAAAGGTGGAGCTAATGCAGGCAGGAACATTTACAGCTTTGGTTTTGGGAAGGTAAGATGTTATGGATAATGGTTTTCTAATGATATTAGTACAGATTTCATGATTTTTGGTCAGATGATCTTGGCAGTAATTACCTTGCCTTCATTATTTTTGATTCTTAGCACATTCTTTCTACTGAAATGGTGGAAAAAAGCTGTGGGGACCCCAAATGTTCAGACCTTTAGTCATTGTCATTAGGCTTTACCAGAGGAAGCTGGTTTGGAAAAACAAACAAACAAAAAACCACAACAGTAAAGTCTTTCCCGTGACTGTTTCTGTGTTCCTTATTCAATTCCACTAGAAAGTTAAGCTTTTCGTATAGATAACCTTAAGGCTTTATTGTGATGCTTTCGCTAATATTCATGTTGCAGTGATTGGGTTAAAGTTTTTAGTGAGTTTGTGGCAGATACAATGCAGGTCTTGGGAACTGTTGCACATTCCTTTCGGTTTATGTATGGGTGCTGTTTCAGTTCTATCTTGCAGGCAGCAGGCATCTAGGGTACTTGGCATCTCTCCCTATTATTGGGGAAAGAGAAGTGGTTCAGGCAGATGATGAACCAAAGTTTTCTTACCATGTTGGACCGTGCATGATCATGACAAAGTGAGTGAGATCAAAGGGATCTTACCCCCTCTTCATGTGTATCTGTTGCTGTTCAGTAGCAAACTGTACAGGGCTTAGTCTGGGTTGCTTTCCTTGTCTGGTGTGAATACATCCACTATTCCATTTTGGAATCACAAAATTCTTTGGAAGTAGTCTTTGGAAGTAGTCTTGTAACCAGAGGGTGAAGGGGGTGGGGATATGAACCTGCAAAAAGCGTGTTGTAGATACTCCTCTTCTCCTTGTAGCTTAATGTGGGGAAGCAGCAGAGTTACAGTGAAGGAACTCAGCTTTGAGCCCCATCAGAACTGCAGTAAGCTGCGCTTAGCTGATCTTCTCATTGCAGAGCAGGAGCACAGTAGGTAAGAACAAGTGAATGTGCAGTGGGCACAGGTGCTGCAGGGGTCTGAGGCTAGGAGAAGGCCTGACAGTCTTCCTGAGCTGAATCGCACTGTGACTCTGCTTTCTCTCCAAATGAGAAATGCAGGTCGTCTTCTCTCTCTTCCTACTCCATTTTCTTCGCTATGTATAATACAGGAGAAGATGATACTCTCTTCTGATAGGTCTGTGTGAATGCTTCATTGCATTTTCCTGGATGGCTTGCTTATAGATTGCCCTAGCAGCAGCAGCAAGCCCTATTATTTAAGAAATAAATCTTCCTAATCTACTGTTCTTTTCTAATGTTGGCTAGTTAAACAATAAGTTAGAAGCATTCATGTTGTATTTGTAAAAAGACCCAGAGGGCCAGTACTCTGTCTTTTAATCTCAGATTTGTTATAACTGTTTTCCCCTCTCCCTTTGCAGTAAACTCCGTCATCCGCATTTGCTGCAGTTGATGTCTGTTTGTCTGTCTAGTGATTTGGAGAAGATCCGTTTAGTATACGAAAGGGTAAACTTTGGCTCTTTGTACAGCATCCTTCATGAAAGGGTAATCGGAATACTTGTAAATACTGTCGTAAATAGTAATTATTTGAGAGAAAGGAGTTCAATAACTATATTTGCAGTCTTTACTCATGTAAAATACAAAATCACTGGTCTCTATTAAGGTTTCTATTTCATTGCACAGTATTGGATACTCTGTATATGCTGGTGAAGTTTGCCATTGGCGAATACTTCAGTTGACGTTTAGGTGCAGTTGCATTGGATTTCTTGTTTAGTATTGATCTTAAAATGGCTGCTATTAAATTCCATTGAACTTCTGCATGTGATTGCACCGCAAATGTGGTGAGACCAGCTTTTGTCCTTTAATATATGCATGCAATTTGCTGCAGGCTGCTTGTGTATAACAATGAAGGCGTGAGATCGGTTGCATTTTTTTAATCAAGCAGTTTGTATCTTGTTATTATCACTCAATATTTTTCTCTTATTTTTTCACAGTTAATTGAATCCTTTTTTTTTTTTTTTTCTCTAAGTGTCCAAGTACAACATCTAAATTATGGATAAGTTGCAGATAAAGACAGGAGATTCTAAGAGTTGATTCTAGTTCAGGGTGAATTTTGGCATCGTCTTTTTCCTTAATTTCTGTTTAATGTATTAGTAGTTTGTTTGGTACTGAGAAACGTGTATGTTGTTCAGAAAGTGTAATTCGTATGACTTTTACTACAAGGAAATAAGAAATGATTTTTACTACCATGAAATACATTTCATTTTTGCTTTCTTTGCCTCCTAGTGTACAATGATTTCTCAGTACTTCAGGCTTTAAAGACCTGCAATACAAAATGGGAACTTCTGTTGTTTGTTTTTTTTTCAGCGCACAGAATTTCCAGTGCTGCGCATGGAGACAATTTTGCATGTACTGCTTCAAATTAATGATGCTTTGCGTTTTCTACACTCCCGGGGGTTTATCCATCGTTCGATTACATCCCATGCTATTCAGATCGTTTCTTCTGGAGAGGCAAAGCTATGCAACATGGAATACATGATAGAGAGGTAAAGAATTGCCTCACTGTTTGTGGAGGGAACAAATACAAAGCCAGATTTAGTGCTAAATTCTGCTGAAGTGGTTTTGCAGGTGTCCTGCTTGATGACTAGGTGACTCCCCTGCCTCTGAGCTAGGCAGCAGAGTTACAGGAGAGAAGAACTAAATTATCACTGCTGAGGTACATTAAATTTGCTACAGGCTATGTGGCAAGTTTTAGGTGGACTTAGATTCTGCGTTAGGAGTATCTGAAACTATTAAGAGAAGAAGGTCTTCACTGGAGTTTAGAGGTACTGTCAGAGACAGAATATAATTTTACAGAAGAGATGAAATTTCTCCTTGAGTCACTAATTCTGTTGCTGGGCTGGAAATACTTTAATCGCCTTCTTGTTCTGAATTTGCACTTATGGAGGCTTGCCTAAAAGGTCCGAAGATCACACGCTACATTGGTCTGGGAGTAGTTATTAAGTGCCACCAGTGATGAGAAGAAGCTTTAGTACATCTTTGTCCCTTTTATAAGGGACACAATACATTTTTATCTGGTAAATTACTATATACTTGTAGAAGCCTCTTTCCTGCAGTGCGGCTGGATTTGAAAAGGAATAAAAGATCGGTTACACTGTAAAGAGAGAGAGTAAAATTGATAATAAACAAAAACTTGACAATGGAAATGTCATGAAATGAGCAAAGATATTTCCTAATGTCCTTGCAAACTCAATTTTTTACTAAATCCTGGCTGTTTCTTTTATTTACAGGTACTTGCAGCCTGCTGTGTAATAAAAAACACATAAATCACAGTTTGTGTGAGGAAAAAATTAGCTTTTAGACGTATGTAGACGTTGCAAAATAATTGACAGTCTAGAAGACACCTTTTTCTCTTTAGTCTGCAGTCTGCTGTGGGCACAGAATGCTGAAAAATTGGTTGTAAAAATACTATGGGGAACTTTTCAACTCTGACTATTGCTTGATGTAAAGTTTTTAAAGGAGTTCTTACTTCTGCAAGAAAAATTGTGTGCTCTACAATGCCAAAATACAGGATTTGTTGGTGTGAAAATACAACATATTTTTTTGCAGGTCTGCTTGGATCTTTTAGGTATTTAAGCTAGAAGAAGATACAACAAACTCAGGTTCTTAATTCTGAATGACACAGTTGTTTAGAGGAATGTGCAATTTATAACTTTTTTTCTCCTTTTGTATAGCAAAGATGGTGGAGAACACAGTGATCTGACTCGTATTCCTGTCCCAGTCCAGCTATTTAAATGGTGCTCACCTGAAGTAATCCTTGAAAAAGCTGTCACAGTGAAATCGGACATTTACAGTTTCTGTACAGTGATGCAGGAGGCCTTGACAGGTATGTGCATAAGCTTAGGCTTTTTTTGTCACTAGGGTAGCCCAATGAAGATTTTCAGTGCAGACTGTTTATTTTCCCTACGTGGCTGCATAAAAACCTTGCTGTTATTGCACATACAGAATTAACCTGGAGGAGGAACCCACCAGGCAAAAAACAAATGTTGATGACAGTGGCAAAGACTGTTGGGGACACTTGTAAAGTGTAATTGAAAAGCTTGAAATTGCCTAACTAAGGGATGAGATTAATGGTAAGCAATATAAAGATAGAATTTTGTGTGTGTTGGATTGCTGCTGTTAATCTCCTTCGTGCAAGGACAGCGAAATACTCAGTTAATTTTTTTTTTTTGCAATATACAAAAAGAGTTTGTGCACCTTTCATCCTTTTCATGAATGTGAAAATTTGCAGGTAAACTTTTATTATTTGTTGACTTGGACTATTTTGACAGATAAATGGGGTAAAAAATTATTACTCTGAAAATTTAACCTAGAAGGGTAGCTGGTTGAGCATCCACTGTTGGCGTGAGATAGGAAGATGCCAGGCTGGATTCTGGATTGAATACTGGTTTGGTTTCTGACAGCAGTTGCAACTTACAGAACATGCAGACAAAATGCTTCCTTGCTTTTGATCACTCTCTCGTTTCCGTACCTCCTGCCCCTCCCTTAATATACAGGTTGTGACATAAAATCTGTATTTATGCGTTGCAGAGACCCTGCCCTGGAAAGGTGTTGAAGACTCAGTTATTAAACAACTCATAATGTCAGGACAGCACTTAGAAGCGGATGTCAGACTTCCTATACCTTATTATGGTATAGTAAAGTCAGGGCTAGAACCTAAACAGAAGAACCGCTCCATGAACCTTCAGGATATTCAGTATATACTGAAAAATGACTTAAAGGTGATTTCCAGGATAGTAGCCGTTCATGTTTTAAAAATGGAAGCGTTTTATGTTCATTTGGATTCAAGTTGTTCACCTTAAATCTAGGTGGGAGGTTTTTTGTGTGAAATCTGAACAGTAAGTATCCTTCTCGGATCACGGAGGCAAACCACATAGAAGGTGGAGACTAGATTGGTCAATTAAAGATGCCTTTAAAAGTATTTCTTGTGTTGCAGGACTTGACTAAGTCTCAGACTGGGCACACTGATGAAATGTCAAAAGTGCAAAGGCCTGCTGTTTTCGCAGATATAAACATCTGCTTGGCATCAGCTTTTAGCTACCAGAAGAGAACACTGGGACTGCATGAAAAAGAGGTAACAGAGGCTGGTAAGTTTGTTCGTTTGTTTGTTTGTTTTATCAAGGTGTTGTGCATCCTTTGCTGAGGATTTTTCTCAGTCCACAAAGATCTACTGTAAACAACTGAAATGGGAGCACTTACAGATTTGATGACATAGATTGAAAACAGAAAGCAATTAGATCTGTATTTTACCTGCCACCCTAACTATTAATGTAAACTCAAGACTGTATGTCAGGTTAATAATTGCAGTTCAGGCACACTGCTTTCAGCAGAGCTGTTAAATGCTGCTTATGTATTATCTAAAAGGTGTTGACTGTTAAATGTACAAAAGCAGTGTGTCTGATGGACATCTGGAGGAGTAGCTAAACACCTAATATCAAATTTTTGCAGACAGCTCTCCTGCCCCAAGATACTCTCTTATTCCTGAGGAGAATAATGCTTTAGTAGACTATGAGGCATCGAGCAATCTACAGCCAGTTGCACAGGAAAAAAATCATGACATAGATTCTGAAGTCCAGGCGACCTGCAGTGTCAGTGATGTGGATGACAGCCTCTGTAGCTTTGAAATGAATGAAATCTTTGCCAGTTACCCAGAATCTCAAGAAGACTTCCTGGAAGAAGGAGCTGGAGTAGGTCAGACTCTAAAGGATAAAGAAAAGCAGCAAAAGGTAAAAGATAAGCCTGCCCTCAGAGACCTCTTTGTGTCCCCTGGAGCGTCATGTGAGGAAAAGCCAGCTTCTGAGGAAGGTAGCTTTTCAGACTCAGTCACAGAGGATACTACAGAAGAGGAGGAAGGAGCAAGTGAGGTCTCTGACCTGTGCCTGCTGGCACAGGTGAGAGGAGATGCTGGGAGAAGAATGAGTGGTCCGTCCCCAGATGAGCAGCACATCAGTAAATGTGTCCTTAATTTAAAGATCATTCAGAGCATGTTGCAGCAGGCAGCAGATTCCCTGTGCAGAACAGAGTTAAAACTGGACAAATTCATTGCCAATGAAAGACAAAATAAGCTGCTCCAGGAAATGGGAATGTATCAGGTTTCTAAGCAAACTTTTAATGACAGACATTGGAACAGATCTGATGATATCTACGAAAATACCAATAACCCTTTTTCTGGAGCTAATATTTTTTTATGGAAAGCCATAGGTCCACCCTCAAGTGACTATATTCCACCTCTGGTAACACGTGAGGCACGAGGAGGTTTGGGTGGAAATGGTTTCCAGGCTTTTTCAAAGGCAGCAGGGGAAATGCAGGCAGCTCAGAATGAAAAGTGGAAGAGCTTTCATCAGATGCGTAAGAGTAAAAATGAAAACAACCAGCATGATCTCAGCTTCAGTGGGGTGAAAAGCCTGGATAACCAAGAGGGCCTAGACCGTGAGGTAAAGTGTGGAGCAGGTGTTTGTTACTACTGTGTTCTTTAATGGGTTTATGGTAAAGAGAAAGTTACAAATGGCATCCAAGAGAAAGGAATAATCTGTCTTTTAAAATGCATGTGCATGCTATATGCATTATATATAGAAAACAAAATGGTCAACTCAGTGTTGCAGTAGTAATCTTATTTTTTCCCCAGCAAAATACTTGTCTAATAACTGAGGAGGGAGTAAAATCTTGTGCTAAAATTGATGTGGGACTGTTAGGGAAAATGGCAAGCAGAGAAAGATTATTTTTTTACTACTTTTTTTGGGGGTGTAGGGCAGTATACTTAGTTAAGGAGGTCAGAGCTGCCCCTTAATGATCTAGAATTCTTTATTAACTGTAAGTAGCTGACATGCTTAGCTGAAAAAGAGAGAAATGTGTGTTGTATCTGCTGTGGGACTGATCTTGGGTCATTAGGTCTACTTCCTCTGGGAGCCAGGTGTCATGACAGTCCGCTTACATACACATGAAACCTGCTATAGCTCCAGGCAGAGCTTTTAATAAGTTAAGGCCTGGAGTTGTGATCCTTTCACTTGAGAAGTACTACTGATACTGAAATAAAATGTAGGAAGTAAAATTTGCATGATCTGGTTCTTAGTATGTCCCATAGACAGCTCAACTGATAATTAACAGAGTGCCCAACGTGCTGAATCATGGCTTGTTGGACTCGTTTCAGCATTTACTCCCACGTGTATCTGTAAGATGCAAAAATAAGTTCAACTTGCAGTGTCAGAGAGGGAGTGATTCACATTCTGCAGCAAGTGGAAGTGAAGAAGAGAGGTGGTAAGTTTTGATCACGTTCACAAAAGAATTAATTCTAGCAGATTCATCTTGCTACAGCCACTGTCAAAAGTAGATACATCCAGGATAAAAGATGGCATTGAATGTTTTTACAGTAAGCCAGAAGCCATCTGTCCAATTAGGACCCTACCGTGACTCATTGTCAGCTGCAGAGCTGACAGGGTAACTACTGCAACAGGGCAGTTACCTCTATAGAGTGGTATTCAGACAGATTGCGAATGCTTTTCTGATAGAGGTCAGTAGTCTGAAACTAACAGTGCCTAAGGAGAGCAATCTAATAGTGAAGCTAGTAGTAAGGCGGCTCTTTTCTCTGTACACAGCCTCATTCAGTTCTCGGTAGAAACACTCTGGCTTTTATAGGAGTAGGATTAGGCCCTACATTAGGGGCTGTGGGACAACTTCTAGTGTTCTATTGACTGGGAATACTTAACAGAATACGCTTGTGCATTAACAGTTTCTCTTGTCTTGTAATAATTTATCATAGGTGCTATCCAAAATCAGCTTCTGAAATTTACAGCACAAAAATAAGTGAGGAGAGAAGGATGAGGCAACCAGAGTGGAGAAGTAAGTAAATCGGCGTTAACGTTAGCAATCTTACTGCAGTGCAGTGCATTAAAACTTAACACATTTCGTTAGTTTACAAAGGTCTGTCTGCCTTAATCGCTTTATTAGGCTGTTCTTGGTGGAAAACCAAATGAGTGGAATCCAGCATCTTGTGCATTCAGGCCATGGAATAATCACAATCACACTAAGATGGTTTGACTATAAAGCTCAAGGAATATCTGACCCTGTTTCAGAGGATGTAAGGGAGGGACAGCATATGAATTTAGAAAGGGTAGTATAGCAACGACCAGTGGGTGGCAGTAAAGAACGAATAATAGAGAATGCAAACTAACAAAAATTATTCATGTGAAGGCTTGTCTGTATTGATTTATGCAGGTTTTAAATTTAAATAGAAGGAAGTGTCTAGTTCTTCTCTGTATAAAGGAATACACAGGCTTATAATTTTAGCATTTCCAAGTATGCAGATACAATGAAACATGGGAAAGGGTTTGAAGGTTTAGATCCTGTTGCGCAGGCTGGAGATTTTGTTCTTTTGTGTAGATGAAGTAAAGCAAATGGCCAAAAGAGTGGCCTCAGGACAACTGGAACTGATTTCTACAAATCCAACCAGTGAATGTACATCTGAAAGTGAAACGGAGAGTATAGAGGAAGCCTTTCAACATGTCGCCATTAGGGTCCAAAAAAGTCGAGACCAACAGAGAGAGAGATGGCGTGCAGGTGACAACGTTGAGCCTTGGGATGTGGGTTGTGAGGATAGATCTGCATCTGAGGAGAGTGATTTGGAGTCAATGTTCATAAGTTCTGGGGGTAAGGCTGAAAAAAGGATTATTTCATCTCCCTTTTTGTCTCTTTCCATCTCTCAGCAGATTTCATCTCCTGCGATTTTGTTAAAATAATTGGCCATCTTCTCTTTCAGAGTCTCCTGTCCAAAGCAGGTCAATGGCTAAGGCATTGGCTAACATAACGTAATACTCAGTTCTGTTATTTAATAACTGGATGTAATGTCCAGTGAGCGTGGAGACCCTTCATCATCATTAACATATATTAGTATGGGAGACCCAAAGCTTTTAAATCTATGGCTATGCTCTCACACCTTTATTTCTTTTAATTGGAGTTGAAAGGTGCTTTTTCTGTAGCAGCACAGTACAGACAGTGTTTTTGTAATAGTTACAGATAAAGGAACAAGGAAAGCTTCACCTGCTTAGATTAATGCTGTCTTCTGCCTGTCATTTCTCCATGTTTTTGGCAGACAGTGTAGTTTTACTCTCCATTCTCATTGATGCTACATCAGTGTTCAGAGCACTAAATTCATGTTACTTTTAGCCTAATGATTGTGTTTCATTGTGACATCCTAGGGAGAAGTTGCCAGTCACCATCACAATATGAACAAGCAGGATCTGGAATAACTATTCCTAAGAGTTCAGTCATTCCTCAACAAGCTGAGATTCTCTCTAGAGTATGTATAGTATTCCAAGAAATCTAGTTCCTGCTTGTTTTCCCTGAAACGTTTTAGCCTGTTCTCTCCATGTTGCTCACTGAACTACCAGAACAGCTGATTGTTTCAGCTGTGATACAACTAGCAGTCCTCCTGACATATTACGTATAATGGTTCTGTAAATTGTGAGGCGCAGGAGCTGAGTCGAAACATAGAACAATCAATTTATATATTGTTTCAGTTTGATGTATTATTGTTTAACATTACTGACTAAAATGTATATTCAATAGAGCGAAGAAAGCATCTTAAATGATAACATCTTTCACAGGGGCATTCGAGAGAATTACCTTGTTCTCATACTTCATCTGCTGACATGTCTGAAGAATTCTTGACTCCAGATTATTTCCTTCCTCCTACTGCTCAGGGAAATACAGATCTAGAGGTAAAAATCACAGACAAGACAGGAATGAACTCTGTTTCAAGAATGTTGGATGTAAGTTAAATCACATGTGAGTTTATCAGGCTCCCATTTGATTTGAAGAAATGTAGAAAAATGGGAGAACTTTTTTTTTCTTCTGAGTATTTACAGAAAGATTTACCTAAATGGAAGAAAATTTTGACCCCATTCCTTTAAAAAAAAAAAAAAAAAAACAAAACAAACAAAAAAACAACACCAAAAACACCCAAACTTCTAAAACAGGAGGGACATGTTTTCTTGATTTATTTACTAGGAAATTATATAATCTATGGAGCCTTAAAATTATTCTGGTTTTGGCTGAGAAAAGTTTGAGGCAGCTGATCACGTTAACCTTTTCTTCCCAGCTCTATCAAATACAAGTATTCAGTCTTAAAACAATCTTAATTTCTTGAAGATTTGAAACTTGTACAGACTGTTGAATCCAATCCATGCTGTTTGCTGATGAGCTCTTGAAAAACCGTCTCTATTTTGATTGGGATCTTCCTGTGTGAGTTGTCCTACCCTTCTTAGTTCGTCTGTGAGAAATTTGCATCTACTTCCTTTTTCCCCTCTGCTCCAGACCTCAAATCTTGGGGACAAATTAGAAGACCATTGTGATGGCCTTTTACAGAGAAGGAAATCTGAAGATGCAGGATCAGGTATTCAGGTCTCAGGTAAATGTGTTCTTTCTTCTGAAGACCCTCTGGAGTCAGGGAGACAAAATTTTGTATGTAATTTTTGTGAGCATCATTCCTGTCAGAAGGCTGAAGCTAGGTTCTTTAGGGTTGCTTGGTCTTTTCTCACTGATACAGTTAGAGCTTAGAACATTTGGGATTTTAGCAGATGAGATTTGGACATTGCATTCACTGAAATAGCATTGATGCGATGATTATGTTCTTGCTCTGTTTCAATTTGATAAAAACAAAACAAACTTGTTAGCAATTATACCCTAAGGCTAAGTTTGTTTTCAATGTTTCAATTGTTTTTTTGACTTGCAATGATGCTGGAAACTGAATTAGAGTTGCATTTACACGTTAATATTCTTATTGCTATAAGTGTCTTGAGCTTAAACTGTAAGAGCTAAGTTGTATGTGTAGAGAAACAATCTTGATCCTTGCTTTAGTCTGTTGCCTGTCTTAGCTCAAATGTGTAAATGTTGTGATATTCCCTGGTGCTTTAGTGGTTGACTGTCTGGCAGCTGTGGTATGTTTATGAAAATGCATCTTTAAAGCACATTTGTCTCTTGACAACAACAAAGGTCAAAAGAACTAAAAAATTTAATAAAGTTGCAATTTCCTGTTCAATGAATTGTGTCACTTTCCTTTGTACTTGCAAAACCCAATAACAGGGAACATTTGTTATTTGTATTCAGGAGGAAAAATATTATTCTGCAGCACAGCAGCACAGAACTCTGGCAATAACACACTAGGAGTGAATCAGCTTAGCCATATGCCTGTAGCCAGGTAGATAAACTTATTTTCATCATTACTTCAAGCATAAATTAGGTTATAAAGTGTGTTCTCTCTATTAATTCTGCATATATATCTAATATTCAAATAAGGTGCTCGTGGTGCTTTTTTAATGATCATCTACATGTCATAGCTCCTTGCCAAAAATACTTAAAGGTCTTTCATGGCTTTGTTTTTTACCGTGTCCAGTATATTTTTTTGTTTGCTTAATGAGGGAGTAAAATATGAAAAGTAAGTCATGTATATTGCAATTCCTTTTACACTGAACAGAATATCAGTTTTAAACAGAGCAAATATAATTGAAATTATGGCTTCTGTCATCAGGTTTAATTTTGTACTGCTTTGGTTTTGGAGCTCAAGTGGCATGAAGATCATGCTTTTTCACCTTCCATCAGAAGAATCTGATGTAAGCATGCTCACTGCATGTTGCCTGCAGATAACATCAGCATGTGCTTGGGGACTTGCGGTCTCATCCACCAAAAACCTGGTTTACCTATCCGATATCTTTGTAAATTCTGTGTTCTAGTAGTACAAAGAGATGTTGTTTAGATGTTTTCTTCTTACTGGATGACTTTGTGAATCTGTGATACAAACCCATAATGTGCTTAAAATGGTGCTTTTCTTCTAGCTCACTCTAATTTCTAAGGTTTTAAGCAAAAAAGTTTCTATGCCCTGCTGTCTACCTGAGAGAGAAGGTCATCCTTTAAACACTATGAGAGAAGAAACAAAATACATTTATTTTCATAATTTTTCTGACAAGATCAATGAATATGACCTTTTCCCTCACTCTAGTGGTGAAGCAGCCCAAGAATTGGTATCAAGAGAGCCGCAGGAAGACTCCAAAGAAAAAGATATGTAAGAGCCACAGACTGTTCTATGCTGAAACTGCAGCAAGTTGGTCATTACCATTGTAAAAGGTCTATGTTGATACAAAACAGGAAGATACCACAGACTAAAGCTGAGAGGTGGAAACCTATTTGGATTGTTGAAAGTATATTTTTATTGTGATAACCTGGGAGATGGGTATAAAAGAGCTATCACATACAGTTACCCTTAGCTTAGGTTGAATTTTTTACATATTCGTAAGTAATAAGCAGTGTCATTTGGGTGTGCCTATTCATTTTACAGTGTTACTGTAACGTTCTTATAACAATATTATTATTAAACATTCTAACTATTCCTTGTCTCTTCCATGTGCATTACACATAAGAAATAAAATTATTTTCAAGAGTGAACTGTTAGTATGTAGCTACATAAGTTATATTACAAAAATACTATATAGATATTCTCAGGAGAAATGTGCACAAGAGGTATGTGACTTAACTATTAAAGTTAGCTTTTATTCACAGATAATGGAAATTTTGCATAGAAATCACTGACTTGGTAACAGTGAATTTATGATCATTTAATGGTCTTCTGAGAATAACATAATCTTCTGCAAACGGCGTTACTTTGCTTAATATAATTCCAGTCCAACGGATTTTTTTTTTGCTACTTGAGCGTACATCACTTTTGTGCAGATCTATAGCAGTTTCGGCTTACTTGTGTAATTCTTTTAAAGGCTCCTAAGACCTTATGTTATTTTTAAGAGATCTTTAATTTTTGCTAAATGTTTAAGGTTTTCCCTTGGTTTTGGATACAGTCTTCTTCCTAGTGGTTCACATTTGAGGTTCTTGTCCTTTCTGGAGGTAGTTTCCTGTGGTTGCTTTTATAAAAGTTACTAAAATGAAGAAATTCTGTAAAGCAGAGGAATGTTAATAATTAACCTTTTCTGTCTCTGCAAGATCATTGAAGATGTTGTTCTTTAGCCTTTGAAGAACTCTTTGATAAGTTGTCAAAGTGATTGTCTTGCTTCCCTCTGGAAAACTAGATAAGATTGAACAAAAGTAAAGTTTGAAGAACCTAAAAATAGCAGAAATTAGTGATTCACAAGTGTAATAAGTGGCTATTCTAACTGTCAGAACATCTTTCAATACTTCAGATCAGTGACAGATATTCAGGATTTGTCAAGTATTCCCTGTGAGGAGGAGAACTACTACAAGAATATAAATTGTAAAACACCCAGAGTGAGTCATGCACCCACAAGTGTCAGCACTCCACTCAGATCAGGTAACTGCAGCGACAAAAAAGGGAGGACCAATGAATTACTTAAACTTTCGATGCCAGAAGTCAGACCTCTCTGCCAACACTTGCTAACATAAAAGCTGTTTGTGCGAATCATGGAAACTCTATTCATTTAAGTGCCAGCACAGAAACGTTAGGCGTGGAATAAGTAATCATAATAAAGGCTGTACCTGTTGTTTGAAATCTCATTGTTTTTGTCCGCAGAGTTAAAACTTCATGGTTAAAGCCTGTTTGGTCAAAAGCAATCTCTTAAGACACTAGAACTAGAGGAGAGTTTACAGACTGACAAAACAACTATCTGAAAGGCCTGTGAAAAATAATCACTTGGTAGTTAATGCTTATGTTAGCCTTTGTGAATCAGAAATTGTTTTATTTGGAGTAATATGTGTGGAACTTTGTATTTTGAAGACAGTGTAAAAAACACTGTTTAGACTGTTAAGATGATCTCAAAGTTTGTTGAGTTTTAGTTTGTTACCCTTAAAACAACACTTCTGTTTGCTTTGTACTTCATTAATTTGGTTTGCTATGGGAGTCATAATGTCTCATTTGGTAAAGTTTTGCATAAATAATGTCTGAGTTGAAGCTCCTGGGCGAACAGTTTGGACTTCCGCTTAGAGATCATTTTGTGGACAATAATCTTGGAGATTCCAGTTCAGGTGCTTGTTCAAATACAAAAAAACTTTTTCTACTTCATTGAAATGTGACAAATATAATAATTTTCCAGCTTTGCTATCATCTCGCCCTCTCCCTTCTTCTTTTTAATTCTAGAGGAAGAAAATCCAGTAGCCTTTAAGAAATACCAACATGGCCATGAAGTAGCTTTGGATTCTTCCTCTTTAAGTTGTCAAGAGGTGTCTGCAGTGTCCAGGACATTCACTACAGCCTATGAAGAAAGAAGGAGCACTGAAAATACCTCTACTCCTGTAGAAGTTCGCTCATCTGGATTGAATGAGCCTGTAAGTGAAGGAAATTACACAAATTACACAAATGTTGGGCTTCCCATTGCACCTAACCCTGTGCAAATGTTGAGAACCACCAAAATGGCCTTGCCTGCACTATCCTGGCCTTCTCAGCACTGGATCCAGTAATCTTACAATACCAAAGTGGTAAGTATCAGCAAAATGATTGGGTAGGAAAGGTGTGTTTTTGTTGGAAGAGTTTTGTTGGTGAGTTGATCTTCTGCGTCTACAGCAGGTGGCTTATCTGAATGGTTCAGAATTCACAACTCAGCTGGTGAACTCTAGGTTTTTAACTTTGTGGAAGTGGTGATTTGAATGAAAACAAATTGTGTGTGTGTGTGTATTCAAGTTTTCTTGTGAAACTGAAGGGTTATCGCAGTCAGTGGGGGAATATAAATGAGTGTAAATAAGCAATTCCATAAGGAAAAAAAGGTAAAAGTAGTTTGGATGCAAGTAAGTGTTCAGAAAGCCCTTGTATTATTGAGGCTGTTTGTCCTTTTTACTGCCTGCAGACATGGCATAATGTTATCAACTTTGTTGTCTTTCTTTGGAGCTGACATTTTTCAAGGCTGTTGCAGTGATTTCTGGTAATCTTTTTGGAACTGAAGGTGTTCTAGAGACAGAACGTTATCTTAGATGTTTTTCCAGGCATCTTACATATAGAACAGTTGCTTTTATGCTTTTCCTATTCAGTGTTGGGGTTGTCGTTTAAAGATTAAATTAGTTTGTTCAACCAGAACAGTAGTAACTGCATTCAGTGTCATCAGGTCAGCTGTGTCTTTAGGCTTGCATAGCAGACTATTAAAATTCATTAAACCCATTAACAGCACAGTGCTGCCTTGACTGGCTCTGTAGAGAGATCTGAACGTGTCGCTTCCTTGTCTAAAACTTTCTTCTAGGATCAAGCACTTGAAGTACCAATTTCCATTTTTGAAGGACTTGCCTTTGATTACAAATCCTTGATTTTTTGGGGGATTCTTCTGGTAACTAGATGTGCCTGGCTTTAATAATTAAAGATTCAAAACAGAGTGGGAAAGCGAGAGATGTCAGAACTGTCCTTTCAGAGAATTTCTGTCCAATTGTCTGTACACAGTGTTGAAATGAATAAAGAATGTGTAGCTGACAATATCTTAATGACCAGCAAAAAGATGAGTGAAAAACAGCCTAGGCAAAATTTCTGACACATCTGGCTTACCTGGATCCTACCTCTTTCATATTCTGAGTACGCTGAAGAGCTTATTTAAAAATTTAAGTAAGACTTTAATTAACACTTTACCTCAATTTGGACTTAGTATATTAAAGGCAAGGATTGGGGAACAGCAGTTCTTCAGTTTACTTTTTTGTGTTTCATTCTGTATATTCTTACACAGGATGGATTGTCAGCAGTTGCTTCATCCTTGAGAAGCACCAGGAAGGCATCTGGTAAGTCTCTTAAGCCACTCCTCAGCCCAATTAGAGTGATAAAAAATGGATAAACAGATTTAAAGAGCAGTTTGCAGTCTTACTATTTTTTTTTCCTGGGCATCTCTTTGTAGGGATAAAAAAAAAAACAACAAAAAAGACAACCAACTTTGCATACGATTTTGTGTTGGTAGTGATTGTTAAGTTGCAAATTCTGTGTTTGCACTTGTAGGCTAAGATCTCTGACCTCTAATTAATCTCCGTTTGCCGTGTAAATATTACTGGCCTAAAACTTGCAATGCAAAATTGAGAGCTATATGTGCAAGTCTAGCTCTAAATGATTTTCCATTCCAATGGTACTTAAGGATATTTCATAAAAAGTGAATGAGCCACGCTCATGGAGATTGATAGATGATATACGTCAGCAAGATGCGGTCATACTCTAAGCTTATATCACAGTTATTAAGAATTAATCACTGCTAATTAACTAGACTTTTTTTTCTTCTCTCTCAGCACTGTCACAGGCACCTAACCACTTCATTGATGATCTCCCTCCACCAGCCCAAGAGCTGCTGGATGAAATTGGTAAGAGGCACTTCATCCAAAATGGTATGAGACTTGCCAGCTGTGTTTTAAAGCCAAGGACAGTACAGTACTTCAGTACACAATCAGGATTTCTCCCAAATCATTCACTACTAAAATACACAAGAGCTTCCAAATTAGTTGCAGTCAGGTCAATGAATAGGAAGTTAGGCATCAACAGCTTGAATAACGGGCAGTTATTTAAGTTAGTCCTTGAAGTTTCTGCCTTTCATATAATGGTTAGTTACTGCTGACGACAGCAGTTAGCTTATTGAGTATAGATGTAATTTAACTCTGAGATGAACTTTGTGTAGACTGAAGTTTTCAAAGGTGTCATGGATGTTCTTCGTCCATGTTCTTCATTAAAAGCAATGCCAGCTGATTAGCTCCATTAGTCAGGTATTTTTGTAGAGCTTAGTTTCAATGATACACATCTATTTTTTTTTAGTCGCATTCTTCTTGAGCCAGAACACAGAGTAAAAATCCTTCATTATTTTTACTGGAATGGGTTACAGAAAAATTTCTCGTGGTTACTCGGCAATGAACTTCCTAAACAAACACCAGACAGAAGGTTAATTAAACCTATATAGGTCCTGTGCTCTTTTAGAAATGAAGCACATAGGCAATTCTAATCTTTTTATTACCTTATTCACCAAAACAGGGCTGTGGGGACTGTCACCAACTGAATAAGTAATGGCCAGAGACAATTTGTGAGATTAACATACAGACTAACTATAGATTATGTAAGAGTTTTCATTGAGTTTTGGGTGGGTAAAGAAAGTGGTACTTTATTTCCTTACATCTGTAAAATCTACGTTGTTTTTAACAGAGTACTTAAAGCAGCAAGATTCTATCACTCAAGACTTTGAAGAGAAGGGATTATTTGACTGTGGAATGCAAATAAATGGTTAGTTGATAATAGTCCTAACATAGAGATTACAAATGGAAAGTAACTTTTCTGCAAAATTACTTGAATACTTTGAAAAGTTAATACTTTGAAAAACTTAATTTTCAGCTTTTTTTTGTTTATATTTGTGGTTGCTATCTTGGAAAATTCAGCAGAAATTTGAGAGGGCCCCCCCTTTTTTGATAAGATGATACGCAGTGTTTTCACAAACAGTACCTCCTCCAGCAGTGTTTGCTGTCTTCCTCTGTGCATTCACCTCTCTGAAGTCTGCAGAGATCTGTTATGGAACGCTTGCAGATTTGAACTATCAGAATTGATCTTCTGCTTTCATTATACCACTGTAACATATGCTGCGTTCAGTCGTAAGTGATGAAACCCACAGAAGTATAGATGGTGAGCAGCTGATGTAAAATAGAGCTGAAGTTTCCGCTCTGAAAGGCGGTTTGGTTGAAAGTAGCCGGTACACACGAACCACTTATGTTTCATATTCACCATCGTGAAATAGTGCTTCTGATCTCGTGGTGTCAGAAAATAGCATCTGTTGGGGTAATCAGTGTTAAGTTGCCTGTTCTGTTATAAAGGTACCAAAGATAGCAGCGGTAAATCTTTGTGCTTCTGAAACTGCAAATAGTAGTAAGTGGGAATCATTTTTAGATGTACAGCAAGTAAAGTCAGGAGCAGAAAACATAAATCTTTATAGACTCTGCATTTGTTTCCAATGAGTCAGAAAGTGAAGAGCAGTTTTTTGTATTTTTTTTAAAAAGGGCAAAATATGAGTTAGTCTGTAAAAAAAGCTAAATAGCATAGTCACTTGAGAATAACACTGGCACTTGTTTGTGTTATCCTACAGCTTTGTTAGATCTTTTCCCATTTAAAATTGTTACCCAAAGGATAGAAGCTACTGTGACTTTATTCACAGGAGTATCTTGTTTTTAGGTGGCAAGGAATGCAGCAGCCTGTATTGCTTGCTGTTCAATCACTGTGGTTTTGTTGTATTTGCATAAAGTACAGCTATTTCAGACTCCATTTTTATGACAGCCTACTGCTTCCTGCTTATCATAGCTTAGCAGAAGGTGGCTGAATATATTCACATGCTGGAGAGAAGAGAACTTAGTGAGATAAGTCTTGGGGTGGGGGGGAATATCATTGGATTTTACTAAGTAGGGTAACAAAGCTAACATCCACAGGTTTTCTTTTGATTTTTCTTCAATATCTTGGATTGTAAGGCGAGAGATTAAAGATTAATTTCCACATGCATTTTTCATTTTAGTATGAAGCAAAATGTTCACTCTTCTGAATCTAAAAATGTGTTACAGTAAAATATTTATCTAGGTCTTGCTATTGGCTGCCTATGACTGTAGATAATGTGAACTTAATTGGTAGAAGATCAGATGACTGAGGAAAGAAAAATTAAAAAGTAGACTACTGAAAGTTTTCCAAGTGCAGTAAATAAAACCACAATTTATTTAGTATCTTCTGTTCATAACTTTGCTATTAAATTATTTCTGTTTATGTGAATAGTTGCTGGTCAAATTAAAATGGAAGACAGAGACACAAAAAAAGAAATTGACCAAAATGAGAAGAGAGATCATAGTGTATTGACTAAGGAGGCATTTAATTTAGCAGAGGAAACAGAAAGGTATGAAAAAGACAATGGTAATGGCATATTTAGCTTTGAATTACAAACGTTTAGAATATTCAGTGCTTACATTAAGTCAACTCTCCTAAGAACTGTGATCATTTCTACTGTTTTCTTTCAGAATGGATAGTATTAAACTTGCCAGCATTCATTTAAAATCTTTTATTCAACAGGGCTCACTCCACTCTTGACGACGTTTTAGAAAGAATTCTCCATGCTGTTCCTGCAGATGAGGAAATCCAAGAACAACCTCAGGGACATGCCCTTGGGTTAGCTGATAATTGATATTTTGTTCACAAGTTTATCTTGTTTATCTTCTGTATACAGACCTATGTGGGACTTCAGGAAATACACTGTCATTCTTCAGACAGTAATGTTTTGGGGAGCTCCCATTGGAGGCATCATTCAGAACTTTCGGTATTAAATTGGAGGGCAAAGAATATCAGGTAGTTTCCTGTAATTGAAAAGGAAATGTTTCAAACAGGCAAGGAAGTACATCATTTTAACAGAACTTTGAGATAATTTGCCAGAACGGTAGATTTTCTGAGGTAATGAGAAGAATGTATATTAAGAGAATAAAATCGTGAAAGATCTTTAGGAAAAATAAATCTTCAAAGAAGAGTTTTAGAAAGCCAATGTGCTTGGCCACATAGAAAGAAATTAAGAAAATGGCAGGCATCATATCTATATAATTTTAAGAAAAAAATGCGTAGCCCAAAAAACTTTTTTTCCCTCCTAGAACCAAGGATAAGAGCTTTAAACTCTGAACAGCTCCATGGTGAATGCCAATGAGTAGTCATAAGTCATTCTTAACATATATCTTACTAAGGAACACAAGATAGTCTTGTGCTCAGCATCAGGATTTTTTAATATAGAAGGCAAACTGTCATGATAATCAGGAGGATTTTGCTGATAGGGCAGTCTGACTCCTGCAGTGTGTATATATAGCTGTGTTCATAAGTGGCTCAATCCAAAGCCCATTCACACTCCTAGTCAAACTAATTTTTTGTAACACACACAAGGAATCGTTGGAGCCTGCTTATAGATGTGAAGGTAAAGCACATCTGTAGACTTGGTGGGGAGTGATTGTTTAGGGGTTGGTGCAGCATATGACCATTACAGGTCAGAGTGAAAATAAAAAGGCATCTAGTATCTCCAGGGGCTTCTATTTTATTATTCTGTATTCATCTTCTCTGAAAGAAAAAAAAAAAAAAAAAAAGATAAAATTCTGTCATTTAAGGGCTGCAAGCCTGAAAGATCCAGAAGGTCTTGGAAGGAAGAAAGGAGTAGAGGAAGGCGGAGCTGAAGCTGGAAGCAGCGAACCAGAAGGCTGTGCAGGGAGTTCAGAAGGTCCTCTTCATCTGTAAAGCTGCTGGATGCTGGGATGGGCAGTATCTCATTGATTATGTTTTTAGCACTGGATTTTTCGAGCTTGCACAGAGTAGAGTTCTGCATCTCTCCATTTTCCCCTGATCTGGATGCTGTTTCTACCCTGTGATTTTAGAAGAGAGGAAGCCGATCTTAAACTTTTCAGAGACCCTTAGGGTTTTTATTGCTTTAGACTGGCAGCATTCTGGACTATTTGTTGGAGTTGCAGAGGGTATGTCTCGTAGTGAGAGTGCAGTTTACTCTACTGACCTCTCCAAAGCTGGTATTGTTGCCTCTGTGTCCCATTTAGTCTTCAGCCACTCCTGCTTAGGCACCTAACGGCTTCACGCTGTTGTAAGGACTTGGAGTTGTTATCACTATGGTTTGGTATGTACCTGTGATGCATATGCTAATGCCATCAAATCCCTTAAACATCTGTCTGTCTAGTCTCTCCTGGCTTTCCTCCAGTAGAAACTGGAAGCAGAGAGGAAGGCACAAACTGAAATGAAAGAGATAAAGTCCTCTATTCTAGGACTATTTGAGCGATGAAGTGATTTTACACAGGTTGGCAGCTGAGGTGTTTTTCTGCAAGCAGGTTTAAGGACCTCAGCTTTTTAGATCTGTGTAAGTAGTTCCTCTATAACATGCTGCTACGGTGCCTGTGACACAGCTGTGTTGCCTGTGACACAGCTGTGTTTTTATATTAATGTTTCGGTCAGGACATATGGGAAGGGAGTTAGTGCCTAAAATTCAAGAAGTTAAGGAGTTGTTCACTTATGTTTTCATCATCACATTAAGGAGTAGAAATATCTCCTATTTTGGGCCAAAGTTTCCATTTTGTATGTAAGATAATTTTTGGTTAGCAAGGTAAGCTGACTCCTGGTTAGAATGCAAAGAACCACATAAAAGAAATAACAGAAAAACATTTTTGTGTTTCACTTGATTTAAAAAAAAAAAAAAAGCCTGCATTCCTTATACTTAACTCCAGATCTTCATTAGGGACTGTCAAAGCTGACTAGTATTCTGTAGCTAAAGTAAGAGGTTACCATTGTTCAGCATTTATCAATTAAAGATGTTTCTTGTTAAAGGAAGAGGATGTCATACTTACATTAATGTGCACTTACTGGTTTGCAGAAAATGTGAAAGAACTGCCCTTTCTTTTGGGAAGAAAAAGGCAGTAGACTGATTTTTCAGAGAGAAGTGATTTTTTCCATGTGTAGCCCAAAATGATTTCAAGGAAACTAACCTTCAATGTTGTGAGCATTTAACGCTTCTACAGCATCTACAGCAATCAGTTCTTCATCATCAGTATTTCACTTGCTAGTTAGGCACACAAAGTTTGAAATGTCCTAGATTGTTAGTTTAGGAAATATTGATGGTAATTTTTAAACTCAGAGCTCTAGAGGTAATGTGGTAATGTTATTTGCACAGCATTAGCATATATGACCCTATTTTCCATCCCAAAATTACTAGGATGGTAGGAGCATGCTTCAGGCTTTGAAAACAATGTTTTCTCATCACAAAGAGGTTCCTGTGTAATAGACCCAGCAGAGCAACAGAGTTCAGGCTGGTTTCAAGTGCAACTTGATGGATCTAGCCAAAGGGATCTGTAGCGCTCAATTCAGCATGCTGACAAAACCAGAGCATTCTCTTTGAAGTGTTGTGACTGTGTATGCTTTTGGTTTTGAGCTGAATGCTTTTTTTGTTTTGTTTGTTTTTTGTTTGTTTTTGTTTAGATGCACACCCTGAAGATCAGAAATTCCACTTACGGAAACGGCTGTCTTTGCCTTCTCCATCTAGGTGAGCATCTCCATGAATTAAATTGGGCTTTTTGCAGAAATTTATGTATTCTCTCTCTGCGTGAGATACATTTCTTGTCTTCCATGCCCAGGAGGCAAGAGCTGCAATATAAAATTCCATTCTCTTCAACTTGTACAGCTTGATATAAGAAACAAACAACTGCATAACTCTTTTAAACTATTTTTACCTCTTTTTTTTTTTCCTTACAGGATAATTGTTTTGGATCAGAGCAGCTGTCCTACATGATTAGAATGGACAGTGGAAAAAAATGTAATATCTCAAATGTTTACTGCAGCTGGTACAATATACTGCACATGAACTGCAACCTTATCTGGCCAAAAAGACTGAATGCTCACTCTTCCTTTAGCTGCAGCAGCAAGTACTGAAAAAAATCTTAATGCTTTACTTTGTAATGCAGCTGATACTGTTTTTATATGAAGATTATATCAGTAATGCTGCAGAACTGATCTGTTTTTGGAATATAACACCACTTAGTAAGCTGGCTATGTGTTTCCTTCTCGTTCTCTGTATATGCATGCTTTCCTAAGCAAAAGAATTTGTTGTATTATGCAGTTTTCAGTGTTACAGACAAAATGATTGTGATTCTGTGGGCTGTTTTCACTGCTCAGGCTCTCATTTAATTTTTCCATGCTGAAGTGTGGAGTGCTGTGCTACAGCCCATGTGGTGTATGTTTTTCCTTGCTCATTAAATTTAACAAGGGTAATTTCTTGTTTTCTCTTAGTGCTTTTGTGATCTAGAGTTGAACTGATTTGACTGATTAAGGGGATTAATTGCTGTGCAGAAAGTTAATGAGAAAAAGATAGTGTTCTTTCAGAGGTTGCAACTGCACCAATACGTTCCCTGTCAGTATTAGACAAGAATATGCAAAGCTATTTCTGGTTAGCATTACATGTTGTTTAATTAAACTACAGTTTTGGTAGGCCTCATCCAAAAAAAAAAAAAAAAAAAAATCCCTGTAATTGAGTTTTGGATCAGGCTTTTGATGGGCACAGCAACTTTTTAATACTGTTCAGGTGCAGGATGTGTAACGGTTGTCCTTATCCCTGTTGAACAGACAGCGGAATTTTAGCTGCCTTCATGTACTTGGGTGTACCACATGTTGCTTTTCCATCCCTCTTCTGCCTATCTGTAACTGTTAATTAATTGGGTTTAATGACACTAATAAAAGTTTCTAAGCTTAATGCGCTGTCATTTGGTTCTTCTGTTTTTTATTTGTTACTTCTGATCATCAAGTAAGGTATACAAGATACTGATGTACAGCTGCTCCAGGGCAGATGCTGCAAACTGGCACACTTCAGAGAGCTTTCTTCAGAAGATATCACAAAAAAATAAAGAAGTCTTTCATCCATTTAGTTATGTCAGGGTAGTATAGAGCTGAATCACCAGCAGCAAAGAGATTATGTGGGTTAAGAGCTGTGTCAGTGCATGGCAAAAAGGGCTTACTTTCGCACATTACACAATTCCAGGCAGAAATTCCAGATTTTCTAATCTGGGTTACTGCATGTGTGTGAGTTCTGCATCCTCCCCACGGGCAGAGGAACATCATACTCTTCATATGTGCTGCTGGAACAAGATCCTGTTTTACATAGGCAAAGGACTAAGGAAAAACTAGTGTTGTGTTGCAGCTTGTTGCAAAGAACGCATGGTAATGACACATACATGCGAAAGTTAAGCCACAGGTTTTGTATGTGATCGCTTCAGGCAAAGGCTGTGTGGTTTGTTCCATGTCAGAACCTTGATGAATTAAAGAAAAAAAGTCATTAGAACTTGCTGGTCTGCAGCAGTGTGGTGGAGTGGAGTGAGCACGTGAGTTTTTACATGCACATAATTAAAAATCACTTTGGCTTGCAACATGTGAAATCTTAGCTTCTTGGATTTCTTTCTCTATTTTATCTATCAAACCAAATGGTGAGCAGACTGTGAACCATTTTCCTATCTCTTTTTAATCTTAATGTGGAAAGTTAATATTTCTGTTGGTAGAGAGCCTTTCTCATAGCCCATAGCTTCTCTGCTCTCCTTATCGAGGCCAGAACACAGCAGTTGGAGATCTCAGTTGTTCAGCTGCTTGTACTTTTCCAGAATTACGTTTAGAGTGAATGTAAATCACCCTAATAACATAAAGCATGGACGCAAAAGCTGTAATTAACATGAAGAATTAAACAAGGACCAGTGAAAGACAGCAGAAAAGATCAGAGGGGGCCAATCTAACGCTGCCTTTCAGCCTCCCCAAGAATGAGAGGCCAATTAATTAAATTAAAACAGTGATACTGAGCTGTTCTAATTCCTCTCTAAGGCGCTAGCCTGTGAGCAGTTTTGCATGCAGAAAAGTGAGGGGAGAGGAAAGGCAAGAAACAGGGATGGAGATGGGGTGAGGATGGCTGTCCTGGCCCCCTACCACCCTGGTCTGGCCTGCAGATATTTTATTTCTTTGAAGACCCTTGCAGAACCCTGCACGCAGTAAGGACATCAAGTGAAGGTATGCAAGGAGAAAAGAAAATGCTCATTTGCTAAGCAGCAGCCAAATCCTCCAATCCCTTGTATCTGTCATCACACTGCATTTGTTTTGTTAATTGGTCGTTTTTTTGTTTGTTTGTTTGTTTTTTAATTATTTTTGGGACTGGGACTCGAGGAAAAACCTTAGTCCCCCAAGGTTTTACCATCATAATGTGTGCGGATCCAAATTGTCTTTCTGCTGATCAAGATGTGGACTGCATGCTAGTGAGGGAATGAATTCGTTGAGGTGAGCAGCCGTCAACATTGCTCTCCTCTAGCCCTGTTTGTGGCTTTGCTGCAACAGCAGAAGCTGTGGAAAATGAAGGAAGGAGGAGATCAGCAAATGGTGTCGTGCTGTGGGACTTTCTACCAGCCAGTAAAACTGACAAAGCTGATGTTGTAAACATTTGCCAACGTTTATTAATTCAGTCTGCACCTAAACATACCTGCATGATTTTTCCAACATGACCTGACACTTCACAGCAAGCTCAGGCCATGCAGGCAGGACTCGGTCTACGCAGGGACAGCCAACAGACGGCTCCTGCCTCTGGCACACTCTGCAGGTGCCAGATAAAAAACAGGGAGCCTTCAGCTGAACTCCAGGGCTGAAGAGTAACTTGTGATTTTCTGCATGAAAGAAGAGTTGTTGCCGTATTTTGTCCTTAAAAAACTCCTGAGCCCCCGAGGTGAGGGTCTGGGAGGGATGGGTGAAGCAAAGGCTTGAACTTATCCAACAGAAGGCAGTGCGGGTTGCTCTGGGGAGCAGGGTGAGGACTGCTGGGTCCCCTTGAACCGCTGCTCCCCAGCCTTTCTGGATGCCCATGTTGACAAGGCTGCGTTGACATTTGTGCAGGCAGCAGCAGGCAGCAGTCACACGGGGTGTGACGGTGACACCTTGTTCATGGGGATGCCTGCGCGGGGCCTGGGTGTCTCTGGCGTGGTCCTTCCCGTCCCCCGGGGGCAGTAACCGCAGCACAGCATTTTCAGCAGGCAGCTCTGAAACTGGGCAGGGGAAAAAGGAAGGTTACGTGTGGGGATGGAAGCTGGTGTCTGCCTCGGGGCGGCAGGCAGAGGCGGTGGGGAGGGCACCCTGCAGCCCGTTGTGGTTTGGGTGAGATGGGGATTTATTGCCAGCCCAACTCGTGGCAGAGGCTGGCAGTTTATTGACTACAGAAGTTGCATTCCGCGTGCCCTGTATGCGAATGAGCAGTCTGCAATCTAAAACCAAGTTGCTTTGCTCCATAAAATTATGGAAGCAGAAAATGAGCTTGTGTTCGGGCTAGGAGGCTGCTGCCTCCCTTCCCGTTTTATTCTGATGCCTTTCCTGCTTGTACAGCACCTCCTGGGCCAGGTGGGCCAAGGCTTCCAGGTGGGATGGTTGGGCCCTCCCCATTTTATAAGGCCACTAAGTTGTTACCCAGAAGCTCCAGTGAATCTGTTTTCATTAGCTTATGGCTTTCTCACCTGCTTGTTCATGAAGACATAGATGATGGGGTTGTACACGGTGGCTGTCTTGGAAAAGTAGGAGGGCAAGGAGGCGAGAGCCGGCTGGATGGTGATGTCCTTGTTGGTGGCCACCACCAGGGCAAACGTGGTGTAGGGCAGCCAGCAGATGAGGAAGGCCATCACCATCACGACCACCATTCGTGTCACCTCCCTCTCCGCCTGCTGCGTGGTGTTGGCTTCCTTCTGCTGGGCCGCAGCCTGTGAGGAGTTGGGAAGAACCAGCCTGTTGCCTGCTCCCAGCATCACATCCAGCCCTGGGAGCAGTGAAATCAGGGGACAACAGGGCTTTAACTAAGGTTTTGTGCTCCTGACGCCAAGGAGCTGGAGCGAGGTTTGGTGGCAGCACCGTCCCCATGCTCAGTGCTTGTTTAAAATAAGGGCGTGCACCTGGTCACAAAACCTGCCATGGGTTCTTCATCCTGATGGGATGGAACACGTTAACTTGCCTGTCAGTGACAAATTGCCTCTGCTGAACCTACAAAACCCCACAGGACTGCAGGCCCAGTACTTGAACACGGGATCCTGGCTGGCTGTGCAGAGGCCCCGCAGCACTCACCGCTCGCAGGGTCATGACCAGGTTGGTGTAGGAGAAGAGGATGAGGCCGAGGGGCAGCACGAAGCAGGCGACGAACAGGGCCAAGATGTAGCTGTTGTTGTTGCTGCCGCCCGTGTACCAGTTGGGCCCACACGAGGTCCTCAGCCCTGGAACAAACAAGGTTTGAAACAAACCGAGAACAAACGTAACGTGGAAAGCCTTTCGGTAACAGACTCCAAAAGCTCTCTTTCCCCTGAGCGAGCCTTCTTTTTCTCCCAAGCACCTCTCAGGTTTCAAGATAAGCTCCCTGAACTCTCCAGCCACCCCACGCTTGCAAACGCCGAACATGGAGGTGACGACGAGGCACTGGGTACCCCCCGAAGCCCTCCTCCCCTACCTTCGGGCACATAGCTGCTCCAGCCCAGCAGCGGCGGGGTGGTCCAGAGCAGCGACCAGCTCCAGGTGAAGGCGCAGCCGCTCACGGCGTGCCGGTGCTGGAACCGAAAGTCTCCCAGGGGCCTGCAGACCACAACGTAGCGCTCCAGCGCCAGGATGGCCAGCGACCACAGCCCCACGATGCCTGCGGGCAGGAGGAAGGATCGTGCCTGATATTTTCCTCACGGAAGGGGCGGCTGTGAGGACGTGAGGCGTTGCCTTTAGGAGACCCAGCGAGCTGCTGCCATCCCCGGGGCTCTGCAGGACGCAGCTTTGCTCAATGCCGTGTCCCCAGCCCAAGGCCGAGGCTCGTGCCCTTACCTGTGAGGGAGACCATGAAGCCCTCCAGCTCACACATCCGCCTGCCGAACACGAAGAAGCCATTGATGTTGTTGGAGAGGCTGACGGAGCTGCCGCAGAGCGTCACCAGCAGGTCGGCCAGGGCCAGGTTCACCAGGATGTAGTTCAGTGGGGACCGGAGCTTCTTGTACCGGATGGAAACCACAATGACCAGCCCGTTCACGACCGAGGCACAGACCACCACGACGCCCATCAGCACGGCCACCGACGTGTACATGCTCCGCGGGGCCTGGTGGGGCCACTGGGGGCCGTCGAAAGGCCCCGGGGTCCCGTTGCTGGGAGGTGCCTGGGAGCTGCTGGGGAACATTGGTCCTTCCTGCAGCACCAGCACTGGCAAAGCCTGTGCAGCTCACCCTCCCCAAAAGCCCCCAGCCCTCTTTATAAAGCCTCAGAGGAGCTTTGTGTTGAAACACCTTAAGCTTTTTTCTTAATCTGAATGGTGCGGCCTCCCTCCCCATTTTATAATCAGCTCTATATTCCAGGGGGGATAAAGAGTGACTTAAACAAAAAACCTGATGACTGCCGCTGCCTCATTTAATTGAGTGGATAGATTTTGTTACGTGAGTGCCCCAGTGGCAACACAGCCACATACATATGCACATACACACGAATACATATATATATGTGGAGAAAGTCTGAAAGAGCATGAGAGCATGCTACCTATATCTACAGTTCTCTCTATAATTATATATATATAAATATATATATACAAATAATATATACAGATATCATTATATTAATATATACAGATATATTATATATCTGTATATAGATAATATATCTTATATGCTTACATAACCTATTGTATATAAATATTTTATACATATATATGCATGTTAAATTATATAGAAAACAAATGTAAAAAGTACATGTAATATATGAATGAATATATATACACATGCATGCATATATTTAGTATATACAGGGAAGAGATGTCTAAATTATAAACAAAATATATGTAGAAATACAACAATTAGATATTTTATTTATGATAATACTATAATAGACAGAAGGATGAATGTGTAGTCACGTATATGGGGGTTAGGGAGATATATCTATAGTGTGTATATATATACAGTATATAATATATAATATATATATAACATATATATTAATAAATTATATAATATAGTATATATAAAATTGTATACACAGCTATACATATGTATGCATACATCTATATATATATTTATATAGCGCTCCATGTATAGATGTATTTGTAGACACACATACATGTATTATAATACCATAATATTGCTATTTATTGTTACGTATTATAATACGGTAGCATTTTGATGTATAAAAGAGTGCATCTCATGCACACACACACACGCACACATGCACATGTCCACGTAACTGTGCTGTGCCCCATGCAGGCAGCAGCATCACGTGGGGCGCAGGACACCAACAAGTAATTACGTAGGCGTGCACATTTGTAACTGCTGTGCACCTCTGTACGTGTGTGCAACCACACCTGGCTGGCGGCTCTGTCCCCATGCTCACAGCCAGTGACTGAGGGCAGAGGATGTGGGCTGTACATGCATATTTGGGCTGGAAAGTGCAGATTCTGCCCATGAGAGACCCCTGGGGAATCTGGAGCACTGGTGGGACCCCAGCCATGGCTGGGCAGCCAGAACCACAGGGTTTTACCCCACGCACTGGGAACATGGTGACCAGCGTCTGTGGTGGAAAAATGAATTGTCCCTAATACCCTTCTGCTGATGCAGCGCCTTTGAGTGATGAAAAGTTAATGGAAACTCCAAACACCAGAAGATTTTGTGTTTAATCCTCCCTTGCCTAATCCCCTCTCCTTGACAGTCCCCACGCAAACCTCCCAGCCCTTTTGGGGTGGGTCAGGGGCCTGGTGACAGTGGGGACACTGTAGGTACAGGGTTTGACAGCAGAACAAACCTCAGCAGCTCCCCATACGTCAGTCTAAAAACTTTGGGTTTGCAGCAAGAAAAATGTCCCCAGTGCCCGGAAATGCAAAGCACAGTGGGACTGGGGCCACACGATGTGACACCACCATGGTACGGCCACGGGGAAACTCGAAAGCTGCACCTCCTTTTTTTTTTTTTTTCCCCCTTTTTATTTCGGGTTCTCGTTATAAATATTAACAAATCTGACCAAAAGTACACAGATAGATAATACTGAAATACAAAATTCCTTTAGGATGCAGGTAAGGACAATTTCTGCAGCCTTCACATTGTAGCAAAACATCGGTATCAAACATTTCACAAGGCTGGCGCGACGACCACCGCTCTGCATGCAGCTGGGATGCACGGACAGTCCGCTTAGAAAAGGCTTCGGTGCAAAGTGATGAACCCCCACGTCCTGCTCCCCCGCAGCCATAAGGCAGTTTCACAGCGACATGCGCTTGAACCCGTCGCTTACTGCTGCCAACGTTGCAGGTGGACGCTCCTGCGCCCCCAGGGGCTCAGCACCCCGAAATCAGCCCGCAGGCATCGCGGTGCTGGAGCAGCGGCAGATCACCCGGAGCATCCTCGTGGACACGCTGCTGGCATTCAAATAAAATCCATGCATATCTGTAGAACGCATTACAAATATTAAGTTATTAAAAAAGACCCTATGAACATTTCCCGCCCCCCCCCCCCCCTTCCATATCAAACAAGGTGTAACACTGTCGGAACTTGGAAAAGTAAACGGAGGTCTGATTGCTTTCCAAAAGTCGTCAACACCCACGCGCACACGCACACACGGATACACGGCTCAGAAGCTGTAGGTAAGAGATTGAGACCGAACGGAACAGCAGCTCTTCCGAAGGAGTCGCAGTTTAAAGGCTTCAGAAATTTCTGGCAAGGTGCAGCATTTCGCAGAAAGTTTTCACCCGTCAGTGCCTCGCTGGGTTTTGCACGAGAGCCGGCAGGGCAGGATGCAGAGGACAACTCAGACCTGGTGCTGTACACAGCTCAGCCCTGGTATTCCCGTGCCATATGCAGGAATTTGGGCTGGAGCCGTGCATGCTGCAGCAAATTGGGTGAGCTGGCGGCTGTGCCCGAGCTGAGCACCTCGCAGACAGGCTCAGCTTGTGGCACACAGACAGCATGCAGTGGAAACTGCCTGGCTCCTATGCAGTGGCATGCACTGGGAAAGGAGATGAAGGGAAAAGTGATAGAAAAATCCAGCCTAAAAGCCGGTTTTCCTGGAAAAACAGAGGGGCTGAGGCTCCCAGGAAGCAGCGCACGGGGAGAAGAGCAGCTGGCACAGCCCGGGGCTGCCCTGCTCGGTGTCGTTGTTTTATTCCCCGCTTTCATTCCCCACGACAGCTCCCAGGGAGGCGGCTGGGGCTGAGGCTGTCCCTGGGGGTTTGTGGGGGGCTGCAGAGGTGCTCAGCCCCTCAGCCTGCCAGCTGACCCGCACGGGTGATAGGAGAGAACAAGCACATTTCTGGAAGAGAAGCAAAGTCTTCCTAGGTTATCAGAGAACACAATCATTCCGACGGAGGAGCTTTAAATGCATAAAAGACTGTTTAGGCCCAAACCACAGAGACTGACAAACCACCAGAAATATGGCACAATCGCCTGGATAAAGTAGTTCCATGTTTTAGTGACGCCTTTTTGCTCATATTAGATACACGAACGAAGACTGATGCATTCATTTTTGCCACTGAATTGCAAGGCAGCAGGAAGGTCAGTCAGTACAGCGACGAGTTGGGAGAGGAGTCAGAACTGTAGTGCATGCAGGTGTGTGTTGAGAGAGTGTGTGTGTGTGTGTGTGCACGAGTGTCTGTGCATGCTCGTGAGCATGCGTGTGTGTGTGTAAGGGTGCTGAGAGGCATTCTGAAAAAGCCTTAGGGACTGGGACCCGCTGAGCACAGCGAGGAGCCTCTGCCTTGCTCCCTGGGGAGCGTGTCCCCACGGCGTGGCACGGGATGTCCCCTCTCCCTCGCAGCAGTGCCTCGCTCCCCTCCGCCCGACGCCGTGGAGGCGAGCAGTCCGCGGGGCGCTCAGTCGCTGAGGACGGCCCCTGGCAGCTCGTTCGTTAGTGTGTGCCAGCGCTCGATTTTCTTGTCCTTGTTTTTCAGGCAGTCAAACCAGTGCTTCAGCCTCTCGCCTTTGGCATTAATTCCCAGCACGACTCCACCTTGGGAGAGACAGAGAGGAGAGGTGGGTGGGCACCTGCCTGCAAGACACACCAGGACACACTGGGGCACACCAGGACACACTGGCCATCCCACCCCAAAGGAAGAATTGGGGAGTGAAAGAGGCAGCCGGGACAGGGGGCAATGCCGCTTAGCCAAGATCTCAGGAACACGTCCAGCGCTTCCAGATGCCCCACTCACCTATGAAGTCATTCGATTTCCCAATGTCGTAGTCCCACACGGTGACTTCCAAGGTCTTTTTGGCCAGGTCGCCATGCTTTATCTCATAGCAGAACTCCTGTGGGGAGAGCAGGAGCCTTCAGGCTGAGCTCTCACGGGGCCCAGTGCCGGCAGCACCATTCCCCACAGGGAGCTCAATTCCCTCTCCTTGTGCAGTGGCCGGGGTGTTTGATTTTCTCTTTTAAGTCACAGCACTGAGAAAAGCCCCCCAGGTGAGAACCACGAGCAGCAAAAACCCACCTCATTGAATTCGGGGTTCAGTGTCTTCTTCTTCACTGCCGTCTTATGCTTCGACTTCTTGTCCTCGTCCGGTTTCAAGTAGCTGCAAGGAAACCATTCGAGGCAGTCAGCACACAGCCGCTGGGCAGCACGAGGGTTTTCCCCTGTTTTTGTGTCCCAGGTCCCTTCCCATGTTGGCACTCTCTGTATCTTGCTTGTAATTCAAAAATTAGGGCTTGCAGCAAGAAACATCACTCGTCTGTCTGCTCTGCTTGTAGCCCTGCAGGTATGATCACTGCCTGCCATACATGTGAGGCAGCATCCAAAACAACCACGAAAAACAAAGGGAATTCTGTTGTTTCAGGAGCCAAGCTTTTCCGATGAGCATTTGAAAAAGAAAGGGTGGATTTTTATACAAACGTCTCCACTGCTAAACAGCAATTGAGTAGGAAGCTGAAAGCATTCTGCTGATAAACTCCATTACTGGCCTCCCACATACCAGGCACATTTCATCCCAGTCACTCTGTCTCAACAAATGCCATCCCTAAAAGTGCTGCATTTGGGGTCAGAGCACAGGGGACAGGGATGAGGGACGGGGCGCAGGTTGCCAGCCCTTCCTGCCACATCCGTCTCCACTTGGCAGAGTGAAAATTTGAAAATTGATATTTCCTCCCTCAAAAAAGAGCCGTGGCCATCATCCTGCCTGTGGGCACAAAGCAGTGCCTCCCCTGGCACCCCAGCAGGGTGAGGGCAGCTCACAGCAGCCCACTGCAGCCATTTCTGGGCTTTTTTATTTTTTAAAAGGACATTTTTTTTTTTTTTCAGAAGGAAGACAGCCCCATCATTTACATCGCAAAGCATCGGCAGGACCTGCAAACGTGCCCCCAGCCCTGTTAACCAGCCCCTGGAGCCACCAGAGCTATGGGGTGCGATTAAAGTGCTGCCTGACCTAATTAGACACGCGCTGTAATTAGAGCCTTTCTGAAGCATGGCTGTGACCTGGTGGGCGCGTGAAAGGGGGAACAGGACAGTACAAGGCACATCAAAACCATCAGGGACCGGGTGCTGCTCGTCGCGGGGCAGCCACGGGGCAGGCTGACACCTTTGCTACTTGGCGTCATCGTGGAGTAATTGCTGGGGAATAACGCTCACAAGCTGCTACCGTGACGCCCTCATTTGCATCTCTTAATGAGAAGGATTAATCTCCAGTGCGGGGACAGGCGAGGAGGGCCGGCGGCGCGTCACTCACGTTTTGACGTAGGGGTCGGAGTAGCCATTGGCGTCCATGGCGGCCAGGTGGGCGCAGCGGATGATGCCCACCAGCAGGCCCTGCTTCTGCGAGCTGTACTTGAGGGAGATGAGGATCCGGCCGCGCTCCTCCAGTGACTTGTCCTCTGTTTTATCTATCTGGGGAGGGGAACACAGCCAGTCCGGGGCTGCTCCGGTGCTGGATGCCCACCACGAGGCCTGCGCCTCGCTGGCGTCAAATATCACTCGTACACCGAGATTAAAACAGCCCAAATGCTGCCTGCTGGCACCTCTCAGGTGTCACACTGCCCTCCTCCCCGCCAACTCACCGGCAGCTGCTTCTCCAGGCAGATGCTGAAGTTTTTGGTCTGGTTGGGCTTCAGTTTCTTCAGCGGGATCCGCGTCTCCCCGATGAACTCGTTGTGGCGGAACTTGTCCTCGTCGCACACCGAGATCCTGAAAGGAGCACGGGGCGGCGTGAGTGGGGCTGTGTGGGGGCTCCTTTTTCCCTGATTTTTATTTTTTTCTGTGACAGCTTCCCGTCCTTTCACTGCCTGTTTTTACTCCCTGTCAGATGCTCCTGTTGTTGCCCATTTCTCACCTTTGCCAACAGGGCCTGGCCTTGCTGGGTCTTCATAAACCCAGGAACAATTCATGAAGGAGTAAAAGGAGTTACAGATGAATATTGCCTCGCGATCCCATGTCACTGGAATGAATTGCACACCACGGCTCTGACCGTGGATGGTTTACCCACGGTTTCTCCATGGGTGGTTTATCTGCATGTGGTTTATCTGTGGGTGGTTTCTCCATGGCAGTTTGACCACGAGGGAAGAAGGAGGCAGTGAGGAGCCACCCAGACGGTGCAGCCAAGCTGCACGAGGAACACCAGGTCGGGGGAGCAGGCAGAAGGAGAGGGTTTGGGGAGAAAACCCCAAGAGGGGCCACGGGAGTGCTGCTCTCCAGAAATGGATGCAGCGTTACTATAGATACCCGCAAAGAAAAACACCCCACCGCAACAGCAAAATCCTCAAAGAGAATCTGAAATGCAGGCAGCGTATTTCTTAGTTCCCTTCCTCTCTCTCTTTCAAAAACCCAAACCTACAAAGGAGCAGCGGTGGCTCCAGACAAGATGCGGCATTCACCAACGCGTGCGTGGCCCCATCCTGCTGCAGCTCCAGGCAGGGAGCAGCAAGCCTGTGGTTGCAGAGGATGAACCGGAGATGGGAGCATGGGGCCAGGCTCTGGTTCTGCACCAGGGCATGGCAGAGCCATGCTGCTGCCTATGTACCTGGGGAGCAGCACTCGGTGTGGATTTTACCTCTTGAGAACAAGAGCAACAAGATTCCCCACCCTGAACCTTGCCTGGACGCATCCCAAAAGCACTTTGAGGTGTCGGATGTGGTCGGTCTATCTGACACCCCTCCAGCCCTATAGCCACCTGGCTGTGGTCCCTCTGCTCCACCGGTGTGGTATCTGTCACTGGTGGCTGGTGGTGCATTGGCCCCGTAAGTCAGTGCAGAGGCGTGAGTCAGATCGGCATGCAGCTCCGGCCCCAGCCCTGCCTTTGGAAACAGGCGTAATGCAATTACACCGGCTTGAATTTTATTACGAGGAATCAATGTGATGGAATTTTTATGCCTTGGGTTAGAAAATCAGCTCCATGACAAACAGTGAGCACACGTCTCCAGCAGCCACCCTCGCTCCCCGTTAGGAGCTTCGTATCGCGAGCATCACCCCCCTCCCGCCTCTCTCTTCATTAAACCCAGTCCCTCGCACCCTGCTGTCGATCTGACAGCTTCCAGGAGGGCTCCTGACCGCCGGGCTAAGGCCGTGAAACCGCCGCAGCAGAGAGCCGGGGAGCGCGCGAGCGATCGCCGCTCACCCAACTTCTCCTCCCACTCCTCCCGGCCCTGACTCACTGCAGCTCCAGCCACCCCGCAGCTGACTCACGGCTGCTGCCTGCACAGGAGCTCCTCCGGCCTTTTTTCCCTTGTGGGAAGGGGAGAATGGGGTCAGCGAGGAATTTAGCTGGAGCCTCGTACCCTTTCCCTTAACGTACACAAGTAACAGCGGATGCTGAGGACGCAGCGCCTGCCTCTGAGCTCCCCATGGTCCCTATAGCAACTTGGGAGGCTCTCAATGCAGAGGCACGATGCCTTAAGCACAGACAATGCCTGGAAAGGAGAGAAAATGGCAAGAGGCAGCATCTGGGACTGTCCAGTGCGGGGCTCCAACCAAAACCCCTCCGTGTCTGAGCGCAGGAACCATGGAGCTGTCAGACACCAGCCCGAGGCTGCCCACAGTTCTGCAGCAGAGCTCCTGCAGGGCTCGTGGTGTAATGCAATCTGGGACCCCAAATCTCCACGTATCTGCAGTGTGCCTATTAGACCTGATCAAATACTATTTTCTGAATAATATATTTAATGAGTCATGATGTTTGTCAAACACATGATTAAACAAAGAATTCCTGGCATTCGCAGGCACGCTGAATATCATATGAATAATGCATCGCTCCGCCAATATATCTGGATATGAATAATCGTATCCAGTCTCCGGCCAGCTCCGGTATTTATTACGAATACAATCTATTTATTGCCTATTACACGGATAATTTAAATGTAGGCGGCTGCATTCTGCCCACTTCAATTTCCCCTGCCCTGCAGTGCTGGTGGGGGGCTCTGGTGCTGCTTGGGCTAGACGCAAGGATGGTTTTTGCTCGATGAATGGATGAGACCTTTCAAGATCCTCCCACCTGATGCATTTCTTGAAATCTGAAATACATCTCAGGGGGTTGGTTCATTAACAAAATTCTGCTTGCCAGTCCCTCAGACATCTTGCATGTCCCCTCTGTCCCATGGGGACAAGGGACAGTGCTGGGGGCACAGCTGGGGCTGAGCTCAGGGCAGGAGCAGCCCAGGTGGGCAGGGAGGCTGTGGGGCCCTTCAACATCTCCCCAGGAGCTGGGAGGCAAAGGCTGGTGGTGGCTTGGATCTGTTATTTTTACAAAGACTCCATGGTCAGGGCACAGGCAGGCAGGTATCCAAGTGAGGAGCAGCAACACGTCCCTTCCACCCATCTGAAAAGAAGGAAATCCAAGCACAGAATTGAAATAAAAGCTGAGTTTTCTTCCTTGTGGCTCAGTTGTAAGAAGCCTCATCTCCTCTACGCCTGCCTCAGGATAAAGAAACTCTTCTGCCGATGCCTTCTGCTGCAGGGATGGAGGAAAGGAAATAGGAGGCTGGGGAATTGTTCTTCAGCTAAATGAAGAGCACTTGAGTTTTAGGCGCTGGCTGCCCCGTGCAAGGGAAAGGAACGGAGCCACGGGCCCCAGGAGATGGCGAGATCAGGGGAACTCCATGAGCCGTAGGCAAGGGAACGTGTCCCCAGGTACAGAAATGTAGCCAGAGCTGGGAAGGGACAAGGAAAAACATCTCCTTTGAACACATACACACCCATCTACCTTAGTCCAGGCAAGGCAAAGGCCCTGAGCCCCAGCCTCACAGCCTCCCCACTTCACCAACTCCTTTGCTTTTTCACTTGCACAAAAGCCTTCCCAGGGTGGCGGCGGGGCCACCTGAGCATGCAGCCTGGGTCTGCCAGGAAACCTCACTGTGCAGGGACAGCATGAGGCCAGCAAGGCAGAGGCCAGCAGCTCCCAGGGGACAGCAAAGCACCAGGCACGGGGGGGGGGGACACAGGCGGGTGCAGCACCCCGAAGGTGTGTGTTGGGGCTTTTTCTCCCTGCTGCGTTTCACCAAACCTCTCCCTGCAAACTGATTTCCACGCCTGAGAGGTTGGAAACTTCAAAGCCTGCAGTGAAAAAAAAAATAAAAAATAAAAATAAAAATAAAAAATACCCACCGCTAATAATAATCAAAAACCAGAGGCTTTCCAGCCCGGCAGGCCTGCAGCACTTTCAGCATGACTAATATTTTCCATGTGAAATAACCACCCGTGGCGCTCGGTTCCTCATCTGCAGGCAGGCTGCAGGCAACAGGTGGGCTCTGCCCCGTGCCCCCCCAAGCTCTTTTTTCTTTTCCCCTGAGGGGAAAATGCTAAACTCTGCCTTCAGACCAAGAGGGTCGGGTGCCAGCCATGGGGCCCTACCGCAGGGTCTTGCGGATCATGTCCTCGTCGGTGATGCCGTAGTAGGTGAGCGTCTCGTTCCAGGTGGGGTTCAGCGTGTTGCGCAGCGTCTTGGTTCGTAGTTTATTCGCCTGGAAGAGCAAAGGAGGGGCATGGTGAGAGGGACCCTGACCCCCGGGCTGTGGCCGTGGGTGCCCCAAAATCCCCCTTCCTGCAGCATGGCACAGCGCTTGCTGGCTCATTTGCAAAGAGATCCAGCTCCGCATCCCCCTCCCTGGAAACAAGCAGCGAAACGGGAACCTTGGCAGAGGCAGCGAGAGAGCGGGGATTTCATTTATACAGCAGGAGCGAGAGAGGGGAAAAAAAAAAAAAAAAAGAAGTCTTTTTTCAGGTTCATTAAAAAATACCAATTTGCTGTTCTGGCTGGTTATTTGCATTCCTGCTTCCAGCACAGCTCCTGACTCTGGCTGACTCAAAATAAAAACTCAAAATAAATTCCTGGACGTGCATTTTGGTAGCAGGGGTAATGCCTCACGGTACCGCAGCTCCGCAGCCGCTGGGGCCAGATCCTGACCCCTTGCCCTATGGCCAGAGGGGGGTGTCCCTGTGAGGCCCCCCCGCAGCCACCCCTGCCCTCGGGCACTGCTACCTGCAGCCGTCCCCCCCCCCCCAGAAGCAGTGCTAATCAGTGCCTTTGCAGAAACTGGAAATGACAGATAATATCGCTGATGAAAGCGCTCCTGGCTCTCCTGCTTCCAGTGGAACTCGAAATGTGGTTAAAAACTCCCTCTACCGCCCTGAACGTTACGAATTAATTCAGCTGAACCGTAACAAGTAAACATACCTCCCCCCAAAAGGTCTTCCCTTTAGTGTAAAATAAGAGCGCAATTAATATTCATAACACATACATTTAGCATTTAAATTCCACATCCCCATCAGTTACACCGCGCTCTCACTACACATCAATATCTTTAATTACTCTTCTCTCCAGCAAGCGCTGAGCTTAAGTAGATGGAAATATTTCCCTTACGATTTATACCCTGCTTTATTGGGATCTGAGGGGTTTTAAATGCAACAGAAGAAGGAAAACCAAACCACCAAACAAAACCAGAGCTGGTTTCTCCCCATGCTTGGAGCTGTCCCAGGACCTTGTGAGCCTGATGCCTGCACCCAATGCTGCTGGGCTGGGTCTGTGGGGAGGCACCGCTGCCCCCAGAGACCCGCGGTCCCTCGGGGATGCTCCAGCAGCCCCTGGAGACACAGCTGCTCACCGGGGAACCATCACCAGGTTCCCAAGGGAAATTCCTGGGAAGGGAGAGGGCAGTGAAAGGCGTCTCACCTTGCTGGCTCCGGGAAGCAAGTGCAATTTGACGTAGGGGTCGGCCAAACCGTTATGGTCCATCGGCTTCAGGCCCTGGAGAGGGAAGAGCAGCAGGAATCAGAGCAGCAGCGGCACTGGCGCTGCCCTGGGAGGCAGAGCCGCCCGCGGGGTGCTCTCGCTGAGCCCAGCCTCTGATGCCCACTTCCACGGGGCATTGCTGGGCCATGGTGCCCTGGGAGCAGGGAGGGAGGAGAGCAGGATCGGTGCCAGACCCAGGCTGTGTGGCAAGAGCAGAGCACGCCCGAGGCTCCCCTGCGGCGTGTCACATCGGCCACCGCGCACCTCCGCTGCTGGAGCAGCTGCCTCTGACACCCTGCTCGCAATTAATTTGGGGATTAGGGAAAGCAGCGCAGTGATCTTCATGGCTTAAAATTACAGGGTTTTGTCAGTTAATAACCGCTTATGAGCAAGCACACACCTCTGCTGTTGTGCTCTTCCCCTGCAGCGCTCCCCAGGGCGCGAAGGCGCCGTCCTCCCGCTCCGTGGCACGGCACCGCTGGTGGCACAGCCACGGTCAGAGCCTGGTGCCCACGGGTACTGGAGCACAGCCACCAGGAAGCCCTCACGGTGCCCCTCACTGATGGGTTTTTACCCAACCCCACCGCTCTCAGGGGGTGACATGGAGCGTGTTTGCTCTGGAGCTCTGGGCACAGGGGACGAGGCTGCTCTGCCCCGTGGCCTCTGAACAGCCGCGGGGCTGGAAATGCTCTCAGGGCCATGCCCCAAACCAGCACAAAGCCATAACAATGTGCACAGAAACAAACTCCACAGGGAAGGGAAGCGACACAGGGGCACAACACTCAAAGCCTCATTTTTACTGGTCCTTATTGTAAACCACAGCAGCCCTGTCACAAATGCCCCGGGCTGCTCCAGCCTTGGCCACAGGAGCCCTTCAGGGGCTGTTCCCCAGTGCCCGAGGGCATCCCCTGGCTGGAAGCACAGTGGGAGAGGCACCTGGGCACAGGAACCAGGCTGTGGGATGCTCACAGGTTGCCAAGCCCCTAGCGCGGGGTATTTGGTGCTTGGGATCAAGGAGCATTCGTACGGCTGCTGCTGGAGTGGCCATGCGCAATGGAAGTTGGAAGATGGAGGGTGGATTTGGGGCAAATTGAAGGGCAAGATGTTGGGGTAAATCGCTTGGCATATGGAATAACACCCAGCTGCACACTGGCAGCCCTGGCTGGCCGGGTTTGCACAGCCCAGGACCTTGGGACCAGCTGCCAACCTCGGGCAGGTTTCCACATCCACGCTGTCCTGGGGCCAGGCGGCCAAACGGGGCCCGGCAAAGAGGATTTGGCTCCTCCACCAGAGACAGAAGGATTAAAAATATCGGCAGCAAATGTAGGCTAAATGGCTCTGTTTCAACAGCATTGCAGCTCAGGTCACCTCCCTGGCCCAGCCAAAGGGGAACGCAGCAAACACGGGGGACGGGCGGCAGGTGCCAGCTGCGGCTCCACAGGTGTCCACAGCACATGGGGACAGCCCTGGCTCGTGGGGACCCAGGGGAATGGGCTCACCGGTTGCTCACAGCAGAGAGAAGTGAATCCTGCCCACAGGCTCCTGCGGCGGAGCTGCCCCACCTGCACGGATGCTGTGTGGAAAATGAAGCCATAAGCGAGCGAGCAAATTCCCATGAAAATGGATGGAGGGAGACAGGCAGCTCTGTAATTCACCCATCAAATCAGCTCAATTAAATTACCTTCTGAGGAGGCTATTTAAGGCTTTTTTTAACAGATGTGCTACGGAGGATGGGGTGACAGGAGCCTGGAAAATGGCTCCTAATGCTACGTCTGGCTCCCTCCCACGTCGCTCTGCACGGGTTCAGCACCAGCGGGATGTAACGCGATGGCTCTGCCCCACAGGGGCACGTGGGTGACAGTGCCATCACCCCCTCTGCTTGGAGGGACCTAAATCTTCTCCGAGAGAGCCAAGAGGCTGAGGCAGGGTGGCCAAGGGCTCCCCAAGCCCCACGCTGGGGACAAAGTAACCCCCCAGCTTCACCAGCACGGCCTCATGCCCATCTGCCCTCCCTGGGGCACTGATGCTGCTCACAACTTTCCCCTTCTTCTCCCCAGCTCCGAAATCCCCTCTGTAATCCCGAAATCCCCACTGTGATCCCATGGGGACCGACAGCCCCGCCGCCGCCAGCTGCACTCCGTGCCACTGACATTTAGCTAATCAATAGGATTTAATTACGAGGCGGGCTAATCGGGCTGCCTATTAACGCCACGCTCGAGGCACGCAGGAATCGCAGGAGGAGGCTTCGTGCCAGCAGCATCCCCCCGTGGCCGGCAGGCTGCTGCTGCCCAAACCCAGCCTCTGGTGCCTCTTTCCAGCCCGGGGTGCTGTGTGTCCCTGCTTTGCAGGGGCCGTGTCACCCCTGGCAGATGGGCACGTCCAGAAATCACAGCCAAAGGCTCCCCAGAGCGTGCTGAAAACAAAGGGGTTGTGTTTGGAGGAGCTTGAGCCCTCCCGGAGAAAAGGGGGTGACAGCGGTGTCCCCGCTGGGGCCAGGAGCAGCAGCTGTGGCTCGGAGCTGGGAATGTCCCCGCAGTGATAAATATGGATGAGCAAATTCATAACTCGTGTTCCGTGCAGATCTCCAGCACTCGGCTGCGGGTTCGTGGGGCGCATCCAGGCGCTCGGCAGGGTGGAAGCTGCCGGGTGTCCTCCAGGAGCTCCACGCTGCAGGCAGTGGGCTTGGCAGTGCCGTTGTGTCATCATGGCTTTGCCCGAGGATCACCCGTGGCACCTTCCTCCCAAAAACAGGAGCCCAACGGAGCTACGGGACAGCACAGCGGTGTCTGCGCTGCCCCATGCCCCTATAGCCCTGCAGGGATCGGTGCAGCACGCTGGCCTTGGTGAGGCTGAGCAGAAAACAAGACCAAAACCACCATGAGCTGTGCCGGGGCACAGCCCGTGGCACCTCGTGTTATCCAGGTCCTTCTCCGTCCTGTTTTGGGAGGGCAGAGCTCTGTGCTATTAGGGAAACTGAGGCACAAAGCGCCCCAGCAGGGAACCCCCTGGAAGCCCTGACCTGCAAACCGAGCAGTCGGTGGCTGCAGAGCAGAAAATCGGTGTTGGACCAAGACAGGGCGGATTGAACCGAGGGGGGAGGTTATCCAGAGGAGAAGGAAAAACCCTTCTCAGGCGGCCGACACCACGCAGCCCCGTGGGACCCCCGCGTCCCGGCACTGCCCTGCAGCGTCTGCGCAGCCACCGCCAGCTCCCACCGCCGGCAGCCGGGGTCCTGGCCCTTACCTTTCTGTAGTCAAGTTTTGGCAGCTTTCCCCAGGCGAGAGATGAAATGAGAGCGAGCAGATGGCAATGTAAATAAAAGAGAAAAATGGGAGAATGAGAGCAGAATGGAAATGAACAGGACTGCAACGCTTGAATGTCAGAGCGGCGGGGGGGGGGGGCTTGTCCCACCCGCGGGCAGGGCCCAGGGCTGTATTTAGGGGGGTTCAGCTGCTGCCATTCCCCTACAGCCCAGCTCTGGGGCATGCTTGGACCAGGGCTCTCCTTCCTCAGCCCTGCCTTCGCTCTCGCTGCTGTCAGAGCCTCCTCCTCCTCGTGGGGCTCCTTCCTCCCCACCTTCCTCCCGCTGCAAACCCGAGCAGAAAACCCCTGCTTGGCTCCGCTCCCGAGCACTACGAGGAAAACCCAACCCGAGGCTGCCCAGCGGCTGTGCACAGCCTGAGCCGAGCTGTGGTGCCCCTGCTCCTGCTCCCGATGGGTGCGCGCACCCAGCACCCAGAGGTGCTCTGCTCCGGGGTGGGGGCTGCAGGTAATCCGGCTGTCCTCGAGCATCCTCAGAAGGGAAACGGTCCCCTGGGGGTCACCTGCAGCCCCCCCAGCCCTTCCCAAGACTGCAGGGCCGGGGGTCTCCCTCCAGGCCCCCATGGCTGGGTGAGGTCAGGGAGGAGCTGAGCAGCGCCCTGAAGCCATGCGCCCAAAGGCAGAGGCAGGACCTCCGCTGCCTGTTTCTGCTCCAAAATGTGCAAAAAAAAAAAAAAAAAAAAAAAAAAAAGCCCAACAAAACAACAACAACAAAAAACCCTAATTGCTTCAATCACGCAGACGGCAAAGGAGCTGAGGCAGAGCACTTTGTGGCAGTGATTAGCAGCATTTAAAAGAGCCATTTATAAACTGACAGCCGGTCACAGCGTCAAGTAAATAACAACATCGGGTTGGGTGCTCTGCTGAAAGCCATAAATAGCTGCAGCCGGCTCGGCACGGGGACGGGGACAGGGACGGGGACAGGGACGGGTGAACGGCTCCGTCCCATGGGACTGGGGCTGGAGATGGTGCGGGCACGGGGCTGCAGAAGGAGCTGGGGACAGCAGAGCCTCGGCCGAGCCCCCGTGTCCCCCTGCTTTCGGCAGGGCTCTGGTGTCCCCGAATCGCCCCGCGGGGCTGGCCGGCTCCACGTACCTTGGCTTTGTTGATGGTGCAGTGCAGAGCGTTGTTCTCCTGGTCGTACAGCAAGCTGAAATCCAGCGTCCCCAGCGCGGCTGCAAGAGACACAAGAGGTTGTGAGGCAGAGGGACCAGCACCGCTGGCTCCTCGCCCCGTAACACAAAGGGAGCGGATGGAGACGCAACAGAGAAGCGAAGCATCCTCCAAGTAAGCCCCAGAATGAAGCAGTGGGGCTGGCACGTCCTGAAATGTTTCCTCCTGGGGGGCTCCTGGGGGGCTCCCCAGCCCCAAGGCTCCTCTCCAGTGGCACTGCTGGCACGCCTGCCGCGTGCATTTGCATGCTGACACCTTTGAACAAATGAGCCACCGGTGGGACCCATTCCCAGCTCCGGTTTGGCTGCGAACTGTAAATTAAGCCCAGCGAGCATGGAAATACTTTTACGGGTAAGATGAAAAACATCAACAGCCCTCAGCCAGAGCGGCGTTCCCTCACGGCATCGGCAACCCAGCTGCGGCCGCAGCGGTGCTCGGGGCCGAGGGGAAGGGGTGGGAGGGCAGCGCAGAGCAGGAGACTCAGCAGCAGGGGAAAATTGGGTTTGAGAAATTCTCTCCCTCTGGACTGAGCAAGTTGCACCAAGGCAAAGCAACGGCAAAGCCTTAAAAAGGCTCGCTTTCCTGAAACATGCTCAGACCTTCACCAAGACCCCCAGACCCAATCCCCACGTGGATTGGCATCTCCCCCAGCACGGCCTCACCTGCCAGCAGCCTTCAGCCCCCCCAGGGGCTCCAGCTTGCGTTTTACTGTGCCCACTTTCCCCTACTGGGACCTCCCGAGGCGGCACATGTGGAGGGGACCAAAACCTCCGCGTGGTGATTTCACGGTGATCTTCCAGCCCAAACAAGTGTTTGCCTGCTAGCCAACAAAAACCCGCTGCTCCAGAGCAAATATTTTGTCTTCAAAGCGAAGAAGAAAAATATTAACAGAGGTTTGTGCCAGAATAATGCTCCCCCCTTGCTCTGGAGTAATTTCATGGTGCGTTAGCTGCCGGCTCAGTGGGGTTCACCTGCTGGGCTCGGGGAGATGGAAACGACGCAGGGTGAGGCCAAATCTGCAACACCTGTGTGTCACCTCTGGGTTGGGCTCAAGGGACACCTGCAGAGCACTCACCACCCAAATTGTGCTGTGACTGAGGCTCCAAACTGCTTGTGGGGCTGGCGGCACGGGTAGGGAGGTGGCAGCTGTGCGTGGCAGCGTGCAAGGACCAGCACTGGTCCCATGGCTCGTGGCAAAGTCATCAAAAGTTGACAAAGCTGGGTTTTTGCCTATGGAAGAAGAACCCTCTGCTCTCGCAGGCTCTCCATCCTCACCTGCCCTTTAGCCAGCCGCTGCCCGCCAGCCACAGGAGGGGGCCGCGGCTTAGCCGGCTGGATTTGGCAGTTTGTAAAACAAATTAAAAGCTTGGCGTGGAAACGGGGTTTGGCCAGGAAATGCCGGCAGAGCCTCCTGTCCCCTTGGCGCGACAACCTGCCCCAGGGCGCAGCGAGCCCGGCCCCAGCAGGACGAAGCAGCAGCAGCAGTGAGCACGGGCAGGGGTGCACGGCCCCTGCACTGCTCTCCCCCAGCACAGGGAGGGTCCTGCTCCCCGCAGGGATATGTGCTGCCGATGGTGAGCTCCCGTTCCCAAGAAAGGGTCCGCCTTCGTCAGAGGGACACGGAAACATCATCAGGATGTGTTGCACTAATTGCTTCAAAGCGCGGCCGTATGGAAGTGACAAAAGGGATCAGGGTGACGTGGGGGACTTGGCAGCCGCGGCGCTGCAGCAGGAGCCTGGAGCTGGGGGGGCTGCAGGATGCGGCCCCACGGGGACACGGGCACGGGCACAGCCACGGCTGAGCCGCAGGGTGAGAGCCTGCAAAGCTCGTGAGATCCCACCAGGCGGTGAGCACGGTGCTCGAGCTGTGAGCGTCCCCGGGGTCACACTGAGCCCCCAGGTGCCAGGATTGGGCCCAAAGCTGCCCGGTGCAGCAGCCACGCAGCCGGCTTTGAACAAAGCCCTCGGCCAAGCAGGCGAGATGCCCTGCTTGTGTTGTTTTTCCCCCTCCCAGCCATCCTCACAGCCAAGATGGAAGTAGCTTGTGCTGTTAATTAGGGGAGCGAGTGCCTAAAAAAGAAAAGGGCAGCAATTAGACGAGAAGCGCTGTTACCAGACATATTTAACTCTGCCGGGCTCTTCTGAATGCTGCCCTCTAATCACACGGACTGCAAATAAAAAAAAGTATAAATAAATGCCTTTGTCAGGCATTACAAAGGCAGCTTAGCGCTCTCCAGGCAGCAGGCAGGATGTATCATTATTATTGCGATTATTCTGCTCCAATGATAAAATAACCATTAGGAGACGTGAACTCATTAGCAGGGCCTGACCCTCCTTCCCGGCCGCGGATCAGGAGAGATTGATGGGAAGGTGCCAGCCCGGGGCCGGCGCTCAGCGCAGGCTCTGCAAAGAAAAATAAATCTGACTCGTGCAGGAACGCGGCCTCTTCCCCCACCGACCTTTGGGCATTTGGATTAATTCAGCGGGCTGTGAAATTAGCAGCAGCCAGACCGTGTGGCTCCGGGCTTGGCCATGGCACACGTCTGGAGCCTGGGGGTGCCGCGGGGTCCTGCGCCCCCCCAGGGACGGTCCCCGTGGTTTATGGCTGGTATCTGCCATCAGATGGGGAGCCCCAAGCATCTTCTGTTTATACCTGCAGGGATAAATCTGGGTGCTGTTCCCTAGCAGGTCCCTGGCTGTGTGGGCAAGGTGCCCTCATCCAGCAGCAGATCTGGCCCCTTGCTGGCTGGGGACACGCGAGGGGGAAGAGTTCCCCTGCCCGAGAGGTGCTGGAGATGGCAAAGAGGCACCGGCACTCGCAGAGCAGCCCCAGAAACTTCAACAAAGCCCGGCAGTGATCGCTTGTGAGGGTCTTTCACCTTCCAGACTTGGGGAAGCTTCTGCAACATGACTGCTGTTGGGAAGCCCGGCAAGGCTAGGTGCTGGGAGAAAGCAAGGTGCGCGCTAAAAACTGCTCTAGAACTAATTAAAAAGGAGTCCAAAAGCCTTAAGTCCCTCTGCTTATCAGCATTGCTGCTCCCAAGATAATCTGCTCATGGATTTTGTGCCAGGGAGATCAGAGTGGAGCAGTAAAGAGACTGCTGGGGATTGTCTGGATTAGTGCTCCCTTACAGAAAGCACAGGTTCAGTAACCTTCAGGCTGGGTGTTTTTTAATGCACTATAAAAGATAGGTCCCCATTCTTCCATTGCTTTAATTTTCCTCTGCAATGGAGATAATTTTAAAGGTCCTGAAAGGCAGCAAGTAATTCTGTGCACTTACAGCCCCACGTGAAATGTCAGTAAATGACTCCTCAGGAGGAACAGAAATAATTTTTGCCATTTCCAAGCCAGGCAGCTGCGGATCGCCTCGGCGGGCACATGTGAGGAGCGACTGACTCCCTGCGCTGTGGGGAGCAAAACTCCAACAGCCCCTGGGTTAATTCCTGGAAACAGCCCCAGGAATCACTGTGAGCTGCTCTGTGACAAAGTGACAAAGGATTTGGGATGTGTCCTGAGGGCAGCACGCTGTGCTGGGACACAGACACTGGGCAGGATGTCCTGGTCCTGCACAAAAGCCAGCAGGGACTGGATCCAGTGCCCTCCCTTCCTGGGAGCTCCGGGGATGGCACAGGTTTGTGGCTGAATGCAACAGGAGCAGGAGCAAGGAACGAGCCCAACTCTTCCTTCTCAGACTGCTTCCTGCCTTTCCATTTTATTTTTTTTTTTACTTAAAATCTATGACAATTAATATTTCTTCATTTCCCAGACACAGCGCCAGCCCCTGGCAAGCTCCAGAGCAGGGAGCTGCTTCTCCACGAGGCTGGTTGATGGATGCTCATCAGCTCTTCTGTCTTCTCCAGGAGGAGTGTTCAGAGGAACACTTATCTGCTCAGAACAGTTCAGAGATGCAATTATGTTTTACAGCACTAAATGGTCCCTGATGTCAGCAGCAATTAGACTTTCAGCAATTTCAATTTGGAGATGGCCTTCAAATCTCTCCCTCTCTCTCCCTTTAATGAAATACGGTATTGCAATTAACAACCCCCCGAAATTGCCTTCAGTGTTAAATACAAAGATGAAAGATCCGGGAAGCCCTCGGGCACGGGGCACCGGGGAAGGGAGGAGGGAGGCAGGGCAGGTTTGTCCCCAGCTCCCCGGGGATGGTGCCCGGGGTCTGACACCGACCGGCACCCGCGCAGGCGCCGTTGGCTCCAGCAGAGCCACGCTCCAGGCTCCGCCACCATCAGCGGTGGTTTGTTTAGCTTCCCGAGCAAAAAATACCTCTTTTGGCCTTATCTGGATTGAAAAGACGATTCAAAGGTTATAAATAGCAGTGGCAGCATATGCTAAGGAGCTGTGTTTCAGAAGTAAATATCCTCATCCTCCCGGCGCACGCTTCCCCTCCATCTCCCCTTCTTCCTCCTGCTGCCTGGCCACGAGCACCGCCAGGCAACTCGGAAACTCAGTGCCCTGCAAGACCTTTGGTCTTCTTTACGTCTTTAAGCAGACAGTAATTAATAACTGCCCTACGACTGCCTAATTATCATATTTGCTCAAAAAAAAAAAAAAAAGAGCCTTCCTAAATAACTTCGGTGGCTTCCAGCTGGCGTCACAAGCCACGAGCTCTCATCTGGAGACCTGGGCTTTGTGCTGCCGCAGCCCCGTGAGCTCTGGTGGGCAACCACGGCCACGTCTGTCTGTGCCTGAGCGCCACACAGCTCCTCCAGCCAGCACAGCTCCACAGCAGCAGCCGTGCTCTCGAGCTGCCTCCCCGTCCCGAAACCCAAAGCCTGGCACGTCCAGAGGAGGGAGCGAAACCCTGCCACAGCCTCTCTCGGCAGCTGAGGTGCGCGGAGAGCTTCTTCGAGGGCTTGTGCTTTGCGGCAGAGGGATGGCTGCGCATCCAGTGTCAGCCCCAAGCAGAGCAGTCCTTGCAGCTCTCCCTCCCAAGAGCCACGTTTCCACACCCTGCACAGCCTCCAGAGCCCTTCAGGCGAGCTGTGGCACAGCCCAGGCACTGCCACGGGGAATGCGCAGTCGCTGGAGGGGCCGTGGCTTGCTCGGAAGAGGGGAGCCGGGAGGTGAGGAGCTGCTGCCCAGCTCCTGGCAGGTGGCACATTGCCACCTAGCTGGCATTTCCTGATTTTCCATCCGCACCGAGTTCCCTCGCCAGCACACCGCCTGACAGGGTGGAAATCAGCCCTGGAGGCTGGTGGCCCTCAGGGAGAGGCCAAAAGGCAGAGGGAGGGTGGTGGCCGCGGCTGGGAGCTGCAGGCGGCTCGGCTGGGACCTACGGGCTGCTTGGAGGGTGCCCCAAATGGCTGCCCCCCGCCCCAGAGCCATCAACTCGAGCCCCTGCATCAGGTGCCAAAGAAATACACTGAAATACAAGAAATAGGACTGCAGCGCAGGGACCCAGCCCCGCATCCAAGCCCGCAGCCCCGCCAGGTGCTGTAGGGCAGGGTGCTGGTGGCTCTGCTCCATCCCCAGCCCCTGCAGTACTGCGGGGCTGAGCCACACGGCCCCGGTGCTGCTGGGCACCCAGGAACTCCAGGCTGGAGAGGTAACGCTGGGCAGGAACAAATTTAGGGGAAAACCGGGCAAACACTGCATCTCCTCAGCCAGAGGCAGCCCAAATCCTCCCAGAGGGTGTGGGAGCACCATCGCTTCTGTGCTAGGGGAGGGAAACCCGCAGGCAGGTGGGACAAACGGGAAGGAGCCGACCTCTTCCCACGGGCCTTATCATGACAAAATCCTGCACCTCTGCGGGGCTGCGCTGGGAGCATCCCTGGGGAGCGATGCAGGGAGCATCCCAGCCCGGCTGCACCAAAGCCAAGGTGGAGACAGGAGCAGCCAAAGCACCCGGGCAGGCACAGCTCGCCCCGCGGCGCTACCCGGGCACTGCAGTGTGTGATGGGTGCTGCCCCCAGCTCCAGCACTGCCATCCCCAAGCCCTCAGCCAGTCCCCATGTCCCCAAAACCGCCATCCAGGCAGGGATGTGCAGGTGTGACTAATGCAGCAGCCCTGAATCACCCGCTGGGGATATGAGGGGGTGCTGAAAGACTCCCCAGCTTAGCTGGTGCCTCCGGGCGGGCTGCACAAATCCCCACCCAGCTCCCTGACTGTGAAACGGGGCCAGCGAGCCCTCGCCTGGCTTTGCAGCGTGCCTGCTAACCACATAGGATGGGCAGGCTCCATCCCACATCTCTGCACCCCGACAGAGGCTGGGGACACCCCATGCTGTCCCCCAGCTGGGATCCCGGCCGTCCCCACTGCACCCGCTCCGCTCCTGGCGCTGCTGCGCCTCTGCCAGGGGAAAACCCAGCACATCTGGCCGGGGAGCGGCGACGGCGTGGCCGACACCTGTTACACTGCAAGAAATGCTCCTCCCAGCACCCAGCGGGAGGACAAACGCCCTCCAGCCCCCAGCCCCGCAGCTCCCGGCCTCGCTGGGCACAGACGGCAGCGCCCTTGGGTGCTGTTGAAGGCGCCGTGCCCTGCGGCCCTGAGCGCACCAGCGCCCGTGCACACCTCTGCCCCTGCAGCCCAGCTGCTCCCGTGTCTAGCGCAGGGATGAGCAAAGGCGATCTGATAATTAGAGCAGCAAATAACCCAAATCCGGTTAAAGTCGCGGCTAACTGCCTGGCTGGGACAAACAGGGCTTAGCGGGGATGCTCCCCCTGGGCATGGCTCTGCTCTCCTCCTCTTCCTCCTCCAAGGGGAGCGTGACCCCAGCGCGGGGTGGGAGCGAAGCAGCACCCACTGGGGGCTGCACCCACCGGGGGCTGGCACCCAGAGCATCCCCTGGCCATGGGCAGCAGGCAGCACAGGGCAGGGCATGGTGGTGGCCGTGCCACCTCGCAGTGAGGAGGGGCCCAGCCCCGCTGGCAGCCACCCAGCAGCCGGGAGCGATGCCCAGGCAGGGCTGGGACATTTGGCACAGGGAAAGCCACCGCCTGCCCGGCACGGGGCCATAAACAGCTCGGCTCGGTGGGAGCTCAGCCCACCCCTTCCCCGGGGACGGGCACGCAGCAGCACTCAGCAGCGCTGCCTGCCTTCCTCGTCGCCTCCAGCCTGCAAACTTTGTGCTCAGCCCCTGGCAGGATCTGGCCCCTAAGGGCTGGGCTGAGTGGAGACCTTGGTTTTTATCTGACCCGGGGGGGGGAAGCGATGCTATCCCAGCCGCCGCGGCTGGCAGAGCCAGACAGCAGCTGCTCTGCAGCCTGCAAGCTCCACCGAGCCGGGTGGGAAGGACGTTTTGGGTGGGGAGGGGTTAAACCGAGCTGCAAACACCTGCATCTGCCGGAGCCTGCTCGGAAGCCCCCTGGTCCCTCCAGTGGGGGCTCTGCCTGCAGCTGGGGGGGCGAGGAACGGGAGCTGGAGTTTGCAGAGGGCGAGGGCAGAGATTTCCCAGCGGGTGCCATTGCGAGCGGAGCGCCCAAGCTGGAGCTGGGCGATGCGAGCGCGTTATCGCCAGCTCATCAGCCGGGCGGCTGCACCACCCAGACGGATGGAGAGAAGGCTCCGTGCCCAGCCGGCAGCCACCAGGGACCCGGAGCCGAGCAGGAACGAGGCAGGGAAGCGCCTCACCCGCACCGGCAAACGCAGCAACTGGTGGCTCTTGGGAGACTTCCCCAGTTTGGGTTCAGCGCCCAGCCTGGCTGCGGCAGGGATGCTCCCGGGGCCACCCCTCCCTGGGGGCAGCACGGCGGTGACAGCAGAGGGTTTGTCACTGCTGCAGTGCAATGCCAGGGACGGGCAGCGTGGCCAGGGAAAAGGGTGCACGGCGCGGGCAGCAAGACAAGGAACCAGACCCCAAACACCCCCCCACAAGCACACAAACTCCCGTGGAAACTTGGCAACTCACTGCAGTCGTCGGACTCGTAGCCCTCGGGGTCCACCGCCTCCTCGGGTGGGGGGCACTTGGCCGGCTGCTGGGCGGGCGTCGTGCCATACGCCCCGAAAAGCTGGTCCACGTCCTCGTCATCCTCGCGGGGCGCCTCGGCGGGGCTGACGGAGGGCTGGCTGACGGCCGGGCGCAGGGCCCCGCTGCGGCCCACGGCGGCGGGGAGCCCGCGAGGGAAGCGGGGGAAGTAGTCGGAGATCTGCTTGATGGGTTTGATGGGGCCGGGGCAGACGTCGATAGCCATGTGCTCCTGGATACTTATGGTCATTTTCTCTCCTTTTCGGAGTGTCATGCACGCGGCTGTCGGCGCCCAGCGTCCCCGGAGGGAGCCGCGACGGTGCTGGTGAGGGGGGCAGGAGGCAGGCGGCGGGGAGGCTCGGGCCGGGCGCCCTACGTGGCTCTCGCGCCCTCAGCCTCAGCCGCCGCACGCATGCTGCTGCCGCCCGCTCGCGCAGCCCTGATCCTGCCGGCGCTGCCTGCCAGCGAGTGAGCGAGACCGAGCGGCGGCGGGGAGGCAGGGGGTGGGCTCTCGGGTGATGTCACCAGCTAGCAACAAAGCGGCACCAGCAGCGGAGGAATGAGGGCTGTGGCCAGCCTCAGCCCCTTCCCCGCCGTGGCCCCGGAGGACAAGGCACGAGCAAGAAGCAGCCGGACCCTCAGTGGTTTTCCCCCACTCGCCGCAGCTCGGTGCCCTCGGGCCCCTCGGAGGAGGAGGAGGAAGGTCACCGTGTGGTCCCGGTGCTGCGGGATGGGGAGCGGAGCTGCCCTGGGGACCGTGTTGTCCCCGTGCCCCCTGGCCGTGCCGTGGTGGTGCTGTGCAGCACGCTGAGCACGCAGCCGGGTTTTGTGTCCTGTGGCCGTCACCAGCCAGGGCTGAGGCAGCGCGTGGCACTCGCTGGCGGCACGCTGGGCGTGATCTCTCCAAACCGGCTTTCAGCTGCTGGCATGGAGCAAGGCAGCAGGCGAAGCATCACGGGGCAGCAAGCAATGGGCTGGGGCCACAATGCTCCCCAAACAGGGACAGGGACAGGGACAGGGACAGGCTGCCCGGTGAGCCCAGCAGCAGGGGAACAGGACCCCTGTGGCATGCACAGGGAGCTGTCTCCAAGCAGGGCTTCCACTTGACCTCCCCCTGGGCTCAGACCCACACCTCTGTGCTCCCACACGATGGGAGGAGTGTGTTTTTTTTTTTTTTTTAACCAGAACTGCCAGAAAAGCACCACAGTGAGGACATGGTGCAAGACACTGAGCACAACCTCACCCTGCATGTTGTGGGCAGCTCCAGCACCGCATCCTGCTGCTGGCTCGGGGCTGCTGGCGTGGTGCTGGACACGCCGTGTACACCGAGCCAACCCCAGAGCACACAGAGCCCACACCAAGACAGGCAGAACTGCAGCTCCTGCAGCCTGGCGTGCTGATGTCTCAAACATCACACTCCACTCACTGGAGAGATTCCCCCAAAACCAGCGAAATGACGCACAACCTCTTTGTCTAATGAAAAATTCAGTTTTTCATTCAGATTTTGGTAAATGTTAACGAACTCCCCTGACTCATAACACACTGACACGAGGCAAACTAACCCAATTTATTTCTCGCCGGGAAGCAAACATTTCTCTCGTGAAGCATCCAAACTTGTCATCGCCCTGTACCTACACACGATGCCCACAGGTGCTCTCATGACCTGAGGCTCGGCCTCTCCTCCTTCCCTCTGCGTGTTTTCAGTTTCAGGGCAGCCCCTGCCCGTCACATTGGGGTGAGCTGTGCTGCTCTGTGCAACCAGCCCCAAGCAAGGTCCCGAGATGTTCAGCCCCATTCCCACGTCCCAGGACTCTGAGAGTTTCAGTGTGGATGGAAGTGGAGATGGGAGCAGCCACGGGGCGAGCCTGGCTTCAGGCACCACATCCAGGCCGCAGCACGGGCTCGGGCAGAACGAAGCAGAAACCGGGCCCGATGCCCAGAAAATAACAGCAACTCCCTCTTAAGGAAAGGGCAAATAAATAAATAAATAAATAAAATCGAGTTACGCGTGCAAGAGCCTAATGTCGTTACTGCTGTTACACCAGCGTCATTATTTCAAATGCTTCCCCAAAGAGCTCCAGACCCGGGGAAGGAGAAAATCATCCCACGGGTCAGGGAGCTGAGGCTGTGGGGTTGAGGTGAGCCCCTGAGCCCTGCCTCCCGCAGCACCCTGCCAGGGAGCAGGCCCCAGCAGCACCCAGGGGAGACGCACACAGCCCTGTGGGGCCGGATCCACGCGGGGATCAGAGACACGGAGGGGGAAAGGCAAGGCCGAGGCAGCAAACCTCGCCGGGAAGGCCCCAGGGAAGCCCCGTCCCCAGGCCGGAGAGATGGAAAGAAACAAAAACAAGACTAATAGCCCAGGTGGGAATTTCTGATCCCAAGACTCCCGAAAGCAGCTGGAGCCTTTCCTCAGCATTTAATGAGTCCCCACCTTGCAAAACGAAGCAGCTGGCTTTTGATAACCCGCCCTTCCCCACCTCGTGCTGCCTGATGCCTCCTCCCAGCCCCTGGGCTGACCCGATGGGGCTCCCCTGGCCACGGGCAGGTGAAGGGACAAAAATAGCCTCGGGCTGGGAGACAAAGGCAGGGCTCAGCATTGCAAAGCCTGTTTCCAGGTAAAGTCTTTAATTCCCACCGTCTGTCTAATGCCCTGGAATGTGACTGGGTTTGATCCCGCGCCCTGCCGGGGTGATGCGGTGCCCTGCACGTGGCCTTCATCTCCCTGAGCAGAGCAAATGCTGGCACAGCCCCTGCAGGAAAAGGGATGGATTAAATGCTGCAGGGCTGCTCTCAGGGATGCCCCATCCCTGGAGGAAGGATGGATCCTTCAGAGAAAGCGAGACGGCCAAGAGCCATCGCTGCAGCCCCAGTCCAGGCTCAGAAAAGGGACAGCTTAGGCTCAGTTTTAATGCTGTCCTGCACAAGGGCTTACGCACATCCCAACCTCACCCCATGCCCCAGGCAGAGCCGTGCTGTAGCCCAGCTTCGTCGGGGAGCTGCCCTGCCAGTGCTGCACAAAGGGGTGAGCAGGAGCCTCTCTGCAGCAAACAAAAGGGTAAGCACATGGATTATCGGCATACCCGAAAACAGAGCCCCTCCTCAGTGCACATTTCAACCAAATCAAGCACTAAGCATCGCATGCTGCTGTCAAACTCCAGGTTTAAATCAACCAAATTGAGGGCTGATTCCTGCTTAATCCATGCCTCTCCAAAGGGCCAGCACAGCAGCACGGCTGCACGTCGCCGGCGCTTATCAGAGATTCGATAACTGACCCCGCGGTTATTTAATACTTCCCAGCTCAAAACCAAACCTCAAAACCAACACGCAGGGATGACACAGGGCAGCACCAGCCGCACAGCTTGAGCTTTCTTTCTGCTTTTTCCCCACCATTTTTGTGCCAGAAATGAGGTGCAGCAGCGTGTGCAGAGAGCCCTCCAGCCCCTTGGGGTGGCTCAGGACCAACTTTGTCTTCAGCTCACCCTGCTGATAGACATGAAACACGTTTGTTTTTTTTCCAAACAAGCTCAGCCCCAACTGGGCTGTGTGCATGGAAGAGGCTTCATGGAAAGGCAGCACGTGCCCTGCTCGGGAAGCACCAGCAGTGGAAGGTCCCTGCCTCCACGGCTGGCAAAGCTCAGCTGAGCCCACAGCTTGCACTGCGGGCCCTACCTGGTTAAACGCCCCCCGCATTTGTTAAATAAAGCAATAATAATAATGATAACTGGGAAACTTGGCTAAATAATCCTAAGAGGCTTACAACAGGCTGCGCCGATTACGGCTCCCCAGCCGTGCTGCGATGCCGGTGCCCCGGCCCCCGCTGCTCCTCGGTGCGAGCCCAGCCTGAGGCTATGTGCTCGTCCAGGCCCTGCTCACGGCCATCACTGCACCAGATTTAACCAGCAATAATTACAAGCTGCGAACGAAATCACAGTGGCAAAACACAGCCCATGTTCTATTACGCAGAGCAGACACAAACAAACCATTTCAGAAAGAGACGCGAAGGGCAAATGGGGTTGAGAAGGAGCCCTTGCCCCCCAGAATAATGTTTAAGTTTCCCAGAGAGCTTATGAAACACCCAGCTAATGGCAAGGGTGGATGGCAGCCTTCTTGCCAGCACTGTGCTACCGCAGCTGAACCTTCAAGAATGCTTCCGAAAGGACGGGAGGCGGCAGGAAGGCATCTGCTCTCTGAGCATCCTCAGTGCCTTTCAGGATGGGCCCAGAATAGCTAAACTTTCGGCAGGGCCTGATGTTTAATGCGCAGCATATGTTGCCATTTCGATGTGAATCCCAAAATAGTTGGGTGTTTTGTTTTGTAATTTTAAAGCCCTGGAGTTTTTGGAGTCCTGTGAGGCTCACACTGGAGGGCAGCAGCGCCTGGGTTGGGAGCATGGGGTGCACCCCGGGGTTTGGGGTCAGGCTCCAGAGCCTTGCCAGGGCTTTGCCATCAGGAGGCCAGGCAGAGCCACCTGCTTGCACTACGCCAGCTCTCCTCGCTACGTGCCTGCAAGCCAAACACAGACCCGATCCCTTGCTTTCATGGGAGGGGAGAGCTCTGTGCAGCATCAACTCCTATTAGGCTAATTTTATCTGCTCTCGGTGCCTTTCCGAGCTGGAGTCAGCGTCCTCTGAGATTATCCAGCCGACTTGTCTTAGTACTTTTACCCTTTTACCTCTTCCCCAGCTGCGGCAGGATGTCAGCATCACTTCCCAGGAGCGAAGCCCGGTGGCGATCCTGCAGCACCTTACCCATAGCTCGGGCACGGCGCCCAGCACGGCTGCCTGCCCGCACGCCCGGCAATTTGGGCCCCGGAGATGTCCAGGAGCAGAGTTAACATCAGCATTTGGGGCCTGGCCCTGTTGCCATGGAAATTGATAGACTTTCTGCTTGCATTTTGGTGGGAGGAGGCATTTTGGGAGTCACCACCAGCTTCCAGAGTTAACGCGTGCGAAGCCAAGAGGAAGCAGGGAGCGACGGGAGGGCTCCCCGATAACCCACAGCACCGACGCTGCACGCCGAGCTCCGGGGATTCGTGAAATAACATCTTGGTTTTGCAGAATTAAAGAGCAATTTGGCTGCATTAAGGAAGCATTATAGCTGCTCCTCTCCCACGTACGCATCAGGCTAACGACATCCTGCCAGGAGCAATCCAAAGCGGAGCCCCCGGTCGGTGCTGGTGCTCAGCCAACGTACCCATCGCAGCCCCAAGAGCTCTGGGCTGGCTGCTGCCCCGCTGTCCCTGCACCGTGAGGCTCAGCCAGCCTCGGGGACCAGCAGGCAGCCAGCTGCTGGGGCTTCCTCCCGGCCCCACTGCCAAATCCCAGCATCACGCCGAAATTTCAATAAGCAGCAGACGTTAAAAAATGCAGCGCAAGATGTGCGGGCTGTCTAGCCGTGCAACCTCGCGTCGCCCAGCCCAAGGCAGCAGAAATTTCCATTCTGCCTTGGGGAAGCCCTGGCACTTCCCAGCCCCGTGGTGAGCCAGGGAGGAGAAAACAGCAAAGAGAAAAACAAATGGGAGACGGAGGGAGAGGAGGAGAGGTTTAAACCCCAGCGTTGTAATTACTCCCATCCGGGGGGGCACCTCCCAGGTCATTAAGCAGCCAGAGGAGTCACTAGATGGCCCTGCTAGTCCTCTTCATCTGATCGCAGCGACGGATGTTGAGGATTGCTTGTTTAGCTGCTCTGCAGGCTTTTTGGGAAGCCTGCTCTGAGCTCCCTCTGGGAGGAATGGGATCCCCAGGACCTCGCCTGGACCATGCGAGGACGTTCCCCAGGGACCCTCCTGGTGGCCCCAGGACCTGGGTATCCCCTTCACTCCCTGACACTGGCTCTGCTCGCCGGTGACACGGCGAGTCTCTGCCTCAGCATAATCATGCTGACAGTGATGGGTGTAAGAGCCAGGGAACCATATTAATGAACACCGTGTCACCGGCTAATCATGACATTAGCGTTATTGGATTAGAACATTTGCATAATTTGGGCACGAGTAGCTACCTGCGCCGAGACATATGTTTACATGAATTTACATCTATTTGCATCCCGATGAAGCTCTTCTGACCGCATCCTTGACAGCTTTTTGGGTGACCAGCCGTGGCCATTGGCAGCTCAGCCCCATGGCCCATCCCCTGCTGCCAGGAACAAGGCCGGGGCCACCCCGATGCCAACACGGGGGCAGCATCCCTCCTCCTCACGCTGCTCCCACCCGGCTGGGGACAGGGGCAACAGTTTGGTGGCCCTGTCAGCTGCGTGCTGCCCTACAAAACAAGCAGTTTGTGCCCTGTCCTCCTCAGCAGGGCTCGCTGCACCGTCAGAATGCACATCTGAGCGCAGAGCCCTGCAGCCCACCCACAAAATGACAGGGAGAGAGCTGGGCAGCTGCCTGCCGAAATGTCCCTGAGTGCCTCGCTAATGCAGCAGCACACGGGGAGCCACCGCCTCCTTTCGCAGGACCAATAATTATGAGTCAGGACCGACTGGGAGCTGTGTGCTCACTCCCCAGGCACCTCCAGCCCCCCAGATCGCCACCACACTCCTTCCAACACACAAAAAAAATGTAGAGAAAAGGCATTAAAACACCACTTGCCTGGGGAATGCTGCTGCTGTGCTCCCAGCGTGGCACTGCTGGAGGAGTCCCTGTCCATGTCCAGCAGTGAAGCAGGGAAAGGGGAGGAATTCGGCCTGTCCCAGCCTCGTGCAGCTCCCATGTGCCTTCAAAGCCTGGCACTTAGCATCTCTCTGCTGTAATAACCCAAGCTATTAAGTGTGGTCATCTCAAAAGTTTAAAAAAAAACACATCAAGACCGCTGCCTGGAGGGCAGCTGAGAAGCTCCACGTGGCTTTGGTGAAGCGTTACCCTGTGCTTTAACTAGAACACACTATTTCACACCCAAGTGGAACCTTCTGGACTCACAAAGTGCGTGAGAAACAGAAACAAACCCAGCTGGAAGGTCAGAGGGACCTGATCTCAATGGGAAAGAACCAGAATTTGTACCTGCTCAGAGGTTTGCCCACGATTGTGCCATTGGGGGACGATGCCATGCTGAAGCCGAACGGCCCCGTGCCACGAGCAGCAGAGGCAGGAGCCCGGCACTGCAGCAGGAGGAGGGACACACTCATGTGTTACTGCCGGGACCGGGGACGTGCTGACATTATTTGTGACCATGCAGATGGGATGCTGAATGCAGACCGCTGGCTGTTTGATCAGCCCCAGGGCTGTCAGCGTGGCTCACAGCTGGAGGCACCAGATAACGGGAGAAAATTACCCCCCCTCCCTCCCTCCCCTTCCCTCTCCAGTGGGCATCTCTCTGAGAAGAAAGAGGGAGGGAAGCAAGCCCAGTAAATCAGCTCTGCTGCTTTGCAGCCTCCAGCCCTGCTCCTCCTCCTGCACTGCCAGCACGGGCCTCAGGCAGAGCCCGGGGGATGCAGGGGTGAGGGCCGGGGGATTCAGTCCCTGCTCTTTTTTCTGCTTCCCCACAAGCCCTGTGTGGAGCTGACGGGTGGCAGCACGGTGAGAACTGAGCCAGTCCCCAAAACACCAACGTGGGACTTGGCCCAGGCTGCAAAAATCCAAGCCCTGTATCCTTCCCTCTCCACAGAGGCAGTGAAGTGAGCAACATCTGATTTCTTCCTCTCCTTTCCCATCTTTTCGCCCTCCTTTCCCGATATTTGAGGAACAGATGCACCCATTCATAACCATGCAAAGGAAAAGTGCGCGTTTGCCTTTCCGACTGCAGTGCAGCTGGTGAGGCACAGGAGGGAAAATTATGTTTGGTATGAATACACAAATTATCCGCGCTGATCTTATTACACTTGAATGGCAAACTGACAGAAAGAGAAAACACGAAGGAGAAAGGCATTGTTTGGGCTGTGCCGATGTGGCACCGCGGTTGTTTATCCTCTCCAACCACTCCATCGTCCTGCTCCCACCACGGGTGCAGAAGCTGCCAGAAAAACCCAGGCAGGACCCGGGGCCTGGGAGGTGGCAGCACCGCCGGACACCTCGCCTGAAATCCCCCAGCCAAGCCTCCAGTAACTCACAGGCGTTATCAGCATTAAAAAGATTGGTGTTACAGCGGTGCCAATTAGCGTCAGAGCAGGAGAATACCCAGGGGTGATACATCAACACGGGCACAGGGACTCCCTGGCCCAAATCCTCACGGAAACCTTCTTATTCATCGCACAAACAACTCCTCGAAGCCCAGAGCAGAGCTGTGCAAGAGGAGACAGGAGGAGGAGGGCAGCTCCGTGCCCCAGGACCGTCCCCAGAGCTCAGCACCTCACACCAGGGCCCAGCTTTTGCTTTGTCAAAAGATTTTTGGGGTCCCTTAGGACCTAGAAGCCACAGCCCCCAGCTCTGCAGGGGGTTGGGTCAGGATTTTGCTGGCAGCTCCTCCCCGGTGCAGCAGAACAGTCACAAGGTGGGAATCCAAACAGCTCGCAAGTCACCTGCTACCCAAACAAGGAAAATTTGGCAACTTTCCTACTTAGCACTTACTACACCAGGGCTGCTCAATGATGCTAATTAAACAGGTACCTCCCAGCCACAGGCAGAAAGATTTATAGCCCCCATTTGCATTTCTCGGTTTATTTTTTCCATCCTCCAAGGCACCATTAGGACATCCACAGTGCAATTGCTTGGAGGAGCTTAATTTTGCATGAGGATCATTTGTCCATTGTTGGCTTGACCATGGCTCGCCCAGCTCCTTGGAAAAGGAGACGTGCTGAGAAGGGGCAGAGGCACTGCCCCTGGGATGCATTTGATAACTGAAGGGTACCAGGGGAGATCCAGGTGGAAATTGGGGTCTGGGGGCAAGGGGAGGGCTCAGAGCACGACAGCTGCTGTCAGACCAATACAGGTCACAACAAAAATACTTTAAAACTGCGACCCATCTCTCCTGGCAAAATATAAACACATCATGTACAGCCACTCACTGCAGAGAGGGAAAACAAGAGCAATAATCCCTCCAAGATTTTACAAACAGCTTCCAGTGCCAGGCAGAAATCAGCAGAAGGAAAAAGAGAGGCAATGGATGCCCTCAAGTAAATACACGGGACCTCTGCAAAGCACCAGGGACGCGAATTCATTTCCCAGAGGTGCAGAGCAGCACCCTCTGTGCCACACAGTTGGGCTGGCTCCTTTTCTGCTTTGCTATGAAGACATTTAGAGGAAATTTCTGCAGAGCAAAGGCACAGGGCAGGGGTGCTCGAGTACTTGGCTGCCTGCACACACAGCACACGTCGTGCTCCCGTCTCCGTGCTGCTGCGGAGGGACACGGCATTGCCATCATCTTGTGCCTCCCGAGCATCGCAGGCATTTCCAGGGCTACCTGAACGCACTGCTAATCAGGCACGCCGGCCAGGAAGGAATGTGAATCAGCTCAAGGCAGAAGCCTCCCCTGAGATGCTTACCTGTCACCTGCCATCCTGTGTCAGCTCCAAGTCTCCTCATTTAATCGCAGCACCGGCCCTTCCAAACAACTTCCCCATCTCCCATCCCACCCACCTGCAGGGGTGCGAGGAGGAGGGAAGAGCAACTGCTGGTAGGTTTTGTTTTACAAATGAACATGAGATCTGCAGAGATATCTGGCGTTTTGTGCCAACATCCAGGCACTGATAGTCTGAGGCCATCCACGTCCGACTCGTTAATGGCCAGAAAAACATTGTCTGAACACCAGCTGGTAGCTGATTTGCTTCAGGTGCGCTGAGCCACTACACAGGGTTCCCACAGAGAAAGGGCCCCCTTTCCCCTCAACCTACAGCTGTACAAAGTATGTAAAAACCTGTAAAAAAACTCGGCAGGTCATGGCCAGTGTTGCGGACTCCGAGATCCCGCAGCCGACGTTCCCCTACAGCGGCTGTTGTCATGGCAAGCGGAGCGGGAAGGAACAGCACAAGAGGAGGTTAGTCCTTGACGTGCTCCATCCTTGGACTAATGGCAGCTCCCCAGCACAACAATCCCAACAGCAATTATTGAGGCGCTTTTAAAATGGGAAAAGCAGATTAAAAAGCCATTCGAAACCTTGAAGCTGAATGCAGAGCAGCCAGGGCTGCACACACTCAGCAAACAAAGCGAGAGGCAAAGACCCCGACTGTCACACCGGGGCGAGACGAACCCTGGGGGCTGCAGGGACATTGCTGTTTCATGCCTGGTGGCTACAACACTAAAAACCTTCCACGGAGGGGCCAAGGAGCAGACCTGTGCCCTCTGCGGAGGTGCCAAAGAGGGGCAATAGACAAATGAGAACTTTTGAGCGCAGAATTCAATTACACTCCAGCCGTGTGAATCACAGTTCCACTGGCTGGGTTATTTTCTTTCCTCGCTGGAGCCAGCCCAAGGATTTGGAGATATCTGCAACCTGGGAATGGAATGAAAGTTTTTACTGTGTCAAGAACGGTAAGCAGTTGTTAGAGAGACAAAGCTTTATTGTTTTCCGTAGTAAAACACTACATAAAAGTTGTAAGGGACGGAGATGAGAACAACAAAATAATAAAAGCAACACAAACGATCAGAGTAGACCGAGCCCTTCTTGCCCACCTTGAACCAAGTAAAAAGGCCGTCAGCTGGTGCAGGTTTAGGATTATATTCCAACCAAAGCTACAAAACACAACCAAGAGAGATGCGCCAAAGGGAAAGGAGAGCTTTAACAGAAACTACACACGCAGAGCTGAGTACGTTTATCTATCACATTTGAATGTGGCTAGAGACTTCCCTCGACCCACAGGGAGTTTTTCCATAGGCAGCAGGATGGTTCTGTTCAAACTCAGGTGGAATTACTCCATGGAGGTAAAATACAGACATAAGAAAGCATCACTTCTAGTCTTGCTGGTACAAAATAGCAGTCCCAAATTAATCTGTTTTGTAAAACTTGGTCTCTGTAAAAAATCAAAACCATGCCTTAAAGCAGCACAGTAAGCCGGCAGAGATGAACAGGTTCTTGTGTAGAGCTGGCAACCCACAGCTTGGTAAACAGACCTAAGAAGTGAGGACGAGGGTGAAAATATGACTAACCTGCCTGCACTGTCCAGGAATGAATCATAAGAAACACAAGGAGAGCTAGAAATGATGTGTTCAGGTTTAAAAACTCTCTCCAACTCAGTGTAGCATTTTTAATGAGAAAGTAACAGGTTTTAAGAAAATAGTCATTTTTTTAAAGTGTCTTTCTCCTTCTTCTTTTGAAGAATTAACTTAGGCTGGCAGACCAGGCTGTCTCAGGCACAGCGGCAATGACAGAGCAAGAGAGCCTCAGTAGGACTGTCAAAAGCTCTAAGGCAGCACAGGATTTTTCTGGTGGCAGCACACTTCTGAAATTGAAGACCCTGCAACTCTCAGAAGAAACAGCGTGACTTCAGCTCTGAAATCACACCAGCACTTCAGGAAAAGCTGCCTTTTGGGTTTAATTTTCCAGAAACTGCTAACAATTTTGGCATCACCCCTTTCAGCAATGGGGCTGATCAAAGCCTCGATGGGCAGGTTTAAACAACGCAGACCACAACACTAAAAGCACCCCTCTGTGGAGAACAAGCTCATCCCTTGCTCTCTTCAACACTGGCGGTGTGAAAACCACGTTCAGAGGCTTCTCTTCAGGCCACCTCGAGGAGCCCACGTCATCCAAAGGCTTTGTTTTCACTTGTCAAAGGGCAGAAGCAGATCACGGAGCTGGAAGGATTTTCTCAGCAACCTGCCATGGTGTGTTAGCTGGAAAAGCAGTACAGGAGCAGTGCTCTGTTGGACCATGTTCATTTAGAAAGAAAGTCAAGGATTGATTTCCAATCTCCTGTTAGAGCATTCCAGCGCCCAATCTCATTTATCTTCTTACTGCAGCCATTTGTAAGAGCATATACTACATGCACACAAAGCACCCAGCAGCAAAGGAGAGCTGAACAAAAGAGTAATAACCAAGGGAACAGGCTGACATTAACAGGCATGAATTGCTTTTAAATCCACGACTCCAGAGGGAACTTTTTGGAAACCTTCATTTCTTCAGCAAAATACAGGTCAGATCCAAAGCATTTAATAAAAATCCACAGACTCCCACTTGCCTAGCGTGCGTTTTCGTTCAAGCCTCTAAAGATCTAATTGCTCTGGAGATGTCAGCTAATCTGATTTTTCTCATCTGCCAGGCCTTGGAGGGAAATTGCCCATTCTGGAGAAGAAGCAGGACTTGGGCACAGAGCTTTCCACAGCCTGACTCATCATGACACCATCACGGTCGGCCAGATGCTCCAGACTTCCAGGAAAATGGCAAAATGCAGGCCCCTGCTCATGCAACAGATTATAAGGTGTGCATGTGGGAGGAGAATCTGCAGAGCTTAACGAGATAAAGTAATTGGAAAGCTTTTAGCTGACTTGGGTAATCGGAGGCAGCCAGCTGGCTGCGGGCTGGTGAGCGTTCTCCCACCCCGAGCTGCAGCACACACACTGCCCACGACCCCAACACCAAAGCATCGCCCTCGTTGCAGGACACACAGGCCAGCACGCAGCCAGGAGAACTTAAAAAATTCATTGCAAACTTCTCCAGGTGTTTCTGTACTCACTGAAGTGCCTCCCTGAGCAGACAGCCCTGTCTGGGAGGGATAGCTCAGGGGAAGGGAGCTCAGCTTCAGCAGCTCATTTAGGATGCCTCCACCAGACCCACACCACCTCACGCCAGAACAACGAGGACAAGACACACAAGGGGTGACAACCCAGGCACATGGAGTCTAGTGCAAATCAGAGCCCGCTCTCACCCTCGGGGCTCACAGACGGAAAATCACCGCTGGGTGAGAAGCACTACAGGGGCTGTGGTGCTCACACCCTATTTCAGGAGCACAGGGGTGAATTCCCCTTTCCCCTGAAGAAATCAAAGCCAGGACTGTCAGGCCAGGAGCAGAACCGAGGGCTGAGTTTGGCAAGGCCAGCAGAGGCAGCACAATACCTTTCTTCAGCCCCAGTGAGCATTTTGCCCCTTCTGACAGACACACAGCTGGGCCCCAGGGCACAGCACCCTTCTCCCAGCATATGTCAGAGGTAGGATGGGAACCAAACCAAACCAAACCAGAAATCAGGTCAGCGAGGCGGGGAGGACGGGCCAGCACTTCCCCAGGTGCTGCTAATGTCTGTGCAAGAGCCAGTGGTCACAGAAGTCCCCGCTGGTGGCAGTTGTTGTCTGGAGTGAGGTCTACAGGAGTGGGCAAGTGTTGGATCCAGGCGAGCAGCTCCATCTTCACCTCCGTCAGCACCGGGTTCTGGTGTGAACGTACCGTTTGCCTTCAAAACAGAGACAGACAAAAGTTTTGTGTGAAAAGAAGCAAAGGGGAGAGACTTGACAAAGTTATTTTAGATTGCTTTTACCTCCTCGGTGCCATTTTAAGAGCTTCCTAAAAATAATAATGAAGAGAATGTCTGTGCATCATTACTCCATGCTCTGTCAGCAGTCAGGGCCCATTAAACTTTATTAAAGAAAGAAAAGACAGGCAAATTGGGAAAGGAGGAGAAAGAAAGAGCTGTGCTGATGGAGCTGGTCCCCTCAGACTGCCGAGTTAGACAGAAAGCCAAGTCTCAGCCCTCTGAGGTTTCCAAACCAGGTGACAGCACAGAGCAGCTCCTCCCCTCACCTTCCTGCCCTCTGTGTGCCCAAGCTGTGGCCAGGAGGCAACTTTTTGACCAGGAGGCAGCCCTTGGACTTTGGACCAGGAGGCCCTGGTACTCGCCTCTCTTCTGCTTCTCTGAACCCAAGGGGACACAAATTACTTCAGCTCCTGACACTCTGCAGTCACCACATTCATGCAAAACGTTCAAGGCGCTGCACATTCCTCCTACCGGCTCCCGGCAAATGTCCCAGTTCAAAGATAGCCTCCTGAGCCATAAAACCTCTCAATCTGTTTACAAAGACACCAAAATCCAGACTCCTAACTTCTGTATTAGGCTCCTGTGCTCCTTCTTTTATGTTTTGTTTTGAAAGATTACATCAACTATTGCCCTCGGTGCTTTGTGCAAAATGCTCAATAGAAAGCTGGGAGCGTGAGGAGTAAACGTATTGCAGCGGGCAGAGAATAAGTCTAAGGACATGGGGACAGGAGGCCAGGCAGACGGTTTGATCAAAGACCAAAGTACAGACCTCTGCAGAGTGAAAGAAGGCACAAAAATAGGATTTTCATCCTCAGCAGCAGACTTGTTTCCAGATATATTGAGTGAAAGAGGCAAGAGAATGAGTCTTTGTCATTCCTCTATTTTCAAGGAAGAAGCCTTCAATTTAAAACTCCATGAAGAATTACAGAAATAGTGAAAGTAATTTATTTTTTAGGTACTCAAGCCTTTATTCCCTTAACTTCAAGGCAGACTCAAAGAGGTGAAAATGTTTTGGTTCTACCACTTGAAGATGAAAATATTTTAATTCCTTAAAACATGGGAGGGGGCAGACGCTCCTTCTAAGATTTGTATTTACAAATGCATTGTACCTAAAACGCAAACCTTGAATCATTCCTAACACTGTCACTACTGGAATATACATGTTTTATTTATAAATACAGCAGGATCGTTTGGTGCTCTGCAGTACCCATACGAGAAGGCAGAGACAGCTCTGAGGCTCTCAGCCATGAAGGCACAATTCAGCTCCTTCGCTGCTGGAGGAGGGACGACTCATCCTCATCAGAAAACTCAACCCTGCGGCAATGACAGCGAGCTCTGAGCACACGGGGGCAAACGAGATGGGCCAGCAGTGGTGGGAGGCAGAGGCTGTGGGTCTGCCCCCCACATCTGACTCCAAAGACCCCCCTCCTCCTGTCCTGTGCCCTCACTGCAAGCTGAGGCTGAAGGCAGAGGAGGAAGAGCAGGGGCTGTGAGCGTGGCTGCCGACCCGTTCTGCCCTGCTGCAAAGAGAGAAAGCACCGTGGAAGATGATGCTTTCATCATGGATGATGCTCTCTGGCTGGAGCTCATGTACACGAGGGAACGAGCCGTCTGAAAACATTTAAGCAACCTTCCTGCCAAACTTGCAAAACAAAAGTCACCTCCCCAAAGACTGCCACGAAGAAAGTCATTAAAGAAATTACTATCTCATTCAGAGCCTGATTGCTGTTAGGACAATTTTTTTTTTCTGACATGGAACGGAGCAGTCAGACCCACTGAAGCAAGATGTTACCTCTTCAGCGTCCCTGAGGGAGCAAAGCAGACATCTGAGAAACAGAAGGGAAGGAAAAAAAAGAAGTTAATGCTTCAACTTCAAAAGATGCCCGGAGAATTTCCTGCCATGAAAATAATGCAGGATGGCTCTGCCTGTCTCCTGTATTAACAGCTTGCATATTTATGAGCAAAAGTTGATGCCTACCCCAACCAGGGAGGCACTGAGCCACGGAGAGAGTGACACCACCTCGCTTCTAAATCTAGCAAACTCCTGAAAGACACAGCATAAATCTCCCCAAATTAAGGGAGCTGGAAGCAGCGCTTCCTGCCCATCTCTCTCAGCTCCAGACCCTCTCCCTCAGCTCTGCTCGGCTGCTCCCAGCACGACAGCCACCAAGACAGCAGCCAGAGGGATGTACCTGAAAGCAGCAGCTCTGCCACCCTAGGAGAAGGGCCCAGGTTGGACCTTCGGGGTCCCTCAGACCACCCCAACCCCTCTGGCTGCAGCTATGACATTTCTTACACCCCTGGGTGGTGCCGTCGCCGTCTCAGCTCCCAGGCTCGGAGACATCGCTGTTTAACGTGGCTCTGTTTAACTGCCAGCTGCTGCACCACTCTTTAAGTATTAATGATTTAGACAACACATTGGCACACAGGCAGAGATGGGGAGGCTGTGATTTGCGCTCAGATGTATGCTACTCATTAATCAGCTCGTCTTGTGGCTGTTTTGCCAATATCCTCTTTTAAACCCAAACTACAACTTTCTGCAGCCCCCCAGCCCGTGCCCAGCCCCTCTCACCTTTCCCTGCTTGCAAACTCTTCAGGCAGCCTGACCACCCTGGCTGCTCCTCGGACAAGGTCCTCAGGAAACACTCGGAAACGGGGACCCCCCAAAGCAGAACTGCAGCCGAGCTGAGGGGAGATCCCCCGTGCTCTTAATCACCCCCCTGCAGGAGCCAAGCCCAAACTCAAAGACGTAATTTCCACAAAAAGCTCTCCATGGGCTAATGAAAACCACCATAACGCATTGCTGATTTGTTTAATTCTGTTTAATATTCCCTCTCTTTAATAAAAATGTTTTAATTAAGAACAGCGAGGATTTCGCTCGTCTCTGATTGAGGCACCTCTTTGCACAGCAGCTGTGCAGCCAGAGCAAAAGGTTCCCCTCCCTCGGTGGGGGAAAAGGAAGATTGGGCTTCTCCCGTGTGCAATTCTCATTCTCTTTAGGATAAATCATTCTCCATCCAAAACAGTGCATGGCCTTCCTATGTGCACTACACACACCTCATGGCACCCAGTGGAAAGAGGCAAAAGCTATGGGAAGAGATTTAGCAGCCGCCTTAGCAGCTGTGACCTCAGAGTGAACACACAATATTTAAGGTTGGAAGGGACCTCTGGAGGCCTTCATCTGCTTCACCTCCAGGAACCGGAGCTTCAGGATGAGAAGGGAGTTCAGACCCTCAGAAAATGATGCTTTTGAAAGCAGGTGGTAAAAAAATAAATAAAATTAAAAAAAAATGCATCTTCTCAGCTCCCTGCTCTCTTCTCCAACTTTGGCTCACGGGCTGAGGTTGCCTAAATCCCAATGCAGCACTGACAATGAGTCATTTCGTGACAAACCCCAGGCTTCATTATCTGCCTCACCAAACCCCAGCCGGAGCTGGAGCTGTGTGCTGGAAACCTGCAAGCCTCTTCTTAATAGCTCCTTGTTTTCCCCTGGCCATGCGACCGTGCCATCGTCTCGGCCTTCAGGCTTTAAGGAGCTCAGGACTGCAAGCAGCTGCCTTTGCAGTACCACTCCCCGTGGCCCTGGATTTAAGGATGCTAAATTGTTCTACACAGTTGCACTTGAGAGCTGAATTAGAGCAGAGGTGAGAAAAAGGCAGAAAAAAGAAAGCCAGTGGTAGAACAACACCTGAGGTGCTAATATAAAGCAAAAAATTGCTCCCTGTATGGTGTTAGAAAGTTTCAGAGCCTTTTAGAAAAGCTGTAGCGAAATCTCCCTTCTATGTCCTCATCCTGCCACTGAGGATCAGGTCTTTGAACAAGAGAGGATCTCTGCCCCTTGCTCTTTCTCCAGACACAGCAGAGCACGGGCACCATCCCACAGCCAGGGAGAGGCAGCAATGCAGTCTGCTGGCCTTGACACACAGGACCCAGCACCTCCAGCACCCCTAAAAGACCTGAACGGCAGGAGCAGCCTCTGAGATTTGTAATCCCAGGGCACATGAACCCCTCCGCACAGCAGCACGCTTCCTAGGGCGCTACGGAGCTGGGTTTGCTCTTCTCTTTATTTTCTGCTCTTGCCAGGCTGCTGGCAAAGCACCGGGGCATTCCCTGCTGTAGCCTCCTGGACATCTTGACCTGCACAAACCACCTGCTGCAAGCCACCTCGCTGCGCCACGCCAATTACCGAATTCCTACAAAATTCCGCTGCAGCCCCTCTCCAGCTGGGCACACTCCGTGCTGACACAGCAACCTCCATCACCTCCCCAGCCTGTCCCTGCCGACTGCAACCCCCAGCCCGGGCAGGAGGCAGCTTGCAGCCCCCCTGAACAGGGCAGTCCCTGCTGCAGGGAGCCTGGGAATTAAGAGTAATGAAGATCTTCACGGGTATCCTCCAGTCGGCCAACCTGGCTTAACCTTTTTCTTAGCAGGATCCTCTCTGCGTCTCGGAGGCTGTTGTAACCGGGCTCATGAGATTAGTGCAGTTCTTGTTTTTTTAAATGTGTGTCCGTGCTGCCTGTCATTTTTGGCTCTCTCCTGCCTAGCAAAGGGAGATCCACTGGAAAGCGCTGACCCCTTGTGCCAAGCTTTGCATAAGAGGTTTTTGCTTGGAAAAAGGCATTTTCTGCCTCTCAGATGCTGTTTGCACTGTCATGGCCAGGTGGCAGCTGCTTCGAGTGGCTGGCAGGAAAGCTCCTGAGTGCTAAGCCCTGTAGGAACACACCATGCAGGATGGCCATCGCCTGCTTCCAGCCACGTAGCATCAGCACCGGGGTCACACAGACCCCTTCCACCCCACAGAACAACCTGCTGCTCCACTCCAGCGGGCAGCAGAGCCAGCACACCACGGCAAACACCCACCTCTAAAGCCACATTGAGAAGAGGCTTAAAAATAACCCCCCCCAGGCTGGGGCAGCATTATAATCCAGAGGACAGGCAGAGCAGAAGTACCACTCATCTGATTTGCTTTGCAAAAAATAAAATTAAATTAAAGAGAACTGCAAATCCACAGAACTTGTGGAGGGAGGGAAGAGCCCAGCAACGATTTTATGCTGGCTATTTCCAGCAGGAAGCACGGGGAGGGGGACTGTGACTCCCTGTTGCACTGAAGGATAAACCTGCTCTCCCTAATCCAATTTACGCCTCAACACGCACAGCACAGAAACGACTCAGGAACAAAAGGAGTGGCAGTTCGCAGGGCAGCAGGAACGCTCTGGGGGGAGCGGTGCTAAACGATAACTTAAGGGGTTATTGAATAGGTTAGCAGGAATCGAGGAGAGAACACATTTGCATCTCTTTCAGCTGCTCCAGATCAGGCGTGATAGCAGCCTCTGCTCTCACAGTCACTTAATTGTTCCAAGGTTGTTGAGGGGGAAAAGTATCTTTTTTTTTTTTCTTTTTTGCACTGCAGAGTTCTGGGAAGAGCCATGCTTGGCTCTGAGAGCTACCTAACATTAGGAAGAAATTGTATTCAGTCTCATGAAGCTGCTGGGTTTCTGCTTTGTGCCATGAACAGCTCGGATCTGTGCTGCTGCCTCCGCAGGGCAGGTGAGCTCCAGGCCCTCCTAAGGGGACAGACCCAGGCTGCTGCGGCTCCCGCAGGCGGCTGTGGGCAGCTCCCACCCCAGACGATTACTCACGTTGCAGAATAGGTTCTGCACAAGGGAAGGAGTGAGCTGTAATGCTGTGACAGCATCTGCCACCAGTGAAACAGCAGGGAAAGGTGATGCTGGGCCACGGCATTGCCAGGTGCACTCCTGAGAGCCTTCTGCTTCGAGGGATGTCAGCCCCCAGTGTGGGGACATGCCCAGGAGAGGGACATCAGCTTACCAGGGACTCTGCTGCCGACGTCGCTGTTGTGCCCCTCTGGTGGGTGGTCGCTCTGGCAGCTCTCGGAGGCGCTGAGGGCAGCCCCCTGCTCGCTGCCCAGGCTGCTGCGGCTCCCCGAGAGGGCAGGGGGGTGGGTGCTCCCCTGCACCCTGCCCACGGGCCGGCTGGGCTCCCCGCTGGGTGCTGCAGGGACACAACACAGAGAGGCTATTGGGGGAGGGAAAAGTGGGTACAGATCCCGGACCAGGTCCCAAGAGAGCAGAAGCATTCCTGCTCCCACCCAGGCACCCTTGGGAGCAGGAGCAAAGCCCAATTCCTGTGCTCCGCTCCCAAAATGGCACCAGGGATGCTGGTCAGGCATGAGGAGCCGGCTGCAGATGTGCTGCCAGACAACGAGGAGCAGCTCTTGACCTCAAGGACAGCCCCTGACAGGCTGCAGGGAACAGAGACCACCACCAGTTCGACCCATTGCTGCTATTTGGTGTTAACAGACCAGACCCCAGCTGGAGCCAGTGGGCTGCACCTGCTCAGGGCAGCCAAGTTGGGGGCAAAACCCCCAAAACCAAGAGCCACGCGTTCGAGCACTGCTCGCTTCCCACCCTTCAGCCACAAGGAACAGCAGCTCCTTACCCAGTCCTGCTTGCTGCTTTCTGGCTTGTGAGCCTTTTGACCCCACAGGCGAGGAGGGTTTCTCATCCAGGCTGGAGGAACTGAGCTCCGAGTCGCTCTCGCTGTCGCTAGAAACCACTGCAGGAAAGATTGGGGGGGAGGAGAGGAGAGAGACAGTTATTCACAATGTTCATAACACTTGCAAAGAGGGTGCCAGATGGATCCAAATAAAACATGCACAAATGCTGACTCGATGATCATGTTCTCCCTCTCCAAAAAGAGCCCTACCTGCAGTTCCTCCACAGCTGTTCCCGCTTCCTCTCAAACACGACGAGCTTTTACTTTTTCCAGGTGATTTGCAGTTGAGCCACACACACCCAGCAATGCCAGCACCTGGAGCAGGTGCACGTACCACCAGCACATCAATCTCAGGCCCTGCTGGGACCACGGGGAGCACGCTGCTCCTGCTCCGTGCTTTGCTGCCCGAAGCTCCCTGCCGGGGAGCGCAGTGCCCTGCAGCACAGCCAGCTGGAAGCCAGGGCTCTGCTCCTGCCGACCTGTGTGTGCACACCAGCGAGCCCCTTCCTCCTGCAGCTTGCTGCCTCCTGCACAAAGCAATATGCTAAAGGCTGGGCAGGGTGCGAGGCAGGGTCCTGGCTCCAGAGTAATAGGATCCTAAAAGGATCCACGTTTTAATAATTCGGGAAGAGGGACTGGCTGCAGGTCCAGCCCTGGTCTCATCTTCCAAGTGCAGCAGGACCCCTGTGGAGGCTCCAGGATCTCTGAGGAACACACCAGATAAATGCTACGTGCATCAAGCACAAAAGCCCTGCAGTGACTACGCACAGAGCCAACCTTATTAGCCCAACACCCATTCAGCAGATGCTCATCGCTATCAGCACGCTGCCTGGAGCTGTGTTACTCCTATGTCCCCAAGGCTTAATAGGCAATGGTCTCTCCGTTTCCTCAAGGAGACTGTTCTCCACTTCCAAGGCCTCTTTATTTATCATTTTTTAATTATTTTCCCCTGAATCCTGGCACTCATCCTGCTGCTTTCCACTCTCACAGTTTCCACACAAGCTGAAAGAGCTGCGTTTTGCCAGACACAATCCGAGGACACTCCACCAGCAGGCTGTTTCCACTTTTCCACGCGATTATGCAAGCACCTCTCCTGCTTCCACCATTCAAAAAGGTACCTGGGCTGCCAACTGCAGCTTCCCGGCCTCACGGCGCTGCCAGGAGCAGGAGGGACGTGAGCGTGGTGGTATAAATAAGGTGACAGCACTGGGTAGCAAAGTCAGCTGTCAGTTCACCTCTCTTCAGCAGCGCTAACATTCACTACACGCAGTCAGCAGCGCTACAAAGCCTTTAACCCTGCCCAGGGCACGAGGGCTGGTAGTCTTCCCCCGGCACAGGCAAGCACAAGCTGTCCAACATTTCTGCCAAGGACCTCCGCAGACGCTCTTGTGTTCAGGCAGCAATCTGTACTACACAAAATATTTGATATAAAAAAAAATAAATTAATACTTAAAATAGCTCTTTTTCTGGAGTTAACATCTCGGAGGATATTAAACCGGCTGGCAGCGTTATTGCAAAGTGTTCCTGAAGATGCCCTGGCAGGCAGCTCCCCGCGAGGCGCTGTCTTAAAGGCAGCTTCAGTACTTCTACCCCAGAGCTTCCCGGGGTTATCGGTAAGCACCATTAATAACAACCCACATGTACCAGGCTCTTTGCTACAAAATCCAAATCTCGGCTGCCAGAACCTTTCTGGCTGTCCAGTTGCCCAATTCCCTTGGCAAACGCACTCCTGTCCCAGTTGGTTATCGTTTTTCTTTTTGTCCTCCCGGATTCACAAAATCCATCGCTTTATAACGGCTCCTTCTTCCACAAATCCTTTCAAAATGCTGGAATTCGGGATTTATTTGGAGGAGGCCCTGATGAATCAGTGGAGGTGACTTTAGCTGCCTTCCCTTATGCCACTCAGCAGTTCAGAGAGGTCCAGCACAAGAGGAGAAAGATATTAATGACACGGAGGCACTTGCACCACAGGAGCAGCCCTGTCTGCTCTCATTTCCTCTGCTGCCAATACGAGTGTGTTTTACCCACTGCACCAATGTTTCCCTTTAAGGTAATTTTTCTCCCAAAGCTCCCAGACCTTCTGCTGGCACTTTCCAGAGCCCAGAAGTCGTAAATCTGGTGTTCCAGCAGTTGCTGATATATCAATAAGAGTCGTTGGACGGCTGTACTTTCAGGGAACGTAACAGATTTATCCCTTTCCATCTCCAGCTGACTGAAAAAGCTCATAAAAAAAAAAAAAAAGAGCCAAGATAAAGCTTGCAGGAAAAGCAATATTCCCATGGGGCTGGGCCACTTGTCAGGGGCCTGAGTGCCTCCGAGCAGGAGGTGATGGGGCCCTGCAGCACAGGGAGGGCAGAGGGGAGCCGGGCTGTGTTCAGCCCCACAGCTCAGGGTGAGGGAAGGAATTGCCTCAGGAAAGGGAGCACTCGGCCGGGGCTGAGCTCTAATATTAAATGCATCCATCTGGCACGAGCGTGGCTGCGATGAGGACGGGTCCCTGGGCACCTCCCCACAAACCCAACCTGCAGGAGGCTGGCAGCTCCGGGTCACAGCAGGCAGGAGGGTCACACACGAAGGGTTTTGTTCCAACCAAAGCATCCTGCAGAGAGCAGGGACGTGTCCAAGCAGGAGGAGGGCACCAGGAGCCTGCTCTCCCCTTCAGCAGCACCATCATGTAGCTTCAGCGCTGCCCAGGCTTGTAGAGGAGCTGGATGACGCCGTGGGGACCTGCAAGGCTCATGACCTGCCCCGGCACGCTGTCTCTGCTCCAGTGCTCGGGGATTTGGCCTCCAGCACCAGACAAACCCACCGTGTCCCCTGGCAGCCACCGCTCCTGCATCTCCAACAGCACTGAGCCCAGCAGGCTGCATCTCCTGGCACAGTGACGGGAGAAACCGCCGGGGACTGCTCGGAGCAGCAGGCAGCCCTCGTGGCAAGCAGCACAAGTTTCGGGATCCTACTCTTTTCCTCCACCCAGTTTCTTCCCATTTTTCTGCAGAACTCGGAGTTTGGAGGAAGCAGAGCCCTGCTGCTTGCTGCTCCCCACCCCCTGGGGACCCCGTCCCGCCCGACCCGGTGCAGAAAGCCACCCACGTGCCACCACATGGAGCAGAGCTGTTCCCCGGCACAAGAAATATTACTGCTGCTCTCCCCACGACAATACATTTCTGCCTTAACTAATAACAGGGTTCCCATGGCAACTGCTTGTTTATTACAGAAAAACTAAAGGTAGCGGCAAATCCCGGCATTAGCGAGAGCCAGAGAAATTACGGGTGTGTAAAAATAAAACTTCTTCCCCGTGGGTTTGGCTTTCCTTCCACGAGGCACGCTCCTGCAGCCCCTTGGTCCCGCTGCAGCAGGCACAGCGGTGGCCCCACATGAATCTCATCCCAAAAAGGAACATTTTGGGGTTGTTCTGCCCCCGTTGAAAGGCAGGATGTGGAAGGGACGCCCGCTGCTTGTCTCTCCTGGGCTCTGCAGGGGACACCCCTACGCATGTGCTGGTCCCACCTGGCTCAAAGCCCTCAGCTGCTGTGAGCCGGCTGCTTGGCACCTCAGGAGCAGAGCAGGGGGGTGAGACGTGGCCAGCCAAAACCACGGAAACCCGACCGAGAGCAGACGACCAGAGCCCAGCACGTTAAATACCATCGCTCAGTCCTGAGAACACCCTGCCAAAGAAGCAGCAGGGAAGGGACACGCTCGGGCGAGGGTGTACGAGGTGTGAGCTGGCATGTGCTGCCCACCACGCAGAGCTGAGCCGTCGCCCTGTCAGCCAAGGCCTTGCCAAGCTCTGCCCAGGCCCAGCCACGATTGTACCAGCAAAATCCCTTCTACATCACATCCACGCTGGGAAGGGCTGCCACGCACGGCACAGGGGGTTCAGATGACAAACAGCAGAAGGCCCAGCATTGGCAGGTGTAAAAGAGTTAAATAGAGGGGTGAGATGTCCAAGCGCCCAGCTTCAGGGATGAATTACAGCCAGCAGTGCCCATTGAAAGCCGTCCAGAGGACAGGCTGCCTAGCAGAGAACGACGAGGGAAGAAAGCACCAGGAAATAAAACTATAAATTGATATTATCCCGCCCATAAAACAGCAGCCAGCCAAAAATCAGAGTACAGGGAGAAATACAGCTCACCACCACGTCAAAGCCTACCAACAGCGGCTGCGCTGTCCTCCAGCTGCTCCCACCAGGGCAGAAAGCACTCCCCCCAAAACAAGGCTCAACGAAAATGCAGCAAGAGTCCGGGCTCAACCTCTTTGACTCATAGTGCTTTCTGTATCGTGTGAATACCCCATCAATCAGTTCATTTGCTAAGACAGCACCTTCCAAGCGTCTCCTGGAGGGGAGCACAACCATCTATTCTTGATCTAATTTGTCTTTAATTACAAAAGTTACAGTCAGGCTGGGAGTGCTTTCCTGGGGCCTGAGGAGAAGACTTGTAAACCCGACCCTCCTGAGTCCTCTTTATTAAAAGGTTATTCCCCCCTGCAACACGGGTAAGATTTAGCTTGAAGTGGAAGAGCGAATGCTGCTGGTACACCGGAGAGGTCTTCTCCAACTGAGGGGATCTAATAGCAAAAGACAGAACAGGAGAGAGGCCAGATCTGCTAATCCACACCAGCAAGAAGTGGAGAGGAATCAAAGCAGACTGGCAGCTGTTTTAATTCTGTAGCATCCATCCACTGCTGCACTAATGACCCCGAATGCTCAGCTCCTCAAGGCCGTGCTGTTTCCCCCCAGCTCGCTCCAGGCACGGCACTGGAGTGGGCGTATGAGCAGCGACGGGGAGGACAGATGGAAGAGAGGGGAGAAAAAAAGCCCTACAAGGCAGCCCCGTGAATGGGATCTGATACGGCAGTGAGCCAAGAAGCCACATGTGATACATCGGTCTACTTCAATCAAGGTCTGCCTCAAAGAACAAGGATGTGAGCGCTGAAGCCGGTAAATCTTCAGGCTCTTCAGGGCTAAGTTAATGAACAGCTTCTCTGAGATGCATTTAAAGCACAACTCACCCAGGGTTATCCATGCTGCAAACCCCAACACCCTCTCTCCAAGGCCTAGGGAGGGAGCTTCACCCTTTGCCAGCCTCACCCTTTGCCAGCCTCACCCGGAGCATCAGGCACAAGAGGACACAGCCAGCACAGGCTTGCCCCTGCTTACCAACTGCAGAAGAGCACCTCGCTGATCTTCCAGCGAGCCTCCCCTGTGAGCTGCATGCTGCTAGCAGCAGCAGGAGCCGGGCCCTTCTCCCCGCTTGCCTCCTGGGCAAGGAGCCCCCGACCAACCTTTGCCCCTGGCCCAGGTGAAGGAACGGCTGGTCCCGACGCCCTCGGCCTCCGACACGGCTGGCTCGCTCTGCCGAGGCTGCGAGTGCACCTCGGTGGGTTTGCTGCTGCTCTTCAAAGGCGTGATGTACTTGGGCAGCCCCTTGTAGAACCAGGCACCAGACCTCTTCCAAACCTGTGGGAGACACAACCGACACCGTAAGCATAGGCAAACAAGTACTGCACCGGCTGGAGGAGCACCGAATCCTGGCAGACCTCTCTCCCTTCCTGGGCCGGGTCCCTCAGCCTCTGTCCCTTTATCTCTCTGTCCCTTATTTTTGTGAGGGTCAAAGACCTGCAGCAGCAGGCATACACAAACGGTCACGCTTGGACACCCAAAACGCTGCCTTGTGAGGTTCAGAGCAGCACAACCTTGGCATTCATTTTGTGGAGCCAAGCCAGATCTTCAAACGGGTATGCTTGAAACCCCCAGAACAAGAACAACACTTAAATAACCTGAACTTGCAGCAGGAAACGGACTGAGAGCACTAAACTGTAATATGTCCTGTAAGAACGCCCTCTACTCTTCAATTTAGTTTTAATGCAGCTTATGATGAAGGAGCTCTATTAAGTATATTTAATATAAAGCCTGCTGTGAGCCAGAGGAAGGGGAGAGGATGGCAGCTCAGACAAGGAGAAATGGTTTCTAAAAACCTCATTCTTTTGTGCCTTCCAGCAGTCTAATAATGAGCTAATGAGACCGTCAGGGCAAAAATAAGTTAATATAATAAAAGTATTACTTTGCATTTCATGTAAGGGGATAGAAACCTTGCACTTCTGTTCAGAGTGAAGGAGATCATAAGAGTCTGTACTCCAAGTTCCCAAAGCATTTCACACGTAGTGCCACCATGATGGCAGCGGGTGCAAACGCAGACTTCCCTAATTACAGCAATAAGCTTGTGATTTGCGTTTTAACTACTGGGCTTAATCAAAGCAAAGGGCAGTGACAGCGCCCAGCACTCATGACAGGCTCTTCTCGTGCAGGCACAAAAAGCAGGACACCACCATTGCCATTTCACTGGTGGGAGGAGGTCACTCTGCAGGTTGCCTGGTTCCTAATCCACAGCCGTGAACGCAGAGGGATAAGATCTCTGTGTTCAGGGTCTTGAAACCCAAGTGAAGGCAATCTGGGTCCAGGAGGGAACCTGGCAGTATGCTTTTAAAAAGAAGAACACCCAGCAGAAGACAGCAGAGCAGCACCATGACCCAGCACACGTGGCAGTAAGAGTGCAAGTCAGGAGCTCGCCTGCACCACAGCAGGATCTGGACACCAAGAGGTGAGAGCACCCTGCAATTACTCCGTTTCCCTGCTCAGTACCAGCCCAGCAGGACGGTGAGGCTGCAAAAAGCTGGGAAGCCATTTCCTCAAGGGGGAAAAGACTGCAGGTTTTTCTTCCACAGGGGGTGCTCGAGCAGGCAGAGCACTTGACCCAGCCTCTGAGCAGCATGACCGGGCTCCCTTGTCTCAGGGAGGCAACACGCCGGGTACAGTGAGCAAAAGAGAGGCTCAGAGCAGGGGCTCCTGCAGCCAGGGGGGCTGCACCCTGCAGGGTGGTGCCCTGCCACTCGAGGGGTAGCTGGGGCACACGCAGCTCCCCCACACGAGCTGCTGGGAAGGAAGCAGCCTGTCTTTGCAGTCCTTCTCCGAACAGACCTTGCAACATCTGTAATTTAATTTGAAGCACTGAAGAGACCTATTATCTTCAGGCGAAGTACAATTTAGGCAGACCATAAAACCAATCAGACACAGCAAGGATTGCGGTAAGGACAGGCTGGGCACCCCCAGGTTTCTCCCATTACCCCCAAAGTGAGCCCAGTTAGAGAAAGAGTTAAACAATATAACACACCCAGCCCTGATGTAGTAACACCAATAGAAAATTGATGCTATGCATACATATTCACTTCACATGGGTACCTCTATTAGCATTTGCTCTCATTGCAGCAGTACCGAAGTTGTTTTGAGATCAGTTCTAAAACAGCTGCAGGGGAGATGTTCTCCCCTGGAATCATTCCGGACATCTGCTCCCCCCAAGTTACCTGCACACTCCATCCAAAACGCCCCATGGTTCACGTTCTGTTCTGCACTTGGGCACGCAGGCTGGCTTCAGCATCCCTGCATCAAAACGGATCGATGCTGCTGACTGCTCGTCATGCTAGTTTCATTGATTGCAAGTGGCCCAACAGCAAAGTTCCTGCTTGATTTTAAATTAATAAATCTATAACAGTGCTTCACAGATAAAACTCCCGCTTATTAGCAGCAGTTGGCTCTTTCCAAGAGGAAGAGTTTTGCTCCCACCAGTCCTGTTAGCCCGTTAGGAGAAACCCTGCCCCAGCGCAGCCTGAGTTTGGGTGGCACTGGGATCTCATCAGAGAGCAACAGCCAGCCACTTCCAGCTCCTTGCAAAAAATAAGATAAAATAAAATAAATCCACCCGCTTTTAAATAACATTCAGCATCCCCTGCTCTGGGAGTGCTTGACAGAATAAGGATCTGCACCAGTGCTACCCCAGACCAGGATGCAGAGGCCCGGTGCCTGGGAGGAACTTGCTGCGGTGGCTCAGGAGCAGTCCTGCTGCTGCTCCCCCCCAGCCCAGCAAAACACAGCAGAAATCCATGCCAAATATTGACTTCCTTCAGGCTCCTGTCCTTCTGCCTCCCCTGACACCTCATCCACCTGAAAGCAAAGCGGAGGAGGACGTGGACGAGAAGAGATACTTGCTCAAGAGGCTCCTCTTTTTATTATTTGAACCAATTTAATGGCTGTGGCCATGACAAGTCCAGAGAGCACAATGCATTTTGTAACCCTGACAATATCCCTATTAAAATTGCATCAAGCCACCAGTACAAACACAGGATGAGGCTGTATTCAGGCAGTCAGCAGCAGATGCGTATTTTATCCAGCGCATTCAAGTGCTGCCTGTTAACGTGACCTAAAGGAAAATCACAGGGCCCAGGTGAAACACATTACTGCTCAGGCTTCAATCTCCTCTCTCCCCCCTCTCTGAGCACAGAAGTGCCAAAACAAGCTCCTAATCAGAGACAACATTAGGACTCACTGATTGAGAGAGAGGAATCGTAACAAGCACTCGCAGCCCCTCCAGCCAGCTGCTGCTAGCCCCCCAGCAGTCAGCGTCACCGAGCCATGAGTTCCCCAGACAGAGAGCCTTGGAAAGCCTCTTCCAGCAGAGCCAAACTCTGCTCTCCCCTCCACTGCTCGCCACGCAGCAGCTGTAGCATTCTGCAGCCCAGGTTGGGCTGTGCAAGAGGAAAAGAGCCACCTTCAGCTTCCCATGCCGACAAAAGCGCTATCAGCTCCATCCCTCAGCCTCAGGGAGCAAGTTCTCGTGGGCTCTACACTCGATGAAGAGAAAGGCACCTGCAAAGGCAGCTTCTTGGAGAGGACTTTGTTGCCATTGCCCTCACGCAGCACATACCCACGAGCTCACTTTGTCCCAGCTCCACGCCGCGGCTCTGGCACACTGCAAACCACTGGCTGGGAAAAAAGAGCGAGCGCTCCTCGGCTTCGTTATTTGCATTCATCTGCTTTTCCATAACACAGAGATTTCCAATTACATTATTTACAGCAATCTGTTGTCAACTCCCACATTCAGCACTTGAGGATGAAGAAAATTAAAAGGCAGTGAAATTGCCGTTCGGAGCTTTGTTTCCGGAATAGCAAAATGTATTGCACCTCTGACCCCAACGTTTCTCAAGCTGCAGTGGCTGCCAGCCTTCAACGATTTATCATTCCCCTCTCAATCAGGCCTCTTTTTTTCCTGGGGCTCTATTCTAGAGGACACTATTTTGAGGCTAACTGCTTGCTACCACCCCCCAAAATAATATGCTAGGCTATTGATGAGTTCTCTGAATTGCAAACAGGTGCACATCACTTCGATTCAATCCAGAGTCACCCAAAATAAACACTCCCCTCCATCAGCACGGTATTTTGCCAAGAAATCATCATGCCAGGCAGGAATAACCCTGGGCTATGGTGGTTTATAATGTTCAAAATGGTATGAGCGTACATGCGAAAAGGGAAGCCCTGGGGGCAAAAAAGGGAGGAGACAACTCCATTCTTCCAGCACGGTAAGCTTCTTCCTCTGCATGGTTTATTTTGATAAACCAAGAAATGCAGCCAGCCATGAAAATGTCATTTAGCGGAGAAGAAATTAAAGGGAAAGTGAAGCAGAGGGGGCAAATTAAAACTTTAGCAGGTCCCTGATAGCTGACATGCTCTTTCATATTTGATGGGGTTTAAAAAAAGCTATTTATCTCCCCCCACCCTACTTTAACTGTTTTCATTATCACTACAATTTTGGATGTGTCAATTCAAATGTAAATGTGCATGAACGCTTCCAAGAGGATTTTAATTACGATGATAGCATCGCTAATTATGGATATATAAAAAAAATACATATATATAAAGTGGTAATTCAGGGAGGCGCTTTGCACAACCTGGTGGTATCAGTCAAAACAAGACTGTGCAGAGTTAGATGGGCGGGCAGGGACCTGACACAACGCTGCAGGGCAGAAGGTGATGACAGAGTTCAGCCACACGCCACTGATTCAACGTTGGGCACTGCTGCCCAAGCTGTTCTCCTGCTCACGTGCCCTGCCAGAGGCCTGGCAGCAGGGAATCGTTCCTGCTTTATACCTGTTGCTACAAACCCGTGGCCAGTGTTTGCTGCAGTCAGGGATCAGCCTCCCCAGTCGTGCCACAGGATTTCATGTGCATGCACTACCAGCCCTTGTTCCAGGGAGAATCAGCCCACTGGCCCTCCATGTTCAGTCTCCAGGAAGGCCACACGAGATGCCAAGCCGAGGAAGGCAATGCAGTACATCAGGGAGGGAAGAAGGAAGGTTCTTGCCCTTGAAAGTAAATGCCAGCATGACTGAATTTGCTCCTAGTCTCACTTGCATAAGCAATAAAACACAATCCACACCTGTTTTAACTCCACCTCACTCAGAAGATGTAAAGGAAAATGTCCACAGAAACCTGGAAGAACAAAAGTGGTTTTTTTTTGTTTGTTTTTTTTTTTACAGTAGGTGCCTCTGTAAAGAGATGGAACAAGAGCTATCTCCAAAAAGCCAGTCCTGGCTTAAAGCAGATCAGGTCCTATTTCAGTAGGAAGAGATGCGTTAATCACCCAGGGGTGTCTGCTGGCCCTCAGGGATGTTCCCTTTGCCTGGAGAAGCACCCAGGCTCTGTCAGGTCCCAGAGATATTTTAGTACCATACTTTCCTCCTTCCACACCTCTGGCAGCTTGGAGACCCCCACCCTGCAGGCACACAGCACGCTGGGCAGCCCCAGCGTTGCCAAACACGCTGCTTTGCTTCTGGATGCTTGGGACGCAAGCAGCAGGCAGAATCCATTAATCACCTCCACTCTCCAGCAACGAGACAGTGTCAGAGCAACTTGCTGCTCATTGCTATGCAGCACAGCCTTCCCAGCGGAGGTTTTCAAGGAAACAGAAAGCAGCAAAGAACACTTCTGAGTGGCTGAGGCTGGGATTCCCGACAGGATCTGTGGGCATCAAGCATTCAACCTCCACTGAAAAACTGCTGTAAACAATAGCTTGCTCCTTGGTCTTCGTTTTGGCCTAGGCACACACGGACGATTTACTCATGATTGAAGCCAGCACAGATTTTGTCCACACAGCAAAGGAGCAAAGAAGATGACCACACCACTACATTTTCAGTAAAATTTCAAGCTTACGGGGATAAATAATACCAAGGGGAATGGAGGGATGAGAGCTTTAGCACGTGTGCACGATGCTGCACACTTTGGCTGTTAGCTGCTGTATGTGAATGTCCAACCCCACCACGCTGGCTTTACATCCTGGTGGACCACAAGACTCAGTTGCTCACTCAGTGCACAGCAGGGGGTAAAGGGGACAAATCTCAGTCCCAGGCTCTTGTCCCAGCCAGACGACACTCATTAACTCTAGCCAACATCATTTAGTCCACCCAGGTTTCTGAATGACCTCCCGATCTCACTTCACTGCCTGGCAGTCTCTCGGTAACAGAGTTGAGAGCTTCATAAATATCATGCCCAAATAGCCAGGGCAGTGGTTCAGAAAATTACAGATTGCAAACACGGCCCTGACGCGGCAGGAATCACCTACCTTGGAAACATCACATCTCCTCACACCTGCTGGGGGCTCACATCTCTTCCTGGCAGGGAACACCACACCAATTACTGCCACCTCCGCGCCAGACCAGCATCAGACACTCACCCACGAGAGCTGGACAAGGCCAGGGCCCTGAGCACGGCCCTGCAAGCTGGGAGGCACTGCCTGAGCTCTGCAGCCTGGGACAAGCCTGCTTTAAGCATGCACTTCATTAGCATGGGCTAAAGGAGAACTTTGCTTCATTACCGTGCTGTGCATTGAGAAAGGGCGAGAAGAAAGGTGAGAGTGGCTGCTGGTGATGTTATTGCATCAACACAAAGGGTTTGGGAGGGTTCCTGAAGCTTCCCGTCTGGATCCCAGGAAACAAAACTGGATCAGTACCCACACATCACGTACATCTCTGGTCAGAGCACCAGCAAGCACCACCACAAACAGGAAAGGAGACAGACCTGAACGGACCTTTAAACGAATCAAGAAAAAAAAAATAAAGATGAAGTTTAGGGTTGTGAGGTAAGATGAGGCTATTTTTTAGGTAGTCTCCGAGGGAAAGTTCCATCCATTTTCATTAGAGAAGCACGTCGGCTGTATCTCAGGACTCACGGAGAGAGGGATCTCTGAAGGTTACCGTTCCCTCACACACTGACCGCACGTAACACTTACTGGACAGGTTAATGTTCTTCTTTGTCCAGTGACCATGGCTCCTCATTATTTTTATAAGAAATTGAAAAAAAAAAAGGCAATTATACATTGTGGGATGAGAAAAAATACAAGAACAGAAAAAAAGAAATGAAGTCAATCTCAGCCCCATACCCATCTCCCCACAGGACATGGAAACTGCCTTGACCTGCCACACTCTCCACTTTGGGACTGCTGTCTGGATTTCAAAACACCTGGATGATTCAGTGCATCAAATTATTAGCAATAGCCAGAGAACTCGAATGCTCTCTGCCTGCCCTAGTCACATTGCCACTCAAAAATTACAGACAGCATCCATCATCTTACCCAAACAGGAATTTTGCAAGTACTCGCACGCAGATAATCCCCTCCTACTTAAAACCCAAGCAACGCTAAATCTCCACAACTAATACAAAAGCATTCACCATCTCAAACACCTGCAGAAACGCTCTCACTGCACTTCCAAAATTGATGGATCTAGCAGAGCACCCAGGTTTCACAGTTGGTTGCAGTGGTCAGGAATAGCTGCACTGGATTGATGTTCAAGGACCACAAGCAAAAGCTCAAAATAAATTGATGGGAACAAGTGAAAGTCCCTCTGTAATCACTGAACAAATTCACCGGCTTCACAGCACAGCAGCAAGCCTGAAGTTGGTGGATGCTGGCTGGCAGACAAGAACTGAGGCAGGCCATTACTTTTTGCAGTGTAAAGTCAAGGATAAAGGATACAAAAATTTAGAGACCTGCATCAGAAGTCTCACATGCTGGCAAGTTATGGGATTTGACAGGCAGGGGGAGGTGGGGGGGGAACAGAGTTAAAAGCTGCAATCCTGGTTATTTTTAGAGGGACAAATATTGAAGCTAGGCTATAGATCTCTCCCGCTGTATTAAAGAACCAGCGTTAGCCAAGTTTATTTGCCACAAAGCTTGGAGGAAACCAGCAGCAAAAGGTAAATCTCCTTACAGCCATAGCTAGAAAACAAACAAATAAACAAACAAAAAACAATACAGGCTAGAGGGGCTGTGTTTTTTTTTCCCCTCCATAACATCACAAACCAAAGTTATCACCATTGTGTGCATCAGCTGAGCCTCCCAAACCCTATATCCAAACCTCCCCACCCCATACCCAGGCAGAGGGAGGAGCCCATGCACACTCAGCACAGACCCAGGGCAGGTGGCTGAGTGCTGCTGAGCCCCTCCTCTCCACAGTTAAATTTTACCTCTCTCTGTTCGCTGCAGATCTTGCACAACCAAAGGGGGCGTTTCTGGGTTCCAAAGGTTTCTATGCCACATTTGGTGCAAACTTTCTGAAACAAGGAGAGAAAAGAAAAGGGTGGTGTGAGCAGCTCCCCACAGCCATATAGCCTCCAGCAAAGACAAGGCTGAGAAGCATCTGTCCCAACAGTTCTGGTTTGCTTTCCTTACCAATATTAAGCATGGCACAATTCTGTTATTTATCCCAGAGATACGTGGATCCTAAGAAGCTGCTTCAGGTCGATAAGGATGTTAAAACAAAGGCAAATCTACTGCACGGTCCCTGCCTCCAGGTTGACAAGAGAACTGGACAGCGCAGATCAAGCCACACAACAAATAGATATTTCTGGAGTGGTTTTTTTTTTTATTATTATTATTATTCTAAATCTGAAAGCCCAGTCACTGTGGCACAGAAAGCAGCTGTAACCAAGCACAAAACGAGTGCGAGTTTGTGCAGGACTGTAAATCCTCCCCTCCCTTCCCTCACACACGTTGCCTGAAACCCCACGGCTTCCCCTCCATTTCGGCGAGCGCTTGGCAGCTATTGATTTGTGGCTGCTTAGGGAGCGGGCACGACCGTGCCTACGTGCACGTTTCCTGAGCAGAATGCTTGATAGCACCACACGGCATCCATCCCTGCACGAGGGAGCTTCCACGTCTCTGCTGGCATTACAAGCCATTTACAACCCGAATCACCTAATTTTTATATAATGAAGCTGATGGGTATCAGGCTTGGCTTGCAGTTGAATTAGGAATGGGATGAATGCTTTGATCCTCACAGAGAAAAATCCACTCACAGGAGGGCCCTGGAGAGCAAAAGCTTGCTTAGGGAGACAATTTACTCCCCCCAGCTGGGTTTCACCCATCTCCCCACCGAGGCTGCTCCAGCTATAAGCCAGGAGCTCTGCTCTGCGGGATGAAGGCTTGGTGCTCACTTAGCCCTCAGTGCCCACGCTCGGAGGAGGAGAGCAGCAGAAAGACAGTACCTTAGGAATGGCTTCACTGCATGAGCAAACACACCCAAATATTTCGGTCAGCGCAGCCCAGAGGCAGAGCTCTCGGTTCTGCTAACAGCTCAACAGATGGCTTTTGTCAAGGCTTTTGCTCTGTCTGCATCCCAACGGGCACTTTAATGGCGTTTTGGCTGGGATGCCTACAGGTTTTCAGGAAGGGCAGAGAAATAAGAAACAACCTGTTTGGTCTGGTGCATATCGATATTCAAGATGGTGCTACCCAAGCCAAGAGGGACTGCAGATGCAAGCAGAAGATAGTGCCGCAGTTAGGAGGCACCTTCTGAAATGCACCAAATTCTCCCTTTCTGAGACCAAAACCTGAGGGAGTAACTCAGTCGTAAATACCCTCAGAGATCCCAATCCCCGCATATAGCACATTCAAACACTCCCCCTAGTGGAAATTTCCCAACAACTTTCCTCCTAGCCATAAATTTTGAAAGCTCCAACACAAAACTGGGCTCTCTTCCTCCCCTTCCCTGCAGACTAGCCGGGAAATCGAGTATCACCCACAACCCCTCAGAAGACATAAAAATCAAAGATGCTAAACACAGCCCTGTTCTTCATTAAATACAAGATATCTTTCTTCTCCTACTTCTCTTTCACCTTTTATACATGATCCTGATACCCTCTGCATGGTAAATTGCACATTATGCTTCATCTGACTACTGCTATTGTTAACACGTCTGTATTTGCATACATCTTTGTCTTGCCATAATGCATTTATTTCTAAGATAATAAAACCCAATATTAAAATCATTCTTCATTTTGACCTATAAATGCTAAAACAGAAAGTGGCACTTAGGAAATCCATCAGGCTCCAAGAGCTATCGAGCCTCTATTCAGCAGAAGGGACTTGCAGAAGGTAAGCCCTCTGCTATATTTCAGATGTATCGTTACAGCAATCCCTGTTATTGAGCTAAAAGGGCCGCAACGACTTTCCAATGAGATGGTAACAAGAAAGCAAGAAAAATATGAACTTTAAAAATCCATAATTCCCTGACAAGTCATTGCTTATCGCGTTCAACGCTGCACAAGTGATGGATATCCCTGGGGATTGGGGACAAGCTTAAAGTAACAGCCCCCTCTGTGTGCTCTGCTTAGGGATCGACTGTTTTTGGGTTCACACCACTGCGTTACAAAGCAGGAAGGGGAAAAGCCCAGGGCACCCACTCACCATTGCCCTGAGCTCGCACACGGCAGAGAAGCGCAGCCAAGCTGAAAGCAGCTGCAAAACGCACACTGGGAAAAACAGGATCTCACCTTAGGTCAACCTCGATGTGAATCCTCCTGAACTGTCCAACAGACTAAAAGAGAACAATGAAAAAAAAAACTACCCCAAAACCAACTAAAACCCAAGAAGAACCAGTTCTTCTTTGGGTCTTTCTGGTTACAGCTCCTCAGGAGCCTCGGGCACTCCCAGCCTCGCTAGCTCTAGGGGTTATTCCTGCAACTGCAAAGGGGCAGAGCAGGGCAGGGTCTGCAGCAGCTCTGCCTCCACGTGCTAGTGTGCGGGGCTTGCAGGAAGGAGGTTAGGAAGTGCTGCAGCACCATGACCTAGCTGGCTTCAGACAAGGTGAGAGCAGAATCGCCAGGGGAAGGAGGCAGGAATACAGCACATCCTGTTATTCTGCATGCTTGAAATGCAGGAAACAGCCTGCCGCCTCCTGTCTGCCAGGCAGCCCTTTATTGTCCACAGACACGTCTGCACAGAGCCCGTGCTCCCCTCCGAGAGAGTTGCCCTGCAGCTCCCCTTTGCTGGGCCCTCGGTGCTGCCTGCAGGACCTGCAGCTCACCAACTCCACCAGCACAGCAGGTTCTCCATCACAGCCTGCACAGCTGCTTAAGCACAGAGCTGCCAGCACACACCCCTGCGTGGTAAGACGTGGGATTTACTCAGTGCTGCCCTGCAGACTCCATGGGACAACTCTGCAGTGATGGGGTGGGTGGCACCAGCAAGTGTCCCCTTGGCTCTGGTGCCCAGCAGGGACACCAGGCTGCTCCCTCCCACCCTGACACCAGTCAGAAGCACTCCTGCACCCACTGGTACCCTCACCTCTCCCCAGGCACTGCTCTGAGCACTCGCACAGACATCTCCCCAGGGAAGGATGGGCTTCAAGTGCAGGAGAAGCAGCCTCCCAGCAGAGGGAGGATAAGGTGGTTGCCTTGGAGATCCTCATCTCCGCAGCAATGCAGTTTAACCCCTGCTTGTCGGGGAGCCCAGACGAGCAATAATCATCCCACAGGGATGTAGGATGTTATGTAGGACCTACACACTATGTAGGTCTCCCTACATGCCTGTGCTCCCTTCCAAACAACACCTGTGCAGTCCTGCCAATGACACACACAGTCACTGATGCACAGGTAATTTATGTATCATTGAGGTTGGAAACCTTACACTGGTTTGGAACTTAAAGATGGGTTTGAGCCCTCTGTAGAAACACATTACTGGAAGGTCTAAGGGCAGACCCTGCAGGAAGGAGCAGTAAGGTACACAGACACTTCTATAGGTGCCTCTGACAGACGCACATTTCTGCCCTTTCTCTGGAACGCCAGTATCTACCCGGCTGATGCACACCATCTCAGCAGTAAGTGCAGTTTGGGCACTTTAGGATCACAAGGAATAAGGTAAAAAGAAAAAACCCTGTGGCTTGACAGCACCAACCCGGTCAAGCAGGGCTAAGATAAGTTAACTCCACAGAGCGATCTCCCTTCCGAGAGCCCCAGTGGCCTTGCCTGGACAGACCTGCTACCAGGAGTAGGCAGGAACCCCTGTGAGCAAACCCACCTTTTTGCAGTCCTGACAGAAGACCGAGGTGCTCCCCAGCAGCCCGAGCAGCTCCCCGCAGAGCAAGCACTGGGAGAGGCCGTTTCCCATCGCGTTCTTTCTCATGTTCTCCAGCCGCTCCACCAGGCGCCTGCAGGGAACAAGGCCAGGCAGAGGTCACAGCAGGTCCTTGGGCACTGCAGAACGGCTCTGTGGCAATCTCAGATCTACAGGAGGAAGCTGTGCCAAAAACCTACAGGTGTGTGCTCCAGGTTCAGCCTTCTCGTGGAGTTCGGAGCCCCTTGCTGGGACCGTATGTACCCTCGCTTCAGTCTCTGCGCTCAGTGTTTCCTAGTAGCTGGCTCTTGGTCCTCAGGGAATAAAACCCCTGTAAGTCCATCTGCTGGTGCTCACCGAGACCAGGAGAAGCAAAACTGGGAGCACCACTGGCAGGCACGGCTCAGCCAGTGTGCACAGGGCAGATGGCTCACAAGAAAAGCACCCAGCACCCTTCAGGAGCTCAGTGCCACCTCGGCAGCACAGTCTCAGCACAGTGATTTCCTGCCTGGGGAGCAGGAAAAGGGTTCAGTGCTCACACCAGGGCAAGTCAGCACACGGAAAGGGCAGAGGAGTTAGACAGTGAGACCTGCCAAGCCCTGCTCTGTTTTCACATGCCCTCCCTGAAAGCAGCACTGCAGGCATGCGACTTACATCTCATTAGAAGCAGGAAGGCCAGACCGAAGCCATCAGACCAAAATGAGCCTGGCTACGGTACAAGAATGCCAGCAACTACCCCCTGCTTCGTTCGACAGCCTGCTTGGAAGACAGGAAGCACATATTGTATGCACAACGTCCACAGCAGCAGGACCACGGAAGGGAAGGAAGGAGGGACAGGCGATTCGGAAGCGAGATGCGGAGGGCGTGCAGAGCGAGGCTGCTGTCGTGAGATCGCTGCGAGGCCATTGTCGGGCATCGTCTGTCGGCGGGGAGGATGACAAACAGCCAAACATTTCTCAGAGGCAGCAACCAGCCGCAGCCACGTGGCTCGGTCCTGTTATCCTTGCATCCCCCTTCTCATTAGTGCTAATGTCCCACCAGCCAAGCCCCGCGCTGCGAGGAGGGCAAGGTCTGTTTGGAAGAGGCACTGCCCGCGGTGCCGAGGTCAGACCGCACAGCCAGGCTGAGCCGTCGTTACCGGATTTATGATCCTTGACTTCAGCACAAGAGAACCCCCTGGAGTTAACACAGGCATTTCGGAGAACGCTTCAGCAGGGGAACAGCGGGGCTGTCGCTGTGCACAGCTACACCAGCACAGGAGCCATCAGCCCCTCGGGGTCGCTGGCTGCTTCCAGGGCTGCTGGGGTCCCCCACGCAGCACACAAACATCACTGCTCGTCCTCACCAGCACTAACGTGCACTGTGCAGGGACAGAGCTGAGCACAGGGGCATGGAGCTGGGCCTGCTGGGCTCGGGCTGGGAGTCACCGAGGCTTCGTGCCTGGTGAGCATAAACCCCGCTGGGAAATGCTGCAGGACAGCCAAACTCTCCTGCTTTAAAGACCGTCAGCGCAGGTCAAGCACAGACACAGCCGAGGCCAGATCTCCAGCAGGACTGAAAGCAAATAGAAATCTGCAGCAGCAAAAAGGAGAAGGATGCCTGTAAATCAAGTAATTCAGGCTAACAAACCCCATCCAGAGAACTCAGCGAAGTAGAACACAAACCCATTCACTGCTCCAGGCAAAATCCCAGGGGGCTGCTGTGGACAAGGGAAAACCTAAGGCATTGCCAGGAATGGTCTCTGAGCTGTGCCGTCCACCAGCAGTGGGTGCAGCTGCACAGCTTGGCGTCTCCCCAAGCCTCTTCCAGAGCCCCCAGGGCAGCTGCCTTAGCACAGGCTGCATTTACCAGGGACTGTGTCAGTGACTGCAACCACAGAAGTCCCAAGGCTCAAAGAAGGCATGAGAAAGGCCTGCGACGTGGGAAGAAGGAAAAAACTAAATTACATCCTTCCTAACGTTCATCACCTCCAAACAAGCAACACGGGAGGGGGAAAAAAACTGACCTAAGGGATGCTCTGACTGATGGAGGCTGAGCTCAGGCAGCCAAGAGAGCCACTTCTCCATCTGCTCTGACCTTTCCCTCTGAAGGAAGGGGACAAACGAACGTGACTGTACCCTATGCGCTGCTGCTCGACGACGTCCAATTTCTCTGCCTTGCGGATGACTTCCAGAATGACCTCGAGTTCCTGCGGGCTCAGAGCCTGCATCTTCCTCTGCTTCTCCGTCTGGAACGTGTGCACTGACCAGCCCGTCTGGAGCCTGCGGGAAGGGGCGGAGGGAGGAATTAAGTTGTGAAAGGAAAGCACAAAACCCCTGCCCCGTCCCACAGGCCAAACCTGCCCAGCACACGGGGTGTACGCCAGCCTTCCATCAGGCAAGCCTGTTCCCTGGCTAACACCCACAGCGGGAGTCTCTTCTCACTGACCAGCTCACCACAACACTCCTCCAGCAGCAATGAGCGCTGCTCCTCCTTCCCTGCCCTTTCATTTCCCTCTACAACCCAGTTTCCCTCTACAACTCCATGTCCTCCCTCCATTTGACTGTCCAAAATGAAATCTGGTCCCCCTAGGGCTAGGCTGCCTCGGGGGTGTCGTTGCAGAGATGGTGCTGATGCCAGACACCACAAATGCCCTGCAGCGACTCCGGAGCACAAGGACTACCTGCACCCTCCTCCCTCCAGATCCCGTGTTCCTAAGGGCCTCAGTTCAAGCACACGAATCACCAGGCATACCTGGAAATAAACAGAAATTTGGAAACTTCCTTCCTTGGTCTACCCCAGGCCTGCAGGAACACTGTGGCAAGCCACTTCCCTCCGTGCCCGTGCAGAACAGCTGACATTTCTCCTCAGCTCGCTTGGGGACGGGAGGGAGCTTTCACAGCTCAATTAATTACCATTCAGTAGGGGTTTAGAGGTCACTGGATAAACTCATGCTTGCCAGCAGAAACCAGGGCACAATCAGGCACAGCTGTTTTAATGAGGCTTTCAGGTGAAGGCAGGGGAAGTGGCGGTGGCACGCACGGCTCCCACTCAGCCAGTGCCCCCCTCTGACACTGGGTGATCCCATATTTTCCAAAACCCTGCAGCAGGCTGACCCCAGAGGTTCAGCCAGGAGCAGAGGTGGCAGGGACAGAGCACTGGTTGCTGGAGAAGGAAAGCATCCAAGAAACAAATGCAATTCCAGTGCTCGACTCACCTCCATCCCCTTGTCTTTAGGTCATGTGGTAATTGAACTTCAGTGGAAAATGAGATCAAATGACAAATTCCTAAAACAAAGGAGCTCTGGCAGCTGGGGGATGCTCCCCGTTATATATAGGGTGGTGCAGGGATACAGCCTGTCTCCAAGCCCTTCCTTTCATCCCAGGAAGGGCTGGTGGGACAGACTGATGGTCTCCCAGAGCACCAAGCCCCAGCTTAGCAGGCTCCTGCCCCATCCACGCAGCTCACCCTGATGGTGCAGAGGGGTTTGTGTGACAGGCAGCAACTCCTGCCTCACAGCCAGGCTGCGGATGAGGCCGCTGCCCCACAACACTAATTGGAGGCTGGAAGGAGAGGATGGAGACTCACTTGGCACGCAGAGCCAGCTGCCGGTCGTTGGGGCACACCCACTGGCCCGTCCCGCTGCCAAAAATCGTGTCGGCCATGGCACTGGGCTGGGAGGAGGCAGGGTCACACCTGTAAGAAGCAAACACCAGCATGAAGTGCAGCAGGGAAGCCCAGGGCAGCAGCTGGCACAGCTCCACCAGTCGTCCCCAAGGGATGCTGTTCCCAGCAAACACGACGGAGGTGATCTGCCGGCGTCATGCTCGCTGGAAGCTGACTGACTCGCACCCACAGACAGCAGTAAAAACATACGATCATCCTCATGAAATATAAGCCAATAAATACCTTCTGATACTACATTAAGACAAGGCTGGAAGTTTAGATTTTATGGCCCTGAAAAAAGGCCGCAGACTCTGTCAGCTCCATTGTAATTTTTCATTTCCAACCAGAGCAAAGTGTTGTTTGCAAGAACAATCTCTGCCCCATCACCTCTGGAGCCCTAGTGCTGCAGTACTGACAGAAAAAGCCACTCTAAAGGACACAAAGAAGCTACAGTTGCTGGGTTTTTACCTCTTAACGGGGTAACAAACAAAAGCCCACGCGACAATCAGAATGAATAGTGGCAAGTCACTTCGTTCATTAAAACTGCCTCCATAATAGCCTGATATTTATAACTACAGCCTACAATAGCAGCTTGTTTGCATTCGCTGATGTTTAAGACAGCACCTCTTTCAGCAGATCTCCTACCGGGGCTCCTGTAACCAGCACAGTCACACCAGTGATCCCCCGCGTTCAGTGACAGCTTCACCGTGAGCCGCCTGGTAAAGGCAGCCAGAGCCGCCTGCCACACGCTCACGGGAGAAATGCATCCCCAGAAGGGACAGCCTCAGCCCTACCAGGAGCTCAAACCAACAGGAAGCACCAAGGGACAGAAGCAGCCAAAAGATTTCAGCAGAGACAAACCCAGTCTTGATGCACCAAGCTTTCTCCCAGCTGGATTTGCTCTCCAGCAGAGCAAGTGTCTCATGAGCCTTAATGCATAAATTTCTAGGTATTAATACTTACCTTTCCCAGAGCAGACATTTGCCAGCTTTGAAACCTTACCTGCTGGGCAGAGATAACGTGCTTAATGCTGTTTGGCAAACACAAATCAGATACAATAGCAGGCAACTTATATCACCTGCCAACAGTGCAGTAATTCCCCAGAAAACACATGTTGCAGTCTCAATTCACAGCACACTTACCCCGGTGCTGCGGTTCAGCGTGCTGCACCTCCGCCTGCTATCTGCTGCCGACACACAGAGCCTTCTGCTTCTCTGCCAGGCGCAGAGGCTTCGCAAGCTGCACGGCCTTGGCCTTTTTATACTCAGGCAGCTTGTGCAAATCAATCTCTGCCCGCACTGAGCTCACATGTGCCACATGTGCCGCACTCGCCCCCCAGCGCAGAAGCGCTGAGCCGGGCTGCAGCACTGGCAGCTATCCCCTGCCAAACCCACGTCAGCCTCCAGCCAGGGTGGCTGCAAACCATAACCCAGCAGCCTCCTCTCTGACCATCCAGTTTCTGGAGAGCCTGAAAACCCAGCTCTTCCACCAGGCAGGAGGGAGGAGGAGGAATTCCAGGCGAGGCACAGACTTCTTTCAGTGCAGGGGACAGCTGTGTAAATCAGGTGAAGGCTCCAGCAGCTCGGCCTGACTACAGCAAAGCGAGGCAGGGAGGAGATGGCATGCTACAGGAAGGTTCAGCAGAGAAAGAGTTCAAGGCAGGAAAGACAGAGTTGTCACAGTTTTTTAAGCATTTACTACATTAGCTAAGGGGACCGCTCTTGAAAGGCATCATCCCTTGATGAAATCCTTGAACTCTGGCATCTTCTATTTACCAGATACTTTCCTTGCTTTCACACACGCCTGCATTTCCATTTCGTACTAGAACACCTCCTGCTCTTGTCAGCCCCTTCATGATCTCAGGCGGGGACAGAATGCAGTCCCCACATGTCCCACAGCAGCTCACGCACCTGGGAGCGATCGAGCATTAATGGCAAAGGAACACAGAGGCTCCTGCCCCCAGGCCAGTGTTAGAGGCAGAGAGAAGCTAAAATTTCACACAGCACAGCCAACCCGGGATTTTTCAGAGATTTTCCGAGCCTGTGATGCGTTGTTACAGGATTATATGCACATTTACCCCCCACACAAATGCATATATTAAATTACTCCTCAGCTGTACCACATTCTCCTCCCTCCCACTCACACACACCTGAAGAAAAGCACAGCCCACGCAATTGATGGCCACTGGCAAGGCTGAATGCATACAGCCAGACCGACGTGACCGGCACTTGGCAACTCTGGGATGTTTATCCTAGAACCCAGAGCTGGAAATCTGCCCCACAGCGTGGCCGGGGCAGAGGAGTTTGCTTTGCCAGCAGCTGTGCCTTCAGGATGGACAACAGCACTGAATCCATCCACCCCTCCTCTGCAGAGCTTTATCTGCTCTACCAGAGCTGAAGGCAAGTCAGAATAGAGCACATCAGCTAAGCATTTTTCTCAGGAGAGACCTAACCACATTCTCCAGCCTCATACCACAGTGCGCTTTTCTCAGCATGACTGAACAAAAACAAGCAATGTCATGCTCTTTTGCCTCTTGTTACTGAGCATACGCTTTCTGTTCTCCACCATTCCCTGAGCAGCATCTGCAAAGAGAGAGGGAAAACAAAACAGCCTGGAGATCCATCATATCCCCAAGCAGTCTTCAGAGAGATTATTCCCTAAAATATTTACAGGAGCATTTTCTTTCCGCGGCAGCGAGTATCTGCTGCTCCCTCTGATGTACCCTGGCATTGCAGACGGCGTTGCACCTTTGCCTCTGGAAAAAAATCAGGGTACCTCCAAGAAGGCAACAAGAACGCCATAGGACTGCAGGCCATGGTCTGCTGGGGTGGAAACGGGAGCACTAACAGGGCTGGAGGGAAAGGAACATCTTGCACGGCCCCTGGACTGATGGCAGAGAAACGGTACTAGGAAGACATGAAGCACCCTCCCTCTTATCTCTGTACAGGACAAGAAGTACGGGGGAATCAGCCTCATCAGAAACACCGAGATAGCAAAACCCCAGCAGGCTGAGGAGTCATTTCTGTGGGCTGTGGTGAAACAAACAGCCCCCTCGCAGCCAGCCCTCGCTGTGTTACCTTTCAGAGACCCTGCAGTCAGCGCCCACCTCCCCGAACATCCCCTCCCTGTCCTCCTCTCCTCTCCCCAAGGCAGAGAGCAGGGAAGCAGCCGGTCTCCAGCAGAGAGAGCAGAAGAAACCCACAGCTCTTGGCACTGCCACAAGTACACCACATACAGAATAGAGGGGCAGCGCAGGCACCGAGCGGTACAGACAGAAACCTTCCTGCTGCACAACTCTGCTTTTTACTCAAATTAAGAACTACGAGGGAGCCCTTGTCTTGCTGGTACGAAATGACCTGCTTTAACAACCCTCCACCTGTTCGCTCCTTTCCTGCGATGGAGGAAGCCATGTGAAACAAAACCTCATTAAACCTGAGTCCACCTGGCTGTGCTTGGCAGAGGAGCGATGGGGAGCGTGGCAGGGAAGGAGCAGTGCCCTGCAGTGAGCCAGGAGAGGCCCGGGGACGTGTAGCTGAGCTCAGCTCTGCCTGCAGCTCTAACAGAGAGCTGCTTCTGCTGCCTCCGTGACGAGACCTGGACCAGCCAGAGAACGAGGTGCCTGACAGCAGGACCTCAGTCTGCCAGGGGAAATCTTCTGGCAAGGTCTGAGAGGAGGGAAAAGCAGCAGGGTCATGCTGGTGGCTCGGTCCTGCAGCCCTGCGTGGTGACCACAAGGCAGTGCAGGAGGAGGCCTTTCCCCCAGACAGCCCCCACTGAAGAAGGCAGTACTGCAGACATAGCCCTGTCAAAGCACTTCAGGCCCTTCTGAAAAAACAGCCTTTCACAGCCTCAACATAACCCATCCTTACCTGAACAGCAGCGAGGAGCCTTGGCAGGTCATGCCAAAGGTTCAGTGAGCACGGTGGCTGCTATCTGACCAGCCCCAAGAGCAGATGCTTAAAGAATAGAAGAACGGAGCAGAGCACAGCGATACTTTTCCAGAACATCCTCCCAACAGAGATGCCTGCATCATGCACTCCCTGAGCCAGGCTGTAGCTCCGTATTTAACACCCTTAACACTCTTCCGTCCCAAATTTATCCACTTGCTTTTCCAGCTCATGTACACTTTCAGTACCGTCTTGCTACGCTGAGCCCCTTCCCCGCTCCACCTCGAACACATTTTGACAGTACCTTGACTGCACCAAGGCTAAAAACCGAAGGGTCCCGTTGACATTGAGGCAGTCACTGCAGCAGGCACCAGCTCCTCACGGCAGCGAAGGCACAGCTTGCACGAGCCCTCCTGCGGCTGGGCTGATTACAGGTGCCCACAAAGCATGAATCCCTCGGAGCCCTACAAAAAAAAACAAACAACAAAAATGTCCTACACAGCCCCATAAGGAGCTCCCCAGCCAGCTTTCATTTGCCTGGTTATTTCAGCTAAGCAGCTCGCATCTGTATTAATTTGTTTTTATAGAAAATTAATTAGGCTTTTTTTTTTTTAAATACTTCATTTAAAAAAAATAAAAATTACACAGTTGGCCAGAGCCAAGCTCCCGATCCCCAAGCCGAGCAGTGCCGGTGTAATTAACTCGCCTGCTCCAAGGGCTGCACTTCCCCCAGGACTCCCCGCTCGCATCAGGTGCCGTTCTGGTCTCGTTTTCCTTTTAGCTGCTGCTCCCTCAAAGACACAGCGTAATTACTCTCTGCTCCGCACACCAGACCCCATTAGCCCCGGGAAACCTTAGCAACTAAGCGAGTGCTTGCTCTCGTTGCTATGACAGGGGATCAGCGGGGACGGAGGGAGATAAGGGCAACCCAGCGCCTCCCGGGAGGCGAGGGAAAGGCTCTTGGTCTTCCCCTCGTGTGCTCAGGATCCTCGTGCCACTGCTGTATTTCAAAGCACGTGGCTCTTCCAGGGGGACAGAGCAACCCCTGGGGCTGCAGGAGTGTGGCAGAAGACACGTAGGTGACTCTCAAGGCAGATGAAGTCTCAGAGTTGCCTCTGTACAAGAGCCAGCCTGAGTCGGGGCTGTACTCAGGCCCACATCCAGCAGTCCCTCAGCCATCCCAGCAGCCAGGAACCTGCTGCAGGCACGGCCACTTCCCAGGGGCTCATCAGGAAGCCAAGAAGCCCTCGCCCTCCTGCTTTTGGAAAGGGAGAGAGACAGCTGGAGCAACACAACCTGATCAGACTTGACTCCTGCCTCTGCGGCTTGGGCCAACAAAGAACACGCAGCGTCCAAATAAGCACCACAAAGCCTTGGCAGGCTGAGGGACAGCGTTTAAGGAACACACGGAGACACTTGTTCCCAGTCTGTCCCATCGCGATGGCTCAATCCAAGTGCCAGTGACACAGTGAAGACCTCATTCAGGGCCATCTCTTGGGTTCTGGCTGGCCCAGCTCAGATGAGCACAAACCAGTCTCAGCACACGGAAAGGGAGAGAAGTGTTGTTAGCCCATAAGGCTAAGTGGGAAAAGGAGCAAGTGGGGATGACGTTTTTTGGGGAAAAAAAGAAGGTTCCCATGCACCAGAGCTGCTTCACAATCCTAGCAGCAGTGGCAAGAAGCCTAAGTGCTTTAAGATGGTGCTTGTTAAAGAGATTATAAAACACAATGCCCTGGAGGTCCATGCCAGTCCTCTGAGTGGGAAGATAAAATCAGCTCTACAGGAAAACCGACATACGGTACCAACAAGCCCGTATTAATGAGAGGCACTTATTAGCACAGCTACTTGATCTATGGTGAGCTATAAAGAACCAGTTTTTGCCCTAGCAAATCAGTCTGCTGGCTCCCCAGCACCCTGCAACGCTGGGGAGGGAAGCCAGCGCTGTTCCACCTGCCAAGGTGTATCTTTATTTACCAGACTTTGGCCTCGGTTCCTTCTGATCCCCAGCCAGGCAGGTGCTCTGCACCAAGTGAATAAATAATTCATGAAGGCAGCAGGCTCTGCTCCCTCTGACTCACCTTCTGGGGCAGGTTGATCTGGCGTAGGCCTCCAGAGAAGCAAATTAGCATCTAAATGGCTAATTAGAAAGACTCCTTTCGCTATTCTGATATGTTAAAAAGCTCAGGAGGCCTTATGTGGCGGGTGGCTGGCAGGGTGGAATCAGCACCTCCCAGCCTCCAGAGGAGCATCAAGTTTCTTAGAAAGAATTGGACAGAGCAGGGAGATGCTGAGCGCAGGCCAGCATTTGTCCAGGAATCCCTTGCAGGAGAACCCCGTGCCAGCCTGCTCCGCCGCTATAACCTCAAGTGAACCAGGAACAGCACTTCCATGGCCGGCAGAGAGACGGCTGCTACGCGGAGCCTCGCCAAAAACCTGCTTTGGGCACAGCTCTGAGCCGCAGCGCAGCCATCCTACCTGGAGGGTGACAATCCCTTTCTCAGCACCCCGAAGCCTTGGGCATCCCGGGAGGCGTTTGAGCCACACGTAGGCACGGCAGCAGCGACTCCACGTCCAGCCCTGTTGCTGGTACGAGCAGGAAGGAAGCCGTGGACTTTGACCGAGCTGCAGCAGCCCCAACACCCCGCAGGCAGCAGGGCTCCCAGGTGCTCGGCAGCGCTCCCAGAACCGCAGGGAGCACCCACCCAAGGGCTGCAGGATGGATCCACGTGGCTGCTCCGTGCCAGGCACACGGCCCAGCTCACCAGGACTCACCAGGACTCACCAGGACCCACCACCTCCACGAGGTTGAGCACGTCCAGCCCGGCACCGCTCGCTTCTTTCCCCTGTGCCTCTGCCACTTAACGCTGCCTTCACCTGGCTGGGGAGCTTCCAGCACCGCACCCTCCAAACGGACAGCTCTGGGGGGTGCTAGGGGGTGCGAGGTGCTCCCAAAGGGGGTGCGGGGTGCTCCCAAAATGAGTCTGCGGTGTTCCCAAAGAGGGTGCTGGGCTACCCAGTGGGAAGGCACCGGGAACCCTGAGCCCCAGCAGCCACCCGGGGCCACCTGCCCTGAGCTCCGGGGCAGGGCACGGCGGGGCTGAACGGGGCAGAGCCCCACCGCCCTCCTCTTCGTCCTCCTCCTCCTCCTCCTCTTCCTCTCCCCCCGGCACCCACCTGCGCCTCCGCTGCGCTCCCGCACCGAGCCCCGGAGCCGCCCCCGGGCGCGGCGGAAGCGGAGCCACCTGCACCGCCCGGCACCGGCCCCCCCCCGCCGGCCGGGCACCCCCTGGCGGCCGCAGCCCCCGGACAAACCCCGGACAGACCCCGCGGACACGGCCCCGAACGGGGAAGGGAGAGGGGTGAGCCCCTGATGAGTTACCCGGGGGGGAGAGAAAGGGACTGGGGATGGAGCGGGGGGCGGGAGGAAGGGAAGAAGGTGGGAAAGGGGAAAAAAAACACACATACAAGGAGGAAAACTACAAGGCGAGAGCTAAATAGAAAGAAACAAACACTGAAAGCGAACAAAAAATAAATAAATAAGTAAATAAAAAGAATGGAAATGCAAAACCGCACGCGAACGCGCAGCCACACGCAGAATGCCCAAACAAAAAAACAAGGCACAAAACCAAACAAAACGCACACAGGCACACGGAAATCTCCAAGCAGAACCCACACGAAAACAAAGCCACAGAAAACACAAACAAAACCACCCAAACAAACAAAAAACAAAAAAATCACAAAGCACACACACAAACACAACAAAAAGAAAATAAAACAAAAAGCAAAACAAAACCCCCAAAAAACAGCAAACCCAACAAACAACTAATATTAAATAATAATAACAATAATAATAATAATAATAAAAAACTCAGCAAATTTAAGAACTGTGGACCAAAATCTGCACACATGACCCTAACAACAGGCACAGGCTACAGAAGGTGGCCTGGGACCAGCAGCAAAATGTGGCTTTGGGAGGAAGGTGCAAGGCTGCTGCTGAGGGTTAGTGCAGGGAAAAACCCCCATCACCACTGAACGCTGTGCTGCCTGCAGCGGGCTCACTCAAGCTGGGTGCTCCTGAATTTACAACTGGGGAAACAAGCTAAACACCTCCAGTCTTCCCTGTGACGGGGAAATGCAGCCATGAGGACCATGCAGTTGCTCCATCTGGAAGCCACAGCACTGTCAGGGCAGGAGGACAGGGATTTGGGACCCACTGCTCGAGTGGCTCTGTGCAACCCTGAAGTGCCCAGGGGGCTGTGGAGCAATAGGTGTCCCCAGAGCGGGCAGAGATGCTTGTAAGGAACTGCTGTGACGGCTGGGGGTCTGTCTGCTCCTTGCCATGTCTTGGAGGGGGATCACACCATAACAGACAAGACAGGCCCTTTCCTAGGCTCTGGGAGTTAAAGTGATGTTGTTTCCGTTTGCCCTCCCTGCCAGGACTGCTGTGAGAGGTCTCCCCATGTCATCAGAAGCTGGGTCCCTTCGAAGGATGGCACGGACACAGGGCAGGATGGGGTGAGCCGGGCGGCTCCTCTCACCTTAGCACGCAGGGACCTGCATGGCTCTCCTGCTCTCCACAGCTGCTTCAAGCCCACTCCCTCATAGTTCATCACTGTAAAACTTGTCTCACCTCACATTCTGAAGACTCTCACAAATGCTAATTACTGCCAGAGAAAGAAAAAAAGAAGAAAAAATAAATCTTCAGTCCGTGCTTTTACTGCCTGCTCGTAAAAAGCCCAGCGGCCCTGCAAGCCTCCCCCACATCCCTCTGTGTGTGCCTCATGGAATAAGCTTAGGCAACCTAAATTAACTTTTACGTAAATCAAGCTCAAGTCTGAGTATATGCTTTGCTTTCTTTTGGGGTTAGGCAAACGCTGAAAAATATATTAGAGGAAGCAGTGTTTGCATTAATATAGAGCCTGTATTTCCATGGAAGAAAGCGTTTGAAGATGACGTTTCACACCAGGGTACTCCTCCTCACAGTCAATAACATAAATAAATTAAACACACGGTTCAGCCAACTTCAGGAAAAAGATAAATTACCTTATTTAGCAAGCCGTACTGGCAAGAACAATAGGCACAGGAAACGACACACATCGCAGAGCCTGTATCCATTCTGCTGTCAAATCAGCTTGTCGAGATCCCCGCAGAACCACGGATGCTTCAGAGTCCAACCGCAAAGCTGGGCCTTGAGAGCTGCAAGTCACAGGGAAAAAATATGACACTGCATAAAAAATTTAGAAAGGCTAAATATGAGTTTTATCTTGATAGCACGAAGTCAATTTTTAATACACTCATCTCTCAGAAAGCCAGCACTTCCAATTCCACCCAAGGAACCCTTCAAAATCTCTCTTTTATCGATGATGGGTTTCACTGAATTATTCACCAGCCCACAGCTGCCAAAGGTTTTAGCTGTACACACGACCAGGACTGTAGTGGGCAGCAAGCTGCTCCTGCAGGGCTGTCAGCGATGCTGTCAGAGCACTGCAGATGCCCCAGCTGATGCTGGCCAGCACTGGCACCTTCACCTGCAACCCTCGGGCGGGCTCAAAAGACCCTGAGCAACCCCAAGCCAAACCAGCTGATTGCTCACCTCTGAAAGGCCACCTCCTGGGGACAGGCAGCCAGGAGGTGTCACACTCAGGGGACATTTGGTGCTCCCTTTCTCATCACCCTGACTACTCCAGCCCTGTTTAGCTGCTTTGCAATTCACAGCAAGGAGCCAAGGATTTATTTTTTTTTTCCAAGCTACTGTTACTCTGATTGTAATTATTCAGTCCTCAGCAATTCAATTTGTACTTGTCCCTCTAATTATTATTCCTAAGCAAAAAGGTCAACGATTCAGTGACTAATCTGGAAAAGAAAAAAAAAAAGTCTATAGAACACACCTGTTCAAGAATATTTAAGACAAAGGGAAAGATTAAAAAATACTGATGCTTCATAGCAAATTAAGGTACTTCTTTACGCATTTTGAAGACAAATTCCCCACTCTGATCCAGTTTTTTTTTTTCACCTGCATGAACATATTACAATTCTAATTCTCATTTCCCTGTTCAAGGTAAGTTCACAACATCAGCTTTAATATTCCACAAGAAGACTTCCATGTTCACCCCAGCAGCTGCAGCAGGAGGTTTGTCTTGGTCATTACAGCGCATTACAAAATGATGCTTATTGGGGTTTTAAGCATTTATTTATGTCCTAATAAAATATACACTACATCTGTGAGGATCTATAGACTTGCTTAAAGAATGACCAACTTTTCCAGTCAGGATATAGGGCATGCTCACACTTCTCCCCTCAGAGGCACCGGCCTGGTGCATTACCCAGGTTTGGCATCAAACTGGGGTCATCGTAACGGCCCTGTCTCACCTGAGGAAACAAGTACAGCACTGCCTTCACTTCAGGTAACACTCACAATATGGGCAAGCTAAAACCAAAGAGGACAGTGAGAATATTCAAGCAAACTGAAAGATAAATCTCACAAGCCTTACACCTACAGATCAGCTCTACTGCTTTAACACAATTACTTACTGGCAGGGGTTGCAAATTGGACTTTATCTTATGAAATCATGCAGTATTTCCTTTTAAAATATATATGCCTCCAAGACACAGTAAAACTCTCAGAGGACAGTGGAAAGTTTGTTCTTCATATTTTTCATGTGAATTGCGTGCCCACCCACTAAGACCGGAGCCTGGCTTGAACAGAAAAGGGGGAGGAAGAGGAAAGGCACAGAGAGGAGTAAGGGGGTGTGGGATTTGCCTGGGGACAGTGCACCTTCAGAATACACTTACCTGCTGCTGGAGAGCACCTCGCCACCCCTCTGCCTCTCAGCCAGCCTCAGCAGGGGCAGATTAAGCAGGGAACACTGCTGATGGTCCTGCCTGCCCGACATGCCTGATATCAGATGAGTCTTCTTCTGTGTGGACCATGCCAGCCACGACCACTGGGCTCTAATTTGGCTGGAAAGTCAGATTTTGGCATAATAAAATGAAGGACAGCCACCCTTACCAACAAGTAATCCCCTTCTCTCAGCCTGCAAAAATATTACACTCACTTTTCAGCCTGGATGAATTATTTACATCCCATCACTGCCGTTCCTGTTTGCCTCGCCTTTCTGCCCCGTGTCACCATCCCTTTCATCCGCACGCACGCTCTGGAGACCTGCTGGCTGCTGTACAGCATTAGTAATAACCATCACTGCAAAATCCCTGCTGTTGACACTTTGAAATCAGACCATTAGCTGCAGTCGGAGAAGTGCTGCCTGCAGCCTGCGGAGCCGCCGTGGGAGCAGCCTCCTGGGAGGCCGATTTCATCACAACCTGTCTGAATGCAGCTGCAAGCATCTGCCAAATTTCACATCTAAATAGATCAGAAGGAGAGAAGGGAAGAGGCAGAGAGGAAAGGGGGGAAGGCAACAAAACCAGAACTAAACCTCCCATTATACCCAGGGGCAGGAGGACAAAGAAGGCGGTGCATTACTTCAGTGACTGCTGCAAAAGAGCCCGCCAGTGCTTTTCATCCGGGCTCACCTCCCAATTAAGTGCTCTCATCTCCCCAGCGAGGCTGTTAACAACTCAGCTCACCTCACAACAGGCTCGCAGAGTGGCAGGAGAGCCGCATGTTGTGCCGAGCCGAGCTCTGTTCCCCTCAGCAGCCATCCAAGGAGCACAGCCATCGCCCTGCTTTGTGGGCTAGGCAGAGAGGTTGAAGGGGCAATTTCCCTTCAGGACTTCATGGCGAAGGCTGCGGTACCTCAGGGAAGCCTGGGCTTTCTGCCACAGTCAGGCACAGGGGGACGCAGTGATCGCAGCCAGCGCTGGGCCCTGGCCAAGCGGGCAGGCCCGGGCTGGCCCCCGCGCCATGGCTGCCCTGGAGACCTCGCTGAGGCAGCGGAGGGGAAGGGGAAGGGCCCAGTGAGATGGAGGGGAAGGTGCCCAGAGGAGGAGAGGAGGGGGCAGGTGAGGAGAAAGGGAAGGTGCTGAGGGGAAAGGGAGAGGGAGAGCACTGAGAGGAGGGAGCCACTGAGGGAAGGGGAGATGGAGCGGTAATACCTGAGGGGAAATGGAGAGGGAAGGCATGAGAGGAGGGAAGGGAGACGGGGGTAAAACCTCAGGGGGATGTTGGGGAAAGTGCTGAGGGGAGGTGGAGGGTGTCACGGAGAAGGGGGAATGCCATGGTCACTGACTCTCCCTCCTCTTTCCCTCCCCAGCAGGCTCGGGGGCAGTGGCACGGGGCCACGCTGGGGCTCCTGCAGCAACCATCGGACGAGAGGGCAGCAAGGGCAGGCGGCGGGGGGCCAGGGGCTGCCCGCAGCCCCCAGGGGCAAAGCCATCACCAGCACCAAGCCGGAGCACTGCTGCCATGCGGGCAGGTGAGCTGGGTCAGGGGAAGGGTACGTGGGGAGAAGAGCCACAGCGCTCCCTCAGAGCCACCTGTGGCACTCGACATCTCTCGGTGCTCCAGTGCCTGTGCAGGGCTTGTAGTTCAGCCATGCAGCTTCATGTATAGCTCTGTGCATGCATACCCACACACCTACAACTAAAAGACTGAGTACATGTAACTGCACAGCATAAACAGTAGGAGGCATACGACATCTGTCAAGAAGTTTCAAGAACTGCTGAAAATGCTGTAAATAACAGTGGTTTTCTGTTGGTAGCTGCAGAGCAACTCCAACGTCCACCATCCCATGGGCCTGCGTTCAGCAGCAGCATGGCTGTGCCCCTCCGGTGGCTCAAAGCTTCCAGAAATGGTACTAAAAAAATTACATTGCTTGTCCTATGAATGGATGACAGCTTTGGAAAAATCCCTGGCAACCAAGATTGAATTTCCTGCATAAATCAGGTTCAGTAAGCACAGTGAACTCCATGCCAGTGCAGAAGTGCTATTAATGCATTAACGGCCTCAATAAACACATCTGACAAGTGAGAGAATTGTTAGGTTAGCCAATCGTATATATAAATATATTTCCCAATTGAAAGAAAGCTTTTAGGCTGTTAGTATTTTTAGTTCCTTATTACTGGGCATGCACAGGGCACAGCAAGCACTTACCTCCTCATCCTCATTACAATAAAAAAAGCAGAAAAGCCTCAGTGATGACTTACAAATTTTTGCTTCTTACCACATTGACAGGTAAACACCACCACAAACGCCAAAAGCAGAAGGCTCGCTCTGCTGCACCGCCTGAAATCATAAGTGATGGGAGGAACCCTGACTCAGCCCAAAACTACGCCAAAGGGATTCAGATGGAGGCAGAAGCAAACAAAGTTTTAGCATCAACTTCCACCATTCTGGACTCTGGTCAAACAGATCTAGGTCTTTCTGCTCAGCTTAACGAAAGTCTTCGATGGGATGGGATTCTTGAGGACCCCGCAGCAGAGGAAGAAAGGCTGCAAATCTACAAGGTGAACAGGAGAAAACGGTACGGGTTGTATATCCAGCAACATTTCCCTGCTGAGCCTTGCCCAGCTGTCAGGCATTCCCCATTACTTCATGTCAGGGCTTCGTGCACAAGCAGCGATCACCCAGAATGTGAAGATTGCTGCAGTTATTTTCCAGGGGAGCAAACATGAGCTTGTCCTGAATACCGAACAAGCCAACGGTCTCCAAGCTGCAATCAGGGCTGTCAAGAAAATCTCTCAACAAGCTCTGTAGTTCGGCGTTGATTGCTCGATGTTTTGTGTCTGCATGGAGAACAGAACATTTGCATTTTAAAAACAAACAAAGCAACCTGCTTGCTAAAACACATGCAGCTCAGGCTACTCCAACAATTCAAAAGTGCTTCTTTCTGCCTATTCATCTTGCAGGATCACTAGTCACTGCTATTTGTTAGTGTCAAAGCAATGCTCCTTGCATGACACCTGAGCTTTTCAGGTATTCAGACACATTGCAAAATTAACAAGCACAGTCCTTGTGGCAGGCAGGGAAATTGAGCATGAGCAGCTGAATGACCTGTTACCGTGTTTGAAGGCTGAAATCATCTGCAGGTACACAAATTTACTGAGTATTTGAAACTGAGCAAGCTGTGGAGTTTGGGAGTAGAATCCAGCCAGCCCTTGTCTCCTGTCTTGAGGGCTAATTGTTAAACACAGTCCTTTGTTACAGAAATCAGAAATTGACTGAAAAGGCCCCCAGATTTGACATTCTGAAGCATGGCATATACAAAGAAAATGGCACAGATCTCTGAAGACGGGTTTATCCTCATCACTGCACGTAACTTGAGAACCATCTGGCCAACGTGAATTAAACTCATCAGGAAGCAGTGTGTCTTGTACCCACCTACTTCAACTTCTCATAGTAAAGCAACAGCTATCATACCCAGTGCTACTATAATGTTAAGATCAATAGCCAAGAGCACACTAAAGGAGGAAGTATTTGGAAGTTAGATGGCACATATGAAAGCTTTCCAGTTTTCTGAAGCCCTCCTAAAAGATACCACTCTGATTTTTAAACCTTTTCATAATGTCTCTTCGGATGCGTGATGTTTGAATGCAAGTGATGTTAATATATTTTTTAGGCTGTTTCGCACTTCAAACAATGCATGATGTGCAAATGCTTGTACAGACTTTTGCAGGAGCAGGGGAATGGTTCAGGATAGCTTCAAAGCTTCCTAGATCCCAATAATGTCATTACATGCAAATCTGGACCTTTTGCAAGCAGATAACCAGATGAACAATAAAAAATAAACAAAAAAACACAAATTATTATGATTTATCTGATATTCTAATGCATCTATTTCTACTCTGCCAGTGATACCAACAAAATGAGCATGCCTGCTAATTTAGAAAGATTTAAACAACAGTTTTAGTGTCCAAAAAACCACCACTGCATTTCTCTCAAAACAAGTTTGTCACCATCTATTTTGTTTTTATGAAGTTTAATGCATAACACATTCTAGTCTTATTTTTATGCTGTATTTACTAATATAGCATTTGAGCATCTACACTTTAATTCAAAATGAACAAGAAATTCCTATCTAGTTAAATACTTGTTATATTTAAAAAGGACAACTGCTTCCACTTGTAGGATATGCTGAAACCCATACCAGAAACTGTCTTTGGAAATAAAACTGTATCAGATAAAAGACTCACATACTAGAGGGGATTTTCAGCTGTCCTCAAAGCACTTTTTCCAAGTCTTACTAAACTGAAAAAACTACATTTGTAATTTTTAAATACAGATGGTTTATATAGGAAATGCCTTCCTAGAATATGTAACAGAAGTAGCACATGATATAAGAGAAACAAGAGTGGAGGTTGGACCAGCAGGATATATTACATATTTATTTCTAAGTAAATACCATAATAAACACTGAAAAGCTATAAATGAAAAAAATAAATGAAGAGACTTCCCTCTGTTACAGTTTTCAGATCATTTATTACCAGTAAAGTAAAAGACAATTTGAAAATTAGAGTGGGAAGACAGTAAACTTCACAGACATCAGAACACTTGCACAGAGCTAATCAGAGCTTTGCAAATGTTGGAACATAAATAATTTAAAAGGTATCTCTACCAGTTAAAATATCTTAAAAAGCATGTAATTAAGTTTGCTTTATAAAAATCATGTGTTTTATCCTAAAGCCATACTGTAAGGGTAATTTCATTTCTAATTTAACTAGGAATAATTAATGATTACAACTTAAAATAATCTTCTCTCAGATCTCCTGCACACAAATTCATTGGAAGAACATTGTCAGAGCAATCCAGGGTCCGTGTTCTTCCTGGGTCCTGTGTCCAACCGTGGCCAGCACCACATTTCAGGAGCAAGGTATGTGAAACCACAAAGCGAGCAATGTTGCGATAGCTTTCCCAACAAGCAGTTTTGTCCGTTTGAAACCCACACGCTTGCAGGTTGGGTTGTGCCTTCTCTTACACAAGTGCATCTTGGGGCAATGTTTAAGGGACAATCATGATGTGGACTAAAGACACATCCCCTAAACGCTGTAGTCTGAAACCAGAACATTTAATGACAAGACCATGCTGCTCTTAACAGTTTTGGAGCAAAGCCTACCTGAATTTGGCATCCTGTGTCACCCTGGAATTGTTTTTGGATCTGGTTTTCTGAGGCAAGTACCAAAGATTAAGGACATTCTGTTCTGAGCTAATAAATAAGTAAAAAACAAAACAACAACAACAAAAGAAAAAAACAAACCATTCAAACTCAAGCCTGCCTTCTTGCTGCATTTTTAGGCTCCCAAATTATTTCAGTTCACGCTACAGTATGCTTCCACACCATTCACCCCACGTGCACATACATGCGCTAAGTACAGCTCAAGAACAGGCTCCTGAGTTTTTAACTCACCGCAGACAAAATTCACCCTTGGTCTATGCACTAAATCCTTGTTAAAAGCAGGTACAGAGCTGACATTGCACCAGAAGGTGACCTGCACTTCAGGGGAGTTCTGGAATCCTTGAAATAGCCACGGGCAGCTGAGTAAATCCTCTGAGCTGCTACACCACCCTCACCACCAACACGAGGCACACAACCAGAAGCAGACGCTCTCCATACTACACTGTTCTCTGTGAACATAGAAGAAATATCTGGGTAAACTAATAAATCTCCCCCTCCCCCCTTTTTTTTTTCCATCAAACTCACCATAAACTAATGCACATAACATCTGGGTAGGCTTTCTTAGTATCTGAAGTTACTCCCTTTGGCCCCAAACCACTTCTGCCTCTTGCTTGTGGGACTGGCGGGGTTATCCAGCAGCCTACGGATAGGCAAATGCTACCCAATCCCGGCGACATCCTGAGTACCAGAGGGGACGTGGACCTTTGCAATGAAAACCTCAACAGGGAAGCAGAGCTGCAGCTGTGGATTTTGCTACCCAATTAAAATTTGACAGAGATTTGTTACCATTTACCTCTTTCTAAGAAATCCTTTACAACCACCACCATGACAGCATCTCATGTCTGATCCCAGCATCTCCCCCGCCACACTAGTTTCCTGTACACACTGCACATTTCCTGAAACTTTCCCAATTCCAACTCCTTTAGTGCAGACATGTCAGCATAGCATTGGTAAAAAAAACAAGCACTGGCGTTCTTCCAACACCACACTGTCAAGACCTGACTTTCCAACAAAACAGGGATAATTTCTGGCCTGATATTCTTCATTACAAGTCCTATTACAGGCACACAAATGTCAGCATGTTACACAGACTGCAGTGCTGTACAAGTCATTACAACAAGAAGTCATTACAGAAGATGCATCGTGCCATTCATCTAAACGACTAGAATTACCTGATGCCTTCTCTGCTGCCTGGAGCTGCTAAAGCAGTTTATCTCCTGTTCTACGCTTCTTCCCAAATCACACCTTCAAACCAGACATGAATGCCATAGATAAGGTTTTTGTATCTGTTAAAAACAGAATTCCAGATTTTATGCTATTTTTTCCCCAGCAAATTCCAGAGATTGTTCATCTGGAGGAAAGAGCCCCATGATCTAAAACAAAATGCATGACAGCTCTGTCTATGTATAATGAAACAACATGGTAGATTTTCTCCAAGAGAGTGAACTGCCCTTGTTTTTGCACATCCCCACAAAGCATCAAATGCACTTCCACCTGCCAGACACTATTCCACATTCTTTCTCACCTGTAGTTTTTTATTTGGGAAAATACTTCCCCTTATTTTCATCTGACTACTGCACTGCGGGGCGGGTTAGGGAAGGGAACCCACGACCTTAAAGGTGAAGAAACAAGTTCCTTACAAAGTTAACGTCCCCACAGAAAACTGCATTCAGGCCTTTCTGGTGCTTAAAGCAGAAATTATTAAGAGCTGAGCAAGAGGTGGCGACAGGTAAGGTTCCCTTCACCTGACTGCAAAGGTACGGGCAGGACGTTAGGTGGGGCTGGGACGGATGGCGGCGAGGGAGCGGCTGGCGGTCAGCAGCCGTCCAGGACGCAGTCGTTCCCGAGGTACTCGGCGGTTTCCAGCTCCACGCTGGAGAGGAACCGTCGCATGGACTTGCGGCAGTTGTAATCCAGGGTGGTGGTGTACACAGTCTTGGCGTGCTTCGGGTAGACGATGGTGGTGCTGGTGAAACGCTGGGGCTTGTTGCGGGGCTCGAAGTGGACCTCTGCTTTGTAACTGCGCCACGTGCAGTTAGGGACGCAGATGACCGTCTGACTGCAAGAGGAAACGCTCAGGCCCACTGGCATGTAGACATCGTCGATGAAGTGCTTCTCCGAGTCGTACTTGACCGAGGACGTGTACCTGAAACGCGAGAGAGGGACGTGAGCGAGCTCTGCTCCAGAGCAGCGGGCTGCGGTTTTTTGGAAAATGGAGCTACCGAGCATCTGGGTTGGTCCTCAGCTCTGCTCCTGGACACTTCATGCAAAAACTGTCTGCTGGTGCCTCACTCATTTATGGAAAGAGAAAAAAGCCTTATGTTAGCAGCACACACAGCCCTCTTACTGCTGTGCCAGCATCGTGAAGCATTTTCTCAAGCCTACCGCCCATCATTTTAAGGCTGAGATGTACAAAGCCTAAGGACATCTTTCAAACGCCAGTGCCTAAATCCAGAGGCCCGGACTCGTGTTTAGGCTTTGCACATAAGCATCCTGACTCCTTGGAGTGCTGAGTCCACTGAAGCAAACATTTTCTTAGTTTTCTTCTGTCAAGTCGCACAGAAACTCCCTGCTATCGCTCCCAGCGTGGGGCACTGTCTGAAGGCAAACTTTAAAATTCAACCACCAGGAAAAATTTACACATCAAACTCCACCAAAAAGAAAAGCCTCCTCATCTGGTCTACAGAGCAAAGCTTTCATCCTTTACCCTGCAACAGCTCTGGGTCTGCTTTCACCCGGTGCTAAGCGCCTTCAGCTCCAGCCCCAGGTGGGCTCCTTCCCTTCCCAGCAGCAGGGCAGACAGCGTTTTTTACCCTCTCCTGCCCTGGGCTTAGCTTTGATTGCAGCAGTAATCGACTGGGAGCCTTCACTTCTCCTAACCATAAATCATGACCTTCAAAGGAGTAACTCACGAGCTGCAAAGTGATGCAGTGCATTAAAAAATGATGCGCTCTCTTAATATGAACTCTGAGTTCACACAAGCAGCCACCGTTGATAAAAGTACTTAGTATAAAACCATGAGGTTGGGAGAGCAAAATGCTTTTCCCCTAATAAAGCATTTCTAGGAAGATGGCTCTTTGAAGACCTTCTCTCGTGACTACCTTCTGGTTAATCAGCTGAGAGGCAACATTTTGGAGCAGTGCAATTAAGTCAAAGCAGGACAGTAAAACACAAGAAGGCTTCCTGGAAAAAAAAACAACGTATGGGATTAAAAAAAGGCTGAACACTCCTTTAGCCTGTGCAAATGTCCAGGTCCAGGAATGTACAGCTGCATGAGCAATAGCTCTGCAAATAAATTAACTTGACTCACAGGCACTGATAAGGCCTAGCTACTCCTTTACATGCTAACTCACTCCAAACTAGACGCCTGTAACGTAATATTTACCTTATTTCCTTTGGTGGTAAAGGGTCAAACTCAACTCCTTCGCCAAAGGATAAAGGACACAGTCTTGGAGGGCAGCTGACGAGAACAGGGCTGGGAGAGAACACGGAATTCTGCAAAAATGCAAAAATAATCCCTTTTATGTCCCAATTTGCTACATGCTGTCAAGGTTCGTGCTATATACAAGGGAACCTGCGAGTCAGGGATGTGCCTACGGGCACCGCCTGCAGGGCCCAACTCCACACACCGAGGATGGGGGCAAGGTATGGATCCCGAAGACAAAGTTCTAACCTGGGAGCTGACTTCAGAGAAGCCAGCGTTGGAAATGGAAAGGAAATAAAACCCCCAGGTAGAGCGTAACTTTCTGTAGCATAAACCATGACAATAAAACATCAACGTTTGCGTTTATGAGCTCACCTTCAACGTGCAGTTAGTGCTGTACGAGTCTGTACAATAGTTTTTTACCGAATTCACCAGATCTCCCCCCAGGGAGGCCACAGCAGAGAACTACCACGGGCACCTCGCAGCGAGCAAACTTCAGCTCGCAGCTGTGCCACGGCCCCCACGCACACCAGCCCAGCTCCCTCCCGGCCACCTGGGCAGGACCCGCTCCCCCTCACCGAGCAGCAGCGTGCACCGGAGCACCCCCAAAACCCCCTGCCAAAGGGCAGGGCCGGGGGTGCCGAGCCCACCGCCCTGCGGCTGGAAGGGGCCGGGGGGTCCCCAAGGACCCTGCAGCCACTTCTCCGCCCGAGCTCCAGCCCACGGCCGAGGAGGCTGGGGGGCAGTTTCCCCGTTCCCCCGCAGAAAAGGGTCGCGCCCCAAAACTCTGCAGATCCCAAAGCGCCCCCCCGGCAGCCCCAACCCTCCCCAACCCCCCGGCACAGCCCGTGCGCCCCTGCCCGAGCCCCAGCGGCTCCCCAACCCCCCGGGGGAAGCACCGGCGGCTCCTCCCCGAGCCCGGCTCCCCCCGGCGGGTTTCCATCCCCATTCCCCCCCCTTAATACCGCCGCGGGGCCGCTACTCACCGCAGCGGGGGGCGCGGGGGGCTCGGGCTCGGCGGCGGCGGAGCGCTCGGGGCTACCGGAGGCGAGCGGCCAAGGCGGGTGGGAGGGCCCGGGGCTGGGGGGCAGCCCGGAATCGGGGCTGTCGAGGCCGGAGTCTCCCCGTTTCCTGGCGTCGGGCAGCTCGGGCACGTCCCGCAGGCTGAGCCTCCCCACCATGGCCCCGCCGCCGGCACCGGCACCGCCGCGGGGCTCCGCGCCCTGCGCCCGGGCGGCGGCGGCGGGAGGGGCGTGGCCACGAGGGGAAAGGGGGGCGGGGCTACGAGAAGGGGGCGTGGCCACGAGGGGGTGCGGCCGTAATGAATGGGGCGGGGGCGCCATGAATGGGCGCGGTTGTAGCGGAAAGGGGCGGGGCCTAGAAAAGGGGCGGGGCTTGAGCCCGGCTCTTTCCCGCGCCCCCATGGGTGGAGGGGGGGAAATGGGGCTGGGGGGTGCTGGGGGGCTGCTGCTTGCCCCCACCCAGAACCCTCATCAACCCCACTCCCGGTGGCAGGGAGACCCCCCCCCAGCCGCCAGCACCCACCCTGCGGTGCCACCGTAAGCAGCAAATGCCCCCGGTGGGTGCTGCAGGCTCCAGGTGCACCCATGAGAACGGCTCACATGAGGTCGTGGATCTGCACCCAGCAAGGCCTGGGAGCAGCAGAGCGGTGCCGTGCTGTGGAGCAGCAGGTTTTAGGCACCGGCTTGGTTCGCCCCACAACACCCCAAAGCAGCTCAGCACGTCCCCAAAACAGTCACAGGATCCAGGGCTGCGATAACTCGCCCTGAGCGAGCTGCAAGAGCTGAGTATGCACATGCACACGACCCCTCCTAAATCATTTTCCTACACAGATCTGATGGAAAACACCGAGCTCTGCCCCAGAGGCAGGGAAATGAAGACAGACTGAACCTCTTCCTGAAGCTTAACAGCACCCTTCAAAACCCCCAGCCTCTCCCCCGAGCTGCTCTTTCTCAAACTCCCCCTGAAAATTTGGGCCCACTCCGCCCTCCTCAATCACATTTTTTTTTTTCCAGACAAAGCTGCAGAAGGTGAAACAGGAAAACAGAAGAGGTCTTTTCTAGTGCTATATGAGACGGAGGGAAGGGTTTTTGGAAAATCCTAATGAAATAATTGCGCCATGTCATCAGATTCAGTGGGGGAATACTCTCGTGGAGGGAAAGCAAATGTCTGCAGCCAGCCAAAGTAAACACTCCCTGGTGCAGTAACAAGCTGTCTGGCCTGATGGGCCCAGCACAAGTGAACCCAAACCCTTAAAAAGAATTCCTCCACTGCCCCAAAATTAAAAGCAGAGCAGAGCTTTCAGCCGTAGGCGTCTGTGGTTTGCAGCTATGCAGTGCTGGGAACTCCGGATACTTCCTCCAGGAATTTACATTCCTTTGAAGAAATACTCTGAGGCTGTTTGTCTTTGCTGAAAAACGCAGATGGAAACAAAAAGAACATTAAGATTTTTTGATTGAAATCTTTGGGGGCTGAGCAAATGCACCAGACAGGTGTTTTGTTCCTTTTGATTTAAATGCACACCCCCCCCCTCCGAAAAGAGGGATTTTTGGTCTCCACAAGCAACGGGAAAGCCGATCGCTCCTCGTTCCAAAATCTCCCATAAAAACCCTTGATGAAATTAGACGCCTCAGAAGGCGCTGCAGCAGTTTCCAGATGAACGCGATTATTCTTTCAGAGCTGCCACGGAGCTCCTGGGCTAAAAAGCACTCTGCCAGTAATTGAGTTAGTGCAATTTAGGGGGGGGAACCTGTGGTGTCTCCCAGCAGCTGCTCCTGCAGGGATCAGGGCAGTGAGGTCTGAGGGTGAGGATCTTGGCGCCTGGGAGCTGCACAGAACCACGGCTGGCTGTGTCTGGGATGCTGCAGAGCCATGCAGGCTTCTGGAAATCTTGCTGCTCTTTACTTACTAACCAAAAGACTCCCGTGCTGGCCTGACACATTTTTTTCTGCCCTTCCTGCATCTCATTTCTGGGCTTGGCAGAGGAAACAGAGGTGTTTGAGCAGCCTGAGGTGACTCTGCAGCCAGCTCTGCCTCCTGCGGTGCCAGTGTCCAGAGCTGAAGACTTGTTTGTTAGGGCGAAAGTGAAGGGTTTATGCAGAATTGTAGCTACCCGATAACTGAGCTACTCCCTGCTGAAAGCCTGCCTCTCTTTAAGCCTCTCATTCCATGTGGATCTGTACAAACGCTGATGGCATTGGAAATCTTTTCCCCCCGTCTGTTTGTCCACGTTATTTACTTTCTAACTGCCTGCACGCAGCAGGGACAGAGCAGATATGATACCTTATCAAGATCCTTCTTCCATAAAGGACTTTCCACTGGGGCTGGGCTCGCTCGGTTTAATCAGCAATCAAACAATAGCCACATTGACGGGGAGCAGGGCTCCATCACCGTGCGCGGGGTGAAACCGCTCAGAAGGACCCTGTGTGACTCGATAACGCTGGAAAATTATTTCCAAATGATGGGAAATACCAGGCTGCTCCCACGGGCGCCGACCACAAACCCACCAGGCACCGCGTCCTGCTCACAGCCAGGCTTTGGGGCAGCAGGATTAACACCAGCCCTGGGAGCGGTTCAGGTTCCTGCAGCTCGGCTGCAAGGACACCGAGGACACCGAGCGGTGCCACCACCCCGGGCTGGCCAAACGTTCGAGTCCACGTGCTCCCACCTTGGGCTTGGGCTCAGCACCAGCAGAGCTGCTCTGGCTGAGACGAACGGACGAGCTCAGGCTTTATACCGAGCAATTCTGGGTGACCTTCGCAATCGCTGCTGTAACCGGCCCCACCTACAGCGAGCCCAGGGAGGAACGCATTCTGCTCAGCAGCTCGCAGGCACAGCCCAAGCATGAAGGCTCCAGCTCATTGTCCCAAGAGCAGCACGGCCACAGCACAGCATCCCGCCACCTGCCAAGCCGCAGCACCAGGGAAAGGCTCGGGGAGGCTCAGACGTCGTCACTCGGATGCTCAAGATTCATCGCTGTAAAATTTGGTGAAAGAAACAAACACCCACGTCACCTCACGCAGGCTTTCTCCTGCTTGACGATGGAGGGGGCAGGACCAGCAGAGCGGTGGGAGCAAAGCAAATGAGTCACAGACACTCCGAGCTAAAGGAACTCCTCCAGCATTATGTATCCTATGGAAAAAAGGCCCTACCTCCTAATTAATTTCAAAGGAAGAAGTTGAGATCCCTCAGAAATCGTTCCAGCAGTTAGTCATCACAGATGATCCCATTATTTATGGGCACAAGGTCAGCTCTCCCAGACTGCCTCCACGGTGCCGGGAGCTGCTGTAAATGCCAATGCTGCCCGTGCTGGAGCTACAGAAGTCTCTGAGGCGGGGAAGCCAGGAGAGAGAAGAGCTACGAGAGAGAAGTGCAAGCAGACAGCAGCGGCTCCCTGCCTGGGGTGTGTTCTGGGAGAGGTCCGGCACGGCCCCGTCCCAGCCGCTGCAGTTGTGGGGCAGTTGGACAGAAAACGCCCAGCAGCTAAACGTCAGCAACCATTTAATTCATTGCAGTGTCACAGTCCCACGTACAGCCAGAATTACACCTCGGCCAAAAAAACATTAGAAGTGGCATTTTATACAGGAAAAAAAAAACTCTCCTTTATCCCACAGGGATGTAAATCCCCAAAAGCTCACATACAGACAGACGTGCCAAATCTGATAAATACCCAGGAGTCAGGGGGATGATATCCTTAAAAGTGAAAGTAGAAAACTGCCAAGTTGCCCTCTAGAAGTAGAACTTGACTGTAAGTCTTCAAAGGTTGAAACTAAAAATTCATTTTTTCTTTTATTTCTTATCTCCAGAATGAAATGCAGATAATGAAACAGGAGAAGCCTTCAGGGGAAGATATGCGACGATAACTTGAACATCATATTCAGCTATTCATAATTTAGTTAGAGAATCATCCAGAGTCATAGCAAAGAAAAAAAAAATTAATCTAAAATAAATTATTTAGCCCCCCTGGGGAATAAGGAATCTCTGCAAAGCCATGTTCCCTCCGCCCCTGCTGTTGTATCTGATAACGTGTGAGCCATCCTGCACACGCACCGCGAGATAGCGCGTCCTCTGGGAAAGGCTCTTCACAACCCCAACTCTCTTCTCGACACCCTTCCCTCTTTTGTCACCCGACGTGAAATCTGGAGAAAAAAATTAATGAAGCACTGTTGGATTTGGGGAGATTTGTAAAACTGGAGTGATGAGAAACTGCCGTCCCTCGTAACTGCTGCTGGGGCATCACTGCAGCTCAGCACCCGCACGCTGCAGCCAGGATCCAGCCTGGGGAGACCCCTGAAAACGTGTCCTAAAGAGCTGGTGTGGGTGTAGTTGTTAGCTCACACCTCCCTGCAGCAGCAGCTGGGTGTTAGCAATACCTGACTAGTGAGGGTTTCATCTCTGCGGATTTATTCTTTCTGCTGGAATCCCGTGCTCAAGTCCTGACTGTTCGGGCGCAGGCTGACTTGCTGGCTGTGCAGAAGGAGTACAGGGTTTTACCGAGCCCTCCCAAAACCACCCAGCTGAGCAGAGGGAAGAGGTGTAGCTCTCACCCCTGCCACCACCCAGCCCCCTGCCCTGGGACAGAACCAAAACGCAACCAGGTAGGCACAGGAACCTCTCATTTCCCCCCCCCCCCGCCCAGAGTTCTGGTGAATCTCTGGGTTTGGGTGCACACAGCTCATTTTCCTGCAGTGTGCCTCACCCCTTCCTTCATCCCATATGTGCCACAGTGAATACTAAAATTCAGAGTGACCACAGCCCCCTAAAAACCATAGTCCTAAGGCCCAACTTTATGTGGGGGGAGCCCTCCCGAGAAGGCGCCTGACAGCGCGATCACTCCTCACCTCCCAAACTCTTACATGACTTTTTATTTCCTGCAAATCCGAGTGAAGCTTGAGTTAAAATAAAGCAGGCACAACTGGTTTATCTGCCCCTAAATCCATGTGGGATTCAACTGTTTACCGATCAGGCATATGCCTCCCAAGAAAAGCACACAGAGGAGTTTAGGAAGAAATCCAGCGTCACTAACGAGGAGATGACACGTCCCTGCCTGAAACTCCTCCGGGAGGCTTACACAAGGGGCAGGGGAGGGATGCTGATGTCCACACACCCCAGGCCAGACCCTGCTCTGTGCTGGCTTTGTGGATGGGTGCCAGCGTGAGCTGGACCCCCATGAAGGGAGGCCCAGGTTATCTGAATTATTTCACCTCTGGTTCTCCTCTCCCCTCTCAGAGGAGGAGGAGGAGAAGAAGGCCTTTGAAGTCTGAGGCTTGTGTAAGCATCCTGTCCGGGAAGAGGCCCTGGCAGCTGCAGGCTCCAACAGTTCCAGCATCTCTCTGTGCAGGGCAGCAAAGGGGCCACAGGGGCAGACCCAAGCTCTGGCCATGCCCCTTGGCATGAGAACCAGGGCTGGTACCGTACCACGCTTATCCCATGAACCTACCACACTGATCCCTTATCCCACCGTGGATGGAGGGCGAGATGCAGCACGGGAACTCCCATCAGGGACAGGGGTGAGCCCAACACATGCGACGGAAATAACGAGGAGCTGGAGATCGGCTCCGTAGTGTTTAGTTTGGCCTCTAGGGTATCAGGCAAGGCTCAGAAGGCATTCATTCGTTCAGCCCTCTCCCCCTGTTCTGAAAAGGAGCTGCCTTGCTGTTTTTCCTGGTGGTTTGTGTGCGCCTGTTCTGGGAGCAGGGGTGAAACCCACACTGGGCATTTCCAGTGGTTTCACTGCAGATGCCTGGAGCTCAGCTGTTAAAGGTTTTCCTCCTCCTTTTAGTTTTGTTTGTTTTGTTATCGCCCTCCCTCCCCCCAGAATAAATAATGAAACAGAGGAGCAGCTCTGAAAGCAGGGAGTGAGCAGTAACACTGAGTTCTTGGGCAAAAGCCTTAGTGCTGCAGCAGCAGAGCCTGGCTGGGCTGACGGCCGGGATGCCAAGCGTATCGCAGCCGGATATTCTCTGAATCCACCCAAACCATTTCTGCAGCTGCTGACCTCCAGGTACCTGTTTTCTCCACCACACGGGGTTTCACTCATGCTAAGCTACCTAAAGGCGAACACCTTGGTCAGATTCTCCCTCAGTCTGAGCAGAGCTGCAGTGCCACGGTGTACGATGGTTAACGGATCACAGGGCACGACAATCACGGGACACCAATTTTTCAGCAGCAGCATTCTGTAAAACACAAGTCCGAAGAGCTTTGCTCCCAGCGACTGGAGCTAGTCCTGAGCAACAGCCTTTTCTCCTGCGGGCTCAGAGTCTTTTTTTGATGAGCTTCTCCAGTTTCCGTATCCGAGAGGACTCCTGCTCCGGCGTGGGAGCGCTCAGCGAGAGGGAGCCGGTGCTCTCTGCTCCAGAGGGCGGTGCCGGGAGGCGCTGGCGGAAGAGGTCCAGCATGCTGCTTTGCTCACTCCTCTTCAGGCCCTGCCAGAGCAAAGAGCAGTGAAGCCATGAGGTTAGACTTGCCTGATCGAGGAGCAGGCGTGCATGATGATAGCCACGGCAGAGCCTGTTTCAAACCCCGATCCTTTGTTTGCCCACCAAGTGCAGATCTCTGGGTGATCCAGAGGCAACTGAGCTCAGCCCCAGTGCAGCTATAAGCAAGGTAAATGAACTGAAGAAATACTCTTCAACAGCAACTCCAGACACTTTCAGAGTACAGAGGATACACTTGCCTTAAAGAGTGCTTTGCCCACTCCCAAACCCCTCTGTATTTCTACTGAAAAACTCCCCAGTACAGGACTGATCCTAACCTTCATGTCCAGTATCTTCTGGAAGGTGTCCGTGCTGCAGTCAGCAAGGAGCTTGATGTAATTGTCAACAAACACAACCGGGGGCTCGTGTGGAGCCATGACCACCTGCCAAGATAAGAAAAAAAAAAAATCAGACAACTTTTAGGAGGTAAAGCCACTGATCAGTTCAGGCACAGGAGCGACAGCAGGACTGGTTTGTCATAAAATAAAATGCTTAAGGAACAGGAAAGATGTTTTATGTGCTGACAGTAACTGAGAAATAAATGTGAGGGAAGAATAGCAAAGTGAAGAGCAGCCTAGGAGCAGAGAAGAGCACGGGGTCTCTTCCTGCCCAGCCAGCAGCTCTCAGACCGAGGTGCTGCAGGAGCTGTGCACCGTGTTGCAAAGAGCAGCAGGACTTTGTCTGTGTGCTCGTCAGCTGGCAGGCACTAGCATGTTGTCAGAGCTCAAGATTTTATCTCGTTGCGTGGGGAAGCCTTGCTGGGCAGTCGGTGGTTGCTTGGGGAAGAAAGGCAGTGCTGGTGGCAGGGGGCACTTTGGGAGCCCCAAGCCCACTGGGGGATTGGGCAGCAGGCAGTTGGAGGCTGCCCAGAGCCTCCCTTCAGCTGTGCCTCCCTCCTGTGCAGAAGCAGAACAGACCCAGCATCTCACAGGACACCCTGACAGCACTCTTCCTGCAGATGCTTCCTCCCCTCCCCAGAACAGTGTGGGGCAGAGCGAGCTGCTTCAGGGCTGTACGGGTGCTCCCAGCTGCTACATGCTTCGGGTGCAGCCCCTCCTGCACACACCTCTGGGAGGCTGGGCTGCAGCGTGCACCCCTGCTGCCTTCTGCCCTGGAGCTCTGACCTCCCCCAGCCCAACAACAGCCAAGTCAGGAATAAAATTAATACAGGGACTTGGAGCTAGGAAGATGATTACTTACTCATTGGTGTATTTTCCCTACACGAGCCGTGAGCTCCATGAAGAACATCTTTAGGTAATGCTCGGGAACAGAAGCACCTCTCTGGGAAGTACATATGCACATGTAGGGCAGGAACAGCCCGGGACCAGACTCTTCCCTGTCTCTGAAAACGTTTCCATATGTTTCCACTGACCCATCTCACCCCACGCTGCATTCTGTCACCGAGACGTTTCTTTCTTTCGCTGCACTTCAGACCAATGAAACATCATAGCCGTGTGTACACTTATAAAGCCTTAATTTACAGCCCTTGTAAAAATCGGATGCCAAGATGAAAAGCTGGAACTTCAGACACCGGAGCCAGAGGAGAAAGGAAACAGCTCTGCGGGACGTGCACGCTGAGATTCCCTCCTCCCTGCTCGCATCTGCGCTTTCTATGGCTTCAATGAAATAATTTGTTTGTGCCATCTATGGGCTTAACGATGCTCCCACTGAATTAGCTGTGCTGGTACAAGGACGCAGCACTGTGTGGTGGCACTGCGTGCAGCACAGGCATCGCTTCTGAACAGCCTCTGCACTGTGTAGGAGAGCCCTGAAAACCCCGAGGAGGAGGGCATTAGCCCGTATTTTTGATGGAGTGAGAGAGTTCTTACAAAAAAGACTCTTTAATGGACAATTTGGAAGCAGCAGAGAGTCAGGCTGAGCACCGACAGAAAGAGACGACCCGCAAGGCAAATAGAATGGACAAAGACAAACAGCCAGCTCTGGGCTCCTGCAGGCAAACCGTCCTGCAGAAATACCGGTGGCTCAGCACCAACGGGCACTTCTGAGAGGCTCTTCTACCCCATAACCGAGAGGCTGGTGCTGACACTAGCCCCAGATGCTGGGCTGTAGGTTGCCCAGACTTTGGGCAATCACATTCAGCCACTACGATTAACAAATCTCCTCCATCAGCATTCAGCCTGCTCGCCTGCTGATTATATGGGGCATTATTTTGTAAAATCTCTCTGTGGAGCATCCAACGCTGTGAGCGTGTCGCTGTTTAATTACTACCTGCTCTGACACTGAGCCCTCACTTGGGGCCGGCAGAAGTGCTTTATGCAGCGGCACGGCAAGGATGGGATGTCTGAAAAGGCACCCGTGCTGCTGCTGCCTGTGAACCTGCCACGCTTCCACCGCTCGCTGCCCGAGGCTCAGGGCTGAGCGGCAGCAATCCATTTCCTACGCTGCCTTCATGTCAGCCCCGATGAAGCCAGGGTGATATTAAGGGGACAGAAATTACTTCCACTGCTTTCCTGATTGTGTATGCAAGCTTCAAGGAAAGACCTGATTGTGTATGCAGCAGGCACCCATCTTCCTGCTCCTGTTAGCAATAAAAAGCAATTTTTCTCCAGGTCATTTCTACAAAAATTTAGACTTGCTTTAACTCATCCACTAACACCTCAGTCATTTTATTTCAAAAGCAGAGAAATTCAGAACTAATTTATGAAGTCAGAGAGCAAACTGAATGGTGACACTGCCTAGGGAGCAGAGCCACAGTGAGCAGCGGGAACCCAGCCCCTGCACCCACAGAATCACAGAACTGTAGGGGTTGGAAGGGACCTCAAGAGATCACGGGGCCCAACCCCATCGGGTCCAACCCCTCCTTGCCTCGGCCGTGGTTTGTGCAAGGCTCTTGCTGCTGCCTGGCCACCCCGCCTGACACTGGTGCCACCAAGTCACATCCCCACAGTCCTGAGAGCGAGCGGGGGACAAGCCCCTGCCCAGCAGAGCACAACTGCAAAGCTCCCAGGGCTTCCCCTGGGATCAAGCCTGACTTCTTATTTCAGAGAGACAACAGCGGGGGGGGAAGGGGAGGCAGGGAGATCGCTTTGCTTGTTACGCTTTATGAAGACAACACGCTGCTTTTGGGTCATTTTCCAGGCACCAGGTCTGGAAAATGAAAAAGGACTCTGGTGAATACAGTAACCCAGACATGTTTGCACTGGCTGTTACACTAGACAGTAAACAGGTGACTCAAGCACGGCTTGGCTCCCCTGCGTGATGGAGTCTGCACAAAGGCCTGGAGTAACCTGAACTGGAGGCTTTGCCCTGAGGCAGACACTTACGGATGTTAGCTCCGATTTTCACGAGCTCCCAAGGAAGTCTGGTGCCCCGACTCTTTTGGGAAGCAGAACTCGAGCGCTCAAGTTATCTTGAAAAACGAGGACCAAAACCCAAAGGCTACGTTAAAAGGGAGCGGCAGCAAAACCAAGGCAAATCAGCCAGGTCTCTAGAACAGCTGGCAGCACACCCCTACGAGCACGCATACATTCACGTGCGCTCTGCAACGCTGCGTTCAAAGGAAGGGCCCCCTGGAATTCGCTCGCTCCGGTTCCCAGCCCAGCAGTCTGGCTGGCAGCTTATCAAAAGTCTTGAGTTACCTTCAGGATCATTTCAGCCCGAGTCATGCCTTTCACCACTATCCGCGTGTAGCTGGCGGGAGCCTTCCTCACCACCTGGGACCCAATGGAGGGCAGATCCAGGAGAACCATCTTCAGGGAGTGGGTGTCCAGCAGCAGCTGCAACAGCAAATTGCACCCCGTTAGCCAGGCCCCATAAACCAGGCTGCCTTAGCTGCTGAAATCCAACAGGCTTAAAAGTATAACGCTTCTCACGCTGAAAACATCCCGGTAACGGGGCTGCAGAAGGAACTGACCCTTGTCACGGCACTTCAAGGAGACAAGATCACCCTCGGCTGTTTATCCCCACGGCTATTTATCAGCACCAGTTGCTGACTCTGACAGAGTTGCTGATTCTGCTTGCAGTGACTTGTGGCTGCAAAGCACCTGGCACAGGCGGATTTCTCTGTCCTCTTCCCTTTGACAGCATAAACTGGAACAGCATAAACTGGAACACCTTGACTACCTGTAGGTGTGCCGTTATTTAAATATCAAGGTCAAATGAATTAACACCCTACCTGCTCTTGCAGCTAATCAGCAATTATATCAGGATTTCTGCATTTACTCAACCACTTGATTTTTTTCTTATTTTAAAGAGAACTGCAACACAGAACTAAGCAATATCCTGTGCTCACTGTCACACGAAGCTCACAGCCTGCTGTATGCTGGTTTTTACCAGACCAGCAGCTATACAAGCAGCAAGGAGCAGCTAAATTCAGCAGAGTGCTCAACCACTGTCTGATAATGAAGTGTTGGGGGTTAGAATATCATAGAGCAAGTCACCCCAAATACTGCACCCTTCTGATTACACTGTGTGTGTTTAAAGAGGTGAGAAAAGACCAGTGAGGGCTAGAAATCTGAAAGTAGCAGCAAAGGGACTGAGCGATTACCTACTTTGAGAAAAATGGGATGTAAAAACAACAGTCTGAGAAAGACACAGGAGCTTCTTGCAGTCGTTTGTCATGAGCAACTGGCTTTTCCTTTCCATGAGCACAGTGAAGACGATCTCACCATGACACATTAGGCAGGTGCTTCGGAGGTTTGTTGTTACAGTGCTCTTGATGCTTTGACTGGCAGAGGGAGAGCTCAGCTGCCTGGGAAGGTGCCTAGGACCTCCCTCCCACCTTACAGGGTCAGCTGTGGCCACACCACTACACACCTGCTTTAACCCTGTCCTCCACCAGAACGTATCCCTGGTGCCTTACACTGACCGTGCAATTTCCAGACAACCAGAGAGCACTCAGCTGTACCAAATTCAGGCCATGTAACAGTTCTCAGCCCCTTTTTACCCTTTTACTTCTTGAGCACAGAAGTGAAATACTACTGCCAACGTGACTGCTTGCTTACCTGTTCTGCTCCCACCATGCTAATGGGTTTGCACTTGAAGAGGTGGTTAATGAACTTGGGAATGAAGGAGCTGCAGAGGAGACACAAAATGACACAAACGTCAGCATTTGGAGTCGTACAATATTCTGTGGCAACAAAGCACACAGGAACAGAACAGCACAGCTTTCCACAGAGACAAAGCGCATGGTTCTCCATCTGACTGGGCACACTAAGAATACTAAATGCGAAAGAATCGTAACAGTTTTTTTTTTTTTTTATATCTATGCAGATCTTAAAGTTGAGAAGTTGCATACATACTCCGTACATAAATTCCTATAGAGTACGCGTGAAGTGCTACAGTACAAGCTCAAGAACAAGCAAACTATTGCACATGACAACTACAGCAACACACCAGGATTTGTGCAGCTACTCATGGAGTGGAAGTATCTTGATTGTATCCAGGACCTACATTTCACTGCATGCTAGTAATTCCATAGCATGCACACTACAGACTGGACTTGAGGTCCAGCCAAGGCTGGAGGTCTGCTGGGCCCTGGCCATTCACACAGCGCGGCACTCTTCCAGACAGCTCCTAGCCAACACAATCAGGGCGATGAGAAGCTTTGTGAAAAGGAAAACACCATTACCCTCTTTTACTAACATGGGCTTTAGACTTAAAGATTATTAAATGACATACACAACAGTGCAGAAATTGGCAAAGTCATAAGCTAAGCCCAACATTCATCACCTTGGGCAACGTCTTCCAGAACATCAGCTTTGGTTTTAGCCTTTTGCTTCTTGATATGAGGCTTTGTGGTAGCTTCGCCCTTCAGTGGGAAAGCTGATGCTCCCTTTTATCGGGGGGCTGGCCAGACAAGCTCCTGCCCTACCAAGCTGCAGCCCCAGGAAAACCCAGAAGTGAGTGTGAGGAGTCAGAGGCAGCAGAGCAAACCCCTCTGGAAGGGGTGAGCCATCTGTCAGGACCATGACACCAATCCTGTTGTCTTCCTTTTACCATTTTACTTCCTTTTACTTTGTTTTTATGACGTACTCTGACTCTTCCACATGGCCTTCGCTGGTTGAACACCTGCAGGGCTCACGCTGTTTCCAGGGCCCCGTCCACGATCTGGTGGCAGGTCTTGGATTTTGGCATCTCTGTCCTGAGTTCTTGCAAGTTGGTCTGGTTTTTGTCCTCTTGAACGAGGTGCTGCTTATGGTGATCTAATTTCAGTGTGGTTCCCCCTTGCATCTGTTGAGCTGTTTCCTTTCCATGAACAAGGGAGCACGGACAGCATCTTGTTTGTCCTGCCACCTGTTTTCCAAGCCAGGGCTTTTATTTTTCACCCCTTTCTCATGAAAGAATGACAAAAGCGTAACTCAGGCACGGAGCGTGCCAAGCTGCTAAGCAAATCAAAAGAAATGGCTCAACAAAGAATCTTTCCAAGCAAAGGCTCCTTCCCTCAGACACAGCCACGACCTCTCTCACTGAATCATCTTTTCCTGGAGAGGTGTCAAGTCGAACAATTTCAAATCATTGCTGAGAACCAGCTACTGGGCTGCCCCAAACAGCTTTGAATTTGGCCACCAGAGAGACGACCTTGGCAACAAAAGCCAAGCAAGAGGAGGAAAACAAGCCCCGTCTCCTCTTGCACTAAAGCATTAAAGCAGAGACATAACCTATCTTACAAGTCCATTTTTCAGGTGTATAAATAATTCCCAGAGGGCAATTAGAGAGTGCCAAGCACAGCTGGAGCTTCGGCAGTCCTGCAAAATGAACAATTGCCAGCAGTTCTGGAGGCAGCAGCTTGCTACGAGTGGAAGAGCACAAGAGGTTAATTGTACCTTTGATCTTGCATGGGGGTCCAGCTCTCTCCCTCTGTAGGGTCAGGCGCAGAGCTAACGCTCATGCTGAGCAGGAGAAACAGGGAGAGCCTTTCGTGCTGCAGGGTGGCAGACTGGAAGGCAAAGGAACCCCCCTGCTCTCCTCTTTTTCTATTTTTTTTTGTGCTATATAACCACACGGTCTCCCACAGACAGCCCTCCCTTGCCTGAAACAATTCCCAGGCCTTTTAGGATGGCCACCCACAAGCACTGCAGCAGGGTAGAGCGACCTTCCATCCCTGCACGCCTGTTATTTCACGCTGTCTTATTGGAAACAGCTTCTCGACTCCGGCAGGACAGACAAGACAAAACACCAGATCCAAGGACTGCTCTGTTTTTTTGAGGCTTTTTTTTTTTTTTTTTTGTCTAGCAAAGACCGTCGAGAGCAGTTGCGCTTAAGTGAAAAATTTGCTCGGGTTTCTTGCCTGGGCTGGGCTCGAAGTTTGGCTCTCGGAGCGTACCGCAGGCGATCCTGACGTGAGCGGTACGTGCGTCTCCAGCGGTAAAGGCTGCGCGCACGGTTTTGTACTCTGAATGCCTTTACTCCCTGCACATCCATGGAGCTCGACTGGATGCCAGAAATCGTTTGCAGTTTCAGCCATAAAACGGAATCCAGCAAAATCTTCTCCATAGAAGCAGACAAGTCCCCAGCGTAAAAATAAAGCAGCGCAAGGCGGAGCAGGAACCTAAAGCACAGAAACCCCAGCATCTGAGAGGCTTCCATCCGAGGGTGTGGCTCTGCCAAAGCCTGTGTTTTCTTTATCCCCTGCGCTGATGATGCATTAAACACAACGCTTCGCTAAGGCAGACAGAGATGCAACCACAAGCTGTCTCCCTGGCGGGAGATGAGCTACTCCAGGATATCATTCCAGGCATCCTGGTGTCACTGTTTGCTTCACGCCGCCCTCGAGGCGGTGGCCAGCCCTTGCAGACTCACCCGGGCTTAGAAAACCAGCAGGAGCCTCCTCACTGCAATCCTTCTCCTGACTCCTCTTGCTCCGAGCTGGATCCGAAGGCCAGGGCGGTCGCAGGGAGGTGCAGTGCAGTCACCCAGCGCGTTGAGCTGTTTGTGATTAACGCCCCGCTGTTCTGGCAAGGGGAGAGCTGTTTGTTTTTCCTGCCTCTCAGCTCTTCGTCCCTGAGGTCAGGTCACCGAGTGCCCACACGCACCCCAGCAGAGCAGCCCCAGCCACACACTGCTGTGTTTTTTTCATTTCAGAGGATAAGGCCCGGGGTGCAGGGGAGCAGAGCCCTTCAGCAGCCTGCCAGCACCTCGGGGACGTCGGTGGCTTCAGCTGCTCCTCGCTGTTCAGAGGAGTGAGGGCTGCACGTTGGTCACAACAAAGCAAAAGCGACAGATCAGGTTAGAGGATTGATGCGATTTCGGATGGCAATTTTTCTTCTCCCAGACTTGGCTCGGATCCCTCAGCTTTAAATTTAGTGACTTTCGATGCCTTCTCCCCTGTGGTCCTGTAACTCAATACCAGCCCTACACACAAACCATTAGCGCTGAGAAGTGGCTGCCAGTTCAGAGACACAGGCATTAACGTACAGAGGAGCACAACGCCTGTTAAAAGGATTTTCAGTGTGGTGGAGCACACAAAAAGCCAGGTATTTATATTAGACAGGCCAGCATATTCCATAAGAATTCTGAGCCTCAAGCACACAAATGCTTGTGCACATTAAAACATCAGAAACATCAGAAGGGTTTTAAGTAGATAATGCACTCTTATCACTCTGGTAGTTTTCCTGAAAAGAAAATGGCACAGAACTCTAAACACTGTCTGGCAAAACCCCAGTATTTAGGGATTGCTCTCCTGCAACCAAATTTTCACTTCTGCACTTGATCTGCAACCCATTCAATTCTGGACTGTGTCTTAATTTTCATGTGCCACCAATCAGGAATGTGGTACTATTAAAAAGATTTTAAAGTAGTTTTTTTGCAGGTTTCTGTGATCTTCCATAGAGCAAGCCCTGAGGAAGGCTCTCAGTTTAGGTTTCAACGCGTCTCGAATGTGAGAGTTGGGTATTTTATCCAGAGTTTACTCGGTATGTGCTTAGCAATAAAGTTAAAAGGGAGACAACTAAGCTGAGGTATTAAGAGTGTGCTACGAACAGCTGAGTAAATGTTTTTTTATATTATTTATCACCATGTTAGCGATATAAAATTCAAGCGTAACCACACAGAAGGCTTAAGTGCAATAAATTTCGACTGGGACAGTATTTCAAGCAGTGATTATGGGCAATGTCATAATATGATTTATCAGTAACTGCTCTTTAATGCAAACTAATGAGTACCCAGAGATAGAAATGGGGAACGAAACTCTCAGGCCAGCCTCCCCGCTGCGAAAGCTAACGGTTCTCATGAGAGCCTACTGCATCTTTTCCTGCTGAAGCAGGAACTGAGCTTCTGGTCTCAAACCCACACAGTAACTGCCAGGCCATGCAGTTTATTTCAGGATGATTAGCTTATCAGAGATGAATGAAATGTTTAAGTGTTTTGAAGAGTGACATGCGATACGTGTGGTACTGCTCCCAAGCCTCTACCAGGACAGCCCCATGCAACTGGTTGTACACAACCGGCCAGCTCTTCCCCGGGGCTTTTTCATGGGGCACTGGCATGCAGAGCTCAACTGGTCTCAGGAAAGCAGGAAAGAATTCAAAGTGTATTCCCGAAAAAAGAGACTTTTGGTTTTGGACACAGCTTCCAAGTTTGGACTTCATCCTTTACCCTGATTCCAAAGGCAAGGGGAATTCCTGTCTCACCTTCCAGTTCCTTTCACCCTGCCCAACATCAAGTGACTCACCGGGAAGACACTCATAATTACCCTCAAAATCTAAATGTACTTTTCCACTTCTTTCTGAAACATTTTTGCACAGAAAAGCAGATTTTAATCTGTTAACTTAGAATTTATTCATTACTCTTGCCATCCTTACAGTCCTACTATTGATAGATAAGCTACTCTAAGGCAAATGATGCACCAAAATTTATGTGCTTGAAGTACTTCAGCCTTTTATCACTGAAGGAAAAGCAGGTTTCCATAACAAGAGCTGTCAACTCCTCAGTAATAGTCCTCTATATTCAGCTTTTTTAAAATGTCCAGCCCCAAACCTTCCGTACTTGGCAAAAAGTGACCGCTGATCATCAAAATATTTTATGGAATGGTTTAGGCACACAAGAAGGAACCAATCAGTGCAAACGTCTGAGAAAATCTGCCTCAGCAAGAAACTTGAGACAAGAAATTCAAGTGTCTTTCAACCTTGCCAGCAGCTGCTGGTGCTTGCTGCCCAGCACCACCTCCCTCTGTGCTCTCCCTGGGTGGGACGGGTCTTTGCCCAGGCACCGAGGAGGCAAATCGTCACGCACAGAGTAGTGAAAGCAGAGGCCCTGAGGGATTCGTTGCCGTGTGGGTAACTTACTTTGCGAACTTGATGCAGAACTGAGTGAAGTACTTCCTCGTGGATGCCAGGTTGTCGCGGATGATGGGGACGTTCTGCTTGATGTGGAGGATTACCGAGGTGACATAAGGACTCTGATCGCCAACGTGTTCCACGTTCTGCCACTGCATCTGCACGGAGAGGAAAAAACAAGCAAAAAGACTGTGTAACTCATTAGGGTTCAAGTGATATGCAAGGAAAACTGGACGAGCTTCCTGCCAAAGGATCTCTAAGGAATAATCAAGAGACTGCCTCTGCAATTCACCACTACCAAGGTCATGTTCTTCGTCACTACACTGACTGATCAAAACCATTCCCAGAACAAAACACAAAGGAGGGAAACCCAAAATGGCCCTTTTTGCACCAGAGCGGAGAGAGATTCTGCCTGGTAATGGGAAACATTAGCAGTAAAAAGGCTTTTGGAGCACCCTACACTGCTTCAATATGTAACAGTTCCCAGTTTTCTGGGATGAAGTGCCCATATAAATCCTGATTACAGGCATTTGAGAAAATAACTGCAAGCTTGCAAAGTCTGGATTCCTGTATGGCAGCCAAAGCTTTAATACTGGTGAGACTGATGACAGATAGATGGAAGAGGTAGAAATAGTCTCAAAGGCCAAAACACTCTACACCAGTGTAGCTCACATTGAAAACTCTTCTGGTGTACCAGCCAGGATGCCAGCTTCACCTCAGCCCAAATACACATTAAAAAATAAAATGAGAGGCTGAGTAATTCTTTTCGCATTTTCATTTACCATCAGCAGAAATGCAACAGACTGTTCCCTGTTAGCCAGATATGTGGCTCCCTCGACTTCCTCAGAGCTTTATTTGAAAAAGCACAGTGAGCACACAGTACAAGTCGTTTGAAAAAAAAGAATTGGGTAGAACCTTGATGTCCCTGGCAAAACATGTGTATACAAAGTCTGCTGGGAGCTCATGTTCCCCAGTGAAAGTGCTCTTAGCACCGTTACTGTTCAGAGACGATGCACTCTGCAACGTGCTCCATGTAGCAAGGTGGAGATGCAACCCTTCGTGTTGGAGATCAAACAAGAATAAAATTTGTATGAAAATCAGGACAGAAAACTGGGCAGATGCAGAAGATGAGTTTTATCTTTTGATGAGGTTTGTCCTCAAACCTTTCTTCAAAAGTTTTGGATTTTTCATGCATCTTTTTAAAAATTCCTATCTTTAATTTAGAAACAGCTACTTTGCCCCCTGCAACCCAGCTTGTTCAATTACACCCAAACATGCAGCATAAGTGACTTAATGGGCAAAGAAGCCAAAGTCTTTGCAAAATCAGTGTCTGCCAGAGTCTACACACATCCTACCACAGCCGTCTTTTTTTTAGCCAAGCAAACAAAACCCCGAAGTGCTCATTGCACAGTAACCGGGTAGCTAGCAGGGAGATTTCTTTCATCACTTGCTCTACAGGTTTTAATTCCGTCTTACTTTCAGCTGGAAGATTGCTCGGAAGACAACTGCTTTTCTGTGGCTTGTGGCAATTTTCACATCAGAAGAAAAGGCTCTGTGCCTGCCTCCCTGATGGACTCGCACACAGCCTCCCAGCGCTGGCCATTCCCAAACGAACAGACCGTCCCCATACACAGGATCAGCCAGAAAGTGGGAAGGGACTGCTGAGCTGAATTATTACAACAACAACAAAACAGTAGCCTTCTCATTTTGTTGCTTTTCATTCCAAAAGCAATACTTTACAACCGAGCCTTTAAAGCACGAGCAGTAAAAATAGCCCTTTATGTGTGTGTGTGCGGGTGCATTCCACCAGAAAAAACCCAGTAGCTGCAATGAAAGGCATAGCACACATACTGAAAAGTCATCAGAAGAAATACGAGCCCAACTCTTCTGGTAAAGCTTTGTTCCTGTCATTTTAAATTTATTCCTCCTTTTCCCCCATCCTATGTTTTTCTTGGGATGTCCACACAGCCTGCACACAGAACCAGCCCAAAGGGCAGGAGCAGGACAGGAGCAGAGGCGTCGCGCTCGGCAGCCCCAGGGAGAAGCCCCAAGCACCCGCATGCCCCAAAGACTAGGGTGATGTGGCTGGCTGCACAGCAGGGACCTGTGATACCCTCAGAGTTGGTTTTCCATAGCACAAACACACGGCCCTCAGGATTTTAGGGTGCTTTCTTAAGGAAGGGGAGGAGAAAAGAGAAACCGTGAGCAAAACCAGAGTGGTTTGGTACAAAACAAGTGCTGTACAATGTTCTGGGCATAGTGGAAACCCTAAAGTGCTCCCAGGTCCACCTGGCTGTGAACCCTATGTCCCAATGTGTCCCTATGTCCCCAAAGAGACAGGAGTAGGGTGAAAGAGCCAAACTAGGAACCACCAGGTCCCTGTGACATACCCAGTGCGGACAAGGGTCTCTAGCTAACGGGGTCGCTTTGTGGATTTAACCAGGGATGAATCAGTCTCCAAGTCTCCCCATGCACACGAGCATCTCTACTCGTTAGGGTAGGGATGTAGTGAACATCGTTAGAGGCTCTGGTACGGGGCACAGGCAGCACCCATACCACCAGGCCACCGCCTTCTCCCCTGACCTTGTGTCACCCAGGCAGGAAGAGGTGGGAGGGTGGAGGAAGGCCAGAGGGTGATGCAGGCAGCAGATATCGCTGCCTTTGAAACCATTTTAGTTTGCACTCTGCTGTATGCTGCACCTTGTCTGCTGGCTGCAGTGCACTCACACTGACTTTTAATTAGCAGCTGGCAGCTCCGATCGCTCTGCTCTTGGGTTTTCCTTGGATGTAGTGGAGAGATCATTAAAGCTCTGTGCTTAAGCACTTGCTGTTGTCCACTCAATTGTAAGGAAGTGGGAAATTACAGCTGTGCCAGAAGGATTTTTTTTTTTAGCAAAATATAAAAAACAGCAAGCAAGCTACATAAGGCACTAAAATATCCCCCAGTCCCACTTACATACGCAGTTTTACATATAAATTGATGTTTAATTCAGCAAATAAATAAAACCTTATCCAGCGCAATCCATAAACTTAATTGGGGCAAAAATATCTCATGCAGCTTAGCAGTTCCTCTTCCCAACAATTAAAAAGCACACCAGGCAACTTAAATGCCACAACGCGTTCACGGTACTTTGTCATCCACAAAAAGTTCTGTGCAGCAGCAGGTGATTTGTTGTCAGCACCCAAACTTCCCCAGTGGCTGCTCCTCCTTACCTTAGCCCTCTGGGTGCACACACCAACATCTACAACCCCCAGGACAGCAGGGGAATTGTGTGTGCTCTGTCCCAGGGTACCACACCATTAGCAGGAGTCCCCCAGAATTTACAGGGGCACTTGTATCACACTGGTAGCCCTGTCACCAGGAGGAAATTGTCTACATATTTGTTCTTCCCACCACAGTGTTCATGCGCTCGCTATTGAGAGCTACCGAGCCCTGCAGAGCAGCAGAGAGCAGGGCCCCTTGGAGCTAGCACAGCTGCTTGGCTCTGCACTGGGGACAAGCTATAGCTATCTGTGCCATCAACAGCTCCAAAATACAGACGTGCCTTTCTGGGAGCCCACGTTTATTTCAGAAGCAGCTCTGATATTGAGAATTGTAGTGAACAACTTTCACAACCACAGAGCAAACGACCACAAGCGACAAGAGCAAACCTGCTCACTTAGACATGGGGCGTTGCAGGTGGCAGGCTGAAGTGAGAGCAACACACTTGCATAAAAGTATCCTATAAGATATTTTCAAATTATTATGGCACCAGGTGTTTAGGGCCAATCCCTCCCCTATCCCACGTTCCCCTCCTATGGCCATGTTTAATCATTTTACACCTGTTGCAGAATTTGAGTAAAGATTATCACCTACAAATTTTGTAAAACGGAGCTTTGTCATCATTTACTATTTTTTCCAGAATGCCTAAGTTCAAGAATCAGCAAAACTGAGCACCACTGCCAGCTGAAAGCAATATCCATGATGCTGTATTCCGTTAACTCTCTCAGTGTCGTCTGAAGCCAAAGCAGATTTAGAGGTGTAAGCATTTCTTAATTTACTTCTATAGTTACCAAATATTTTTGCAAGAAAAAAAAAAAAAAGGATCAGCAATGTTCAATCTTGGAGAATATCAGAGTGAAGTAAATGAAAAGAAGCTAGTCAATGGAAGGGCTCTAATGGAGCAGTGGTCTTGAGACAGACGTGCCTTCACATCACAGGAAAGTTGGAATAAATCAGCCAAACAGCATCGACTCCTTCAATATAGACTGAAATTTTACACTTCTAAATACTAACTGTGCGTGTGAATAATTATATGTATTTCTTACTTACCTGTCAGAATAATAAGCCAGACCTAAAGGAAAGGCTAGAGGAGGGTGAGGGAAACAACAACTGCACCAAACCCAGGTCTAGTAAAGATCATATAAAGGGACTCTGTCTGATGCGAAGAGTGGAATGTGTGCACCAGTGACAAGTATTTATTTAGTTAATTTCACAGCACTTAACTTGTTTATATATCGTCAGTCTCATCACATATGCTGCATTTTACTGGTGTTCCAAAGACAAAAATAAATGGCCCACCAGCTGCTGCTTTCTCAAGGTTGTGGTTTACTTGGGTGTAAACAGTTAGAGCTGAGTGATTCAAACACTGCTACACTATGTGGGTTCAGGAGGAGATCTGAGGAACTGTCATGGCAAACAAGTGACACCTGCAGTGCCAAGCCCTTCCTAATGGTGTTATTTTACTGGGAAAAAGAAATCCTCTTTCCATGTGGGACATGTACAAGCTCTACCGCTAGCTGCATTCCACTTCAAATATTAGTTGGGGGTGGCGGGGCTGGTTACAGCTGGAGTACATCATAAAGCAGAAAGTTATTAAAATTCATGGCAGCAAGACAGTGTGTTGATCTGACAAAAACGCAGCTCTATGTTTAATATTTCTAATTAAAAAAAAATAGTGCAATCCACTTTTGTTGTCTTCACCTCCGTCTAAAGCAGTCTGGGTTTTCACAATACTTTGGCAAGAAACCACAGCTCTGCATTTCAAACACATAAAACCCAGCAGCGTAACTGCAACAAAATCCTTAAGCACTAATCACATGGGCCTCTCTAGGAATGGCTCCATATGTCCTCAAGAGGATCACAGAAGCAATAGGGCTCAATCCCAATTCCACATTACCCTTCAACCACCTCCATCTAACCGCCACAAACTAGCAGGCTAGTAAAATTCCTCCTCAAAGAAAATGAAGATAGCAAATGAGGTGTAGCATTTGAAGTTTCATGCTAAAAAAAAAAAAACAGTTCTCCCAATCTTTAAGACTCGTGCTAGCATTAGGATTGGAAAGTCTGAAATAGATACTTGCAGAAAGTTTTATACTGTCTGTGTGCTTTAATGTGCTGCAAAAGAATGAAAGCTCTAATGTCAATTATAGTTTTTGGAGTGAAGGATATATTTCTAGCTACAGCAATTGCTGCTCTAAGAAGAGAGAAGCAATCCATATATTGATAAGGCTTAGGGCAGTGTAAAGAATATGTCAAGAGTGAAATCAAGCCATCAGCAGACTCTAAGTGTTCCCTCTCCCCAGAACAAATCCACCCTTACCTTGCTCATCGCAGTCAGGGCAGGGTCACAGGCTGCATCCAGGTCCTGCACTAACAGCTGGATGCTGTTGGAGATCACGCTGGAAAAAAATAAAATAAATCAAGCACAAGTTTTAGAGCAGTATTCATACAGTATCAGAACTGTCTTATTTGACATGGAAGGAGGAAAATCCACTAGATCCATTATGCTGTGAATACACAAAGCTAAAATTGTACTGAAAAGAACCCTGGAAAATCTGCACGCTGTTCATTAGGGAGCCACACAAGGTGCTTCAGCATAGAGGAGATATTTTTACAGTTAATCTTTTTGTTTTGACACATAAAAGGAGTTGGAGATCAAAGATGTCAGACTGGGCAACCCCCCTGCATCAGAAAGAGGAGAAACCCCCCGAGTACTGATTAGGGCCAGGTGGGAATTCTGCTTAAAATTTAATCTAGCCTTAAAAAAGAATTAATCAGCTATCCAGTCACAGTCAATATTCTACTACTCACAGAAACTTGCGAAGATGACTTTAGGAAGTACATCTATGTGAGCTCTGAGTGTGTCTCCCATTTGGGAAGATCAAGGCAGAAGCCTTATTTACGCTACGTCTAGGACTGCAGCCATCCATTGTTTGAGTTGCTCAAAGACATATACCAGACTAAAGGACAAAGACTTTTTTTTTCTTTTATATTTAAACAGCATAATGTCGCCTAGAGGGATATTTGATCCCTCTATGTAAGGCTCAGAACCCAATGATGTGCCTAAAGGTGTAACTGATCCTAAGGCAACGGTGAAGAAACGCTGTCTGCAGCAGCTCAGACCACCCTCAGGGGCACGTAACCCAGTGCTTGCACTGGAGACAGCTCCTGTTAAAAGCAAGAAGTGAGTGCATTTCACTAAGTATAGTTTTTAAGAACAACCTAACTTTAAATCTGCTGCAGATGCCTGTTTACAGCTTCAGGATTATGTGCATAAAGCCATTTTTACTCCTGCTCTTTCTCATGATGCTACCACAGATAGGAATTCCAGCACCAGTAGGAAATCTGATCAGTGAAATCGGATCCTTCAAACCAGCTTTCCTCCCCATCACCATCTTTGTGAAGTTCTGGGTACTAATCTAGAATTCACTGTTCAAAATATATATATTTTTAAGTGTCCAGCTCCTCGTGGAGACAGGGTATCACCTGCTCACAACTTCATGGCTAGCACCTGGGTGGTGCCCTTCACTGCAGCCCACTGGCCTCGTCTGTTCCCTTTCCTAGAGCTCTAGCACAGAGATTGGAACAGAAACCTAAATGTAAGGCTGTGCCTTCAGAACAATTTGTTTGTAACGGCAAACTCATCCAAAATTAGTTGGAAAAATTACTACGGGAGATTAAGCAAACATGAGCTTTGAGTTTCATGATCCAAAACTTCCACTGGGATAAAAAACACCTGTGGCTATTTCTGCTGGTGCCTCTGCTGGGCACCGCAGGGTTTACTCCTTTGGGGGATTCCACCAGCTCAGGCAATGCCAAGAGAGGCAGACTGAAATAACTGGTCTCTTGGGCACAGCTGATTCCTGCAGGGCAGCTGCTGTCAGAAGGCTGTAGGAAAGAGTTGTGGTTTAGCACCAAAATGAAACACAACCCACTCCACGGAAGGAAAGTGACTTCATAACTAACCTCCACGTGTCAGGAGTCAGTCTACAGCTGGGTTGCCAAACTCAGGCTCTTGCCCACAACCCACAAGATCACAAATGGGGACAGAAACTGATTTGTCTACACTTCAAAATAAACACACCTGCTGCAGAAGGGTAACACCGCAGCAAATGCATTGCAAATGCAAAACATCATGACATGCCAGCAGAGCTTTGATCCTGGTTATGTTAGAAGCCACTCAAAACCTCTGCCCCAGACAGAATTTAAAAATACTTCAGCAGCAGCTAATGAATCCCCATACAATTCTGGGCAGATACACAGAAATTTGAAGATGAGGAAGCAGAGGCCACAAGCAATCTGTTGGGGCTCTAACAGAGAGCCCAGTGAGCTCAGGATTTCGGGGGGCTCTGGGCACTATCCATAACCTCAAAACAGATCAAAGGGGGTGAGGTGGGGAAGAAGCATGGATTTCTGGGTTTAAACAACCATAATTTTCCTTCTGTTGAGCTTCAAGAAGAGCGCAAAGAAAACACTTAACCTCCACAGCAGTAAAACCCTCCCAGTCAATTATTTTAAAGGTGTTCATGGTAGCTCTGCACTCTGTGTGAGGAAAGAAACGCTTCCCAGGGTATGTAATCAGCAACGTTTTATCATTTGCTTTATGATCCTGCCTAACAGGACATCAAATCCCAGAAGAAACAACTTGTTTGATGTTAAATGAGCAAATGCCAAAGAGAGTTTTATAGCTATGACTTAAACTGACAGGAGACTGAAAAAGTGCTCTATGCTGGAACAGACTGAAAGTCAATTAAAAAGTCTTTTGTTACAAAATACATCAGGCCTGATGGTTTGCCAGGTTTGGACATCTTTAAAGTTAAACGCGAGCTATACAATAAAAGTTTCCAAAACACATGGTATTGTATTAGCTGTCCACGACCGACCATCTTGAGGCAGCCACTGTGGAAACTGAGCAGTGACACAAGATAGCACAGCAACCCAAGCTTTCAGTCAGGGATTCACCCTTAAAAAGGTCTGAAAAATATCTAAAAGAAGGGGAATCTCTGCAGCCTGGGATGGAGCCCAAGCCCATGTGAAAAATATGGATGGAGATTCAGTGGGATCCTGCCCACTGGAGCAAGACAGGAGGTATCACAGGAAGGAAGTCTGAAAAAAAAAAATCTTGCTGCTATATGGGCTGAATCTTAGCTTTAGGGAGAACAGGAGTTGGTAATACAGATTATTTTCCCATCTTTGCCAAGGCTTTTTGTCTGGCATGAGGCAAAACAATTATTTTTTGCCCCAATTTCCTTCTCTCAAAAATATTCTATACGTTTGCTAGTGGTGGAGAGGAGATGATGTTAGAGGGGAATATTTTTAGCATCACTACATAAAAAGTTATTTTAATGAATGATAATCTTCTCTCAATTATAATCCCCAAATATAAGATTGGATCAGTCTTTTATGACATCTGAAATGGGGTTTGATCATACTGACAAGGCTGCTGATTAACAGTGGGAAGTTAGAGCAGGAAGGAATGTACTGAAATAGCTTCCTTTCTTGAAATGTAACAGCCACCTCGCAGAGCTGCCAAGATGCAAATGATGTTTCAAATGGAAACTCACTATTTCCTTTCCTCTTTCCAGTGCTCTTGTTCCTTTGGCTAGAATGGTGGGGAACAACTACATCTGAAGTCTGTACTACTGCTGCTGCTCCTGGACCAGCCAAGGAAGAACCATTCCTTCACCAGGGAAACGCCTTTACCTAGGCTGCATATCTGGGTGGGTCCTACTGCTGGCTGGGATTTTGTGGCTGTATTACTCCAGCACCATCTGGCTGACAAACTAGGATGTTTGATATATTGTGGGAGGATGCATCTGCTGAACATACATGCTGAAAGTGTCTGTCTCTCCCGTCAGGTTGATCCTCTCCACTAGACTCGCATCCACTTTTTCTTTGAGTTTCTCTTCCAACTGTTAGGAAACAAAAAAGCCAACAGAAAGGTCAGATTTCTTACTTGACACAACCATTTTTGAGAACTTACGTCCTGGAAAACTCAGCTTCCTAAAAACTAAGCTGTGCTCAGACTGCATCCACAACTCGGCCAGTGAACAACAGAAATCTCTCCTTGCTGGACCCCCTAGACACTGATCTGCCAGGATAGCCTACGGTGGCAGTCAAAGAAGTAAACCTCCAACATCATAAACAGAACTGTAGCATGACATGCTAATGTACCAGCTTAACACCGTGGCACCTGTCCCGCTAATAAAGCTGTAGTCCAACACCCTGGCTGTGCCCAACCTGCAGAGAGGCAGGATTGCCAGTTCTCGTGGTGAGAGGCCTCGATACAGCCAAACATCACAGCTCATCTACTATCTGTGGCATTTTGAAAGCAACTGAATGTGAGGAGCACTGTGGCTGCAAAGCGTATCAGGATAAATACCTTCTCTCCTCATTCCACCTTGCCCCAATATTTCAGGCGAGCATTTTCCCAAACCTACTCAGAATCACTGTTTTTCTTGTTCTTATAAAACAGAAATTATGAACCATGAGCAAATCCTTTTTTCCTCTCAATCCCATCAAAACAAACTATGTAGCAAGCATCGAAGGAGAGCATCCAAAACTGTGGCTACAGAGTAAGATTAAAAACATACGACTTCTCTCAGGTAGAAACAGCAAAATCAATATTTTTCTCTATGAAATACTGATTACTGAGCTCTACATTTTTGAATCTATGGGAGCAGACACTACTATGCATATTTTAGTACTTTGATTCCTGCAGTCTCCATAGCACCCTAGCCTAGCCTAGAGAGAATAGCACAGCATCTCATGACAGCAGAGGGACTGCTGTTGGGTGTCATCTGAGAGGTGCTGTAGAGGAAAGCTCACCTGCTGGGTAGTCGCCAGGCAGTACTCTGCTGTACTAAGGATGCTGCAAATGAGGCAGAGTTCTTCTAAAGTAAACTTCGCCACTTCAGAGCCTTCCTTTTCTTTCAGCAAACTAGTGATGGTGAGCCCGCTACTGCTGCTAGTTGTCCTGGAAGAAAGAAAACCTGTAAGGCTTTCAGGAGTACACAGACACACAAACTGCCAAAACACTCCTAGATTTCAAAGCCACAAGAGGTTCTTAAGACCACCAAGTCCAATGCCTTGTGCAACCAAGGGCAGTGATGTGTAACCAAATTTGCATCAAACATGTAATTACTATTTTGGTTAGGAAGTATCTTTTAGGAAGACAAATGGAACTTGATATTAAGTCTTCATGCAAAAGGACGATTCACTCGTTCACAACATGTCAGGTTAAGATGCCAGCTGAGTACACCTTTCTCCAGCTATCTTCACCTTCACTGTCAGTTACTCAAAATCTAATTAAAGATTACATGAAAATCTCAGTAACTATCGAGCAACTTGTCATATTTATCTCCTCAACACCAAACAGATGTCAAGATGCATTTGAAACTTTGGTAACCCATTTTAAAAACTGATGATATCAACAGAGAAAATCATAGAGGATGCGGCTTCTTTCCACTGTGCTCCAGTGATTAACTGCTGTGTATCAACAGAGAAAGAATTAGAACAGTTTAGAGTCAGGAAATTCCCTACCTCTCAACTCTTCATAATCCAAATCCATTAAAAAAATAGGACAGTGATATTTATCTTGGACAGCAAAAATGGAGCACACAAAAAAAAACATGTACAAAGAATGCAACCAAGGTCTGATGGAGAATGCACATAAAATTTTATCTTTCCACTTCTCTGGATGCAACCCTCTCCCCTTCCATCTGTGAAAGATTTTACTGGCTTCAGAAACTCATTCTGCTGCTCCTAGGTTTACAAGGAAAACAAACTGAAGATGGCAAATAGCATAACAAAATTGTCTGTAGTTAAGTTGGCTATATCTCAAAAACTTCCTTTAGCTTGTGCACTCACATTGGTGTAAACCTCTAATGACTTATATTTTCACTGTGTTTCTACCTACAAGTTTTATTCATGCATATATAAAATTTTACAGAGCAGAAAGTTACAGGTAGGCACTCCAGCATCACACAAATAAACCACATTCATTATAAGTTATATCTATGCATAATGTTGAGCTTATATCACTAGGGAGCTAAGAATCAAAGTGTGAACTTTTTCCCAAGCAGCAGGGTACAGGCAATATTGAAAGACAGATCTTTCTGACAAGACTTGGGCTGGCATTTCAAAAGGAACTTCAAGAAACAGTAACTCTGACTGTTAATCAAAGCCAAATATGAATTTAGCTTCCAGGGACCCTTAAAAAAATAAAAATAAAAAAAGCCATGACAGACCATTTGGTCTCTTGCTGTTTCTCATAACAACAAACTGAACATTTGAGAAAATTGTGAAGTAAATGTAGTCACACTGCTGCTCTGTGCTTTCTTTCACAGAGAAAAATAAGTGTTAACAAGTATGTATTTATTAATTATCTTCACGAAGCATCTGCTCCTCGCTGGAATGTCTCACCAGACTGTGCTGAAGCATTTGGGAAGCTAAACTCACTTGGGCAGGTTTCCAGACAGAATTTTCCAGGCGTATTCCCGAAGGTACTTCTGGAATATGGTGGTCAGGGCTATCATGGGTTCGCCTGTGCTGAGCTGGGAGCACTGCACCATGCACTTCTTGTAGTAAACAAAGAGGTCAGCACAGCTGGGCAGGACGGCTCCTCCTTCATCCACGTTGGGCTTGGGAGGACCTTGAGCCTTGAAGTCAGCCACAAACCTGTCGATCAGCTCGCTGAGATTTCTGCGGCAGGGAAACAACGGGAAGATATTTTAGTATGTTGGGGGAGGAAATGGATGGAAGAGAGAGTTATGCCTAAAACCAGATGCCGTCTTGTGACACCAATAAACACGTTTTAGTGGTTTGATGTTCCAGCCCCTTCTCATCCCCACCCTCCCAGCACAAACCTGGTGCAGTAATGAAGACTGGGTGGATGAGTAACGACCCTTTGTACTCAGAGCTTTAGTGGCAGCTTCAATCTGTTCTCCAGTCACATAGAAAAGCTCGCAAGTGTGCCAGGGCTGGGTTCAGCACATTTGATGCACACTCCAGTTTCATTCCTGGCACCGGCAGAAGGAACAGTCGGACTGCCCATATCAGCAGCCTTGGGGATTGTGGCTTTCAAGGGGATGTGCTCAGAATGGTGTGCCACTGCCACTGCTGGGTCTCATTTGGAAACCACCTGGTTTGGCACAACGTGACACATCCTTTATAGCAGTTTTATTTAGCACGAGCACAAAGTGCACTTCCTACTTAAACTCTTTTTTAAAGCCCAAAAAGCCCCACTGTTGTCTCCAGTGATTCATTATAACCTGGTCCTTACTCAAATATTTTGGTCTTTATACAACAATAAACTTCGCTCCACTGTTTCATCTTGACAAAAAGGCTTTTTTAGCATGGCAGAGGGCCAGAGCATACACAGAACCAAAAGAAACCCTCTGATCTTGGGGAGTTCCGCTGGTCCTATTCCTCCAGGGGCTGCACATCTCTGTCTCTGGAATACATAGACGTTTCAGATGACAAAATACCACTCCACTGACCAACACGAGCTGTGAAGCTCACATATTTTATACTCCCGTTTCCACTAGTCTTGGTTCTGCTTCTTCCAGCTCTCCCTTTCCCATGGCACAACCAGAACACTTACTGCTGAGTCACTAAAGCTTCTGGCTATGCTGTGCATGATCCAAATTAAAAAAAAAAAAAATAGCCTGTCAAAGAGATTTAACTTAAAATATTCTCCCAATATTAGGCAAATTCACAAAGTACCTAGCAGAGCACAGGAGTCCATGCAAAGGGACTGCATTAAGGCCTCCTGGGATGGGTCCACCCTTACAGCACATTCTTGCTTATTTCTGCCATGGAAAGGGGAAAGAAACACCACCAAAAAAACTTTTCCCCACTTTCTATCCTTTCTTTCTATTCGTCTTGTGAAAGAGACAAAAAAATTCCCATCCCATACCAGCAAACCCCACAACACTGCACAAGAGGAAGAGGTGACGTGGCTCCTCTCCAATAAACCTACAGACTGCTGCACCACGGATAATCTGCCTGGGCCCAACTGATCTACAGAGCTGTGCTTGTAATGCCTGGGCTTTAAACTGCAAAGCAAAGCTCTTAGGCTTAAACTCAGCTCCTCAAGTAGCCTCTTTCTTGATGCTTGTCACTTTCTGCTTCGAGTACTTTATGCAGCTCTGATTCTACAAACGCAGTTCCTCGGCTTGGTTACAAGAACTGTAAAAACATCAGGCTTCTCAACCGATGTGATAAATCTCTACGCTGGCATGAGCGATCGAATGCTGAGCTGCAGCATCGATTGGATTCGACCGCAGCGGAGCAAAGCCCACCTCCCCCCTGGGCTGTACGGCAGCCAAAAGGACGGCTGCTGCAGGAGGGCTCCCACGTGCTACGAGCTGCAGCATTCCTCAGGTTCTCCAGCAAAGCAGACGTGGCTTGCTGCTGTCACAAGTCCTGTTGAATTAAACAGCTGCATTTCTACCTCTGCATCTGTGCTTTGCTCCATCTGTGCGAAGTGGAGCTTTCTCAGCAGTCACCAGCCACTTTTTTTTTATTCCATATTCTCAAGGCACAGTTAGGAATGTCGAAGGGTTTTGTTTCTTTATGCTTCCTCCACATGTTCTCCTCTGCTCCAAGGTGAAGTGAAACCTGTCTGCGTTGCCCTGGTTCCCCAAGGTCTTGTCAACTGAGGTGCGTGAGGAAACGCAGCTGTCCAAAATAGCTGGGAGAGGGGGGCTGCAACTTTGTGCTCGTTCTGATCCTAACCTGGCCAAACTGCCTCTCAGAGACCGGCCAAGAGGACTGCACTTGTTTTAGCACGAGATGGACACAAGCAAAGCATCAGGATATTGTTTACTAAGGCAACTAATGCACTATTAACACACACCTCAGTTGACGTCAACAAAACTCTCATTAGTTTCAGTTGGCCCAAACACAAGATGAAGGCTAACGCCCTTTTATGAACGTGTTGGTTATACAATGGGAGCCCAAAGAATTTGGCAGAAAAATTTGCAAAAGAGGACAACCATGAAGAAGGCAGGAGAGCTACAGAAAGTGAACATTTTCTGCACATAGGCTCTGCAAAAAAGCTCAAAGCAAATTCTCAGAAGCATCACATCTGTGCTACCAAACAGTAGCATATTTACTGGGAGCAAGACCTGTCCTAATCTAACCAAAAGGAAATGTGAAATTAAAATCGCAATTCTATTCTGGTTCTCAAATCCTTTTATTCCTATTATTCCTCTTTCCTTTCACTCAGCCTATTCAGTGATTTTTCTGCATCTCTGGCAATCACAAGAGGAATTAGGCAGCTCCTTAGAAACCAGCACGAGAGAAAATCAGTGCTTGGTCAGTCAGTCTGTTCAGTGGTGTGAATGGCACTGAGCTATCTGGCTTGTTTGCAGGAGAGTTTCCACTGACTGAGTATTTTGGAAGTCCCTCTGCTCACGCGGCTGCAAACACCCACTGCAAAGCGTCAGTGTGCTGAACAATCTGAAGGACGCAGGCCTTTTAGCACACTTAACCACAGCTCTGCATACTCTCAGCACTGCAGACCCAACTATTGCTCCTGCAGAACCGCTCAGCTCACACATGTACACTTCTGTGGCTCTGACAGACCACAAAGAAGAGCTGAAGACACATATCCCAAAGGGAAAGAGAAATGAAATATGCTTCGCTGTTAAGAAACCTGATATTTACGCTGCAGTTAACAGTGGAGAACAGCATCTTTAAAGTCTTTCTTTCAGGTATCTCCTCTTAAATTGCTGCAGATTTTGGCACTGTGCTTCTTTAAACGGGTATGGAAACAATTTTTCAGGAGAAAAGGACCAGGCTGGTTTCTGCCCCAAACTTAACACAACGGGGAACGGAGCTGCCCCGCTTCTCTCTCTGTTCAAAGCCCAAGCACACAATTTTCTAAGCAACTCCTCGTTTTCAGACATCAGTAACAGATTCCTCAAAAGTTCAATCAAAGGGGGAAGAAGAGTGAAAATCAAAGAAAAGCAATTTTTGGCAGACAGGGCAGCGTGGGGAATACTGTGGCAGTTCTTCTTTGAACTCTTTGCAGCCTGTGGCTATAAAGCTAATATAAAACATCTCGGAACTGTAAAAGAGAAGGAAAAAAATGCAACTGAAACGAGTAGGAGCACAGTGGGGTAGAATTACCAAAACGGGGATTAAAACGGCCCCCAGTGAGATGGGAAGAAGTATTCAAACAAGTTAGTGCTCAGCTCACTGAGGTGGGGGGAGGCTAGGGAATCTGCTTCCCTTTCTTTTACTGCAGAGCGAAACCTACCCTTGGCATGACAAACCATTGTGCGAGGTTTTATTTATTTACTTACTTTCAGGCATAAAAGATTTCAGGGAAACCTTTTTCAAGATGGCTATCTGGGAGTTTGGACAAAATCAGGACACTCTTACTTTGACTTATAATCAAAGCCGATGTGGAAGTCCATGGAAGACAGAAGGGCAGCATAAGATGGCTGAGGGACATAAGGCAGATGCTTGTTTTTCCTTTCTGGCCACTAACCTGGACTAAAAGACTGCAGCCAACATTTTTTCAACCATCTCCTCTCCCAGCTGACAACTGCTGTTGTCAGAGTTGCTTTTTAAAAACCTGATGTGAATCAAGGTGCACAAACAACATGGGTGAGAGCTGTAAAAACTTCCCAGAGTTCTAATCTGAAAGCTCGCCTCATCCAAGTTATTTTGCTGTAACTCAAAGAGGAAGATGAAGAAGGGTTCTAGGGATTAAAACCCCCGAACAAAGCCTGACAAAGTCCCAATCTGTGACCGATGATAATGTTATCTTACTGCCAGCTCATCTACAGCAGCTTTCATCTGAGGATCTCAAGTAACTTGCTTCTATAAAGCAAATCTTGAAACTCCTCTGCCATGAAGCCACTTGTGTATTTTACAGAAAAAGCAAACCTACTATTTGTGGAAGACATGAGACGAGAGAAGGGCTTATGTCTGCAGTGAGAATTGCAGAGGCAACAGAAGCAATTTCAGAAACACTAAGCCTCTTCCGCAGAAAGGCAGCAGGCATCATTCCTACAGGCTTCTGCAATTACAGATGAAACCAACATCCACAACCCTCTGAATGCTCGTTTTTGCCTAAGCAAAGGCCTTACTCATTCTAATTTTCTTCAACTGTGAGTGCTGCTTGTAATGAAATCAGAAATCAAATTTTCAATAAATTTCATTTTCTGCAGACAGAACCTCCTACAATGCAACTGTAATGCACGGCCAAAAGCAAAACTAAAAGAGCACGGTGGTTACTCACTTGTCCTGGGACTCAATATACACATAAAGGTGAGGCTCAAAGCACTTGGAAACAATGCCATGGAAAGGATTGTCAGGGGCCTTTGGCTTCTTTGGCTGTAAGAAAGCATTGAGTGTTAGTTTCCAACTCGCTCTGTAAGAGCTGAAGAAATTGTAATGCAACAGCACGGAGGATCTAAGCTCTCAGAAATGCTACAACACTAAAATTTGTTGTCAAATAATCACAGGCATATAACCAACAGTATGTACAAGGTCAGCGCGTCCCCATCTTCCCTTGCTTTTACAGAGCTGTCAGTATTCCAGAGAATTATCTTTTCACTTTTAAAATACTATTATCCTTCAAGGGAAGGCTGCTCCATGCTAACAGATTTCACCAGAAAAAAATGTTAATGCAGTAGTAACAGGACTTCCCTGGTCACCTCTGAAACGAAATGCAGCAGTTACTTGGAAGTAACATTGAAAACCCCTACATTTTAGAACATTAAGGATAACAGCTTGAAGCTATGGACTTCATCTGGATGACTTTTATTTAGATAAACAGAGTGTAATTACTGGAGCTGGAATTATACAGGCAACATTACAAGACTGCTTTCACTGTAAAACATGTTTCTGGGGATGCAAAGACTTCTATTTTAAAAATCACAGTTAGTGTTAAGCACAGACGCCGTTTGGGAGTCATCCAGTTTACTCTCACTTCAGTTCAGTACTGTACTCTGCAAAGTGGCCAAGCACATCTCACTGAAGCCACTGGGACTATTCATATGCTTAAATATGTGCATGTTTAACTATCAAGCTGGACAGACTCTTTAAACTTGTCTTTGCCCTACAGCTAGATTTCATTTTATTTTTGAAATAATTTTCCTTGTTGCTGGCTGGCAAGCTGACAACTTTTCACTGCCTGCAGAGAGCTCTGGAATGGAATTCTTGCCTCTCTCCACAAAAAGCCAGGATCAGCTCCTAGCCAATGAAGATACAAATTTTTCCAGTTGATTTTTTTTTTAAGCATAAAAAAGCAAAACAAGAGAGCCTAAAGGACGTTCTCTCCTACATAACAGAGATGATGGCACTAAGTCATCTGCAGAAATTGCTAGGCAAGTATTTCTCGGAAATAATTAAGGCTCAGAGACGCGATGAATACGAACATATGGCTGCAAACTTAAAGTGAGTGAACAGTTTTATGGAGACCAGACCACCTCTATGAGACTGGCTTCATTAACCTTTTCACTAACAGCAGGGCTGGAGAATGTAAGTTTTTTACAGCCTTGGGAGAGCGCCACTGCCCAGCATCCTCTACCCCAGCCGCTTTGCCAGTGCCTGCCCGTTCCTGCCGGATGCACACACTCATCAGAGCTGGGAGGAAAACAATAGGTGGTAATTACAGAAGCCTTCCAGTCGCCAAGGCTCCACAATGGCAGCGCCAGCACAAGGTTGCAGATTCATCATGTTTACGATTTACCAAGCTGGAAGAGCTGAATCCTAAGGCATAACTGTTTTTTTGCGTGCGTGCGCCTCTGCATCATGCTGCTCCCAGCATGTCTGGTGGAGAGAATACTAAATCTTTTAACAGTAGCAGCGAAGCTGTATTTCTGAGTGTGCAATCCTGTCCAAAAGCTGCAGATGTTTAAGCTATTTCCTCCTTGAGTTTGATGGAAATAATAAAAGGTTACTGTTGTCACAGTAAGGAGGTCTGCAGCTGGCCCAGTTTCCTTTCATTACTATCCAAAGTAAACAGATTAAACCTAACTGCTAGGATCACTAAAAGAGGTTCTTTTTAATATGGGTTCCTCCCCCCTCACTCTTAGGCTCCCTCTTACATTCACAAGTGTCTTGAATTCTCAGAACTAGTGTCTTGAAGGAGCTCTACCGCTCAACCCTTCATCTTCAACCCTTCCTTTCTCTTCTCCATCTGGTGACAGCAGAAAATGAGACCTTCAGCATGAACTCGCTGGCACTAACCAATTCTTGGCATTTTGAAACAGAACTTCTGGGGCCTGTGGTGTCATGCAGGTGCTTCTGGCCAGGGCAAAGCGTTCCACTGTTCACTAAAACCAGCCCTAAACCACCTAACAAGGCTTTGTGATTTATCTCTTCGCTTGCATTCTGGCACTACTGCTTTCTCCCAGGACGTCCCCTCATCTCAGTGCTGCACATCACAGCCAACCTTCCTTCAGCCACTGCAGAGAGCAGAAAGAAAGCTCTTCACAAAAAAAATACATCACACATGTCTCCCTGAGCTCCCAACCTCATTCTTCTAGATCACTGATAAGTCTGGCCAGTACCAGCTCTCCACACTGCATTTTAATGGAAAAAAAAAAAAAAAAAAAATCAAAACTTTGCTTTATCATTCTGCTTCAGGACTTGTGTGTGGTGAGGGCAGAGGGCTGCCATCCGGAGGGGATGCACTGCACCCAGCTGTGCTGATGGAAAGCTACCAGCCCACAAATTATTTTGGGGCATGGATCTGAGTAGGTCCTAGGGCCCCAGCCACGTATCAGGCTACCACCTGTAAACAGCCCCTGAACTCACTGAGCGTGGGGAGGGTACCTAACCCAAGCAACATGTAATTGAACGCTTAGAAAATATCTGTCTGGTGAGTAAAAAATAGAGGGCTTGCAGACTTTGATACTGGTGCCAATTAAAACAAAAGCGCTTACTATTCACTCCTTTATTGTTTGCAGAGGGCTTCTGAAACCCAGTGCTTTTACAAGCGGTTAGGTGTTGCCAGCAACACAGAGGTAATGGATGAAAAACACTACAGATATAAAAATCCCAGCAGTAATATATTTGGAGTGAAAACCTAAAACTGACACTTGAAAGTTCAATGAGCTGTCTGATGACTCCAGACTTAGTCTGCTTGGCTGACAAGGCAAAATATGAATTGCAACTCCTTGTAGTGGGAGCTCCTCCTGGGATCTGAAAACCCAACCGTGCTAGTTCATCTTTCTTTGACAGAAGTCCTCTAGTTACATTTGAGCTGTTGCTGCATGGGCTAGAACTGAGTCCTGCTTGCTCTCATGTGACTGGATTGTCTCTGCACCATTAACTGAAATAAAGATTGCTTTGGTTTCAGTGAAGCGAACCACAGCAAACCGGAGTCATACTGGGAGCTTGTATGCTGCACAGAGAAACAAAACTGTGCTAAATGAATTGCTGCGAAAACAAACCCTTCAAACCAATGTCACAGGAAAAGATTAGGTGCCACCAGAGATTTTGACACAGAGACTGCCTCACTGACAACAGGAGAGCTTCAGAAACTTACTTTTTCTGCATCACTTTTTTCAATTACAATCTCATCTGTCTCTGTCCCAGCTTCATCCTCGAGAAATGGGTTGGTAGAGGGAGGAGGCACGTCTGGCTTTTTCTGTGTAAAGGTTAAAGAAAAGGAAACTCCTTAGAGAACAGTCTGGTTTGACCCACAGTCCACACAGCTGCATTCATGTTTTGCTTTACTAAGCCCTTCAAAGCGCTGTACAGCAGTTTGTCTTCTCCAAGCACAGCAGTGACTGCAGACTTCAGTGTTTCACCTGTAAAGCCTACTCCTCTTGCACCTACGCTCACTGAACTCTGCCTCAGTTATCCCTGGAAAGGGCATTTGAAACGTGGAATTTCCATTCTCTCAAACCCCATGCTCCAAAACACGTGGTCTCCACCAGGAAGACTCATCAGGGCTCCCTGCTGCTTCAGCAGCTCTCAGGTGCACAGCCCAGAAGGGTACAGAAGGCTCAAGCAGAGCTCAGAGCGGTTCCTCCAGTGGCATATTTCTTTGTATTTTCTTAGAGAGCCTTGTGTCATCAGGAAGCTTAGATGAGATGGCTCCTGAGCTCTGACCATCTTTCTCTCTCTCCCAGAAAGGGATTTCTGCTCAGATTTTATTTAACTTGCAGGTAAAAGCATCTGAATTTACAATTCTAGCTGATGCCTTTCTCCTATGCAAAGAGAGGCACACAGGTGTCAGGACGCTGAGCTCTAGCTCAGGAGGCACTGCTGTGACTGGCTCCTAAATCCTTTGAAAACACAACACGTAACTGCAGGACTGGTGACACAACCTCTGACAGGAGGCTCCAAAACTCCGCTGCTGCTGCAGTAAATCCTACGTTATTGCTCCCATGACACTGCTTGTCCCCACTGTGTACTCACTAGATAGCCGTTTAAAATTATGGGCTTCATTTTGTGTTTAAAACAGGTCAGATGACAACATCTCGAGTGTCATAGCCTCTAGGTACATCACATAGACAGAAGGGGAAACTTTTCTCTTTTTCAAGCTGCACTCTCCCCTTCTGTCTATTTCATTTGTAACAGATTCTGTACCTACCTTTTTCCACTGGGATAAGAACCCAGTGAAGTCAATTTAATTAAAGCTGCAAACTTCGTATGAAATTTGTCAGAAAAACAAAGCCAATATTCTTCAGAGATCTAAATTCAGCCAGGAAGAAATCCTTACAGGACTTCCCTTTTTAATTAGCAGCACCTGCTGATCCACCGCAAATTACAAACAGGCCCAGCAGGCTTGCCTCATAAACTGAATTATCACATCCAAGCAGGCTTTGAGACACCAGCTGGCCAGAGCTGCGAACCTCAAACCAGTGGCTCCTGAGCCACATGTGGGCTCTGCTCCCAGGGCACTTGGCTGGTAGAGCACTTAGATGAGATTTCAGGCATGAAAAGCAGAGAGATGACCCCAGAGATATTCACCGAGGTGTTTCTCTTGGCTCTGCCTTTACAGCCTACCAGACAAGATGCAGAAAAGTGGAAACTATCGACACCTCTGCAAGAAAAATTAACCCAATGTGAGATTGGAAGTTGTTACCATGGGGTAAACGTGTGGTACCTAGAAATGAACTGAGGAGACAACTTTCAGTTATAATGTGTCATCAATATGCAGAGAACAAATATTATAATGCAGTCACCGTGCCGTAATTACTCTGTGGTTCTCCATACCAACGTGGCTTCAGCTGCAAACAGCAGCGTCCAGGAAAACCAAAGAAGTACACAGTCAGCGTAGTTTCCTTCTTGGGAGCCCTACACCATCCCCTCTACCATAACTCCAAGATCAGGAATCACTTTCTCAACTACAACCCACTGAATACAGTCACAATAACGTTCCACCTGCCAGTGGATGCTGAAGGTGAGACCTTTTGCAGCTTCCCATTACCATAGCTATGTGTGAGATGGGCTTTTCCCCCCCAGGAAGCTGTAGAAAGGGTTGCTCCTGCTTACCACTGTCCCATCACCTAGAGTGCAACCTGAGAAACGTTTAGCCAGAAGTCCTTCAAAGTTGGTCGTCCTCTGAATTGCAAACAAAAGCAATTTGACCTCAATCTCCTTTGCTCTTGTGCGCATTATCTTTGAGAGCTCAGTCCTGAAAGAGAGAGTGAGAAAATGAGGAAAATAAATGTGGTTTTCTATAAAGAAAAAGATCCAAAACCTAAGAATGAAATTCGTTCTATTACCTAAGGATGCTTTCACCACAAAACAAGCTATTTCCTAAGATGCTCTCTTTAACAACAAAACTGCTTTACAGGATACACTTCAAACATAAGCACATTTGTTAAGAGCTTTGGGTAACAGGACCCTGCCTCCAAACGCCCAGAACACACTGCAGGCAGGAAACTCAGCAGCATCAGATCTTGGGAGGTGCAGTGACTTAAGTAAGGACCCAGAATTCCTGCTGGAACTTTCCTCTGGTCCCCTGGCTCTGGCTTTCAACGAACAGAATTCAGAGCAGTCGCATCAGAATCTGCTCCCACCTTTTTTTCCCCACTGTTTTCTAATATTACTGATTTTTACATATGTACACTGAAAATCCATTTCCATACTGTCTTGCTCTCTCAACAGTACAATTTTAGGGTTACTTCTTGAGTTGTTCACTCTCTACTTGCTTTTAATCACATGCAATTTGTATACATACACATGGAGATTGCCTTTAAAGCCCTACGACTATGTGATCAACCTGGCAAAATACATGCCCAATCTTTTCTTTCAAGGTAGGTGATGCTTTTGGGAAGCACCACAAGTCCCCCCTGCCCCACGCTCACCTTGTGACGTGACAGAACTCCACAGCGATGCGCTCTGTCATGCACCACTCCTGGGGAAACATGCGCCCGTATTTCTCCTCATAGTCCACCAGCTGACGTTTTATCCAAGCATAGCGCCTGTCAATCTTATCCAGCCAGGCGACCTGAGACGGAGAACAGGATCTTTAAGAACAGGATCTTCAACAGCAGCAGCTGTTAATACTCAGCCTGACTGCTTAACTGTACCGTTGTAGTTTCACAGAGGAGCTTGGGCTACTGATCACATTTAACTTGCTCACTTTTCATAATCCTGAAGAATGACCGCTAGCATTTGAAAAGTGCCTAAACACACGCTAGAGTGAAAATTCTATCTTATGAGGATAGAGCAAATTCTGTTGAACTTCTTTTTATTAAGGGTTTGGGGTCTGCAACTATCAGAATATGTTTTTCAGTGCTTTACAGGGCAGAAAATATTTATTTGTTACAAGGCTGATCTATGAACTTAAGCTCTAGGAGAGGAGGAAATCATCCTGGCATAAGACAAGATTGCCTCCCAACTCATCAACCAGTCCATATCACACCAACAAGTCACTGCTTCCAAGCCCTCGGGTCAAAGACACTTTACCACAGGAAGCTGTGGAAACGTGAACTTTGCATTTTGCTCTACAGGACCATTTACAAAATTCAAATGTAGCTCGCAATGCTTCCCTTACATCTTGGTTCTCTTGGAAAAGGACCAGATACTCCGAGAGGTGTTGTTTAATAAATTTCTTGATGATTTCCTGTTTGATTCTGGGATCCAGGACATTTGCGACTAGACACGCATCACGCAGAACGTTGCTGGGTCCACCAGGCCTCTAACAAAATAAACAGGAACAAATGATTTAAGGTTAAATAGCTGAATGGGTGATTGCAAATTGTACTGTATCCAAGTTATCTCAATTTTATCCTTTCCCATTATTCTCCTGTTTTTGATGCTACTCCATTATTACTGAGGCATCTTTCTACTGTTGGATGAAATTGAGCTCCCTCCATTTCACTGGCCAGAAAGTTCTCTCACGGTTCAACAGCCAAGAATCCACCTACTACAGAAGTGCAGCAACCTCCTTTACAGAAAAGAACCGTGGTTCTAGCACTTGAGAAGATTCTTTCATTGCCCTAGATATTCTGAAAAACAGCTGAAGAGAAGCAGCTGATGTGGAACAAGAAAACTCTGCAAAACTGAGGGCCAAATTAATGGGAAAAAAGCAGTCTAGTGATGATCAGCAAGCAACACTTAAGGGAGCATCTGTTGATTTGTATTGATCCATATGATGATGGTAGTGGAAAATACAAAAAATTTAGTAGCATTAAAACTGCTCTTTTGAAGCTGATTTACGTGCACATAGATCTGCCCTTCACCAAGCATCTGCTCCAAGTAGTTTCCTCATTTCTGTACTTTGCTAGTTTCATGAAGAAACCAATAGAGCTGGTGCTTCTTCAGTGCTTCTTCTTTGGAAGACAAAACCAGTGTTTTCTTTAGAATAAATTCAAATTCACACCTACCCCCATGTTGTTTGCAAACATTTGGATGCATAATTTGGGGGAAGCACATTTGGTGCCTTAGCCCTAGCCCAGATTTGTATCTGTGCTGAGTAAACAAGAGACAAACTTGGTGGCAGCAGCATGTCAACATGCTTGTCAGACAGCTTGTGCTTTGCTTTCCCTGGATACAACACAGACTTTTTGTGCCCAACAAATAACCACAAACACAGGTGAGGAACACCTGGATTACGTGCCAAGGGTGCAGGGCCCCACTTTGGTCTATAGGGCCACACAGTGCTTGGCGTAATCCTTGACTGGCTCGCAGACCTCACTGCAATAGCTGTGTTTTAGCAACAGGCTGACTTGGAAAGTCACCGTGATGGGGTTCTCACCGATCAGTGCTTTTTCTGTCTGTGCAAATGATCAGTGTAACAGCACTTCTCAGCTAGACTCAAGATGCAGCGTTGACAGAGGAAGGGTGTTATTTCTCTCACACATTCGCTGGAGAGAAACAGTGAGAAATGTGTTCAGCACCCTGCAGCCTGGGAGACTCATTTGCTTTCTAAATTAGCTCCTGAAACAGAGAGATCAAGCCTAGATGTAAAATGAGATAAAAGCCGATGACAATGATGTTGGCTAGTTTTCAGCAACACTTTTCAATGGGAAGAAGAGAGGAAGTAAGAGCTTTACCTTTGTACCTTGAGAAGGAAAGGCTTCCTCAAAGTCAGCCAGGATCTGCTGTCCTAATTCATTTTGCGCTGCCTTCACCCTGATGAGGAGAGAAGAAACAATTTTTGTTCCACTTTCTGCAAATTTTCCTACAAAGCGGACTGAAAGGCTAACAGCTACATAGAGTTCTCTTAAGGGACAAAATAAAAAGTGTGCTAAAGAAAAAACATCCACATTAAGGCCTGTATGTCAGAACTGGGAAAGTATTTCCTCCACAAATGACACTTGGAAGACAGCTCCATCTGCACAGCATCAGCCCCTGAGCTCTACTGGAATGAGTCCTCGATGCTCTTGCGCTGCTGCAATTCAGTATTCCAATAATGGCCACTTAATCAGCTGAGAAATAAGCACAGCTCCTTTAATGCCAAGGTGATCAATTTATAGCAGGTCTTTATACTTGTTTCTGTTGATCAGTTTTCAAAAAGTACGCTTTTAACACAAGAGCTTCACAATGTCTCAATCTTCAGAGTGAACCTTTCACAGCTCCAGGTGCACTGACCTATTTTTAAATGCATCCATGTGCATGCCGTTGGCTGCGGTTTTACCCTATAAATCTTCTGTCTTAAGCAGCATAAGAGCAAAGGTATGAGACGGGTGAAAAAGTCCGAACAGATCACGATCTTGCTCTTTATTTAGCTGAGAGAATAAGGCTTCCAATTTCCAGAAATAAAAGTCACTATGGCTTAATTGATACTTCTAGGGAAATGGAAATGCCTACACGTACTAGAAAGAGCCAAAACAAATAGTTAGGCACTTACATCCCTCTGCAGCCCTCACATTCTTCCATCACTTTTTATTATACTGGAAACACTTTAAGGACTAAATTGATTACTCAAAGCAGTGGATTTTTCCACTGAGATTGATATGTTAGAAAGAAGGGCTATGTTTACTTTTGAGAAAGCATTTCAGACTGTGGGAAGAATTTGGGTAGTTTTTTGTTTACGACTCCTCAACTTAATCAAGGAATGATCTGTTTCTTTAATCTTCCCGGTTTAGGTCCATTAGCAGCGGAAATGCTCAGCTCCAAGCTGACCTGACAATGCTGGAGAATGGTCTGGATTCTTTAACGGTGCCAAACGACAAAAATTATGGTCCTTTAAAAGTCATGGCTGAAATATAACTTTGTATCTGTGATTTAACTACAAGTATGACCTGCCTTATCCAGGATTTATCTGGGGGGATTTTGCTTTAAAAGCTTCCTGCCTGCAATGTCAAACTTGATTCTCACTCAAGCTTTCAGCTTCGCAGGATGTTTAGAAATCTTTCACCCTTCCAGGTATAGATCCACAGTTAGAACCTTCGTAACTGTAAAACAAAAGGGATTCACTCATGTGCTGAAATAGATGGAGCAGAGTATTTAAGCGAGGAGGAGGAAGTCAGCCCAGCAACCACAGCTCCAGACGTACAGTAAGCATACTAACCATGGGTTGAAAAGTTTCATCTTTTCAGTGATCTACAAACAAAAAGCCTTTAGTTTTAGGAGTCACATGAATGAACGAGCTTGCATAAGCAACTGGACCCACGAGCTGTGGCACTTCTTGCCTTGCATACAGCAGGGACCTTCCCATTAGACAGCAGCTGCAGCACAAGTACAGTGGGAGCACTGGAAAGAACAGCAGCCAGATTCCTCAAGCCTCAACAAATTTAAGAGAGGCACTGTCAAGCAGTTAAAAGCCCTGTCCACAGGCTTTGTTGTTTTAGGCTTTGATTCAGGAAAGTACTTAAGGGTATCCTTAATGGGGATTCTCATATCCTTAAACTAAGAAACTTGCACAAATGCCTTGCTGAGCTGGGATGTTAAAGTAGTATTTTTTTAAACCTCAGCTGCTTAAAAATCTCTTGAAAGCAAACAAGAAAAATTAGTTTTATTATTATTTTTTTAAAATGTTTTGAGAGATAAGGATGGGGCAGAGAAATCAAACCGGTCAAAGGTTTAGGCATGTGTGAGCAACAACAGGGTGCCTCAGCATCCTCCCAGTAATTATCACTCTTTATGTAAGCACACAATCCCACACAATTATTTTTTTCCCACCAGCACACGCAGAGAAACAAAAACATTTACGCCGTGTTTTTCCAGGAAGATTGCTTTAGGTGGAGAACACAGGACAGCACTTGCTTCAGCCGCTGGAGCTTCCTGCTCCCCAAGGCTCCAAGCCTTTCTGTAGCTGGGGACAACCTTCCTGTAGTGGGAATGGAAACTGCTGGGGTGAAAGCCTCAACCCCAGGACGAGCTTCACTCATGTTCCTCGCTGAAGGACCGTCTGTGCGTGTGTTTAGCAGAGCATGTGTTCAAATACTTACAAAAAGTGAATTACCCACTGAGGCTCAGCAAGCTCAGGCACTCGCAGCTGGTAACAGATTTAGGATGTCTTCCCAGGCTGGTTTTGTACAGATCTCTTTCCCCGACTGGATCCCTCCCGGCAGCCTGCTGGGGTGCCCAGCAGCCATCCTGGCTCGCCGCAGTGGGGAATTGCTTTTTCCTGGGGTTGCTCACGTGTGCCAAAATGTTTGGTTATACAAGCAGAGATTTTTGTTTTTTCTGACTTTTGTTTTATTACTAGTGGCTTCTTGTACTGTTTCCCCACCATAAAAACAAAAAAAATCCTCACACTTATGCTTCAAACGACAAAAATTACTAGAAACCGCAATCCCTTTAGCCAAAGCTACCAGAAATCTTAAACTACGCCTGGCAGCTCGCTGAGATACAAAGAGGCTGAGCTAGCCTGTTCTGCTGGGGCAAAATTATAATCTTTTTTTTTCCCCCCCAAATACTTTCCAAGCTTTTTTCCACTACCTGCAAGGCTTTTTTCATGGGTGGGTTTGTGACCACTAATTGTAAGCTCCCCCTACAGATAGAGAACAAAAGAATATTGAGAGAAAATATTGCTATTTACTACAACAAATAACCTCCAGTGCACCGCAGCAGGAGTAGTTTCAGGAACACAAATAGGAGGATGTTCACATCTAGATGCAAATCATGTCATTTTTACATCGGTACTCAACAGGATCTCTCCAAAAACCCAACTGAGAGTTAAGTCAGGTTTCCAATAAATACTTACTGTGGGATTTTGTTTGCTTATTTTCAAGGGGATGGAACAGGTAGAAAGCAACCTGTAAAACCTAAGCAGGAACTTAGATTGAACCCCACATGACAAAGATCACACCTAACAACATTAAGCATCTAACATGGTCTCCCATTCATATTTGGCTTCACTCCATTCATGCCAAAGAAGAGAGGCTCTTTATTAAATAAAGCAAGAGAATCCACTCGTCTAGCAGTGTATATAATAGATTTACTGTATGTAATACTTGGGTTACTGTCACAGTCTGTGCCAAAATCCACTGAAGAATTTCTTGCTTTCACAAACATCCAAGAGGCTTCAGTTGTGCTATTAAACCAAATCCATGAGATACCAAACCCCAGTAATTTCAGCCTAAAAATAGCACTGAGGAAAGCCAGGCAAACTTCCTTTGATGTTTCACGAGTCGTGGAAGAATTTCCAAGTAAGAAGAGAGAAGCCAACTCCAAACTGGGCCCCAGTAGGTACACGGGCAGTCCAACTGCAGAGCAGATATTACCGTGCTGGAGACCTCCCTGTAGTAATTTGCTGCCTGGATGTCAAAGCAGCAAAGAGACCCCAGCAACACCGTGGGTGCAGCTCTCCTCTCACCCCACAAGCAGCCACTTCTACTGCTACCAGATGGTGCGACTCTTGCGGCGTAAACACTGGGAGGAAAGCCCTGCAGAGACACTGCTAAAAATAGGAGGCACAGCCTTTCTTGAGCTTTTCAGATCCTTATCTTAAAAGGAGAAGAAAACAAAGGAAATTCTCCTCCATGTCCCTGCCACTCTCTCTGGTGTGACTTGATACCACTGTGCCTTTTAGCATCATGATGAATTGTTCTCTTTAATTACCAACAACTACAAAAGTAATAAATAATCATCCCCTAAAAAGCAAAAGACAGCCAGAGCTCTGCACCAAGGCTTAAGTTCTACATGGCTTTAAAATGGCCAGTGACAGCAGGTTTCTGTCATTACCAATCTGGAAGAAAACGAAGCAAGTTATCTTTCTGAGCATGAGGCTGGAATAGACAACAACCTAAATTCAGAAGAGCATTGACATATGTTTCTCTCTCTTTGATGTTCGTGTTCATTTCAGCAAATGCTTACGGTCAAATGCTTTGTTAAAACAAGGCTCCATCTTTTCTCTCTCAAGATTTAGGGTGGATCTTTGTTTTGTTCAGCTTCATTGATTCCATCTGGGTTTTCTGGAAGATGTATCCATACCATAAAGAAGGTCCAACAGATTTTCAGGGAATTATTACAAACATATCACTCAAACACTTTTTCCATCACTAAACAGCACAGGCAGCCAGCTGCCATCTTAGCAAAGGGAGTCACCACAAAATTAATTAGTCACCAAAACCCTAATTAATTAGAAGACTCCATGAACTAACTCTATAATGAGCAAAGTAATCTCAGGCATCAAGAGGATGGTGGTGACAGATGTGTAATTTTCAAACTGAAAAGAAATGCTATCAGATACAGTTGTATCATTAAGAAGGTTCATCCCAAATGTTAATAGGCTGTTTGCACCTCTGAGCTGTGCTCAGCACTACTACAAGCTGCTAAGTAAACATCATCTGTGTGGTGCAAGGGAAAATAAGCCTGCTGTAAAGCAGGTTTGGGCCAGGAACAGCAAAGTAGCCTAGAACAGGGAGGACCTTGTTCTCTTGGCACCCAGCTGTGAAGTCACAAGTGAAGACAGTAGGAAAGCTGGTGGCTTAGTCACCACGGAGCCTTTGCATGCCACTGCGGAGAATGGTGGGCACTTGCTGCTGGAATTGCACTAAAACTCACCAAATTTAAATGCATAATTCCGCATTAGGAAACCAGGAGTGTACAAACTCAGCACAAATGATTACAGCAGTCAGGCGCGGTGTGTGTGATTTTGGGAGGACTCGTTACATGCCCCAGATCTCAGTAGACCTGGGCAACAGTGGCAGGTTTTGGCAGCAGAAACTCAAGGTATGAGAAAGCATCACTTCAAGATTTACAACAAACACCTGTATGTGAAGAACACATCGAACAATTTGCTCTTCCATGCATTACTCCAGGTAACTAAGTTAAAAGCCAGTCAATCAGAAGCCTAAACCATTCACGAATTGCATCCATATTAATTACTGTTATTTAACAGAACAGGCAGCTCCAGATTTGAGCCAACTGTGTCCAATTTTAACCTGTTTGTTTTGCCTGGAAAGAATTTCAAAGGGCCATGACCAGCCTTTACGTTCCTGAGGAACCGATTCTCTCATGCATTTTCTAACTTTCCTTCCCAGCAGGCATGCAAGTACTCAGTGTTTGATGACTTTACCTTTCAGACAGCTGCCGAATCTGAGGAATCCCCATGTATTTGTTGAAGTGCTCTAACACATTCACAACGCCTTGGAGGAGGTTGGCAACTTCCCCATACTGTCTCCTCCTGGTCATAGCCCTGTAAAGGAAATTAAAGCTTTTAACAAAGCAAGTCTGAGGAAAATCTTGGGTGGCAATTCCAGAGGTTACCTCATCCACACCGGGTCATGCCAGTCTCCACTGACATTTATTTTTCTAAAATACACAACTCTTCATTAACATTCCAATGCTGCATTAAAATTTCACTTAACTGATGCTAAAATAAACCAATGCAGCACACATCTAACAAAGCTCCAAAAAACATAAATGTCAAAAGCAACACTTGGCAAGGAACATGTAAACTACTGAATGCATCCGCTTCCCAGTATGGGTCCGGAGGCAGTCAATGTTATTTTACTATAATGACCAGAGTTAAGCCATTCGTCATCACACACAAAGTGTGAGTTAAAGCTTCACAGGGAGGAGAATCATTACGCTGAAAAGCCCTTAGCCTTGGCTTTTTTGTTAATAACTTTCACAGGGAACTTGCAGAAAAAACAACTTATTTTTATTTCATCCTCTAGGATCGTTCCAATGGAGACAGCAGCCTAAGTAAAATTTAATTCTGAACACTTCGCAATCCAGCGTTCGTGCAGAATTTGCTACAGTCCAAGAACAGGCTGTGCTTGGGTCTCACAGCTTCACAGATGCAACATGTAAAAACTGAACTCCCTTAGCCCGTGTGTTTCTCAAGCACATTAAAAAAAGAAAACCACAAAGAATTATTAGAACCATCTAACCCCACTTCATACGCAGTACAAGCTGTAAGGCTGCTTTGAACTCATTCTCAGAATTAGAGGACCTTCCAGAGAGAGAGATCCCATTCCAATTTAGGAAGAGACTGCTAAGAATCCCCCCAAACCCCTCAAGAGCACATCCCTGATGACGATACCTAACTGGACAGACTGCCTTACACTTTCATGAAGCCAGACTCTCATTCCCAACCTATTAAGTAAACTTCCCTCCAGAAAAATAAGCAGCTGTTACAGACCTACTCGGAGCACTGCACCGAAATTAAGAACTCAGCAGTGGTGTCAAAGTGCCACTAAAATTCATGTGCTTACTCCAGTGAGTCCACTCCTCCTGCCAGCATGTGCAGGTGATTGAGGGTGGTGATGGAGGTGGTCAGATGACGCTTGGCATGATCTAGCTGCTTGATATCCCGCGTGATATCTTTAACCTAGTGAACAAAAAAACAGGAGTCTGGTTAAATATCAAGCCACAGCAACAAAGTTTTAAGGAGATGAGAAGTGCTCTCCCCATTTTAGCTCCGCAGCCACATTAATGCAAGACCAAGGATACAGGTGCAACACATGCTTAACAGCAAATTACCAACCAGACAGCAGCAGCAAAGACAAAAAAAAAAAAAAATCAGTGCCCCCCTCCCCTTCAAAGGCTAAGACGAAGCTGCCACTCACCATTTGTTCTGATTTTTCAGCCTTGTCTTTAATATCCTTAATTTTACCAAAGAGTTGCTGGATGGCTTTCTGAGCTTCTTCCAGTGCCTGAAAAAGAATCAAGGTCAGAGCAGAAAGAAAACCTGCAAGCAGTTTTCACCTCTAAGAAACATTCAGTTGCTTGGTCTTGGTCAGTGGAGGGAAGCAGTTTTGTTGGAAAGAAAATAGCAGCAGCACAACAAAAGCCAGTGTACAACGATACACATAGTGGGATTTTAGCCCAGGTGGACCAGTGCTTCAGCATTCATGTTACAACAATGTGCTGGCAAAATCTGATCAAGACGTTCTATGAAAGCACCTCTGTGACATGACCTGGAGCACCATTAGGTTTAAGGTTACTGCAATAAATTTCTGTTCACTAAGCGTAGAAAGATATGTAGCTACTCCTGATGAATATGCATTTAGAGTACGGAAACGAAACCTCCACACAAAACCCTGATGTTTCATCAATCCTAAATCAAAAATACGCATCACATACAGAACACCGAGTACTTGCCTAAAAACCTCGCTGAATTAGCAGGATATTATCCTGTTGGAAAACGCCCTGCTCGTTTGGCAGATTGCTGTGGGGTGGGCAGTTCAGCCTGCCTCCCACAGGCACGAGGATTGGAGGCACCCGTCCTACGCACAGAGGTTCAGCAGGACCTACAGAGGTCCAGCGGGGGAAATAGACTTGGCCCGCATTTTTGTGCTGTTTTTACTGCAGGATGCTTTGGGGATCTGGTCGTCTTTAAACAGCCATGGCGCATCTGACCTCACACGAGCAGCGTGAGCCACACGTGGATGCAGTGAGCGAAGCCACATGTCCAAAATCACATGCCCAAACTCTGACTTCTGAAGTATCTCAACACGTTTCGCCTTCCCGGCCTGATAACATTTCCAGCTCCAGCCCCGCTTTGTTTCCCTGCTGTTAAGTAGGCTTCTAGCCCTCTTTTTATAGCCAGCCCCATGACCAGGGTTACGGGGCTAGCTACAAGCTCCTTCAGCAAATAAATTTAACACATCTTCATTCTGAAATGCAGGAGCAAGCTATCTGCCAGGAGGTTTTGCTGGAACGTAGCTGCGTTATAATAAAAAGTATAAAAGTTGGAAACGTTCTATAATTCGTTTTCCAGAGGGGAAAAGTCTCTTCTAAAATATCTTCGGAATCACGTGAAAGTTAACGCTTCACCCGTTAGTGTCACACAGCATGTTTGGGAAGTGAACACACAAACGTGCTACAGGGACACCTCTATTAGAGGTGACCATCACCACCTACCTTCTCATTTGGCTCCAGCCTAGACACCTTTCAGAATCAAGTTTTCTGTCCTGTTTAAAGGCACATGGATTAAACCCAAACCAAAGACCTGAAGAACGCCCCTTGCCTCTAACTCCAGGCTCTGCACCAGTCCCAGGGCACGGCTGCAGCACATCGCCCACGTGGGCCGTGAAGCAACCACCCCGTGTATCCTGAGATGTGGATAGGTTTGGAAAATAAATAAGTCAGTCTGCGATTCTTCACAGGTGCCAATTGCTTGGTTTCCCTTTGATTCCACACCGACAATAAATGCTGATTTCTCTTATCCCAGGGAATTCAGCAGAGCTGCTGAATTTTCCAGCAGGAGAGGTGAGGATTTAACCAGCCCAAAAAAAGATTCCCCAAGAAGAGACATTATCCAATTATCCTCCTTCATAGCCAAAGCCAAGGCAACCTCACAAAAACCATTCGATCTTTAGATCACCTCGAGCCAAGGTGCAGCAATAGGTCCAAGTCAGGGTCTCCAGCAATCCGAACAGGGGGAGCCAAGGCAAGGAGCCCGGGGAGGCCCTGCATGCAATGCAGCGTGACAGAGCGATGCTGGCACCCTGCAGGACCACTCCATGTTCCCAGCTACCCATACACTTCTTAAACACATCTCAGATACCATTCCCCTCCCACAGGGGTTCTTTTTTTCCAGATACAGGCTCAGACAACACCACAGCTCTCCTTGCTGATGCACGGCTGCCAGCTGAACTCCAAGACCTTCAGCCATCCTCTGCAATCCGTCCACAGCTTGCTCTCCAAGAAAAGCAGTGCTCGAGCTGCTACCTTAAGCATCAGTGCTTGGTTTGAAGTCATTTGCTCTCGATAGCCTTCAGCAGCTTCAGAGTCAACAAGACCATGAGTGAGGATTTCCATCTCAGGTCTTCAGAAGGGTTTTACAATAAAACCCCTATCCACAAAGGAAAAACTATCTTATCTGTTTTCTTCATGAGACAGAACATCATCTAGCTGGATAAAAGGGACCTTTTCCAAAGTTCCTGCCCATAATTTATCCTCAGAGAATGTCCCGATCCAACGAAGATTTAAAGCTGTTCACATAGCAACAGCGAACAAAAGAGAAACCACACAATCTATTTTTCTAACGTACTATTAATAATGCTGTGACAAAAAACCAGCAGAGGCTTTTTAGAGAAGACTGGTTTCTGCCTGAAGCCCACGTTCCTGCTGCAGGCCCGGCCTGCGCTCTGGGGGCAGCGGCCTGCTCCCTTCCTCAAGGCTGCCCCTGGAGCAGAGAGCAAATTCCAGTGGGATTTTGTTCTTGTACACCAAAAACTGCCAAAACGAGGTGAAATGGTGTCATCACCTGGTCCTGATACTTGCTGCTTTTACCTCCTTACGGTCTCTGGAAAAACAGGAGAGGCAACACGTGCTGTGCCCCGGTCTGGTGAGTTACAGAAGCGAGGCCTCCTGCTGCTGTGCCAAGCGGCCTGGCTGTAACCTGGGGAGAGATGTGAACAGCGGCCACCCGGCTGTCCAAGTCCCGTGTTGCATCTCTCAGAGAAGGGCAAACATTCCTACAGCTGTTAAAAAAAACAACTCAGAACTGCTCATGGACACTGCCTTCATTCCTTAAAACCTGCTTCCAAACAGTTGCTTTGCCATTAAGACAAATCTTCCACCAGTTCAAGGGCTCCTCTCCTCAAGAGAGATGCATGTTCCTTATTTGAGCTAGAAGAAACTAATTCATTGATGTATTTGCTTCTTTAAAATATAATTTCCATAACAGAGATGAAGATATTTTTCCTCAAACATAAGTGAGATTTGCTCAAAGTAGCCCCGTGTCAAAACCTATTTCTTTTTAGTCAGAGGGGCGCTACCAAAGGGATCCGAGGGAAAGCTCAGAACAAATCCAAAGAGTTATTTGTTGCACAAAGTCTACAATTAAACTTCTTAATGGTTCTTTTTATGGAAACCAATGAAAACTTTTTGGCTGTAGCACTCCAACTGCAGCATCCGAAAGTAAAATATTGCACATAAAGGAAGGAAATAAGTAAAAGCAATAATGGGGAAAAAATAATTTCGCCATCCTGGTCACTGTGAAGACAGGGGAAAGAAAAGCGCAAAATCACTTCACGTTTGATAAATGGTGTTCATTATTAAGAAATATGAAACTGACATCTGAGGCAGGAAAGCAGGCCTAATTGTTCAAGGAATAATAAATAGATTTATTGCTGTGCATAACGATTACTCTTTCGGCTGTAAAATGGGAGATGGGAAACTACAGACACGTAAAAAGAGCACACTTCAGATTTGGGAAAACGCATTTCCCTTCACTAAATTCTCACACTGCTCCCATTAAGACAGCAAATCGTGATTTTTTAAAAGCCTTTTCTTACTGCTTTTGCTGTTGTTTTATTAATAGAGGATTTATTGTGGACAGACATTCTAAAACCAGAAGCGTGCGGAGAGGAAAGGAATTGCTCTTCCTCTGACACAGCTGGCGTACACGATGAACACCACCCACCAACCCCACTGTTGTGGCCTGACACGGGGGTCACCTTGCAGTATCATTTACTGGTTTCCTCACCATACACGCAAATTTACGGTGCTTCCAACTGCCCTGCAAGAACTACGTTACTGTATTTCCTTCCCTAAAAGTGCAGTTCATTTCAAGGGCTGAGGACCAGTAATAAATAAGTGACTGGATATGTGATCTGTTATCATTAGATGAAACAAGGACGTTGAAATTAAGCTCGCAATGCCCTGGACGAACACCATATGACTCTAATCAGCAAGCGAGCCTGCAAGCTACAATGAACCCATCGGCATTATTTGTTAAAACTTCATGCAACCTCTGTGGTCCCTGGATGCCAGGCACCAGCTGAGAGTCCAGCCCTGGCAGGACTCTGCCTGAGTGCCTTTTGCTGAGCTGTTTGTCCCCAGGGCTGCTCTGACACCGGTGAATTTAGGAAGAGGGCAGGACCAGCAATGGAGCAAGACAGAGCGTGTGATGCAAGGCGACAGGCTTGGCTGCACATCGCTTGCCCTTTCCTTCTCTGGCATGGGGTGTCTCACCTGCAACCCAGGCACCGGTCAGCGCAGCCCCAGCCTCCAAACGGGCTCCTCAGCCAGTTCTTGCAGGGGGAAATGTAAGAATTAAATGGATTTTAAGCAGTCCTATTTTCCAGCCAGTCTGTGCTTATACAGTGGAAGCTCTTCCCCACTCCTGTGTTAACAAAAGTGATTAAACACAGAACGCTGAGAAGATGCACACGGGAGTTGGAAAACCCAACTCAGTAGCACACGTTACCCCCAGGTAAGCTGGACATACCTCGAGCTACACAGGTCTCCATCATCTGCTCCAAAGCAGGAGGGAAAAGCACAGCACATGAATCAGCTGCAGCTCTTTAACCCTCTTCACCTTGAGATGCAACAGGAAAGGAGTCCATTGAACACCAGTAGGAAACGACAGGGAGCAGTTAAAGCATGAATCACAAAGAAAAAGACAGCCTAAAAAATATCTTTCCTTGGCATCATCCCAAGCAACTTCTAAGGTCAGTCTGCACATCATCACTTGTGGCACCTTTTTATCTTGATCTTCCAACCAGCAAAAGGAGGAAATAAAACAAGCCAAGTGAGAAGCAGGATGAGACCAAGCCTAACGGAGCAATCCTGGCACGAATTTAGAATTCAGCATTTTGAAGCAAAGCGTCCTTTGAAAGTTACTGTTCCCATGGCTTACAGTACAAGGTTCACACCACCAAAAACAGCATTAGCAACAGTGTTTGAGCCTAAAACCAAAGTCAGTGAATTACAGCCTCTGCAGATCCCCAGAGCTGCTGCAAATGGGCACAGCGTCCTCCTTCCCTCCCCACCCCAGGCACAGCTCCTGCCCTCTGCTACAGAGCTGCGCATCCCTCCAGCCGAGCAGTGGTGTCTCCTTGGTGGGCGTGCTGATTTCTGGATGTTCTTCCCATCAGGAATCTTGTGCAAGTACACAAATACTGAAATGCCAGGAAATACACAAACAGAGGAATTAAGAGTGCAGTACTACAAAGCGTTCTTTAACTGGGGAAAGAGCAAAATTGTCAGAGGCAGTTTGCTTGCTTAGGAAGCTCTGAGCTTTGGGATGATCTGAACCAACATCGCTCTGTCTCCAGCAAGGGTTAAAATACCTTGATAGTTTCCATATGCTCCCTGGTGTTGTTCTAGAAACGTGCTAGTTTTATTTCCTTCTAGCCAATATATATTTCAATTGGATGTCGTTACTCCCATCAGAAAGCTGCCCTCTGCTAAGTATTTTATGGACGCTTGACACATCTGCCAAATTCACAGCATCCAAATGTATTTTTAATGCTACAAATTGGGCTGTGGTCAGGATGCTGAGAATTTAACGCTCCTGGATCGGTCCCCGCTCTTGAATACAGTGTGTTAATGCTTCTTTCATTTGCTGCCACACTTACAGCCCAGATCAATGAAAATCTGGACCATGACTAAAAATAAGTTCCCATCCCCGGTTCTCAAAGGAGCCTCAGCTGCAGATTTCAAAGAAACCCTTGCATACTGTGACCAGCCTAACAACAATTTCTGCCACTAAAATCTCACACAAATGAGTCCCTCCAGACTGAGAAAGGGTAGAAGTACACTTTTATTCTCAGTCTGATTTCATTTTAGAGAAAGCTCTTAAGTTTTACAGCGATGGATAAACTGCTGCAGCTAAAGCCAAGAGGGCTTGCCCATTAGAACACTGTGACAACACACGACAGACTCCCAGATAATTCCCCTGAGCACACAAACCTGTGAGACTCATCACCCTTGGTTTTGATTTTAGCAAATTTCCACCCTAGGAGTTCATCAAACGCGATGTAACCACCACAATTGCCTCTAAAAAATGTAGTTTTCTGTCATCAGCTCTAGTCCTAACCTCTATGGCTGCACAGGAGGCTTTAAATCAACAAAGCAGATTATGTCCAATACTGCACCGAGCTTAAAATCGCTCCTCTTGTCCCTTCACTTAACCCTCCAAATTATACTCAGGAATCAAAACCCGTGCTCTGAGTAGCTGCACAAGCACAGGCGGCGGATGTGAAGCAGGAGATGATGTTCAGGTAGTGCTGGTTGAAACCTTGCAGCCCAGCTCCTGCAGCTCACGGCTGCGTTAAGCCAGTGCCCTTCTCAGCTGTCAGTTTTATGGCACTGCCCAGCCCTGCACGATAAAAAAAAAAAAAAAAAGGTGGTGGTGTGCTGTAACTGACAGCAGTTTTATTGGTCTTGCTCAGGTGAGTGATTTTACCTGTCACAGCAGCACAAGTTTTACATCCTGCAGCCAAGTTCGGCAGCCCGTCGAGTCGGTGCTTCTCAGACTTTGCAAGGCGAATTCAGGTTTAGGCCTTAGGAGGCCAGATCTAGGTGGGGGAACGGACAACCACATCACAAACCCTACAAACAGGGATTTTGGGGTGGAAATGCCAACAGCTCACCTGCCACAGGCATGGAAGCAACACAACTAGAATAAGTAATACCACTCACCAAAAACGGGAGATGACAAAAGGGGGAGGAAGAAAATCCCACAGTAACACAAGATCTCCTGTGTGTTACCAGGATTTCTATTTCCAGGCTGGGCTTCTCGCTTTGCTGGCACCCAAAACCAGGCAGCGCTGGCTGTGGATCATCCCAGGCTCCCTTTGCAACCTGCTTTTAACACCATCAGAGGAAAAAAACATCTCTCACCAGCACAAAACGTGCCCTGCTCCCCAGCCTCAGGCGGCAGGACGACACGGTGCATTTCTTACCTCTTGACCCAGAGGCACAAAGCAAGGTCACAGCCAGACCCGCCTCGAACTGAGCTCTGCAGCAGATGGCAGAAGTTATGCCTGACCTCTTCGGGCAGTTGCAGATGCCAGTTTTAATGGCCAGTAGCCAAAGGAATAACAAACAGCGCTATTTCATCCTGGCATGCCATTCACCTGAAACCCTTTTCAATAAATACGTTCTGGGCTAGAAAGAGCTCGCCGTGTCTCCTAGATGGGAAGGACATTGTCCAGCTGTCATAATTCACTAGGGAAGTGACTCTAAATGAATCTCACATTTGATTTATTTTGGCAGCTCAATTTCTGTTTATTATTCTCTGGTTACAAAAGAATATTGGGACTTCAGTCACCAGGCTGGAGCCTTACAGAATCTGTGGCAGGACTTTTTTTTTTTTTTAAATCTATAAAATTACACAGCCTCAGACACGGTATTTAACCCTCATCCATTCATCACCTTAAAACAGTGAAATCTAACATTTGCTTGTTTGTATTTCAGAATACTGAACCGTTCAATAGAAAACAAACACAGTACAGCTCAGCCCTGGGGGGAGAGAAGGAATAGGCCAGAGTTGGTGCCTACAACATCATGGGTGGTGACACAGAAAAGCCCCCAAGTATTTTTCAGACGTAGGCTTAATTAGTTATTGAGCTCTCAAGGTGATTTTGTCTGCTCTCAATGCTCACACAAACGATCCCAGCAGAGCCCAGGCCCCTCATCGAGGCACAGCAGCACCGGCCACGAGCCAAACCTGCAGCTAAGGAAGCAGCATGCACTTGGACGCCTGGAAGAGAGCACTTTATTTAAACAAACGCAGAAATGAAACCAAAGTACCTACGGCAGGAGATCAGAAAGCACTGGCTACCTCAGCTTCAAGCCAAACGCCACCTGTAGCCCAAAGAGCCACCTCCATGCAAACAGGTGGAGGTCGGAAGGGAAGCTGCAGCGAGGGTGCTGGTTGATCAGCGTGTTTATGCAGACACTGCACAAAATCAGCTCTGCCTGCCAGGCTGCTGCTGCCTGTAAGGCAGCACTCGGAGCAGGGGAGGACAAGCTCTGACTCCAGAGACACCACCCGCCGGCTGCCCTGCAGCTGAGGACGTGCCAGCTAAATGGGCACCCAGCAGCCAGGCTGACACCACCAGCAGGGGAGGGCCACGCTCCCTGCTGCTCTTCTCTGCCACTTGCAGCATCTGCACATCACTTTTTCTGCTCGCCGTCCATCTTCGTTTCCTTTCCTCCCATCTTCATCTCTTCTCCTCCCTGTATCGGCTCTGCAACACGTTTCCCGATCACTATGAAAAACAACGACCCCATTTCACTTAATTCCAGCCACGACCTTGTAAAACCCAATAACCTGTGGGCATTTTTCCCTGCCAGACGCATCCTTCCCCTCCTTCCACAGCCTTAACGACCGCCAGACGCTGCAGCACGCGGGCAGGGAAGGCTGCCTGGGACTCACCGCAGCTGCAGAGCTGAGCCGTGTTTATTTTTACATGCAATGAGAAAGGACAGCAATGGTTACCCAGCCCGGGCTGGCTAATTAAGCTGTCTACTGCTGCGCCGGGTTCAGGCTGGGCAACAAGAATATATTTGTGTTCTTTAACCACAGCAGCTGCCACCCCTTTTTTGCATGGCTGTAGTGAAGAAAAAAACACCACGTTACTGTTCTCATGGAGCAAAGCAAAGAAGCAGGAGCCAAAGAAAGCAATCCCAGTTATCAGCTCCTATCTTCAGCCATGAGAAACACGCATGGCTCTTCCCAGCCCAGAGCACATCCCTTTCCTCTTCCAGTTAGCGCTTAACTCTGGTCTAGCACTGACTGAGGCAGGACCCTACCGCACCAGGACACACTGAGCGCTGGGAGGCATTTGGATGTGGCCCTCGTTAATATATTTTAACTTTTGGTTAGCCCTGCAGAGGTCAGGCAGTTGGACTTCATCTTCAAAGGCTCCATCCAACTGAATTATTCCGTTCTGGAAGCAAAGCTTTTGTTTAGAGCAGCCCTTACCCATTGAAATTTAGTTATTTACTTTGTGCGTGCACAGGGCAGGAAGGGAAAGATGGGCCACAGACAAAGAGGTTTTGTTTGTTTTAAGGAGTCAAACTATGAAGCCACAAAACCACCGGGGACCTTGGAAAGCCCCTTGAGGTCTCAGTTCCTCCCAAAGCAGGCTTCACAGAAGCTGCCTCACCTTTATTGACACAGGCCCCTGCGCCCTGCTTGCACAGGCACTGTTAAGGGTTAAACTGGGCTGAAAACGTAGAGGCTGCCTCGTGCAAGGACAAGAGCAGGATAGGTGAAGCAGCTTCAGCCAAACAAGCAGTAAAGGCATGTCAGCTGCTGTCAAAAAAATTACAGCCAGTCCATGTAGAAGGTTCAGCAATAAACACAACTAAAGAGAGTGACAAATAGAAACGCACTGAGCGCGTTACACATCCAGTGGAAAAATCTATGGGAACTTTTTATACGACACCCTGGGGCAAAGAGGAAATTATACCACAACTGGACTGGAGCTCCTAGCAAGGTCAGCCCAGCCTCCAGTCCAGCAGCAGATCTGAGAAAAACCTTACAAGAAAAAAAGAAAAAGGATCGGACAGTGCTGGCTCCCCAGAAAGTGCAGGCACAGCTCGAGCCACGTATCGTTACGCCAGAACTACGGCGGCTCCTGCATTCCCAGCCTCTCCCAAGGCAGCAGAAATAGCCCAAGTCTGGGACTCCCAAGGAAAATTTTGTTACGCCCTGCAGAGGAATGTTCCACCCACGGCTGTTGTTTCCTCCCATAAAAGGCTCATTAGGGAGATAATTTCTGAAGTTCACAGCATTGTCTGCAGGCTCTACTGAAATATCGCACCAGGAAGGGGAAGCCAAATGAGCCAGACTATTTTAAGGCTCTTGCATTTGGAGGAAATTCTAGGGCAAAATTTCAAAAAGGCAGATGCTTTGAACCGGGAAACATTACGCTCGGTGGAGAGGAGAGAGCATTCTTGCCTTTAGAGCCACTTCAGTAACTCTTTGGGGGCCACATCTCTTTGATTACTTTATTTCTAGATTTAGAACCTGCTTTTTCAGAGACCCAAGTACGACTCGCTATGAATGTGTGTGTGAGATCGAGACTACTTAGGCAACTGCTTAAAAGTTAATGACTGATGACAAAAAAACTACTCCTGCATCCTTCACACACCTACGGTTCCCCTCGAAGGCCTGCTCACTCATCTCAGCACGCAGCTGGAGCACAGACGTCGTCCCCAGCGTTACAACCACCACGCTACCAGCCAGAAGTCTCAATCACAGGCAGTATCAGTGGCTGGATCTGCAATTAACACGCTGAACTCGCTAACCCTGAGGTCTCCTTTCCTTCAAGGAGCACGCAGAGTGCATTTCTATAGCCGCATACAAATTATTCACCACGGTGCCTGACGGGGATTTCAACTGCTCCAGCTGGGAGAACAGCACGCAGAGCTATTCAGGCACCTCAGCAGAACTGCCTGCACTTACCAGCAGAACACTGCCCTGTCTCAAAAACGAGGCTGGGCTCCCCCCTCCTGGACAGCCACGAAGGTGCAGCTCTCAGCAGGGCTGAGTAAAGGACTGCTCCTCAGCACGAGGGGAAGGCTCTTTGCCAGCAGCTTTGAAAAATGACCCTGTACCCAAAGAGAAACCAAGTTGTTACGGGCTACACAGCCTCGGTTTATCTTCTAGGAACCTGCTGGCTATCAACGGTTTCCAAACATGCTATAAAAACAAAGATAAGTCAGTAACAGCTCCCTGGCCCCTGTGATTTGGGCAGCACTTGAAGCAACAGCCTACACGAGATTCCCAATCCCCCGTTTGGCAGCTAAAGCTGCCAGGAGATGGAAAAGCCAAGGCTGAGCTCCCTGAATCAGCTTCTCCACCCCACGGCGCGTGCTCTGCGAGGACAGCAGGGACAGCAACTGCTGGTGTGCACAGCTCCGGCTGCACCCACAACGGGGGGACACAGCTACTGTGGAAAACAGAGAGAAGGGACTCAGCGGGGAACCCTCTCCTGGCTTGCTTTGGCTCGCACAGGAACTTTTCTGTTGTTCTACCACTGGAGCTGAGGTTTGTTTCCTTGGGAAGGAAGTCAGGGATTGAGAGGATGTTTATAAAATCGTGCTACTTACTCTCCAGACAAAAGCAGCTCCTTTAGCTCTGATATCATGAGGTCAGGCAACCCTGGCAGATCCTGGTTAGTCTGCACCGCGTGGGGTTAGGAGAGAACACGACTGAAGAGGTATTTGCAAAACACCTTCCAGATCCAAGCTTACAGTAAACGTACAGGACCCTGAGCTGCCACTGAAATCCAAGCAGCTGTAACAGAGTCCACAGGTGCTTTTATTCACAGCACACGCTTTCAAGGAAAGGAAGGATTGCATCGTCCTTGGGTTTCGGTGTGCCCATGGATAGAAATATGTCAAAAGCCAGGGATGGGTTTTTCAAAAGCTAGGTTGTGGCAAGAAGTGCATCCTATGGGCCATGGGCATCTCATGGCAACAAGCCACTATAAATGGGAAGATGTATTCAGCTGGGGCTGCCTCTAAGCTTTATTTCCAACCTATTGCAAAAGCTGGTTGCCACCCGCTTCTTTATTGAGGGTGTGGTAAATATCATAAAATGCAATAATGATCTGTACCCTGGGCTTCCTAAGGAGACGCTCACAGGATGATGACACCATCCATCTACATGTGTGCTGCAACCCAATTTCACAGGAAATATCAGAATTATGAAGATTTCCTACAAAGTGAGTGAGATCTGTGGAAGAGAGCACCTAATGTTACTGTAAGACCTTGCGAACTACAAACTACCACCAGAAAAGATGAAAAGGAGGAAAAAAAAAAAAAAAGCCTCAGACAGCTCTGACCTTCCTAGCAGAGCACCGACTTGTCTTAAGGGCACTTTGCTTTCAGCTGCACTGAGACTTCTTCTTACCGTGTACTGTAAAACAAAACCCTTGCTCTGAGTGGGAGAAGACAGGCCTCTTGCTCTATAAAAATTTAACATCCTGCTCAACAGACGCACCACAAACACATTCACGTTTGAAGTTTTCTTTAAAAAAAAAAAAAAGAACTTGGACAGAAATTTAATTGGTTCTTTTACGACCAAGCTAAATGAAGGGCTGCACGGATGATTTGCCTCTCGAGTCTTCAGAGCAGGACACTGTCCAAGTCTGCCTCAACATGCTTTGGGGACTTCAAAGGGATTAAAGAGTAAAAAGCAGAGATATAAGGCAAAGCTCTAAACAACACTCACTGCACCTCCATAGCACAGGGAGGCTTTGTTACCCTGCAAGCACCTGTGACTGTGGCACTGCCTCTTTTGTCTCTCCCCCGCACCCCGTGCATCCTTTGGACTTGTGAGTCCTGAGGCACTCTGAGCAAGTTGTACCCACAGCTCTACTTGATTTTCTTTAAAGCCTTCTCTGAATGCGTAGCCATTTGAGCCCATTTGAGGTGACAACTGTAGCAGCTTTCCCTGCTGCCACCAACCATCCCCACACTCCTCCACATGCTGCACTCATTTCCACTCCCCTCTTCAATCTGTGCAGTTGCTGCCCACTTGATTTCTTGCCTCATCCCCACGGTGACTGCGGGCAGCACTACTCCAAGGTGGGCTACATCCCAGGAGTGTCCCCAGTTTAACAGCACTACTTGGGAAGCCACACAAACACCGAACTGGTTCTGCTAGGAGAGGTAAGCAGCTCACATCTGCCTGAGAACAATACAAAGGTGCGGGTAAGGTAAATAATTCACTCGATGCCAGTCTCTGTGGCAGAGGTAGGATTAGAAATGAAAAGTTTTTCACCTCAAGCCCCGATCTCTGTGTTCTCTGATGAAGTAACCTCTCTAAAGCCCTTGGAGCACAAGGCTGCACACACAGCCTGTTGGAAGCCAGCCAGTGATGTATGTTTTCATCTCGGTCTTTTTCTGTTCTCCACGCAGAGTTCTTTTCACCACTTCCTGCAGGGGTTTCACGTTCAGTTTGCCCAGAACTTATTCTTTCAACACAACAGACTTAATAAAGGTGGAAAAAGTGAGAGTGGGGGCAGTGCTATCACAAGAAAAGAGCAGATATGCGCCAACTGCTACTGCAGCAAGAAGCAGAATTGCTGGAAAAGCCTTGCTGGGGAGGGAACGATTCTCCCAACCCAGCAACCCCTTCCTCAATCCGGTATTAAAGAGATGAATCAATAGACACAGGAGGTACAGCTGCACCAAATGATACCTCACTGCCAGATAACACAGGGACCAAGCTCAGTGTTCACAAACACCGCAGCCATGGCCGTGCTGTTCAATACTGCACTCTGAGCAAACACATCTGTCAAGAAAGAGACAAATGGAAAACCTGGTGGCCAAATAATACATACAGGATGAACTGGCAGGCAGTCATCAAGCTTAGTCACTAGCTACTCGGGGTACTTCAGCAAACAGCCTAGTTAGGAGGCTAAATAGCCTCTTATTGATTCTTACTCAATGGCAAATGTGTTTGTACCTGTTTAATCCTGTTAGTTTATAATTAGCTTTAGAGAGGCATGACTGCAAGCCTCCTGGTTTTGCTTTTGATTTTTATAATTGATTTCTCATTCACTTCCCTTTGCAGGGTGATCAGAAGGCAGGACAGAACAGCTGTTCAGAAAGCAGCTCGGGAAGTCATTAGCGTAAAAGAGAGCAGAAACACCTCCCTAACGATGAGAGCAGGTTTCTGCCTGCCAGAGCCAAGCCTCAATTTAGCATCACAAGATGAGAACCTCTGGCTTTGCTCGAGATGAGATACACATACCTGCCTGCCATCCTGTCCCACGTTCGTCTGTCCCCTCACTACAGTTCGAATGTTGTCATCCAACCTCCTGCAGAAAAGAATTTATAATGTCAAATCCATTCTCTATATGCCTGAGCAAAATAATTTCTGGGAACCCTGAGAGCTACAAAACTGATTTAAAATCCAAGAGCTGGTGCTACCAATGCTGAACTCATACTTCTTTCTCCCTCTCTCTGTGGGGCAATATCTTACATAATATAAAGCTCCTGTTGCAAAAACAAAAAATTTACATAATCTAATTGGGGCTCCTTGTATTTCTCTTCCCTTAAGCAATATCACACGTTTTCCCTTGTCGGTTTTCATTTCCACTTTTCATATATTAAAGTGCTGTCTCAATCTTCTCAGGCTGCCAGTGCCAGACTGTGCAGAAACATAAAGTTTCCTCCTGCAGAGTTTTTATTTTACATTTACAGTACAAATAATGACAAAAACATAAAATGCGAGTTTTTACAATTGCTACTTTGACCTCATAAAAATTCTCAGCAAGCAAATATTCTGGGTAGTTTGTTCTCTCAGCCTTCAAACTGTACTAAAGTTTGGTACTCATTGATTCCTAGTCCATTGCGACCCATCATAAAATAACCTGAAAGGCAGATATTACACAATAGGGGCAGGATTTAAAAAACAAACAAACCTCTAATTAGCGATACATTTTTGACTCTTTCCAACTCTATTAGGCTTCCGGTTGATCCTGTCCTGTCTTTTAAGCAAATTAAAAGCTCTAATTAGCCACAGCACAGGCTGTACTTCTGAAGCCTTGGTAACAACCAGACTACCGCCCATCTGAGATGCGATGAAATGGAGAAGCACTTACCTTATTTTCAGTCTGATTTTGTTCACAACTTCATCGATGTTTGCCAAAGACTACAACATGAAAAACACAAAGGAAAGTCAGTAGGTTTTCCCTTTTTACTTTGCTACGCACCAGCTGTGGCAATTAGCACTTTCTCATGCATCTTACTTCACAAGAAGAAGAGTGTGACTTTGTTTTACAGGTGGAGAAACAGACACGGGGCAACTCAGCGGCTTTTCAGGTCACATAACAGCAGCAAAAGAGAGAGGGCACAGCCCTGCACGTCCCCCTCAGCCCCATGCAAGCAGGGTGTCCCCTGCAATTCTCGGCACTGCCAGGCGCCTGCAGTCAGCAGGAACGGCCCTGAAACGCCGTGGTGACAGTGACCTCCAGTGGGCAGTGCAGAGCTCTCACCTTCCCTGGCCAGGACCCTCCCGCAGAGCTCAGGCACCCAGCGCACGGCTGGAGGAGGCCTGGCTGCTGCTGGAGCTGTAGCAGGGGCTTTGCAGGGGAAAAATAGGTTTCCACCAGCAAAAGGGAGAAAGGACAAGCCAGCACCACCAGCAAACTGAAGAGAGAAACCTGAAGGCCAAAAAGCCAACCCGGCAGAGGGGCTTAAACACGGCAGAACCTGCAATGGAGCTGCCTCCCAACCCAGTCTTGAGCTGCAGAAACACCTTTTCACAATAGCTTACTCCAAAACTGCCCCGGGGCTGATTTGGGAAAGACCAAGTATGGATAACGATCCCACAGCAACCTCCTTCTCTACATCTCAAAAGAAACAATGGGTTATAAACACGGATGACTCCTCAGTGATATTTCACACTCAATACCTGTCTTATGCGGTTAAAACCCTTGAGGATTCACTAATGATTAACACACAGCAGTTATGAGGTGTGCTGCTACACAAACCTCTGTGTATAAAGCTAATTTACGTCCACACATCAAAGAACTCTGACTCCAGCCAGCACTTTGGGTACAAAGAAGCTGCGTAACGAGCGAACCTCATTAGATGAGGATTTAAGAAGTGATTGTTGTCACAGCATTACTACCAACGCTATTGTGTGGAAGAAAAGGCTTCACAGGCTTAAACACGCCTTCAGTCGTTTACTACCAGGTTACTCCTTGCACAGGGGAGAGGGATTTACTGTGAGCACTACTTACTTGCTCAGTGGGAAAGAGAGTGTTGATGTACTCCACAGCGTTGAAATCTGCTCTGTCCAGGGGATCTTGGCTGGGGAACACCTGAGGAGAGGGAGGGAAAAACACAATGAACAACACATCAACTTTAATTTCTGTAAATTTACACAGTATCTGCTACTTTTTAATCACTTCAGCACTCACTTCAGGTTGTGTTCAACGGCAACGTTCTAACAAGCCTGCACAAAGTCCTCAGGAATGAGATCTCCAACCTACAAAAATTCCTGGGGCTATCAGCCTGGATAAACACAGATACCACACGTGCGTGCTTCCACATACAGCACGAGCACAACCAGCCCTGTGCAAGGGATTCCCAAGACACACGAGCCATTAATTATGCATCCCAAACCATTCTGAGCTTTGCAGTTGTGTGGAAGTGATGACCCCTGCTGAGGCCTTGCCCTTATCTTCACTCAGGCTTTGTGAGGCCCTGCGGTGAGAGGCAGAGGATTTGTTTTTCATAGCCATGTAACATGAAACATGATGAATTAAGAAATGGTTGTACAAGTTCTCTGGAGATTGGGGTTTGCCACTCACACATGAAAGCAAGGGAAAGAAATAGAATCAGCCGGGTGATTCTTCCTACCCCCAGGAAGAGGAAGAGAGCGGCAGTGGTACAGACAGATCTGCCTCCAGAAGTAGCTCAAATGATGCAAATACAGCTGGCAGCCTTTGTGCTTTTGTCCCGACAGACTAAAACACACTGCATTCCCTTCTCTGGTACCATACTTATTCCATATTCATACAGCCACCAGCTCTGTTCTCTGTGGTCAAAACCATGCCAAGCAAGCACGGCAGCTGTCCCCATCACACTGCAGCACCACCTCCACACATCACCCTGCACACAAAGCCCTCACAAAACCCTGCTTTAACCGGGCACATGCACTATCCACCTTTCACAGGGTTGTGTCAGACTTTAAACGAGAGAAACTCCGCCTAGGAACAGGCCTCATCAGCAGCTTTCACCTAGAGGCCTTCACAGGCACCTGCCCAGCTCCACCACCGCCTGCTGGAGCCAGAAAAGCTGCGTGCATGGCATGAGGTGAGTAAGTGCCCTGCCAGGAGCCGTCACACACACACTGCTGCCAAGAAGAGGGCAGCGCCGCTGTGCCACCTGCCCCACAGCAGCATCACAGCCGCTCCTTGCCCTGCCACAGCCCCGCACAGCCCGGGCAGCCCCTGCTGGGGGCACGGCACGGCCCAGGGAACCGCCGGGAGGCCTGAGGGGGCCTGGGGGAGGCTTGAGGAGGGCTGAGGGGGGGGCTGAAGGCCTAGGGGGCTCCCAGAAACCTGGGAGGGGCGCCAGGAGCCGCCTCTAAAACGCGCCGGGCGCTGCTCCCGAGCCCCCCCCAGGCCCCCTCAGCCCGGCCCCGTCCCCACCTGCTCGATCGCGGCCTGCACGGCGGGCGCCAGCTCCAGCGCCGCCTCCAGCCCAGCCGCCAGCTCGGGCTCGTCCTCCTCCATAGCGACCAGCCGCTTCCGGGCCGCGCGGCATGCCGGGAAACAGGAGGACCGAGTTCGGAGAGGGGGGCGTGGCTTAACCCAGAGGGCGGGGCTTAACGGAGGGGGGCGTGGTTTGTCAAAAGGAGGCGTGGCCTAAAGGGGGCGTGGCCTAAGTGGGCGGGGCTCCGCGGCGCGCCCCGGCGGTGGCGGGAGGTGGTGGCGGGAGGTGGCGGCGGCGGCGGCGCGGGCCCCATGTGGCGCACGCTCGGCCTCGCCTCCGCCTTCTTCCCGGGGCTCTTCGCCCTCTGCACCCGGGCGCTGCGCTGGGCGGCCCCGGCATGGAGCAGCCGCGACCGCGTCCTGCTCAGCGGCAGGTAGAGAGGGGGGCCGGGAGGGTGGTGGCGGGGGGGGGGTGCCCCGGGTCGGTGTCTGAGCCGCCCCCCCCCCCTCGCCGCCGTTTTTGCAGGGTGGTGTCCACGGTCCAAGCTACGATGGCGACGGTGTCGGGGCTCACGGTGGTGCTTAGCTGCGGGGATGTGGTGCGAGACAGGTAACGGGAGGGGGGGGGTGCCGGGGGTGGGGGGGTCCCCGGGGTGGGGGGTCCCCGTTATTGCCGGCCCGGGGGTGGCCGGAGAGGGGCAGCCCCGCAGAACCCGGAGCAGAAATCCCGGGAGTGCGGCTGGTGGTGCTCGGGGAGCAGCCCCGGATCGTCCGGGGCTCACGGCAGCCGCCCCGTGAGGAGCCCTGAGCAGAGCCACTCGGGGTGAGAGGCTGGGAGGCAGAGCTGAGAGCGGCACGGGAAGAGGAGGCGCGGAGAACGCAGCCGTGGGTGAGCAGCGAGCCAGATTTGGGCTCTTCGGGGTGTGAATCAGCGCTGAGGGTGGTGGGGAGAGCACCCGCACTGAGCCCGGCTGTGTGAGCATCCTCGTGCCCGCAGAGCATCGAGGGCCGTTCAGGGCGGCGAGCGGCCTCGGGTCACTGCAGTGCCTCGGGCACACGGGTACAGAAATCTCATCTGACTGCAGCAGGATCCCAGGGAGTTGGAGCTCAACCCTCCCAAACCCGCCCTGTGGTCAGGGGAACAATGCCAGCCCCGTGGCTCTGCGGCCAGAGACCCAGATTTCCCTTGTATCTGGGGTAACTGCAGCGCAGCGCTCAGCGGGGAAGGGCTGGGAGAACGACAGCAAGACAGAGAGCCAGGAAGCAGCACAAGGGCTGCAATAAAAGCTGCCAATTTATTTACACAGCCAGACGAGCATTGTGCTGCTGGCACCCTAATTGCCCTCCGAAGCCCTGGGCGAGTTGTACCAACAAGGGCCCGTCCGCCCCCCTCCCCGGGACAGCCACGCGTTTTGGATTTCTTCCTGGCTGAAGCAGGAACACACACAAGGGAATTTTTCTTGAGGCAGCAGGAGAGCAAGAGCCGGTTTATTCGGGCCCCGAGCTATGTTTCTGGGAGCAGCGGCGCTTCCCCTGCCCCTGCAGGTCCGCTCGGTGCTTTTCGAGGAGCCCGGTCCCCGCGCCGAGCAGGGGTTACTGCAGCCGGGTTGTGCAACCGGGATTCCGACATACTTTGGGAACAGGCATCTGCGTGCAATTATTTCCCAACAGACAAACGTCTCTCAGGGATTTATTGCCTATATTAAACATCTCGCGCTTCACTCTCCCAACCCCGGGCCAGGCACCTCCAGTTAACTCTGAATCTCCAGCTGCGTTCAGACACTGCCCCGGGCTGGGCAGCCGACAGGAGGGGCATGCAGGAGGGATCCAGGCTCGGTGTTTTATTCCCACCGGGCGTTTGCTCCGGCTGTCCCGGGGGGCACTGCGTGCTGCAGGGCTGGCAGACGAGCCCTGGATGCGGGGAGGTGCCGTGCAGCCCTGGCACACACCTGCCTGCCGTGCTATCGCCCTGTGTTTGTGCTCAGCCCTGCGGCGCCTGGCACGGCGAGCCACCAGCGGGGCAGTGCCGAGGAAGCGTCCTTGGGGAAGGGGGTGCTGGGCCCCCAAAAACTGCAGGGAACGGTCACATTTCTGCAGACCAGACCCTAGGGGTGATGGGTCCCTGAGCCCTCGGGTTCCTCGGGAGCTGGGGCTCTCTGTCACTCGTGGCTGTGGCTTTCCTGCCTGCTGCAGGGCTGATTGCACGGCCCTAGCAGAAACCTCACGGCACCACCCGGATAAACACCTTGCTTTTAGGGCACCGCTCACCTGCTGCCTTCAGGAATCACCCGTCACTCCCCGTTTGCTCCAGGTAGCACGGGTGCAGGAACACAACCACCTTACACACTGGCAGATGGGCCCCGGGGTGCCGTGCTCTGCCTTGATGCCCCCTCGCTGCAGCAGCAGGCGTGGGGGCATCACCACACCTCCACCACCACCCCTCCGTGTGCTGCTCCCTCCCCAGGCACTGGCTGGCCGTGGAGTACATCTGGGTCCTCGTCCCGTACATGACCTACGACATCTACGTCATGTACCTCTGCCACTGGCACAAGAGCCAGGAGAAGGGGGTAGCGGAGGAGAAGCACTCGCTGGCCAGCGTGCGCAGCTTCCTGCTGCGGGAGCGTCTCATGGTGACCCACCACCTCTTCATCCTCATTGTGCTCACCCCCGTCGCCCAGGTAAGGGCCGGGCACGGCTGCCGTACACGCAGCCCCGTGGGGGTGTCCCTGGGTGTCACCGCGGATGGTTGCATCACCGCGGGTCCTTCCCTTGCCCAACGAGCCTCGTTCCCTGCGTCACCATCTGCAGCAACTCCTGCCCTCCTGTCCCCAGATGTCCCTGCCCTGGAGCACGGCCGGGTGTCACCACGTCCTGCCCCTTGCTCCCAGACAGGGCAGCGTCCTCCTCGTGCCCTGAAAGCTCCCCATGGAGGAGGGTTCCCACCTGGCTGGAGCCCTGAGCCCAGGGAGATGCTGGGTGTTAAATCCAACCCAACTCTCCTAAAACCAGCGGGGCCGTCAGCCCCTGCGCTCAGGGGCCCTGAGCGCAGCCCCTCACCGCTGTCTTTGTTCGCAGCACTTCAGGGGAGAGCTGGGGGATTTCTTCGTGGGCTGCATCTTCACGGCAGAGCTGAGCACTCCTTTCGTATCGCTGGGCAAAATCCTCATGCAGGTACACGAGGGGGGGGGACGGGGCTGATCGCTGCCCTTCTGCTCTGCCTCAGGGCCGGGCTCAGTGGGTGGATGGGCCCCTGCTCCCCTCCGCAGCATTGGGGTGCAGGGGGCTGCGTTTGGGGCTCTCCCCGCTCCCCTACACCCAGCTCCTGGCCTGTAGGGCCGTGGGGCAGAACCGGCTCCGGCTGCTGCTGCATCTCCATGCTCCGAGCACGGCCGTCACCTGCGCTCGCCTTCTTCCTTCCCCAGCTCAAGATGCAGCACACGCTCCTGCACAAGGTGAACGGGATCCTCATCCTGGTGACTTTCTTCCTCTGCCGCATTCTCCTCTTCCCCTTCATGTACGCGGCCTACGCCAGGCAGGCGGGGATCCCCCTCTACCTGGTGCCTTTCCGCATCCCCCTGCACTGCAACATCGCCAACGCCTCCCTCCTCGCCCCGCAGCTCTACTGGTTCGGCCTCATCTGCCGCAAGGCCGCCCGCCTCTACGGCCGCTCGCCCGCCGACAAGAGCAGCTGACGGCCGGCAGAGGCAGCCGAGCGCGGGGGCTGCAGAAGGGTTGTGCCCCCCCCGGCTCTTCTGCCTCCACGGCCAGCGCTGCAGGGCCTGGAGCGGGGGCAGAGCAGCAGGAGCATCCGTACCGCGAGGCTGCTCGGGCGTGAGGCAGCTTTGCCGTCTCCGCCGCCGTGCCAGGCAGCGCCGGCCGCAGCTGGGGGGACTTTCTCGGGGAAATTTCCTCCCACATTGCTCCTGCGCCTGGCGTCCTCCAGCCCAAAGTTACAAATCCTCCCGATTTTGGGACTGATTCCAGCACAGAGCGAGGCGCGGCGCGAAGGGCCCCGCAGAGCAGCAGCGTAGGCGATGCTGGAGCGCGCCCAGCCCCACGCAGCAGCGCAGGGACTGGGGGGAGCCGCGTGCTGTCCCTGTCACTGCTCAGAGCCACTCCTCCAGCTCCGGTTTACAGCCTCCAGCAGGGAGCAGAGCCGTGGTTCTGCACAGCCCGTTCCCAATCGTCACCAACGTTGCCCTTAAGCTACGGCTGCACCCAGCCTCCCACACGCACCTCCCTGATGCGGGGCTCAGAGTCACTTCGGGCTCTCCGCTTGCCCCCCAGGGGCTTCTCACTACAGCTGCTGCTGGCAGGGCTGGAGGGAGAAGTTGACACCAGGATCCTAAAACGGTTGCTCCTCGCCCCTGCTCACCTCCAGCTGACACCAGCAGCAGCCTGAGCTCAGGGTGTAGGGTCCATCCCTCCTGCCCCATCCTGGGGTTCCCTCTGCTGCAGGGCAGCTGAGAGACCGGCGGCCGCTCTGTGCCTTTCATTCCGTCTGAAAGCTAAAAAGGAGGGCTGGAAAGGACCAAACTGGGAGACCATTTCTTTGGGTATCGGCTCTCGTCCCAGCCATGGCTGCACAGGCTGGGAGGAAGGCGAGGGGGCCTTTTCCAGCACGCAGTCGGTTATTGCAGAAACACTACTGTTACGTTACCTATCGAGACGTTGTAATCCGCTTGCTACCCACTACAAATCCTTGTATCTTGCTGGTTTTATTACAAATAACGTGCCTTACGTAAAGACAGAAAGGCCAATGAGGCATCTCAGTTTGCACTAACACTGCCCTGTTTACTACTGCACCACCACTGCCCTGTTCACTATTGCACCTGTCGGAAGAGACCAGTAAATAAAGACTTCTTTCCTCAATCGTGCCACCGGCTGCCTCTCCCCACGTGCCGTTCGTTGCTGGGCGGGGAGGCACCAAGGCAGCAGGGTACCCACACCCGCCCTGGGGCAGCCCACACCCAGTGCCAGAGGTACCTGCAGGTCCCGCAGAGCGCTCCCTGACTCGCTTTCCCCCCTCCGGCAGCGTACAGCAAACACAACAACCTGCCTGCCACGAGGAGAAGGGCTGGCGGCAGGGGAGCCGCAGGGAAATGATTTCCCTGATGCTGCGAGGTCGGAGGCAGGACTGGCAGCAGTTGTGTTCACAGCTATTCACACTGGGGAAATAAAAAAAAAGCTGCTCCCAGCCATCTTTGCATGGCCCCTTCGCTGCTTGGGTTAGGAGAGAACACAGCAGGGGGGAAATAGGTTCAAAAGAGAAAAATAGACGAGGTTTATTACAGATCTTACAGCTTTCCACATAGCAGGTCCCCTGCGGCAGGGCCGACGCTCTCCCCTGTTGCCCTCAGCTCCTCGTGCCACCCCTGAGCGAAGGGGCTGCCTACGCTCCCAGCTTGCCGAGCTTCTGCAGGAGGGTGCCGCGCAGCTCCTGGTCGCCGACGTTGTCCGTGATGGACTCCAAGAAGTGCCTCTCGTTGGCTCTCCGCAGCACGCTGCTGGGGGACTTGTCGGCGGAGCTGAACGCCTCGTACTGCGAGAGGATCTCCAAGGCCACCACCACCAGCGGCTCGCCGCACCCGCTGTCTGGTGGCAGCATGGCAGCAACGTGCAGGAGGTGGCAGAACATCTGGATGCAGACAAAGGACACCTCCTCCGCCGGGCTCCTGGCCTCGGGGGGCTGCGAGGGCGACCCCCCGGGGTTCTTGATGGAGCTCAGCAGGTCCGTGAGGCTGCCGCAGTACAGCTGCACCACGTGGAGCCAGGCCTCTGCCGGCAGCCAGGAGGAACAGCTGGAGCTGCAGAGGAGCTGGAAGCCCCGCAGGAAGAGCACGGAGAGCTGCAGGGAGCGGGCAAACGGCCGGAGGTTGAGCAGGGGCATGTACTGCACGTACTCCAGCGTGTAGGGCACGTGCAACACTTGCCTCTCCAGCAGGTTTGTGACCACGTGCACGAGCCTCTTCCATTCGCTGTGGCTGCACCAAGGGAGGACCTGGACGAGGGCCACCAGGAAGCCTTTGCTGAAGAGATTCACTTCTTCAGGGTTGTCCACGTTGACCACGAGGAGCGTCAGCATCGTCTCCCTGAGCGCTGTGGACACGCAGCAACACTCCATCCACGCCAGGAGCCCGCTGCCCGGCCCATAGGCTGGCAAAGACTGGGACGTCCACTCGTCTTCGGGGAGCTTGCAGATCTCAAACAGCGTGGCTGGGACTTCGTTCTTAAAGTGGTCTCCGAAAAACTTCTTCAGACGGAGGCCGACAGTCCAGTCCAGTGACGCCACCTTCCTGTGAAGCCACGCCAGCGACTGGACCCACAGCTCCGGGGAGGGAGCAGCTTCTGGTCTTACAGCCTCACAGAGCTGGCCTAGGGTGCTCAGCACCAGGTCTTTGGTCTCCAGTGAAGGGAAGGGCTGGTCCCTGGGCTGATGCCAGTACTTTGTGTAGCCATCTAGGAGCTTGCAGAGGCTGAGGAGAAGCGGGAATGGGTGGCAGGACTTGATCCAGTCCTCCTCGGGATAGGACGGTATCCCCAAAACTTTACTGAGGATCTGCAGGCTCAGCTCGGTTTGAGCGCAGTCTGATTTCAAATAGGGAAGGACAAAGGCTTTGGTCACCTCTGCAGGTGACACAAGTGGAGCAGCTGAGCTTGGCTGCATGAGAAAGGTCAGAAACTCGAGGAACTGCTCCTTCTCCCTTGCAGCAGAAAGCTTCTCCCATACTGCCTCCTTCAGGCACCGCACCACCAGGCTGCGTGGCCTGCCTGGATCGCCGTGTGTCTCCAGGAAGCTCAGCGCTGGGAGGGAGCAGAGGATTTGCGCAAGGAACTGGTGTGATCCTAGGTTGACAACGGCAAGACTACAAACCTGCTTCACGGTGGCCTCAGGGTACAGCAGCGTGAGCCTGGCCACAGAAGCCACAGCCCTGGTAAGGCCTTCGTCAGACACACTCTTTGTGATCTGGTTGAACGTCACATTGAGATCCTCCTGGAACCCCTCCACAACCACCTGCAAGTTCAGGGACAGACCTGCCCCCCCCCAAGATGCCAGGACGCCCGAGATCACTTGGTTTTTGTCAGGCAGTGAAAGCTCGCTGTAACATTCCACGATGGCTTTGGTTACTTGCATCTGCATCTCCCGGGCCTCCTGGTCTCGGCAGGACTTGGCAAAGTTCACCAGAGTCTGCAGCAATTTCAGAACTAGCTCTGGCTTCTGGAAGAGCTCCTTGTTTTTCACAAGGCAGTCAACCCAGCCCTTTGAGAAGACCCAGGCCTCTTCAGAAGCAAAAACGGAGCACATCTCCACGTGCCGGTGCAGCTTTTGCTCGATGATTGTCATGGCAACTGAAGACACAAGGCTGGTGTCTGAATCCTTGCTCTTCTGGCTGGTGCTGATCTCCTTGAGAAAGTCCTCAATGGTCTGTGCCAGCTCGATCGCTTTGTGCATCTCATCCTTACTCAGGCCTCTGTTCTCAGAGAAGCAAACCAGGTTCTTCCTAAAGGCAGTAAGAGCATCGAGGAGCCGGTAGCTCTCATAGCAGGGATCCTCCAAGCTGCTCAGGATGCCCTGCAGCTCCTCTCCCCAGGCATGCAGCAAGCTGCAGAGAAAGTCCAAACCCACAAAGAGTTCCTCACGTGAGAGCTTGGCCAGGGACGAGAAGCTCACGCTTCTCTCAGCCTCCTTCACCTGTTCATCCAGCGCCCTGTGGTGGTACTGGCTTTCAGCGTCGCTGCTCCAGAGGCTGACCACCGAGCTGACCTTCTCCAGGTACTCCGTGACAGGGAGGGGGCTGCCCTCTGCTGCCAGCTCGCTGAACGCCGACAGCAGCTCCACCAGGTTGGCCAAAGCACAGCACTTCATGCGGGGCTGGGCAATGCTCCTGTAGGTTTCCTTTAGCCCTTCTACCAGCACCATTAGCAGGCTGGTGGCAGCAGGAGAGCCACTCAGAGAGCCAGGGTCACCCTTGAACCTCTTCGGGGGCTGAAGACCATCATCCGGAGAGGACTCACCCCCATGCTGATGCACGAGGGCGCTGAACGTAGAGACTGTTCTGTCTTCCTGCCCCTCCTCGTGTCTCATCATCTCCCACCAGACGTCCAGCAAGAACCTGATGTCCGACGGGGACGTCTCGCTTGCGACGTACTGCACCAAGCGCTGCAGCTCGTTGCGGCGCACGGCGTGGGGCAGCGCCAGCAGCAGCTGCACAAAATGCCGGGGCTCACCGAGGGCTTTGACCAGCTCGAACAGGACGGTGTGGTTCACGTCGGGGATCATCCTGCCCACCGAGAAAAACGCATCTTCCCTCCACTCCTGGTCCAGCAAGGCGGCGGGGGGGGCAGGCAGCAGCACCTTGGCCCAGACGACGGCCACGGCCTCCTTCTTCCAGAGGCTGCCCTGCGGTGGGGAAGGGCAGCGGGCACCGATCTCCTTCAGGGCGTCGGTGATGGGGGGCCCCACCAGCGCCCACTCGCCTTTGCGCAGCTCGCTCAGCGCCCGCGGCTGGACGAGCCTGGAGGCCAGCAGGAAGGCACCGTGCAGGATGGCCATCTCCTCGCACACGCCCCAGGGTCCTGCGGAGACACGCGGCGCAAGGTTAACCGAGCCCCCCCGGTACCCCCAACCCCCCCAGGGATCCCCCCGTGTCCCCCTCTCCCACCTGGCTCCATGGCGGCGGCGCTGCGGGCAGCCAAAGCAGGCGCCCCCCCCCCCGGCGGCTGCCGGCCCGCAGCGGCTCCTGGCGGCGGGGAGGAGGCGCTGCTCGCCCCCCCCCCCCCAAAGGGATTTTGGGTTGCTTTAAGGCGTCGAGGCCGAATTTAGGGGAAAGCTGCCCTAAAAGGGCGCGGCGGGGGGCTGGAAGGACAGGAGGCGCAGCCTCGTCACGAATCACTTTTTATTCATGTAAAGGCCGATTGCACAGTTCAGGCTCAGCCTGATCAGGCTGTGGTTCAGCCAACTGCATCAAAAACATACCAAAATCACATCGAGGGCATTCCTCCCCCCTTTAAACTCATTTGCTACAGGCACTGTGTCTCAGTGATTGCTAATGCTGTTGATTTTGTCTGCTTTTTCCATGAAACTGAAGGCTTTCTCCAAGAAAAGTTAAAAGCCAGGCAGCACCCCCGACACGCACCGTGTGGGTAATCCCCCCCTGCACCCCCCATTCTTGTTCCACTAGGAAAAGCCGATTTCATTCTGATGAAATAACCCTTGGACTGTTATTTCCGAGGATAATTCCACATCAAAGCTAATTACAAAACTATTATATACTTATTTTGAGCCGCCTGCTGGCGCCCCGGCAGAACACACTTGATGGTTACACGCCTGGAACCCGAGATGCTCCTCATGCTGACATACACAGGAGCCCAGAGCAACCTCGTGCAGCACAGCGAGATCCACCACAGGCTTCTCAAGCGAACACCTCACCTTGAAAGCTGGGGAACAGCTTGGCATGGAGCTGCTGTTTGTTTCAGACCAGCAGAGCCGCATGCTTCAACAAGACAATGACTGTGCTCTCAGGGAGGCGTTCTCTCTGATGGCCAAAGTGCTCGAGTGGTCCACGAGCAGCCCCTCCCCTCACCTGGCACCTCACCACCAAAGCAGGGTCTTTGCAATGGCTGCCTGAAAGCCCCTGCCCTAAACCACAAATCGGGACAGCTAAAGCTCATTAATTACAGAAGTGGATATTCTAATTAACCTAGCAAGCTGTTTTTCAAGTATAATCACACTAGAAATACGTAAGGTTCTGATGGCTCCTGTTTGGAAGCCACATGCCCAACCTATTCCTTAATTTTCACCCATGTATGAAGGAGCACATGACATTTGCTTGAAAGGAGAGAGCAACAACAAGAGATACAAGCCTAAAACAAACAAAAAAAATGATGGGACATCACTGCATCCTCCCACTGGAAGGGGCAATGCAACACGTCACAGATGATCGGCATTTTGCTCAGACAAAAACCAAGGCACGAATGACCAGCCAGTCCTGCCTCTTTCTCCAGCTAAGCAGACGCCTTCTTCTTCTTTTGCGCAGCAAACCACGAGTCACTCTTGTCTGCTTCCATGGCCTGCACAAAGAAAAGCACAAACATGTTCAGAACTGCAGCTGAGTCAGCCAAACGCCTGGCTGCCCACACTCAGACCTACAAAACCGGATTGATTGTGAGAAACTCTAATCCAGGGGAAAGCCATTCTGATGGGGAAGCTATTTTGTGCATATAGTAGCAATGAAAATGGGCACTGAAAACCAACAGCCTCTGCTGCTGCAAAAACAGATGATTTGGTAATACAGCAATAAAACAGGAAGAGTTTCGACACCTTCACACAGAGCTCATGCTCTACACCAGAGCCCTTCAGCAGAGCGTTCATCTGCACTGATGTTAGTGCCACAACTCACATTTTCCGTAACAACGTGCAGACGAGTGCTGCTGGCGAGTCCAACAGGACACACCACCACCAGCTGCCCTGGCAGCAAGGCTGGAGAACTCTAGCTGCAATGCTGAAGTGAACTTTAAAAATTGTTTTGTTTTCCTTAGCAGGACAGCAGCCCGAGCTAAACCACTATATCACTTGCTTCTCATAAAACTCCAGGTGGAACTAAAAGGAGCCTCCATGGAAAGAAAATTAGATTCTACAGGTGTCAAAAATCAGGATGAAAATAAATGTCTGTCTATTACTTACATCATTTAACAGTTTGTCACCATTAGGATCCACCTTGGACAGATCTCTAAATGCTTCATCTCCCACAAAACAGATTTCATGGCCATCCTAAACCAAATTTGACAGCAGATAAGTTAGAAGATTGGGACAGTGAAATTTGAATTGAGTTTATTATTATTTCCAGTACTACTCACAGGATCAGCCAAAATAATCACTTGCACTGTAGCTTTGCCAGGTGTGTCCAAGCTAACCAGAGGTGTTAAAATTTTCTGATTCTCCTTTTTCATCAGTGCTTCAATGTTTGGCAACTTAAACAGAAAGCAAACAACATCAACCCCACTCAGATGAAGCTCACACGCGGTCAGGTTATTCTCATCTACAGTTTCCTGTTAAATGCAACTTAATTGCATTCCCACTGCCAGAAACATAAACTTAGTATCTGTTTTGTGCACACCTGAGATACTTTGCTAATACTAGAACTTCATCTCCCACTAGCTGGCTGGGTGACACTAAGGGTAAGGGAAGCATGATTACTACCTCTTCCTTTGCACAGGAAAAGGCAATCCGCCCAAACGCTGTCCCGTGATCCACTGCTCCTCCAACAGTCTTCAGCTCCAGCTTACACTGAAAGAAAACAAAGCCTAACTTTCACGGATCTCCAGCTTTTCACTGTGGCAGACAATTTCATCATTGCCCATACAAGTATTTTCCCAATTTCTCATTTTCCAATGAGTCAGAATTACTCAGAGCAAACCCTAGCTTTCAGCTACAAAATGCAGTTATGAGCCCCGATGCTTTAATTTCAGTGCAAACAGTTAAGTTCACGGTTGGTTTTATCTAGAGATTTTTTCCTTTAAGACTTTTTTTTTTTTTTTTGGCACAGAAGAAGAGATTCCTATGACATGTGACTCTTAAACACTTGGAAAATTTTCCAGGACTAACCTGGTTATCCGCATAGCCTAGCAAGGCCCTTTGTTTTTCTTCATCCTTCTCATATATTTTCATCCCAAGCAAATCAGACCAGTAGCTAATGGACTTACGCAGATCAGAGACGCCCAAGGTTACCTTCAGCACAGGATCTGTGAGATAGCAATAACTGAGTTACAAACACATTGCAGCTGTAAACTTGTGGTTTTACATTCTTGAGAAGAAAAGTAACAGAGAAATAATACAAATACATCCTTGTTTCATAAAATGCCAGAGACAAATGCACATCCAATTCTAATACCCCACTCACATATCTCTTTAGAACACAAAGAAGAGCGAGTGTGTACGTCTCACCTTGCTTTAGCTGTTCCTTGTCTTCCAAGTAGAACTTGTAACCACCAGGCGCTTCAGTTTCAAAAACACCAGCTGTGACTTCCTTGAGGGGCCACCCCATCTCCTTCGCATTGCTCACAGCCTGGCTAGACACGAGGGTTATGCCCTGCCAAGCACAGAACAGACATGCACAATTCCCTGGAGCAACAATGGCCAAGGAGCCACCACTTGCCCAACTGCACTAACACTGCGCCTCCCCGCCATGTGCATCTGTGGGGAAAACTCTCTCTGTATCACTTTCATTCTCCAGGCACCATTGGCCACAACGGTTGCTCCAACCTGTGCTTGTGGTCAAAGAGATCTGACCATCGCAGGCGGGGTGCATGGTGCAGAAGTCCTGCCTTTCAGTAGCCTGCCTCTACAAATGACCAGGAACAAAACGGATTAGTTTCTACTGCACAATCTCCTGAGAAGCAGATATCTCACTCCTAGAAAATAAACTTACTCTTATCTTGCACCTCCCATAGATGTGGAATGCATTACTCTGCACCCCTCTTTCACAACAAAAGGAAACATAAAGGAAAAGCACTTACCAAAAAGTCATTGCCAAGGCGATATTCTCCAATACCGTAGTTGTAAGTCAATTCTGCAACAAAGTGATTGTCTTCTGGCCCATAGCCCACCATTGTTTTGCTCCATTTTCCATCATAAGGGCTAGAACATCCACATTTATTTTTAGTGAATAAGAGAAATAAATACCAAGAGTTGCAAGCACTGATATTTCAACAAAGAACTGCATCTCTAGAACAAAGGGCACAGCCAACCTGCTGCCCCCCTCATTAAGCGAGCAGGAGGTGATGTTTTGCTGAGTTCATGGGGCAGCTCGTGGCAACCCCGCAGCACGCAGCGGGCACCTTCCCACCCTCAGGAGTCGTGTTCTTAGGCTGTCGCTCCTGATCGGGTGATGGAGCCAGGTCTGCCCGCTAACACCTCACACGCTGCTCGTGCCTCAGCTGGCGTGATGGGAGCACAGAGAAAGCAGTGACAGGCTGCGAGAGCGCTGTCAGCCACGGGAAGGGGGCTGACGGAAGCCCTGGGGGCTGCCAGGGAGGATTTTTCACTCAAGCCTTGTGTCTATAAGGCAGTAAATAATAGGGTATAATTCTGAGGGGAACTTGAGGGATCGTTTTATACTGGAGGGATGTAATATGGCAATATTCGTGTTCCAGTGTGAACTCCACACCTACCCACAAAGCAGCACTGCCCATCCCAAGGGAATAATTTTATAAAACCCCCCAAACTCACACAAAAAAAGCACTGACACATGCCCAGCCACGACGGACAGCGGGTTTACGAGAAACAAGCCCTCAGCGCGGGGGGCGCGGCACTCACCCGTTGCAGCTCGCCTTGCAGCCCTCCTCGAACTCCTCGTGCCTCAGAACCTGGCGGGGAGGAAACCAAAACAAGTGAAGGCGGGAAGGAGACAACAGGGCTGCGAGGAGACAAACCGGAGAGAAAACGAGGAGAAAGCGAGGAGAAAACGCGGCTGAGCCCGGGGTGCCGGGGTCCCGTCCTCCCCTCAGGGGCCGCTCCCCTCAGGGCCCTTCCCGCCCGCATTGCCCCGCGCTCACGCTCATGCCCAGCAGCTGGCGGTAGAAGCGCGCAGTGCGCGGGCGGTCGCCCACTTTGAAGACGAAGTGCAGAGCCCGCCGCGCCCCCATGGCCCCGCTGCCGCCTCCTCCTGACTCCCCCCGATGCCGTCAGCAGGCGCAGAGCTGACGAGAAGGAGGCGGTGCCGCGAGATGGCGGCGCTGGGGATGGGGATCGGCGGGAGGCGCTGGGTGCGGGCGCTGAGGCGGAGCCCGGTGCGGGTCCTGCCGCCGCCTCAGGAGCCGGCTGAGGAGCCGCGGAGCCCCGTGGGGCCGCCCGCTGTGGAGCGGAGCTCGGCCGGGCCGGGGCTGTGGTACGAGAAGGCGGAGCCCGGTGACGGGAGGCTGAGGTGAGGCGAAGCCCGCGGGCAGCCGGGTCCCCGCCGCCGGGCTCCTGTGGTGATTTTTTTTCTCTCTCTTCCTCAGAAAAGTGGTGACCGTCGCCAAGTCGCGGAGCTTTCGGGACCGGCACGGGAAAGTGCTGCTGGAGGGGCTGCGGCTCGTCAGGGACGCGCTGGAGGCCGGGGCCGTGCCCTGCAGTTTGTTCTTCAGCGCCGCAGGGCTCCTGAGGGAGCTGCCTCAGGCGCGGCTGAAGGGAGCCAGCCTGGTGAAGGTGAAGTTTGAGGAGATTAAGAGCTGGTCCGACCTCGTAACGCCACAGGGGGTTATAGGTAAGATTCCCTAAGAACCATCACCACAGCACGCAAAGGGAAACGTATCCTGCGCTTCATGAGGGGATGGTGGCAATCCCTGCACCAGCAGCTCCTAGGCAGGCTGGTACAGTGTCACGAGTGGCATGATGTGAAAGCTCTCTTCTTTTTGGCTGATATTGGCTGATAGACTCAGTGGAGGTTGCTAACGCTCATTTTTAACAGCACTGTGCTCACGCTCCACTGGGAAATGGTGCTTACTGTGAAGTGACAAACTCCTCACAAACTTCCTTTAAGCAGCCTTTTTCCTAAGGCTTTCTCTAGCACATCTTCAGGGAAACCTGGGTCAGCTAAGATGCAGCCCTCTCCTCGGAGCGTATTACCCAGGAGCTCACCAGCATTTTGTCTCCTCAGGGATCTTTTCCAAGCCTGACCCCGCCAAGATGTCCTACCCCGCTGCCCAGCTCGCCAGCTCGGTGCCCATGGTCCTCATCTGCGACAACATCCGGGATCCAGGAAACCTGGGCACGGTCCTGAGGTCTGCAGCTGGAGCAGGGTGCGAAAAAGTGCTGCTCACTAAAGGTAAGAGCCTTTCTCTGGGGGGAAAAAAGGCTTAGTTTAACAAATCAGAAATAGGCCAGGTGCTTGAAGTGCTCAGCAGTTACTGAGTGTTTGTCAGAGCTGCTGTACCGTCACTTTTTCTCCCCTCTGTCTCAGGATGTGTGGATCCGTGGGAGCCAAAGGTGCTTCGTGCAGGCATGGGAGCTCACTTTCGCATTCCCATCGTTGCCAACCTGGACTGGGAATCTGTCCCCAGCAACCTCCCTGCCACCGTCCAGGTCTGCGTGGCTGACCACAAAGACCCGGGCGCTCAGGCCGAGGCAGAGCCCGTGTCACAGGGAGCTGGCAGGCCCGGCTCCGCTTCTGGCAACCTGAAGGCTCCTGTAAAATCCAAACCTGGGGCTGCTCCTCCCGAACATGAGGACAGGGAGGGAACGGCGGGCGGCTGCACCCCTGAGCTCACCACACGGTATTACCACGAGAGCTGGATCCAGGCTCCAGCGGCAGTAGTGGTTGGCGGAGAGACCCACGGCCTGAGCCTGGGTGCGCTTCACCTGGCAGCCAGCACGGGTGGGAAGAGACTGGTGATCCCCATGGTGCCTGGCGTGGACAGCCTCAACTCTGCCGTAGCTGCTGCCATCATGCTGTTTGAAGGGAGGAGGCAGTTGCTGCAGAGGAACAAGCAGGAGGACAAAAGGCAGAAGGTCCCTGTAGGGGGCTGAACTGCTGAGACTTGGGTGCTGGAGCAGCATCTTTCCCCTTTAGCACTCCCCAGAGGAGTTAATAAAATAGCAGCTTGGTCTGTTTGCTTTGTAATAAATGAGTAAATTACGTCAATAAATAGCTCTGGCAGAGGGGGAGCCAGCCCCACTTGCTCCGTGCGAGTTTAAGTGAAACGTGAGCAGATTTGGGGCCCCATCTTACCTCTCTGTGTGCTGAGAGCAGGATGAGAGCTTGCCCTGTGCCTCCCCAGGGTGGCAGAGGGGTTAGAGCTGCGCTCCCACCAGCCCCACACATCTCCATCAGTGCCGGGATGCTGCTCCTCTCACCACCTCTGCACCGTGCCCACCGCTGCTCCGCTGCTTGTCGGGGGGCAGCAGGGCTGGCTGCAGCTGCTGTTTTGGGGTCAGGAAGGCTGCGTGGCGGCCGCCAGAGCAGATCCTGCCCATACTTACCCAAAGCCCGTGCCCTAACTGGTGCCAGGAGCCACGCACCGAGCCACAGAGTATCTTAGCTCCAGCACTGGTGCTACTGCCGGGAGGTGGCAGTGTCTGGCCCCACGCAGCCGCCTGTGCTCCGCAGCTGGGCCTCAGCGTGGATGAATTATGAATGAGGGACGGGAAGGGTGGGAAGGGGGAGCTGCGGGCACTGCTGTGAGCGTCCCTTGGAGGGGAACGAGGGTCGGGGTGCTGGGAAGGAGCCCCTGTGACCCCCCCTCACGGGTGCAGGAGGGGGTCTCCCCCTGGGCTGCACAATGCTCAGCTCCGCTGACAGCTGCGCGCCGATGGATGGCTCCTGTGGCAGCGCTGGCTGCCGCCTGTCCTGCTGTGCATTGAGAAAAGCCTCTGCACTGGCTGTGAGCTGCACAATGAGCTGGCTCTGCTGGCTCCAGTTTCCCGTTACCACGCTGAAATCATCGATGGCAGCTGCTCGAGAGACCTGCCGAGATTCAGCCTCCTCAAGCCCAAACCCTGGTAGCTGAGGGGCTGAGCAGGCATTAGCTCCAGACTGAAACTGCTCCAGCCCACCAATTTCATCTCCAGAGACCAGTTCCAGTTCTCTTCCCATCAAACTGACCCCAGATGACCCAGTTCTCAGGCGGAAAATTGCTGCTTCGCTCCAGCAGCTACCAGAGTGGCTGCGGCGGCGCTGCCCATCTGCGCTCACAGCCTCTCCGGGAGCCCCAACCACAATGTCCAGAGGGGAGTGAGCATGGGCTGGGTGCTCCCTGTCCAAAAAAAATATAAATCAGCTGCTGCCATGTGACCAAACAGTGCAGACAGCGCGGTGCTGCTGCAAGCCTCAACCCACAAACACACCGAGATTGCCCGCAGAGCAGCAGCAGCCCGCGGCGCTGCTGTGCACAGCGCAAGGCAGAAACTGCTCTGCACGCTCCCTTAACCCCAACATGGACGGCGTTCCTCAAAAATCCCCACCAACAGGTGGGGCAATTCAAGTTAATTCATCCCATCAGCCTGCCATGGGAGCCATGCTGCACTCCCAGCTCGGCCCCGCTGTTGCCGTTGCGCTCACCCCGGCTCCTGCCCATAGCTCGGCCCCATGCGGCCTCCCTGAGCTCTCCCTGCGCCACCAGGGGCTGCTGCTTCCCGAGCGCCCACGAGTTCATCACCAAACGCAAGAACCTGAAACACGCAGCACACAGCACGGTTTATCCGATCCCTGCCCTTCCGCACCGCCTGCCTTCCCCAGCTCCTGCCGGGGCGGGTCGTGCTCTATGGGCGATAAAAGGGCAGAGGCTGCGGGCCTGCCACTGCTGACAAACGAGCTGAAGGGAAACGCACGGCTCGCACAACGGCCACCATTCAGCACAGCTCCGGGACACCGCCCTGCCGCGGGACACCGAGGGGAGCGGTCCTGGGGGGCCAGGAGGCTGCACCCCCCTCCCCGTGCCTCCGGAACAGCGGCTCATGGGGACACGGAGGAGGCAGCGGCCTCGAGCGAAGGGCAGGTCCCTTGTGCTGGGCACCCCGCCCTCACCCCCACAGCAGGACGCGGCAGTCGGCACCTCGGAGGTCTCGGTTATTAGCTCAGTTTTATTACAAAGTTCCAATCACCATGTACAGTTTTTACAATGTCACTTTTCAGGGGCTGTGCTGCTAGGGACTGGGGAAGGATTTTTTTTTTGGTGTTTTTTCTTACTTTTTCTTCTTCTTTTTTTTTTCTTTTTCTTTTTTTAAAGAACAGCACCATTAATGTCAGGTTTGGGACACGCCTACGAAAAAACAGCTCAATCGACTAACATAGAAGGGCGGACAATTCATACCAGAGAGAAGGAGCGAGAGGGAGAGGGGACAGGGAGAGCACAAAGGGGAGACCACGGGGAGGCAAGGGCAGCCTGGTGGGGTTCCTCCTCCTGGCCCAGGGCAGGAGGGGGACATCCGTGTGCCACGGAGGGGTGGACTCCCCCTGACGCGCGTGGCCAACGCTTCGTAAGGCTGTCGGTGTGCGGGGTGGGAGTGGGAAAGCTACCCAGGAGGTTCTCACCCCAAGGAGGAAAAGCTCGGCTGCGCTGCGGTCTTTCAGAGGTTGTCAGCAGTTAAGACTTTGTCTTGGCCTCGTCAGGGCACCTTTACTTGAGCGGGAAGGAAAAGGGGGGCGAGGGACAATTTCCTTATTGCTTCCTTAAAGTAATTTAGTCAGCAGAGATCGTAGGAAAGGAAAGAAGTGGGAGAAGGAGAAAAAAAGAGCCCCGAGAACCCCATCCACTGCCTGATGCATATGTTGGGAAGAACACCATGCAAAAAAAGATTTGCCTGCTAGCTAGTGCCGTGTATAAAATAAGGATACGGTAACAGTTCTGGCCTGGTTATTAGAGAATATATCGCCATGAAGCACAAGCGAAGTCTCCAAACGCCAACGACTCCCTGCTGAAAGTGCATCTCAAGGAGTTTGCTTAGGAGAAGGATTCACTGCGTAGAACAAGGCACCACAAGAAGGTTGGATACTGGGTCGGGCGTGAGAACACGCTGGAGAATCCATGAGCGGCAGAAGAGAGACCTAGTTTTAAATAACGTCTGTGGGCGCAGAACCCCCCTTAGATGGGCTCGGGTTTTAGCTTGTCTGCTAGAAAGTCGCTGACGAAGGCTTCCACGATCTCCGGCGTGATCTCCTCCACATCCATCACGTACTTGGCCCTGGCCGACATGTCCAGGATGGTGAGCAGCGGCGCGGCCTCGGGCAGGTTGGTGTAATCCCGCAGGGAGTCGGTCATGTCGTCCTGGAGGCCAAAACGAGAGGCAGAGAGGAGCCATCAGCGGAGAGGCACCGGTCCCCTCAGCCACACTGATCCCTGCCACTGCCCAGAAAATGAACCCACAATCGCCCAGCGCTGTTTCTCACCCCTCCCTGGCCCCTTTCCTCCCCTCCTTCAGGCACCCCCTCACCCTCAGCCCCCAGCTGGCTGCCAGACCCCGACTCCAGAGGAGCTGGGGGCCACCACGGCCCCTGCCTCACCCCTCCCAGCAGCCCGCACAGGGCCTCGAGCGTGCACATGGGGCAAATCAGGAAACGGGAACAAAAATGCTGGGTTTGAGCCAACTGCGGGACTCCAAAAGCAGACCCATGAGGTCTGAGGGTACAAAGGACGGAGCACACCTGAGCAATGCACTCAGCACCGGCTGCCTTCACTGCAGCCACACGAATTGCAGCTCTCAACAAAGGGAAAAAACTCATTTGTCACCGCCGGGGCTGTGGAATTCAATCACCAGCGCTGGGGTGATTCATCTCCTGCAGCTGACACTGACCGCGGCAGAGGAATGGGGTCGACCCCACAACACGTGGCATTCGGAACCGGGCATTTTTCCGAGCTGTTTTCCAACAGCAGCGATGGAAATAAAACGAATCCAGAGGCAGCTGGTGGCTCTGCAGCGCGAGGCGGTGGCCGGCAGGGTGGTTCCTATCGCGCCTCCCCTTCTACTGCAGGGGTTTCTGGCGCAGGACCACGTGGCGGGGAAGGGAGAGCGGGGCCGGGCCTGGGACCTCGGTGCTGGGGCACTCGGCCGCCCCCGAATGCTTCCCACCTCTGGGGCCAGCCCGGAGCCGAGGTGTTGGGACGCCTCGCCCTTGATTTGATCGCTGCAAAGCAACTGAAATGTTTTAATCAATGCAAAACCGGCCCAGAAGGCGCCGGGAGAGGAATGGGAGGCGCCTGCTCCGGCCGTGGCCGGGCTGCTTTGTGCGCTGGGGCCGGCGGAGACCCGGGGCCAGCAGCCAGGGCTATTGAGGTGACGGATGAATGGGACGTGCCGGATGCTCCCCATTCTTCGTCCCCGCTGCCGCAGGGACGTCGGGAGCCGCATGAATAGCAGCAATGTTTCAGCTGCAGCCGGCGAGCGGGAGGAAAACGCTTCACAGGCTCTTGGGGGTGGGGGGGGGGCAGGTCCCGGACCCTCCCAAAGCAGCATTCCCAACAAGGGGCTTATTCAGGGGCACGGGGCCGAGCCGGGATGCTCGGAGACCCGTCACGGGAGCGGGAACACCCGAGTGGAGGGGGCCAAAGGGGCTGCGGGCAGCAGTGGTGGGGGCTCACCTCGCGGGGGGAGCCTGGGTGCGGCGTCGCAGCCCCTTTGTGCGCCGGGTGGCTGCGGGGAGCGCTCGCACTGCGGCGGTGACGTGAGCGGAGGCCGGCCGTGCGCGGCGGGTGAGCAGGCGCACAGCAGCTCAGCGGCTCCCACCTGCCTGGGCGCCGCAGGAGGGGAGCCAGGAGCTTTCTAGAGCCTTGCACAAAGCCTTTCGAGCGCTCAAGGCTGCAGCAGGGCAAAGGGCTGCACGGGAGACAAGAGCATCCCGTTCCCCTGAAGACCAACGGCAGACCCGCACATCGATACACGCACATCGTGGCCACCAACCCAGCAGCGTGGTGGCTCAGCACACTCCTCGTTCCACACGGGGACAGGCCTGAGAGGAGGGAGCACTGCCACAAAACACCCAGCACCAGGGCAGCCAAGCCCCAGGGCCTGCAGTTCTGCTCTCTGGGCAGCCCCTGGCTGTCCCCACAGGCAGTTTTGTCTGGTATCAGGCACAGAAACCAGCCCACCCCACGGGATGGGGGCTGCCTCCTGCTGCAGCCCGTCCTCCGCTGGCAGCAGGCGGGCACCAGCACGCTGCAGGATGCCCAAACCCGCCACGGGCCAGGCTCCCCCACACCCAGGGGCCACCCCATCAGCCAGGCGAGTGCACCCCGAGGTCCCTCCTCCTCCTCACCGGCCAGCCGGGATGAGGAAACCCCTCTCCAGCAACCCGGGAGGGCTCTGCCCTGGCAGCCTCTCCCCCTCCAGGCAGCCCGGGATGAGCCTGGCCCAGCTCCCGGCAGAGCCCACGCCGCCGGCTCACGCTGGCACCGCCGCGCTGACTTTGGGCAGCTGCCAACCCATTAGGGAAGAGGCTGGAGTGCCGGTCCCTTCCCGCTGCTCGGGGTGGCAAGAAAAGCAGCAGCACGGCAGCGAGGAGGGAAGCACGGCGGGACCAACCTGACCGCCAGCACGGACTGGAGGCAGAGCCCAGCCAGGTTTCCTGCCCGCACAGCCGGCACACGGAGCCCAGTATTTGAAGCGGCCACACGGGGCTGGGAGCTGCAGCGTGGGAGCTCGCTGCTCCTTCCTGCCTCCCAGGGCCTGTCCCTGCCTGTCCCTGATGGTGTTGAGGCTTTTCTGCCTCTGAACAAGTGCAGGAGTCAAAGTGCTGAGGGTGATCCACAGCAAAACCTGGGGAAGAGCCCCTCAGCTGCTTTAGTCCAGCACAGGCTGCACGGGGACTGAGCCAGGACTCAGCTCCAGCTTTGTTCCACGTCCCCGGCTGGTGGCAGTGGCTCCGTGCCTCAGTTTACCCACCTGGAGAGCAGGGACACCACCACCCAACCCAGCTCGGACCTGGCAGGAAGCACAGCAAGACTCCAGCCGAGCAGCTACCAAGAGGCCTGGCTCAGCAGCACAACTGCCAGAGTTTGCCCCATGTGTCCCGGCGGGGCAGGACGCAGCCCCGTGCTTGCAGGGAGCTCTCACTCTCTCCTGCCACTTACCTCGCCCGCCACAAAGAAGAGCAACGGTGCCTCCTCGTCTTTGGCTTTGTACTTGGCAATGATTTTTTCGGCTATGGGCTGGATCAGTTGTTTTGCTGCCTCCGACTCTCCGTCGTCCTCCGAATCTGCAGGGCACAGCCGTGGGGAGACGAAACAAAAGAGAGGACACAAAGAGGAGGTTAGGATCAAACGGATGCGAACAGGCCGGGGCGCAGGCAGCTCCATCCCAAGCAGCACCACAGAGGAAACAGGAGCCCGAATGCGTAACGCCAACTTCAAAGCCAAGCGGCTGTGTAGCAATTAGGGAGCCGCTGAAACGCACTTTTCATGTGAGACAGGGCAACATGTCACAGAGGAGCAGCTCCTGCTCCCAAATATTTTACCGCTCGCTCCCCTGGTGCTGCTGCTGGTGAAGCACAGGGACAAACAGGCGCAAAAATAAAAATAAAGAAGCTGGGCCGCAGCTTGAAAAGCATTGGGATGTTTTGAAGACCAAACGAACGAGCTGATCTGAGGCTGCCTGCCACCCCTGCCCGCCACCCACCATCTCTCCACCTTGGGACGGCTGCTCGGCGGCTTTGCTGCTTGAGCTTCCACGGCAGCAGCTCTGTGAAGGCAGCTTTGATTTGACAGAGGTAGAGTAGAAAGAGATGGAAACATCAATCAAACGCCAGCCACCACTGAAGTTCAAATACCGAGTCGGGAAGAGGAGAGACAGCGTCCTTGAACAGCACCTAGATGAAACGATTTCAATTTGGGGACAACTTTGAGCATTAAAAAAAAAATATAAAAATAATAATAAAAAGCAAGGAAAGGGCTCCCAGTCCCCTGGCAGCGTGCAGCTTGTGTGGGCCTCGATGGATCCAGCCGGCAGGCGCTGCCCACCAGCAGAGCTCTGCCTGAGCTTCCCTCCCTGGAGAAGGGGATGCCGAGGACGCCGCCCACTGCCTCCTGGGGTCTGTCCTGCGTGGGTGACAGTGATAAATGCTCGGAACCGTGGGCTTTATGCAGTGATTGATTTTTCTGCTAACAAATGCTGCTGGCTGCACTCCAGGCCAGCTCTCAGCGTTCTGGCTAACCTAGCCCCAAACTGTCCCGCGGCGGACGCACATCGCTGGTGATTTATTCCTGCCCGATGCTCGCCGAGCCTGCTGACACAGCCCCGACCTCACACGCGCTGCGCTCGGCGCATCCCAGCTCCCTCCCCAGGGCTTTGGGCTGCTGGGGGTGCTGCTGCCTGCAAAAGCTGGGTCCGGGCTACCCAGGCACCATCTGACCTCGGGCTTACGGCCTTAAAGCTCAGGTAGAAAACTGGCACAAAGGAGTGAGCTCCAAATGGAGCCTCCAGCCCCACGTCTCCAGTGCCTTGGTGCTGCACCAGCTCTGTCTGCCCGAGCACAGCAGCTTCCACCAAGGCTGAGCATCCTCTCAGAGCCGAGCGAGAGCTACTCTAGAGCCCTCTCCCAACAAGCTGTTTGCAGAAAGGTGATAGAAAAACTTCGCTCAGAGCAAGCTGAAAATAACCCCTCCCTTCCAGAGGCCTGCAGCCCCCATCAATCACACTCAGCGTGGCGAGCCAGTCCTCCCAGCTTGAGGAGAGTATTTTTGGCTCTGCGCTCGCATCCCCTGCTGGGTTCTACTGAATAAATAATCAGGGTCAAAAGGAAATCTGAAAGGGAAGATGGGAAAGAGTAAGAGCCACGTTATAAACGCTGCAGAAAAAGGGTTTTTTTTGCTAACAAAGGGTGTGTGAGGAAGCAGGACAAGCCCTGCCCGTGTCCCAGCAGCCCCCGCATCCCGGTGGGCAGGCTCAGGGGGATGCAGGCTCTGCAGCAAACCCCAGCGCACTCTGCACAGCGTTCCAGGGACAGATACGCTCTAAAAATCAGGGAAATTGCAGCTTCTTGTTGAGCGCCCGGAGCTCCCTTGCTGGCCGGGCCGCTCTGCCTGGAGCACACGCCATCAAAGCCAAAGCGCTGGCGGGATTTCACCAGCTGCTGCTGGAGGGAAGGGGCCGGGACAGCCCAGCTGTGCTCCAGATGAGCTCTAGGCCCACTTCCAACCACGGCTGAGCTTCATGGGTGGGTTAGCAGTGGCAGAGGGACACCAGCTTTCAAGGGGGAAGCCTGCTCTGTCCTGCAGCCAGCTCCCCACAGAGAGGGGATACCCAAAGAAGCAGCAGAGCCAGCATGCCGCCCTCTGCCACGGCCTTGCTCAGCCCAGGGATTCGAGTTCTGAGCTGTGGTTTCCAGCACAGAGCTGCAGTCCCTCCTGGAGGCACCTCCCAGCCCATCCCCTGCCTCCTCCGAAACATCCCCCCAGCCTGAGGTCTCAGCTCCAGGAAAGGCCCTCCTCATCCTGACCACCACCAGCGTATTTCCAGCGCTCTACAGCACTGCTTAGCGATCCCACCACAGCCACCACCGAAGCATCTTCTGTAACAGCTCCTCTCCGCTGCAAATTGCTGCTCCACCACATCCCTCAACACTGCAGGCTGGAGCTGCAGGAGAATTACGGACACGAGGCTGTGCCATGAGCATGGTTCCAGCAAATCCCTGTGAGCTGCATCTCTTACAGGCCAGGCTCTAGGAACGTCTCCCTCCTGAGTCCCTGGAGGGGACACAGCGAGCTGTCAAGCCCCCAGGTCACCCAGACCCTTCCCCGTCAGGACTTTGCTCCGTACCTACGAAGAGAACAAGGCAGGGCCCCTCATTCAGCTGCACAGCGTTGGAGTCCGTCAGCTCCAGCACGGGCTTGGGGTGCCAGGGGAACTCCCGGCACTCGACGTCGTTCAGCACCTCCACCCGGCCCTGCCGCGTGATCACCTCGCCCTGGGAGTCCAGCACGATGAGCGTCGGGATGCCTGTGATGGGAGGAAAACACGGGGTTAGTGCCAAAACAGTAATATGGGAATGAGAGGGTGCTGCCATCACAGCCCACGGGGTGGGAAGCAGGGTCCTGGGATCCTGTTTCTGTCCGAGAAGAACTCTGGAACTGAGGAGGCAGAGCAGGAAGCCGGGAGGCAGCCTCTGGCATCACCTGCCCTGTCCAAGTGCAGGGAGAGGTCACCGCTGCCTGACGCCGATGTCCCCGCATACAGACCGTGCTGACCCTGCCCAGAAGCACCAGGCAGAAAGCTCCCACATGCACGGCAGAGCTGGATAACCCCAGCTTTGAGACACAAAACTCACAGCAACACACACAAACCTTCTTGCAGGGCAGACTGCACGCAGCGGCGGCCAGGAAGCAGGGCGTGTTTGCTCCCAGCAGAAACCCCCACGTCTGAGCAGCTGGGAACTCCTTTGTGACCCCCCCACACCCCTTCCGACCCTCAGACATAATTGCCTGGACCTTTTCACAGCACACAGATGTGTCTGCCCAGCCACGGATGTTACATGGCTGGGACGCCGAACTGCACGTGGCGAGGCAGACACAGAGGCTACAGTTACCGACTGCACCCCTTCCGACACCAGTCCTCAGGCTGCGAGGAAGCACCACGCTGAGCAGGAACAAAACCAGGGAGCACCACCAGGCTCTGCTGGCACGGCTGACCCCAGCCTGACAAAAGGGGACGCAGAACCCATGGTACGGGGCTCATGGAAAGGGAATTTTGCTGTGGATAGAGCCCCGGTGCCCTGGCAGCACAAGGTTGCCAACCAGCATGGCAAAGCCAGCGAGCAAAGTGCCCAAGGCTGCCACCAGCTCCCAGGCACAGCTGGCAGGGAGGCACTTCTGTAACACATACACAGGTTAAAACGTTTCTCGGGAGAAAAACAACCACCACGGGCTATTAAACACAAAGACGCAGACCTCACCCCAGCTCTACAACCCCTGAGCTGCAGCCTGCCAGTGGCTAGTAGCAGGGGAAGGCAGACCCGGTGTCATTTGTGCTGCTCTTTCCCTCCCTGAGCCCCCAACAGAGAGCCCTGCTCTGATGACAGCTCCGGAGCCACTGGCTACCTCCCACACTGCAAATCCATTTTGCAGATAACCACTTCACCTTTTATTACTTTGGAGCTGGCTCCTAGGCTATGAGAAATGCCGTCCTGATGGGTTTGCACATTGTAGTTCCAGCCATGTTTGCACCAGCAGCTGCTCAGAGCACAGAAGACCCCATTACTGCAGCCCCCCAGGTGGCACAGGGACCACGCAGAGCTGCGCCCTTAGCCTAAAAAAGAGCCTGAGATCTTGGACAGAAAGCAGGCATCCAACAAATGGGTGTAGGTGTGCACCCGAACAGCAAGATTCAGGGTGTGTGCATACGTTCTGACTCCAGGAGACTTTGCTGAGCCTTCCCTGGCCATGCCACCAGCCCGCAGATGATGGCAGTGCCATGTCCCTGCCAGGGGACAGCGTGGGGACGGATGGAGGAATCTGAGATTCCCTCACACACTGCTGCCAGGCTGCAGATCGCTGGCACACAGCCAGACTCATCTGTTGTGGGACGGAGGTCCTGGGTTCCTTGCTTCTGCAACAGCAGCCCCTGGGAGAGGGAGGAACACATGCACTCTGCTTCATTTGGGAAAGAAAAAAGAAAAAAAAAAAAAAAGGCAGATAATCAGTTAAATATGCCCCTCCATACAAAGAGGGACAAGGCAGAGCTGCCACAGCCCTCCCAAGGATACCGAGGCTGTGCAGGATCCTCCAGGACCTGCTGGGTCTGGCACTGTGCAGGATGGGGCTGGGGGTGCCTGAGCACAACAGCCTTGCATTAAAACAAGCACCTGGAAACGCAGCCAGGGTGGGTGTGGGAAGAGGAAAGAAGAGGAGAGGAAGGGCTCCCAGCAGTCACTAATGGATTTTTTTTTCTTCCTGGGATTACTGCAATTTGGTTGCAGTGGGCGTAGCGTTCATTCATCCTGCCTGGCTGCAGCAGGCGTCTTAAGAATGGTCTTCCAGGAAGTTTTAAGCACATATTTTAGTGCTACAAAAACACAGCAAAAGCATGGGCCGGTTCTGCTTTTAATCCTGCCTGAAAGGAGCCCTGTGCTGCCTCCCTCCAGGAGCTCTCACCCAGCCAGACCGGGTTCTCCCCTCTGCAATGCCTGGGCAAGCATTTCATGCAGAACAACACCTGCAAGTGTCAGTGTGAGCCTGGCTGAGGCGAGGGGCTGAGCTGGGCACACCGAGGCAGCGGCACAGGGCTGGGGTTTGCAAACATGGGGCTCATTTTTGGAACCAGCTGGATTTTGCTCGACAAGCCCGTGTTTGTCTCAAGGGAAACAGATGTTCTGTGGACCTGCTCAGAACCATCGCTTTTCAAATCAGGACGGGCAGCAGCAGTGCCCTAAGGATGCCCAGGTCCAGCTGTTTGCCTAAAAGGGATGCTTTGAGAGTGAGATTTAGCACAAGGCACCTACTGCCAGCCAGCCAGGCTGGCACCACGCAGTGGGGACACCAGCTGGTGGCTGTCCCATCTGATACCACCCCGAGAAGGCTTTCAGGATGCACAGCCACAGTTGTGACAAGTCCCCACAACGTGGCTCCCGGCTCCAGGGAATGAATAATGTGGCATTTCAGTGGGATGCTGCTCTCAGGACGTGCCTGGCCTTTACATGGAATGCCTGGGTTTGCATTAACAGAGCTGTCGGCTGTCCCTGGCCTGCATTAGGCTGCCCCAGGCACCCCCAGACTGCAGGAGTGGCACTGAAAGTCAACAGGAGTGGCTCACGCTGGTGACTTCATCTGGAAAACACCGAGGAGACAAAAAAACATCCCGAAAGGAAGGAAGAGGGAGACAATTTGATATCAGGCCCCGAGAGACAGGGGTCAAGCGGCCAGCGTTACTGCCAGGCTCTGCTGTCAGATCCTCGTCACTCGGTCTTCGACCCAATCGCTATCAGGCATCACCTCCTCCACCCAGCAACAGCCTCCCGATCACAGTCAGCAAACTGAGGCAGCTCAAATCCTCTCACCCTCACCTCTCAGCCTGAAGATTAATTTTGAAAACCACATTTGTTAGAAACACTCCACCAAACTGTTTTCTGTGCGGGAGAAACCAGCGTGCTCCCCCCTGCAGCTACTGCCAGCTCCCAGCACTGCGCTCCTGTGTTTGTACAACAGTGGGTTACTCACGAGCCCTCTGAATTCGAGGCATTTCTCTAGGAAATACACGGACGTCTGTCTGTCCTGGCCTGCCTGCAGGTCCGGGCGAGCAGCTGCATTCCCCTCATTCCAGCCCAGACAGCGCCGCTCACATTCCTCCCCCTGCGCGGGGCTGCGCGCGCCGGGTTAGCAGCGAGAGCCGCGCAGGAGCAGCGTGATGGCTGGGCTTGCAAATCCTAAGGGTATGCCAAGAAAGCGATTTTCTATCACAGAAAGGCTTATTCATTACCTGCTGGTATTCCAAACAGCTCCAAGGCAGGGAGAGGTTAAACAGACTGGGAGGAATTGGGAAATCTCACACCGGCCCTATCCTGCAAGGCACGAAGTATCACAAAATACCACTGCAGCCAAGACAAGCACATGACGATCAGCATCCCGCATGATTCGGATCCTTATCCTTTTTTAACTCCTACCCCTTTCCCAAACGCAAATACAAAACTCACCCAGAAAACAAAACTCTAAGATAAATCATCTCGGTTTAACGTGTTTGGGAAATGCCAGTAACACACCAGAAAACTTGGGGCTGATTTTGTGATTTTCCCTCTGTTAGGAGACGGGGGCCGTGCTGGATCCATGCGTTTCACCTTTTCCCTGGCACCAGAAGCTCTCCACGAAGTTCCGGACTCCTTTCTGGCCCGGTGTGGTGAAGGCTGAGGCTGCTGCAATGCTTCTGCCCCTGCTGCCATAGTCGCCGAGCATTTCCCGAGCACTGCTGAGCACTCTCCTGCCTTCCCAGGCTCCGTCCTTAAACACCTCATCCACACCTGCTAATCCTGGTGTTCCCCCCTCCCTCCTCACCCACAGCCACCACTGTTATTTCAGTGCCTTTTGGGGGCTCCGCTAATTGCCGTGAGCCCTAACTCACGAATTTCCTCATCAAGAAGCATCGCGGATCAGACACTCTGCCATGAATATTGTATAAGCTTTGGATGAGAATTAGCATCGACGGGCTCCATTTGACTTTATGCATCAGAAAATGGATTTGGCTCTCCTGGGGCTAGCGTTTTACGAAAACACAGGGGCCAAATGATTTGTTACTGAACCTGGCAACACATTTATTTATTTATATATTAAAACCCATATCCGACATGGAAATCTCATCTGCATTAAGTCTGTTGGCTGAGCAATGTAAATCGCCATGAGCAAAATGCTCAGAGAATACACCACCGGGTTTTATTGCTGTTTTTTCACCTCTTTAGAAGAAAGCTCCAGAAACCCGGTACAGGAAACCTCTCCTGGCAGTGACTTCCCAGTCGGGCTGTGGAGCGGCCGGCGGGTGCCTGGAACAGAGCCCAGGGCAGGGGTGAAACAAGGGGTTTCTGAAGTTCCCCCGAGCAACTGCAAATCCCACAGAGCTGCAGTGGAGCCCACAGGAAACTTTCATGAGCCCCAAATCTCTCCTAGGACACACAACATGGGGCAATCCCCACCTGAGCACAGCATTTGTTACCGCTCCCTGTCCCGCAGGGAGAGGAAGGGGACTTGACCTACGGCGGGCACCACGCAGCCCAGGAGCAGCACACACAATGGAGAATTATTTCCAAGCAGCCACGACACAAGAAACGGCTCTCTCTCAAGACAGTGCTGCACCCAGCAGCAATTTAATATAGGTGGGTAAGGCACAGCCCTCTGACTGCACTGGGGTTATGAATAGAGGCATTCAAGCAAACCCAAATAAAGGCCAATAACTCAACTTACATCTTACACTGAGTTTTTGAATGCTGTAGGGGCCAACAGAGGACTAAACCAACACGAGGTCTGACCGTCCTGCTGCCTTCCCCGCTCAGCAGCTTAGCGCTGTGCAGGAAGACAAGTTCTTTTGTTGTCCCAGCTCCCGGAAAAGCTCCGGCAGCCTTACAAAAATGAGAGGAAAACCCACCCTGCAGGCACAACCCAAAGCACGTGCTCCTGAGCAGAGGAAGGGAGCTCCTGCAGCAGGGAAGGCAGGGCTGCACGGACACGCAGCGCGAGGACCGAGAACAAAGGCAGCTCCGGGGAGCAGCGCGGCGTTGTCCAAGTTTCGCAGGAAGCAGGGAAATCCAAGCAGGCACTCGAAGAGCAAAACCAGAAGCACAGCAACAAATAAACCGAGGGATGCTGGAGGTGAACAGTAGCGTTTTTAAGTTTTACTGGAGATTCAGGAAAAAGACAAAGTTAGCGCGGCCATTAAAAAGACAGCAGAGAGGAACTGCAGGAAGTTGTTTCTTTGCACCAGACAAAGATGAGCAGAGCTGAGATCAGTAACACCGACCTGAAAACCCAGCGCTGTGTGAAACCACCAGGATGGTCACTGGGACATTTCTCAGGTGACACGCTGCTGCTGGCACGGAGTTGCAGCTCCACAGGGGGCACTCAGAGGTGCAGTTACAGAGGGCTTAGAGGACGTTGGGCAGCATGAGAGCCATCCCTTTGAGGAGAGGCAGCTCCGATTGCATGCAGCTGATTTTTCATTTAGGTGGAATAACCACCAGGGGTGATGAGACGAGCCCGTGCCATCTAGGTCTGCTTGCAGAAAGCTCTGGACACGGCCAGCGTGGCAGCCTGCTGCGACAGCCCAAACTGCAAACGGACAGGCACCTGCCTGCCGCTGCGCTCCCACCATCACTCCTAAGTCAGCAGAGGATGAGGAGTCAATGCCTGTGCAGGATGAACAACAACCCAGTGCCCCAGGAAGCAGCACGAGGGTTCCCCCCAAGCCTCTCTCCCTCCTCTCCCACTGCACAGGGTAGGAACCGGTCCCCTTCAGTGTTTCAAAGTGACTCTGTGCATCGTGCTTTGTGCTTTGTCCTTGTGGAGAGGTTCCTACTGCATGGGAAAATCATGACAATGAAGCGGGGCTTGCAGTCAAACATGCCCAGATCCCAGGGTCAGTGTCCCTGGAAAAGCACCCCTGCCGTGCAGAACCAGAGGGGTAATATGGGAGCTGTGCCTGCGAGAAGGGATCAGGGCACAGGGGAATAGCAAATATTTACATTTTCAGGTCAGCACACAACAAAGAGAGACATTTAAGGAGACAGCGGCTGGAGTTAAAGGGAAAGCTGTTGTCACCGTTTCCCTGACTACAGCACACTCAGTGCTGAAGTATCCGTGTCTGGACACCTTATTTACAGAAAGTCCCAGTGAAACTGGCAGCAGTCCTGCAGAGCTCAGCCGAAACCCGGCACTGGAGAGGTTTGTGAGCGGGCCGGGAAAAAGACAGATGGATTTGGAAAGCTTTTGCCCCACGGGAAGGTAATTAAGAAGCAAACTGATGGCTATTTAAAGCTACCTAACAGTTATTCTTGGTTTGAGGTCAGAGAACAGAGCACAGCGATGGCACCTGAGCTCACCCGAGAAGGGGGGTTTGGGGGGGGTTCCAAGGAGGATTATTTCCCCTGCCCACTGGGTTTCAGCCAAAAGCTCATATCAGCAGAACTACCCCAGTTAAGTCAACATGGGTGAATAACCTGATCTAAACACTCTCAAGGGTTTGGTCACTCTGGGACCCTTCTGCTGAGGAGGCTTCGCAAAAGCAACACAGGCAAATACAGAAGGGTGGGACCACCAGGAGGGTCCCCAGGCCCTGGGGCACCTTTGGCAACACTCTGCTCCTCTGCCCCCCCTCACCAATGTTTCCCTGAAACATTTGAGAAGCACACAAACTGCAGCAAGACCAGCAGCTCTTTATCTTCCAGTCCCTGAACCACGGGTAGAAACTCTGTGTATAGATGGAAGGCTTCCTCAACAGCTATTTACCTCGCATGTCTCTGCTGTGCAGCTTGTGAACAACGCACTGGTCCCCAGGAGGGCTGCTGGGAGCTTTTATCATATTCAGGACACTTTGAAAACACCCAGACAGAGCAAGCCTCTCCCCTGCCCCTCCGAGCAGCCGAGGCTGCTGGATTCTGGCACTGACACATACAGTAAAGGCAAAGCCATGGTTTACATCAAACATGCGCTCTTCTGTAATTCATGTTACTAACATAAACCAGATGCCATCTTCCTCAGCCTCTGCAGAGAATGATCGCCTGCCTTTACATTACATAAAACAGCAAGAAAATGAAATTTAAACCTTCAAGAAAAAGCAAAATAAATAACTCAGTAATTAGGCAAAAAACATCCAAGCCAAAAACAGCTTCCAAGTTTCCAGGAAGAATTAGGTTGTTTATGGAAGTCCTGTTTCAACTAACAGCCTGCCTGGCAGGTGGTAGGAATGTGAGTTTGTGGAGAGCAGAAACATGAGGCAGCTCTGCCTGGGGCACTGTGCTTTGCTCTGTTTTCTTGTTTTAGTTAAACAAGAGGAGACATCACAAATATTCAACAAAAGCAGCAGAAAGGAGAGCCGCGGGGGCCTTTCCTACCTTGTATGCCGTAGAGTCGATTCAGGCGCGATCGTCTGGCCTCATCAGCATACGGGACAGCTACCCAGGGCATCTCGCTGAAATACTGCTTGAAGGAGTCCTCTGACCTGTGCAACGGGAACAGCACAGGGGATCCTGAGTGCAGCCCCTCTCCCTGCCACGCTACTTTCCCTTTTCCTCGTTAAAAACCTGGCCAGCAAGGGCCTTGCTCCATTTCATCAAACCCACCAGGCGAGGGCTGCTAGGAGGCATAAACCTGGGGAAAGCCAGACTAAAAGCCCTCAGTCCCTCACAAAGGGGTCTGCACTGCATTTTTTTTTTCTGATATTTCAAACCCTCCAAGACTGGTTGCCTTGGGGCAGTCAGCTCTGCACTTACTGCATTACCTGTCTGCACTAACGAAGAGGATCTCAAACTTCTGGCCCGCCTCCTTGATTTTCCGGTAGGACTCCACCAGGACCCTTGTGAGGCTTCGGCAGGGTGGGCACTGCAAAACAACACGCACGTGAGGACGCTGTCTCCCACCTCGTTCACGGGGCCTGGCTCGCACCCCAGCACGTCTAGACAAGTTTCAGGCCATCCCCCTGAAAGCCAGACACGATCTCTTCTCTACTGGAGCCAGGAAGCAGCCTTGAAAGCGGCTGGTGCTTATGGTAAGAGGTCACTGACTGCTTAAATTGCCAAGGAAACCTCTCCCAGTTTTAAAATCTAAAAATTCTTCCCCTTCTGAAGGGTCAGCTGAGGGTGACCTGCAATTGCAGTGCTGCTGGCTTCTCCCAGAAGGACCAGGACATCTTAACTGCTTAAACACCGGCAGGACCAAGGTCTTCACCCTCCTGCAGAGCTTGGCAGGGGCTGCACACCTTGCCTGAGGGCTGCAGAAGGGACGCCTGGAGCTCCAAGTCTGCCCTGAGGTCATTGCAGTTGCCCTGCAGAGCACAAACCACTCACCCAGTGCGCAGAGAAGTAGACCCCAACGTGAGAGCCCTCCAGGGCGCTGCTGTCTAGTGTCTGGCCGTTGTTCCTTAGCAGAGGCCCGGCAACAACTTCACTGAAGGGTTTTGGCCCCCAGGGGAACTCCAGACCTAGAGGAGGTTGGGATTAGGGGTTGAAAAAACAAAAACAAATTAAAAAAAAAAAAAAGCAAGATACACCCGGAGCATTTACAGTTTCAAAAAGTTCCACTTAAAAAAAAAACATTCTGCCTTCTAAAAGATATGTGGGGTGCTAGCTGAGGCATCCTGCTGAGGTCCATCCCCACCCGAGGGGGATGCAGAGCTGCTCAGCTCCCTGGGCACCACCAGGGCCGTGCCCCAAGCTCAGCATTACAGCCAGGGCCACCTCCTTTTCACAGGGACCTGCATCCTGGCCCAAGACTTCTGCTTGATGAAGCCAGCTCTGGTTCTGTGCCCGATAATGCATCTTTGCCTTATCCACGGTGTTTGTTTTAATAACAGGGGCAAGGTGGTACGTGCTCAGGAATGCAGTCAGACTGTTTGCCCCTTCCAGATAAAGCTGCTTTGCCGATTCCAGGCCTCACACCCACCCTGCCTCCCGACCAGCTGCCTTTCCACGCTAACAGGGAAGCAGATGGTGCAGGACACATCCCCGCAGCCCTAATTCCTCTGTATTTAGGGCTTTAATCGTATCAATTACCCGTGTCACTGGGCTGTTTTCTGAAGTTGGACACAGGGACCTGTAGAAACGATGGCTGTCATGTGAAATCACACGTTTGAAGGGCCAGGTTAACAGCTGAACGTCAGGCTTGCAGAATGTGGGAGTGAGGACACACGTCCTGCACATCTGATGCACATTTTTGCAAATTTGAAGAAGACGGATTCAATGTGAACTCCCAACACACCTTCACAAACTGAGAATGGTGGCGTTTTTCTGTCTCGTTTGTAAATAATGGGGAATTCATTACCCTACCAAAGCTCTGTTGTCAGTGATAAGCACCCACCCCGTATTTTGGAAAGATTTGGCTCCCAAGGTACGGGAAGTCTGGGCCCTCGGTCTGTCTAGCCATGTGCCTCCATCACGGAAAATCTAAACTTCATGTTTCACTTAGGCTAACTTTTTCCTCATTAGCACTTCAGACAAAATTCCTGGAGGGAAGTCTTTGTTCTCTTCAACAAGCAAAACCAAAACACAAGATCTGGCAGGAACGATGCAGAAAATATTACACTGAAAATAATACAGTGCCTTGATTAGTCAAGTATGACAATAGTTGTTTGTTTCCTTTTTTTTTCTTTTTCTTTTTTTTTGTTTCTTTTTAAACCTCCAAGGCAATTCAGAATGAACCGAAATAGCAAGGCAATCGCGTGCCAGTGTCTCCAGGGCACACAGGACTCCAGGTCTTACCTTCTGGGTCATCTCGGATTACCAGGAGGCCGTTCCTGCAAACCACCTTCCCGGTGGAAGCATCGATAAATATCAGGGAAGGAATGTTGGAGACTCTGTACTTGTTCCACAGCTTCAGCTGCAAAACAGATCAGGAAGAGAGAAAAAAGATGAGCTTGGCAGCACGAACAGGAAGATCTCGGGGCATTAGCATCTTTCAGACAAGAGGTCAGAGGTAAGCAAAGAGATGGAGCTGACGCTTCAGCAGGGTATTTGGAAGCGTCTCTCCGTGGCCCCTGGCACAGCCTGTCCTTCCAGCTCCTGCAGAGCCGTGCCCCATCCTGCCCCTCTGCACCGCAGGCTGGGTGAAAAGCGCCGGGAGCCACGACCACGTCGTTTCCATTCTGCTGCAGACTCGCACAGGGGCGTAGGTGAAGGGCTTCTCCTCCGACCACATCTGCCTCTCTTTGCAAGTAAAATGGGGCTAATGCTTCCCAGCCCTGCTCTGTACTTTGAGGTCTTTGTTTAGAAGACATGGTAAGCACAAATGCTTTTAATGCCACTGCTCTGAAGTAATTTGTAACGCTTCCCTGGCTGCTTCCTCCTCTCCCATTTCGATGTTCATTAAACAAACTTCACAATCCCTGCCAAGACACAGCCACGCTCAAAACAAGGCCAAAACACAGAAACACGACTCTTCTGCAACTGGGGCTTCCCAGTTTTGTTCCTGGGAGCTGCTTAATAGGTCTGGCATCAGCCTGGGGGCTGCACGGCACAGCTCACCCGTAACACACTGCCAGCCGCCCCGCGGCCCTCCGCCGGCCACGAACAAAAGCCCTGCATGCGGCTACGGCCACGTGCTGCATGTCCTGGGCTAGAGTTTGCTGTTTCCTGGTCATTTTGGCTGAGCAGTGAACTATCAAAACTCTTGAATAAAACCAAACCATAGCACGGTGCCCGAGGGGAAGGAAATGAACCGCTGCCTTTCCCTGGTCGCTGCCTCCAGCTTCCAAACAGAGGCAACCCCACTACTTCTTAAGATATGAATGATTTGGGGGAACAAGGGATGTGAGCTCATGAAAGGGATGCAGCGTTCAGGCAAAGCAACCTGACCTCTCTGCACTCTCTCCAGAGATATGGTGAAGGGGATAAGTTGCACCCACATTTAGTTTCGATGGCATTATATTAAATACTTTTTTCAACATCTTTTTATAAAAGACACCTGAGTGAGTTACAAGAGTTCACCTACTTCCAATGCGGTGTACTCAAAATCCTCCTGGGTCTAAAGGAAAGCGTTAGCACTGATCTAGGAAGACGCAATTGATCTCCATCTACTAGGACCTGGAGAAAGACAGGGTTTTGTGCTCAACCCACCAGCATTAGGTTTCTGACAGACACATTTCTTGGGACATATCAACTCATTCATAATGCTGATTCACAAACCAAACGGCCCTGGGCATGAAAAAAAGAACAAAATCAGACTAAATGCAAAACAGCCCCCTTGCACCGAGTGTGGTCAAACCACAGAAGGTAAACCCCAGTTCTGTGAAGTTTAAAGGGTGGGGAAAAGCTCTTTATAAGGATCACAAGCACTTACGAGGGTGCTGCAAACAAAGGGGAAATTACAGCTAGCAATTGGATAGTTCTCCTTAAATAGTTGCTTACATTTCACTTCATTTCGCCAAGCCCTTTGTATATGGAAAGCAGCTCCCCGTAGGGCACCGCGGCGTCTTGTAGCAGCTCAGCTTGGCTGAGGGAGCCAGCAAGGACTACACATCGCAGCCAAACAGGCAGCATCAGCTCACTGCCTCGAAGGAACGGGGCTGGGGCAGCGCAGACCAGAGGATAAAAGGTTTTACCTTGCATCTGCACAAAAGCCATGACTATTGCATGTCTCTCAACACCACCACGCAGCAATCCCAGGCCACCCCAAGCCTCAATGCAGAGATCCAGGAGGTTGGAGCACTTCAGGTTGCTAAAAAGCACCGTGCTGATTCTCAGAGATCATCCCCTTGAAGAAAGGCACTCAGCTGCTGATACTGCCGGGGCTGTCACTTACACCATCACACGACACGGGTGAACAAACACGGCAATTGCCTGCATGACAACCTGAATCGGGTTGCCATTTTAAGGCCGGTTCTAAAAGGCATGAATTACAAATTCGTGGTCTTGAAGCACAAACCATATTAATTTTGATGTCTCTATCAGAAAGCACATGAATGCGCTGTTTAAAGGCAGAGCAGTTCGACTCGATGACTCTCCTGTGCATTAGGAAAGCTGATTGGAAATGAGAAACGCATGCACCGAAGAACGAGCGCCAAGATCCACCACCAGTCCCGCAGCGAGGGCCCCTTCCTCCAGGCTCGGCTTTCCAAAGTGCATCAGGCACTACTGAGGAGCGAGCCTCCTGTTCCTGCATTTAGATGCCTTAGACAACAAAAAGCCAGCAAGCTTCTTACAAGAGACCCTTTAGCTGGGCTTTTGGATAAAGCAACCCTGGATACCTCCCTCAAGGATTGCCACACCAAGCCGCTCTTTTGTGGTCAAGCTGCAGCTTCCAACAAAGACAACCAACCTCCAGGTAAAGCCTCTGAACAAAAGGACCACCTCTCAGTAAGTTACTCGACCAGTCAGGTGTCCTCGGAGCACAAAGCCGAGGATTTTCACTCACGCAGTCTGGAAAGGAGCCTGAGCTCCCGCTCGGTGGAAATGCCAGGATTGCATCTGCGGTGTCAGCTGGCCATGGCGCTGTGCTGAAAGATGACAACGACTGTGAGATGTTACGTACTAAGAAAACCAACCACGACCTGAACTCCTCAGCACCAGCCGAGGCATCAGCAAAGCTTGGGGTGCAAGGGGCAAGCGAGACGTGAGGCCAACGCTTGGGCGCACCTCTGTACAGTCACCACACGGCGCTTGGCAAGGTCCTGCTCAACACCCGGCCAAGTTCTCAAGGTGGCACACGGGAAGGGAGGAATCCGGCCACTCTCCAAGCACCACAAAGGATGCCAGCGATGCTCGAGAAGGCGAGCCCAAGAGAAAAAAGGCAGGGGCTGTGCAGGTACCTGAGCAAACGCACGCAGACGCGCACCTCTCCGAGGACCGCATGTCGGGCTAGGCGTGGGATGTGCAACACAAATTAGGACTCGCTCTGAAACCACAGGAAGATCAGATGATAGCTCGGGCAGCAGAGCTGAGTGCTGCCTCAGCAACTTTTCAAAGCTGTTTTTCCTGTCTTGAAGAGGATGACATAGAAAATAACACACTCCACACTCAGAGGATTTGATCATCCATTTAAAGAGGGGATCTCTGCTCTGCTTCCCAACAGCTGTTGCAAATCTGCGGGATCAAGCCAAAGCTAACACAGATGTGGAAATAATCTGCAGACTATTCAGCCCCAAATCAGCTGATCCTCTCCAAGTCCTCTTCAGTCCTGATCATGGTGCATGCCTGCTGAATTCGACACTCAACCCCAACCGCCTGCTGGAGAAGGAGTGGGGAAACACAGCCCCTCTCATGATGCCATGTAGGCTGATTGGCTTTACAGAAACCGATCTGGCTCCTGTGCAGGTGGTTAAGTCAAGCAGTCCAGTGGAAAAAACAGAGTCACCAGATTCCTCTGGTAACCTTATCCATAACGCAAAGCATCGCCGCGCCGTGCTGGAGGAGCTGGAAACCACAGCCCTGGGTTTCTCTGCGACTCCATCCACAAGCAGCTGCGAAAGGCTTTAGAATAACCATTTGTTACTTGAGGTCAGAGGGTCCTAACCACCTGGGACCTGAGAAGTGATGTTACCAGCTCCATTACATCCCGTCACCTCCAGCAGGTGACAGGCAGTCACGGACCACAGGCACTACAGCAGCACAAAGCATCCGCACTGGTTGTGAGCAGCTCTACACATCTGAGCCAACTGCTGCATCCCTGGAGGACTTGGAAACGCCTCACCGTGAGGCACATTTCAGTAATTTTTCCAAATAAAGGTGTCAAACTGGAGGCCACCCCCCCAGCAAACCACTGTTTTCTGTGCACAGCAGAAGACCGGCTGGAATCCGGCCGGGGCAGATGAAATCCCCTCCTGCTCAGCGCGCTGCTGGGAAAGGGAACCCCTTCTCCTAACAGCTGCGGGTCGCTATTTCTGGGCGTGCTGATTGATTTATCAGCCCTGGTCGCATTAACTTATGAGCATAAATCCTGAGCTGTAGCGGTTAACACTGGCAAAGATAAAACACAACTGTTGGGAGTGCGGCCGGGGGGAGCGGGACGCAGCCGTTGCTGTCACGGGAGGTTTGCTCGCCAGCGGCCGCCCCCCTGGGAGCTGCATTTCTGTGTGAAGTGGGACTGCACCAGACGCCACCCCTCCATCCTCAAGTGAGGGATTCCAGAGGTACCTGCCCGTGCCAGCAGCAAGGGAAGCATTCCTTCTGCACGTTTTGCAACCCTCCTGCAGCTCTTTATTTCTTGCAGATACCGTGACTGATCCTGTTCTGATTCCCCCCCCGTCCTCCCTCAGTGCAGGGCACGGCAGCCCCATGACAAACACACAGAGGCAAGGTGCACGAAGCTCCCGTGGCCAACAAAAATAACCAGCAAAGCTGCTTCAGCAGGGGAAAATGAGGGAGGCCACAAACCGCCAGGACCTGCACCGCCCTGCTCTCCTGGCCCCGCGCCGCGGGGACCCCTCTGTCCTCGCTCGCTCCCCGTGTTAAATCGCAGCTTTCACAGCGGCCTGACAGGGCTTACAAGTGCCAGGGGCCACCCAGGCTCTGCGAAAAGCAGGCACAGGGCCGTACAACAACAGGCTGCTCCCTCGCCCCGTGGGTTTAAATCCAGTTAACGCCTGTCCTGGCGATTCGGGCTGAGCTGAGGAGAAGGAGGAGAAGGCCTCCCCTCCACGCCGCCCTCATCTCCTGCAACAGGAGCGGGGCACAGCGAGGGAGCCAAACCCAGGCGAATACAGGGGGGAGTTTGGGGGCAGATGGTGCCTGCAAGGTCTGACCTTGTGCAGGAGACCGAGGGAGCAGGCTCGAGGTAAATTCCTGTCTGTTGTGCTGCCGCTTCTCTCTGAACGGAAATTAAAGCCTAATTACAAAACACAATGGTGAGAGAGATGCTGGCTCCGTTAATCAGCTGAGGAGGGAGGATTTGGAGTCGCAGTAAATGTGATTGCTGTGAACAACCTGTCACACGTGCTTCCCCCCAATGGCCGTGTCCCAACTGCCTGAGCTGTACAAGACAAAACCCAAAACGAAGCCCCACGGGCCACTTGTCACAGCCACCTCCCTCCTTGCTGTGGGGCTGACCCAGCCCCATGGGCCTGGGCCCCCCGCAGGCTCCACAAAGCCCGGCACCGCCACGCTTTTGGCCGGGGCTTTTGTTCTGCCAAATGCTTTGGAGGCTGAAGCAGAAGGAAACCCTCTCAGTAGGGTTTTCTGGCAGAGCCCCTGCCAGCGGAGGACTGCTCTTTATGTATTTCCAAGGAGCTCCGCAGCCAAAGTCCTCAAACGAGGGGACCGGGGCCAGCACAGTCCCTGCTCCCATGACGCCATTTCCCTCCCTTATCACCCCTCTCCCAGTCACGCTGTGCACCAGCACCACTGGTACCAGTAAGGGGAATGGGTACAGGGGTGCACAGGCTCTGTTCCCACCACAGCCCTGTCAGCCTCATCCCACAGCCAAGTGCTTTTCTTTCTCCATATTAAATCCCATTAGGATTTGCACCACGACTCCACCCGGACCCCTCTGTCCCCCTGCTGTCCCCCACCAAGGTGACAGCACCTTTATTCTCCTCATGAAGTGCCCCAATTTACCGCTCCTTGCGATTAAAAGGATTAAGCAGGCAAGGCAACCGCGAGCTGAGCATTTGATTTCGGGGCAGAAAAGCATACGGCTGCCAGGCCCTGGCGCGCACGCCAGACTCGGAGCGCAAGCTGCCTTATTTCCTCCTGACACACATTCAGGCTGACAGACTGGATCTTCCGCAACCCACATCTGATATGAAAACATTTAATTTGAGCAGGACTTAAGGGTGGTTAACATGATCTATGGCGAGCAGAGCCCCGGGGCCTGGCGCAGGAGGCGGGCCTGCCTCACGTGTGCTGGGCTGGCGGCTCCACTGCAGCCGAGGATCGGGGCAAAGCCGCGTCTGTCAAAGCACAGGCAGCAAAACACACAGGGGGATGCTACAGACAAAGCTGGTCTATCAGTGATACTGAATATGTCCTTTATAAAGCTCTTTTTTTCCAGGTGATCCTCAGTCGTTTTGAACAGACGGAAGATGACGCAGAAGCTAGGGACAGTCACAGCCAGCACTAGGAAATAAACCTCCACGCATTCCCAAGAAATGCCCTTTTTTCTCCATGTGCATGATTCAGTTTACCTCTTAAAAGGACATTTGTATGTAAGCATCTCGAGACACTTTATAAACCATCCCGCAGTTCTGCTTTGGGTTAAGTAACTTCTCCTTTCCCGCAGGACAACAGGCCTGGGGCTCGAGCAGAAACCCACAGCAGAGATGGGTGCAGGACCCAGGCCTGTCAGTCCCTGTAACCCACCTCGTTCAGGGTCTTCAGGGAAGTCCCAGCACAGTTTTCAAGCAGCTCACCCGATGCAAGTCCCCTCCACACCCAGGTGTGCGGCACGTAGGCACCGCACCGCTTCAGGGACTGCAGATACACCCCGAAGGGAAGCACCAGCATCGTTTCTGGCATTTACCAATACCAGCTAGCAGCCACAAAATCAAAACCCGGCTGAGGATGAAGACCAAGCCACCTGTCACCCCTTCCAAAGCCATGTGCCAGGACTGGAACCCAAAGGGTCCGCGTGTCGCCGCTTTATGGGAGGCAGCTGCTGGTAAAGCCCCACTCTGCCTGCACTTTGTCATCCCCTTACCGGAGCTCTGGAGGTAAGGCAGCAAGACAAACACATAAAGAGCAGTGAGGATGGAGGGAGTTCAAGTGTTTGTGGGAAAAATTCAAGACACATGTAGAAGTGTATCATACATGGCCCCTATAAATTATGCCCGCAAATGACTACCACTGAGTAAGAAACAGCTATGTAAACACTAAGGTAATAAGAAAAAATAATAATTTTTCTCTCTCTATGGGGAAGGAATATTTTTCCATCCATTTAGAGGAAAGGCAAGAAGTGGGGTGGTAGTTTGGGACGTCGAATCGAAGTTCAGGGTCTCTCCTGGTCCCAGGTCTCATCTGTCATCCCAAGCGGGCTGGCTGCCAGAGTTACCTCAATGCTGCAGCGCGGATTTCCTATCGGCCCCGTTTGCTTTCACTGCTACCGTTCGCTTGAAGGCAGTCAGCATCCAGTGCTGATGGTAATCTCGAGGTCAAACGCCTTGCAATCGCAGATCACTACGAAAGAAACTCGTTTGAAAAGCCCCATGTTTAGACAGAGTTCCCACCGAACACAAAAGCCTTTTAAATCTGCAGGGAAATGGGGATTTTTTTGTTTTGTTTAATACACACAATGAGGTATTGGTGTGGTTTCTGTTTTGTTTTCAGCGGTTAATCCGAAAGGGAACCTTACACAATCAGATAAAAAACACACTAAAAACACCCTCGCTGAGAAGACAATAGGGTATTTGTTAGGACTGCAGCGAGCCCAGGGGTGGGCAGTGAGCGCCCCAAGCACCACGACGTCCCGTTGACCTCCACCACCGCCCCGATCCCACGGCCTCTGCAGAACGCGGATGCTGGCAAAGCAAGAGATGGAGCATTTCACCAGCATCTTCACCCACACCAGAATCTAGCCAAAGAGAAACCTAGAAGTTATTTCAGATTTGTTTTCATTTAAATATATATATGGCTTAGAAAAAGTGTTACACCGAGGATGTCAGCAGTATACGTATGCCCTAAGCAAATGAAGTTGCGTTTAAAATATAATAAAAATTAGTGCATTCAGGTCCACGTAACATCTACAGAAATCCAAACGCAAGGAGACTCCAGCGGCATGGAAGCTCACCCCAGCTTGGACGAACAGAACTGGCATTCACTCGTGTGAAGTTCTGGTGCCCACCGAGCCGTCACTTTGCCCAAACTTACTCATTTCTTCCCTTCCAATTCGAATACCGTGTAGAAACTCAGCAGGTCCTCAGACAACATTGAGCTTAGTACAAGGATTAGTACAAATAGCACAAACAGTTACAGCCACGGCCACCCCAGCCTCCCAGAAATGCCGGTGCTGACTCCGAGGCTGGCAGCGCTCCCGGCGTGCAACCCAAGGAGCCTTTTCACGCAAAGGTTACACAGCGGCAGAGCTAGGAAGGGACCCAGCACAGCCCCAGCTGACCTGAGCAGCGCTGGGGTCTGCGTGCAGCACTGGCACCGAGCTCTCATGGCTCAGTGGGGTTTTACAGCTCAAGAGATTCACTCTGTAACCGTGCTCTGATCCCGGTCTGCTCGAGTTAAGCAGCCCCACGGGCTCCCAAACACCGCTGCGGGAGCGGTTCCCCCTCGTGACACCACTGGCTTATCCTGGGGGCTTCCCATCGCCTCCAGGCAGTGGCTGCCCAGGACCCGCCGTGCCACGTTGCTGCGCTCCCCTCATCCTCCTATGCCCCAAACCGAAACTCAATCCTTGCTCAGCAAGGCTACAGGTTGGAAATGGAAACCCGATGGGAGTGACGTCTAAATATGAAAATGCAACTGCGAGCCCAGCGTTAGCAATTAATCAACTGCACATGTTAAAAACCAGACTGGAATAACCCTAAACACGGCTCCAACGAAGCTAACACCAAAACAGCAGCAAAAGCTAGTATGGGAGATGAGAGAAACCCTCTCCTCACCTGGCTGCTCCCTTATGGGTAGGCTCACTGCACTCTCTTCTAGCTCTTTACAGAATTAAAAGCAAGTGACAGGGAAACAACACGGGATGGGGATGGAGCGGAGCTGGGCCCCAGGCTGAGCTGCCCATGCACACGGACCTGAGGCCCTCCGGCAGTGCCCAGCAGTGGGGTCCACAACCCCACATCCACTGTTGGTAGGTCTGAGGTGGCCCCATCTTCATTTTAAGCCCCGAGTGACGTTTTGCAACTGCTGAAGCAATTAAAAAAAAAGAAGGTGGAGATAAATCAGGAGAAGGGTCAAAAGCCGCAGCTACATCCTGACTCAACCCACGGAAGTCACTAGATATACGGTTTCTGAGAGCAGCGGGAGTCCATCAGTCAGTGTTCAGACACGATGTGACATCTGGGAGGCCACCACCGACCCCGCTGGGCAGCCTCCCTGTCCCCGGGCTGCCATTTCCAACGCAGACACGGCGCGGTGCGCAAGCAGCCACAGCGACCCCGCCATCAACGAGACGCCGCTGCCAGGAACTGATGACAACGCGAATCCCACGGGGGCAGTCGAAATGTCAGATAAGACGCAGAGTATTCATTACCTCCTCCGACAGCCAGAGCCAGCTGGAGGCTGGGAAGCAGAGACTTCCCCGCACCGAGCCTGCCCGTCGCCGCTCTGCCGAGGATCAGCTTTGAACCCGGAGGTGCTGCGGGCTGAGCGGCAGAGCACAGCCCTGGCTTCTTGGAAATAAAGAGGATTCTGTGCAAAAAGAAAGAGCCGAGCACGTGTTCCTTTATAAACCGCCCAACGCTGCTGTGCACTGGCAGCAGCCCTCCTCAGATGTGGCTGGCTTTCAGCTGTTACTATATTCAGAGCTTGTAAAATGCTTTGGGAGGATAAAAAATCTCTGCAGAAATGGTTACTGAAACTGCTTCCAGGAAATCGATCCGTGGAGACAGCAAAAGAGAAAGTCTTGGATTTTTACAAAAGCTTCGACTAGACAAATCCTGCAGCTCAGGAAGCTTGGGTTCCTTGAGCTTTCTCCTCCTCCAAACTCAGAGCCAGGAAGCAGCGTGCTCGGGGCTGGACGAGCTACGGGAAACACAAGCAAGTCATCTGCTTGCGTCCCAGCAGCTTCCTCCAAGGATCTGCCATGAAGTTTTGGGCTGGTCATCCCCTCTCCACCCCTCAATCAGAGCTGATTAGGTGCAGCCACAGAGTCAAACTCCAACATATTCATCTCATTTGGCAGCTCTGCAGTTAGACTATTAGCTCCAAGCTTTTTCCCCTCTCCCTCCTTCTTGTTCAATTATCTGGCTTCATCTTTATTCCGTTTCCAGGAACACTTAGCAACAGGCTCTTGCAATCAGCTGCCAGCAGGCGAGGATCTGAGGAGCAGATTCGGCAGTCGCTGATGACCTTTCACTACACTCATGCAAATTTTAAAGAAAAGTATGTGAACAATTTGCCTTTTAACTATCCTCTGGTTCCATTCTCCAGGAGTTAATTCTCCTTCTGTTTTAGAGACATCACAAACACCAGATCTTAGGATTTTACACTAATGAGAACAAAACCCGCGGCTTAATTTCTGTTTATGTGGTGGAATTTTGTTCCGTATCTCACATGGGATCAGACCTCAGGATCAGACCTCGAACAGGCGAAAATTCATCGCAGCACCTACCCGATCGCACCTCCGAACACCAAACCCTGGCTGCGACCCCAGGACTCCTCTCCACAGCAGGACAAGGCTCGGGTGCTTCTCTTGGCCTTTGGCTTTGACTGGTAGAAATGTGAAGCCTCCGCTCCAGGACACCCCAATGGTACATCTGGGGCACAAGGACAGCCTGCGCAGAGTGCTGCACCACAGGGCATCACTGCATTATGTCCTTTCTCCTGGAAATTAATTCTTTCTATTCATCTGGTGCAACAATTCCTCTATTTCTGGCAACGACAAGGATCTGGAGGGATCAGGAGCATATTGAGGAGACTGCTTGCTTCCTCCTGCTTCCTCAATAGCGTTTGGAAATAGGAAAATCATCTGCAGCCATCCCCTCTGAAAAGAGGGGGGAAAAAAGGCTGGCAGATTCCTGACACTTAAGATGATCTTAAAAAGTATAATCTACTTTTTTCCTTCTTTCAAAAGCTGAAAAGCCTGAATAAGCATGTCATTGATCTGCTTGCTGGGAACAGCATCTGGAACATCAGGCTCTGCCTGAGACTGCAGAAGCTGCACCAGAGTTCAAAGCAGCCAAGACTGCTCTTGAACCAGATGCTGCTCGCTCTCCGCGAAACGCCTGTGGATCTGTGTGAGAATGATTAAGCAAAATTGCTCCCTCTTTTTTTTTTTTTTTTTTTTCAGATTTATAACTCCAATCTGTTTTCTCTTAGGGGGCAGATGCTCGTTACCCACACAGAGCACATCAAAGGGCAGGAAGCGCAGGACAGCCGCCCCGCCACCGCACCCCGGGGCACGCGTACCGCCGGACCTGCCGACGGCCGCCCGCTGCGCTCACCCCGATCCTGCACAGAACAGTCTGACAGAGGCCCTGGGAGGAGACACAAATCCTCAGACCCGAGGGCTCATGGTCTGGCAGCTGCTGCAGTGCCACATCTTCACCTCCAAGCTCCGGCGTGGCTGCAGAGGGAGCCCAGCAGTGGGGTGAGCCGGAGAGGGACGCCTGTCCTTGACCGAATGCTGCCAGGTGGGCTGAGTGTCCAAGCAGTGCTTCCAGAAAAATGTGAGTCTCCAGTCCCAAGAATCAGCTGAGGGGCTCCCAGGCTTCAGATGAGTCTCCTGCCCTCTCCAGTGCCACCAGGGATGCTGGAGGACAAAATGCTGTGGGTGCATCCCCACGCAACCCACCACGCAGCCCGACAAAACGTCACCGCAGCAGCGGGGTCAGAAGTAGATTAAATGGGGTTGGGACCCCAGGCTGCCCATCATCATCAAACACTGCCCTGTAACCAACAAGGACTATGAAATAGTGAGACACACATCAGGCTGCATTCAGGGAACAAGCTGGGGCTTACTGGTTCGCACTGGTTCTCACTGTCAGAAAGGTCTCTGCCTTGCCAAAGCTCCAATTCTGCTCCCAATTCTGATCTCCAGAGAATAAACACCACTGAGAGGTCCCTTTGAGCCCTGTTTCGCCACGTGGCTTCTCCGAGCCTCTGTCCTCTCCAAGTGACACTACAAAGGCAGGCAGCCAGGGGCTACTCCAGCAGCAGCAGTGACAGTAAAAACCAGTAATGTGTTTCTGTAGGGAAGTCTCTTGATGCTTCATGATTCAAGCCCTGCTATTTCAGCATCCCTGAGGAGCCCCACGCATCGGGTGCAAGCCGAGTGTCTCTCCAGGATGGGAAATGCACTTCCTCTCATTAGCTGAGCCCAGACTTGCAAAGCAAAACACGAGAGACCTGCAACTTCCCCAGCCGGCACCGCCGGCGAGCCAGCACCTTCCAATAAGGCCTCTTCGGAGGCTCATTAACGAAATAACAACATTAAGAGAGCATTGCGCAAAGAAATCGGTGCCAGGAATCTCTCAATCATCTGCAAGAGGCTGATCCGAGAGGCAGGACAGGGAGGACTTGCTTGCACAAGCCGGCAGGCAGGGAACAATTTATCCAGAGCAGGGCTGAGCACCGCTGATGGACGGCTGAGAGCCAGCCCTGCCCCAGCTCCTCTGCATTTCAGCACAACAGCTCCGTAAGCGCGATGTGAAATGAATCCTGGCTGCACGTGGGTACCACAAAGCTCCATCAGCGGTTCTCCGGACAACGCTTTTCCCCTCACCTCAAATAAGACAAAATGCTGGGGCTCTGGCACAGCCATTTCCCCGTACCCAAGGGTCTCGTGTCTTCAGCTGTGCATTTGCTCTTAGCGATCAGCTGAGCCCCTTTTAAAACCAGAAGTTGTTAAATGCCTACAAGTGCGACGATGCCATGGCACGTCCCCATACCACAGACGCACCACATTGACCTGTCTGGTGGCTTTCACCCCACAGGTGCCAGCCTGAAAATCGCCTTTTCCAGCAGTGAACCCCCTTCCTGTGCACTGCCAACATAAAGCAGGCTGAACGGTATCTGAAGTGTCCTGAGAAACTTCTCCCTGCAGGTTCAGATCTGGGATGCAGGTGAGATTCATCCCATTTCTGTGAAACCTTGAGCAACGAAGGACAAGTGAAGAACCTGAAATCCTCGAGCCTGACCCCAAACCCAGCATTGCTTCTTACCCAAAGCCTGCTCTGCCCCTTCTTTACCCTCAGATTGTGTGGGATGATGCTCAGGTCTGTAACTGCTTTCTCAGACCTGAGCCAGCCTCCTCAAACAGCAGGCAGCTTTTGCAGGCTGGTCAGGACGTGACCCGAGGGGCACCAAACTTTGTGCATTTAATCCCTCACCTGACTCAAAGCCTTGCCCTACGAGGTGAGAGGTGAGCGCCTGATCAAAGGCCTCATCCCCAGAGCCTCTCATTTATTCCAGTTCAAAGAGCTCAGAGAACTCAAGGCAATAAGTCACCGGCTCAGATATTTAAAGAGGAGCTCGGGGAAGGGCGCCTGCGAAGCAGGAAGCACAAAACTTGTTTGGGCCTGGAGCTACGGTGCTGTTAAACTGCATCCCGCTTTGGCAGGGCTCTGCAGCGACTGTGCTCAGCCCTTAAAACAAGCAAGTGAGCAGAATTTGAGTTAAATGTGCAGCCCAGGAAATGCCCAAGTGCACACGTACCTCCCAGTGAGGGCGATGCTCTGGAGGTTTTCCTCCCCCCGCAGCAGATCCGCAGCCCAGCGGCACCAAAGGATGGCCAGGAAGGGGGGGGACTGATGCAGCAACGTGCAGGCAGAGCTGGCAAGCCACGAGGAGCCAGATCAAAGAGATGCTGAGTTGTAACTTCTTAAAAAACAGCTACCCAACAGCTGTGCAAACTCCTCTCTCCCTGGTAAATGCTGAAGAGGCACAAAAGCTCTCTAGCTGCGCTGGTGGCATGGGTTTGCCGTAGCCACTGGTTGCGTTCTTCCACCCCAAGAGGCTGTGAGCCCAGCACAAAGCCTCGGGTGTGTCTGTTTCTGCAGGACACAGCACACAGCCTGAAAAAACGAGGCCTGGATGAGAGGAATAAGGCTCACCTCACCTCAGTAAGCACCAGGATGGGCACAACGCCGCTGTCAGGGGCTGGCTGCCCGAGCAGACTCCTTCCTGCCAACATAAGGACGAGGAGTGGTGTTGAGCACCCCGAGGGCAGGCAAGCCTCCATCCTCCCGTGTCCCTCTGTCCTGGTGGGCTCTGGGGACGAGCCCCCCAGCCCGCTGACCATCTCCTTGCCCTGGCACTGAGACCAAGGCTGCCAGGAGGCAACGGCACCTAAGACGCGAGGGAGCTGGGATGCAGCTGGGCTCCTCTTCAACCGCTTCTGCCAGGCAGCCCAGCGCCTCATCCATCTTAATCCCTGACCACTGAGAGATGAAAACAATTTATCCTCATTCCCTGCTCTTACTGAGAAGTTACAAGAAATAAAAGTAAAACTAAAACAAAGATCAATGTTATCCTCCTTCTCAGACAATCTGCTAGTGACCTGGTCTTTCTCAGCATCCCTTTTATCTAGCAAAGTGTTTTGGCTGAAGCTTTGCAGAGAAAAGCCATGCGAGCAAGCTGGTTAAAAACCTGGTACTTTCATGTTTATACAGCCAGCTAAGCAGCACAGCACAAAGCCTTTCATTCCAAGTCTCTACTGACAAGCCAGCATTGATAAATTAACAAAAATCACTCAAGAGCTAAGAGGTATAAGGGAGGGGAAAAAAGCAGTTCCCTACGTGTAAGGGCTCAGAAACACAAGGCTCAAGCGAACAACAAGGAAGAGCCTGTACAAAAACCATCCCGAGATTTGGGGACAATTTGTTGGGACAAAAAGCGAGGAGCAAACACCACTGAAGATGCAAACAAACCCATTGCCTCCAAGATTTCACCACATCCAGAGGTGAATCCCACAGATGTCAAAGGTCTAGCTGCACCTCCTCTCCTAGATGCCCCCATTTCTAGGTGAAAAATAATCTGGGACAACCACAGGAGTGCTAGCGAGCGGCTGGGGACGTGAGGGGAGCTGTGCTGCCCAGCTGCGGAGGTGTAACACAAACCACAGGCACACAGCGATGAGTAAACACCGACACAGAGCACAGCAGAAACTTCCCCAAGCCCCAGATCACGGCAGACTGGGTGTGCGGAGCCGTGCGCTGCATCCTGTTGGTTTACATACTGTAAATGCGAGAGCCAGGAAAAATCCATCTTCTTTGTCATAACAAACCCTAAGGTAAACAGAAAGGCAAGGCCAAGCATATTATCCAATTAAACAGGCATGTGAAGGAGAACGAGCGCGCCGGCCATCCGGCCACTCCTGAGTTTTGCTGTTTCTCAGCGAATTCAGACAAATGCACCATGGCACGAAGGGTGCGGGGCAAGTGAGGCGTGGGTAAGCCCGCTTCTCCCGAATAAAAAGCAAAGGAGCTCTGCAAGAGGCACCAGTGCTTCACAGGAGCTGCAGCATCGCTCCCACCTGCCCTGCGGCAGGCAGCGAGCAGGCTCTGGCTCCCTGGCAGACGCGTGCCCCAGGGGCTGCGTCGGGCTCGGCAGTTTGTATAAACACCCAAACCCAGGAAATTCCCAGAGCAACCCGAACGGAGCCAGCTGGTTTGCAGAACTCAGCTCCTACTGGAAAACGTTCCTCGTCTCCAGTTTGTGAAGCTGGTGGGTTTTGCGAGGTGGTGTCGGGGGCGCAGCTGCCAGCTCCCCGGTGGCACCGCTCGCCAGGACAAGAGGTCCCCCTGCACCGACCCCGCTGCAGGGACAAGCGGGCAGGCAGGGCAAGGCTCAGCCACCGCTGGCCTTCCTGCTGGGTGCCCTCCATCGGGGCTCTCTCCACAGGGCACAGCTGCGGACTGGAAGCTGATGCTCCGTGCACAAACACGTGGTGCTTCAGATTCCTGACTTCAAGCAAGAGGAGGAGAAAAGCCTTGTGGGGTCACCTCTTGCTCCTCAATAGCCACTGGGAGCCAGCAGCTCCACGCAGTGCTCCCAGACCCCCTGGCACACTGGGTCCCAGCCCACACCTCCACCCCAGGTACACAAGATCCGAATTTACAAAGAAATGGCAGGGAAAGATTTAGAAACTTCTACCGAACGATGCTTCTAAGCATAGCACAAAATAACCTCTCCCAAGCCTGGACATGCTTACAAAAAGAGGAAAGGGACTTAAACCCAGCCCATTAGTGAAAAAAATAGGCACACATCCCAAACTGTGTACTGAATTCTGCTCCACCTCACGCCTCCCAGGGAGTCAGCAGGTGGCGGATCGCTGGAGGCTGAACGCTACGGCAGGTCTGCAGGCTGAAATCGCCAAAGCATCCCCCCCTTCCTCCTCTGCAGGTCTAAGGAAGGCCACGGAGAAGATTTAGCAGCACAGCGAAGGCAGCAGGTTGTTGCGGTTACCTTTCATTCAACTCAAAAGAATACTGCAGCGCGTCCCCAAAGGGAGTCCATAAATAGCGAAGGATTCTGCCCTAATCCCCTATCTATTCCTATCTGGATAATATGGCATTTTGACAAGCGCTGCCAAAACGCAAATTTATGGCAAAACTGAGATTTTGTAGAGCATGTGCTGGCCATGCAAAAACTCTGGATTCCAAGAAATAAACACAAGCCCCTTGCAGGAGACATATGGCTTTTCGGATCCGGAGGCCTCACGCAGCTACGGAACTGCGCTCAGGAATTCTGCCTCCCTCTCCCATCCCAGATGGAAGGAGGTTTTCACCCCAATCTTCCTCCACGCTAACATCACCACCATCAATGACTGCTTCTGATACCACCACGTGCTTTTCTGCTCGCTTTTCCTTTCCTCGCTGACACTTTATAGCAGCCCCACTTTGGGCACCCTGCAAATCCAGAGCTGGGTGTTTGGCACGGGCAGGGACACCAACGGGGACAGGGCCAGGAGTGTGGCCACAGCTACAGTAAGCTGGGGGTAAACTGCAAAGGGCATCCTGGAAAGAAAAAAAAGAAAAGGAATATTGGGATCAAAAGGAAGGGGGAACTTCCTGAGAGCCTGCCTTCCCCCGGGAGCCGCATCTTAAACCAGGTACAGAAGCGGAAAGGAAAATGGTGGAGGCAGCAATTCAGCGCACGTGCACGGTCAGTGCAAACAAATACATTTTGCCCAGCCAAAAAATCAACCCTGGAAATTCACATCCATCCCCACAGGCACCAGGCAGAACTGTTTCCTGCGCCGTGCTCTCCAGGTGGAACTTTAAATCACTCACCGATGAGGACTGCACACACCTCCCCTGGGAGCCTACGCCACAGCCCAGCACACAGCACGTATCCTGCTGGCCTCGGTGGACCACAACAGCTAGGTGCAGCAGCAGGATGGGGAAAGTGCACAGCAGATTACAAAAAAAAAAAGACACACAAAGCCATTTCTGACAAAGGGGAAGTGCTGCATCCTTGCCAAATAGCTGTTTGTTGGCCACATACCCTTAGGATTCTGTCTACTCGCAGGCAAAATGTGAAGTCAAGGATATTTGTTTGAAACCCGCAGGCGGACACTGCAATTCTATTAAAAAAAAAAAAAAATACAACTGGCATTAATTCTAAAAACTTCCCACCGCTGGGACTGGGATTCAAAACCAGCAATGGACAGCGAGGCCAAAACACACTCGGAGCAGACGCCTGCAAAAGATTCCAAGGGAAATTAGTTATGTGGTTTTCATAACAAAAATAAAATAAAATCCAACGCTCTAAAAAGGAAAAAAAAAAAAAAAAAAAAAAAAAAGGCAGTTTCACCGCGCTGTTTGGGAATCACTCCGGACCTGCCGAGGTGGGAGGCTTCTGCAGCCCCCGCGTGTCCCCGTGCAGCTCTCAGATGGCGCAGCGAGGGGAAAAGCAAACGCAAAGCCCCGAGCGGGCAGCAGGTCCTCGCCGTCCCCATGGCTTCTGCAGGGAAGAGCCCGGCTCACGAGGCAGCAGCAGCTCTCCTGCGGCTGCAGGAAGGCCCCTCGCTGTCCGTCTGTCCCCACCAGCAGCCGGGAGCTGTCACCTCCCAGTGCTGCCCTCCCCAGACAAGCGCAGGGTGGGCGACCCGCGGGACTTCCAGACAGCCCCGACTTCCCTCGTTCTTGTGCGCTCAAGTCAGCCTTACGCCATAAGCTTCTTTTTTTTTTTTTTCTTTTTCCCCCTAAGTGATTTTTTTGTAGCTGAGTCACACTGAGTTGCTGCCAGGAATTTTTTTTTTATAATTAGTGAATGAGAGCAAGGTTTTGCCTGAGCATGCCTGACAACATCTGCTGATGGCAGAGAGCTCGTGGAGCGCGGCTGAGCCTTTCCTCCCAGCGGCACGGCTGACGGGGCTCCTCTTGCCCGTGCGGTGTGAAACGTGTGCTGCTTCTGCTCATCCACATTCTGAGGGGATGGAGATAAACTGGAGCGAAGTCCAAAGGGTAAGGGAGAAGGGAGAGAAACGTGGGCTGCCTCTTGGCTTAGCAAGCGTCTTGCGAGAGCATCCCCGTGACAGCGTCGGCAGCTACGCGCCTCGCCATCGAGCTGCATAGCTGCAAAGCCACCGTGCGTCACATCTTCCTTAGAGACAGACGACGGTATGGAGTTCCAGAAAACCACAGAAAAAATAACTTCCTCAACCTCTGTCTTCGATGGACACGGGAGCTGTTTTGCAAGTGAGGCTCCAACCTAAAGATCAAGCAGAAGCCACGTCCGATAAGCCAAAAGCAGACATCTGGCAGCGGCAGCTTCAGCTACGCACAGGATCCTTCCTGGATGATCCCAAACCCTCAGCTTTCTACTACAGGTCAGAAAAGCAAACAAATTACCACCCTAAGGATGAAGTCTCCCTGTAGGGTATCCTACAGAGCGATCCCTGTACCCTCCACACACAACTCCTTCCTCACCTGGTCCTGCAATTTGTATCACCTCACAAATGGCCAAGGACCAAGCCAAGCCCTACAGAGCGAGGACGTGCTGGAAATATATTTTCTCTGTAGCTTTGATCTGGTCCATCCGTGCATAGTCCTTTTCATACGGACACATGCCACACGTGCATGAAGTCCTGACGCAGATGGCACCGAGAGCAGAAGATGCTCCTCGGGTGGGGAGTTACCCAGTCGCTCGCTGCGGTGCTGAGTCCTCTTCACTTCACGCTTCTCGTGTGCTGCTCCGAGGCAAAAATGAAGATGTTTTGCTGCTGCCAAACTGGGATACTTCTCAAAGGATGAGAGTTTTCATAAAATCCTAGAGAGCTATGTTCCTAACGCCTCCATTTTGTAGCTGAAGAGAGGAGGCATAAAGGAGCTTCGGGCATCCAGGCCCAGCTCAGCCTACAGCTCGCTCTTTAAGAAACAAACAGCGGTGAGCAGCGAGTGACATGTTTGCCGTGCCACCTCCCGTGAGACCATCTGCAGCAGGAGCACACCGAGTGGCTGCAAACCAGCCCTCGGACTGGGACCCAAGAAATCAAGGCACCAGTTGTGTGGGAAGGGCAACAAACCCCACGCCAACACGAACCCTGCGGCAGCGGCACAGCAGGATGCTCGTCTCCTTAACCATGACTTTACCCTTCCTGGTTTTCCACAGCTCTCCTCGTTCCCAGCCCCGTGCCGTACAGGGCAGAGGTCCCACATACACACCTGGCCACCTCCATCTCCCTCGCTGAGCTCTGCCCGTCCCGTACGAGCAGCGAGGGCAGGGGTGCCATGGAAAAACACAGCCCACGATCCCATAATTAGAAACTGCTTCGTAACGCGTACAGGGGGCTGAATTAAGGTTGCAGAGGAATACTGTAAATTGGATGCACATTTCTTGTTCCATTTTACTGCCTCTTTTTTTTTTTTTTTTTGCTCTCCCCCTTATTTGGCTTTGGCTGCACTTCAGATTAAGCTCCTAATAAGGGCTGGAGTTGGACGAGGTTTTTCAGCCCATCAGATTGCAGCCTTCCAAGCCATTGAAATGAGATTCAAGCTGAACTTGAATTTTCAATAGTTTGGCCTAAAGGCAAGGGTGTTAACAACAGACCTGCCAACACCTTCTCTATGAGAAATGTCTGAAAACATGTCTGCACATCAAATACTGCTCGGGCTCTGGTAGACAAAAGCCACAAAGCTAACAGCTCAAACCCACTGCTGACTTGCTCAGCCAGTTCTCCTGTCAGTACAGCCCATACGTTTGCTCTGAAGCAGAGGACCTCTGTATTCTCTCTAGGAAAACTCTTCCCCACCGCCAACAGCACCAAGTCCTGCCGTAGTTTCATTATGACAAGGTAAGGTGGAATGAGGAGAGGTGGAGATATCCCAGTGGACGTGCAGGAGCATATGGATCCACACCAGTTCACCCAGTGGAGGATCCTTCAATCGCTCACGTTGCTGAGATCGAAGCTATCCCACCGAAATCCAACTGGAACAGGCATCAGAAAACAGCACGTCCTGCAGCCAACTGCTCCTACAAGCAGCAAAAAGCTAAGCAGAAGCTTTCTTTTCCTTGTTAAACACGCTTCTCTTTTTTAATCTACACTCTAGGATGAGATGAAAAGGTCAGCCTGAATCCTAGAACCGAGGTAAATGTGACAGGACTGGAGCACATCCCTAGCGTCAGATGAAGTGTGCGCCTTCAGATCTTGGCTTCCGTGGAGGAGGGCTTCCAGCGAGACCTCTGCCGGTACCCTGAGCAGGTTTTGTTTCATGTTTTTTAAATTACTGAAGTGTGTTTTCTTGAGGACACCAAGGCTTTGACTTCCCCATTACCAAGAGCTTTTCAAATTCACATCTCTGGTGCCGTGGGTCTGAAGAGCAGCCCCGGCCGCCTGCCCTCCCCAGCTCTGGAGGCAGCAGGGAAGTGCAGGGAAAGCAAAGCGCTCCTCTTGCTTTGATGACGAATGATAAAGAAAAGGAGCGATGGTTTCTTGAACTGCATCCAAGGGAAAGTAACCCTGCTAGAGTGCCTGGCAGGGCATCAGCTGCAATGGAAATTTCAGCTTTCAAAGAACAGAAATCAGACTCCAAAAAGGGGGCGGGGAGACCCTGCAGGAGCTGAGGTGCCACTAATTCCACAGATTGTTTTACAGACCCCTGCTTCTCTCCCATGAAATTATATCCTCGGCAGGAAAACCATCTGGCTCCGAGCTCTTTTGGTAAGTGGAGCATAAACAGCATGGAAAAGAGCTCGTACCTGAGTGAAAACCAGGCTGGGATGGGATGCGCCAGGCTGGTCCTGCACAGGCAGCAGACCAGAGGGAGGGCACCCAGACCACCAGGGCTTTGTGTCTTTCTTCTGATGGATGAGGCAGGGGCTTTGCACCCCCCGAACAGGCAGAGCTTGTCCATCACAATGGAGGAGCGCTGGCTGGGATGGCACGGCACAGCGCGAAGAAGAGCGCGGCAACTCCTGCAAAAAGGCCTGGACTTGATTAAAGTTATTTTGTTAGTAACATTCGGTTCAGCAAGGTGAAAAAACCTGCTGTGCTCTTCAATAGCTCTTAACAGGGAAGGCTGGAGCGTGATCATTCATTCACACGAGAGCTGTGAGCGCAGGATGTGTTAGCTGAACAACGGGGTCTGCGCTGCAGCTGGCACTTGGCACGTTAATACCCGGTTCTCTGTCGGGACGGGCTTCCACCAGTAACAACGAGGCACCGAAAAAGTGCACAGAAACGGCAGCTCCCGACTTTGAAATCAGGAGCTGTCTGGCAGCTTTGCACAGGGTGACATGACCTCGAGGAGAATTACGCACCGCTGCGTCTTCGCCCTGCTCGACACCCCTGGTTTGTATAGCTTGAAGCTCCGGAGGAAGCAAACGCTGAGTAATGAGAGAGGAAAACAAAACAAAATCACAAGAGATGTGGCAGCCCCAGCTCGGGCGAGGCAGAGGCTGTCCTCTGCCACCTCCCTGGCAGTGTCCACCACCGAGGTGGCAACTCAGCACCACCGTGGGCAACGATTCCCATCACGCTGCCTCTTCAGCCCAGGCTTGTGCTTTTTGCACCAAGCTGGTTTCTTCCCACGGCCAGCGAACCCTGAGAAGCGCACACGGAGCAGCAAAGGCAAGGCACAATCTGTAACCGCGCTAATTGCTGGGATAATTACAAAGTGAGAGAGCAGGCTAAATACCAGAGGGCTGAGCATTGGTACAGAACCGCCTTCCTTCTCGGGAGCTGCCTCACACACACAACCTTCCTCACCACGAGCTGTACCTGCTAAGCCATCTCCCTGGTCCTGAGCAGATGACAAAATAAATACATAAATCAGTAATTCTTCTTTTCAATAGATTTGACCTTATTTTCTCCTTAGTGCGGCAGGATGAAAAGCCGTTCGTATTGAGCAATTGAGTTTTTTCCTGCAACAGACATGAGCTGGCTTGTTCTGAGCATTTAGGATTTCAAACCCAATTAAGTAAAGTAACAAATGCTGCACCTAAGGGTTTCCCAGCCCCCAGGAGGAAATGCTTTATACATACCCAGATTTTTCCTAGCTTCACCACTGCATACTTGAGACGCGGATCAAGGGATGAATCACGTTTTCAGATTCTTCACTACAAAGCTCAAAGAAACCCTAAATGTCCTAACCTCCACCTGTGGCACCAAGCAGCAGTTGTGTCATGCTGGGCTCTCCTGCCTTGCTCTGTGCCACTGGGTGTCCGTCTGTCCTGGAAGTGTGCAGCTGGGGGAAGGATCTCTGGATAATCCATGCTATAAAATAATCTGGAGCCCCGGATAATCCACGCTGGCCATCAGGAGCTACTTCGTTTGCTGTGTGATTTCCCAACAGCAGTGAAGGGGGAGGATGTTGTGCCACACATTGCAGGGGGTCCCACGGAGCCCCGACCGGGCTGCTCCGTGCCTGCACAGCACCAACACCCCCAAAAATAAGCAGTTTTACCCCAAAGACAGCCTCTCCTTGTGTGTTTGTGCAAACAGGGGCCAGCACAACAGCCCCCGAGCCCCAGGTGGGCCCGCAGGCTGTGCCCGGGGGTGTTAATTCAGTAATTAGAGGGATGGCCACAGACAGAGGGGGCATTCGGTGGCCTCTCATCCTATCAAGTTTTATCCTAGCGAGGCTTTCACGCCAGCTGCCCCGCTCTTTCAGCTGTGAAGCCTGCAGTAAATCCTCGCGGAGACAACATCAAACAGAGGATGCTGGACGGGGCCCAAAGCAGGGCGGCTGGTCAGGCAGCCCGAGCCAAAAGGCACGGCTCACGGGGCATTTTAGTCTTCAGCCGACTAAAACCTGGATTGTTCCTGCAACTCCAAGTCAAGCTGCCTGCAGCACGGCGCCTTCCCAGCCAAGGCAGAGCTGCTGTGGGTCCCGTCCCGTCCCCGTCCCTCTGCTCCCGTGCTCACCTTGCCCCTGGGGACGAGGCTCCTCCTGTCACCACCCTTCCACCCTGAGAGACACCAGCAGGGATTTGTCCGCAGGGGAAGGCAGGGACACCCACCGCCTCTTCTGGTTCACAACCTGGCAATTAACTGGCTCGAAAACTGCCTCTCTAGGCAAAAACCCGTCCTGGGAGCGACTGGGGCAGCAGACGCTGCTGCATGCACAGCCCAGGCAATAAACACCTTGTGCCAAACGGTGTGATGGGTGCTCCCGTCACACAAAATCACTCAACTTACAGCCAGGAGGCGTGGGAGCGACTGTCAAGAAAGTCTACAAGGCTCCGAGGACAAGTGTGTCACGAGGGGAGGAAAAACTGCTCGGCAGCAGCCCTCAGCTTGTTCCATTCCTTAAAAAAAATAAAGAGGAATCAAAGCTACGCCATACATTAGCACTTAACTATTCCCTACCCTCAATTTCCAGCCATTTGTACCGCTCCCTGGAACCCCCTACTCCTTAAATTTATTTTTGTGCATCTCCACCAACACCAGAGACCCGAACGCCAGTAATCTTGGTGGGAGGCACCCAGCAGCCCTGCCCCATCGCAGGACTAAAACCTATTTGTGCAAACTCGCACCGTGAAAGCCAGGCAGCAAATCTGCCTATGGAAAACTTCCCATGCTTTCAGATTAGCAGATCAAGCTGGAGGCATTAAGACCTTTCCTGTTGCGTGTCTGTGAAATCCAGCTCTGAGGACACAAAACCGGGGCTTTTCTAACCCTGGAACGAAGCAATTTTGGGAGCGTGCAGCACGGCGGCGGGGGGCAGGCCGGGCTCGCATCGCACGGGGCTGGAAAAGCCGCCGGCACCCGGAGCAAGGAGGCTGCTGCTCTGCTCCCCTTCCCTCCAGACAACAGGCACAGCAGCTTCATTTGAGCTCCAAAGCTTTGGAAACAAACCCTCGCACGATTTGCAAAGCTCCCCGAGCACGGAGATGGCAGGGGAGAGGTGGTTCTGAGCAGCTGGTAATGGAGCAGCAACGCAGCCTCTGTGCTACTGCCGCCAAGCCAAGCAGAATTAGAGAGGGAGCAGCCTGCAAAATAAACGTGGGGAGTCACCAGCTTAGGATACAATCAGCATAACTCCTTGCCCTGCTAAACAGCAGCTATCAGTTGATAAAGAAGCACATACCTGGATGCTGAGTGCCCAGGCAGTGCTTGTGTGGCAGGATTTGTAACCTGCTGCCCTTCAACCCGCCCTAAAAGCACCAGAGCAGCATCCAGAAGAACTTGAACTTTCCTTTGGAGACTTTGCCCTGACACAGGGCCTTTCAGCAGAGGATCTCGGAGCACCTTACGACCATTTAATTAAAGCTTCCAGCACGGGAGCAGCCTCCGGCTCACACAGCAGCACAAGCAGCTCTTTCTTCTGCACTGCTGCGGCACCCAGCTCAAACGGGAGTGGGACCCCACAGAGCTGGTGGATACGGCTCGAGCTGCACCCAGCCTTTGGCAGGACGGAGTGGCGGGCTCTGGGGACAGGAGAGGGACAGCGCCCAGAGCCAGGAAGGGCACGCGGAGCAACCAAAGAGCAGGGGAGGCGAAGGCAGAGACAGCAGCGAGATGGGGGCTTGTGCTGGAGGCTGGTCCGGTTAAACTTGTGCCCCTTCATCATTTAAACACCAAACATTTCCCCAGCACAGCAGCACCAGGGGCCTGTCCGGCCACCTAGCAGCCCTGGAGGGTAGGTAAAATGGGAAACCACGCTTTTTTTTTTTTTTTCCCCTGCTTACCTATGGGGTGAGACTTTTGCTGGTTGACGTAAATCCGTTTAAACACCAGTAGGTTCAGACATCTGCCTGTGTACAGTGTCAGCTGTGAGAAATGAGCTCACATCCAGATGCAGTGGCATGTCAGGATTAGCCCGGGCTGGGGCAGGAATGCTTCCATGTATGGAAAAATATTGGAGCACTGAAACCATAAGCTTGGAGCAGAGCAAAGTGAGAGGCCCTGTCAATGAAGCCGTGGGCTCAGGTTTAGAGGATTTAGCGGCTCAGATCCGCCACGAGATCCTCAGCACGCATTACCATAAATTTCACACTTTTTCCAAAAGGGACTCCCCTAGCAGTGCTGCGAGGGGGAGATCCTAAAGCCGTTTGTTTGCTCTGGAAGCGGGGCTCACACCGCTGGGTGCAATTATCCCTCCCCGAGCAGGGCTCAGGCGCTCACAGGGTGGCTGCTCGTACCTGCCCAGCCGTCTCTGCAAGGGGGCAACGTCCTCTTCAGCTGCTCCGGCACGAATCGAGAGGGCTCATTTGTCAGCACGCTGAGCTGCTGCTCGTGAAGTAATGGCTATGACTTCATCTCGCCAGGGGAAGTCTCTCGGGAACGAGGGAGAAGCAGAATTCCTCTCTCCAGCTCGCTCGCACAGTCGCAATTAGTTTCGGTTGTGTCCTGCTCTCTCCCACACACATTACCTAATTCTCACCCAGATTCCTAAATCCTTGCACTGAAATGTAAAATGAGGCTCCTTTCTCTGCTCCCTCCTGGTGGGGCTGCACCCTGATGTCACCGCAGTGTCACCCGGAGCCATCCTAGACACCTCACCTGGGCTCCCCAGGATGCCACCAGCTTTTTTTTTGTGCCTTGGGCACAAACTAGGAACCTGGTAACTCCTGGCAAATTAATTTTAAATAGGGACCTTTGCGGAGAGGACTCCAGAGCCTTTCCCCCCAGCTGGGCAGGTCTGTTCCCAACCTTCACGGCTGCAAAACTCACAGCACAGCCTCACAAACCACCCCATCCTTACGCTGCTGCTCCTGGCCTGGGAAATCCGGCTCTGTTTCTGCCCCAGGCGGCAGAGGAGGACTCCCGGCGCCGGTAACCCCGCTGCATTCCTCCTTCCGAGCAAGCTCTGCGAGGTTTGCTGCGATTCCACCAAGCAGGCTCCTGTCCTTGCTCTCCTACGGGGCTGGCAGCACAGCTCGTGGTCCCCACAGCTCCTTAGAAGCACATTTGGGGCTTAACTCTGCAGACCAGCATCTCCCTGACGCTGTCTCCACCGCTCGCCGTCCCAGCACAGGCAGTGGGAGCATCCTGGGGGCTCTCCCGTCCTCGTTTTGCGAGCAGAGGGGCTCGCTGTGCTCTGGGCAGGGGGCTGATCCCGCAGCAGCCTGCCAGGCAGGGCCCTGACGCACCAGCAGCGCTCAGTCAGGCAGTCACGCTAAATAAAGCCCGCAAATTCTCTGCATATTAATTGTTGGTTTCAATTGTTCCCGGTGTTGAAAGGCGGACGTGAGAATATGCAGAAAACATTCCTGCATCTGTTTAGCTCTCCCCCCAGTCAACACGACACTGCATTTTCTTTGGAAAACTCACAGTGATGATCCGATGAGCCATCCTGCAGCGGGGCGCACGCACACGGCGCCCAGGCGGTAATCCGAAATACGCGCACAAATTCTCTGGTGGAAAAGAGAAGGAACATATTTGTGTCTTTTTGCCTACTCATCAGCTCCTCGTTTCACCGCCAGCTCCTCCACTGGCCTTATCTTTACTTCGGGACCTTCGGATTTAAGCCGCAGTTGTATTTTTTGGCTGTGTAGCCAAATAGCGGTGGGACCCAGCACAAGGAAGCTGCTCCGAGCAGAGGAAGGGACGGCAGTGCCCCAAGCACAGCTCACTACAACACCGCCACGGGGGGAGCTCAGCCCCCTGGAGCCAGGCTGCCCACGCACAGCCAGGGGAACAAAACCCTCCTGCTTCTCCAAAAGAGGATCCCAGAAAGGGGACGATGCTGGGCTGCGGGTACCGGTCTGGAATTTATCCGGCCGTGGCACAGATTTCCTGCATGGCTTTTCCAGATTGTAAATCTCCCCGTGCCTTTTGTTCACCGCCTGTTCAAATTACAGGCTCCCCGAGGTAGGAGTCTAACACCTGCAGCAGCACAGGTTGGATTTCTGCAGCCACGGACAGGTCCCTGAAGTGTCTGCCACTGCAGCTGCCCGCCTGTGAAATAAGTGCCTGTAACGAAGCGCGTCCCAGAGCGGGGCGGTGAGACCTCGCTGGCGTTCGAACACATCAGCCATCCCCTGCCAAAAGTTCCAATAAAAGCCCAACGCGGCAGCGTTAGGGCATAAAGAGCAGAAGGGAGGCGAGGAAACGAGAGGAAATTGCTGCACACAAAGCACGAGTCGCAAGGAATCCAAGCGTCCTCCGTGTGCTCTTCCCTTCCCAACTGCCAGCACACGGCGGTGGCACTGCCACCAAGCCACCTGCCTGAAGAACGCATCAAACACCTCGTGTGTTACACCAGGATGTGTTACGGAGCTGGCTTAAAGGCTCCGTACAGCCAGGATTATTCAGCACTCAAGCCAGCCTGAAAGCTCGGGAGTCAGCTTGTTATTTGCTGAAAGCAGGGGGCCTGAAATTATCCGTGAATAGTTCAAAGCCGCAGTTAATTCAACATCTCTCCTTTCAAAAGCACAAAAATCACAGATTCCTGGGGTGTGTAAGCTTCTTAAAAATGACAAACTACTAACTGCCAAATCAAAGCGGCAAACAGAAATCCACATGGCTGATAAGACAAATAGTTGCATTTTAAAGAGTAATTAAATATCACTTTGGAATATTTTGCTTGGAACTTGGCTCCCTGATAAAAAATGGGAGGGGAAGGAGAAAGAGGAGGAGGAGGAAGCAACCCGTGTATACCAACGAGGTTTTTGCAGGGTAAATGCTCAGGGAAATGCTGCCCAGCCTCATTTCTTCAGCCCAGAGCAGCCCCTGGCACCCCTTGATGCTGCCTGGAGCCCCAATTCCAGCAGCTCGCCCTGTCCCCGCGTGGGGCAGGGGCGAGCAGCAGCCTGGGCTGATCCCCCCCGAAGCATCTTTTGACTTTGCCGAGATTAAAACCATAACCCAACACGTACACTGGGAACGTTGCTGAAAAAACAGGAATGCAAAACACAGCAGAAGTGAAACCTTATCCCAGGCAGCACTAGCTGACCTCGCCGTGCGCAGCTTTGAAACATTAAAAGTCCGTCCACAAGAAGGGATCAGAAACCTCCAAAACATCCCTCGACCCTCTCAGAAATCCTAACACTTCACACAGACTGCCCCAGGACTAAGAAGCGCCTCCAGACAGCGAGAGGTGATGGCACAAAAGGCTTGATTTGAGTCCTGGAGAAGGAGACGGCTTCGTGCATTTCAAACCCCGGTGTTATCAAACTGCTCCAAAAATCTGGAGCGGGCTGAGTCACAAGCCGAGGCCTGGGGCAGCTTTTTGGGCAGGACCTGCAGAGGCCAGCCCCTGAGCCAGCCACACGGCAGAGCTCTGAGCTCCTGCTGCTTCCCCCTGCCGTAAAGCCAGGAGGACGTGAACAAAGCACGGGCCTGATCCAGATACCCCTGAGGTTTATGGAGAGGCGTCCAAGGGCTCTCAGAGCAGGGCCTTGGATATCTGCAACGAGCAGCCAAAGGGATGCAATAAACAACCCGGCGGATGACACACCAGCGAGACATGCAGAACATTAATTTCCCCCCCGGGGAAAGCGCTCAGGCGGGCAGCGTTGGGGATGTGTGGGGAAACCCAGCCTCAGAGGACGTCAGTGATGTTATTGCAGGACGTGGATTTTACACCCAGACCTGGGGGCTGCTGATCCTGTGGTTCCACTGCAAGGCCGGGGGCTTTGCACAGGAGATGGTTGGTAATTGCATAGAGGGTCGCCGCAGAGCTGTACAAAATATGCTCAGGAATCATCTGGAAAAGTGTCAGCGACACGGGTTAGAGAATGTTTTGGCTTTGGTGCTGTGCTCACAACGTGGAAATGCTGCAGAGCCACTCCTGGGCCAGATGGAAAGCTGGCTGCTCTGCCCCACCAACATCGCCCTGTGTTTTGCACCTTCTCCTGTGAAAGATTGTTCCACGTTCAGCTCACAAAGGCACGCCTTGCTGGGGAGGAACCGTGCTGATTGCTGCATGGAGCAAAGTCGCTGTGCTCAGTTCTGCAACCCGAGAGTAACAAATGAAACGTCAGCCGGGCATTTTTCAATGGACGTTTTCATTTCAACATCTGGATTAAGATGCCACAATGAAAAACAGCACACAGGCTCCCCTGCGCCGCTTTCAGAGATCTCCCGTCCTTCTGGTTCAGAACCAGCGGGTTTCAGAGCAAACAAAGAATCGGTCGGTGCTGCTGCTGCCTCGCTCCTTACTCAACAGCCTGATGTCATGAGAAGAGCAGATTTTTCAAATCTGCATCTCCTCGAGCCAAGGATTTCACACACATTCCCACCCCAAAAACACCGAGTCAGGAATACAGCTGAAAGCGATTACCTCGATATTTTTATATGATGAAACTCCAAAACTGCCTCGACCGCCTTACCAAACCCTCCGTCAGACAAATCCCCCATCTGTGCTGACCGCCTGCCTCCCCAGCCTCAGCAGATGGCGGCTGCAAGAAGAAACCTTGCAAGTCCCTGAAAACCAGGGTGTAACCTCACCTGTAACCAAGAGTTTGGGGCCTCCCCCCCAACAGGTATTTAATACCATCTGATTTAGTGGTGTTTCCACCTCCTCCCCACCGTTTCTTGCACAGACCTGGCTCCCAGCTGCTCACCCAGCAGAGCTGCAATGCTGGCACCACGCTGCACACCTGCAGCTCCTCACCAATCCGTCTGGGGTGTCCTATTAGCAGAGCTCCTACAGCTGATGATCTTTTTAAGTAGAGAGAAAAAGCCTTGGAAGTTCTTGGAAGAAAAAGTTCTTGGAAAGACGGGGGCAGAAAACATAATTTAAATTAAAAAAAAAAAAAAAAAGTATTTATTGTAGAAACCTTCACAAGAGGTCGGTCACATTTCACCAAGACCAACCTTTTACCTGCATGTGATGAAGACGATGTGCCCCCAACACAGAAGAGGTTCTTCTATCCATGCCCAGCTTGGATCACCCGTTACCTCTGTCAATCCACTGGAACAACGCCACCCAAAGCTATGAACACGCTCCTCTCCCTCTCCGTAGGGTGAGAGGGAGCTGCTGTTTTCCTCGTGCACAGAGGAAGAGCACATGCCCCTGTCACTGAGCTCAGCAAGAGCCACATTTTGTATTAGTCCAGGAGATGATACCCAGACCAGGATGCACAAATCCAGCTTTAGGATGAAGGGAAACCACTCTCTCCCAAGCAAAACATATTTACCAGCATGAGCAAAGAGAGATCTTTAAACTGTTTTCAGAGACTTCACTGAGTAATCACAGAAATGTAATAAACATGTTCTGCATTCGTTTAAAACCAGAAGAGAACTATTTCGGCTCCAGTGGAAACAGTTTGGCCTTCCCGGGAAGCATCTGGGCAGCATTCAGGCAGATGCATAAAGGCAGTGGAAAGCAAACAGAGACTGCGGGGCGAAGCACGGAGCATGAGGCGCTGCGCACGAGCGGCCACACCGAGAACGAGGGGTGGGGAAAATCGGGATTAAAAAGAACGAGGAAGGTGACTGCACCAGGCAAGTAACAGGTAGAAACAAAAGCAAGGGCAAATAAAGAGCAGCAGAAGATAAACTGCTCCTCTCTCATTGCAGACACTTCTCTCTCTTTTTAAACTGTTTCTCTTACTGCAGATCCTTTTCTCCTCCAGTGCAGGGACCCTTCTTGCATCCTTCTGTACGCAGGGATGTGTGACAGCACCTTCTCAACCCTGAAAGCAGCCAATTTCGTAGCAAAAAGCACCCAGCTGGCACACAGCACCGCAGCCAGCAGGGACAGCACGCTCCTGCCCAAGGCTCTGTGCCCACACTGCTCCGACAGCCCCCAAATGTCCCCCATGGGCTCACCCAGGAGCTGGGGGTGCTGGTGCTGGCCAGGAGATGTCGGTGCTCCCGTGGATGGAGCACACGGGGCACGCAGGCAGCTGGGGCTGGTGACATCGCCGAGCTCCTCGGTGCCTTGGGCAGCCGTCAGGAATTAATGCCGGCCTCAAAGCAGCCCTCCAAAAGTTGAGCAGCTGCTCGTGCAAGCGGCTAACGACAGGGTGATGTTAAACCAAAACCCCAGCTGAAACAAAGAGACTGCTCGACATCTCCCTCGTGCCCTGCTCAGTGACTCCAGGCTCCATCAGGAGACAAATCAATCACCAACAGCTGCTGTAGCTCCCCAAAACCCGGCCTGAGCGCCTCGATTGAGGGATGTGTACCAAAAGCTGAAGGCCTCCGATCTCATTTGGTAACGATTTCGTTCTTGAAAAAAAAAAAACAAAAAACTCACAATAATAGGGCTGCCTGTGGCTCAGACAGAGGCACAGCGCCATCCTCCTCATTAATCAAAGGCCTTCCCCATGTCCAGATGTTTGCTGACTGCTCCGGCTCTTTTATTACTGGTTTGGAGACGGAAATCCCTGCTAAAGTTACCCAAACGTAACCGGTTGCTGCAGGACACCCTCGGTCCTGCAACCTGGCATCGCCGAGCTCCCCAGGAATTCCCTGAGAGCAGCTCCTTTCCTGGGCAGCCCACACTACTGGCACCGATATCCACGGGAGTAAGAGGTTATTTCACCTTTAGCACTGTGGGAATTTTACCGTGAGCCCAGAAAGGAGGCTGGTTGTTCAAACCCAGCAAGGCTCAGTGCCGCAGCTTCGGAAAAGGGAGAAAATTGAAAAAAAAAAAAATAATACCATGGAGTGCACCAGGGAAAGGTGATGGGTACACTGATAAATATTTCAGTAGTCTGACAAGCAGGAAACTGTCAGAGCTGTATTATTCAGTAATTCTGAGCAACAAAACTGATGCTACAGCCAACACGGGACAGTAAGTCGTCTCCCCACAAAGCTTTCATAACCCCAGACCAACTATCGGCTGGCTGCTGGGACCTCCAGAGGTCTTCCAGCCACAGCCACAAACACAAAAGAGCCACGGCTTCACCCGGCCAAGCTCCAAGGACGATTCCCCACAGCCCCTCCGGGCCAAGGCTGTGAGCTCAGGGATGAATTTCAGTTCCCTGCCTGATTTTCCCACATCTCTGCCTCCCTTTTATCCCTGTTCTGTATCTACACGGCGCTTTTCTTCCAGTAAATCTGTGTAATTCTCTGGGGCTTGTCTCACATCGGGTTTAAGAATAGCTTTTAGAGCAAAAGAGCCATAACTCAAAAGGACTGTCTACATTTTCCTAATGCCTTTGTTTTTAAACAAATTAAGCCTGCAAGGTACCGAGCATATGCTAGACATCCCCAGCTCTTGCTGGCATGTAGTTAAAAAATAGAAAGTTTGTGCTTTTCTGGAGAGCCGGGTCATTAGCCCGCCTATTTAAAAAGCAGCCTATTATACAAGGAAACTTCTATCTGCCTGAACTACAGATTATAAATCTCCTGTTTAGAAATCTGATATCCCGACATAATTGCCCTTATAACTTACAAATAGGTTCTCTGTTATCCACAGATTAAGCTTCCTCCAAAGCCACATCACATCTGCTTAGTTTTGAAAATATACAGCACAAGCTTCAATTACTTTACACTCTGCACAAAAATAATCCTGAATTTAACTCAGGGTTTCTTGGAATAAGAATTTAAGACCCCATAATCTTTTTATTTCATGTTTTCTCGCAATCTAATAGATGGAAGTATTGGCCAGAACGTAAAATTAATGCCGCCTTCCACTCCAACCACTTCCCAACAATTTCATTATGTTCCAGGGGAATTTTTAAAGCAAATACGGCAAAGCAAAAAGCCCCAGCACCTAAACAACCTGAAACGTTCTGCAGGGAAATGGCCAGCTGCTAATTGGAACAACAATCCCTTCATGCCCCTGTAGCAAGAGGTTTGGGTTTTAAAGGCACTGATGTTAAAACCCAACTCCTCTGAGGGACAAAGCAACTCCCCTCGTTAAGCCAAGTGCCCACAGCGCCCGCTGAGAGCTGCCTTGGGTTCAAGGGGGGAAACTGGGGGGTCTTCAGCAGCAGCACCCAGGTGGGTCAAGCTGGACATGAGGAATTAGAGGTTTAGTGACAAAAATGACAGCAAACCAGCCAAAAATCACACCACCTATACTTCCCCAAAGAGGGGACATCCAACAGCGAGCCCAATGACAGAGAACGTTTCTGAAGATGACTTCACCGATGCGGACAGCGGAGGGCTCGGGGTCCTGGCCAGGAAGGAGAAGCCTCCTCCACCCCAGAAGAGCCCACATTTGAAAGGGTCACCCCCTGGGCTCTCGAAGCGTGGGATTGAAGCCCAGCTGCAGGAAAAGGGCTGGGGGCGAGCCCACCTCCTCCAGGGCTGAGCAAGCGCCCGCTTGGCCACCGCCAGCGGCTGACAAAGGGAGAGGACCCTGCTTGCCGCACCCGCGGCTTTCAAACAGCCCGCTGCGATTCCGCTCCAGAAAGATGTTTAGAAATGACACTGCGGGGCTCCATCTTCTTAATTATTGCTCAACAGCTTTCAGAGAAGATTACGTTTGTAAAGGCTTTTTTTTTTTTTTTTCCCCTTAAACTACCAACGCTGAGAACTTGCTGAATCTGAAAATCTGGTCTTTGCCCTCCCGTCCCTCACAGCCTTAGATCTCAGGGTTTTACAGAGCTCTTTTTGTCTGGTATTTCTCAGTGTTTCAGATGAAACCCTTCAGATTAAGGACTGTAACTTGTAGTATACCAAAAATACCAGCTGCTGAATAAATACCAAAAAAGAACAGCATCGATTCAGCCGGCTGCTTTGCCAGGAACTCCCAAACCGGCTCCAATCCTTTTTTCGATCACCAAATGTCCCCTTACAAGCTGAGGGAAACCACAGACCTGATCGATGCCGTCCCCAAATCCTCGCCAACATCCCGCAGATCCCCTGGGGATGCAGCCGGGTGCTCCCAGCCCCGAGCTGCTCCTCGGCCGGGCAGAGCCACCGCCAGCTCCGGCCGTAGCACCGAGTTTACGTCTCGAGGAGCAAATCGCAAGGAAGCCGGGAGGCTTACAGAAAACCCACTTTTATTTAAGAACTGGGTCCCACACCCAGCAGACGCCCCTTCCTCCGAGGGGCCAGCCAAGGCCGGGGCACAGCCAACACCCGCTGGCTGCCCTCGGCCCTGGGCTCGTTCCCTTTCCCTCACACCCAGGACTCAAGAAACCATCCTGGGCAGCTCCCCTAAATCCCCTTTCAACCTCAGCATCCCCCAGGAGCGTGGTGAAACCCAGCCCCACAACCCCACCACCCCTCTGCGTGCCCCCAGCCCTCTGCCCCAGCCGTGCCCAGAGCCCTGGGGGCGCACAGGAACTTTCTGGAAGGCTCCGAGCCCTCAGCCCCACAGCTCCTCGCTTCATCCCCAGCGGGACAAAGCCCGGCAGGACCCTCCCTATGGGGCCGCCCCCCCCCTACACACACACAAACCCCTCACCGCAGCCCCGTCGCGGTCTCACCTTGCGGTGCTTGTCGGCGAAGGGCAGCGCCAGCCAGGGCATTGCCCGCACCGCCTCCTGCCACTGCTGCTGCTCCTGCTCGGCCGACACGAAGACGATCTCGAGGCGCTGAGCTCCGGCCGCCGCCGCCTCCCCCCTGAAGCGCCCGTAGAAAGCGGCCAGGCTGGCGCCGAGCTGCGCGCAGGGGCCGCTCAGGCTGCAGCCGAAGTAGAGCCCCACCAGCGAGACCCCGCGGGCCGCCAGCGCCGCCACCGCCACCTCTTCTCCGTCAGCGGCCACCAGCACCTCGCCCAGCACCTCGGCCAGGCCGCCCGCCATCCCGCTCCCTCTTCAGCCTCCTTCTCCTCCCCCCCCCCCTGCAGCTCAGCCCCGGCCCCGCCGAGCCCCGCTCTGCGCCGCGCCCGGCCCGCCCGGGCCGCCAGGGGGCGCTGCCGGCACAAGCGCGGCCTCCGCCCGCCCCCGCCCGGCCCGGCCTCCCCGGGGCTCCGTGAGGGGAAACCCGAAGTGAGGGGGGGGGGGGGGTTAATGGATGGGCGCTGGGTTCCCTCACGGGGTCTGGTGTCTTGAAAAGTGGTTTTGTTCCGGCCTCGTTAGGCTCTCGGCTGTCCCCCCTCGGGTCGCAGCCCGAGGTGGGAAGCGCTCTTTGTTCGCCAAACGGCGAACCCCAAAAGCCGAAGCGTCGAGGTGAGGAAATGTGGCTGCCTCGAAGCACGGCGGCTGGCTGCCTTGTGATGCGGGGAGGAAATAAAGTGTACACAGGGACATGCAAAGCAGCTTTGAAATGTATCCCCTCTCATAACCAGGGCCTGCAACCTGCGAGCACGCAGGGCAGCGAGGTCCCCAGCCACCCTACACCAATGTCACTGCCCCAAGCCCGAGCCACCCACTTTCCAGCGACCACCCCACAAGACCACAGCCAGCACTGGGTGCCTGAATCCAAGACTTCAGCTTCAGAACCCCCCCACACACACGTCTCTAAAGGCACAGAGCTCCTCTGGTGCCACACGAGCACACTTTGGTGAGGGAAGCGTGCCCGTGCTCCCTGCTCCCTGAGCGCCTTCCTAGGAGAGCCCCAAAGCAGCAGCCCCACATCTTGCTGGCTACTGTAAGAGACGCTTATCTTTACAACATTTCCTTACTTGGCTTTTCACTTGGCTTCTTGTTATTGCTGCTTTCAATTGTATTTAAAATTGTTGTATAGCATCCAGAGCCATTAGGGGATGCTTTATAAATACAATTAATTATCGTTATTATTATTAGAGCATTACAATCTCTCTTTTCCTTTGCCAAGACCTGCTCCCTAGAGGTGGTTCAAAGCAAGAGGAGTTTTGTCTTGTTTTTATTTGTCCTGCCTTATCTGCTTTAATTAAGCATTTGGGCTCGTTAGGGCAGGGAATCTGTTTTTTAAGTCGGTGGCCCTGAGCTCAACAAACCTATGTGCAATATAAATATTCTGCTGTAAAAAATGATATTTATAGCTGCAGTCAACTGAAAATGACCTCTTTTTTAATGAACCAAGCAGAAATAAGATGCCCTGAAACAGAGAACAAGTAAAAAGTGAGGACCAGCTGGACCTGTCCAAGCAGCATCCCCAAGGCGAGGCTGCCCAAAAGGGGGTGAACCCATACAAATTCTGGCAAGTCCCGCTGTGAGTGGCCATCAGCTCACGTGCAGACCCCGCAGCATCACCCTGAGGGGCCAGAATTAAAGAGGCACAAGGACAGCGAGGGGCTTTCACCCAACAGTTTCTTGTCTACAAAAAGCTGTTGCCAATCTGCTTTTTTCTACTGCTTTTGAAACTGCACTGCCCGAGTATTGTATTTTTCTCTAAAGTATTTGGCAAATATTTTGCCAAAGTATCTGGCAAACAACATTTGGCAAATACTTCCACTGGCCTTGCAGTTGGTTTCCCCACAATCGCTGTTTATCGGGGTCTTTTCCACAAGAAAGGAAACCCCGAACAATTGGTCTGAAGGAGGGCGAAACCGACGGGTCCCGCGGTGTCAAACAAACGAGAGAAACACTGAAAAAAAAGAGTTTCATCCCCGGCTCCCTCCTGCTCTGCGTGGAAGCGAGGAAAGCTCGGCGTGCTGGAGGTTCCCGAGCCTCAAGTGCCACCTACCGGCAGCGGGGCTCGGGCTCCTGCTGCCGGTGCCCGGTCCCCGGTGTCCCGGTGGGGCAGGAGGGATGCAGGGTGGGCTGCGGGAGCTGCAAACCGAGCTCAGCTCACGCTTCCTGTCTCAATCGGAGAAGCTCTTCACGCTTCGTGGCTTCTGCCCCAAGTCGGTGATGTGAGGGTGTGGTGGTAGGTGCTCATCAGCCCGAGAAAATTAAGCCCGTGGCATTAAAAAAAATAAAAAAAAAAAGGTAGGCTCAGGGTGGTTTCTTAAGCAGTAGAAGCCTGATTAACATAAAGCCATAGGTTAAAGAAGCCACCAAAGAAAACTGCTAGCCACCAGCAGCCTGGTTATCGTGGGAAGGGCTCCAGTAGGGTTCCCAGCACACGGGTGGCAGCAGCAGGCAGCGGTGCCAAGGCAGGAGGACTTGTGGGTGCCAGCGGGGCTCTGGATTTCTCATTGCTTTTGTGAAACTGGCAACTGCCTTTTGGAGACATTCCATCCATTGTGAACAGCAGCTTCCAGCCTCTCTGTAACCCTTCTTACAGAGGCGTGCCTGTGCTGGCCATATGGGACAACAGGGTGAGCAGTTCTTTTATGTGACCCCAGAAATACAACCTGCCCGATACCCTCTTGAACATGATGAGAAGGCTGACTGCAACAGGGATTGGGTGAGCATCCTGAGCTGCAACAGGCTGTTCCTGCCATCTCCCATCTCTTCTACTCCTTCAATCCTCTTTCTTACTACTATTTCTCCCCTCTGAGATCAGAGGACACAGCTCCAGGGCACAGCTCTGATCATGTGGTCGCAAGGTATGGCACTTAAAAACTAAAGGCTCTTTAGTTTTTAATTTAGTTGTATTCTGAACTCCAAATGACACGGGGAGGAGTGGATTTTCCATGGTATCTGGACATTAGCCAGTAGCCAAGTCTCTTAAAAGAAAAGGGGCTCTTCAAACAGTTGAGCATTTGACACAAATCCATTGTGTTCTGACATTTTTCTTAGTTGGTAGCTCTTAATCTTAATGGCTCCAGACACGGTACATTTGTGAGGTTTATTTTAGTAATGTGATGTTGGCTGTATTTCAAACTATGGACATATCCATCTAGAGAAACCCCTGGGTAGCCATCCTGCTGGAAATCTGCAGAGAAAGGGCCTGATTCTGCCCTCCTGATGCTGCGTGCAATTGCAAACCTTCTCCCTTCAGCTGCTTTCTTCTGGATTTACACCAGCATTGCTGGGAACGGCATGGGGGCCCAGCTGTTGAAACCAGCTCCAACAGGGCAGGCCATCTGTGTGCTCCAGATGGTTCGTAGCCAGTCACACATTAACTCCTTTAAACAGGTCTGTGCTGAGGTACTGGGCTTCCTCAGCACGGCTTCACGTTGACTGGAGGTCTACACTGGCCGAGTTCAATGATGTTACGCTCGAAGGAATTTGACCCTTCAAATTCTTCCAGCCGATGTTGCAACAGCGTTAACATCCGGATTGCTGGGGGTGGCTGGGTTCAAGGCCAGCCCTACCTTTGACCCTCCCCATCCCTGGGGCTCTGGCAGAAGAGCCCTGCTGAACCTTGTGGGGCAGCTGGCAATGTCCTTGTGCCCACGATGGAAAGGGAAGGAGCAAATGTGGCAGCACGAGGTTGAGCTTGCACAGCACCTCGTCCCCTCCCAGGCAGTGTGCTGCCTGTCCTGCCGGCAGCGGGACAGTGTGGTCCCAGCCTGGAGATGTCCCAGACTCTGCTCGTCACACCCAGTCTGCTTCCGAGCAAGATCAGGGTCCACGTGTGACCATGAAAAAAGAACAACTCTTCTGAAAATAAATATTTTATTTCAAACAGCAGCAGCAAAACAAAAGAAGAGTGCGTGTGTGTGTATGTCTGCCTGTCCGTCCATCACAGCCCTTCCATGTGTGTTTGGCTCTTTAGGGACTAGCCCAGGACCTGGCTCCTGGGGCTGGAAGGTATTGTTTCCCCCCTAATCCTGAAGAGAAAGAGTTTTATTCCTTTCATAGTCCTTTTCCCCAGGTTTCTGCCTGGTTCTCTCCCTCCTCCTTGCCAGCCCTGGGTCTTGATCTCAGCAGGGTCACCAGCAAACTTCAAAGCGACTCACACTTGCGCTGTTTGTTGAGGACTGAATGGCACCATCTGAGCCTTATCTGTCCCCTCCTGCCTACCGGCACCGCAGGAACCCTCTAGCCATCAGGCAGCTGACTTACAACTGCCAGGCAGGATGCACCTCGTTCACTGCCAACAAATTCTGTTTCTTCATAGCTGCCAAAAAAAAAAGTGCTGCCTCGCAGGCAGCACAGACTCCCGCACGAGCACCGAGTGATGTGAACACTGCCTAAGGAAGAGGAAACTGTCCCAGAGTTAAAATAAACTCGGGAACTTCACACTGAGCTTTACATTGTTCTCTCCTCATTTGTGAAAAGGTTTTGTTGATCGGTGAATGAAAACCTCTGCACTGAAACATGCGTTTCTTAAAGAAATGAATTCAGGTGAGTTTTGCAAGGTGATGTTTCCCCAAAAGTCAGGAGGAGCAGGAGGACCAGACCACAACACCCTGTTGTCCTGCAGTGCCTGGATCTCAACATGGCACATCAAATCCCTGAGGCTGTGACTCACCACCGCTACTGCCCAGCTTTCCATGATGTCACGTTACAGCCGAAGCAGCAAGGGGGGTAAGTGACACATTAACGAGGTTTTACATTTCTGCTTGGTGGCATCACACCTGTAGGGCACTGAGAAAGTGTTTAAGCAGCCCTAAAAGCAAGCCTCACTTTCCACTGTAAAATTCCACACATCGGAAACAGATTTTGTTACAGCTCCTTGGTTATGGGCACCTGCCTGGAGGTAAAATCTCACCTAACAGCCCCGATCCCACCCAGAGCAGGGCCCCTTTTCTCACCAGGTGCCGGGCAAACACAGCCACGATCCCAAAGGCCCCACCTTTGAACATTTCCACCCCTGCAGCACTGCTGAGGTGTTTCAGCCTGTCTGGCGGACGGGGAATCCCTTTTTGGGGGGCGATTCCCCAGGTGCCCAGGCTGGCTGGTGAGGTGTCCCTGGGATGGGACAGAGGCAGAGGGGCCATCCCTGGAGGACGCGCTGAGCAATCCCTGCCTTGGCTGAGCAAACCTTGTTGGGGGGCTCTCTGCAGACCCACATCCCTCACAGTGTGTGTGACCTCGGGACATTTTTATAAGGCTCCAGCCCTACCCCTGAGCAGGGGGGGCGCAGCCCATGCGTGTCCCCACCCCACAGACGCTGCCTCACAAACCCTCAGCCCCCAACCTGAGGGGGGCTCCTCAGCCTCCCCCAAACCCCGTTGCCGGGCTGCGCCCAACGGCCTCCGCCTGTGGAATCCCCTCAGGGCCCCAGCCCCAGCCTCAGCCCCGGCCCCTTCCAGGCCGAGCCGAGCCGGCCCGCACCGCCCCCAGCCGGCACCCCAGGGCCCCGGGGGCGGGGAGGCGGCCCGGGCCGTGCCCATAAGGCGGCACCGGAGGCTGGAGGGGGGGCTGGAGCTCGGCGGCTGGGCCCATGGCGACGGCAGCGGGGTGGCTGCGGGGAGCCAGGCGCCTCCTCCCCGTGGGTGTCCGGCGGGAGAGCCGGGAGCTGGCCCGGCTGGCGGGGCCGGTGGTGAGAGACGGGGCCTGAGGGGACCGGGGAGGAGGGGGGGGGAGATGGAGAGGAACCGGGCGGGTAACGGCGGCGCTGAGGGGAGCGGAGCGAGGCAGGCTCCGGAGGCGGCGTTTTCACCTCGCCTCCCTCATCCTGGCTCAGCTCCGAGCTCTGCAGAAGCGGCTGTGTGCTGCTCTGCACCCGGCAGGCTGGGATTAAAGCGTTAAATCGCCACTGTTTAGCCCTTCGCTGGCACCCGGCTGCTTGCTCGTCCCACAGAGCCAGCGCTGGTTCTGGCAGCCCCTTCCCAGCATCTCCCTGCCGGGTGCTGGTGGCTCAGCCCTCACTCAGCAGGGTCCTCATCCGAGGGCAGGAGCAGCCCCCGGCCTGAAGCCCTGGGACACAAAGCCTTGAGGCTCAAATCTTCTGCTCCGCGTGGTGGTTAAGGACCAGCTGCAGGACAGCGCTGAGATGCCCTCGGTGACATCTCCCAGGGACCTGGTGTGACGGGGCCGCAGAGGAAGTAACGACTGGTTTCTGTTCCTGGAGCAGAACGCGTCAGCCCCAAGTCCCGTGCCCCCAAGTGCTTCTACCTTTGGCACAGTGCTGCTCTGTGGGTGTCGGTAACCTCAAAACCAAACCTACAGCTGCCTTCCAGGTGTAGGACGTGGTAGTTCACGCTCGTTTCGTGTCAAACCCCGTGCTGGAGCAATCGTGGTTGTGCAGACCTCTCCTGTGGGGATTACTCACTGCTGAGACGTGTCGGGGCCTGAGAGCATCCGTAGGCAGCAGCGGGAGGTCGGGGCGGGAGAAGGTTTTGTTGGGTTCTTCCTCAGACCCTGCAGGAGCTGATTCTCCAGCGGCCTGGGCTTGGGAAAGAAGCGAGAGCAGCCCCATGGTCCCCAGCCATGTCCACATGTCAGTGGGGCTCTAGCTCTTCACATCCAGTCCAGGCTGTGCTGCAGCTCTGTGCCTCACACGCTGGAGCGGGGCTGTCCTCATGCCAAGGGAAAATGAGGTGGTGAGCACAGTCTCTGTGACAGCATCGCCAAGCCTTGCTGTAGCCCCTGGCAAGGAATGAGCAGGCTGGACTTAGCATCTCTGCAGGAGGAGAGGACGGTGTGGTTTGGTGTGGTTTGTGGAGCTGAGCTTTACCCAGATGCATAGAAGCATTGGGATTTTTTATTTTCTCTCTCTACTCGGTTTTCATGATGGAAAAGAGGCTTTCTAGGGGAGCCATTAAGCCCCAGCTAAACAAAGACATCTGGCAGATTGACTCTGCAACACCAAAATACCATCAGAGGCAGCAGCCGGTGTTGAAAGACAAAGCCACTGAGAGCCTGTGGGAGGCTTACAGCTGCTGGTCCAAACCTGACCAGTCATGGTCCAAACCTGACCAGTCATGGTCCAAACCTGACCAGTCATGGTCCAGCTGCAGGGGAGGGATGGTGCTCATCAGGTCTGGTTGGGTGCTCCCCTCACCATTCCTCTTCCCCCCCTAGTTTGTAGCCCAGCTGCTGGGGTTCCTGATCAACGTGGTCAGCTCCATATTCTGTGGCCATCTGGGAAAAGCCAAGCTGGACGCCGTGACACTGGCTGTATCTGTATGTATTACTCTGCTTCTCCTCTGATTTAAAGCATGTAAATAGAGACATCAAAAAAGAAGCCTTGTAGGAATGTTTATCTGATGACCCTGTGTATCAGCACAGCCTGATGCAATGCAAATATTGCATCCACCAAATTGTTCCTTCCTTTGCCCTGAACAGAGGCAGGGGATGAGAGCTGAGCAGTAATGACTGTGCTGGTGCAAGGCCAGCAGCTGGTCAGGGAGCTGGAGCTGCCAGACCTAGGCGTGTGTGTGCTGAGGAGCAGCACTGTTTGTAGTCCTTTAGATACTCATCCCTCGGTAGAGATTCCTTTTCACATCAGAACAGGGAAGAGACTATTTAGGTAACATGAATGAGTTATTTTGAGAAACAGAGAAAGACTGGAAACTTCCCAAAAACCCATAGCTGAACTGTCTCTCCACCCAGCTGGGAGGGACACAGTGCTTAGGGCCAGGTCTTCCCTTGCAACCCAAGTCACTTGTGTCTGCTCTAGGTCATCAATGTGACAGGCATCTCCATTGGCTCTGGTTTGGCCTCAGCATGTGACACACTGATGTCCCAGGTAAGGTGCAGCTCCCCCCCTTTGTACCTGGTGGGGTTGGGTTGGCAATGTCTCACCTCCTACACAGCGTGGTCTGGGCACAAAGGGTGGGAGGGTGGCAGCTTCCAGCCAGCCAGGGGCTATGTGCAGTGTCTGGAGCCTGCTCCTTCTGCATGGGGCAGGAGACGGGTACAGGCAAGGGATGGAGCTGAGACAGGCTCCCTGAGGAGCACTGGGTCATGCTTGGGTAGCAAAGGGGGGTGCAATCCATCTGAGAAACAGCTAAACCCAACCAGCTTGGTGCTAACCACTCCTGAGAGCAGGGGGGAAAGGTATTTAATCAGTCCATTGTTGTTGCAGTCTTGAGCACTTGCCCAGATCCTTTGGTTCCCCATATCTCTCACCTTGCTGCTTTGTCCTCATGCAGACATATGGTGGCAAGAACCTGAAGCAGGTGGGCACCATCCTGCAGCGAGGGATCCTCATCCTGCTGCTGTTCTGCTTCCCTTGCTGGGCACTCTTCATCAACACCGAGCGGCTCCTCCTGCTCATCCAGCAGGACCCCGAGGTCTCCAGGTCAGGGGTGAGATTGAATCTGATCCCCCTCTGGTCAGCAGCGTGACAGGTCTCAGCCCTCCAAGCCCTGAAGCCCCTGGGTCAGAACAGGGTGTCATCTGGGACCTTGCTTGCTAGCAGAGCCAACAGAAACCCCCATTAACAGGTTAAAGAGTCCCTGAAGCTTCCCTGGGATTTGAGGCCTCTGTGTCCTCTGCATCTGGAGGACTGCAGGGAGTGCCCATCACCTCTCAGCTTGCTACCAGTGGCAGTGGCTGGTGTATCTCCTCTCCTCCAGACCTCCTGGGCTGGGTATTTGGCTGTGGCAGGGTAGTCTTGAAGTCAAGAATCCATGGAGCTCAAATGCAATGCTGCTTAGTTTGGCTCTTGCTTTCCTGTATCCTTAACTGAGTAAACATCTCTCTTTCCAGGTTAACTCAGGTCTACGTGATGATCTTTATTCCAGCTCTTCCTGTAAGTTGCTGCTAAAGCTGTTAGAAGCTCTGTCTCCCTTGGTAACATGGGGAAAGGAGGAAGGGTCCTTGCACTGTGGGTCACAGGGCAGCACGATTTCAGGTTTTACAATGTGCACCTTGATCTTAGGCATTAATGGACGTGCACTGACCAGTGGCTGCTGGACCAACAAACATGCAGCCGTTCATCTTAGTGTGCAGAGGCTTTTACTACAGGCCACGTCTCTGCCCAACAAGTAACAAGCTCTGGACATTGGAACCAGGGGCTGCAGGGCTCACTCAGCTCTGTGATAAAGGCTGCAGCTCGCTGTTAGCACATGCAGCCACTGGGCTCTTTGCTGCTTACTCCCTCTAGAGAGGCTCCTCTAAGTTGGAGCAGTACTCCTGGAGAATAAGTGCCTGTAGGTTAATGCTTTCTGCCAAGGTTTCCAGGTTCTGCTGTCCCATGCTGATAAGGAAGCAAGGGAGATCTCCCACTGGGAGACTGATCTCTGCCTAGCAGGAACGGGAGGTGCCTGTTGTTACTTTTGGCTTGGGCTGAATCCAGTCCCAACAGACACCAAACGTAACACAGAGCAGAGGCGCAGGGTGTCAGGCATCGTGCTGGGCTGTGGCACCCTGCCAGGGCTGTGCAAGAGTCCTGGGAAGGACCTAGCTGCAGGTGTTAAACTGTAGCTGGCTACTGAACCATGGTACTGCACTGCTGATGAAATGAATCCTGACTTTTACAGGCGGCGTTTCTGTACCAGCTGCAGACAAGATATTTACTAAGTCAGGTATTGTGTAACTAACTGGGCTCTGGGCCACGGGTTAAAGGTATTCCTAGCAATATGGATAAGATTAGGGATCTAAATTCTTCCCATCGTGGTGAGAGCTGGGCTGAGGAATGTGTGATCCACAGCCTCCAGCTGGCCCTGCAGGACAGGGAGAGCTCATGGGGAACCACCCTTGGGTTGCTCCATTCCCCCACTGCTAACTCCCAGCTCTGCTCCAGCTCTTGAGCTGCCTTCTGTGTGTCTGACACAGTCCAGCCTTACCTGAAATGAAAGCTACCTTCTTGGCTTTCTCCTTGGGCCCTGCTGAAGGTCTCCCTAGCGTTCACTGGGTGGTGGCTGCAGGTTTGGGGGCTTGGACTGTGCTGGGGAAGCAAACTCCAAAATCTCTCCTTGGCTTCCAGGCGATCATTTTACCTCAGGTGGTGACAGGAATTGCAGCCAACATCCTCAATGTGGCCATGAACGCCTTCTTCCTGTATGCACTGAAGCTGGGCATAGTGTAAGTGTGAGCAGAGGTGGTGACAGCCCCTCCCGGGGTGCAGGGGTGTGCTCAGGGCTGTAGGGGTTTGTTTTGAGTGCCCAGTTCTGTAGCACTCTGCCCCCAGCTAACCAGCTTGGAAAGATAAGGCTGGGGGTGATTTGCTTGAGACTTACGTGGGTGGCACCAGGTCCCCTGCTGGAGCTGAGGAGTGGGTGAGGGTGGTGTTTGTAATCTGCCTGTTTCTCTCCTCAGGGGCTCGGCCTGGGCCAACACTGTTTCTCAGTACACCCAGGCCATTCTCCTCTTCCTTTATGTGCGGTGGAAGAAGATCCATGTGGAGACCTGGGGAGGTACTGTTTGTGGGTTGGCCCTTCAAAATACCAGTGTCTGGCCCTGGGGATTTGGCACAGTCACCAGCACCTGAGGTGTAGGTCCAACAAAGGAATTACCATCCCCTCACCGTGAGGCGAGGCTGTAGACATGATCCCACGGCCTTTCTGGGGACCCGGGTTAATTCTTGATCACCCTACCTCAGGGATGCACGGCAGTACAGCAAGACTGAGCTGATGTGCTGGGAGCCATGGCTGGGATGCTGTCCTGCAGCGTCCAGAAAAGTGTGTGGCTCCCTTTGGGGAATGCACTCATGCTGCTTCACTCCTACCTTGCAGGTTGGACCAGGGACTGCCTCCTGGACTGGGGCTCCTTCATCCAGCTGGCGGTGCCCAGCATGCTCATGATGTGCATTGAGTGGTGGACCTTTGAGATCGGGAGCTTCTTGGCAGGTGAGTCCCAATCCTTGTCGTTTGGTGCAGCCATGCCTGCTCTGGTGGCCACCTCTTGAGTGTGTCCCTCAGCATCTCCTGCCAGCAGCGTCCTTGTCTCCAGGGCTGATTCTGTAGGATGCTGCATCTGTGAGATGGGAACCATGTAGTCACTGCCTCCTTGTCAGTTAAGGAGGAGTTGTAACTCTGACCTAATGAAGGACGTGCTGAATCTTTTCCAGGACTGCTCAGTGTGGTGGAGCTGGGCGCGCAGTCGGTTATCTATGAGCTCTCCTCTGCAGCTTACATGGTAAGGGCTGGGTGCGTTAAACTGGGATCAGCCTGGGAGGATCCCCCAGACAATGGTGCTGCAGACCAAGGCTGGGGAGGGAAGCATGGCAGGAAGCAGGAGTCAGTACCAGGCAGGTGATAACTCTCAAGCCTACCGTGTAGCTGCCAACCAGGGCTGTGCTGGAGATGAAAAATCCCTTTACTGCATTTGCCAGTCTCTGCTCAGAGAATATCCAAAGTCTGCTCATATTGGCATCACTGTGATTGTGTGTGTGTGTGTGTGTGTGTGTGTGACTGCTTCACCAAAGTGGCTGGGTAGGGGGTCTGTTGCAATTCCAGTCTGCTCTGATGCTTCCCAAAAAACTCTGCACATTGGGCAGGGAGCAGTGTGGGGATGGGCGTTAGCACTTTGTCCCAGATTCCCTACTGGGAAGAAGAAAATTTGGTGCAGGCTTTAATTGCCACTCACCTCCTCTTTGTCTCCTGATATTCAGGTGCCTCTGGGCTTCAGCGTGGCTGCGAGTGTCAGAGTGGGCAATGCCTTGGGATCAGGGGATGTAATGCAAGCCAAGACCTCCTGCATCACTGCCCTGCTGTGCACAGGTCAGCCTAAGCCCCTGCAGAGGGGAATAAAAGACAGGTATCAGCACCGGGTTCAGTTCACCTCTCATGGGGCTGGGGATGCCCCACCAGCAACCCCAACCCACTTGTTTGGGCAGGGTGAGACCCTGGCTCTTCTGCTCTGTTAAGAACCTGGCGCAAAGGCTCCAATAGTGGAAAAAATGCAATTTAGTATTCTGTCTTCCACCTCCAGAAGGTGGATGGAGCATCTGGGCAGAAAATGGGGAAAACAGACTTGTCCTCTACTGCAGTGACAGCTGGAGGTCAGCCAAGCCCGGTTCCTATCACATGAAGCCCCCGAGGTCTGGGCCTGACCAGGAGCAGGACATGCTGCCTTTGAGGCAAGCTGTTTGATTATTTCTTTTCCTTGCAGAAGTTCTTGCTGTGGTGGTTGCAACATTACTGGGAACCCTAAAGGACGTGGTGGGCTACATCTTTACCAATGACAAGTGAGTTAACAGCTTTCTTTTGAGTATTGATAACTTTCCAGAGAATGCGATGTGCCCCAGAAGCAGCTCGGAGGGACCTGACGGATAGAGTTCATAAACCTCCATCTGGCAAATGTGTTCCCCAAAGGTTCCTCCCCACCACCAGGTGTCAGTGGGCAGCATGGATGCTGCTGAGGGTGGGACAATACCATACCCAAGCTGTGTGCACTCCCCACAAGTCTTGTGGGCTGGTAGCAGGCATCACAGCTGGCCAGGAGATGTGTCAGAACCAGAATGTCTTGAGACCAGACCGTGCTGCTTTCCCTGATCAGTACATACATCTTCTTCACAGGGAAATCGTTACCTTGGTGTCCAAAGTGATGATCATCTTTGCTCCGTTCCACTTGTTTGATGCAGCAGCAGTGAGTATTCCAGCACAGAGTGATCACTCTTTGTAGATTGGGGTGCAATGGAGACTGCAAAGCTGATTTCAGCTCTCTTGATCTGTTAAAGTGGTACAGAGAAGCAAACTGAAAAACTGTCACAGCAGCTACTTGCATTAGCTGTAGCATCTCAGTGTCCCTTGTGTTTGCAGATGCCCACTGGCATTGCTGCAGAACTGCCCAGTTCTTCCTCTTTTCCTCTCATCAAGGCTTCAGCTTTTTACTAGTTTTTCAGAGCAAAACAAGCAAACTTCTGACATCTCTGAAGATCCAGCTCTCACAGCACAGTGGCAGTCCTCATACAACTCATTAGACAGCAATGCCAGTCTGCTTTCTTTTGTCATGTCCCTGGGAGGGAGATGTAGGCAGTGTGGACAGCACGATGAAGTCTGCTGCTCGCCCCTCGGTGCCTGCAGATGGCTCCGTGCTCTGTGCCTGGCTCAGCAGCCGGGAGGAGAGGAAACTTGCACCATGCTGTCTGTGACCTGGTTTTGGTCCCTCTGGGCTCTGTGGGACGGTTCATGGGGCTCCCGTTTTTGCAGGGCTGTGCTAAAACCCCAGCTGCCCTGTGGTGGTACCAGCTATGACACGTGTTCACCCTCTGCCTCCTTTCCTTAGGCGACCTGCGGCGGTGTGCTGAGAGGCACAGGGAAGCAGAAGCTGGGTGCCATCGCCAATGCTGTTGGCTATTATGCCATCGGCATGCCCATCGGCATCTCGCTGATGTTTGCGGCTAAGATGGGGGTGTTAGGTAGGTGCATCCTGCATCTGGCAGCGGGAGCCTGGCCGGGTAGGAGCTGCTGGGCCAAACCCTGCACCCTGGGCAAAGGTTCAGCCCTGGGACTTAAGAGCCTCCCTCGGGTCGGTGGGTCAGTACACACTGACATGTTTTGCTGAGGCAGGCTCTGTGCTGTCTCTAGCAAATGGGGGGAAATCAGAGCTTGCTCCCAGCACGGGACCTGCCCAGGCAGTGCTCCTTCTCACCACCTCTCAGGGCAGCTCTGTTCTCCTGGGATGATGATCTCACCCCACTGAAATCCTAGAGCGTTTTAGCAGTGATCGGCAAAAGCTGGGTTTCCTCAAGCCCTTGCTAAAATACCTTTCCCTTCTTGCAGGGCTATGGGTGGGGATGATCGTTTGCATCTCCTTGCAATCCCTCTCCTTCTCAGCGTTCGTCATGCGCATGGATTGGAAGAAAGCTGCAGAAGAGGTGAGACTGGTGCTTTCCTGCAGCAACTCTTCAAAGGTGTTAGGCTGGCTCCTGCCCCAGTATGGTGCAGCTGTCTGGGGGGGAGCAAAGTGACACAGGATCTGTCACTGCTGTAGCACAGGAGTAGTTCACTGCTGAGCATGGTTTCTTTGGGAGGGTGGAGGAAGGAGGCTCAGGTTTGCTTGGCTGGGCAGCACATCTCTGCTCTGAGAACATCAACTCTCCAACATGTTTTTAGGCTCAGATCCGAGCTGGACTGAAGAAACAGCTAGAAGATGTGAACTCCAATGGCACAGCTGCTAACAAAACATCTGCTGTGGGTATGTAACCAGGCCTGACAACAGGGAGGGAGCCCCAGTTCTCCACCCATCCCTTCCTCTCCTTCAGGGTCATGCCAGTGGCGTCTCTCCTGTCAGCCCCTATGGCTGGAGAGAGCACAGTATCTGGCACTGGTCCCCATTACCTTTGTCACCACCCCGTCTGCTCTAGGGAAGAGCCAGAGCACACCTGTCCCTGTGCTGCTGCATGTCCCAGTGTCTGTGAGCCTTGAGGGAGGACTCTCAGGACTGTCACTGGTGCTTGCAGCTTCACACTGGGAGCTGATTTTGCAGCTTGGCTTCCCTGCCACACTTACCTCTCTTGCACAGATTACATCTCCGTGGACACAGACACTGTAGACACCGTGGTACTGCCTGACACCATGGTGGGAGGTGAGAGGCACCCCGACCATGAGCTCATCACACAAGAGGAACCTGCTGCGGTCATCCCTACTCCTCCTCCTGTGGCGTGGAGGGCCCTGATCATCCGTCGGGTGCTGGCTGCTGCTGCTGCCCTCGCTGTGCTGCTGGCGGGCGTGCTGGTGCGGCTCCTGACCACTAACAGCTAGAGGCAGCACCAGTGTGCCACGGAGAAACTGGCTGCGTGTGCAGGAGGGCAGGTGGGAATGTCCCAGGGGGACGGTGTGGGAAGGGATTCCCCCTCAGCACCTGGTTAGAGACACTTTGCTCCATGGCTGGTTAACTGAAACTGTCTTATGCTACATCCGTAGCTCTTAAAGGAGGGGAGTGTGCAGTGCCTGGGCTGGAGGTGCTTCAGAGCTGCTCCAGCACTGCCTAGGGGATGTCACTTGGAGGAGGCTGGCCAGGGATAGAGACAGGAACCTCGTGCTGCTTCCTCCTTGCTGGGAGCATTTGTCCTCGGCATTTACTAATGGCAGAGGCTTGTGCTGCCTGCACAGCACCGTCCCTCACCCACCAACCTGTGCCCGGATCTCGGTGCATCAGAGCCCAGTCTGTTGCTGCAGCAGTGCTGTGTAAGGCCAATTGTGGTGGAAAAGGGCTGACCTCTCTGCCAGGTCTCTGACTTTGCTCTACCGGGTATGTGACAGGCACAGGGCCTAAATCAGCTCCTTGCACTTTTGTAATGTGGGCTTTTAATATAATAAAGTTTTCTGAATAAATGTTTTGCTGTTAATGTGGTATGAACATGACCTGGGTGGGTCACTAGCACATCCAAGCTATCAGCACAGAGACACAGGTCGAGGTGGTACTGAATGACCAGTTTTCATGAGAACAGCCTTAAAAACACCCTCAAACTCCTGGTCCTGGGTGGTGAAGCTGACTCTGGCCACAGGGTCCTCATGCACTGCCAGCCCCGTGACGTTTACACCAAGTCCTATCCCACGTTCCTGCTCTTACCTGGAGCTGCATGGAGTAGCGATGCTGTGGGTTCTGCAGCACAGCCGGTGCTCAGAGATGAGTACCGCATCCCGTGGAGGATGGCATCACCCGTCGGGCTGTGCTGGGTGCCTGTGGATGGAGAGAAGGGGTCAGGCAGGAGGTAACCACGGTCCTGCTGTGCCCAGGTTGCAGCAGGCTGGGCCCTGCTCATAGTTCTGGCAGCACAACCCAGGAGAGCGGGACAGTCCCTAGCTCTGCCACATGGGCATGGAGCCCCCAGCCTCTCTGTCCCAGAGAGGGTCTGCACACACAGTGACAGCTTCTGAGCCCCCCCAGCTCCCTGCGCCAGGCCGAGGCAGGATGCTATATTTGGCCTGGCGGAGTGGTGACGGTGAAATCTGACGCTGCCGTGCTGTGCGAGGCCGACAGCTGGAGCCAATGGGGCCGGCTTGTCTTGGCCACCTCCGCTGGGATGAGAGGGGCCCAGCAACTGCTGGTGAAGCACTCGGAGTCAGGACCTGACAGCGGACGGACCCATGAACCCTCCATCTCCGCTGGAAGAGGAGGACGACCGCCTTGCTCACCAGCCAGCGGAGCCACAGCAGAGCAGGAGCAGGGTATGAGTGCTCACGGGGGCGATTTGGGAAGTCTGTGTCCCCACACCAGCTTGGGGCGGGCAGCGAGCACCTTGCACTGCACGCCTGGGCTCCTCCGCACTGCTCGCAGTGGGACGCAGGCTCCGTGCTGCTCACAGCCCCGTGCCTTGCCCCTTCCCCTGCTCCCCATCGCTGCCAGCCTCAGGGCACACGCAGCCAGCTCGCCTGGCTGAAGTTCACGCCCTGGGTTACACATTGCTCACCCTGGAGGAGCCGCGGCACCCGGCGGTGTTAACAGAGCGCGGAGGAAGGGGTCGTTTCACTCCCTGGCAGAGCGGCAGCATGAAGCGGGTGAGCCTCCCGGAGGAGAACGGCTTCAGCGAGCCCATAGCCAGCGGGCAGCATGAGCTCCCGGCCGGGGGCTGCAGGAAGAAACGCCGCTGGCTTCAGCGCCTGATACCGGACAACTTCTGGGAGGACGCAAAGAAGCTGCTGATACTGGCAGGGCCGCTGGTAAGGACCCCGGGAGGCGAGCACCGGGGCTGCACTGACCACAGCCCGACACAACAAGGAGCAGGGAACTCAGCCAGCGGAGGCTTCCAACAGCTCCTGGATGAGATGGACCCCGAGGGCTGCTAAATACGCTGCCCTCCTGTCCCCTCGCCCCGAGGTGTCCCCCGCAGAGCCACCCCTGCTCACCTCCGCCTCTTCTCTCCGCGCTCAGATCCTGATCCAGCTGATGATTTTCCTGATACACCTCGTCAGCTCCATATTCTGCGGCCACCTGGGCAAGGTCGAGCTGGCCTCCGTCACGCTGGCCATCGCGGTAAGAACGCTGCGGGGCTGCCCAGGAGCTGGGTACCAGCCCTGACCCCACTGATGCTGGGGTGGGATATGGGGACAGAGCTGGGGCTGCCTGTGACCTGTAGGGACACAAGAGACTTCAGACTTCTCTCTTTCCTTTTAACTGCTCTCCCTCTTTCCCTACTAGAAAGCCTTAAATACTCCCCATTCTCATTTTTTATTCCCTTTTTCAGGTTATAAATGTTACTGCCATTTCTGTAGGATACGGTTTGTCTTCAGCATGTGACACCTTGATATCACAGGTGGGTAACGCTGCCGCTTGCCCTAAAGACACGGGGTTTCTGGCATCACCAGGCACTGCAGAGCCCCAGCAGCCACCCCATAAGAGGGAGTGCTGAGCTCCCAAGGAAATTCCCAGTCCTTCCCAGCACTCACTGCCGTCCTCTCTCCTGCAGACCTACGGCAGCAAGAACCTGCTGCGCGTGGGGGTGATCCTGCAGCGTGCCACCCTCATCCTCCTGCTCTGCTGCTTCCCCTGCTGCGCCATCCTCATCAACATCGAGCAGCTTCTGCTCCTCCTCCACCAGGACCCCGAGGTCTCCAGGTCGGGTGGCCTCCAGGGCTTTGTCCCTCCCCAGCATGACGGGGGGATGGTGGCCGTGGTTCCTCGCTGACTGTGGCTCTCATGCCCCCCCAGGTTAACCCAGCTCTACGTGATGGCGTTTGTCCCCGCTCTCCCGGTAAGTCCTGGGTGCTGGCCACACGTTTTCCACCACTGAACCCCATCCCACGCTCAGAACCAGCCCTGGCTCACGCACCCCTTTGCTTTCCAGGCAGTTTTTCTGTACAACCTGGAGACAAGGTACCTGCAGAACCAGGTGGGTCCCACAGCCCCGAGCCCATGGAGGATCCTCCCGGCTCAGGGATCCCCTCAACCACATGTGGATTTTCATCCACGCCACTCCCCATGGCAAGGCAGCATCTGTCCAAGGCACCACGGAGCAGCTCTACCCTGGAGATCACCCCATCACACAGAAAACTGCATCCCTCTGCCTTACGGACATCCCTTCCCACGTCCCCACGTTGAGATTTTACCTTCAAAGCTCTCATTTTCTGAGCTGGAGACAACATCAAAAGTTTCCCCCCTTCTGGCTGTGAAAGCTGAGGGACTGGGGCTGGCGAGGGTGTCCCCGCAGCTGCTGCAGCCCTGTCCCCTCCTGCTTGCAGATGATCATGTGGCCCCTGGTGCTGAGCGGGATCGTTGGCAACATCGTCAACGTGATCACCAACTGCATCTTCCTCTACGTGTTCCACCTGGGAATCTCGTGAGTAGTGCCCCTAGGGGTAAAAAGGACACAAAAAAAAGTGATTTTGTGGGGAAATCAGCACCACCAGCTGCAGCTTCTGCTCATGGGGCATGGTGGGACGCCAGGTTCCAGCACCCTGCTCCCGGGGAGGTGTGAGTGTGATGCCAACGACCGCTCTCGTTTCCTTTCCAGGGGCTCTGCCTGGGCCAACACTGTTGCTCAGTATTCTCAAACCATTTTCTTGTTCCTGTATATTGTAGGCAAGAAGCTCCACGTGAAGACGTGGGGAGGTAAGGCATCACTGACCAGTTCCTGCTTTATGTGTGCATGGTTCCTAAATCTTCCAGCACTTCTTTTGAGTGACTGCTGGTAGTCCAGGAGGGGAAACATTAACCCCAGCCCAGGAACGCAGCGCCGCTTCGGTGGCAGCTCGTCATGTGAGCGCTGGCAGGGCACCGTGCAGTAATCATTAATTCTGGAGGAAGGAAACCTCCTGCCGAGGTGTTGAGGGTTCAGCCCCAAAGTCGGATGAGCACAGATGTAGGCATGAAGTTGTCCTCAGATGCTCTGCTCCAGGAGGGCTGAGCTGAGCCTTGCACCGCTCTGCTCCATCAGCAGAGCTCCTGAGTGCCTGCTCTGTTGCTGGAGGTGCCATGAAGCCCATGGGTGTTGTGCTGGGGATCTGCAAATGGGTCCTGGTGCGAGTGGTGTGTCCGGCTGCCTCGGGCACCCTTGGAGGTGACTCTTCTCCTCTCTGGTCTCCATCGGGTGTCGTGTCTCCTCTCTGCTCCACAGGCTGGTCCAGCGAGTGCCTGCTGGAGTGGGACAGCTTCACCTCCTTGGCCATCCCCAGCATGCTCATGATGTGCATCGAGTGGTGGACCTACGAAATCGGGAGTTTCTTGATAGGTCAGCGGGGAGGGGGGCTGCCAGGGTGCGATGGGGCACCACAGGCAGCGCGGGGGCTGAGGCAGCACTTTTGGGGGTGCCTGAACCTGGTGCTGAGCCCTCCTGCCCCCAGGGCTGCTGAGCGTGGTGGAGCTCTCGGCGCAGTCCATCATCTACGAGGTGTCCGTCGTCGCCTTCATGGTAAGGGCTGGGGGTTTTAGTCCAGACCAGGCTCCCTAAGGGCAATCCCAGCATGGACTCACAGCCAAAATCAGCTCCGGCCAACTCCGCTCTCCACATCTCCCCCCTCCATACTCTCTACTTGCTCCTGCCTCCCCCTCCCACGGAGACATCCTAAATTAAACCCTGCTCTCCGTCCCCCCTTGCTGCTGCTGCTGTCGCTGCGTTAGCCCCATTACCTGGCCAAAACCCTGTGGTTGCAGATCCCCCTGGGGCTCGGCACAGCTGCCAGCGTGCAGGTGGGGAACGCGCTGGGTGCCGGCGACGTCGAGACGTCCAAGAGGGCCTCGTCCACCAGCCTGCTCTGCACAGGTCAGGGCTGGTGGTGGTGTCGTCCCCTGATCTTTCCCTTCACCTGCTCCGTGCTCCCCGTCGCTGTCAGGATGCTCCCAGCTCTTGGTTCTGTTTTCCAGGGTTCTTTTGCGTAGCCATGGGGGCTATTTTAGCTGCCACAAAGGACGTGCTGGGATATATCTTTACCAGCGACAAGTGAGTGTCCCCAGCTCCTGGCCCTGGCGCACGGATGTTTGTTCCTAAAAGCGACCGCTGGCTCTTCTCTGTCCCCAGGGAGATCGTTGACTTGGTGGCCTGGGTCCTGCCTGTCTACGTCGTCTTCCATTTGTTTGAAGCCATGTGTGTAAGTCCCCGGGGACACTGCTATTGTCACTAGGGGACCTCGGAGTTGGGAATCAACTACCTGGGAGTACCCATCAGAAAACCCCAAGCTCATGTAAAGATGCCAGCCCTCAGGACAGGGCAGGGACACAGAAATAACCATCAGAGGCAGGGGAAACCTTGTCCTCAGGGTCTGTCCAGCATGCTGAGGCAGCAGCACAGCCCCAAATTCAGCGCCAAGTGCACCACAAGGCCCCAGCCCCACTCCCTCTTTTCACAGGGTGCCTGCAGTGGGGTGCTCAGAGGCATAGGCAAGCAGAAATTCGGCGCCATCCTCAACGCCGTGAGCTACTACGGCGTGGGCCTGCCCCTGGCAGTCGTGCTGCTCTTCGTGGCCAGGATCGGTGTCATAGGTACAAACCCCTGGGGTGGGAAGCTCTGCACCCCCAAAATCCTCTCCTCTCCTCTTGGATGGATGTGGCTCCCCCTGCACCACCAACGGCTTGCTATGATATGACCCCTGCCTGGCTCTGCAGGGCACACTGGGGTGGACTGGGATGGTCCCTGTAACTGCTGGGAGCCCTAAATCACACTGGGGAAAAGCATTTCTGCTGGACAGCCCTATCCCAATGCCCCTGCTGACCTCAGTGATGTTCCCGTCGGGTTTGCCCGGCGGTGGTGCCTAGCTGACACCGGTGTGCCCTTGGCAGGGCTGTGGCTCAGCATGCTGGTCTGCGTCTCCATGCTCTGCACCTGCTTCATCGTCTACATCTCCCGCATGGACTGGAGGAAGGCTGCCGAGGAGGTAACCGCACACCACAGCAGCATGCCCACCCCGCCGGATGGTCCCTGCCAGCCTTGCTGTGATCGCAGCGGGCTGGGATAACAAAACCCAGGGTTCTGCATCTAGGACCACGGCCACTTCCCTGCACTTGGCTGTTCCCTTAGGCTCAGCACCGTGCAGGAGTGACCCCGCTGCCACCAGAGGAGCCACACTCAGGCCCCGAACCCCCCAGCAAGGCGCTGCCCTCCGGTACAGGACCAACCCCACCGCCCCACGCTCACCTCCCAGCCGCTGCAGTGCGGGGCTGCGTAGGTACGGCTGAAGGCTGGGGCTGTCCGTGTGCCTGCGGTGCTCATACAACGCTGTCAGACCTCAGGCAAAACCCTCAAAGCCCAGAAGCCCTCGCTGACCCCATCCCCTTCTTGTTGCAGCGGGGGTGGAAGCCCAGAACGGCGTGGTGCTCACGGCCATCACCAGGCTGGAGGAAGCCACCTTCCAGCCGGAGCCCCAGGGAGAGCCACCGGGCAGCACCATGTCCACCAAGGAGCTAATCGTCCGGCGCGGGCTGGCAGTGGCTGCAGCCATCACCGTGCTTGCGCTCGGCATCGTAATAAAGCTCATGACCAGCAAACACTGACTTGCACCTGGGACTCCAGGGACTTTGGGGACGGAGGCCCCTCCTGACTGACGGATGCACAGAGCACAGACCAGCCAGCAAAAGGATCCAGCACCCGCGTGTCCCATCAGAGCAGATGCGTTCAGCCTTTGGCAGCATCTCATCAGATTCTGCTTGGGGCCAGGCCCTACAGCTGCTCCAACACCCAAAATGTTGCTCTGGGCTGCCCGACACGCACCGAGCATGCGGGTAGCCCTTTCCCTGCCCACGCTGCCAACTGCTGCCTGCTGACCAGAGCTGCACAGCCCAGCTCACGCTGCTGCTCTGAAAAATGCCAAATAAAGAATAAACCCAGCTGGGCTCAGGCTGGCTCCTTTGGGTCCTGTGCCTGGCACCTGCTGCCCTGCCCCTCGTAGTCCCAGGCCCCACGTGGCTTTCATGGTAAAGCAAGGGTTTTATTCAGCAAGGGTCAGGCTTCCAGTTACAGTCTCAGAGGTAAAAGACTACCAGTACACCAAAAAAACGAAATGAAATTATGCACAAGGTCACCAGCTGCTCAGGCTCTTCCTCAGAGCTGGGTCACTGCAGCTCCCCCTTGCTGGTGCCCAGCTCCAGATGCTGCACACCAACAGTGCCGTGTCCCTGGCGCTCCTGCGGTCCCCATCCGTCACACTCATTTTGTCAGGCTTCTTGCTGCTGTGAGACAGCTTTATAAAGGGATCACAGGAGACACGTTACATAGATAACGGGCCCAGTAACACGTGGCTTTCCTTTGATGCGCTTGTGGCATGATCCCCCCGCGCCCAAGAGCTTTTCCATGGGCTCCTGTTTGGAGAGCAGGACGGAGACACTGCCTCCTTCCGCCTGCACTGCTGAGGCAGGACCCATGGCTTCAGACTGCATCAGTCCAGCGGACCGATTACCTCTGCATTACCTGGGGTTCATTTGCTTCTGCCTCATTAGTGGGTCAGATGCCTTGGAAGAGAAGAAGTTGCAGCAAGAATAGGAATGCAGGATGAGAATGATGAGTTACAAGCCCAATGTGCAGCTGAGTATAGAGCACCCTTCGTCACGGGAACATCACCTAAAGGGGCACAGAAACGTGGCTGAGTCTCACAGAGAAGGAACAGAGCCCTGGGGGGCCATCAGGGAGATCTGAGGCAATGGTGGATGGAGGATGGGACGTGGTGAGGCTCAGGGAATGCAGCTGGGAACACACTCAGGTAGAGAGCAAAGAGCCAAAGCTCACCTTTATCATCACGGCTGCCACAACCCCCAGCAGGGCCAAGAAGATCAGTCCCAAGCAGACCTTGTCAAACCGCTTCAAAATGAAGAACTTGGCCCAATCCAGCTTCTTCTGGCTGCCAGGTGGGTACCGGAGTTTGTTCATGCCCTCCATCTTCAGGTCCTTGATCAAGCAGGCGCGGTGGTGGGAGAAGGTCTCAAAGCTGTGCTTGCCGTGGTAGGCGCCCATCCCGCTGTTCCCTGGGACACACAACCCGGCCAAGTCACACCACAGGCTTGGCAGGCCAAGCCTCTCACTCATTATGACAGCTGCATTTCTTAACTGCTGTGTTGCAGCCCCAAGGACACAGGGAAAGCTTGCTCACTGTGCTTCTCACACTTGAGAACAGCAGCTGTACTCCCCCAGGGCTTAGAAGCAACAAGGAGCTCTAACAACCCACCAGAAATAAGCGAGGACAACTTGCTGTCTTGAACTGCTGCTGCAGCTCAGGCTGGCTCTGTCCACCCACCCTTGAAATTACAAGGGCACCAGCTCTCTCCTCCCAAGGGCAAGTCCTGCTTTTCCCACTGAACCAATGCTGGGGTGCGGGAGGGCAGGGACAGGGGCTGTTTTTTCACACAGAGGAATGTAAAGAGGACACACAGCAACCGGCTGTCAGAAACAGCCAAGAGCTCAGCCCACTACCCATAGCCAGGCTGTCTCTGCCACAAAGCCATGGAGGTTCAACCAGCTGCTCATCCCTGGGCAACTGCATCCTACATGGGGGAACTGGAGCTGCACAGATGTGCCAGAGTTTTCCTCTCAGGGCCAGCACCAATGCTACTCCAACCGCTAATAAGCCATTTCACAAAAGGTACCCACTCTGAAAATATATTTAATGGGGAAATGCAGCCGAAAGATCCTAAATTGACAAATGGGGATGACAGAACCAGGATCAGACGCTGCTGCTGGGGCACAAAAATCAAGTATGGGTAACGGGGGCTCACCCACACCACCAAAAGGCAGATCCAGGACCGTGGAGTGCATGAGGACGTCGTTGGCAGTCATACCGCCGCTAGAGGTCTCCGATATCACCCTTTTGATCAGCTAAACCAAAATGAGAGATGGCACAAAACAGAGGAAAATCAAGGCAGGCCAGCATCCCCGTGGCTACAGGAAACGCTCTGTGGGTGACATGGCTCAGGGCAGGCCTTGGTGGGACATCTCTGTCAGATGACACCTAAAGACATGGCCACGTGTGGTGGCCTTCTGCAGCTGCGGGAGCAGCCCAAAACATCGCCTGGGTCAAGGCTGGTGGAAAGGGAAGGAGCTCACTGAGGCAGAGGCAAACACGGACACTGAACACACACCCAGACCCAAAAGGTTTTGTTAAGGGTGCCCTTAACAAAAGGATACACCCAGGGTACAAGATGTACAATCAGGGAACCCTACGTGTCGTTGACTCAGTTTTACATTACCTAAGCATCAGATCAGCAACAGTTGTACTAACAAAACAGAGAGGGAAGGCTATGGTGCAGACACCTGAGCCTGGGCACAGCTCAGCCCTCCCACATGCTGTGTGGTGGTGTTGTGCCAGTGCCGATCCCTGACCTGAATTCCTGAACCATCACCTGATCCTAAATGGGGCCAGGGGACTTATGAGGAAGCAGCACCCAGCCGAGATATGGGGAAAGGAACAAGACCAGGGCCCTTCGAGCATGTGCCTGGGGGGCTCTGGCAACTTTGGGGATGTGTCTGACCCACAGGACACAAAAGCTGCAATCCACCCACAAACAGCAGCCAACAGGGCCCAGCACCGAGCTGGGCCTGGGACGGCTGCACCCAGCATGGAGCCACACAGAGCCCTGACCCACCTTCTTGTCGTTGGAGAAGACATAGAGGGCAAGGGGCTTCTCCCGACTGTTGATGAACTCAATGGCTTCGTCCACGCCCTTCACTGACACAATCGGAAGCACCGGCCCAAAGATCTCCTCCTCCATCACCTTGGACTCCGCAGAAACGTCCGTCAGGATGGTGGGTGCTGAGGCAAGCGGGAGGGCACACAGGGCATGAGGTCAGCAGCACAGCACATGGGGCCCGCCACAGGGCCTCTGCCCACCACGCGCCACAGCTACCTATGAAGCAGGAGGCCTCATCCGTCTCTCCCCCGTGCGCGATCTTCTGGCCTTCCAGCAGGCTCACGATCCTCCTGAAGTGGCGCTTGTTGACGATCCTCTCGTAATCCGGAGACTTCTTCACATCTTCCCCATAGAACTCCTGGCAAAGGGCAGAGCAGAACCAAAGCCCTTCACTCACCTGCAGCACGGCCACGGCTCCGGGGCCTCCGTGTCACAAACTGACACCTCCGAGGTGACAGCGGCCACAGCACGAGAGCCTCCGCACTCACCTGCAGAGTCGCCTTAATGTTCTCCACCACCTGGCTCTGGATGGACGGCTCGCACAGGATGTAGTCCGGGGCAATGCAGGTTTGCCCACAGTTCATGTACTTCCCCCACGTTATCCGCCTGCAGCAACAGGGACACTCAGCCCCCTCCAGTCCCCACTGCCACCCCACCGTCACCTATGAGCCCACAGAAGCCCAGACACGTCCTCCTGCCCCTTCCCCAGTCCCGTGACAGCCCGACCTGCAGGCGACGGCCAGGTCGCAGTCCTTGTCGATGTAGCAGGGGCTCTTCCCACCCAGCTCCAGGGTGACGGGCGTCAGGTGCTTGGCAGCCGCTGCCATCACGATTTTGCCCACGGCAGTGTTCCCGGTGTACAGGATGTGGTCGAATCTCTGCTTCAGCAGCTCCGTTGTCTCAGGCACTCCTCCTGTGACCACCGGGTACAGCTCCTGCAGGGACAAGAGACACTCACACCGACCCTGTCTCAAAGCAAGTACATCCAGAGAGCAGCTCTCCATGAGGCAGACCTGCTTGTGAGCTACACTGCCCATGACATGAAACTCCACTGATCGCACTGCCCCATGCAAATTAGGAAGAAACAGAGTTGGAGGCCAGGGCTGAGTCAGGCTGTGGAGCTGATTCCACGCTTTGAAGCCTACACAGGTGACCACCAGGCTCTCCTCTTCCTCAGCTCTCCTTCCCCACCTAGAGAACGCGTTAGCTCCTGAGATTAAACTGCACAGCAAACCTGTGCTGTAGGTGGAACAGCCTCACTGGAACAGCGCAACTGATGTCAGACAAGTGGAGAAGAAACAAAGCCCCATGCTGTAAGCACGGCAGGATGTGAAAAGTGAAGTTTGACAGCCACCAAGCAAGCCAGCCCCAAACTGGCTCAGGAAGAGCCAGGCACAGCCAGCATCTGGCACAAAATTGTGCTTACCTACAGACCAGCACCCCATACAGCAGGTATTGCAGTGAGAAATACCTGCACAAGCCTTTATGCTGTGATGAACATCAAAAAGACAGGGACACTATGTAGGCCCAATAGGCTACATGAAAGCAGGAAGAACATATCAGTGCGTCTCTGTACTCTAGGAGTAATTCAACCCTTCCCATATCTCTCACTTAATGCCCTTTAGGAGATAGCAGGCAAATGATTCACCTTTAACACGCTGGGCCCTTTGAAAGCAAGGCAGGTGTTTCCTCAGGACAGTCCCAACATCAGGCACAGAGCCACACTCACCTGGTCCAGGTACTGAGGGAGGATATCAGCAATCAGCTGGGACGTGTGCTCACTGACCTCTGACGGCTTCACCACCACCGCATTGCCTAGGACACAAACCCAGTGCGGCCACTCAACCCTCGTGCTCCTCTCACCTCCCACAGCCCCCCACACAGACCCCACAGGGGACCTGGGCCACACGTGGGTCCCCACCTGCTGCGATGGCCCCGATCAGCGGCTGCACAATCAGGGCGAAGGGGTAATTCCAGGCCCCAACCACCAGCACCACCCCCAGTGGCTCGGGGTAGATGTACGCCTCATCCCGCATCGTCAGCAGGTTCTTCTTCACCGGCTGAGGGGCTGCCCAGGATGGCAGCTTCTCCATGACCAGGGCCAGCTCCACCAGCACGCCCAGGATCTCGTGGCTGTACGCGTTGTGCCCACACTGCAATGACAGGCAGCTCACTGAGGGTGCTGACAATGGGGAACCATCTCCTGGACCCACAATAGCAGCCAGGAGAGACCACCAAGCTCATCCAGGACCATGTGGGACATCAGGAGAAACCCGGCAGGGCAAAGGCAGCCCCATGGGTTGCTGCTTTTCCCCCAGCTGCCAACCGCCCCTGCGCACAGACCTTGTGCAGATCCGACTGCAGGGCCGCCAGGATCTCCTTCTCCTTCTCCCGCACCATCCGCTCCAGGTTCTTCAGCTGCTGCAGCCTGAACTCCAGCGAGCGGCACCGTCCCGAGCTGAAGGCCGCCCTGGCCCTCCCCACGACCTGCTGCATCCTCTCCATGTCCCTGGGCGCTGTGAGGAGGATCTGCTGCATCCTCTCCATGTCCCTGGGCGCTGTGAGGAGAGCAATAAGCTCATCACACCACAGGGCCCTGGGCAGACTGCACAAGCTGCCAGGAGGCAGAGGCGGCTTCTCCAGTGCTGGGAACGCTCAACACCGGGCCACCACTGAGAAATGTTGCACCCAGAGCCAGGCTGGGATGTGCTCACCTTGTTGGGTGTCCCCCTGCTCCCGAGGCAGCCACACAGAGCAGCCCACCCTCCTCCTCAGTCTGAGGGCTCCTCTCACAGCAGCCTCCAAGGACAGGCGATGAATCTCCCTGCAGCTGCTTCTTCCTGACCTAAATTACCTGCTGCCCCCCCCTCTGCTCACAGGTGTGCTCCAAGGAGCCGTAACGTGGAGATCACTGTGTCCTGCATGGCAGCAGCTGCAGACTGAGCTGCGTGCCAGCAACCAGCCTGCTGTGGCACAACTGTGAAGCCCTCACATGACACCACCATTAGGAAACACCGTGGAGGCTTCATCCTGCCTCCCAGGGCAGCGTTTCGGCTTTATTTGGGACAAGAACTCTGCTTACAATCCCTGCCTCATGAAATGAAGTTCTAAGGTTCTCTTGCACCCACTACAATCTGCCCTTCCCCATTCTCTGCCACCGTTGCACAACACCAACCTAAGGCCAACCAAGAAAGAAGATGACTCATTAAAAAAAAGGAAGGGAAAAATGAAAGTTACCTTCAGAGCAGCTTCTCTCCCAGCTGGTCTCCCAGTGCAAGCAGGAACAGGGACAAGCCCTTCCCCTGACACAGCTGGAGCACTCTCCTCCCACGACAGGATATCTGGCTCTGGCCCAGGGCTTAGATAACAAGGCACCCTTTACCCAGATATATCCTCGTGCTGCGAATACACAAGCCTTGAATCGCAGCTTGTTGCTCTGCACGGGAGGCAGCACTGCTCCTTTTTGTCACTTGGGTTCACTGAAGCACAGGGACAGGCAGCAGGGACCCTCGATGGCCTCTCCAGCACAGGGCGCAGCCGCGCTGCTGCGTGTTGTTTGCCATCAAGAGGCACGCAAGCAGCCGTGCTCGTCCCAGGAGGACTGGCAGTGCTGCGATGGCAGCGTTTCAGCTGGGGCAGTGACTCAGAGGCCTGTGCCTGATTGCAAGACCACGTGGCTTTGCTCTGATTCAGAGCATGAAGCCAGGGGATGTTTTTGTGTGCTGCTGCAGCTGCCGGGAGTCAACAACACAGAGCCTGCGCTATCGTCCAGGTGAAAGCAAATCCCAAACTGGCACCTGCGGGTGGGAGACATGGGATGGATGGATTTCCACGGGGCAGGAGCAGAAATGGTCCAGCCAGTCAGACTGATCGTTCCCCAAGAGCAGGGAGACCACTGCACTGAGGATCTGTGTTTCTGTCCTGGGGCATGTCTGTTAATCAGCTTGACACCTTGCAACACGTCTGTAATGTTTGGCCAGCACCAGGAGTGGCAGAGGACAGGCAGGATTCCACAGGAGACTGCAGCGACTTTACCACACTTGCTTCATTATTTAAGTTCTTAGCATTTATTTTGTACTTGCAAAATATATAATTAAAAATAGTTATTGTATGGATTTTCACCAGACATGAAGAAATCCCACCTCCTGCACAGCGAATACAATTTTCTAAGAATTACTTCCTCTTCCTTTCATCACTTTAAATTTTATTTAAACAACATTTACTAAGTCCTTTCATCTTAAATTTCTCCAGTATTGTCTCCCCAAGCTAGAACAGGTCCCCTGTTATAACCCAGTGCAAGATTATAGCAGACCCAGAAGCTCAAACACAAAGGAGTACACGCACTTCCTGTAATTGTTTCCTCTTCAAAGACTCCAACCAGGAACAGGTTTTTCATGATTACCACTTCTCTCTACAGGCCATGAAGTTGTTTTTTTTTTTTGTTTTTTTTTTTGTACAAGCATAAGATATTCTTATTAGTAAAATATGAGCAGCGCATAATCTTCTTTGTTAGCTTCTAATTGTCAAATAATTGTTAAGAGGCACGTGGTGAAAACCAGAGCCCCAAAAAGGGTGGCAGTCTGCATCACCTGACCGACTATGGATGATTCTTGCTCATAGGGATCTGGGAATATTTCACCTCAATTAGAAGGCAAGCTTGGTTTATTCATAACCTTCACTATGGGCACAAATCATCAGCGAGCACAGCAGGAGCACAGCCTCAGACTTGTCACCAAGAGGGTGGCTGTTTGGAGCACGACAGAAGAGCAACCATCCCAAAAAACGCAGGGAAAACGTCAGCCCAGTGACAGCTGAAACTTGAGCTCCTGTTTGTCACTGAAAGAAGTGAAGCAGTTTGGTGTAAGACACAGGGTGCGTGTTCCTGGAAGCTGTGCTCTGCATGGCACGGGCTGGTGGTAGGTACTGGTGTCTCTTGCTCTTCTGTTCTCCTTTTGAGAGCTTGTACCCAAAGGTCCCTTTCTTTCATTACGGCCTTTTAGTAAACATGAGTCCAAGGCTTCTCCCTGTTTAGTGCCTTCCCAGGGCTACTCTTTGTGCTCAACAGCTCACTGAAATAATCCAGCTCAAAAAGGAAAAAAAAAAAAAAAAAGACTTAAAGAAATAGACTCAAAGTGAGCACTCAGAATATCTTGCACATGGGTTACGGTGTCTTCTCCTCTCTTCACTAGTAAGCCATCTGTGAAAGCAAAAAACACCACCGTCCTGTGATAAAGTTGTTGAAACAAAACCATTTGTCTTTTTAGAACAGCATGAAGCAAAGCCCCTTCCTTCCCTTCTGCTTCCCCAGGGTGTCACTGGCACCAGCTCACCCGCCTCCTGTCCCCACAGCATGCACACACTGCTGGTTATCTTGGACACTGAATGAGCTCTGAGTGCTACCAGGGAAAGCATTGCTCTCTGGTGTCAGGGGGAACCTCTCCAAGCCCCACATTCACTACTCTAGCAAAGCTTCACCCAATTTCAAACCAGGTCTGCACACAGGAAAAGAAAAAGATGCCTACCTCACTGTAACAGCAACAGCAGAGCTCTGAAACCTGCTGCTCCTTAACACCCACTGAGCCAGCCCAGCCTCTGAACAGCCAGCACAATCAAGAGAGCTTTTCTCTTCAGCACAGACTGGTGACTCTGAGAAAACCCAAATGATTTCAAGATGCTGTGAGTTCCCCCTCTTCACTGAGAAGTCATTCACCTAGGCAGGGCTTGCTTCCCTGGCTGTTACTGCAAGGCCTGAGCCAGTTGTTGGCTCTTGCACTTCCTCCTGCACTCAAATGTGGAGACAGGTGATTTCCTCCTGCTGGTTGGGCTCCTGCACTTCCCCTCACAGCAGTAACAACGCGGAACAACAAACTGCCAGCTCCTTTTTGAGCAATGGCTGCTCCCTTAAGGCTACTAAATCCCCAGGGCAGTGCCAGGAAGGATGCTCAGCTAAGCTTTGTGAGAAGCAGCCACACAGGCACGCATAGCGCCTGGTCTGCAGCCACAGAGAACCAATGTGAGGCAAGCTTGGAGATGCAGATCTTATTGCTCCATCTCAGGAGGCATCCTGAGTCCTCCAGCTGCTGCTAGCAGGCTTCTGCTTCCTGCACAGACGTGAGGACATCCAATCCTTCCTCGTTACCCAACTGGAAACAGGGGAGGAAAGATAAATAACTGAGCTGAGGTCAGAAAGGGGCTGCAACCAGGCAATGAACAAGAGCTTGTCACAGACCTCAGCTTTATATCACAGCCCTATGCACTGCCCTGCTGAAGCAAGCCCTGAAAATGAAATCACACCTAAGAGACCTGTCCAAAATACACCAAACTCTGTGTACCTCTGCAGGGAGTTTCTCAGAGGTGTCACCACCCAGGGCAGAGCAAGAAATAGTACAGAAACCTAGGAAATTTCTCTAAGGACATTCCTATTCTAGATATCATATGCAAGAGTGAAAACAGATTTTAGCTATTTCAGATAGGCCAGATATCGTGTCAGGACAAAAAACAAACAAACAGGCCAGGCTCTAAGAAAGGACTGCAATTGCAAAACTGGCAGCAGATAAGATGAATTGTACACGCACTCGGGTAGAGAGCAAAGAGCCAAAGCTCACCTTTATCACCACTGCTGCCACAACCCCCAGCAGGGCCAAGAAGATCAGTCCCAAGCGGCCCTTGTTAAACCGCTTCAAAACGAAGAACTTGGCCCAATCCAGCTTCTTCTGGCTGCCAGGTGGGTACCGGAGTTTATTTGTGCCCTCCATCTTCAGGTCCTTGATCAAGCAGGCGCGGTGGTGGGAGAAGGTCTCAAAGCTGTGCTTGCCGTGGTAGGCGCCCATCCCGCTGTTCCCTGGGACACACAACCAAGCCAGGTCACACCACAGGCTTGGCAGGCCAAGCCTTTGGCTACTTGTGGCCACCAGCACGGCAAGCAGGAACACAGGAAAGTTTCCAGTGCTGGCCAGCTGCAGTGCAAGTTATCTACCTGCATTTTGGCTTGCTGCAGTTCTAAAGCACAACTTTTTCCCTATATTCCTGCTGGGAGGCTGTGTCCTTCCTCTCCACAGAACCTCTCAGTCTCTAAGATGTCCACCTGCACTCCATTTCTCATCTTCCCCACACCCCTTTGACCACACAGACTCCAGGATTTCAGTGTGTCCCTGTAGGTGCTGTTCCCTATGCATCTGAGCCATGCCCAGCACTCCCCTGGATCTTGCTCCCTCCCTCAAAACTCCACATGTGCCTCTGAGACCTGACCCATGCTGAGTGAAAAGGGTTTCTCCTGAGCTCCCTGGCAGGGTACACCTCAGCTTCTCAGTCCCCACACAGTGTTTGATGGTCACAGCAGAAGAACACCACTGCCTCGCCACCAGTTTGTGAGCACCGTGACATCCAAACCCTTTTCTGGAAAGCTCAACTAGCTTCCTGGAAAACTAATAAAAAGAAATTAAATGAATCTGCACTAAATGCTTCAATCCTCCCAACAACACATACCAAACATACTTCCCTCTCTTGGCCCCTCTCCTAAGGGACTTGTAGGATCTGTGGTTGTTATTGAGTCCTGCTATACAAAGACCCTTCCCATGTGACAGACGCAGAGTACCGGGCACAAGCCAACCACTGCAGTGCTGTGGCACAAGCACCAAGTCACAACACTTAAGGAGCCCCAGAAACTCACCGACACCACCAAAGGGTAAGGTTGAGAGGAAGAAATGCATGATGACATCATTTCCAGTAACGCCCCCACTGGAGGTTTCTGAGATGACTCTCTTGATTACCTGACAGAAGAAAAAACAACAACAAAATTACAAAGGCCCAGCAGAGACCAGACGACATCAATCAGCACTGGGAAGGGAGCCATGCGACAACAGGCCCTCACGTTCACTTTCTCTGGCTGACACCTCACTCCACAAAACACTAATTGAAATGGAAAAGCTGGAAACACAAGAACCCTCCTCCACAGCAAAACATTCAAAGTCCCTAGGATCACTGCATGGTGACCTGGATTCCAAGCAGGAAATTCAGCCTTTTATCCACCCCTGTTTCACAACACCAGGTAGATCCTGACTGCTTCAGCATGTGCCCTGGGGGCTCTGGCAACTCTGCCTGCGGACACGCCTGTCCCACAGGACACAAAAGCTGCAATCCACCCACAAACAGCAGCCAACAGGGCCCAGCACCGAGCTGGGCCTGGGACGGCTGCACCCAGCATCGAGCCACACAGAGCCCTGACCCACCTTCTTGTCGTTGGAGAAGACATAGAGGGCAAGGGGCTTCTCCCGACCGTTGATGAACTCAATGGCTTCGTCCACGCCCTTCACTGACACAATCGGAAGCACCGGCCCAAAGATCTCCTCCTCCATCACCTTGGACTCCGCAGAAACGTCCGTCAGGATGGTGGGTGCTGAGGCAAGCGGGAGGGCACACAGGGCATGAGGTCAGCAGCACAGCACATGGGGTCCGCCACAGGGCCTCTGCCCACCACGCGCCACAGCTACCTATGAAGCAGGAGGCCTCATCCGTCTCTCCCCCGTGCGCGATCTTCTGGCCTTCCAGCAGGCTCACGATCCTCCTGAAGTGGCGCTTGTTGACGATCCTCTCGTAATCCGGAGACTTCTTCACGTCTTCCCCATAGAACTCCTGGCAAAGGGCAGAGCAGAACCAAAGCCCTTCACTCACCTGCAGCACGGCCACGGCTCCGGGGCCTCCGTGTCACAAACTGACACCTCCGAGGTGACAGCGGCCACAGCACGAGAGCCTCCGCGCTCACCTGCAGAGTTGCCTTAATGTTCTCCACCACCTGGCTCTGGATGGACGGCTCGCACAGGATGTAGTCCGGGGCAATGCAGGTTTGCCCACAGTTCATGTACTTCCCCCATGTTATCCGCCTGCAGCAACAGGGACACTCAGCCCCCTCCAGTCCCCACCGCCACCCCACCGTCACCTATGAGCCCGTAGCGGCCCAGACACATTCACCTGCCCCAGCCCCAGTGTTTAGCCCCTGCCCTGGGCCCATGACAGCCCGACCTGCAGGCGACGGCCAGGTCGCAGTCCTTGTCGATGTAGCAGGGGCTCTTCCCACCCAGCTCCAGGGTGACGGGCGTCAGGTGCTTGGCAGCCGCTGCCATCACGATTTTGCCCACGGCGGTGTTCCCGGTGTACAGGATGTGGTCGAATCTCTGCTTCAGCAGCTCCGTTGTCTCAGGCACTCCTCCTGTGACCACCGGGTACAGCTCCTGCAGGGACAAGAGACACTCACACCGACCCTGTCTCAAAGCAAGTACATCCAGAGAGCAGCTCTCCATGAGGCAAACTCGCTTTTGGGCTAGACTGCAACCTGGGCTCCTTCTAACCACGTAAAACTCCACTGATTGCACTGCCCCATACAAACTAGGAAGAAACTGAGTTGGAGGCCTGGGCTGAGTCCGGCTGTAGAGATGCTTCCAGGCTTTGAAGCCTACAGCACTGGTGACCTGCAGGATCTCCCCTAGCCTGGGGCAGCTGCACTGGAGCAGCCAAGAGATACCGATGAACAACACACCTTATGCAAAGCTGTACTCACCCGGTCCAGGTACTGAGGGAGGATATCAGCAATCAGCTGGGACGTGTGCTCACTGACCTCTGACGGCTTCACCACTACCGCATTGCCTAGGACACAAACCCAGTGCTGCTGCTCAACCTTTGTGCTCCTCTCACCTCCCACAGCCCCCACACAGACCCCACAGGGGACCTGGGCCACACGTGGGTCCCCACCTGCTGCGATGGCCCCGATCAGTGGCTGCATGACCAGGACGAAGGGGTAGTTCCAGGCACCGATCACCAGCACCACCCCCAGCGGCTCGGGGTAGATGTACGCCTCATCCCGCATCGTCAGCAGGTTCTTCTTCACCGGCTGAGGGGCTGCCCAGGATGGCAGCTTCTCCATGACCAGGGCCAGCTCCACCAGCACTCCCATGATCTCATGGCTGTACGCGTTGTGCCCGCTCTGCAACGACAGGCAGCTTGCAAAGAGTGCTGACAGCGGGCACCCATGGGTGGCCCCTGAGCTCATCCAGCTGCACAAGCGCCGTTCAAGGCCAGGGTCACTGGGTCCTGGCCATGCTGATCCCGTGGGTGCCACCCTGCCCACGGCAGGGGGTCGGAGCTGGATGGTCTTTAAGCCCACACCCTTTCACCACTCAACGAGCAGGATGCAACCCAGGGGCTGCCGCTTTTCCCCCAGCTGCCAACCGCCCCTGCGCACAGACCTTGTGCAGATCCGACTGCAGGGCCGCCAGGATCTCCTTCTCCTTCTCCCGCACCATCCGCTCCAGGTTCTTCAGCTGCTGCAGCCTGAACTCCAGCGAGCGGCACCGTCCCGAGCTGAAGGCCGCCCTGGCCCTCCCCACGACCTGCTGCATCCTCTCCATGCCCGCTGGGCGCTGCGGGGCCGTGCGGGCAGTGCCGGTGTCCCCCTGTCCCCTGTCCCCGTCCCTCCCTCCCCGGCCGCTCCGCCCCGGAATGGAAGCGGCGCTGGGGGCGGGGCTTTGGCCGCTGGGGGCGGGGCTTTGGCCGCAGGGGGCGGGGCCAGCGCGGGTTTTCCCGCGGGTCGCGGTCGGGGCCGGCAGCGCCAGGGCCCGGGCAAAGTCCCCCCCGTGCCGGCTGCCTTATCTAGCAGGGGAGATGGCACGGGGCGGCCCCTCCCCTGACTGCCGTGGCATCACGGCCTTGAGCCGTGGGGCTCTTCCAGCTCCCCCTGCTCCGGGGGGACGCAGAGGCTGCGGTCGCTGGCAGCCGAGGAAGAGCCGGGCCCTGAAGTCACACGTGGGGGGGACACGGGCAAAAGAAGCAAGAGCAGGGGGCTGAGCGGCGAGCAGCGTAACCTTGAGGCAGCTCTCACGTGCTGAACACGAGTCACACATCCAGGGAATGACACTGACCCAAGGCCGGGCTCATTCCCGTGAAATCAGTCCCGCACCAACTTCCAGGAACTGCAGCGGGTTACTGGGAACTTACTGCAGAGGTGTGACTTGCTGTCATTTCAGATGGTGCACTTCCTCAGGCAGCATACCCGACACTCTTACAGAGGCCGTATGTATTATTGTGAAGCTCCTCAGCCAAAACCATGCCCAGCTAATTCTGCACCTGCTCGCTCACCTCGCTGTTGTGCAGGGCCAGGAGCCAGCTGCTCATGCCCCCAAGATAGGGCTGCAGCAGAGCATTTGCTGTCCAGCAGCTCCCAGGCACCCCACATCTACACCCAGACCCCCCTGGACCCCTGCTCCCCTCACATCAGCTCCATCTCCACGCTGTTTTCCCAGATCAGCGTCTCTCCAAGGGCAGGACACAAGCTTAATCCCAAGGCGCTGTGCCTGAGCTGCCGCTCCCCCCGACACAAAGCCTGCCTTTCCTGCAGCTAGGTGGCTTTGCAAACAACTTGCGGGTTGTGGCTCAGCCAGCACATGAACATTTCACAAGCGATTGCACAAACCTCAGCAGTAGCCAGCCTGCGGTGGAAAAGAGTGACAAGCAACTGCCCGTACTTGCACGCAGCAGGCACAATGTAAAGAAAACCAGGCTGGGCTTGGTGGCTCCTTTGCACTGTGATAGATGAAAAGGAGCTGGGCTCACACTCAACACGACACAAGGAGAAAAAGTGGGAACTTTTCTCATAGGAGCAACACCTTGTGAACACGCTCTCCTTGATCCTATTTAGCACGCTTGCACACAGGTTATGTTGAAGCTCTGTCCACGTGCCGTGCTGCCTGAGAGTCCAAAAAAAAATTAGACAAGGGGTTTGTGCTACTGCAGCCAGAGGAAGAGTCTGTGAACTCTGGGAGTGGAGCATTGCGTTGTGTCCTGGGTGTCAGCGCTGCAACGCATCCTCTGCAGTGAGCACACCCACAAGAGGGTGTCTGCAGGAACACCGAGACCGCTACTTACCTGTGCTTTCCACAGTGGCCATTTTCCAGTCTGCTCTCCTGCTTGAAAATTCTCCCCCTTCAGCCAAAGGATTTCCATGCCACTGCATTGCTGCCCATGCTTGGCAGCACACAGAGCAGGCAAACATCCCAGCCTGCATCTCATCCTGGGGCCCGAGACTGCTACCGGGCCATGCCCTCACAGAAACCTGAGGCTCCTCTGTACTGACAGGAGTGACAGAGCAGCACCGTGATGCCATCCTGGGAGATGGCCCCTTGGCCTTGGCAGGGGCATCTTTTAGCCAGCTATGGACCAGAAACAAGCTGAGGTTGCTTTATGTGTTGCAAAATACCAGCTGAGTCTCCTGGAACGGTGCCGAGTGAGAACTTATCTTGTGACAAGCATTTCTAAACAAATAATGCTGACTTGCAGCCCTGCAGTACTACCATAAGCCAAAAAAACCCACCCAACACCAAAGGTTTATTGCCCATTGAGACACTTGTTCTCTTTCTATGTTATATAGAAAATTTTATGAAATTCATTAGTTGGTGAAATGACAAATCTACTCAGACTGTTTAGGTATTACATGAATAGTTAAACATCCTGATCCAGATTCACATTTTCCAGTACAATACAAGAAAGATGTCAGGCACTACTGATGAATATCAATCCCATTTTGAACTAGCAGAAACTTTGCCTACAAAGATGTGGCAGAAAGGTGCCTTATTAATAGCCCTGCTGTTTGAAAAGCTGCAATAAATGTTCAACTCCTACACCTGGTATCTTTCATATCTAATGAGCCATAAACATGAAATTCACAGTAATCACTTCAACGACAGTCCAACTCGGACCTTGTTAAACCGCTTCAAAATGAAGAACTTGGCCCAATCCAGCTTCTTCTGGCTGCCAGGCGGGTACCGGAGTTTGTTCATGCCCTCCATCTTCAGGTCCTTGATCAAGCAGGCGCGGCGGTGGGAGAAGGTCTCAAAGCTGTGCTTGCCATGGTAGGCACCCATCCCGCTGTTCCCTAGGACACACAACCAAACCAGGTCACACCACAGGCTTGGCAGGCCAAGCCTTTGGCTACTTGTGGCCACCAGCACGGCAAGCAGGAACACAGGAAAGTTTCCATTGCTGGCCAGCTGCAGTGCAAGTTACCTATCCACATTTTGGCTTGCTGTAGTTTCAAAGCTTAACTTCTCCCCTATATTCCTGCAGGGAGGATGTGTCCTTCCTCTCTGCAGAACTTCCCAGTCTCTAAGGTGTCCATCTGCACCCTCCCCCCAGCAGTTACTGCTGATCACCCTGGTCACAACTAATGTTTTGAAAACACCTTTCACATTACTCTATGCTACATGCTTCAATCCTCCCAACAACACATACCAAACATACTTCCATCTCTTATTCTCTCATGTTTCCTCTCTCTTAAGAGACTTGTACAATTTGTAGTTGTTACTGAGACCTGCTATACAAAGACCCTTCACAGGTGACAGGCGCAGGAGTAGCTGGGCACAAGCCAACCACTGCAGTGCTGTGGCACAAGCACCAAATCACAACACTTCAGGAGCCCCAGAAACTTACCGACACCACCAAAGGGTAAACTTGAGAGCAAGTAATGCATGATAACATCATTTCCAGTAACGCCCCCACTGGAGGTTTCTGAGATGACTCTCTTGATTACCTGACAGAAGAAAAAACAACAAGATAACAAGGGCCTAGCAGAGACCAACAGGTCTCTGCCATGGAACAAAAGGAAGAGCTTCTTTACTGAAAGGGTTGTGAGGCATTGGAACAGGCTGCCCAGGGAGGTGGTGGAGTCACCATCCCTGGAAGTCTTCAAAAGACGTTTAGATGTAGAGCTTAGGGATATGGTTTAGTGGGGACTGTTCGTGTTAGGTTAGAGGTTGGACTCGATGATCTTGAGGTCTCTTCCAACCTAGAAATTCTGTGATTCTGTGATTCTATGAAAAAGCTTTCACTTTCACTTTCTCTGGCTGACACCTCAGATAAGCCCTCTCCACACAACACTAATTGAAATGGAAAAGCTGGAAACACAAGAACCCTCCTCCACAGCAAAACATTCAAAGTCCCTAGGATCACTGCATGGCGACCTGGATTCCAAGCAGGAAATTCAGCCTTTTATCCACCCCTGTTTCACAACACCAGGTAGATCCTGACTGCTTCTGCATGTGCCCTGGGGGCTCTGGCAACTCTGCCTGCAGACACGCCTGTCCCACAGGACACAAAAGCTGCAATCCACCCACAAACAGCAGCCAACAGGGCCCAGCACCGAGCTGGGCCTGGGACGGCTGCACCCAGCATCGAGCCACACAGAGCCCTGACCCACCTTCTTGTCGTTGGAGAAGACATAGAGGGCAAGGGGCTTCTCCCGACTGTTGATGAACTCAATGGCTTCGTCCACGCCCTTCACTGACACAATCGGAAGCACCGGCCCAAAGATCTCCTCCTCCATCACCTTGGACTCCGCAGAAACGTCCGTCAGGATGGTGGGTGCTGAGGCAAGCGGGAGGGCACACAGGGCATGAGGTCAGCAGCACAGCAGATGGGGCCCGCCACAGGGCCTCTGCCCACCACGCGCCACAGCTACCTATGAAGCAGGAGGCCTCATCCGTCTCTCCCCCGTGCGCGATCTTCTGGCCTTCCAGCAGGCTCACGATCCTCCTGAAGTGGCGCTTGTTGACGATCCTCTCGTAATCCGGAGACTTCTTCACATCTTCCCCATAGAACTCCTGGCAAAGGGCAGAGCAGAACCAAAGCCCTTCACTCACCTGCAGCACGGCCACGGCTCCGGGGCCTCCGTGTCACAAACTGACACCTCCGAGGTGACAGCGGCCACAGCACGAGAGCCTCCGCGCTCACCTGCAGAGTCGCCTTAATGTTCTCCACCACCTGGCTCTGGATGGACGGCTCGCACAGGATGTAGTCCGGGGCAATGCAGGTTTGCCCACAGTTCATGTACTTCCCCCACGTTATCCGCCTGCAGCAACAGGGACACTCAGCCCCCTCCAGTCCCCACCGCCACCCCACCATCACCTTTGAGCCCGTAGCGGCCCAGACACGTCTTCCTGCCCCAGCCCCAGTGTTTAGCCCCTGCCCTGGGCCCATGACAGCCCGACCTGCAGGCGACGGCCAGGTCGCAGTCCTTGTCGATGTAGCAGGGGCTCTTCCCACCCAGCTCCAGGGTGACGGGCGTCAGGTGCTTGGCAGCCGCTGCCATCACGATTTTGCCCACGGTGGTGTTCCCAGTGTAGAGGATGTGGTCGAATCTCTGCGTCAGCAGCTCCGTTGTCTCAGGCACTCCTCCTGTGACCACCGGGTACAGCTCCTGCAGGGACAAGAGTCAGACTCACACTGACCCTGACTAAATGAATTACATCCAGTGGGCAGCTCTCCATGAGGCAAACTCGCTTTTGGGCTAGACTGCAACCTGGGCTGCTTCTAACAACATGAAACTCCACTGATTGAACTGTCCCACAGAAATGAGAAAGAAACAGAGTTAGAGGCCAGGGCTGAGTCATGCTGTCAAGCTTCTTCTACACTTTGAAGCCAACAGCACGAGTGACCACCAGGCTCTCCCCTTCCTCAGCTCTCTCTCCCCACCTAGAGAATGTTTTTAGTTCCTGAGAGCAAATTGTACGGCAGAGCCATGCTGTAAGTGGAACAGCCTCTCTGAAACAGGGCAACAGATGTCAGACAATGCTTCAGCTCCTGGGGGTATATGAGCCTGTTGTGGTTCCTCTGGTCTGTAGCAGCTCACTGGAGCAGCCACGAGGTGGCGTGGAACAACGAGTGCAGTGCAGAGCAACACTCACCTCATCCAGGTACTGAGGGAGGAGATCTGCCAACAGCTGGGATGTGTGCTCACTGACCTCTGATGGCTTCACCACCACCGCATTGCCTAGGAGACAAAACCAGTGCGGTTGCTCAACCCTTGCAATCTTCTCACCTCCCATGGCCCCCACACAGACCCAGACCCCATGCAGGTCCCCACCTGCTGCAATAGCTCCGATCAGCGGCTGCACAACCAGCATGAAGGGGTAATTCCAGGCACCGATCACCAGCACCACCCCCAGCGGCTCGGGGTAAATGTACGCCTCATCCCGCATCGTCAGCAGGTTCTTCTTCACCGGCTGAGGAGCCGCCCATGATGGCAAATTCTCCATGGCCTGGGCCAGCTCTCCCAGTACTCCCATAACCTCGTGGCTGTACGCGTTGTGACCACACTGCAATGACAGGCAGCTTGCAAAGAGTGCTGACAGCAGGCACTCACCTCCTGCACCCACGGGTGGCCCCCGAGCTCATCCAGCTGCACAGGCGCCGTTCAAGGTCCTGGCCATGCTGATCCCGTGGATGACACCCTGCCCATGGCAGGGGGTTGGAGCTGGATGGTCTTTAAGCCCCTTCCCAGCCCAAGCCCTTTCACCACTCAACGAGCAGGATGCAACCCAGGGGCTGCCGCTTTTCCCCCAGCTGCCAACTGCCCCTGCGCACAGACCTTGTGCAGATCCGACTGCAGGGCCGCCAGGATCTCCTTCTCCTTCTCCCGCACCATCCGCTCCAGGTTCTTCAGCTGCTGCAGCCTGAACTCCAGCGAGCGGCACCGTCCCGAGCTGAAGGCCGCCCTGGCCCTCCCCACGACCTGCTGCATCCTCTCCATGCCCGCTGGGCGCTGCGGGGACCCGGAGCCTGCCCGTGGGCGCCTGCGACCCCCCGGCACCCCCTGATGCGGGACGGACCCAGCCCCGGAGCCGCTCCCCGGTCCCCGACGAATGGAAACAGGGGCTCGGGGGGCGGGGCCTGTGGGGTAGGGGGCGGGGCTTGGGCATCGGGGGCGGGGCCTGGGGACAAAACTCGCGGGAAAAGGCCCCGGAGGAGGGGGCGCCCCCAGCCCCCGGAGGGTCCCGGTCGGGGCCGAGCCCCCTGCGCTGCCCGTGCCGGGTCCCCGGGGGCTGTGCCCGGCCGGAGGGGGGCAGCGGCCCCGCCTGGAGGCCGGCAGCCGCTGGGCGAGGCTCGCAGCCCAGGGGCAAGGCCAAAGTCCCCTCCCGCCCCCCGATTCCTGAGAAGTGCGGGGTGTGAAGGAGCTGACAGCGTTTCTATTTGCATTCGGTCACTAAGGGACAATGAAGATGAGAGCTATTTCTGGGAAAGGCATCACCGGCAGGAGGAGCGGGAGGTAAGCAGTGCCGGAGGTTCTCTGATCGCCAGGAGTAGGCACAGAGCGGCAGGAGATGTCTGATTGAGAATCTGCGCTGCTGCCCCTCTTCCCTCCTTGCCGAGCAGCCTCTTGCTCCAGCTCCCCTCCTGCAGTCAGCTCTAGCAAGGCACCGCGGTTGATTCCCTTCCCCAACAGCAGCCAGTAGAGCCTGCTGAAGGAGAACCTTCCCTTACAGGATCAGATATGCAGCGTTTGCTTTCAAGAGTCCACCGAATAACGCAGCTCTTCTATACATATTTTATTAGCTCACACACCACCCTGACATAACCAAGTTTTTAGCCAGGCTGGCAATCCTAAATTCTCACTTAAATGTGTATCCAAGTGTTTACTCCTAAGTTACATCATCTGGGCAGTGGCACAACAAGCCAGGCAGATACAAAAGCCCAAATAACATTCCATCAAAAAAAAAAAAAGCAAGTGCAGAAAACTAACAACAGGGAGGAGCTTTAAGGAACCTACAAGAATAAATGCGTCTCAGTTCATTTATGGCATCACTTGTTTTGAAAGCTACGGCTGATCTCACATTTGCAAGAACAAGATACTCTGCAGTACAAAGCCGTGGTCTGTGGGCTGCATTGTAGACATAGCTGGAGCACGGAAAATGTGAAAGAGCCACAAAGAAACAATGAAAATGATTGGCACGAAGACTGCAACGAGACTCAACAGCACCACTGGCATTTCGTTTGCTTTCAGCTGAAGAGGAGGGGGGAGCCTGCCACATACAAAGGGCTATTGAAAAAGGTGTTTGTCCAAAGCAGCAGTGCCAAGAGTCAAGGAGACTGGGCTCCGAATGACTTCAAGAGAAGAGTTACTGAGATATACTTCCTTGACCTACAGAAAGGAGGAGCAAAACATGCAGTTCTACTGAAAAGCCACAGCTCGGGTTATGGCTCAGGTTAGACAGTCAAAAAAAAGTCAGTGACAAGCAGAGTTCAGAGCAAATGACAAAAAGACAAAGGATCAAAATTAAAAAACAACCAAACCATACAAAACAAAAACAGAAGCAGCAACATGAGTCAAATGAGGCAGGTCACAAGCCAGATCACAAGTCAGCCTGTCTGAATTTCAAAGCCTCAACAAGCTCTGAAAGCAACAGTGTCCAGCTTTATGTGATCTACAGCAAGGAGAAAGCTTCCGTTTTCAGTGCCCCTGGACTGTACGCTGCACTGTGCCGTGGTACCAATGGATCACAACAATTACTGCCTCTGAACCCATAAGGTGACAACAGGAATATCTTGATGTTGCTGGATAAAGTAGCAAGAGCAATGCAGAACTTAGCGAGTCCCAGGACCAACAACTCACATCTCAACTGAAAAATGTTTCTTAAGTAATTTGTAATAAATCGGCTGTGAGTTAGATCCACTAGATTTCATCCTCTGTATCAGAGGAAAGGTCAAGAATTAATCTTGCACATAAAAAGCAGCAAACGTCAGAATTAAACTATATTTTAGATTTCTCAGTCAATTCTACACATTAAGGAGAAAGTGAAAATACAGAAGTATAGAAGAACATGGCATTCTTGAGTAGATGCTAGAGTTGAACTAGAAAAGCAGTACATCAAGTATCCTTTCAAGTTCTATCTTTCAAAAGGCTAAAACAAACAACAAAAAAAAACGAGCACCTGCTGTTCAGTGCGGAGAGCTGAAGACAGAGGACAGCTTCAGGATCTCTGTGGAATGAGCTTATACAGAAAGACAGGGTATGAGCATCGGCCTCCTCCTCCTGAAGACAGGGAGCAAGAATAGCCCTTTTCTTCTCTTGTTTGTGCAGCTGTAGCCTCGCTGGCAGGAGCGAGGAGAATGAACTTGAATCCTGAGGGAAAAAAAGAAAACCAATAAAAAATCATGAGGCTGCTTTTCCCAAGAACTATCTCCTAGACTCGTGCTTTAAGGCTTTCACTGTGTTCCTAGATTCATGTTCAGATATTTCATTAGCATTCCCTGCTCACTCACTCCTCATCTTCTTTTATTGTTATATGCCAGTCATGAGCGCAGGTTTTATTTTTTAATAAAATGGAAAAAAAAATGATACTACAGCTAAGAAATACAACAGCTGTGTACCAGCTATAACAGCACACCTCAGCTGGGGAGAGGGTATTAGCTACAAACTGGAGGAAACCTGCTTTTTGTAAGGCCTGGACAGAAATTGTAACTTACTGCCATTTTTTTTTCCTATCATTATTTATTTATTTTTAGTTCTGTATATGCTGTCTTGGCAGCCCAGTCAGCTCCTCTTTGCTGGAGGCAACAAACAAGCACCTTGCTGAAAGAATGTACAACTGTTACCTAAGAACCTACTTAACGTATTTGTTTTCAAAGCTGTTTTTTTTTTTTAAAAAAAAAAAACAAAAAACAACACAACAAAAACAACCACCAAACCCCATGAACAACAACAACAAACAAACAACAAAGCAGGGTACACTGTTTTCCCAAAGCAACAGAAAACAAACTTGGGGACACTTTGTGCCAGAGTTATCCAGAGATAATGAGCTCATTGCCCCATCTCCCTGAGGTGAGTGTCTCTTGACCCAAGTAGATTCAGCTTCCAGGCAACATTCAGCAATTGATTTAATGAGCTGAGTACAGACAGTTGGTTTTGTTTTTTTGTTTTTTTTTTCCCCCTCTCTGAAGTTAACAGCATTGATCTTTGGTTACAGACATACACAAACTCAGCTTTACCATAGAAACACTTCTAGTGTCAGTATTTATTTTACCTTAATATACATTTATACAGGCCATAATAAAAAGGCTATTACACAACAGTTCAGTGAGTTATTACCTAGTTTCAAGAATAATGCATGCAATTACAAAGGAGAGGTAGAAACACCGTATTAAAGACCTAAAAATACAAACATTATATAAACAAACACTTTCAAATTAACTGTTGGAATTTCATACAGATAAATAAGGTAAAAAGTACATTACTCTGTCAAAGTAAAGGAAACACATGGTTATCCAAACACTGAAAGAGTATTTTGATGTGTAAGCCCTGTACAACTTTGTCAAATAGTTCAGACCACTGTGTTTAAGAGGATTAAAATGATTTTGTCCTGGAGAATGGTTTATTCAAGTATTCAAGCAGTTGAGTAACAAAAAAAGTCCCAAAAATAAAGTAAAAGGAACCATTTCCAGAGAAGCTGATCTGCTTAAATACTTTGCAAATCGCTGTCCTGATAATCTCATGGGATGCTTGAAATGATAATGCCTATAAGGCTAAATGAAGCTTCCCACCTCTCCCCCAAAATGCACACAAAATAATCCTGATTTTTCACACACACTATGTAGATATTCTACATCAATTTATCAGCATCTCAAATCCCAACATTATTTTCTGGTTTTGTGTGGTTCCTTGCAGAACCTCTCAGTTTACAGTATTTCTTGTAATACTGCCCAAGAAGCAAGACTACTGAGAACTGTCATTACACCCCTACAGACTGCAGGCATTAATGCACAATTCGCATGCACAACAAAAGATGCAACCAAATCTATATAAAAAGCAAACAACCAGCAACTCAACATTGCTATCACTGAGAAAGTCCAGAGCAGTAGTTACTCAAGTATTAGACAAATAGGTATAAAATGGAAAGGTTCACATGAATACAAGTTTTTACAGTTTGTTTGAAAGTCTTCTAGAAGCTACATTTGAAATTCTGAAAAGAATTTTATGTACACTGAAATGAAATTCAGCCAAGTTCATTGTGCCTTCTCTCTCTTTTTTTTTTTATATAGTTCTTCAAAAATGAATATACAGTTGCTTTAGTAAATTAGTGCAAAACAAAGTGTTTTGGAAGAAGATCTTCAAATTGTATCCACATCAGCTGAAAATCCACTGAGGATTTTGCACAGATGGAGCGCAATTTCTTCCATTACCATTCCCCCCTCCCCCCCCCCCCCCAATAAAAGAACACTTTCTCACCATCCCTTCACAAGACAAGCTGAGCCATGTTTACAACATGTGAGCTCAGATACAAGCCAGCTTAGCCCCAAAAGCTTTCAACAGCACTTGCACATGGTTAGGGTTTCCCAAATGTAGTCAGACACATTTTACTGACAATTTAAAACCTTTTTTTCCACGAACTTTTGAGGGACTCTTCTGAGGGAAATGTCTTTTTGTACCTGATGCAGAAGGATCCAGTCTCTATAGACCTCATGAGGAAAAAAACCCTGATCATTCAAGTCAAAACACACGTACAAGGATCAGTTTGAAATGTGAAGACAGATTCTTTTAAATTCTGTTGCTAGGAAGAAAAAGGAGCTGCTGGATCTGTAAGGCAAGTTTTCTACAAATGTACTTTTGGAATTTCTCCTCTTTGAGTATGCTGCTGCTTCTTTGGTAGTCACCACAGAAATGTAAGAATCATCTTCCACGTGGGGCAGAACAAGGACAACAATTAAGCTGTAGTGAAAAAAGTGCAGTATCACTGATGTGGTCCCTTATGTTCACGCCATCTGGTCCTTGGGATATTCCTACTGCTCATATACAGCCACTGTGCTATAGCAAAGTGCAGAAAGCCTTCGCTCGATGCTAGACTTATCTGAAAAACAGAAAGGTCAAAAAAGGAAAAAAAGTGATGAATTCAGTGTTATAATCCATTTCTGTGTAATTTTCATTATTTTCATCGAGCATAAACTTACACTTGTGTACATTTTCTATATCTGCAGGGTCTTGCAGTATTTTAGTCAGTCCTTCCAGCAGCAAGGCTGCTTTGTGGTATCGATATGTAATATCTTCAGTTTGCTGAAACATCTCATCTAGAGCTGCTGACTGAACCTGGAATCATTCAGTAGATTCAGTTACATATATTGCTTTAGGCAAATACTGAAATGAAAAATTCAAAATGGATTAAAAACTATTTTTGAGCCTTAATTAAGCTGATCTGTTTTTATGACAGTAAGACAACAAAATGCAGTCAGAAAACAGAGCCCCTGTGCTGTATTAGCAAAGGGCATTCTGCACGTAAGTTGTAAAAGCACTTTTTGATCTCATGTGCTTATGTGTTACAACATATTCTGAAATTATGACAATATACAAATAAGTATGCTTGTTCTCATACCTATATTCTCTTGTAAAGAAGTCAAATTAATTGTGCACTATTATCAGGGTTAAACACAATATTTGCTGGTACCTTTTTTGTGACACCTATAGTGAAAAAGACTTCCCTCTCATCAAAAAAAGCATTTAAGTTTCTAGTATGCTTACTGTACCTGCTCTCTGGCAGATATAAAGTTTCTCAATTACATAAAAAAGCTTCCACATGTGCCACATTTGCTTTGTATGAACAAGGCTGGTGTTCCTCAAATTGACCTGGCAGACTGAGGAAGCTACTTCTGTTGTTTCTGTGCTTTAGTAAACCATACTGGATGGTATTTCAGCACATAGGGCACTTCTAGAGGCTGTGTGACTTAGGAGTTCATTTCCTAGTGTTTATGTATCAAATGTACTGATGTAGGGGAAATATCCCTGAGGAACAGTATATGACAAGGACTTTAGCCACAGTTAAGGGAGGGCAGGATGGAAAGTGAAAGAGTTACAAAAATGGCTATGTATGTTTCCAAATCTGGAAACATACATTTTATTTTCTGGTTATGAATAAGAGGTATGTGAGAAAAGGAATCTACGTGTTATCAATCTCAATGTCCTATCATTTAGGTAAAAGGAGCGACTTACCATTTCTACAGCACAGCTGTAAATGAGTTTCTCTGCAGTTACACTGTTGATTTCATCAATGAACCTCTGCTTATCCGAAAAGAAACGATTCAACTTTTCTGTCAGTTTCTTGCACATGCTGATACAGAATTTGTATCTCTCATTGAGGCTTTTCACAACTGGGGAAAAAATAAGAAATTAAAAAAACACCACCACCACCACGAACAGCCTAAGTACAGCTTCCTCCAGTGGTAGGTAAAGTTAATCTGTTTAATCTTGTGTTTCTAATGTTTACTTACTCTGCTACTAGTATGAATGAAGTATCAAATATATCAAATCATAAAGTTTCAAATTAATAACCGCCCATTTCTTAACAGTTGATTGTTGTATCTTTGTTTACTATCAGAATTTTGCAACTGTACTTATCTACAATGACCTTGTACAGAAGACAACAAAAATGTTGCAACTTCAGCTTTTTGAGTGACATATAACTAAAGGAAATTCGCAAGCAGAGAAATTGAGATTATATTGCACCTACCTTGCTTAACAGCAGTGGATGGGTTCAGTTTCCCTGATTTGACCTGTGCTTTGGCAAGATGCAGAGAAGATGCCAGTAACTGGGCTGCTTTCATGTACAGCACAAGCTGCTCTACTTGTCTGGGGGAAAATAAGTAATTATATATCAAAAAACTTCTCTCGAACATATCCAAGCCTTAGGCAGATACCACTTTTTATCACAATCCTACACAAGACCCAGCAGCAGCAGAAAAAACAGATGTTTTAAATGCAACTCCACCCCTCCTTTCCCTCCACAAACACCCTGTCACGGGTTGAGAGTACATCTGCTCATCCAGTAATTGCAGCAAACACAAACTGCTTTAACGCAGGCATTTTTAAAAGGAACCCTTCTTCATGGGGACTGAACGCCTGAGGTCAAGGTCTTACCACAAGCAACTGGGTGTCCTTTTCTTGCAGCGTCATTTCCCATGCCCCTGGTATTCTCAGTGTTGTGAAATGCAAACACTTTGCAGGGATTTTTTTTTCTTTTCCTTTTTTTTTTCCCCAGAAAGAAGGCAGGAAGTAGAACTGCCCTTTTCCACCGTTCCAAATTTCTCCTTGCTTCTGATTTTGTATTAGGTCTGATAGGCTACACTGATTAAAGGTCAAAGTTGGATACTCCTTCCCTCCACCTCAGAGCTGCTGCTTCAGCCTGATCAACAGGATCACAGAGGACTTGGATTTGAAACAAGATGGTACACAGATTTCCAGGTTCAGAAACAAACTACTTCAACGCAAGTCTGCAATTCTCGCCACTTTCCCCAGCTTATGTGGCAGGCCAGAAAACATGGTCCTCACCTATCTATTAGCACATCTCTCTCTATCCTTTGCTATATCTTTCTCATGTGTCTTCAGTTGTTAAAAATGTACTCTTAAATAACATTCTATGTAGTAAATAATCACTCCAAACAAAAAGAGGGCATAGGTTGTCCGAAAACATTTTTGATGCATCTGTTTTTTACTAGTTCTCTTGATACTATTTGACCACATACTTACCCCCATTCTTTGCTTAGTTGGCTAATCTGATCAACAACTATGCTCTCTTGGATTTGGTACAGTGATACTGCAGAAGTACACAGGTCTGGGTTCCCTCCCCGTACTGCTGTCAGATCCAGAACACATTCTGTAAATGTCAGCATCATGTTCAGATGACGCAGTGTATCTGTATGTTCTCTCTGTCAGAGGAAAAGGAGATGACAATTTAACAACTATAAGCCATAAGGCAAACAAGTACAATTAAAACTCTTTTTAAGTACTTGAGGATCTTTTGATATGTTAATTTTATGCAGAAATCACATAGTAGAGTCAGCACTAGAGACTACAGAACCAAATGGATCCAAAAGGATCAACAGATATTAATTGGTTCTTTGTTAATGATTTCAAGATACTGTAAGCTTATACTTCAGTCTTTTGACAAAGCCAAAGGAACTGGGACACGGAGTTTCTATGTTTGTTGAAATCTGAGCAAGTAAGAGAATCACAAGTGAGACGTACTACTTGTTATTATATTATCAGCAACCCAGAAGTATGCTTGGTACTCATATGAGAAGCCAGGAGGAATGTTTGGCTTTTATTATATAACAGACTTAATACCTACAAAAGAACTGATCTGAAGCTTCATGCTTATCTGCGTCGCTCAAATTTACACTTGGATCTAGAATTAAGTTATATTAAAATGTGGCTGTTGCCAAAGGTTGCCTTTTAAGACAAACAACTTAAATTGGAGTTAACAACTCACTGGCTGTTGATGACTAAAACAGACACTACATGCATGGTCCCTGCTCAGAAAGAGTATCAGCCTTCAAAACTAAACAAACACATTTTAGTAATATTTATAATCTTTTCATTAGTAATGCAGGTTTAAATAAATTTTAAACTCTATCTGTGGGAAGAAAACAGTGCACTGTCAAACATTCATGTTATAACGTATAGATTCAATAAGTAACCAAACACCTTCCAGCTAGATGTGAATGAGAAAACAGAACAGCAATCTGCCTTGAGAAATTTATAGTCCAATGATAGCATTCTGGTGAAGGACCACACCAATATGTGCTTTTAAAGCGCCACTCCTCCACACATTTAAAAAAAATATAGGACACTCTTCCCACAAGTAGGATTTAATGTCATCTACTGACTGCGAAGAAGCAGTTAAATACAATGCCTAGAACGACATTGCTTCTGTCAGCACCCACGTCCAAAGTCTTGGCATTAAAACAGAGGCCTATTTGGAAGGCTCTGGTGAACAAAAGCAGTCATGTTCCTTTGGTTACCTATTCAAATACAAGAAATGCCAGGAATAACTATCAAAGAGAAATGGTCACATTTGCTACAGGAATATTTTCAAGGTCTTAAAAAGGAATATCTGAGACAGTGAAGAGGAAACTACCAAGTGCACTACACAGTCCTGTTTTTACCATGTCTCTGTTTTAGCAGCATTAAACATTATAAAACATTAAATTATTTTTTCTATACCTCCATTAAAGTTTCCTCAGGCAATTCGGGAGCTTCAAAAGTGATAAAGCCCTCTAAGCTGGGAGGCGAAGTACCATAAGGCATGTACTTCAGACTTGGAGCTGCCTCGGCTCCCGGAGGAGAAGAACCCATATAAATACCAGGAGGGGAGCCCATATATACACGGCCACTAGTAGAGCAGAGAGACCCTCCAGAACTGTTTGATCCAACTACAAGAAAAATAACACACACATTCAGTCTAATAGGTTGTTCCATTTTGTAGCTCTGGGGCTGCAGATGATAGCAAGTGACAAATCAGTAATCACCACAGATTCACTCTTGGGAGGATCTCTTCTTTGCTCCTCGCATCACTCTGTAGAGAATGCAAGGGCTGCACCTTAATACAGTGATGATTTATAAAATGGATTCTGGAAATTGGCTGACAGGGATTCCAAGGCAGGCAGCCCCATAGGACAGACAGGTTGTGCTATAGTTCACAAAAGCACACTGCTGCAAATACAGACTCCTGCTCATCCCGAGCAGATTCAGGCATTTACCTTGGGATCTTTGATATTTGACAATGTAGCTGACATGCTAAAATGCAGTCGGCTCATTTTTATGTTGCTTCTGGTACAACGCATAACAGTGGGCAAAAATGCAGAATAAGAGATGTAATCGTTCCTCTCCACCTTTGTCATAGGTGCTGTTAAAACTCCCTGTGGTGGAGCAAAACAGTGTACACAAGGTGTTATACACTGCTGGATAGTAAATCGGTGCCTCTGGCGTTCTCTTTAGTAGAGAAAAGGCAGAAGTCCAGGATTTATCTCAACTAGACACAGCACTTCATATGGGCTAGAGGACCTATTGTGCATGGCAGTAGGCAGATTACCATCTCAAGAGGTGGGCAAGCCTGAATATTGTTTGATGGCAGTCCACAGCTGCCAGGGAAGTCTTACCTGAGGTGGTTCTTGTTCTGAGGACCATATGGGTGCAGGTAGGAGGGGTGGCACTGCTTGGAGGAGACCCAACAGTAAACATGACAGCTCGAGAACTTGCCCCACTTCCCATGGAAGGAGGTCCAACTGTAATTCCATAGGCCCCTGCTGGAGCTGGAAGATAAAATCTTCACGTTAGTCCCTATTGCATACAGTCATACCATTTTGTAATTATATGCAGAAAACCAGAGTACTGCAACACACCATGCTTTGATGTAGACCCAAGAATAGTTATAAGTTCTGACAACAAATAAAATAAGCTGAGTGGACAATCTTGGCAATACAAAAAAAAAGAACCAAGATGTGACCTGCATACATCTTTTTATTTTTTTATCTCTCTACCCCTACCTAGAAAAAAAACAACAGGGGCTTTCTCTGAGAGCCTGAGAACAACATCAGTCTTTCAGCAAACGACACAACAGAAAACTTCTAAATGCAGACCATGGTAGGTCTGAAGGCTAAAGACTAGCAGTGTCTGCAGAACTTCTTCCATCTGCACAAAAAAAAAAAAAAAACTCTAGCTACTATAGGCAGTGATGTTCCTGTATTTAGCATAGAGATACTTTCCTGTCTCACTTATTTTTAAAGCTATGTTAAGGAACTGGAATATATTCCCTTAAAGATAATTAAAAAAAGGCTTCTGTACTGACACTAAAAATTATTGCAACAAACTACTGAGTTTGGAAGCAGAACAAGATCTATATGGCACTCCATTAAAAAAAAACACATAAAGTCCATTTGAATGTATCAGTCTGTTCCTTACCTGTATCCATCGGTCGCTCTGTATTGAGGCTGTCTGTACTGCCTTGATATAACTGGCCGCCAAGGGTAGTCTTCACTTGCTGATCTGATAGCTTCCCAGTACTAACAGATCTAGACAAAAAAGCATATGAATGCAGAACAAGATTTTTCAGTAAGTTCCTCCTATCTAACTCACAGCAGAAGCTGGCTTTCAGATTTTTGGTGTTATATTGGTTATAGAGAACTCTTCAACAGAAGTACAAAAAGCCTTGAAATCTCACTGTTCATCATGGCCCTACTGAAACAGAGCTAACCATAAAGGAACCTTTTTCCCTTAATAATTTATATTGCAAGTCTTGCCATTTGGATTTTGAAGCAAAACTGAACAGTCTTCACGTAGGCAATGAGACTTCCTTATTCAGATAATCAAAACAAAAGGGAACTAGACAGCAAGACAGAGTGCTTCAGGAAGTCCATGCTATATTTATACACAGTACTGAGAGCTTGTTATGTACAATAAACATCAGCATATCCTCACCACTCATTTTCTGCATGCTCTGCCCCTCCAAATTGCTATGTGAAACATACATGCTTCTGCCAAATTACCTACACAGTTTTCCAGGTCATAAATGCTACAATGCCTACCTGCCGAACGTAGCTTTACTGTGCTGCTCTCCTGCTTGCTTTTCACTTCCTTGTGTCAAGTGGAAATGTGTGAAATCCCTTGGTTCGGTGATGTCTTTAGGCTGCAGTGGGGCATCTACTGACCCTTGGCGATTAGCCAGAGCCAGCAAGTTTGAGGATGCTTGTGTTTTAGGTATTTTGAAAGGAGCCGTAGCCTTAAAGAAACAAAACCAAAAAAATATATATATAAAAAATAAGGTTAGCACACAAAAATATTCTTGAGAATGATGTCAGACAATTTACAGATGTTGGTAAACTTAACAGACCTTAGTAGGAGAGCCAATTATTGTTGGTAATGGAGTTTTGAACAGCCAGTCTGAACTCCTAGGTGACGATCCCATATGTTTGGTTGGTGATGTTCCCAGGCTACCTGGCCGACTTGGTTGTGGAGAATGACTGTATCCATACCCAGCATAAGATGGGCATACTGGATCTGAATGCTGCTTTCTGAGCTTCTGTTTGTTTTGGTAAATATCTGTGAGAGTTGGAGCACTTTGCAACCTAGCTCCCATCAAAAGTGACTGTGGAGACTGAGATGGTGGTATCGGAGAACCTGTAAGGATGAAAAACAGTCAAGTAAAATGCTACTTGCAGTGCTTGAAAATGTAGCAATGAAACCCAAAATGCTAAAGATCAATGTTAATCTGTAAAGAGATGGGGCTGCAGTACTGTGAAATATGTTTGACCATCAACTCACTAGATGGCAAAGAGAATGGATTTAGCATATTGGCTATTTGGACTAAGGCTACATACACTGATGAGATGATGCTTGTGTTCAAGCTGCCAAAAAGGCAAGATTTCAGGGTGACAGCTGTACTGGCAGCTGCAGTACTTCTGGCAACCTGCGTCAAGACAAATAAAGTATTTGGATTCAGCAGGAATGGCATAAACAATAATGAAATTTCAAGTGCAGCCACCAAGACTCTAGGTTGAATAGAGTTTCTCAAGTACTGGAATTATATTACTGCAAACTGCAATGTGAATGCAACATTGCATGTTAATGACTTGTTTTGTTTGTAACAATTTAATCTGCAGACTAAAAAGGCAGCTCCCTCTCATGGCTTCTGCAAGAAAAGTATGTATTAAAAAACAGAAAAATATTTATATGTATTCATATGAAACAGTTTGGGATCAGTACTTAGGGCAGTCATTTATTTTTAGTCTGTCAGAACATGTTTTTCAAAAGTTCATTATGTACAAAGGAAGTCCACACTTGAATATGAACTCAAAATTTCTCCTAAAGCACAAAGATTTGGAAGAGCTATAAACAATCATTTAAGCAGATGGCTTTGGGGAAACATCTCCTATGAACATCTCACCTACTCTGAGATGCCATTCCTCTTTCAAAATAAGGAAACTGAAACTTGATAAAGTGGTCTCTTCCTTGTGATAGTTTTATGTTTCATGATGAGGAACTGTACAAAGTTACAAATGGTATGCAAGACTTCAGTTTTGTGGCCACAGCTTCCTAGATAAAATATGTATCTTTGTAACCTCAAAGAACTGACACCGAAGTGACAACAATTTCACTCACCTTTAAAAAAATTGCACAACTTAAAATAAACTATTCTAATTAGTTTTTCCCTAGGCTGTGCTGTAACTTAGTATATAAGATTCTTAAGAGCTGGCCAAGGCAATCTTTTGATATTGGCTCTGTTTCATAAATGTATGCTTTAAAAAACATCTTAAACTTCTTGCAGTTTGCTCAGTAAAGTGCCCAGCTGTTACGACACATCTTCCAGCCTTCTTAAGCCTGTGCTTTTCTAGTTAGACTTTGAATAAGAGCCACTTCATCTTGATTCCATTCCTCTCCATTTAAACAATGTGCTATAGAGCAGCCTTTCTGCCTGCAGCTCCAACAGAGTACTCGTCTATTCCTCACTAAATTCCCAGCTGAGAATTTGCCTGTTTGAAATCAGTCTGCTTGTCTGTCTCATAGCATTGAAACCTGTCATTTCAGAAAGCAGTCTTAAATTTCTTTGGTGGCTGCTCTGTTGTCAGCACCATCACTGGGAAGGGTTCTCAATCCAAAGTTTCTTCCCTGCTGCCACTGGCAGCAAGAGTTACTCAATTCATTCAGAAGCTGCATTACGACAAATATCTTCAGGCCCTCAAAAATCTCAGTACAGATTATCTTGCTTCACCCAGAAGCAAAGAACTTCCCATACCCATTTAAATGCTGAAAACAGACATGCTGCAATTTGTGATATTTTACAAATAGAAATACCACTGCAGTCATTTGAAATTAAGAAACAAAGTAGGAATAGAATGCAGGAAACAGATGAAATGAAACATTAAATACTCTTATAGCCATAAAATCAGTCCTGTTGTATACTACAAATAGGTTTAACATTGGAAAAAGGCAGTAAACCAACTGTCCTACAAAGTTCTATCCAAAAAAAAGATGCAGCAAAATAGCACATATTCTGCTTTGCATTCCATCCATTTTCCCCTAAGCCTTTTTATTTTTCTATTTCATAAAAGAAAAGAGAGTATTTCAAATCTGAGGCTTCACTTAGTCCTTGTCTTTTCCTGATTGCCAATGGCACAGCAGTTAAAAAGGAAATGTTTAAGATATCTCATAGAATTTTTCATATGGATGAAATCATCCCCAGTTATGTGAAATACCTACTAAAAGAAATGAAGACACTAACAACTCCAGAGAATTTTGGAAAGTGTTTAAACAGGGAAAATAACCCAAACCGTAGTTTCAACACTACCTCTTAAAAAATCAAAATAAAGAGGATAGCTAGTATTTTAGACAAAGAAGAGCTTGCACCTAAGATGCATGTACAGCAACAGAATGTGTTGCCGAGTTGCAGATTCCTTTGTCCAATTCTTCTGATGTTACAGTGCAATTCAATCTTATAGAGTCTCAATTTTTTTCCCCTGCTAGCATACCAATTTATGACGTGCAAAGCTTACTGAATGCTTAGCAACACCATCAGATCCTAGGCAATTTCCTACGGGAACGATGAAAACATGTTGCACACTGTACAAAAAAAGAAAAACTTCAGAACTTCAGCCACTCTCTTATTGTGTAGAGAATTAATTATGGGAAAATTAATTATGGGAAAAGGGGTCCTGATACAACCATACTCAGGCTAAGTTTCTATAGAAACTCAGTGTACAGGTTACCAAGCGTCTCCTATTAATCCATACTTATGTAGTGTTGGCTCTCCTTGTTCTTCACAGAATTCTGTAGAAGCTGTACCAAAATCATACAGGTTGCTTCGCCCAGTCTCTCACCTGAGAAGTTTCTGCTCCTTGATTCATGTCCTTGAAGCTGTCCACAACAACAGTGTCCAAGCTGCTCAGGTATTGTTCCAACTAAGCAAATAAAATCAAAATGTGAATTTATGCTTAGTACTTCATCCACAAATGAAGGTGAAGGAAAATAAAACCTGTTTATCTTACTTATACCAGACATTTTAACAGAAATGGATTGCTGTAAACGTGACTGCTTGAGTATAAGAAAAGCATTGCAGAGGGATCTGGATAAGTTAGATCAATGAGCTGAGTCCAATCGTGTGACATTCAACAAGGGTGTCAGGTCTTGCATTTGGGTCATAACAACCCAATGCAGTGGTATTGGCTTGAGGAGGAGTGGCTGGAAAGCTGCCCAGCAGAAAAGGACCTGTGGGTGTCGATCAACAGCCAGCTGAACACGAGCCAGCAGCGTGTCCAGGTGGCCAAGAAGGCCAATGACAGGACTAGGGAAGTGCAGCCAGCAGAGCTAGAGAAGAGTGATCGTCCTCTTGTATGCAGCACCGGTGAAACCATGATCTAGTTGAGCAGATTTCAGTTTAAGGCAACTTCAGGCAAGAATTAGTCTTCTGAATAACTGTTCCAGATAAACCTTCCCAAGAATTTATGGGCTTACCTAGCGGTGAGGGAGAATATGGTCTTGAAGATCCTGTGGATAAGCGGCGCCCAACACCCTGCGCAGTGTCAGCTGGTACTGGAGAACAGGAACCCATCTTCATGAAGCCCATTGGACTAGTATTTGAGCGTCTCACAACCCCAGCTCTAACAAGATGAAAAGAATGGTTATACATGCTATAGCAACTGTGGATCCTTAAGATGAGGTTCACAATCCACTAAGGAGTATAATGATCAATTTAAAAAAAAAAAAAAAAAAGATATTTAGAGAGAAAGCCACAAAGCTGAAGCTTACTAATGTAATAACTTAAGCTAAGCCTTCCAGTGAGAAAACAAGACAAATAGAATTCCCTTTGTTCCCACTATGATTATAACTTTCAAAGCCATAGCAGTCTGTTAACTGGAGAAATTTAAAACAGATATATCCCTTAGTACATGGATTACTGATATTCAGACAACTAGCCATTTAATTTTGAATTTTACAACTGAGTGAAATGTATTATCACAAATGTTCACTTTTATGGTTGGAAAAAGAAGGAACCTACAAAAAAGATTAGGACAAAGTTTTAAGTATTGGACCTGGTATGAAGTTCAACTACTGAGAACACATTATTTTAGGGAAAGGCATGCCCTCAAGTGTAGGAACAACTGTAAAATCAAAGATCTTGAACAAAAAGCAAGGAACCATGTTGGTTTTTTTTTTCGTACAGACCTCCAGAGATCTCAAGAGTTTGAGTCTTTTGTCCTTCACCATCCCTATCTTGTAGATCACAAGGCATAGAATAAGTCTAGCACACTAGAGCCTTGTATTAAGACAAGCTGGTTAACTAGTATGCCAAAAAGTGTTTCCTTGATATTCTATAGAACAACGCATTCATCACTGTATGTATGAAAACAAAATTTATTACTTTCTAGTTTATGATGTAATGCTGCATAATACACAAAGGAGGGAAAAAAGCAAGACTTCATCTTCTTACTTTCTTTGGATGCAATTGCCTAAACAAACAAGCTCATTTTGTTTTAGTGAAAAATTTCAACTGTCCATTCAACAACCTTGAGAATGTGAAGGACTATTACTTGTTATCATTAAAACGCCTCTTTAGTATGGTCTTGTGCAGAAAAAAATGACATCAATATGGACATCTGTGAAGGTGCAAATACAAACTAGAACCAAGAAAAAGGAATTAGAATACTCACCTTGGTGATCCGTGGGGGTTTGATACAGGACTGGCAGTAGAGGAGAGGTTCTGTTCTATACGCTGGTAATTCCGGAGCTGAGTGGGAACTGGGATAGGTGCTGTTTCACTGCGGGGGGATACTGAAGGCTGACAATGCCTGAAGTAGGAAGATATGGAGAGAGGAGATAAACAGAGGTAGACAGGTCTCTCTCTAAATTGTACCATTCTCAGAAGTTAAATAAAATCTGTGAAACTGACAAACTGATTCTAAACTCCCCACGTGCAGTGTGATCTTAGCTTGTCCTAATCTAGCTCTGACACTTCACAGAGAAAGACAAAGAACTGTTCGTTACTACCTACCTTTCTTATACTGGCTAGTACCAGATCGAGCTGAGAGTGCAGTACTAGCTGAAGCATTTCGTCATGCATCACAGCGATCTACAGATCCCTCCGACTTCCTGCCAATCAGCCCGCTCTGTTTACCACACTTCAAAATAGCGTTCTAGGAAAACCCACTGTGCTAAGAACAGGAAGTTCAGCAGCAGGGCTGGAATGTGTACAAAAGCCACTAAAGCACAGAGATATCCCATGAGACACAGTGAACTTGCAAAAGGAAAACATGTTATGTAACCAACCCTTGACAAAATGACCAAAACCACACACCTGAACATTAATCCACAGACGCAAACTGCAGATTAGCATTGCTCAAGTTCAACCAAGTGTCAGTGACCCGGTTTATCTCAGTGTACTGCCTGATAAGGGAATCAAACCACCGCAGCATAAGCAGTTACCAACACTTTTAAAAGAATTAGACCGAAAGAATTTCAAACTAAATGACTTTTGGGAATATAATCAGCTTAGTATCAAGCCCCTTATTGATTAATTCTTCAGAAAACAGGCAAAAATTAGAGATTCTCAGAGGAGATGTGAAAGAAGTCCTACCACTCCTACTTAAAAGCTCTAGAAAACAAGCAGTTACACCACTTACTGCATGGATACAGCTGAACAGCAATCTTGGTTTCTGACTCTATCATATTCCCTTTGCAACCTCTGAGAATGAAATACTACTTCCTAATATGCATGGTCCTTCCTTAGCAAAAGAAAACAGGTTTGTCCTTTTATTGCCACCCAGGTTCTAGAGACTACTGAGTAATTTTGAAAAGCAGCTGGAACAAGCCTCAATAGATCTGTACCAACACTTTTTCCACAGCCTCATCAGTTTCCCTGAATTTAAACCCATACTCACTAAGTTTCTCAGCTGTGCCTGACAGAAGTCCTAAGTCTGCTGTGCCACAGTGACCAGCCTGGCAGAAGATGGGAAAAATCTGCAGCTGTGACCACACAGGCAGTGGAAAGCCTGAAAGCTTCCACACAAGGAGAAGGTCTCACAAGTAGAAACCACACAAAGGCAGTAGGCAGCCTGCTCTGAATACCACAACAAGCTGAGGCAGCACAGGGAGGCTCCCTGGTCTGACCTGGAGAGGGGAAATCCAAACCATAGCAGTGCTGCTGAGGAGGCCATGAAGGCACTTCAATTTTTAAAGTACCCAGCATGGAACATGCCTTCCCCTGTTGTCACACAGCCTTACAGGTAGGTCCTTGTGAGGCAAGTGCTGTGTTAGCATGGTGGTATAGCACTTGGCCTTCTTCAGGGCTCCCCAGCTCAGGCCCAAAGCCACGCTCTGGTTAGGCATCCCCTAGTCTGATGTGGTTTGCTACTGGTTAGAGAAAGAGGCAATACAGACGTGTGCAGAGTTGCATGCAAATCTTGTATCTGTGGGATCTAGAGAACAAAATTAGGAATTAACCACAGAAGAGTGAACCGCCTCCACCTATTGTGCCTGTTCTGGCTGGAGCATGAGAAGCATCACAGCTTCTTCTGCTTGCCACAAAGCAGCGTAACTATGGGTACCATTCATGCAGTTCTATCATCTAATCAGAAAAAAAAACAACACTGTATTACAGGGCATAACAACATTTTGTAAAAATAAATAAATAAATAAATAAATAAATAAATAAATCGCACGCTATGAAAGAACACTTCTCAGCATCAAATAACCAAAAAAACAAAGCAGCATCTGGTAGATTATCTGCTACCTTGAGACAATAACCTAAAGCAGTCAGCCAGTCACCAAATTTACTCAACCAATAGCTACATCAAACTTTTGCAGTACAAACTGACTGTGTGAACAGTAGGCACCTGTTTCTAATCACACATTTAGCTCTTAACTTACTAGCATATAGATAACATAACTGGCATATTTTCATAAAACCTGTAACTCTAAAAACTGTGACACATGATGATATAAGATAGGAAATTACCATATTTTATAATATTCTGTATACAGCCAATCCATAGCAAATGGATCTTTACAACCAAACCATTCAAATTGGCTGCCCTTAAACACAAAAGTTAAGACTACAGCTTTATTGATAGCCCATGTCAGCAGATTTTGCAAACTGCAACAAGATCAGCACAAAATAGCCAACTTTTCTTGTGACAAGCATTTCTAAACAAATAATGCTGACTTGCAGTCCTGTAGTACTAGCATAAGCCAAAAATACACCCAACATAATAGCATTATTCCCCTTTTAGCCACTTGTCCTCTTTCTATTTTGTATTGAAAACTTTATGAAATTCATTATTTGGTCAAATGACCAATCTACCCCTTCTGTTTAGCTGTTACATGAATAGTTAAGCATCCTGATAAGATTTACATTTTCCAGTATAATACAGGAAAGATGTCAGGCACTTCTGACAAATATCAATTCAATTTCAAATTGGCAGAAACTGTCTACAATGATGTAGCAGAAAGGGGACTTATTAATAGCCCTGCTGATTGAAAAGCTGCAATAAATGTTCAACACTTCTATGGGGCTTCTTTGGGTATCTTGTGAACCACAAACACAAAATTCACAATAATTGCTTGCACAGAGGCCACATCCAGTTATTGGATGCAAGATAATCCAGTCCTGAGACAAATCCATAGCAAACTGCTTTCTAAATCCCTCTTTTCAAGACGTAGTTGTGTGAGAAGTAAACTGCTTTTAACATCTTGACTCAGTAAACAAAGAACACGCTGTACTTCATAACACAAGAAGGTCAAGTTAGTTATGTGTCTGAAGTTTCTGCCTTTAGACAGTTCAAAATTTAAGCAGACAAAAGAATGCTGTCTTTCCTTAAGGAAATCTTTTTGGGATGCATCCAAACCAGAAGTTAGCTACGCAACCATCAGCTATTGCAATGCATTAAGTGCAGAGAGCCTAGAAAAAACAGGTCTAGCTTCTATTTCAGTTCAGTTTCCAGCAGTAATCTAAAATTAAAACAAAACAGAACAAAAAAAACATACAGTAACAGAGAACTTTTTTTAAAGAGAGGAAATACTAAGCCTTCATCATGCACCTGTTAGTTGTACCAGAAGCAGTACTTCGAGAAGAGGCTGAGGATGGCTTCTGTACAGTTCCTGAGCTTCCAGAAATAGTTAATGGTGACTGCCTGTAGGAACAAGAAACATTATCAGAAGACAGTTCACATCAGAAACTACCTGCTTTGCAGCAAAACTTTCTGAATTCAAGCTGTTTATATATTCATATTAAATTCAACTTGGCGTATTAACCTTTAAGAAAGTTCACTTACAGCTGTGTAAACCCATCACTGCCAGAAAAACCAACCACCTCTTCTATAGCATCAATTTTAGAACATGAGACTTCTTTTGGATAAAGCTCAGCACACCTACCCTCCACACATCAAGAACTCGCTTGAAGCCCGCCTGCCAGCTGCTCCCAATGGCATATCATCTACAGTAAGCAGAAGAACACATTGAAAACCAACATCATGAACTAGAATCTTAAGAAAATAAAAAATCTTCTATATTACTGTTGTAGAAATAATTGCTTCTGACAAGCTTCTGTGAATATATACAAGATTTATACAAGTTTTTTTACGAACTGTTTTGTGTATGAAATTACCTCAAATGTGACCTACAACAAAAACGGGGAAAGTATTTCTTTAACATTATTCTTTTTGCTATACTCGTTATAATTATGAGATTAAATCCACTTTTAAGAGTACAATGTATCAACATTGGGAAATTTGTAATCGTGAAAGACAGAAATGCTTCAGAGATCTAGGTACTAATTTAGTCAAATATATAACACGAGTTGGTGGCACTGTACAGAAGTCAGATGACTAGCTTTCTAGTGGCAATTCAGGTTTAGAAAATATAATATGGCAATGTGCAACATCCAAGTCTTTCAGCTGTATAAGCCCAGTCTGATGCCTAACGTTTCATGTTAAACATGTTGTATGTTTTTACCTCCACTTGTTTATATAAAGCTCTATAACAAGGACTTAAAATTCAGTTAGTCTGGATGTGACTTTCTCATTGAGAGAATCCTTGGGCTTCTTATCAGCAGCTGTTTACAATCGACTCTCTTTTCTTCTACTGCCAAAATCCAGTATTTTCCATGACTTTAAGTGACCTTGGTGTCTTTGGCATATCTGGCCACTAAACTGCAGGTGAAAATGTCCCAGATGGACATGTATATAAACCAAAGAGTCTCCCTTCAAAAACTACCTCAAACTGATGCAATTAGTTCCAAGGTGAACTGAGATACATTTGGGGAAAAGAGAGCCAAATAATAAGAAGGCATGAAGGTATGCTATGAGTGGAAAGTGTTTTAAAATATGAAAATAATGGAAGGTTCTTACATGAGTGGTCTGAAGAGATGTTGTGTGGGACAAGAACAAAATCATCTGTGTCACAAGAAGAGTTCTTGCTACTGGTACTGGCAGAGTCTTTAGACACTTGTAGATAGTTTGGAGGACCCAATGGAGGGGAAGACAAATTTTCTTCTTGAATATGTTGCATGTCTGGAAGAGACTAAAGAAGAGGGGGAGGGGGAGTGAAAAAAACAACACTATAAATTCCGTGATTCAGAAGATAAAGTTGCTCTTTTAACTCTAAAGCCTCTAATATAGGAATTATCACTAATGTACCAAATAAATAAATAGATGAATTTATATTTCAGACTGTTCAAGTCTTCAGAAATATAAAATATATTTGATTTTGGAAATTTGAAATGCCAGATAACACTGTCATGTAAACTTAGGCAGTTCTATAGCACCATAGCAAATAGGCTGTGAATTTAATTGACTGAATTTGTTCACTCATTCATGATGATACAGATTCAACTCTTCAAAATACCATGTAAAATTAAAATCACCAGTTCATACCAACATAAGTAGTGTCAGCCAAAAAGGCTGATTCAAAAGTTAATCTGTAACATTCATTACTTTGCAAGCCATGTTAACAGACCTAAAGATTTACTACCTAGTGTTTGATACGTATATGCATTGGGGTTTTTTTGTTTGTTTCATTTTTTGACAGTGATATTCCTGTTCTACATTTTTAAACAGGACAGTTTAGGGTTATTCTGTCTAAGAATTGAAAGATCTAAAATTCAAGAAATCTTGGGTAAGCACTGGAGAAAATATTTTCTAGAGATTGTTTTGTAAAACAGAGAACTTACTGGAGGAGAAGCAAAGCGGCAGGAAGGGGAGCTTCCACAGGAACTGCCAGAGACTGAGCCAGCATATGTGGGCACTGGTACAGGACAAGCTAAAAGAGGAAAACCCAGACACAAAAAAAAAAAAATAAAAAAAATGCAACTAACCGTGTGAAAGGCTGAATTGCAAACAAACTGATTTCCTCACTGCTTTTCATTCATAAACCCCTATCCTTATAAGCACAGCACATCCTTAAGCACACAATAGTATTTAAGTTTAGCTGAAATATGAAAGGAATTATCAAATAAGTGTCATATCTCAGAGATAGTTCAAAATAGGATTCAGCTCCAAGGTTCACAATAGAATAGAACAGCCAGACACAGGAAATTGCCTCATGAACATTTAGCATGATACTTGGCATATTTTTCTTCCCCACTAGTCCCCAACATTCATCATTTACACAAATAATTGGAAAATCAAAACTACTTACACTTTTTGACTGTTGAAACCTGATCCAGGAAAGGGTGGTTGAAAAATGCTTCTGTAAAACAAGAAACAACCACCACTGTGAATTAACGTACAAATGACACAGAATTTGTAGACTATATTGCAGACAGTGGTAAATGGTTGCCTGCCCAGAATCAATATTCACAGCCAGAGGATGAAAAGCTTACAACATGGAAGGCTTTAATCTCTTATATGTTGCTACAGCATTTGGAAAGGAAACAAAATCAATTTAATAAATTCCAAGAACAGCCAGCAAGGCAAATCAGACAAACTTATTAAAGGACATTTTATAACTTGATGCTAACATAACTTAAGAATCATATACATAAGAAGCTTTCCTATATACATCATGAAATTATATTTGCCATGAACAACACAGTACTTGTTCAGTTTTAATTTCCTCTACAAAATGATTAGCATCTTTTACAACAAACATTGAAAGTATTTTCACTTCTGCCTTTCCCACGAACAGACACTTGTTTTTTGAACCCCTTAATGCTACTCCTTCCGTGGTTGAAGATCACAACAAAGCAGCAGCCATTCTCCTTCCCGCTTCCCAACAGAACACAACCTGCGCAGCTGGTTCAGTTTAAATCAGAAGTAAACATCACTTTAACAATTTCCTCAGCTAACTTGTTACTGTTTCAACAACAGAAACATTTGCTTTTGTTATAAATGGATGTTCTCAGATGGATTTAATTGACCTAGCATAAGCAGTTGGCTAACAGTGTACATGTAAAAGTTCTTTTATACAAGAGGCCTTCGTATCATTAGGGAAAACTGATGGTTAGTGGAAGCTAACTGCTGAACTTTGTGAACTTCAATGTTCTAACAGTTGAGAAAAAACAATACTGTTCATCAGACCTAAGCAAATAGCAAGGGGAAAAAAAAAACTACCACCACCAAGAAAAAAACACCTGAGGCCTGCACCATCTCTTCTTCCTTCAACAACACTTTCTTCCACAACGTGATAAGGAAGGGAGGCTAGCAATAACACAAGAACAATATAATGATTAACTTTAACACAAGGATCAGGTGTTCTTGAGCTTTTGTACAACACCTGCTGTTCTACTTCATTTTGCTAAAAGATCAGCAAGATTTCCAATGCTATTTTTATTTTAACAACAGGCAACTGGGCTCAGTTATACACTCTCCCTTTCACTCCCCTTGCTAAGCACATTCCAGAGCAGCCCCTTTGAGGCCCTTTGAGCAGCTCAGCCAAGGGAAACATGACTTTCACCACTACCATTCTGCTTTGTTTTTTTCTTTCTTAGCACAAATGCGTTCTCATACTATCACAATGTTACAGTGAATTTCCCACGTTTGAAGAAACTGTGGAGATCAGCATACCCAGAGTGCAGGTGGAATCAATTACTCAAAGTCCACATTTGTGACATATTGATTCTTCTATAAAACAGATTTGAAAATCAACATCTGAATACTGTCAGCATCATCTGGACATTTTACCCAAGTATCCTGATTTTTTTTTTCTATATCTGATTTCTGCTCAAGTTCCTACATACAGCAGTTAAATTACATTATTTCCGTCACATACACACACACACAAAAAATTCATTCCTGGTTACCAGGACAGTAATTATTCCAGCATCAATACTTTAAGTGTTAAATTATTTTTAAAAAGTTTGATGTTTGCTGGAGAAATATCAGAAACTGAAAAGGAAAAAAAATGTAGTCATAAAGTCCTGCACTTTAAGTAAACAACCCAGATACCTTTTGAATTCTTGTCTCTCCACAGCCCATTGAATATAGTCTTCTTATCACAAACGCACAAGAACCACATGTGATGAATGAGTCAATTTGTGTATTTCAGTACTGCGTCAAAACCAAGCTTGCATGCATAACTAAACAGGAACATGAAGTTTCATAAGCAGAAAGGAAACTGAGCATGTCTCAAGCTTGTAACTCACCCTAAGATCTCAGCATCACAAGACCTAATAGTTAATGGTGAGGAAAGAACACTCATCTGCAAGGAGCGTGAAGAGATTTTAAGCTGTAGGCTCTTTCTCACTATTCCACAGATTAAACTTGATGGATTCACCTATCTTGTTGCTAAAAACAAATCTCGGTATAAAACAAATTATTTTGATTGTGTCAAAATTAACACAAAGTTAATTTTATTTAGCTAAGGTAGCTTTAATTAGATAAAAGATTAACATTTCCCGGGATTTATAATAAAACTACAATAACAAATTGTTAGCTAACCAAAAATCTACCCAATAAAAGTCTTTTTAGTACTCATGTAAACAACAGACGTCTAGCTAGTACAGAGTGCACACAAACTTGAACCACACTCCTGACTAATTTTGAAGAGAGAACAGTTGCAGCCATTCTGAGTGATTCAATAGCACCGATTGGAGGCTTTGAAATCTTAAGAAGTTAGCACAATGTTCTGCAACCAAAGATCTCCAGTTAAAAAGGAAAAGTCAAACGCAGCAGCCACTGGAGCCACAAGTTCATTTTTGTTAAAGCAGTATCAACCTGGTTTGTGCTAGGCTTAACTTCCCAAATAATTCAATGGGCAGTCATATGCAGACTTTGCAGTAATCTAACAGTATGCAAACTTCAGTCACTACACAGTTTAAATATTCTAAAATTTTAGGATTTATGAAATATAAAGATACAACTTGATTCTATTGATTTCTGACTTTAAAAAGCAGTGAAAATATTTCACTAAAATGAAGAAGTCTCTATAGCTCTCAGCACCTACGCACAATACTAGCAATTCATCTTTGTAAATATGAGGGATTTTGATTTAACATTACCTCTCTCATTGCCCTCCAGTAAACATACATACAGCTTTCAATGTTAAATCAAATATACACAATTTGCACCACCATTAACAGTTACGATCTTTGCAGCCTGCAGGAGAAAGTAATGGAGAAGAAACAACTTAAAGCAACTTCGCTTCCAAAGTTGGTTATTCCATTACTTTGTTACATTTCTGTAAACTAAACCACACAGAGATCAGAGATGTCTGCTCTTAGAAAAAAGACAAAACAGCAGTTAAATGAAAATACTGCAACATGAAATTTAAGGCATATCAATAAGCAACAGGGGAAAACCACTGTGACTCCTTTATGATAACAGAAGAAAAAAAACCTTCACTTTTCATGTAATTACCTATAGGTAGAAGGTCAGGAGAGTTATTTTTGTCATATGTATACAACTAACAGGTCAAGAGAGCAAAAGGAAAAGTTACGTACCAAAGTCCATTCTGTCTTTTTGGTTTCTCTGAAGCAAACCCAACAGCAGGTCAGCCAGATAAGTTGACGTTTCCCTAGGGATACTGCATATAAAAGGAAGCAAAGCATGCATTAAATATCACACGTGTATTAAAAAAATGCATACTGCGTTAAATCTCAAGAAGTCAGCATTCTGCCACATCCCTACGTCTTGACTACACATGCTCCGTAGCTTTAGTATAGGACACTCAAATCAGCAAGATACAATGAAGGCAAGATGCAATGTGAGTCACTGGTATCATACTATTTTCTTGTCAACATAGCAACATCAAATATTTTTATGAATCCCAGGCATTCCCAAAGATGAAAAAATGTTCAATCAACAAATGTAAGTGACAGGAAAGGCCACGGTGACGTACCTAGGAATCAAATTCCTGTTCTTTTCATAAAACATTCTCAAATCTTGAGGACTATTGGCCTGTCAAATAAAAATGTACATTAATTAAAGCTCAGTTTAATGGAGAAAGTACCTTTTGTACCTATGCGCACATACAAAAAAAGGCTTTTGCATATGGGCATTAAAGGAGAAAACACCGAGCACAGCCCTAACTTCAGTACTGAGTATTCTTATACGTTTGCCCTGGATTGAACACACTGATGTCAAAGACTGAGTACAAACAACTTCTCCTTTGGTATCCTCAAGCATCAACACTCAGACATCACTACTTACTTCTGTTTTCATGCCTAGAAGGAAAAGTCTAGGAACTTCCATTAGACTAAAGAGTAATAGAAAGAGGAAATGGGAAATAAAGTGTTACCTGAAAAGGTGGTTTTCCAACAAGACACTGATAAATCACTGTTCCTATGCTCCACAGGTCTGCTTTAGCATCGTAGTGTTGAGACATAATCACTTCAGGGGCCTGGAAAGTACAGGAAAATATCAGAAGAAAAAGCAAAGCCACAGCAAAAGAAATAACACACAGTGGTATTAATAGACAGCAACTTTTTGTAAGGAGTAAAATATTTTAATACAAAATATTTAATAGACAATGTGAGAATTTTAGTCTGTGTCATTCCATGACTTGAAAGGTAATAGTATTAGACTATCTGAAATGAAAATAAATATTAGAAACATAGAAAACTAGAAATATTGATGTTCTAAAGAAAGAAGTTCATGATCTATGCCTATGGGAATAAGAAGTAAGCATTATTTACTTGGTTGGTGCAGTCCTTCTGTGGGTAATTAGCCAAGGATTTCACAATTAATATAATTATCACCATATTAAAATATTTTACCTATTAAATATTTTCATTTAAAATTAATATTTAATATTAGTTTAATATTTTAATTGTAATAATTAATTTAATGTTTAGTTTTACAAATTAAATATTTTACATATTGAAAAACAAGACATGGAAAAGCTAAATGATTTGCCCATGACCACACTGCACAGTAGTGGCACTGCTAAGGACACACAGCTCAGTGCTGAAATTACTACCATACTACTTAAAAATAATGGCAATTAACTTCAAATTATTTAAAAAAGGAAACAAAAAGAAGGAAAATAAAATTAATAAATCAAACCACACATTTGAGAGAATATATATAAAAGAAATTAAACAAAAAAAATAAGTAGTTTTTTTTCTTTTCTACTGATGTAATGATCTTATAGAAAATTACTAAATACAGGCTATTTCCTTAGAAACTTGGAAGGGGATAAAAAAAAAAGTATGTATGTGGGAATGAAACTACTTTATGAGGCAAAAAAAATTAATGCTAAAGTGTATTGCCTTTTTTGATGTTTCCTCCCTGCAGCACTAAGAAACGTTTAATGTCTCTCATTCCTTTTCATTTCAACAATCACAATCTTCAAATCACAAGAAAAAAAGAAGCCAGCAAAACTACAGAAATGTGAACTGCATGCTGCTCCTAATACTTCCAATGCAACGTTTGGCATTTGCCAATCTGCCAACCATAAATTATTTTGATCTCGTAGGAGAATATTTGAGATAAACCACAATCTGAAAAGTGCTGTCACTCACCATATACATAGGTGAACCACACAGAGTTGCAGCCATCATGTTGCTATGCAGATAACGAGCAAAACCAAAGTCAGCTGTGTAAAGAAACATTTGTCAATGAAAAGAAAGAATTTTCAAACTTTCATAATATAGAAATAATCTTTTCTGATTGAAATCTGCTACAATCATCAGCTAGAAAACAAAAACTAGGCATAATATATAGCCATCTTCATGGAATAGCAAAATTTATGTTATATGCTGAAGGAATTATCTTCTAAACAGCAAGCCAAGAAACAGCAGTGGCATCATTTGTACAAACTGCTGCTCAGCCATCTCCACAGGTGCAGAGCATGCTGTCTGGCATCAGTAAGAAAGGATTAAAATCAGTGGCTAAATATAAACGGTTCATTAAGAGTGATGAATGTGCTATCTGCTTCAGTGAAATTACTTCAGGTAGAAATTTTGGATATCCAGCTTCAGATGCCTGAGTTTTCCATGTAGGCAATAGCATCTGAAATTATCAAGTGAGGGCAGTAAGACAGGAAGTTTTCTGTGATGTTCAGAAGATGGACTGAGTTGGAACAGACCTTAGAAATTGGTTAAGCAAAAGCACAGAAAAGAAACCTGCCACAACCAAAGTCTTCATATGGACACTTTACAGGGAAAGCAATGAGAGACTAAAACCCCTGAAGTCTCCCACAAGAGGAGTTTGGTAGTACCCTGAACAGCTGCCACCTCTCCTCAGTTACAATGCCAAACCTCCTTCTGTCAAAAATAGATCATAACCTACATTTTTAAATTTTTCAAAAACCCTTAGGAGGGTCTGCAACAAAAACAGCCCAGTTAGAACTGTGACTGGAGCCTTGCATACAGTTTTGAAATGGGCTAAAGGCTACTCAACATTTCAAAGGTTACAGATTTGTGTCTAATTAAAGTAGTTTAATATTAGAAACATCAGCTTTATAGTGGCAGCTTCTTCCTACAGATTTAATCAAAAGGGTCTTTCTGACTCATTTTTTTTAATACTGAAAAACCATATTACAGCATAAAGCTCATTCTGGACTTACTGACTTCATTTTCCTCAATTTAAAATACAATATAGCCAGTACACCCTCTGCGTTTTAACTACAAAGACACTTTTGAGTAGGGAAATGACTCAGTAATGATTATTTACCTTCAGATCAGAGAAAAGCACATTTACCTATTTTGATGCGTATGCCACTGACACTTGACTTCCTACGACTGGCATAAGACAGTAAAATATTCTGTGGTTTAAGATCCCTATGAATGATTCCTTTACTGTGCAGAATACGCATAGCTGCTGCAATCTGCTGGAGGAACACCCGGATGGTATCTTCACTGAGGGTTCCTTTAGCTGAAAATAACACACACAATAGCAGATGAGAAAATATGTATAATGTAATGTAATATGTTATTTTGGGGCAAAAAGCAACAAAATTCACAGAAATAAATGTGAAAACAATAAAGGCAATCAAATCATAGCGAATTATATTCAACATAATCAAATTTCTGTCTTTTTTACAAATGTATACTCTTTTAACAATACATCCAAGTTTTACACTAGTTACTGTACTCTGAAATATCTGCTTTTACAATAGTTTATTCAACTCAGTAGCGTAATAATTTTAGAACATCTTAACCACTATCAAATCCTAAACTCTCTAAAAAGAACCACAGGAGCCAGTGAAATTAAAGAACTCCCACAGTTTATAACACTAAATGTATCTGTGATCGTGCTACAGCCTGAAGCTGAAAACCTATTCTTTCTTTAAAGAAATTGTTCTGGGGACACAGATAACCACGCTGCTCACAGATTTTATCCATGATAAAATTTATTTTTTGGGGAAAAAGGTATACTTTGGAAAGTCTCTTCAGAAGTTATTAGCTCATTCTGCAGCCTGAAAATGTACTGAATGCAGGAGCTGGATTATACTGTATGAGTCTTTCCAAGGATTTTAATGGGAAGTAAATTAGGCTTTTAATATACAGTTACCATAACAATAGCAGCTCACAAAAAGATTCCTTAAACACGCCGCTGATACAGAGGCAAGCAGAAGAATATTTTCATCAGAAAAATGCTGAGATTATTATATCTGCTGAAAATTTTATTTCTAATAAGGCTGAGTTTGAAGGGTGGCAAAGAAAGCAGGTGGAATCAAAAACCAGATGACCTTACTACCACTGAATGCAACATTCCCAGCATCGGTTCAGAACCATTCCCATAAAGCAGCTGATGTAGAACTGATTAGTGAATTCAATTAATCATATAAAGAGGATACTTTAAAAGAGCAGAAGAGTAAACAAGCACAGACATTTCATAAACAGGAAAATTTTTAAACCACAAGCAAAAATTTCAGAGAAACTTCAATGGATTATACAAACACAGAATATAAACATGAAATGCAATAGCTTCCTAATAGGGAAATACAGTAATCAATTACCTTGTAAGTAATCTGCCAAATCCCCACCATTGCAGTACTGTTAAAAAGAAAGGATTTTTATTCAAAATACAAGGTCTGAAACACTTGCTGTGACTATTTTTGCTTTCTAATCTTTTCAATAAAATTAGAAGGCCCTTTCCAGCTGTTTAACTTTGTTTTGTCAATTATTTGTCAAATTACTAATTTGAGGCGTAACACCTTCATTGATGCTTACAGTATGATAAAATAAAAATGAATTTATGGTACAAAAACTGCTGATAAACTTAGGACTGCAGAGAAAATTAATAATCTAGTTTTCAGAATTACCTGTTATTTTGCAGCTGTGCAGAGGCTTTTTTTTTTTTCTAAAAATCATTTTTAAAAATCAACCAGAAAGAAACACATATGCTAACACATACCTCCATCACCAAAAAGACAGAATTGGGCATTTCCTAAAAGAGAAGAAAATTCAGTTTAAGCATGTGACAAGACAGAGCCTTCAACACCTGCATTAACTGGTATATAGTAAGAGATTTTTTCAAGTCAGATAAGAGATCTTATGTTAAAGTCGTTGTGGGTAGCAAATAAATATGTTTACTAACAATCAATTGCAGGGGTTTTCCTTAAGTTTTTCAAGTTATCAAGAATATATATTGAAATCAACACTAAGCAAAGCCAGTTTTGTTAGGCAAAACTAGACAAAAACATAAACTGCATATAAATAAATGAGAGCCAAACAGCTTTACAGCAAAATTCTCTTTCCTGAGAGGGAATGTTATACTCAAAACCTGCTGAAGTGTCAAGTGATGTTATTTTATAAGAAGGAAAACCTAAAGTTTACAAGAGCTTTGAACATTAACTCCTAAGCTACTGTCAAACGTTGCTGCTGTTCACATGATCATGATTAAAACGACACCTAATGCACACACAACTGCATGAATAAGTAGTTTAAGATGAGCCAGACGCGTTAAGGTTAATTCAAGACTATATTAGGCTGTTTCATTTTCTGGAAGCATTTAGTTTAGCCATTCTCATCTGTGTTACAGAAAGGCACTTGAGGGTTTTTCCAGCTCAGAACATCGAGCACTTTACAGATTTGTTTACATTTTGAAATTAGTTTCAAAGAAAGCATGTTTCTAGGAATGCTAGGCAAATCTGTTGGGAACGAAGGGTGTGCTCCAACCAACATTAAAGCAGCAGTAGATCACATTTCAGGAAGTCCCAATTGTTCAATGTTTCTGTAACAGCTGTGGCCAACATGAACCATAATTTGAAATCCTATAAATGCCTCAAAACCTAAGTGCATTTTATCAGGGAGGGAATACATTGAAGCAAAATACACCACCACCACCACAAATACCTGCCTTGTAAATTACTGAAAATACATAATTATAAATCTTGTTTCTTTCAGCACTGTTCCTTTGCAACAATTTCTTTCAAGATAGAAACTTATCTTCTTTCAGGAACCCACGGATGTCAAACAGTAACCCATATCTGGAATTAGCTTCCAAGTTGTCCATCAGCACTAATTAAACTAATTCCAAACAACTTTCATCACTTTGCCCAGCAAAGGCCAGTCTTGTGTTGAAGAAAAAAGAAAGAAGCCAAGACACCTGCTCCCACTCCCATCTCTGACATGCTGGCACCATAAGTGCCAGTAAAGCCTCTCTGACACCTTCCTCTGAACTCGACAGAAAGACATCAGAAAGAATCATGAAAATAAATCCACCATTTGTAGAACGAAAATAAAATCTGAAATCTTTGGAACAGGAACAATAAGAAAATGAGCAAACAGAAAGCTATTGCCACCTGTCATTAACCTCCCTTGTACTTCAGCCGGTAGCCGACCACGTGCTACCCCAAGCTCCCCAGTGATCAAACCCCAAATTTTGCCAGCTGAGGAGCACTTCTCTTACAGGACAACTGCAATGTGTAATAACAACACTTCTAAGAAGCATGGAAAGAGTCTGTTCTCCAGTGACAAGAAGAAAGCTCAGCTATTGGATTTCCACCCAAACATAGCAATCCCATGAATCAGAAATAGATGTTCCACAGCGTCAGCGCCTCAGCTACACAACACACTGTACAAAAACAGCAGCTCACTGCAGCATGTAGCGCTCAGCTCATGACAGACTTGTATTCATCACAGAACTAAGAGAATGTGTTGTCTGGATTGTCTTGGACACAAAGTCCTTTCAGATGAAGCTGCTCCCTTCCAAAACACAGAGCTGATCTGCCCTGTTATACCAACCCTCACCTCTCCAGGCAAGGAAACCAGAACCTACAGGTGAACATATCACTTAAGTCAGAGCAAATATGTCACAGCACTGTTATTTTGGCCACCCTCAGGCACCTGGAGGAGCACACGGGGCCAGAGAGTCTGTGTGAAAGGAAGACCACAAATGTATGCTCAGATTTGGCAGAAACAGGGCTGTGTCACACCAAACCTGCATAGGCTTTCTTCTGCCAGCCACCCTGAAAGCAGGCTCTTCTGGCTCGTGTGTACAGGTGATAACACCAATTTGGTATTTGGGTTTGGGAAATCAAGGCAAACTGGCAACAGATTACAAACCCTGTATCAACTACCCACCCGTCACAAATCCTCTAAACAGTTTTAAATCTCCGTTGGGATTTCTAAATCTGCCTAAATGAACCCCTGAATATTTAATTCCCATAACACGTTGGTGTTCAAAAATCTGTATACATCACATTAAAGTTTTAATTAAAGCCTTATCCTGGCTACAGTATTATCAGTGTTATTTTGAGGGTATTAACTAAAATCAAATACTTGATTAGGGTGATTAACTCATAACCACATGCACTTTTCAATATCCCACCAATGCAAGCAAAACAGCTTCAAAACAGCTGAAGTTGTTCATCCCTTCACAGTTGTTCACATTTTGCATTCCCGTTCTTGCTCGGCCTGACTGGGAATATGATCTCCGTTTTGGGAATACAATCAGAAAACACAAATCAATTTTGTAGACGCATTTTTCCCTAATAAATTATTTTGCTGAAAAATAAAATGATCCCTATCATCATTCTCCAGATGAGCAGTTCTTGTTGACTAGCTAGGCAGAGAAAAGTGCTCAAAAAGGGAAAGATAAGTAAACCACCACGTTTCAGATTTAAGGTTCAAGAATAAAGCTGACCTAGCAAGCTATTTTAAACTGCTTCTTGAAACAGATAGCAACGCTTTCAAAAATTTACATTCCCATACAGATCATAAAATTATAGCAGCTGGAGCTGCTCCGGCCTACACTCCTACCTAGAAAAATAATCAAGCAAAACAAATGTATGCTGTATTTAAACAATTATGGAGCAGTTTCCCAGCATACCTTGCCTTATTTGCTCAAACTTTTCTTGACAAAAACCTACTTTTACTTCTTATTCTGAATCAAAGTTTTACTTGCAAGATAAAGTAGAAGATAACAAAGGTTAATAGGAAACCGTTTTACAATTCTGAAAGCTAACAGGTAAACCTACCAGATAAAGATTAGGAGGCAACATATTTGCCAAAATTTGCTGTGTTTTAATCCCAGACTTCCCACAGTTGTCTCAAGGGATGTGAAGTTCCAACCCAAATCACAGGCTCAGTGCAGTAGTTCCATTTAAAAGACATTAATTGAAAAAGAAGTCAAAACATTCATGGTTACTTCTGACAGCTGTTTTTAGAACTCTAGCACACTGGCAGAAACATACCCGAGATTTCTTTTTGGATAGGAAGCCCTCCTTTAGAAAAAGATAAAAGTCTGCAGTGAGTATTTAGTGAGCTGCCAAAGGAGAAACCATGGCAAGTAAATAGTTACTCTGCTTTTGCTCGGTTTGTAGATTCTGTTTAGCTGCAGTTCATGATCTGAGTCCCAAGAGCGTGCAAGTTAGCCTGACAGCTTATGCATTGCTGTTATCTGATTTTCTGACATGTTAATTTGTGCCTTTTTTCCCCCCCCCCAAGGAATACACTCCATTTTTTGGAGCATTAGATACATTTGGCAAAAGTTCTAATGATTTAGGGAAAAGGGACCGGCCCAGATCTTTTTAAGGCTATTTCTGCCTGCATTACAGACACTCTCATTTTGCTTTACAAGTGCACCGCACCGGCAGCTTCTAACATGTTCAGCTCCTATCATGTCCAAAGGCCTGAACATTTTGTTAGTTCTGACTAAATGTTAAATCTCAGCCTAAATGTCAGTTGACACGTGCCTGTAGGATTCGAATAGTGTGCACGCTGCCAATTATTCACATAAAAGAGCAATCAGCCATGGGATATATCCCACAACAGCAGTACCACTCATTTGCTGGTATGCGAATTGCTATACTTCAGTAATATGCACGGGGGACAGTGAAAGAGGTTGGCGACTGCACAACACAAAGGAAAGGCAAAATTGTTCATGGCACACGAAGCACTTAACATGCTCAAATACTTAAAGATCTTCTGAAACAGTTTTGAAATACAGATTACAGCATCCAGGCACAGCAAAGGTGTTAAGGACTATGTAGCAACTCCAAACCTTTGGTTCTCATGGTCAAAACAAACTAACTGGCTATCCCTAACCTTCAACACCTAGTGTCATTCCTTGCAGTCTGATATTGCTACCAGCCTTCCAGTTAGCACCAACTACAAGGTGGTATTTCAGAACCTTTACGCTTTCTAAAGGGCGGGATTTTCCTTTTTGTTTAAAAACATCTGTCATGTGGCGGGGAAATACAAACCCAGAAAAACAGTCTGGAAAGCATGCTTTCCTATGACCATATCCATGCACAGTAAGGATGGATGCTGTCAAATCAAGAGGCCTCAGTCAAAGAGCTGAAGAAAAAAACAAAAAAGATATTGAGACATCCTAATTTAAAAGATGATGGTTCAGAAAACAGCTGTGATGAGAGCACGGAGGCAATCAAAGCTGTGACACACCAAGATCAAGAGCACACACCAGAACGCCTGAAGCTACCACCTCAGGAAACATGCAAGACGACCAGACCAGCTGGAGTCCTTGGGTAACCCAGACAGGAGCACTTAATCCCTTTGGTAAAACAGCAGCCATGGATAAACACCATTCCGTTCACCAGCATCCCTAGTAGGAACTGACGGGCACTTGTATGGGAAAGGCTGAGGGATAGGTACCAAGGGATCGCTGGCTTTGCTCCCACTAGCTTTTGCTGCTTTCAAGGACAGGAGAAGCAGCTGCAGTTATTTTGCCTGCTCTGCGTCAATGAGCTAAGAAACAATTTATATACAGATACTCTTTCTCCAGTAACAAACTCGAAATTCGTTCTCTCTAAACTACTGCTCAAATAGCAAACTTCAGACTCCATACAGTGAAGACTAATTCATTCTTCTAAAGCGCTATCTCCGAGATACATTACAGGCTTTCATCCTGATGGCTGACATTCTAAAGAGGTTTTGAATTAAATTATTTGCTAAAACAGGCACTGTCTGGCACTGTGTGAGATTAGTTCTACTCAGCACACACTTGGGATCGTGAACTGCAGAAAACTGTAAATTCATGGCCTAAGTATAGCACATTCCAAATAACTTACTGATACCTTCATAGTGCAGTGTAATATTTTATCCCAGGACCACAATGCACTTCATGCTGCTGAGTTAGAGGTTATTTTAGACTCCTTTTGCTTTTGAGAAGCAAGGCTCCATTTCTCCAATTAATGTTATCCAAGACTCTCAGATCTTCTTTTGCAGGATGAATGATATCTCCCAGCACCACCATGGGAGAAGAGCTGCATTCCTATACCATTGCAGTGACTCAGGTGGTTTTTATTTTTCAAAAATACCAACCTCCTGCCCAAGAAGATAAGTAAAAAATGTCTCAACAGGTTATGTTTTGAAATCCATCTATTGCACTCTGCTTTTTGCTTCATGAAAAAAGTAATTTCACCTTGAGAGGTGAGCTGCATTTTTTTCTCCAAAGCCCTGCTACAGCAAAACATTTGCCTCTCACAGATTGAAAGCTCATATTTAAGCATCTGCACAAACGCCTTCAGTCTTAAAACCGTTCTTCTCCAAACTCAGTTTTGTGCAGCTCCCTGGACTTCTGAGCTAGCACAAAAAACATACTCTGCTTACATCAAATGCATAACTGCAGACCAAACCTGCCAGCACTGCACGTGACCACCTTATGGAAATTGAGGACAATTATCGTGCTGGCAACAGAACAAAAGGTTTTAATGCTGACCAATACATATTCAACACTAATGGTGCACCAGTCCTTTTGGGGATGTCTGCAGATGAATGGTCATTTCCAGTAATTTAACTTAGTGGACCCTATAGGTATTAAGGAATATATAAAAATGGTGTTCATAAGAAACTGAAGCAACAGCACTGTAGGTTTTCAAGTGCTCATATCCTATCATTAGGATGGCTCACAAGTTCTCCTTAGATCCAATCAAAGCCTTAAAAGTGTATGTGTTTTTACTGCACTCACTTGTGCGACTGGTCACAGATGCAACAGGAACGCAACCATAAATGAGCAGAGATGAAAGAGAAGGAATGTGTGTAATTACCTCATGTGAAAACAATTCTAAATGAAGCCTTTTGCAATATGTAAAATATTAACTACCCTTTCTTTCTCAAGCTTAAAATATATATTCCAAATTGCTATACAGGCATACAGCTTTAATCTCCAAGTACCACCATCAAGTACAAATAATTTCACTTAATATTGTGAGATATAAAAAATATTTATTCAAAAATATTTATTATTCATTGCAATTAATACACCTTTTTTACTTATTTTTGCAACTTGCAATGCACACCAGCTTTTTTTTTTTTTATCTGACAACTTGGTACAACAAACAGTTCTTCAATTATTTAGATAAATGGTCTGCCTAGGAGTGCATTTGAAATGTGAGCATTTAAGAAAAACTTTAGACCAACAGATCTATAAAAATAAAACAGATTTCCAGTCACACTGAGAACTCCCTACTATGACACAGACCCCACTGGCTCCACCATGGAGTAAAGAAAAAAAAGTTTCTGTAACTTAAATATTGTTTAAATTCCTAAATTCTTATCTATTATGCTGTATGTCCATGTACACAACACTATGACAAACAAAAAGAGCAGTACATGCTAGAACATGAAATGCTAGAGAAAATTAGTAGGTGTAGCAGCCTACTAGACATGTGAATGCCTTGCATAGTGTTCATTCTTGCTGGGTTATAAATTAATATAATCATACAAGTTAATGACGTATAATATTTCACAAACAGAACCCTGTGCAGAAAGGGGAAAGCTTATTTGTGCAAGTGTCACATCCTCTGGACCGTATTTTGCACAGCAATTTCTTCTATAGAAGTAGCATTATACTGCCAAGCCTTATGTTTGCCATGAATGCATTTGAAATATATCCAAGGTATGAGACAGTTTTTCCCTTCTCTCTGCTGTAGCTGTTCTTTTTATTGAGGCTCAATGGCCAGTGACAAACAGCAACATCTCAAAAGGAGAATATGGGGCTGACCAATCACGAAGTACTGTCACTCATAGAGGCACCCTTTTCTGTGGTAGAACATAAGAGCATGAAAAATGTGTTTCTAAATTACTTTTAGGTGAAGGAATAAACGAGTATATAGCTCTGTCCTTTCTTCCCTTGTGGCTGTTCTGTATAGAAATAATAAGAAATGAGAGCTTCTCCAAAGCTTCGAATTAGAAGATGATGTTAAATCATCAAAATACATTATATCTGGTCAACAACCTTCAAGTGGAGCTGCAAAGCTTAATAAGTAATCTTCACATCAAACAACTGTAAATGATAAATCCAAAATTTAGCTGCTTACTCACACACCAACATCTTCCGTCAACAACTCCAGTTTCTCTTTAGGTGTGTGCATACACTAAATTCAGGATGCTGACAGATTATTTCCATTTAGCATTACTGAGGAAAGCCTGGTCTCTTTGAAAGACTGCACCTTCCCTTTCAGAGCAGCTAACATCATTCAAAATGCAGAGTTCTAAAGTCAGGACCCAAAAAGGGAAAGGAAAGACCTCAGGATAGAGTATACTCATCCAAATGGAAGTTTTGAAGCATAATCTGTTATTACTTGAATTCACCACTTTGTATCATAGGTCAACAGAAGCTGATGCATGTCCTGCAGTGCGAAACACAATAAAACCTGACTTTACCTGGCATATATCTTCTGAACACAAGTTTCTGTTGCTACACGAGATACACATCTACACATAAGCTGAAAATCTTTTAGAATGCAAACATGTAAAGACAAAAAATGTTGAATAATGTAAAAAATGTCTATTTTGGACTGCTTTATCTATGCAATGCCCCGAGGGTGGCTCTTAATAATTTTATTCATAAATGTAATTCTGTATTTAAGATTAGAATTGAGGCCATGAGACAAATGTATAGTTCATATTCAAGTAGAACAAATGGCTGCACACCTTACATCATCTCACATTTAGCATTACTCAACACTTGCAGCCCTTACAATACAAAAAATGTACTTCCTGCTAGGTAGAAGGCACTACGCTGGATAGGCTAGAAAAGAAACGCCTTCACCTTGTCAGGCAGAATCCTGGGAATAAAAAGGGGAAGACAACTTGAAACCATCCAATCCTTATTCCTCCTAAACAGAAAGATGCAAATGTCTGTTCGGTTTTTATACTTTATCCCCCCCAAACTGGAATACAGGTATGTAACAGCAACATACATATGTGACGATGATCTGCTTCCCTCAGTTCTCCCTCACCATAACACAGGGAAATACAATATATTTCTTTGCCACAGATGCCTCAAAACCCCTGCTCCTTTTCTACAACAGTATTTTCAGTTATGTTGACTTCTCAATGTCACTTTGCTTCATCCTTTCAGATCAACTCCTACTAGCGCATTTTCCTTTGGGTGTATTCAGTCATTAACCGCAAACATCCACTTTCCAATTAAATTAGAGGGCCAAAGAAACAATGCTAATTCAGGAGAATAGTTACTGCCACTGATACAGCTCCCAGCCCAGCCAGCTGATGCTTCTCTCTGGAGACAGGACCAGACTACACAAACAGTCTCTGCAGAGATTATCAGGCTTCCATGTGCTCCTGTGCCTGGAAGTAAACCAGATTCCATGCCCCTTTCTACCCCAAAAAGAGACAATATAAAATAAGTGTGTAGTGTGTTGAATATGAGAGAACCCCCCTGGCACTGCTGGGGAAATAGATTTCTTTTTCTAAATACCACATTGATTATGGAAAGAAAATATACGGCTACTTAAAAATCTACTTGATATTTAAACCCATTAAATTTTAATAAATAAAATTTAAAGAGAAAGGCATCAAGGTATATTTTTACCTGGACATCATACAGAGCTACAATGTTCTCATGCTGAAGTTCCTGTAAAACAAAATATTTATATTATGGAAATAGCCTGTTATTATTTTAAATTTAATATACCAGGTGATAATCAAAGATAACCAAGTTTTACAAAGAAGGGTAGTATATTTTTTAGACCATTCAATGGAATTTGGAGGAAACCCCAGCTATTTAGACTAAATTTAAACTGATAGAAAATTAGACAGTATCTTCAGAGGTCAAAAAAGATCTGGTTCAAGATTTATTTTCTATATCTTGTTATAGAAAATGTTACAACACATGATCCTTTAATGAATACTGAAAACTGACTAAATTTAATTATAGTCTCAAACAATTTATTGTTTAGGGGAGTAACCAACTATGCTATTTTCAAGCCAACCTTTTTATTTTACAATAAAGTGGAAAACAAGCCAAATAACATCAACTACAACTTGCATGACAACTCATGCAATTATTTGTAACTGTTCAAAACAAAAGCAACACTTTGCTAAGCACTTGCAACACACTAATAGACACAAGGCTGCAATTTCTACTGTGCAATATACAAACTAGAATAGAATATATATACTCGCATATAAAATATCTCAAGAAAGTTGGAAACAGCACTGAACTTGACAGCAGCACTGATTATTATTGCAAAGCTACATCAGATGAGACGCAGTGAAGTTCAGAGAGTGGAGAATGGTAAGACACTATCCAAGCAGACATTTCTATAAAATGCACTGAAGAACTAAATGATGCTCAATTTCCTTCATTAAAGCCACGCTACATTTTTGAAGTGAATTAAGTGAATTATCTCAGAAGTGGGAAGTCTGCCCCAGGAATCACATTCAGCATGCCAATTCAAGTTTTCAAGGCATTTTTGAGGAGAGAGAAAAAAGAATAAAAGAAGAAGGATCAAGGACCTGTGTTTTACCCTCTGCTGTGACTGTACAGCTTGGGAAAGGAGATGCAACACTAGGCATCCTGAAGGACAAAGCTTTCCGTATGTGCAATAAAAGCACATACTGGTTCTACAACAGTTTTTCACTTGTAACAACAAAAACATGCCCTTAACCTGTCCCGAGAGCATTTCCAGAACTAAAAAAGTTTTGTTTTTTTTTTTTTTGTCTTTTTAGTTCTGTATTTCTTCTGGAACTAATAAAGATGCAAAAGGCATAGTAACAATTACTGTGATACCGCACATGACCCAGAATGAACTGCGTCAAAAGTCTCTTTTCCTTGTCAAGTAAAGCAGCTTTAAAAATCACTGCAATTAACATACCTTTAAGATTTTTATTTCTTTTCCAAGTAGGATTTGTGACTTTGACAAGTTCTTTTTGTTAATACTCTTTATGGCTACTTCCCAATCCGTCTTCTGCAAACAACCAAAAAAGTATCATCAGTTTAAAACATATGTATATACATATTTAACTTTATGCACTAACAAGTATCTAGTGAAGCACAAGAGCAGCGAGATCACCCCTACTCTACCCACCGGTGATTACTACATCACATGACACCATTAAGAACTATTTCATTCCACAACAGTGCAGGCAGCTATTAAAAACCGGCTGCAGCTAGACTGCATTTTCATGGATTTAAAACCATTAAAAAAATATTACAACAAAAATAATCATATCTGATTTGCTCTTCAGCCTTGTCCCAATGATGAAGTCACTTTTATTCTCTCTTAGACTTCTCAGTTTTGGCCTCTTTACACTCCACAGCTGAAAACTGCACGAGCATCTGGTTTTTACATAAACATATAGTTTATTTATTGTATGTTTATACACTGCCTAAAAATAAATTGTCTTTGGCATCCTCCATTGGCCTTCAAAGCTTCTAATGCCTTTTTTTTTTTTTTTTTAACTCAAAAATCTCTGTGCTGTGCCCTTCCAAGTTCTTCCCCCACAGGGTCGGCGTGAAGCCTTGTTTTCTGGAAAGCACAGCACTTCAGGCACCAGCCCCAGAATAAACTCTCGCAGCATCAAGAAACCCAACTATGAAGATCCGGGGTGATCGGCGAGCCACGGCAGGAAACCAGACACCTCTGAATTTCGGAAATCTTCCTGCCAGGCCCCCAGGAGACAATTTTACACCGGGTCCCCCTCTCCCCGGCCGGGTAAACGTGCCCCTGCTGACAAACAAAGGGCTCGGCTCCCCTGCAGCTGCAACTCCCGGCTCGCCGTTATGTTAGGAAGCTACCAAACAGCAGGGAGGAGAGGTGAGAACACGGCTTAGCCGGGCGTTTTGTTGACGTTTTTATTAAACCATCATCATAAAAAAAAAAGAAATCGCTTGGCGAGGCCGGGTGACGGCGGCTCGCCTCAGGCCGCCGCAGGGCCCACCTCCGGGCCCCACCGCCCCCGGCCCGCTACCTCAGAGCCCACCCCGCACCTTTTTGTCTTTTTGCCTTTTATTTTCCCTCCCCCAACCCCAGAAGTCCCCGAAGGCCCCCCGCAGCTGTCCCCCCACCCCCGGCAGGGGCTCCTCAGAGCCGCGGCCCCACCGAGCGACCCCGGCCCGGCCCGGCGGGGGTTGTGTAACCGGCTGCGGGCCGAGCCCGCCGCCGTGGTATTTATTTACCTTGCGGTGGCGACCTTTGAAGACCACAGCAAAGGCTCCGTGTCCTATCAGGTCCTTCTTGCTGTACTCAAAGTCCCCCACCACCTCCATCATCCCTCAGGGGGGCATGAAGCCCCGGGAAGGGGTGGTAGGAAAACAAAAGGGGCTCTTCCTCCAGCCGAGGCAGCTACAGCCGCCTCACGGCAGCCGGCGGCGGGCTGGGAGCCTGCCCCTCTCCTGCCTGCCCCCGGCGGCCGGGGCAGCTCCTCTCATCCCGCGGGGGCAGCCGCAGACCCCCCGGCCGGCGGGGCTGCTGCAGGGCGTCTCCGAGGCGAGGGGCTCCGTCAGGCATGGGGAGGGGAAGGGAGGCTCTCAGGGGCCGGCCGTGAGGGGACAGCTCGGCATCGGCGCCGGGACGAGGGGGCTTAGCTCAGCGGGGAAGGGGGCTCGGCGCCCTGCCGCTGCCCGCCCCCATGGCCCCGCCACAGCGGGGGCTGCCGGCGCCGCGGCCCCTCTCAGGGAGCGAGCCCCGGAGCATCCAGCGGGGAGAGGGGGGAGGCGCGGCCCGCGGCTCCGAGGAGGGCTGGCGTTGTCTCCTCGTCCCCCGAGGGAGAGGAGCGAGCAGGGAGGGTGCAGAGAGGAGGCTCTCTGGCTGCCACCGCCTTCCGGGGCTCCCACTGCTCGGCCAAGCGCTTCTTTTGCGATCCGCACACCTCCAGCCCCGGCTCCGACTGCCCAAAGCTCCGCGCCACCCCGCGCCTTTTATAGTCCGCATCGCGCAGGCCCCAGCGCTCGGCTTCTTCCGCCGGCGGCCAAAGAGTGCCTCACCCCGTTTAACCCGGCGGGAGCGCGAGGCGCGGTCCCTCCGCCGCCATCTCCTCAGGAGCCCGACGGCGCCTCAGGGCCCCGCCGCCATCACCTCAGGGCTCCGGTGGCGCCTCAGGGACCCCCGCGCCCCCACACCCGGCGATGGGGGAGCCAAAGGTGCTGTGTTCAGACCCCCCCCTCGTCCCCTCAGGGGGCACGTCCTCGTCCCAGCACCTGGGGAAGCCCAGGCTGAGGCAAAATTCGAGTTTCAGCCCCTGCCTTGCCTGGAAATCGCTTCTAACGCGGCACTTGGGCCGCTTCCTCAGCCACCTCAGGCCCGCCTGAAATGAGGGACAAAACTGAGGGGCCACCAGGAGAGGGGAACCCTGCTCACACCACAAACTGAGGCAGGGTGAGGAGCCGCACCGTGAGGCAGCAGCAGAGGTAGGAAGGCAGAGGTTAGCTCATCCCGCCCGGCATTGCTGTCACGGTGGTGACACTGCTTACCCAGCGCCTCATGGCTCACCCTCAGCCCCGACCCTGCTCCTTTTGTAAGCCAGATTCTACATCAGAAGAAACTTAAAGGAATGGAGAAGCAACTGAGGAGCACACAGGCAAAATGCTAATACAGGTAAGTGCTGCAAGCCAAAGACACTTCTCATGTTGCTCGATCTCCTCATGCAGAGAATGGCCACTCTAATTTGCACCCTCTTCCCCCCAGCACTTCTAGATCAGCCTTGGGCAGTTTTCAGCAACAAATACAAACAAAAAAAACACCCCCCAACAAAAACAAACAAAAAATCACACCATACGTCACACCATACACCAGTCACATGGAGACTGACTGACCTTCACCTCCAGATCTACATAATTATGCTCCTTTCCTTTCCTCACTGCTCTTTCATTTCCCCTCTCTCTCTGCATTTTCTATCATGCCACTTCAGCATCCAGGTTTCACGTGTACAAGACATTTCAGGCCACCCAAATATCCCCATCTGCCCTGGATACCGTTGGCACTCTGATCACTACACATGGCAGCAGCAATCATTAACCCATCTGGCTGTGTTCCATCAAAGGGGCAGGCAGCAGGCGGCTGCCAGACACAGCACTACTTGGGATTTGGGCAGTTACAGGCACCAAAAGATGCACTTTGGGATCTTGTCAGGCCAGATCTCAGACCCCACACACCTGCACTGCTCCTTCTCTCTTGGGGTCTGCTTTCAGTGCTCTAGATGAAAATAGCAACCTAGCAGTTACACAGTTGTCTCTCCGATTATTCTTTACTTATCTCCCTTCACTTACTGTAATTCAAACCCAAGAACTACTGGAGTGGTGTGCCATGTCAAAAACTCCACGGTTAAAGACTGCTCCAAAGATAACACACCTGCATAAGAAATATTTAGCAAGAGATAAATAAGAGAATACTGACAGCTTTATGAAGGATGTTTTAAGCTCTAAACGTTACATAGAGGCACCAGAAGAATCCGGACACATCTATTTTGTGCCACAGAGAATTAAGAACTTTAAAAAATCCCTCAAGATCAAATTCACCCTTTATTTTCTGAAGTTCTGAGTACCTATGCAAAATTCCTTTGTGGCACTAACCTAACAAATGAACAAATAGACAAAAAAAAAAAAAAAACACAAAGTGAAGCTGGACAAATAATTTCAGCAGCTCAGAACACCACTGTAGAAGGAATAAATGAGATGTAAAAATATTCTAAGTTAATCATAAATTAAGGTGTTGGTAGTAACACAAGCACTTTCTAGGATGTACTCACAATGCCCCTTTAAAACCAGGAAAAAACCCACAAGTCTCAATGTGTTAAATATTCTGACTCACAAAATTTCCCTCAGAACTGGCTGTTTATTGCCATTCTCACATTCAGTATTAATCCTCTCAGCATCAGTGTGTATCACCCCAAAGTCTAAGTCACAAACTGCGTTTTAGGGAATATATATAAAAAAAAAAAAAAAAGATCCCTTTTGAACTGAGAAAGCCACTTGAGGAATTTCTAAACCACCTGCTCTGCATTACACTTCAAAAATGAGACACGTTTCCCTTTGGTAGCAGCCTGTCTGATGTCCTTTTGTCCTCATAATAGGGCTGGAGCCCTCAAGCAGGTTTATTTCAGCACAGCAAGGACAAAACAGCAAGGAGTGGCAAGGAGATTTGACCAGAATAACTAAATACACTGGCGTAGCACTGGGATTTGAACAGGATCTGAGGGGCTGAGATCTGAAAAACCACTCAATGAAGGGCTGTGAGATTTGCATGCAGGTCATTCATTTGAACTGGCTCCTTGTTAAGTCTTTGGGAGAGTTTCTAGATGTCAATATTTCCAGCGTTATGACTACAACAAACCTATTTACAAACAGCACCTTCCCTTGCTTTTGCTACTGAAAGAGGTTGGAGATGAAGCGGACTGTATTCACCTGCCTCTCCTAGAGAGCCTCCTTCCTGGAGATGCTGGGAGAGCAACACACGATAACCTGCAGGGCTTGTGCTGCTCCTCCCTCCCCCAGAACACACACACAGATTCACCGCTTAGCACTAACAGGCAGCAGCAGCCCTGCAGCACTCGGAGGGATGCAGCTTTGTGCTCTGACAAAGTCATGCAGCACAATAAATTACCCAGCGCACTCAAAAGGCACGGCTGGGCAGTGGGCACTAGCACCGTGGTCTAAGAGGCCACGATGATTCTTCAAAAGCAGAGTACTGTGTGCTGAGTTTATTTCCTTACTATCATTGCCTGGGCAATGGCAAGACTTACAAAAACTATCAGCCAGCTGCAGTTCAGCAAGGACAACCAACCTTCAGGGTGAGGAAAACAGAAAATAACATTACTGGAAAGGTATTTGTAGCTCTCTCCTACCTGCACTACATTGATTTGGCCAAATTAGCCCCTCAGATGTGAGCTGGGACTCTTGATCACGAGAGACACAGATCTGGGAAGGAATTAGCACCTTCCACATTGCTTGCCTGAGCGCACAGAAGTGTGCTTTCATCTGGCAGGAGTTCCCCACTACACAGACATCACTGTTCTGAGTTTCCATAGTACCTTCATCAAAAGCACTGATGGCCTTTATGGTAAGCCCTTACCACCATACCACCAAAATGCAGCCATTTCTGAGGGAAACACGACCTGAATGGTGCCTAGGTTCACCCAAAGAAAAGCAGAGAGAAGACTGCTTCTTCTAATACTGATGCAGAATAAAGATGATACAGATTTTCTTCCTGTTCATTAAAATATCTTTTTTGCATCTCTCTCCAGACAATAAGTATGCACATGGAAGTTAAATTACTGATCTGGGAAAATAATCAAGAGATCAGCTGAGTCAAGCAGAACATGAACGCGTGACTGCAAGGAACCAGGATCTTGGGAGCACAACTTGCAACACCACTTCACCAGCCTTCCTGCCTGGGTAAGCAGAACACACAGCCCTGAGAACGATTTTCAGAGGGATGCTAAAGCCCCACTTATCTAAATCTACCCCCAGGGGACAGGAAGCTGTCACCTTTCCCACTCCTCTCAGCTCTATCCTGGTCTGCCTACTTCATCCTAGGTTCTCTCACTGTTCTCTTCTCTCCTTCCCTCCCTGCATCATACTTGGGAATTTAATCAAGACAGGTAAGCCTTTCTCAGCAGACTGGCATGCTTCCCAGTCCTTATCACCACTGTCCTCCCTATTGGGGATTTGTAATAAAATTAATGGTGGCACAAGATAAGTTATCACAGCTTTTAAAGGAGAAAGTGTCCGATGGCTCTGTGGGAGAAGCACTGTATCAGCGGAATACGCTTAAAATTACTCTTACAGTATCAGTGAAAAATAAGGTCCTTTTGGTAGGCATACCTGTGTGGTATGCTTAATAAGTAACCTGGGTGAAACTGGATTGAAATGCAGCCGTACATCCTGAGTTTCCTATTGCACTGGATTTGAAAACTTCAGTCCTTAAAGCACGCTTTTTGCTAAGTGTAGCTAGGTAGATCCTTGAGTAGGTACAAAGCAATCAAAGCTCATGCTTGGCCTTTGACAAAAAGTTACATCTTATCCACTAACCAGATCTGCTACCGCAACTCTAAAAATTAGCTAATTAAAGCTCCCATTGCCAGGAGAGAGAGGGTGATCAAGTGCTACTTTGTCTCCTGCCAGAAAAGAGCCACCCCCGAAGCAAAGGGCAGCAGCTGTTTCCCAGCACACAAGTCAGTAAACTGTAGAGCGTGGCCCGAGAAATGCCACTTTCAAATAAAACGGGGAGGAGTGTTATGGGATTGCTTCGGAATACAGCTGGAAAGGGGCCAGCACTTAGTATGCATGAAGGCTGGTCCTGTATGAATGACAGAAATGGGAGCAGCTGCTTAGGATAGGAAAATACAATTTGGTCTCTGTGAGAACTCATCACATGGCATGGTTCAAAATCGACTCACAAACAGGTCAAAGAACAATTAAGGTAGGCGGTGTTCTCTGTTTTTTTTTTCTTTGGCGTGAACTTATAGGCCCTCCCTTTCTTCAAGAGTTCTCATTTTGCTTTGGGAAAGGTTTGTGCCCCAGCACAAAGTGGGTTTTAATCAGGCTCTGCTCTGCACCTAATATTACAGAAGTAAGAGTCTGAAGGTATGGCAAGAGCTAACCTAGGTCAGGAGCATGGCCAGAAGGCACAGCAGTGGCTTTGCGTTGGAAATCAGTGGACAAGGAATTGGTATTTAGGTACACAAACACAGCCAAGCCAGTACCTGCAGGATCACTTCTCCCATTTTGGAAAAATCACCACTTCCAACACAAAATGCGTCGCAGATCAGTGGGGCACAGCGACCCTGTGCAGCCCACAGAGAGTCACATGCTACCAGGAGCTGCAGAGGCTCCTGCTTCCAGCAAGTCAAACCACAGGACAAAGACAGAGCTGAACTCCAGAAGATGGGTTGTTTCCCCTAAAAAACTGCACAACAAAGATTTTTCAGCTGTGACCGGAGCTCTGCCAGCTGCATGCACACTCCTCTCCTTCCCAAGGGCATGACAGTCTGGAGAGGACAGAATTATCAGCTACAGTTTTAAATCATCCTCTGCCCTAACATTTACCTTAGCAAATTACGAAAGGCTTTGTTTATGCAGATGGACACAACATGGCCTTCAGTGCCAGCAAGAACCAGCTAGAGGAAGCATATGAATGAGAAAGCAGGTACAGGATATTGAGTCCTTCTCAAAAGATCCCATGAAGATAGAGCCCGCTGATTTGCCTGGCTGAGAAAGACACTAACAACAAAAGGAACCAGTTTGTGTTCTCAGTTGTACTACAGATGTAACACTTTGTTCCAGTGCTTTGCTCATCTGAACACTTGCAGACAAGCAAACAGTCATGACTGCACCATCCCCTCTTAATTCTCCAGAGCAATCCTGCCAGCAGGAATAAAAGCCTAAAATGCATCTTCTGCAACTGGGAACTCTGTTCTGAGTGGCGGTAATCACTGAGGAACAACCACAGTATGAGGGCTATGCAGAATGTCTTGGTCTTCATGCTAATTTGCTGCAATTAAAATCCGACAATATATTCACTACTCCTTATTAATCACCCCCTGATTTTCACTGTTTTATAACCATCCTGGAAATAAAAACTTAAATCCAGATCTATTTGCCTCACGATTGCTGGAAGCCCAAAGTGACTTATAAAAAGGCTCATAAGCAAGCTTACAAATATATAAAACTGACAGTGAATCCCTCTCACCCACTGGGCACGTAAACACACTTGAGAAATTCCAGAAGGAGCCAACTCTGTGCAATAGAAGTTTTGCCATTTACTGTGACAGCCCCAGACCTGCTGTCAGCACGTATCCAGGGCAAGGGCCATTCAACAACCAGAATGCCTCTGGCTCCATCCTTCCCCCTCTCCATCCCTTCCTTATTTCCTCCCTAGAAGTGGATGGGAAATGAGCACCTTGTTCAGAGGCACAGATGCCTCATTTTCTCATTTCAAAGAGCCACTGAGACCTGAAAACTCAGCACAGCTCTAGCAGTAGTTTGCAGTCCATGCCTGTTGCACCCAGGCCTGAATGGATGAGCAAATAGTTCGCTGTTGTCGACGAGAAGGATCACTGACAGATAATGGTTGGCACAGTTCATGGGCATGTAGGCTGAATGGAAAGCCAAAACCTTACTGGAATAACAAGGAACCCCCAAGATTTTATTCTCAGCAGATCTTTGTCCCAGGCACGCAGCCGAGCACAATTCTGCAATATAATGATGTGCTGTATTTCCCCCTTCCTCTCCCTCTTTGCTTTTACCTTCCAAAGGGGCAGAACACTGTAAGGCTGAAATTTCAATAAAAAGCACGCTGAGATGGAGACAGATGAGATATCCCTCCTGTAATGTTCAGAGGAAATCATCCCGCAAAGCACAGCTCTTAATAAGAACTGGAATTAAAATTTCCTTAAATAAATATAAGGAAAGAGTCCGTGAGAGACAGCAGGTAACAGGAACAAGGAGACGTGCTCAGGTCAGCCTCTGCTGTCCATCACCTTGCCGATCTCCCAGACGGATCGAGCCAATGGGCAGGGCAGCTTAGGACAGGACTGGTGGCTTCATGTCGCTGCTCCTATCTACGCCATCTGTGGACAGAAAGAGCTGCTGAGTCTCTGCGGTCTAGCACCAGTGCTGCTGCATGGCCTAGTGCGAGAGCGGCACCGCAAGGACTTTGAGACCCGGTTCATTCGTCAGCTGTGCTCAAATGGCTATCGGCTCACAGGAATTTGTCTGTCTGCATAATTGGGAGACAGAGCAAGGTGAGAAAGGAAGGCTCTGACCGATTGGTACAACTGCTCCTTTCCCCCCCTCCAGCCCCCTGCGGGAGCCAAAACATCTGAGTCAAGTTTCACCACTGACGGCTCAGTTGGAGGGACTCTGCTTTCTAGTCATCTCCCAGGGGACAGCAGCAGTCCCTGCACTGAGGCAGGTCAGGTCTGAGCTGGGACATGGCCTGTGCTGTATTCTCAGCAAGGAGAGAGCACGCCCTAACCGTGTAGGTCTCTGCAACGGAACTGCAGATGTGGAGTGGCTGCGACTTCCTCAACGGATGGACCACAGGTTACTTACATCCGCAAACACTTATCCTTCCCTCCGCTTGCTACCCTTTGTCCATCTGGGCTCCAGTCTGTTGCAAACACCTAGCACAAGGAAAGTCCCAGTTAATTCTGCTGTCCCTGGTGGAGTCAGCATTCCTACCCCTCTCAAGCACCTCGGCTTGACCACTCACCTCATCCGCATGGCCGGGAAGATCAATGGCCAGTTTCTTTGTCTCAGCATCCCAAACCTTCAGCGTGCTGTCACTGCTCCCGCTCACCAGCAAGCGGCTGTCAGCTGACCAGGCGATCTGATACACGGCCGAGACGTGTCCCCTCAGCGCCGTCAGGTACCTGGGGCAGAGGAGACATGACCAAAAATTGAAACAGATTTGTTTCAAACCTGCCCTTGCCTTGTCTTCATGCTTCTACGCTGGTTGCAAGCAAGTGCTTTGGAGCCCAGAACACTCAATCCATCTCACATTCGGCACACGTAGGGCAGTCAATTGTATAAAGTCAATTCAATCTGTCTAGAACTCCTCCCAGACAGGCTCAGAGCCTTCTTGAGGACAGGCCCTTCATCTCAACTCCTCCAAGAAACCCTTACCCAGCAGGCAACTCTGCAGCATCACTGTAAAGGTAACTCCTTCCTCTCTAGCTGAGCAGGAACATGCCTGGATGTAGAAAGACCATTAAAACTACTGACATGAAGTCAGAGCTCATCAGTACGAAGGAGAATAAGGGAAGGACTGCTGCCCCACAGAGCTCACCAACACTCTAGAAGGTTAAAAGCTAGATTACAGGGACATCCAAACACCAACAGCACCACTTGTAACTACAAGAATTTGCATCATCCAGAACAAGCTGTTCCCTGGCATGGGCACTGTTTAAACTGGGTCAGTCTGCAGCGTGCAATGCACACATCTTCAGGAAAGCAGCCGAGTGGAACATCCCACCCCACCGCAGCCGTGCCTGCCCCAGAGAACCTGTCCTGCAGCAGACAGCGTGTGCCACACAGGTGCGAGGCAGCACTGTGGCTGGGTAACAGCAGAATCCCACGCACTCGACTAAGCACAGACCTTACAACACATGAGGAGCCCAACAAGGGACTTCCCAAGGGCAAAGAAACAGGAGCAGAATTTCTTTGAGTGAGCTAAGGCTACAGAGATGCTGAACACAGCAGGGAGCTGCTGACAGTGGCACTGGGGCACTGCCAATCTCTGCGTAAACTGCACATCACACGCAGACCCAACACAAACACCACCTCCACGAGAGGACAGAAAAAACTCACTTTCCTGTCCTGCCATCCCAGAGCTTTATCGACTTGTCAAAGGAAGCACTAGCTATTATCCGCGTGTCTGGCGAGAACAGGACTTGGTTAATCAGTGCCTGGTGGCCTGTCATTCTCTCCAGTGGCTTCTTGTCTTCTGCTGGCTTCCAAAGAAACAGCGTGAAATCATCTGACCCCGAGACGAGCCTTTCTGGTCCTGAGCCCTGAGAAAGGGATGACAGAACCCAATTCTCATCAGAGCAAGGTGTGAACAGCCTGGAAACACACCCAACAGCCAACTGTGTGCGTTTACTGCTTCCACCAGTACTAGTGTTACAAACCATGGCAAGGGCAAACTTTGCAATGGGACTTACCCTGACTTTTTCATACCTCTGCCGTGCCTTTTCCTTCAGTTCTGCCACTAGAAGAGAAAGGGAGAGGGCTAAGAAGAAAGACTTGGAACTGTGGGGAGAAAAGCAACATTATAATCCTATGATGCCAATTCCAGTCCTGACTCTTGTGGGCCAAGCAAATACATTTGTGACTGTTCAGCCTCTTCCTCTGTGCCAGGAACCACACTGGGAGCTGAAACCTCTGAACTCAAGGTAGTCTCATGCCTCAGACTGCTCAACTCTGCGCATGCACAAGGAGTATCACAGCTGTCAGCATGACCGACACCAGCACAGAGTCTGCTCCCAGCTCTGAAGACTGCTTCAGCTCCTGGCAGCATTAAGAGGTCTTGGTGCCTCCTCCAATCCTACAACACAGCGCTGCACTTACAGGAGCCGCTCACATCCTGTGGGTTGATGGTGGCTTCAGCAGGTTCAAAGGCGCCGGTGCGGAGAACATAGTCAGTGCTAAGGGCCATGGTGTTCACCCAGTGAGCGTGGCCCTGCAAGGTGCGGCAGAGGACGCCCTGGAAACAAAACCACACGCTTAAGAGAGGGACGGGCAGCACAGAACCAGACCAGGTTCAACCCACACCAGGAGGAGCGGACAAAGCTCCAATGCCACATGCAGCCCCCTTGGTCAGCAGGCCACAGGGCTGCCTGCCCCACTTACATCCTGGCTCCTCCAGACTTTGATGGTTCTGTCCTGGGAGGAGGAGTAGAGCAAGCCATCGCCACCCCACTTCACGCACGTCACCGACTGCGTGTGGCCCGTCAGGATTTTGTCACACCTGCCCATCAACGTGTCCCAGATGCGGACGCTGCCATCCTTGGAGGCACTTGCCAGGTAGCGGCACTCCGGGTTTCTGGGAAAGAAGACCATCAAATCCACATGGACTGCAGGCACAGCTAAGATCTTACTGGGTCAGCCTCAGAGGATTTAAGAGCCCAGAAGTTTCTAAAATACAACGTTCTCTTTTGGCTTAACAACCGAGAGAGGCCAGGCAGAGGCAACTACAAAGAACCAGATCCCACAGGCAGGGGACCAGCAGACAGATGCATCCCTCCAAACCAACTCTTGGGCTGAAAAGGATGCTCGCTGCCTCCTGCTGCATTGCTGCTCTCAGGAGTTTCCCTTTTGTCTCCCTTTAGCTGTCTGTTGACAGCAAAGCATCCTCAAAGAAAAAGCAAAACCAAGCAGCACAACGCTAAGCCAAGCAGTCAGGAGATTTAGTAACAACTGACAGCACCACTGGCCACATCGACGGCATGAGGGCAGTGCTGGGGTGAGGAAGAACACAGCCCTTCCTCTTGTGCAGCTGGCTGGAGACGGGGAAGTCGAGCTCTGGCAGGGTTGTCTCCCAGCTCTCCATTTCCTGATCCTCCTTTATAATCAGTTTTTGCAAATCCAATTAATTGTTTGCGGGAGTTTCCTACCAGCAAATTCAATTTGCAGGGCTCTGCTCTGAAGGGACCCTTTTTTTCCTTCTTTATTTCTATAATGGCTTGGATTATTGGCTATAACTGTCCCCCCTCACCCACCCCTCCTAGACAGAGCTTTAGCCGATCCAAGGGATAAGGAGATTGCAGAGTTAATCAGCCCTCAAGATAAACAAACAGAGGCAATCAGGATGCAGGAGGGCAGAACAGGAGTGCTCTGCACAGGCTGAGCTCAGACTACACGCTTGTAGGTTTTCCTGCTCCCATCTTAGCACACTGAGCAGCTTGTCCAGCACTGAAAACATCAAGCCCTTTCCATTGGCAGGTACCTCGTTTATATGGGGTGAGGGGAGCAGAGGCACAGCCCAGCAGCAGCTTCCTCTGCACCCTCACAGGGACTGCGAGCAGCGGCTGTGACTCCTGAGCTGGATGCCTTTTTCCTGCCCCACCTCACAGGACGTTCTGCTGCACACGCTCCCTCTGTGCACCATAACAGGAGAAAGGCAAACAGGAGGAATGCCCTTCAGGTCAAGCTGGTCTTTTCCTTAAAAGTAACGGGGCAGAAGGGCTGGGCTGGCCCCTCACTTACATGTGGAGCGGCTCCCAGCACAGGCACGTGATCCATTTGGAGTGGCCGGCGAGAACCCGGCCGATCTGATTGCCGGTGGCTGGGTCCCAGAGAAATATCTGCCCGAGAGAAAGCAAGAGGGTCGTGTCAGGCCACACATCATGTGAATCCCAGGAATGTCGAGGCTCCATTTAGAAAGGATAGGTGTCCCCAGTCTTGTGGGGCTGCGATTTACGTTGGCACACATAGCAGAACAGGAAGAGAGCAGGACTGGATGCCTTTGCAGATCCCAGCAGCAATCAGCTGATGTCTCAGCGCATGAGACCCGATCGCCCTTCTCTCTGCTTTAGATGCTGCTGTTACAAAAATATCTGCCTCAACCCAAAAGCAATCCAGGTCTCCAGAAAGCCAGCCTGAGCCTTTGACATTCTGCGCCAGAGCGTTGGTGAATGTTTACAGAGCATGATGAAAGCCAGAGAGTGCTAAATGCTACTTATTATCGGATTCTGTGGGCGGGACACATGCTAGTTTTCTGTTGTTTTTTCCCTCTCTATATAAATGCTCATCCAAAGAGCCAAGGCATTAGTCATCTGCTACTTAAGAACCTGGGAAAAACAGAGAACGATGCAGCTCCCTGGGTTAAACTGAAGCCAGAACCTGCCTGTTTCCTTGGGCTCGTGTCACAGTGGCCTTCCAGAGCAGCTGCACAGACAGTGAGCCCAGGACAGCGCCGCTTGGCAGCTCTGCAGCCGCTCTCTGTGCTCCCAGACTGTCCGAAGGTCAGAGCAAGCGAAGGTCCCGCTGCACCCCAAGTAACTGACTCGCTTGTAATTGCAGCCAAGTGCCCCTGCTTCCCCAGGCATTTCTGGAAGCTGCTTAGGCACATGTTTTTTGCCCCACAGCTGGGGAAGGGCCCCCTTTGCATTCCTGTAAGAGGGAATTTGTCTGTGTCTCAGCGGGAGCAGCGAAACAGGCTGCCACTGCATGTCTGGGTCATGCAAACAGCAACCTTGGCTTGGCCGTGCAACACCCTGCTTGCTCCAGACACCTCCCTCGTGATGGAGCCGTCTGCCAAGGGCCATGTCCAAATCCTGGACTCTTTCCTGTACAGAGGCAAAAGCATCTGCCACGAGACAGCAGGGCTCGGCGGCGAGACTGCTGCAACAGAAACAAAGCCCTGCCTGGCACAGCTGAGGCACAGGCCAGCTCAGAGCCACTACTCGCAGCCACTATGAAGCATCCGCACACAGAGCTCTTTCAGGGCACAGGAAATCCTGCTCCGAATGACTGGACACTTGCCTTGCCCAAGCTGCCAAAGAAAACAAGTCTTCGCCCCTAAAGCCCCTGGCACTCACTTTGCAGGCTGCGTTTTGCTTCAGACCAGAGCTGCACAGGGTCTCCTGGGCAAGGCCACTCTGCACTCCCCCAGATTCCCCCCAGCCCAGCTGCTGGGGCACCACGGGACCACGGAGCCAGCACCCACCTGGCTGTTCTTGCAGCCCGAGGCCAACTTCTTGCCGTCAGGAGACCAGGCGATGCTGAGCACCCAGTGTCGGTGGCCTGGCAGAGAAAGCGTGAGCAAGAGTGAGCGGAGAGCTGCACCGACCTGGCCCCAGCACGCAGCACTCCCAGGACAAAAGAAAATCCTGCATGTTCCTCATCCTTTCTTCACTTCAGTAGTGGAAGAGAGCAACTCCCCTCCAAGGGAAGGTGCCATGTGGCTGGCACAGCACCCAAGGGCTGCTCTGTGTCCCCCTGGGCAGGGGGAAGGATCCCTGCGGGCCTTCAGGAGCCGCCCCCTGGCACACCCCACACCCACCTTTGGCTGTGAACTGCGGCGTCTCCGTGCTGAGGTCCCAGAAGCGGACCGTGGTGTCTCCAGAGCCACTCGCCAGGTACCTGCGACAGGAGAAAGAGCCAGGCTCAGCACGGTGACCCTGCCTTGCCCCGAGCCCCCCGCCTGCACCCAGCCCCTCGTACTTTCCCGTGGGGCTGAAGGCGACGGAGATGACAGCCTCAGTGTGCCCCTCCAGGGAGCTGGTGCAGCGGGTCACTGCCCGCACCCTGAACACCGCCTGCGGCTGGTAGACGATGTCCAGCACCTTCTCTGTCTCCACCGCCTGCCCCGCCAAGGTCTTCTCCAGCGACACCACGATCTCGGCATCGCGGAAGAAGAAGGCCAAGGGCACCGGTTCGTCCTGCAAGAGAAGGGGCAGGAGCGATAGCGCGGGGCAGCCCAGGTGCCGGGACGCCCGGTGCCCCCCGGCCTCACCTCCTGCAGCAGCGCGTTGCACACCAGCTGCAGCTCTCCCGGCGTGATGCGGAGCGGGACATCGAAGGGGGACCCCAGGGGCTCCCCGGATTCATCGCGGAACTGGATCAGGAGCCGCTCCACGTCCTCGGGAGGCGCCGCGCCCTGCGGGACAGCGGGCTCAGCACCGGGACCCCGGCAGCACAGCCCGGGGGCACGGCGGGGCCCAGACGCCCCACGCCGGGCCGGTAGCGGCCCCCCTTAGCGAGCACCCCTCCGAGGGACGGGGCCCTACGGGGGACCCCCACAGCAGCCAGGGGGTCCCGGAGCGCCCCGTCCCCCCCCGGTGCCCCCCTCACCGCCATGTGCGCGCTGCTGCCCGCGTGCGCCGGAAGCGGCCGCGCCGCCGGGGCGGGACCGGGGGGAGCCGGGCGCGGCGCTGCTGCCCCCCGGCGGCCGGCGGGGGCTCGGGGAAACGCAGGTTCGAGACCCCCCTGAGCACGGACTCGGTCCCCGCCGGTCATGGCTTTCCCGGTAGTGGCCACCGAGATGCTTTTTTAATACCTTTCTCACACGTAACGCTGTAAAAGCGTAAGGAGGCTCCTAGATTGTTACATTGTCGTGTACAAAAATAAAGTAATTCTGCAGCCTGTGCCTTGCCCGTGTTAGTAGGAGGGCTGGGCTGCAGAGTGGAGTGTTTTATCCGCCATAAAAAAACACTGGCTCCATGGGCTCCGCACCAAGGACAGAGACTCAACCCTGCTATGCAAAACACAGCAAGAAATACAGCATCTCCTGTCCCACCCAGCACAAACCAGTGACAAGCATGGCAAGCATCAGGTGTCCGTAGCCTCCAGCACTCTATCAAAATTCAATACTGCCTACACACAGAAGAGGGAAACCAAACCAACCACAGAATACTGTCTTACCAGTTCGCCACCATTCAAACAAAACAGCTTAGAGAAATTACCCAAAGCAAGAGCTCAGCCAGTCAGTGACAGCTCCCAAGGCCATGTCTGTGCACCCTGGAGGAGCAGGCTGGTCCCATGAGTGAGATGGGACCTTGCCAGCCATTTCTCCCTGCTTTTTGTTCCAAAAGTATTTCTGATCAAGCCCTAGAATTTATTGAAATGATTCTTAGTATACTACGTCATCCCATTACAAGATTAATTAGCGTTTGCAAATGTACCAAGGACAAACATTTCAGGTGTTTTTTGTTTTTTTTATGAACCCATAAGACCCACCTTTAAAAAACATGTAAACTCAAATCCCATCAAAACAGAAAATTGACACAAGTTTTAATATTTATATATTTTAAATCAAAACACAATTAAATATAGTATGCTTTAAGTACACGAATACTTGGGCATGAGAGAAATAAGAGGTGGTACATAGTACCAAAAACCTATACACAGCCTTTTTTGCTTTTTTTTTCTTATAGATAATACAGTGTCTCTATACAATCAAATATTGCAACAGTATAACACTTGCTAGTCAATCAAGATACTCTGAACATTGGAGATGATTTCTTTGCAAAGTGATTTTTTGCACAAGTTCAAGGAAAAAAAGCAATCATAAGAGTTAAATAAAAACCAAAATGGAAGTTTTGTATACTAAAAATGCAGCGATAACATAACAGTGACACAGAGTGTTTTTGATACTCTGCAAAATCAAGTTGCTGGGAAAAATAGAGGTGCCGTGTCACATCGTGGCTTTTTTTTTTTTTTTTTACTTAAACTAAAGGTTTTGCAAATTGCAAGTGTTGACAACATCAGGGAAAAGGTGGCTGAAGGTCATTAAAAATTATTTTTCTTTGTAAACCAAACCTCTGGAATTAGATACTACGCTGGTTTGAGGACAACAAGTTATGGAGAATGGCAGCAGCACATGGCAGTAATTACTTTTTTCCTTGCTTGTGGGATGGAAAGAAAAAAGATGGAGCAGGCTACTGGCTACGATCTCCTCAAAGCACAGGCTGCATTCAGAGCCAACGCTCGGGAGCAGAGGGCTGCACAAGCACAAGACTGGCTTTCAAGTCTGCTCGAGTGGGCTGTGTGTCTGAAGCAGGGGATGAGTGTGTGCAGGTGTAAGAGCTCGACAAGGAAGAGTTACGCTGTCCAGGCTTCGCTCCTGATCATTCTACACTGCCTTCAAAGTTAATGGAGTTATGAAGTAAAATACATTTATCTTACAGGTGAATGCTCATCTATTTCAAGTAAGGAAAAATAAAACTTAAAACTTTTTAGGTCATTCACTGCCAATAAATTCACCATTTCAGGTTCGCTTCTCCAATGGCCAATGTCAGGGACACATCCCGTGGCATTTGCAGTTATATAATTAAAAATTACAGGTAGAACTAGAAACTACAGCAAAACCTTCCCCTCTTTGTGGCTTGTGTCCCATTCCAGATATTTTGCTTAAAAGTCTTTTTGAGACGGGGTCAAGTATTTGTGAAGTTGATCACAGTTACTCAATGACACGTTCATAAGTGGTGTCTTCCTCTCTAAAAACCATCCTTGTGAACGCCACATACAACAGGAAAAAGTGTTTCTTCACGCTCTACAGTGGAGGTACAGGATTGCTTCTTTTTAATTCTTCCTTATCAATGAGGGAGATATCAGCGGTTGGAGTAACAGTGCTTTGTTTTTATTGGCTGTGTTAAAGAATCCACCCAAAGGGAAAGTTCACTCATTCTCAAAGCAGAAAGCCAGATTTCCTGTTCTGGCATTTCTAAAATCATAGCTGAAAAAGGAAGAACAGGGTTAGAGTTCATCTTACCCTAAAACATACACATCAATCACTCAACAGAAAGACATTTTGTGTTTACAAGTGTTGAAGCCAGGTATGCTTATGAGTTTGGGAGAGAAGAAATGCTACTCTCAATCTTCCAATTACAGTAACTATGCTTGCTTAATTGAATCCAGAGCATCTGCAGCCACTTGACATTTCTAAATATTGTGCTGAGTGACTTTGTCATCCAGTCAGACTGGAATTATAGAATTAAGTACAATTATTATAAGTCATTTAAATATAACTATTCCAAAAAAAACCCACAAGAACTATGGACCGTCCATTCAAGCCTAATCACTAGGATTTGGCACAGTTACTTTCAATAATTAAGAATAAGTAACATGAAAAAGTCAGATGCCCAAATGCTCAAAAGCCAGGAGTATCAGATTCTATACTTGATAAACTACTGTCTTCATTATTTCACAAAAAGTTTGGTACATCAGAACTTTCCTTTTTTTTTAGAAGACAACACATAAGTTTTAGTGGTAATTTAGGCAAATACACTATTTCATGGTAAAGAATGCTAATAAGCGTGAACTTAAACAAGGAATTGCAATGCTGATCCTGCAGCACATATCACCTTCTTACCTAATAAGGCAGATTGTAAATACTCGAACAGAGACAATTTCAAGATTTGCACAGGAGAAGCACCACAGGTGGTACAGCAAGAGCTCTGCTCCTCCCACGCTGGCTCAAGCCACATAAGGGCACACTGCTTTTCCACCCTCTTACCTTTGTAATCTTCTCTGAACGCTGTTCACATTGTGCCTGCTGCATAACATCATTGACTATCATCTTTGCTATCCTCCAAGCCATCTCTTCTTGAGCCTGCCATAGCAAAAACATCCCAAATACAAATGGTTTGAAGTTCGTAAAATAATGTGGTGCCCTCAACATAGTTCATGTACTCAACCTTGGATACGCAGTTAGCTTTCACAGCTCAGTGACTTGGAGTAAGCATATCCTCCCTTGATGTAAATGCACCTTGGTTTCCAAGTACAGCATTAACTTCAATTAACATGAACATTTACTGCTTGATGCAATTTCCAAAACATTTGGTAAGGTTTTTAGACTTATCCGTTGGGAACATGTCCAAGCCACTCCAGAGGGGAGAAATGCAGCCTGCAACCCACATAGAGTGGTCACTTCACGGTAAAACCAAAGAACAGCACCTCCACACTTACTTGAGGATTTATCTTAAAACACTGTAATAAGAAACCCCTTGACTGCAAGCACACAATTAACTATTTTATTAAACTATTCAGCACTGTCAAAAAAACCAAATTGTTTCACTGGTGCATGCAATTTGATGATACTTATCACAGTGTCACAGTTGTTTGGTGTATCAGACCTATTCAGAATCTGAATGGTAAAGTATGTCACAAGGACAAGAAAAAAAGAGTACACACCTCATCTGTGTTTCCTTGAACCCATTTCTTCATTGCTTGTGAAAACATGGACCCTAGTTGAGATTAAAAAAAAAACAGCAAACAAGGTATATTAGCGAGCTCTGTGGCACATCTCTACAAAAGCTATTTCCTTCTATCCTTCTGAAGGGTTTGCACTGCTGGTGTTAGAGAACACAGAAAAGGAATAAAAGACAAGGGATTACAGGGAGCCATGGTTCACTAGACTCTGAGTCCAAATCATTCCTTTTTACCAGAAAGCAGAGTTGAAAAGCTGCATTAACAGCGGATCTCAAACTGAGTGGGAAGCATGTGGAGAGCTGAAGTTCTTTTTCATCTTGAGACCAAATCTTTCAAGGTTTGATCATCAGCTCAGCTGCTAGCAGCTTTCATCCCTGCCAGGTTCCACTGACAGCTCCAACCCCCACAGGCTGCTCATGATCCCAGGAGTCCAGCTGGACCAGAAAAGCACAATTTGGCTAGGGAACCAGGCCAGAGATGGGTTTTGCCTCAGTACAGGACAATTCCCTAAACATCTCTATTTGGCTTTAAACAGAGCTTGAAAGAGACAAGAACCTTTCTTATCTTGACTGAAGAGAAGAAGAGAATAGTTTTGCATATGTGTATTGAAATTAAAAGAGGAAAGCAAACCTTTTGATTTTTTGACATCAGGCTCCGGTTCAGATTCTCTGATAAACTGTCCCAGGTCACTGACTCGTCCAAATGTCATCTTCCTGCAGAGAAAAGGAAGAAAGGGACCGCACAGGTTACCACGAGAACTCCAGTAATAGGGAAAGTTCTCAATCGGAGAAACAAAAACAAGTCTACAATACAATAAAGGCTCCAGTAAAATGCCATTTTTTCTTACACCAATTACCACCTTTTCCACCTAGAAATGATGTACTGGGAAAAATTTCCCGTCCTCCTTGTGTATCTGAATTCAGAGCCTATCTTAAAAATTCTAGGAACTACAAGTAGGCAAATGCTTCAGCTCAACCATAACATCAACAGGCAGAGCTATCAAGTGCTCTACGCTATTATAAAACACGTCATCAGGAGAAAACAGTTTACAGTACTTAAAGGGACAGAAGAGTGGCATGCAATAGCAAAGCAACTATAGAAACAAAGAATTTCTCTATGAGATCCACAGAGCAGAAGAGTTTTATAACAAAGAGCAACTTAAGAAACAGGAAAACAGCAGTGGAGTCTGCTGATGAAGTACAAGCCCTTCTCTACCATGGAAGTAGGGAGAAACTGAAGATGTTCATTACAGTATCAAATTTTTGATACTGTAATGTGAGCTTTTTCTTTTTCTATTGCAATCCCAAATAGGAACTACTTTGCTGTATATTTTGGAGTCAGAAGAGTAATAGCTAGGAGAAAAAAAATCTGTTGGAAATATTTTTCTGGCTGCCTTTCTGGTCAGAGAATCATTCACTATGATGCTGGTATTAAATCACACTAATGAAATAAAATTACTTTCAAATACTAGGATGTACTAATAATGCAACATTTAGTATTTACGCATACTCTCAGCGAAGAAGGACACAGCGAAAATGAAACGTGAAAAGTATGCTACAAAGAATGAGATGCACCGAATGAGCCTTACCCTGCATATGTTCGTTGATACAAAGATTCTGGATCCAGACTTGCAGCATCTACAATTATTGCTTCATCAAAATTTTTCAGGATTTTAACGTTAGCCTTTTTGACACTGGACTACAAATAAAAATTCTAAGTATTAGTGCCCAATGCAAACAACTTGTATCTTCCTAACAAAATTACCATTTTAGTGCTTTAACACATAGATAAAAAAACTCCGTAACATCCATGCAAGCATAGAAGAATTAGAGAGCATCTACACAACAATGAATTGCTAACACCATATGACATTGTTTTGAAACAGAGGATGACAACATTACATGACCAGAGCCAAAGACAATGTGCAGGTCAGCATACATACATGTAAAGACTGCTGTCTAAACATTATCAGCTGAATAGATCTGTGTGTGCATGCATATTATTTGTTTGAGTATTAACACTGAACTACCACAAAAGCTGCAGCAGCTTCACTCATTCCTCTCATGCACCTGGTAAGCAACTCCTATTAAGTACTCTATGCATTCCCCACAAACGGAGAACAAACGTCTATCTTTTGGCCTGAAGCATTTACATAGGAACGTGAAAAAAGACAAGGAAACGTTTGAGCAACAGCAGGGAGAGCACAAATGTATAGCAATCTATTAGCACCTTAACTCAGAACAGAAATATTTATGGCAGCTGCCTTGCAAACACCTTTCCTGCTGGTCTGCGCAAGTGCTGTTCTTTATGCAAAAATATGCAGAGATCTGCCTAGGAGCATCTCCAGCTAAGTAGGAATGCATACCACAAAATGCAGCACTTCCTTCCCAAGCATTCCAAGCAGGCCAATTACCAGAAGTTTCTCCTCCTACTACTATCAGGAGGCAGGGTAGTTTAAGATGGCAGAACAGATTTCATTCCCCACTTTTTTTTTTTTTTTTTAACTTAGTTGGGAGGTATAAAAACATTACAAGCAAGTAGTACAGCTTCCAGGTTGCTTGAACTGCAGTATGTCAGTACTGTTGGTCTACATTCCAGATTTAAACCCCCTGGTAACACTGCAGCATTCAATAAAAGCAACTCAGCAGAAGCAGTTCTCACTTAGCTTTTCTGCTCTCAGCTGGGCTTGCAGTTTGCAAGCTGACCTGGTTACAGATAAGCTAGAATCTGCTTATCCTCTCCCTCAACCACATTTAAATCAAGCAAAGCTAGAAGTTTTGGAACAGACAACTCTTTGTTAAAAAACATTTCTTTGATGTTGCTTGCATGGTTACCAAATGTCATGTGCTCCACTGCCCACGTCTGAGGCTAGGCCCACATGGGAACCCAGCACCACATAGGGCAATAAAAAAGAAAGATGCTGGTCTGTGACCAGGGCACAGAGCAAATAGCCAGTGAACACCAGTGAAACTGGAAAGGTAAGAGCCAGAGAAGCCCAGCCACATTCTTGCTTCTACACAGTACTGCAAAGGAACAGCCACATAGCCCTAATCATGCTTAATGAACGAAAAGAATGCCCTATCCAACAACAGACTATTTTTTTATTGCCAGCTTTACATCAAATTATAGACACACGAACAACACCCCCCACATCACTGCATCTCGGTGGAAGTAGTGTCTGCAGTGTGTATTTCTATGGAAATACAGTGTCAAAAGTATGTATTTCCAGCGTGCCAGAGGTCTCGCTAAGGTCAGGAGTCTGCCCATCTTCTACCAGACCAACATGACCAGCTACCCTAAGAACTACAGCATGGAAATACCTGCTGAGGCAAACTAATGAAAACCAGCTGGGAGAGATAAACTGTTATTACTCTATATGTGAATTGAGAGATGATGAACACTAGAACTGAGGGGAATTCTCTGTACAGAGGTATGTCACTTTAGTGACACTGAACACCCAATCTGAATGTCCATATTTAAATTCCATAGTGTATTCTAGTGTCAAATTTGCCTAAAGTTGTAACTGGGGTGTTGTTCCCCCCAAATGCCGTTTTAAAATGTTCTTTAAAACGTTTATAAACAAAGTGTTTATAAAAAATGTTCTTAAGTGTTACAGCACTATGAAACAGTCTTCGGTGATTAATTAACAACTTAATGAAAAAACATAACCTTGATTCAAAGAACTAAAAGCAGTGCAAGACTCCAAGGACAATGAATATGATAGATACAGTCCTGCGCCAACATCATGTTTCATCTTAGCAGGAGGCACAGTAAACATACCCTAACATAACACAAGATTTAGTAATGTTTAGTGATGCTAAAGAGGATCAGGAAGCTTACAATTACAAGAAACCCTTACAGGGTATGAACTCTGATAGCAAGACAGGAAAGCAACTGCAGCATTTGCTAGAACAGAATTAAACCAAGACAGACATACCTGGGAGGCAGAGCCATCTGGGCCCCCTATGGAATCGCTATCAGGAGAACTGCCGGGCCCTTGAATGTTCAGTGCAATATTCCCTCCTGGAAATTCATCTCCTCGTACAGAATGGATGAGATCATTCAAGTATTTGTAATAAAGGTTGCTGGACAAGAAACCAGGCAAAAAAACCTGAGAGACAGAAGAAGTCCCCTTAATCACAGCAGGCCTGCACGACTGCTGTAGATCATTTGTAAAACAGAAGAGACACACAAATATCTCAGTCCTTGTGTAGATGGTACACAAGTGTTCAGGTATGGAACTATTCTGGATTAGCTATTGAATTGCTTTCAAGCCTACTGCAAAATGAAACAACAGTTATGTTTTAACTGAATTCCCCACAGACTGGAACTAAAATTGAGATTTTCCTTCTTCTAGAAAGGCCTGACAACCCCACAGCCTTACAGCTATCTTACCAGACTGTTCAGAAACCAGCAGCAGCTCAAGAATCAAGCCATCAATCTAGTACCCTGTATCCTAAGGTTACGCTGTTATCCACAGCACTGGTATCATACCTGCAAACTACTACTAGCAGTTGCAAACAACTATTACTAGCATGAAGAAAAATTTTGTTAAAAAAAATGTAAAATAAGCTGTTGATAACAATTCATACATGGGGGAATTCCGTTACTCCCAATAATATGCAACGATTTGCAGATTAACCACTTTGTGGTATCTTTCCACAGTAGGCTGGGGAAAATACCAAATTTTACTAATTCTATTATTCATGTAAACAGTAAATTATTAAAATAAGAGGACAAGTTGGAGATGGCAAATGGAATTTGCAAGTCTGATGCTACAAGATCTTCCCATTATCTTCACTAACTGCCAAAACCATTCTGAAGAGGGTGTCTCACCGTCTCCATGGTAGTCCACGCCTGCCGTAAGGGAGTAGTGAAACAGTTAGGGAGAGGGCCACCTTCCCTGCAGATGTTGGATTCAATCTCTAACCTCACAGAGTCATCAAACCCAAGAGGATGCGTGGCTTGAAGGGAGAAGTACCTGCAGCACCAGACAGGGGAAGAAGACAACAAAAACGCTTTGCAAAATTTGGCAGTGTTAGTACCTACCCTTTTCCACTGGAGGCCATTAACCATGCTGCAGCCACTAGATGGTGCTGGCTTCAAAATGTACGTACAACTGACAGTAACTAAGTGCAGGGAGAAAAAAGTCCCCAATTCACAGAAACATTTTTTGATAAAGCCTTGCCCTGAAGATACAGATAAAAGAAACAGAGCATCATGTGATTACTGATTAGCAGACTCCTACACAGCTTTGTAACAAAGAAGCAGGAATGAAGCAGAGGACACCCAGAACTCTGAAGCAGCATTTGCTCATCATTAAAAACAGTTTCACAACGGAGGGTAACAAAGGTGTGTGACTAATGCAAGTGGGTTCTTTGCTTCCTCTCCAAATTTTATTTCCTATCAGGACAGTAACTCAACAAGCTTATGGCAACAAGCCTTACACTTCAGCTTCTGGAAGTACTTTTTATGTCCATCCTCCAGTTGCACTGTTGCTAAGCTGAAGCACAAAAAGGAAAGAAGTTACACTACTGAGAGTGAAAATGACAATAAAAGGGGACTGGTTGCTTCCTAACCAAAATAAGGACCATCTTTTGAAATATTAATAACAAGCTCTACATGGCTTTTACTATGTGTGGTAAAAGCACTTGCAGCCTACGTTAAATGACTAAGAGTACCTGAAATTAAAGACTTTTCTACACTTAACACTGCTATAACGGTTTAGAACTTACACGTTTTCATATAGCAACCAAGTAGCTTCAATATTTTATGGCCAAACATTAACTGAAGCAATCAAGTCCTGAAAATTCTGATTTTTGTTTAAGAACAAAGTCTTTATCAGGATTTTATCCTTATGTGTAAGGAAACATTCTAAGAGCTGTTGTACATACACACATACACTGAAGGTCGCCTAAATAAAATGCATTTCAGCAAAACAATGCAAGACTGCACAGCATTTGAAAATTAAAAGTTCCTCTTGCACATGGCAACACAGAAGGGCAAAGACAAAATTAGAGCTTCAGAAACATAATTGTTGAACTCCCTCACTTGTCATATAAAATCATGGCGTCATTCTGTGCTTCTTGCCCATCATACTGGCCTTTTTTGGCAGCAAGTTGAGACTGGAAGTTATCTGCTGCCAACCAGAACTGCAATACATTAACTGCTTCTTCTTTCTCCATGTACTAGAAGGGAAATTAAAAATAAAGTTTCAGCAAGAAAACATAACAAGCACAAACAAACTTCCTCCATACCACTTAAAGTAAAAAACAGCCCATAAATTTGTGACACAAAATTATCAAAGGCATATAAATACTTTGTATTGTCTGATAGTGCTGCAGACAGAATTAGCTTGTTACATTCTGTTTAAAAAAAAGAGCTTGCGACATTTCTTTTCTGCACAGAGTTTTGCATTTAGTTTCCAAACAATTACTTGTTTACATCATACTGAAAGACATAGGAAAAGCTATTTTCATGCTACACTTAGTTTACAGCATGTCTCAGCTTCCCAGCTTGCCATTCCAAACTATATTGGCTTATCAGACTATCAGGACAATTATCTTACTCCTAACAGATGATTCCCTAGAGGTACAGGACCCCACAGCTGTAAAACCTCACAGTTATCCTATTGCATTTAATCCCAGAAAAAAGAGATACACCTCATCTCTTTGGTTATATTTAAGGTGCTTGGTTATACGTATTTTCTCATATTTAATATATTTTCCACATGATAGAATGGAATCAAGAAAACAAATCACAACCCCAATACTCACCTCAGAGAAATAGAACAGGGCTGATTCACAGAAAAGTATGTCAGCTAGATAAACAGTCCCACTAGTCAGCACCTCGATCTGATATTTACAGAAATGATGACTTCGCAAAAATTCACTAAAGTGCCTGCACACGAAATAACGATTAGTCATTAAGGGCCAACAGCATTCAATACACTTTGTGAACCAATTAGTTCTTGCCCCAGAAGTCTTACTATTTCAGTCAGACAAAAGGAAGACGGGCAAGAAAAAAACATGCAGGGTATACAAATGACATGGGAACAGTATAAGGAACGCATTAATAGCATGCAAGTACAACTTCAGCAAGCAATCACAAGAACAGATTTGGAGAAAGAGATCTGAGCACCACTTCAAGTATAGGAGGCTACACAGAACAGCAATTTTATGGTCGTCTTCATAAGCATTTTAAATGAACCACCTTTTGCAAAAGGACAACAAACACAAGAAGCCAAACCATTCCTTCAACTTACTCTTGTTCCATTGCATTAAACACTATTGACTGTGCTGTAACAAAGCAGTTAGGATCCACTTGTCCATCTTCACCACAAATCTTTGCTGCAAAGAAAGACTGGGTTAATTTTAACGCACGTTTGGTTTAAAAAAGCTGAAAGACATGAGCGATGACTAGTTAATGAAGAACTGCAGTTCAAATCTGCTAGAATCAGCTGGTCCTGACTGCACAAAAAAAGCTGCTAAGAGGCACTAGCACTGCCTTCTTAGCACTGCAGATAGCTGAATGATACTATTATGGCTAAAATATTTGATGAAGACTCAGTTTGGATTCTTCCTATAACCACCAGGAATTTTCACTATTTTAAGCAAAGTCTCTGCAAGTTCTTAGGTGGATGTTGCACAAAATTACTGGAAGGTAAGATCTGCTGATACCCATGTGATTGCATGCTATCAAAATAATCAAGGCAGGGGAGGGGGGAGCATTCTGCAATCATCAGGTGGGTGTTTGGTTATCTTTTTAAAACAAACTTTGCAATTCAGAAAAATAAGCACGTGTGGTACTAATGATACTTATGGTGAAAGAGGAAGCTCTAAACTGAGCAGGCAGTATGGATTCTTACCAACTATGTCATTTCTCATCGCTTCTGTAATAGGTATTGGTTTAGCAGCATCTGGAGAAATATATTTGGTAAAAGTACTAACTGCATCCCGTTCTATACCTACAAGAAAGAAATTCAGAGTCAAACTTTGTATCCATTGGTACAGGTTTAAAAAGAAGAGTGAATAACTTTCTTTCCTGGAGAGCAGATGTATCTAATAACAATTACAGTCTCCTTCCCACCAAGCTTTCACAGTTTCTTGCTCAAAACTTTGCTATCAGCAATCTAACGCAACGGTGTTAGCTCCAGCCAGGTCACAAAAAGCCCAGCATGGACCAGCTAGTGAGATGAACACAGTAACGTAGCTCCAAATCCACCCCCCACCTAACAAGACAGCACCCTCTGCCTCAGCTGCACATCTTAGCCCCAGTAGTAACACCCGTGTGGCATGAACTGCATGGAAGTTCCCAGTTTCTAGCTCATCACACAGAACAGAAAGCACTTGCATTATAAAGGAACTAAAGGGAAAAAAATAATCAGAAAATGGGATTCCTCCGAACAAGTTGTACACTTTGCATGTCATTTTTCAAACAAGTTAGGACACTTCTTCATAGAGAGGGAAAAAAATTGTACTCCAGACTTCCCAGATTTCTCAAAAAGGACCTGGTCCTTTCAAATTATTTTAATGTTAGAAATCAGAGGTGTTTTACATGACTATATCATTGTTTGCTTATGATATTTTGGGGCTGAGGTTACATATTCTGGAGGCATACGATAAATAGCTATACAAGGAAGGCAAATAGCAAGAGAAAAGGATGTAACATAAGGAAACAATTGAGCAAACAAAAGGAATCGATACGAAGAAAGGAGTGCTTCCTTTTTGTCTGCATACTTGCAGAAATGAGGGCGAACTGAGTCGATGCAGATTACAGAAACAGGTGCACATTGCTCACTATCAAAAGTCAATATTTTAATTTCATTCTTACTTCCAGTTGCCTCTGAAGAGGTGGACTCCGAATGAGAATAATAAGTTACAAGGGGAGGAACTCTATCAAATAAATCCAAGAACAGAAACAGCACATTCCGTACAAAATCTCTACAAGTCTTTTGGAACCAATACTTACACCATTTTACGTGATTCAGGATATTTACCTTCCACAGGCAGTTTATTATCAATTCTCAGCCCCATCATCCAAATTTTCTGCAATTCTTTTAAGTTGGGGGGTGGAATGTGTGAGGGAAGAGCGGGACATTGCAATGTTCATCTTCGTTTCTTAAGATTACACAAGTAGGAACAGCATATTTATTTTTAAACAACCAGTCAAAACAAATACATAGCTCTTAAACTGCCTATCCACTTACACAGTAAGTTACCGAAATACAAAATGATTTTCCTCCTCACAGCACCATACCAAGCTTACTACGAACACAAGAACCAAGGCAGCTCACCATAAAAAGCAAGCTGTAGCTAGTACGTTCCCCATCTGCCCACCTTGTTCAAGAAAGGGGATACGTGACACTTACTTTTCATTAGTTTTCCTGACAAGTCCTTTAGTGCAGATGAGGGGCTGTTTCTATTTGATACTGTAAGCTTGGAAGATTCTTGCTGATCAGCTGCAACAGAATGCATCCCTGTCTCAGATTTCCTTAGACAAACAACACTGGTATTATCCCTCTCTTGACCCGAGAGCACGTGGTTCTGGCTGTTGCTAGTTCTGTTGTTCTTATCTGGAGCCACTGGTTTGGTCCTGAGCAGTCGCACGGTGCTAGAATCCTCCAGTCTCTCCTCAAGCAATCCAGGAGGAGAAGATGCCATTTCCTCCTGCTTCGAGGGCGACACCGGCTCTGCCAGCGAACTCTGCTTAACTGTGTTCAGGCTGTGCGCTCTTATGCGGGACCATGTTGTGGAGTGAAAGCTTTCAGCCTCTAACCAAAACTTAACCAAATGTTCCATTCTGCGCAGTTCCATAAACTGGATAAAATAAGGAAGGGCTACATTGTCCTGCAGAACTTGTTCAAGGGTCTTTGAAAGGCTTGATTTGGTCTCTTGAGCCTGATAATTCAGACACGATCTGCCTAAAGGGAAATATTATGAGAATAACTCTGTATTGTGTTACAAACATTTCAATTGAATGCAAAAACGTCTTGGAATGCAGCTAGTGAAGAGATGATTCCAACCTAATGGTGGTACACAACACAAAGGAATCTCTTTTAACCAAAAAGGCAACGAATTTACTGCCCATTCAAAGCCCATCCAGGCTATAACAGATGCAATTGAAATGGCAGTATCGATTTTTTTTAGTTACCCAATTTACTTGACTGAAAACCAACAAATGGTGAGCATACCAATAACATCCACAGGGGGAAAAAAAAAGAAAGGAATTGCTGATACTATTACAGAGCAGATAAAAACTTACCTAAGTCTCCAAAATGAGCAGCTTCCATGTGACTTGGCTGCTTCTTAAGAGCAGCTGTCCGACTGCTAGAGAAAGAGTCCATGTTGGCAGAGATGGCATTAATTGCCACATGGCTTGGTCCTGCAGCCTCCAGCAAGGCATGATTTCTAGTGCTTCTTTGAGGGGAATGTACAGGTATTGGAGCTGGAATCAAGACAGCAGTGATTAAAAGAAAAGGATCCTCACACCATTTCTATGCATTATTGGGTGCTAAGTGCTCCCCAAACAAGCCAGAGGTTGCACAAGTCAATCTTATTAAAAACCTCATGAACCCACTGCACATCATCTTGGATCAAGGGTCTGATATCATTTAAGATTACAGAAACAAACAAGTTTTATGGCAAGAATAATCTCACTTCCAATAGATCTGAGTGGTACCCACCCCCTATATCCTCCTTATTCAGTAGGTAATCAAAAGCCAACAAATCCAAGCGTGCATGTGAAATATTACTCCTGAGTCTTCCTGCTTCCTTTATAACCTCTGTAACAACAATCTCATACTTTGTCAGCAATGTAGTTTAGTTGCATTATTCTTGGCAAATCCATTTCCTTACCTTTTTAAAGATTTAAATGTGTTAAAAAAACTGAACTACAGAACTGAGAGTTTTAACAAGAACATCTTTCAAAAATATTTTGTCTGTACCTGAGTTCTAAGACGGGAAAAAAAAAGCAATAAGGAAGGAAACATCTGTGATGAAACACAGATTATAAACCTTCATCTCCCTTGGCCATTTCAGAACATGGCTGGCTATTTGAGCCTACAGAGAACAAAGAAGAACTTCCTCATGCAAAACCATCTGTGAAAAAGCATCAAGTGGTTGTTAATTGATGACAAAGCTGGAACAAAACAAAACACAGCAATACCAGTTTCCAAAGCTCTCAGGAAATTACATTTGATTAGGATGTCACACAAGGACATCTTACACCTCTGACTGTTAAAAATAAAGCGAGTCAGATGACACTATCTCAGCACACTGCTTCACAATGACGTGTTTCATCAAGGTGTTAAGAAAGTTGTTTTTTTTAATGACTTTCATGCTGTGTAACTTTATTTTTATGCACAATTTAATGTGATGACAGAAGTTGACGATATCACACTTGAGTATCATGGTAGCAGATACCTGGAAGCAACGGTACAGGAAGCTGAAACGTTGATGCTATCCTGAAGTGTTTCTGCAGTTAAAGTATTTGGTACCAAGGTACTGCTCACCGTCTTTTACATAGCTTTTTTAATTTAATACTATAACAATTCAATCATATTTAATAATTATAATAAAAAATAGATAAACAAAAATATGTAATAATGTAATAATGGAAAACCTGCAGTTTTCCCCATGCCAATGGATGGCAGCCAGTCACTTGGCTGATGAGGGAAACTTGCTGCAGGCTGCTTGTGTAGAACCAGAGCCACACTGCTCGTAATGGTTTAAGCTTTTGTGAAATAGATTCAAATTGAATTTCGTATGACAAACATTTGAAGCAAAATCGTTCTACTTAATCTAAGCATCAAGCACTTGTTCCAAAACCTCTGGATGGCACTAATCTAACCTAACATCACATGGATTGTGGAGCAACTGCTTGCCAAACTGGAAAGATGCTCCCTGTTTGCAGCAGCTTGCATGTAATATAGGAAGTTTTCAACTTCAATGGTGACCAAACTGCAGCCTCTCCCTGACAGCCTCTGTCAGCTAGTCCCTGGGAACTGCACTTGCACTAAAATAATGGGGTAGACTATTAAACAGATGCAACTGTTTCCTATATTTGACTTGAGACACCAAGGTAAGAGAAGCCTTTCATTTTCTCTCGTTATCCAGATAGCACATTCACAAGTACAGAAACGGGATTTTGTCTGAGGACATAAAAGTAACAGGCCAGATTTACATGGACTACCTCAGCTCCTTTTAGCATTGCACTAAAAATTGATAGCATAAATAACCTTGTTTTCCCACACTTTATAAACTTCTTTCCCATTAAGACTTTGTCTCCCAACAGTCAGCAGCAAGACTTCTGCATCACATGGGGGAGCATTAGAACAGCTATTCATTCCAAACAAAATTCCCATCTGCGGTCTCACAAGACACATCAGTCAGAGCTAGATCAGACACTGGCACCCTCTTTGGCCAATTAGACAGTTAAGCTGCATCTTCAAAACCACAAAGGACACTACAAATAAGCAAGAAACTTCACAAGCAACTCATTGTAGATAAGGATTAACTACTGTCTGCAAGGTGACTGAGTTTTACCATCCCTTTGAATTAAAGCTCACATCTGACATAATTTAATAACCTTCTGTACTTATAGATACAGCGAGATGGCTAGGAAAGATTAGTTGCTATTAATACTCGGGAACAGAATTAACTTTTGGTTCTGTTTTGCTTTTAAGGCTTAGATCAGGTTTGCGCCCGATTGTAAGGAAATTATTCCATGGTTACAATAAAAATGTCAGATGATATTAGGTAACTGAATTCATAAACAAAGCATTGCTCTTACTTTTAATTGCTTTCACATCTGTGGTCTTTTCTTGTTCTTTACCTTTCACTGTAAAATATAAAGGAAAATGTTAATGTTATTTCGGGTGACCAATGACATCTACCAGAGAAGGAATATAAAATTCCCAACTTCAGCAAGTATCAAAGGAAGATGCAAGCCATCATTTTGCTAAAAGATCTAATTTAAATCCGAATAACTAGTAACTGCCAGACTTCCAACGCTTCCGTGTTGCTTTCCTTTCAAAAGCAAAACCTTCTCATTCACAAGTTCAATGAAATACACTACCTTAGAATTAACAGCCAGAAAGATTCTTACTGTCCATACGATTAAAGCAAGGCTACACTCAAGGTTACTTTAATAAACAGCATTAACTGGAAAGAAAGGGATAGATGTGTTCTAGGAGCAGGACACGGCAGATGTTCTCCGAGCTACAAATCGCATTCCCCAAAACAAGCATCAGACCGGTGTAACGTGGACGGCTGGGGAGGTGCACGTGGAACCAGGGACAGCCTGTGACTCCTCCACCATGCAGGGGTACCACAAATGTTCTGGAAGGATGCTGAAAAGGGTTAATTATCTTATAAATAATACTGCTCAACTACCTTCAAAGGCTATGGCAAACAATTGATGGGAAGATCACAGTTTAAAAAAAACTCGTGATGAAAGAATGCCTTTAAAAAAAAATGTTCTTAAAAGAAGCTCCTAAAGGAAAAGAACAAGGATATCTATTTAAAACAAAAATAAAGAGACCAAAGGAGTTCAGAAGCAGGATGGCACAAGAAATTAACTGGTGACATTGCAGAACACGATCTGCTAGAGGAGCCTCGTACAGCCGCTACAGGCTGGGATTATTACTACAAATAGGTCATCTTTGAACACCGACTCTGGAGTCCTTCCAAACATAACCACAATTCGTAGCTGACTAGAATCAAACATTTGTGTTACAGAACACCGGCAGATTAGAAAACGCTTCCTATTCAGACCTAAGCATTTTAAATATTTTAAAGGGAAACTTCAAGCTCCCGTTACATAATTGCCCGCTCGATCGCGGCCGCAGCGCTGCCACGCTGCCAGCCTTCCCTGCGAGCAGCACGGATGCTGCAGATCTCAACTGGCACCTCAGCGAGTACGAGTTAAGCTAGCGCCTTCCACACACTGTCTGAGACAAAAAGGTTTAAGCCTCAGCTAAAAGAACTGGGTTCTTTTTAAACTGAGCTTACAGCCAGATGTAACTGCACACGAATGGTGAGAACAGCCCAGCTTTTACATAACTGACTGCGTGCTGATGTGCAGGAGAGGAACCACTGAGAAAGCCTGCATGCCTGAAATAACCCTGAGCTACAGCAGACACGAAGCAACTCCCTTCACCACAAAGCATGCAGCCTCAGGAACTCGGTACCTCTCTAGAATGGTTCCAGTAATTTGTTCAACTGATACTTAACCACTGGCAATAGTTCCTGAGCTTCAGCAGAAGGGCCCTCCACACACCTATTTGCTGTTCCAATGTACTTGTTCCTTCTCACCAACTTCTCAGTTCCTCGCCGCCTTACTACCACTACTACAAACTCCCAGGCCACACCGCAACCTCTTTGTACACCGGCATCTTTTGTCACTGCCAGCTTCAAGCAGAACAAGATTAAGGAGCACCAGCGGAGAATAAAGGAACACTGCTGTATGTGAGGAGACCACGTTACAGAGGGTGAAGCTCCACTTAAGGAATTTAATTCCACTTTCCTCAGAAAAACGGATGTCATTTGGTCTGCGTGCAGCCAGACAGATAACTGCGGTACACAACTACCAAGGCCCAGAGGTCTGTGACAACTTCCAGTGGCATTACCCTGTCATGAACAGGGTTTGCGTCAAACCAACACCAGCTGACCACAAGAGATTTGAAAACGTTGATTCATTCACGTCTTGAATGGCAGAAGGATGAATGAAGACAGAAGGATGAACGAGCCTAAGCTGCTCATGCGTGTACGTGTAGGAAAAGCAACACACAACTTCAGAGGTCAGCGTCCATCATTTCCAAAACATCCCCCATGAATGAGCACGGAGCCCGACTGTTCTCACTGATAATGGTTTCATGATAATTTCACTGATAATGGTGCCCTCAAGCCCCCTGGCTCCCGGCCCAACTGTTATTATTTAATTTCTCTACTGATTATCCAACCACAGTTTTATAGATCATTCTAAAAAACTGCTTCACTGTATTTTTGAGATTTTTCTATATGTCACTAGTTCTAGCATCCTTGCTACGATTTCATTTGAAAACAACTGTTACCATTTTTATCCAGTATTGTATCTGCTTAAATAAGAACAATTCAACCCCAAAACACTGACGCTTTTGTCCAGTGTTGGACTGCACGTGTCTAATCTACAGAGGTTTATCCTAAGCCTTTAATTGTCACTTTTCACCAGCTGCATTTTAAGATCTTCTCTAAAAGTCAGTGTCTATAACTGAGATACACAAAGCAGTATTATTCATGTACAACCCAGCTGAGAGCTTACTTTTCTCCTCCCTTTAGCAATGCCTCTGCTGGGCATTTAGCTCTGACTTTGCTTCTCTGACCGAAGATGCTTTAATCAAAGCTCCAGACACTTCACTACCTTCACGAGAAAGTTTCCACCAAAGCTCACACTGCTCCTAGGGTTAAGCATCAGGAGGGAACATCAGCTCCACGATTCTTTTCATCTACAAAGCAGCAGAAGCTATTTTTGAGCAGTTTGTTTATAAGCAGTATGAAAGTTTCATTCCGCAGCTCCGTATCAGTACATAAACAGCTCAGGAATCATTAAACACTTGCAAAACCCTCAGTGGATTTCAGGAGCCTTCATCGCTGCTACCATGAACAGCAGCTGACGTTCTGCACCAAAAACGAACCGTTCGGCACAGCTGCTTTGGCTCGGAAAGCTCACAGCAGCACTCATCAGCCGGGTGCAGCGAGGCCGGCTCCGATACCGCGCTGTGCCCCCAGCCCGCAGCCTCACCTCCCAGGACGGGGAATTTGAGTTGGAGAAGCCCAGAGACCGCTCCGGGAGGGCGCAGCGGGCACTGCTGCAGGGCCGCCTCTCGGCAGGACACGGCCCTTCCCCCGGGGCCCCGTTCCGCCGCCCCGCTCCGGACACCCGCAGCCCGCAGCAGCCCCGAGCGCCCCGGGCCCCTTCCCCAGCCTCCGCCCCCCCCCCCCCGGTGACCGCCCCCGGCCCCTCCGTGCGGCCCCGAGGCGCTGCCCCTGCCGGGCCGGGCCCTACCTTTCCGCCTGAAGAAGGACATGGCGCCGGGCAGGGGGCGAGGCGGCCGCCGGGGGTGTGGCCGCGGGAGCGGGCAGGAGCCGGGCCCCTACGAGCGGGGCTGCGCCCCCCGCCCGCCGCCGCCGCTCCCTCCGCCTCTTCCTCCCGCGGAGCCGCCAGCGGCCGCCATGTTGTCAACAACCGCCCCGCTCCCTCTTCCGGCCGGCCGGCGGCGCGCGCGGCACGCCGGGACGCGCCCGCGGCCCCCGCCTCGTTCGACGCGGCCGCGCCAGCGTCAGCGCGCTCGGCCAATCCGCGGGGGGCGGGGAGGCGGCCATCTTGGTTGAGGGCAAGAAGCTGCTGAGCGGCCGGGAGCCATCTTTGGTTAGGGCGAGGGGCGCCTGGCGGGCCGAGGCGCCATCTTTGTTGAGGGCAGGACCCGGGGCCCCCTGCGGCCACCTCGGGCTGGGGGACAGCAGGCGGGGGGCGGCTGCTGCACGGCCGCTGCTGGGGGAGCTCGGGGTGGTGCTTGGCAAACTGAGGCCCGGCAGCACAACGCGGCCCTCCCCAGCCACCCGCCCGCCCTTGGCGCTGGGGAGCGGCTGCGTGGAACGATTCCTGTCCCGTTTCCCGGTGGCCGCCTCGCACGGGCCCTGTGAGGGAGGCGAATCCCCCGCGGCTGCGTCTCGGCCGCTCCCATCGCGGGGTCGGGGTGGGTCGGGGCAGCGCCGTCCCCCTGCGCTGTAACTGTCCCGCTGCCGTGTTTGGGCCATACAGAAATACGTAATTAATAATCACTGCGTGGATTCCTGCAGCATCTTCCATCCGAGTGCTCCAAAGCTCTTCACAAACACTCATTAATTAAGACTCATAAACTGCATTAAAGGTGTACGGGGATCTCCTTGGGACTGAGACGAAGCCATCTCAGGGGCACTGTGTTGCAGCTGATTAACACCCTACAGCAAATCCATTCCCTCTTTTAATATTATTTTTGCTAACTGATGCTCTTTGATACCTTTTTGTACACGTGCCCAGAGGCTGGTTTGAGGAAGTCTTTTTTTGCATAATGAGCTGAATTATTTAATTGGCACATAGCCTAAAGAGGTTGATAAACTAAAATATTCAAAAGGTGTGTAAATTCAAAAGAACGGGCTAAATCACATAGGGAACATTAAACTAACATCTGTCAAAAAAAATCTTTGCACCCAGACCTCTACAAACATGTATAACAACCTGCAGTACAACGGCAGCCCTGATACAGCCCGGCTGATCCCCCAGTACGCTGCACACAGCCTCCTGTCTGTGTGGTGCTGTGAGGTTAAGGGGTCGAGCTTTACAGAGCAGGCTGTAGGTTTCAGTGTGTGTGTGCTGGGGTTGGAGCAGAACACGGTACTGCAGAACCCTGGTCTCACATACTGGCTGAGCTGCCATCGGTGGTAAATTTCCCATGGAAGTCTGAGCCTTTTTTGACCTTATGTACACGTCTTCTACCGCCAAGCCCAAACATCACAACCAGCATAGCTCCTCTGGCTGAGCAGTGGGAGAAGGAGGCAAGTTTTCTACAAAGCAGGTTTGTTTGGCTGTGTGTGTCTGCATCAATTAGCCCAGACCCTTTCATGCTGGGACACGCAGTCTCAGGAGGATGCACTGCCAGCTGTGAAGTGGCGATTGCTACCATCGATAAGGCGAGGCTGTCAGAAACCTGGCCAGCTGGCAATGTGATTTTTGGTGGGTAAATGGAAGGTATCCCTCATCACACTCAAAGAGAAAGACCTTCTATTTTGCAATTAATTTTCAAGCAGCAGCTCCTTTTCCAAAAAAACTAATCCAAAATCTGTCAAAGGCTTTGGGATAATTCAATTATCTTTGTATGAGATAATTGATGAAACCTCCAGCTACAAGTATTTTTGGCACAAGTTATGTTTGCTGGACTGAAATTATCTCCCCCTTTTGGGAAAATGCAGAAGGGCTGAAGCTCCAATCCACAGCTCATCACAGCCTCAGACCGTAGAGATCTGAACTGGAAGCATGAAAAGATCAGGTTCTGGAGTTTTTAACAGATTTTAACAGAACGTGACAGTTTAATTAACTGAGTAATCAGTTGAAATACGACTTCAGGAGACATAGGTTGGCTGACATCAGAGAAACTGGAGGACACCTTCCTAAATTCAGGTACTCAAAGAAAAAATGCTTCATTGCTTGGTGATTTTCCCCTCTCCATAGATAGAAAAATAAGCAGACTTGGAAAATATTTAAATGGGATGCACTTGTTGGGACAGAATTAATAAATCAGAACAAGACTTTTCTGATAGCTTGGCGTCTTTGACTCACAGATAATTAATCACAGGGAACTGCTCTGCTCCATTGCAGCATTCAAAAAACCACAAATGTACAAATCATGTTAGAGACTTTCTGGTGCTCACATCTTTGGGACAGAACAGTCTGTTCGTTTATTTACACATGTTTACGTGGCATTGGATTCTATCTCATACGTAGACTTCTCACTACTTTGGGAATACAGTAACAAAAATGTATATCAATACGGGGTTTAACAGCCTAGATCTTATTCTGCGGTCAATAATAATGCCCAAATTTTTAAGGAGTCAAAGATGCCTTTACAGCAACATAGTACAAGCTTTAAAATCACATAGTCTAAATATTGCCATTAGTATTGTTAAAATTGTTAATTCAAATTAATTAGATATCTTAGATGAATTTGCAAAATACGCAATACAAATATTAATCACTAAGAATCCAGGAATTAATGGTGAGGGAGAGTGGGAAAGATGCCACACTCACATATAACGGTGAACAACAGGACTCTGTAAAAGCTGCAAAATCGAGAAGACACAACTGATACAATTACCGTAGGGGTGCTCCAAAACTGCAATCACAGCAGCTTCAGTTACAGTCTTGTCTTTTTCTTTTTTTCTTTTTTTTCTTTTTTTTTTTTTTAATGGGAAAACAAGTGGCTGCATGCACACATAAAATTCATTGCAAATTTCAGTGTGGCTGACCTCAGTCCATTAGCCTTAATGGGAATGGGAGGGTTGATGCTGCCTTCTCAGATGTGCCGACTATTTCAGAGGAGGGAATTATCCTGTATCCCAGCCAGGCAAAAATTAACAGATTTTGCTAAAACATTGCAATCCCTCCTTGTCTCCTTCCACTGAGCACATGCCCAAGGAGGAAGCCTTGCTCCTCCACACCTGGAGGTTGGGTTACCCAGAGGGGCTCTTGCACAAATAAGGGGCAAGGGGCTCCTGCCTGACTCGCAGTGGGTTTGTGGGTGGTCAGAGCCTGAGCCATGAAGTGTGATACAGCAGAGTGAAAAAAAATAAGCATCACTTACAGCAGGATGAGCTGCGTCGGTGACTTGCTGATGATCTTCTGGGCATCTGAGCTCTGGGCAAGGAGCACTGCACCAATGCAAAGAAAAGGGAAGCAGAGAAGCCCTCACATAATTTTCACAGCTTCTCCCAGGCCCAACACTGCTGCATCAGTTTGTTCCTTGAAGGTTTTGCAGGGCTTCCGTCCCACTCTGGAATTGTTCTGCTTTACTGAAGACTAACTGGATCATTCCTACCTCCAGTCTGTCTGGGCAGCATTACCATCACCTCAGATGACCTTTCTCTAATTTCAGTTTTATTTCCAAATTCGTGGCCACTTACGGTGTCATTAATACTTGGATAAAAGCAAGTGAAAAGTAAAATCTAGTTTTAAACCGCTCTCTCTGTTTTTCCATTTATGCTTTTTCCCCTTTGGTTTTCCTAAATGCCTCAAAGAGAACGAGAAGTGCTGAAGTACATAACAGTAGTCGGGAACATCTGCAAACCTGGGATACGAGGACAAGAAGACTTGGTGTGATTTTTGCTCTTTCTAAACTTTCCTAAAAGTTAAAGGACGCACGTTTTTAAACTCAAGGACAAGACGTTCGCGGGCTGGAGGCCGGTCCCCTGCTCGCCCGCAGTCCCGGTGCACAGCGGCAGAGGGAGCCAAGCCCCCGCCTGCTGCTCACTGCTCGCTGCCCCCAGCGCAGTCCCGGTAGCAACGAACCCAGAGCGGCAGGGAAAGCTCCTTTTTTTTTTTTTTTTTTTTTTTTTTTTTTTTTTTTTTTCCGTCCATAAAAAAAATGCCCCAGCATCCTTACCTCTGTTTCAACCGTATGGGCAATAGCTGCCCGAAGCCCACCGGAGGCAGGATAAATAATTTGGTGCCTGGTGCCGCATTTATACAGGCTCTGCCTCCCCGTGCTGCCGTTTGGGACCGTGGGCACGGCTGGGAGAGAGCCGAGCTGCTGGGACCGGTAAAAGGCAGCGACATCAGCGGGACGCGGGCACAAGCCGGTCACTTGGCGACCGGGGCAGAGCAGGAATAAGACCTGGCTGACCCACCAAGTTTCCGAGCGACCGCTAAAAAAGCTCAGCAGCGCCGGGCGGCGCAGCTTTTTCGTTTAAAGTAAGCCCAAATTCCCGGGCAAACATTCTGCGTCGCTTTTCAGGCGGCGTTTCCGACTAGAACGGGGAAACCTAAACCTAGACGATTAAAGGGTAAAATTAACATCGGTCGAGCGATCGGACCCTTAATTAAGAGGTGTCCAGAGGCGGACACCGACGGCACCTGGGGCGCCTCTCCCCCAGCCTCTGCGCTCCGGGTGCCCGCCCGGTGCGGGCGGTGCTGCCCCCCCCGAACCGTGCAGGGCGGCAGAGCGGGGAACCCCTGCCCGGGGAACCCCTGCCCGGCTCCAAACCGCAGCGCTTTGGGGCGCCGCTCTCCGCCCCCCCCCCGTGTGCGTGTTTGCTGTGAGACCCCCCCGCTGCCGCCCGCCGCCGAGCAGCTCCCTGCGGCCACAGCCGGGCGGGGAGCCCCAAAATCGTGCGCGCAGGTGGGGGGGGGGCCCGCTGCCCCCTGCCCCCCCGGGGCTCCCCCGCCCCACCCCGCCCGGTCTCAGCCGCGCCCCGCGGAGGAAGGGGGGGGGGGGGGGGCGGCGCGCAGGCAGCGCGCAGGCAGCGCGCAAGGAGCGCGCAAGGGGCGCGGGCAGCGCTGCCGGCCCCGCGCCCGGCCGCGGCGGCTGCGCTGCGGCGCCGCCGATGCTGTCGGTGCCGGTGGCGGTGCCGGTGGCGGGGGCGGCGCGGGGCGCGGGCTCCCTGCCCCGCCGGCGCACCATGTGCAGCGGCGTCGGCTGCTTCTGGGCGCTGCTCTCCGCCGGCCTCTTGGCCGCCTGCGCCTCCGCCTTCCTCTCCCCGGCCTGGCTGCTGCCGCCCGGCCGAGCCGCCGCCGGTTTCGGCTTGCTGTGGCGCTGCGCCGGGCCGCCCCGCGGCTGCCACGGCTCCGCCGGTCCCGGCGGCTTCGGAGACATCCCCTCCGGCTCCTGGCAGGTGAGCGCCTCCGGCCCGCCGCGCCCCCCGCGACCTCCCCCGGGCTCCCCGGTGTCCCCCCGCCACCTCTCCGGCATCCCCCCGTCCCTCCCTGGGCTCTCCGGCATCCTCCCAGCACCTCCCCGACATCCCTCCACCCAGTCCCGAGCTCTCCGGCATCCCCTCCACCATCCCTCCTGCATCCCCGCGGACCTGCCCCAGGCTCTCCGGTATTTCTCTGCCCTCCTCCTCGCCTCCCTGAGCCTCCCCTGTCATCTCCCGTTCGGATCCAGGCTGCCCAGCATCCCCTCATCCTGTCCGCCGGACCCGCCCCAGCATCTCTGTCCTGCCCCGAGCATCCCCGGCATCCCCCGTGCTTCCCCTGAGCATCCCCGGCATCCCCCCAACGCTGCTCTCAAGCATCCCATCCATCCCCTGCATCCCCCCAGTCCTGCCCCTCAGCACTCCCCCAGCACCTCCCAGGTGTCCTGCGGACCCCGCGGTGCTGCTTCCCTCTGGGGCTTCCTGGTCACGCTTGGCGTGCCGCATGGGAACCTCCTGGGTACCTTCTTCGTGCAGGTGTGGCAGGTAATGCAGCCCGAGTGCTGCTGCGCTGCCCATCCTGGCCGTGGCCCCAGTGGTGCCATGGGTCTGACCCTGCTGCCTGCCCCATCAGGGCTCCTGGCTGTGCCTAGCTGCCTGGACCCCAAACCTTCCTGACCTGCCTGGGCGAGCTGCTGCGTAATGTGTGGGATGGAGTCGGGGCTCAGACAGGTCAGGTTTGGTGCTCCCCAGTGGGGCTTTGAGCATCGCGTGCCAGCTGAGTTTGCTAAGTGTAAAGGGAACAGGGAGGTGGCCAAAACTGCTGCCTCTGGGACACGCGGCTCCGGAGACCGAGCCTGGATGTGGGGACTGCTGCCGTTCCCCACCTGGCCAGCCCCAGGTGATGCCCTTGCCAGGTTTTGGGAGGAGGAGGCCAAGGCCGCCCTGCTTGCCCTCATCAGCCACAGGGCCCAGGGGTTGCTGCGGTGTCCTGGCGTGACAAAGGCTGCCTGTCCGTGGTGGGTGTGCACTGGGACCACGCAGCACACAAAGCCTGGCCCTGGTGCCTGCTGGCTGCTTGCCCTTGCCCCTTCTTCCTCCTCTCCTTTTTTTTTTTTCTTTTACTTTTAGCTTCTTACCCTGAGGTTTTATGATTTTGCTGCTGCTGCTGCCCAAAATGCACGAGCTTTGATTTGCTCCAGGTTGCTATGCTGCAGAAATCCCAACATGGGGGCTAAATCCCAGCGAGGTCGTGGCTGCGCCCAGCACAATGGGTGTCAGTAGTTGGATTTCTCAGCCTGTCGTGGAGCTGCGCTGCTCGCTCTCCAAGGATGCCAGGTCCGTGTGCGATTGCTTAAATCCTGTCACGGTCCTTAAAACTGTCATTAAAGACAAATATTGTGAATTGCAAAGAAAAGAACCGGCTGCTTAAAATCCTTCCTATTTATATAAAAACATGCAAAAATGCTGTCGTTTCCATAAGTTGGCCTTTGTTCAGATGTTTTTGCAAATGTAATTCAGATAAACACTTCCAAGCAATAACAAACTTTCAAGATAAGAATGAAGCTCGGCAGTGACTCATTTGAACAAGCTTCAGCTACAAACAGCCTCAGCCATCTAATAGCCTCTGAAAAGCCTCTAGATCCAGAATATCATGTAATGCAAAGCCTCTGAGCTCCCGAGGTTGGGCTGTGGTTAGGATGAACAATGTCACGGTATTGTGTGGGGTTTACAGGGGATTTTGGTGACACATCTTTGTTACCTTAATTAATACCAACCAAATAATTGATGAACAACAAACAGTGCAGTCTGTTTCAGGGAAAAGCGCTCCCCTACCAGCTTTCTGCCATGGCAAGGATGCAAATACCTGTTGTGATGATTATTCGATGGTGTACGATGTAATAAAACACCCGTGGCAGCTTTCCTAAGGCAAGCTACAGCTTTGGCTCCCTTGCCTGAGCAGCCTCCTGCACCTGCATGAGTTGGTGCTCAGCACGGGGGGAGCTGAGCACTGTGAGCCCTGCCCAAGTTCAAGCAGGAGATTCTCCTTTTTGGAGAGATGGGGGAGGTCACGAACTGAGGAAACTGTGGTTCTTTTTTCTTTGCTTTCAGAACATGTGACATTCATTTCCAATCTTTCAAGCAATCTTGTGGGTGGCTCCTTTAAATGAAAGCCAAGATCCTAACGTGGAGGAGAATCTAGGAGCTTTTGATAGCAGCCACCAGCCTTTTGATGAAGGGTTTGAAGCTGTGGCTGTGGGGAGTGAAGCAAGCAAAAGCTGACACAGGGCTCAGGAGCTCTTCTAGTGTGGAGCTGGTGGCACACCTGGGGAGGATGCTGAGAGCACACCTGGGGGGGACGCCCACCTGCAGAGCACAGGGGTGGGAGCAGCCGCAGCCAGGATGTCCAGTCCCCGGGGATGAGATTCTTTTTGTTTCCTGAAACGTGCGCGGTTACCATGTGTCAAATCATCCCCTGCTCAAATGTGCTGATTCGATGAAGGGGTGGGGAGCATTCAGCCCAGCGAATGATCGTTAATGCCAGTTTTGTGTTTGCACTTGGGGGATTATGTTAATCATGCTACAAATGATTCTTTGAATCATGTCTAGAGGTTAATTAACATGCCTTTTTTCTCTTAAGAGGGCCTTCATGTCTGCTTAGAGTTGCTGGCTTTTTTCTGCTTCCTTTCGTAATTACTTTGCAGCTTTCTAATATCATGGGTACCTTTAATTTAACCCTCTTGGTGCTCAGGCTTTGCACTGTGCTCAGCATCACCGGTACCCAGTGATGTGGCTGACACTCGGGCAGCTCACACAGGATGAGACCTTGCAGGGGCAGATGGAAACTGGGCATGGGCTGGTGGGTGCCAGGTGAGGAGAGAGGATGGTGACACTGCCCAGGGGCCAACGCTGATTTATGAGCAAGGCCCTTACATGGACAGTTGATGGCAAGGTGGATCTATCATGGGAGGATCTGGAGCTGCCAGGGCATCCTGAGGGGTGCAGGCACCGTAAGGAAACAAGATTGCTCTTGGGAGCCCAACTGCTAGAGATGGGAGAAACAGGCAAGCTTTGGAGCTCTGCGCTGCTTCATTGCATCTCACTGTTTCTTTTTTTGGTGCCAGATCCCTGTCTGCCTATGTGAGCGTGCAAAATAGTGCTTTATGCTGAGCTAATTTATTTTCTCTTTCAGTGGGAACATTTGGCTCATGGGTTCGTATGTCAGTGCTGCACTTCAGAAGCTAGTGCTGCTTCATTTCAAAATTCTATTTTTATTTTTCAGATAGTCTCCAATTATTTTCAGGCTTTGCCAAGCACATAATCTAAAATAACAGAAGCTGATCAGCCCATGATGTTCAGGTTGAAAACACATTGACCATTTGCTTATGAAGCCAGCAAGTAACCTGCTGGAGCACAGCACAAAATAACCCACCTAGGATGAGGGTGAAGGCTTTGCCCAGCCCCATGAGGCACCTGGGTTGGTCTGTCCTGGGTTGTTGTCCATAGCAGGGATTGAAAAGATCCATCGAAGCCTAGAGAAAAGGCGTAGCACACATGCTTACCCTTGTATTAAAAGATGCTGAAAGGTTTCATACACCTCCACTGCCAGTTTCTTGTGGTTGTTTTGTTGTCAGTTTCTTGTTCAGTTCAGCCACTGGGTTCCCAATGTGACCTTAGGTTTGTTCGTGGGGGTCAGATTTGCAGAGCCGGGCAGCAGCCCTATTCCCAGTTAAAAAGCATGTGGCGTGTCCCTATGCATGGGAAAGAAAGGATTTTAGAAAATCCATTGCTCCTCTGTTAGCACAGGCTCTGGCACAAGGAGGAGCTGAGCATCTTGGGTGTGCCTGGGTTGCCATTCCTGGGCAGAGCCTGCTGTTCCTCCGAGGGCCATGTATGAGGCTGGCGTGTTAATTTGGGGTTATCAGGAAATCAACTTTTAGCTCCGCATCAAAGACCTTCCCGAGAGAACAGATTCTTCCTGGCCTACCCCTATCAGATAGTTTGATTTTTAATTGCATTTACACAGCCTTGGCATAAAGCATAAGTGCTCAGCAGGTCTTGAAATCACCATCTTCCATTTTCCTCTTCATGCGTGTTACTTTGCAGTAGACTTTATTTCCTTTTGTTAGCCACCCAGAGCTTTTTGACCTATGTTAATATAACATAAAATTCCCAGATGATAGCCAGGACTTACCAGCCAGGGAGCTGCTCACCAGTAAGCAGGGCTGAAATGCCTCCCCAGCTGCTGAGTCCAGACCAGCTCATGGGTGGGCCACGGAAGGTCAAGTTGACTGAAAATACACGCAGCCTGCTCTAGGGATTATTTCTAACAGCTCCAGTCTCGACAGGAGGCAGAAGCTGCTTTGCTTACACAAAGGCACTGAAAGGTGGGTATTAGCTGCAACATCGCTGCTTGTGGCTGAGCAGCAGCCAGGGCTTAGCTGAGAAGCGGCTGCTTGTGATGGTGATAACCTGCTTGTGCTGAGTCACTTGCCCCCAAATGCTCCGGACAAACAGAAACAGGGAGCCCTGAACCCCGCCCTGAAGGGCAGGACCTTCACCTGTGAGGATGTTTTAGGCAGAACGTTGCTCTTCTCCTTCGTGGGACCCAGAGCAGAGTCGGGTGTAAGTTGGTGGGGACACATCAGGGACATTTGATGGCATGATGTTCCCTCCATCCCCCTTGAGGCTGCAAGTTCTGCTGGCGGCTTTGTAGGGAGAAGCAGATGGGAGAGCTGGGAAACCTGGGGGGAGCTCCCCAGCCCCGGACGATGAGCCTGGCTTTGCTGTCAGTGCCAGAAAAGGGCTTATCCTGAGGAAGGATAATGACAGAGTGCGGGTGAGAAGGTCTGATCTGGTACCCGGCGACAGTGCACTGCTTGCTGCCTAATTAAAATTTCATTAAGTTGGTTCGCATCCCTTGATGGAGGTCACAGGCACACCATTGATGTGCTAATGTCTTACTTTTCCCCCTTTTTTTTTTTCTTTCACCACTATCCATCATCCTCTTAGATAAAGCAGTGCCATTAAGAGGTGCTTTCCAGCGTCCCCAGATGCAATGGCACTGGAAGAAAGACAGCCATAATTCATCAGGCGTATTATCTGTCTCTTATTTTCTCCCTAATTAAAATGATTTTTTTTTTTTTTTTTTTTTTTTTTTTTTCCCTTCAATCAGTTTGGGCACTAACCTTTCTGGCATTCATGTTGAAAACACCAATTAGCTTGAAAGTGGGAAAGTTACCTGAAAGGCCAGGACTGGCTGAGCTGTGGCTACAGGATTTTTGCTGAATTTTGTGTATGAGCAGCTAAATCTGAGCTGGTGAGGAGCACCCCCTGTGCATGCTGTGGTGCTGACAGGTCCTCATTGACCAAAACCTTCATTCAAATGGGACGAAAAGAGGACTGAAGACTCGTTGCCTCCTCTGTGTCCCTGTGCCCCAGCACACACGTCGCAGCCAAAACCACCCCAGCTCATGGCACTCTTAGACATCAGCCACCCCCATCAGCGTCCTGCCTGGGGCTCCACATTACTGCAGGGCTGGTTTGGGAGGTTGCACCTACTCCCATGTCCCCATCGGATGACACCAGGCACTTCCCAATGCTGCTGAGCAGGGAACAACATCTGCATGGGAGCAGGATGGGGATGGAATATCAAATAGGAAGGCGAAAGCTCTCAGATGGTGCCGAAAGGAAGGTAATTGCTGGGGAGGAGAAGATGAGGACGTGTGGGATCCTCTTCCCGGCCGCTGCTATAATGCCGACCAGATGGCGGATGTTTGTTTCTGTGACTTGTGTGGGGGAAATACGAACAAGCTGCGAGCCTTGATCCACCCACCCCTCTGCACGCAGTGTCTCCTGCAGAGACAGATGCCTCTCTCATGCACCCAGGTGGATATTCATGGTTTTCTACCAAGATTCCCTCCTGTGCCCTTGCCCAAAGAAAAGGCACTACTATTTCAGGAACAGGGCGGCCTCACCTAGTGGGGTCTGGATGAAAAGCAGTGATTATATGGTTCAATGCAAAACTCACGGAAAATTTTGGGAAGATTGACACACCTTGTGGCCACATGGTGCAGGTATATGCACGGACCCCTTGGGCACTGGGTTGGAGAGAAGGCAGCTTTGCTGCTCCAGTGTTGCTGCTGCCCTGCAGATAGACACCAGTTTGAGTATTTGCAGCTGATCCACCCCAACCCTGTTACTTCCCCCTCCAACAGCCGGTGGTGATGGTTCCTCCTCCACCCGGAGCCCAGCCAGGGGCATCTCAGGCCCCGCAGCAGGGATGAGCCCAGCTGCCAACATCTGGAGCCACTTCCCAGTATCAGCTCCCACTGCAGCCTCCTGTGTCCTTGCCAGTACTGCTGCAAGCTCCAGACCCTGCACTCCCAGCCAGCACCTCTGTCCAGCACTGATTCATTTTAACAAGGTTAAAACTCCAGTGTCCATTTGGTTTCTGCCTCCCTAGGCACAGCGCTACCCAGTTTGACCCCAAAATATCTTCTGCACATGAATATTTAATCACACAGAGCTCTGATGGAAAGGGACTGCATGGAAAAAAAGAGAAAGGTTTGATTAAGTTTTGTCCCCTTTTACTTGCTATTGCTTTTCAAGCCAGTGTTCCCCCAGCTCATTCAGGGTTTCTCAAACCTTTTTGCCTCAACAGATAACCCCAGAAAGCCAAACAGGCTGTGACCTTCACTCTTTTTCTTTTGTCAGTTAGTCCCTGGCTTTATTTCCTAATTATTTAGTGTATTTACTTTCTGCCCCCATTTGCAAAGATGTGCAATCTGTAACCTTGTCTTCAGCCTGCTGCTCTGTGTACCATGGGTCCCATCTGGGATGGCAGCTCTCAGGGTGGTCAAGCTGCAATTAATAAATTGCATTCATAAACTAATGTGTGGCATGGTGCGACCCAGCATGCAGGACGTGATCATGGGAGCTCTGCTCAGCTTCCATCTCAGCAGGAAAGATCCCAATGCAAGGGACAAAATGGTTTATCTCCATTCAACCAATTACCAAGTACCACTTCCCAGCACCAGCTCACTGGATTTTTTTTTCTCCCTTTGCTCTTTTCATTTTAAGCAACAAAGATCATGGATGCCGGATTCAAAGGATGGCTTAACCGTTTTTTAAACTTTCCATTAGGGACATTAAGTGATTCTCCCCAGGGTGGTCGTTGTGTGATGTTTTAATTTTGATTTTTTGGTGAATGGAATGGTATCTTCAGCAGATTTATTGCTTAGTGAATGGCATAGCTATGGCGCGTGTCAGACCTGTAAAATATTAAAATAATGGGTAGGGGATTGTTGTTAATCGGAATTTACTACGCTACATAAAGACAAATTTACAGTCCCACCAGGGGACTATTAATTTGTTTAGGGATAAACAATTAATCTCCCCAGGAGTGGGAGCAGAAAATCTGACATGGTTTTACATCTCCCGGCACGGCAGAGGCAGGATTGTTCACAGCCTGGGCAGCAGCAGCCACAGGGCACGAGGTCCTGCTTCTCCATGGCCAGTTTTGCAGTGGGAGCTGTGCCTTCGCATGTGATGAATGGGTTTTTTCCTGCCCCCGCCTGAGCTGATGTATAGTGATTGTTCCCCCCCATCTATTTTTGGTTTTCAGCCTTTGCATCCTGTTTCCTGCATCCTCTCCTTTCCGCTCAAGATGCAGCAGGCACAAACAGAGAGGAGAGAGGGAGGTGCTGTGCAGCTGGAGGGAGAGGCTTTTTAGCTGCCACAATTTCTTACCTTTGTTCCATGAACTTTTTCAAACTTAGGGCTTGTTATTTTCCTTAGGAAGAGGCTGCTGATCTGCAGGTGCAATTCCAGTACAGGACAGGAGCGCTTGTGTTTAATCTCCAGACAAGCTCCTGTAAAGGAAACAAACAAACAAAAAATCTGTTTTACAGGAGTGTATCCAGGGCTTTGGGAGGTAATGCCAACATGGTAGGGAAAGAAGTTTGCACCTTGTGCTTAAGCAGCTGTGTGTATTGCATAGCAGGATCATGTGGGAGCCAGGCTAGGACCAGCAGCTTGCAGCGGGGTCTCTTGCCATCTGCACTGAGACACCCTGTGCCTGCACCTTTTACCACCCATTTTGGGGCCAGCAGCACCACTGCTGTCACTTGTGCCCCATGGCAAAACCGCTCAGCTGTTACCCACCCTGCCCCAAGGTCACTTGGCAGCTCCGGATCCTTTGCCTCCATCCAAAGCTCACTGTTTACCTACTCCTCCTGCCCACTTAAGTTCTATTCAGAGCATGACCTTAGATCCCCTGGCAAAGGGATTGGCTGGATTTTTTGGCCACCACTGTGTGTACCAGGGTGCTGCCAGCACCAGGACTCACACTCTTGCCTGTGCAAACCCCAATGGCAGGATCTGAACCAGTCTGGCTCTTCTTTCAGTACAAGACTCACCTGCACTGATCCTATTTGTGCCTTTTCTCCCGGTGCTGTGGCCTGAAAAATACTTTGTCCCTTTGCACGTTTCCACGGGGATTAGTAGCCTGAGCAGCTACAAGGTTGCTTCTAGCAGGAGCTGCAAGTTTTTAGGGGAGTTGTGCCAACGTAATTATGATGAGCCTCGATCATTAAAAATAATATGCTTCACACGGGAGAGGAGCAGACCTGCTTCACAAGACCCCTTTCTGCTGAAAAATTCATTGCTGTAAATAATTAATGGTTCCTGCAAAGAAGGATGGTTTTGCATGTTGCTGGGTGGAAGGTGAAATTCAGACGCCAGCTAGAGTAATTTTTTTTTTTAATGGGTACACATTTCTGTGCCATGCTGCTGCTCTCTGGGTCCTTCAGGGGCTATGATGGGGCCAGGGGCTGGTCACCAGCGCAATGTCCCCTGTCCTGAGGCAGCACTTGTCTCTGGTGTCTCAGTGTCTCCAGAGGCAGAAGAGAGGAGCAGATTCCACAGTCCCTGACTAAGCGCCCTCTCCGTTCCTTTTGGTGGCTGCTTGCACTGCCGTGCCTTTTCCATTGCATGTCAGGAATTAATGTATTGCCAGGACAGCATTTGCATTGCTTCTGTAGTGTAAAAATAGCCCATAAATTAAATGCTGATTTTTAATCACTGCATAGCACTGGGGAAAGCGCTCGCACCGGGGTGCCAGGGTGGCACCCGGCAGCTTCCTCACCAGCGCCAGCCTGTCCCTGCGTGGAGCAACAGCAGCTCCTGGTTTGGCTTGGCAGGCAGCAGATCTGCTGCCCCAGCACCTCAAAGACATCTCAGGTGCTAAAAATACAGCTCAGTGGGAGGTAACACAGGTAGAAGCAGGACAGTATCAGACCTGGGTGGCAGCACCACTAGTCACAGGGGGACAGGGAGATTTTCTTTGCTGTTTGGACCCACCATGGCCATCAGAGGGGAAACCCAATTCCTCCTCACCCCCTCCAGTCTGCCTGTGGTTCCCGCAGCACAACACGCATTTAATAGATTGTATTCCTGATTTATAACCTCTTTGGTGAGGGGCACCAAACGGAAATGTTTATTGGGTTTGTTTCTATAGTAACCGTGGTTGCCCAAAAGCTTGAACACTGGAGGAAGAGGAAAAAAGGAAAACTGCATTTCTAACCAGAACACCTCAGCAGGGTGAGGACTGGATACGAATGGGTGGAGGTGGGACCTGAGCTCCTAGTGGCTCCCACATGGGTTATGAAAATGAGTCTTGTTAGGAAAATTGGGACAAGACCTGTCCTACAGGAGCACTGCGTTATGGAGCCAAGGCACGGATGTTACTGCTGGGTGACTCACCAAAGCCAGAAGCATTTCACGGAATTTGCTATAAAATACTATGAAATAACAGGACTTGATGTGCCTGCAGCAATGCCAGGACTGAGGTGCCCTTGCACCGTTCAAACAGTGCCAGGAGCTGGGTGCTGGAGGAGGAGGCACCCATCGTGGGTCCTCCCCAGCCAGCCACACCATGCTGCTTGCCGGGCTGGCACGCATCCCTGCTGCTGCCAGCGCCATCCCCTTGGCAGAGATGGAAATGCCACCTGTAACGGGGACAGAAACTGCAACAGTGCAGCTATCAGGCACCCATACCCATGGCTGAGCTGGTTTTGCTGTAAATTAATGCTTTTCTCAGGTTTAGATTCTGATGCAATTTGCATGTTATGGACAGAATATTAATTAGCAAAACTGCTTCCATGCCAGCTGGGCAGTGGCTGAGCCAGGCTGTAGGCTGTGCTGGCCTCCCCTTCGCCTATCCAGAAAATGTTGCCACTGGGTGCTCCTGGAGCCACCAGCACCCAAAGCATCATCACTCAGCACAAGCTGGAGTTGAATTCCAGCCTTAAATGACTGAGTTTTGTTGCTGAAGAAGCTAAATCAAAGACCAGGGAGCAGCCCGGTGTTGTGGTGGGAGCCAGCTGCAATTAAACCTTTGCAGCAGTGGGCTCCCCACCGTGGAGCACTGGCAAAATACCTTCTAATTGCTGGGCTTGCAGGGGCAGGTGCCATCATGAGATGCATTTCAACTCTCAGTGGAGGCACTGACACGCATTGCAGGCATCTAATGGCACTTGTATTAATGACGTAGCCCTTCATGCATGTAATACATTTGCTATTATCACCATTGCCCGAATACTAATAACCCCTGGGACCAGGTGACGGGTGAACCGTGGGCTCAAGATTCAATGGTGAATTTAAGCAGCAGAAGGAGGAAGAAGTGGGAGAAGTCACCCGTGTGGGGCCCTGCTCCTCACTCCAATGTAGGAGAGGGGGAATTTGTGGGGATGTTTCATGGGGGTGGTGGGGGACACTGCCTCGCTGACCTCTCTGTGTGTCCTTCCAGACAAGCGCCGTGCTGTGTGCGGGTGGCTGTGTCCTGCTGGCCCTCAGCTCGCTGCTGGCCATCGTCGCCGTCCTGCTGCCCAGCGGAGCGTGCGAGAGGCGAGTGTGCACCCTGGCTGGCTACATGCAGACAGCAGCAGGCAAGTGACGGGGACTTGGCTCTTTGGGGTGGAAGGACAGGGAGGGTTTCCCTGGGGTACTGCCCAGCCACCCATGTCTGTGCAGCCCACAGCATCCTGGCTCCCAGCAGCAAGAGGCACTTGCAAACCCTAACCAATGCTGGGACAAAAGAGCACAGACCTTCACTTTAGCAACTGCCTTCTGTATTAGTGCTTATAAAATGGGCCACCTTTGAGGTTAAGCCTCTGGAGGCATTTTCTTCCATACGCTTTATAACCGGGACTGGGTGTCACCTCCCCTAGCCCACGTTTCCTGATGGCCTCTCCAGGCAGCCCGCCTGATGCCCTATTAGATTTTATTTCTGTTGCATTCTTTTTATTTGTCTGCCTTGGAGAAGCACTAGCGTGAAGGGGAAGGGCTGGCCCTGTACCGTGCTCCCTGCAGGGCACAAAACCCACCCCAGCCCTACCCACCCTGCAGGGAGCTGCATCTCAGGTTCTGAAGCGCTGTGCTGAGCAGCCCCAATGCTGCACCAGCCATGAGCTGCAGCAGGGATTTAAAGCACCCCCTCGTGTCTGTGCCCGAGAATAAACTTCTTTCCTTGGAGAAATCCTCGGGGCCAGCCAGGCTTTGTTATCAGCCTGCCAGCATTCAAGCAGCTTTTGGGGGAAATCCTGTTAGGCGCTTTCCTCGCTGCGACTCATCCGACGGGAGCCGATTTGGGGACAGATGGAGGGGCCTGGCCTGACAGCAACGGCTGCTGGAGCACAGCCACACCACGGGCAGGCAGAGCCAGCTGCTCATGCCCCTGTCCCATTGCTGGCGATCAACACGTCCCTTGAAGGCTACAGTTTGGAGGTTCCCATCACCTCCCTGTGTGGCCAGGGTGGGTCCTTTGGGTACAGGACTGAGAGGTCTCAGCCCCAACCAGGGCACGGTGTGCGTCACCTGGAACCTGGGCTCAGGGGGTCTCCATTTGGGAACAAAGTGGGATGGAAAGGGGTCACCCTGCATCACCTTTGCCCATGGGGGTGCCACATCTGGCTCTGCAATGAGAGGTACAAGCGAGTGTAAATTGAGGGATGAGGAAGCATCCCTGGAAAGGAAACCGACTGTGTTAGATAAATACAAATGAGGCACTCTGAGGGGGCTCGGTAATATTGAACAGGCTGTAAATAAACTGTAGGCTTTAAGCATTATTGACAAATGAAAATTTACTGGGTACATTTGAGCAAGCTAATGGGCTGCTTTAAACCCTGGTGGTGCCTTGCTAAGCATTTTGTATTGCGCTTTTTAATTTTGGTTCACTGTAGATTAATTCCTATTCAGAGCAAGGCAGCCCTGAGTCAACAGAATTAAGTGGTTTAATGTATTTGGATTCAGAAATGCTGCCCCCCTCTCTCCCTTGTAATTCCTCTCCCTGTTCCCACCCTCTCCAGGAGGAAGCTCTTCATTAGGGATCAGCTGCAGCCCAGCCAGCAGCTGGGTGACAGCAAGAGAAGCTCCTCCTCAAAATTACATTATCTCGGGGAGACAAAGCAGGTTTGGGGAAGGACAGATGAATTTATATGGAAGAGAAGGAAAGCAGAGCAAGCCCAGGAGTTTTGGGAGAGAGCTTGCTGGTGGGGTCAGCTCTGTCCCTGTTGCAGTGCCAGCTCTGATGGGGTAGAGCCCTGTCAGACTACCACGAGATGCCAGCAGAGCAGTAGGATGGAGGACAGGGTCATGTTTCTCCCAACCCCAGGTTCCCCTACAGCACAGCAGGTCCCACAGGTGTCATCCCTCTGTCTGCCCTGACTTCTTCCCCCAAAATCAGAACTTTGCTATTTTCCCATGCTACAAAAACAATTCAGGGAATTTGGCAGAGTACCACAGGCAGGAGCTCTATATTATCAAACACTGAGCCAGGCCGTCAGCTTTCCCAGTAAAGGGCCAGGTGCACTCAGCCAGGAGCATGAAATCTGCCATAAAGTACATGAGGAGCAGCAGCACGGGCAGATCCAGGAACAGCCCCTGCACCGTATCAGACCAGCGCCCTGAGCCACACTCACATAAACCCAGGTGCAGAGACCAAACCAAATGAGGCTCAATCCTGGGAGCAGCCCACAGCAAGTGGCAGAGGGGCTTAGGCTGTGTCTTTAATATTTTCTGCTATTTTTAGAGAACCAAGTCATGCCTTTTCCAGCCCCAGATGGAAGGAAGACAGAAAATTCATGCAGATAGAGCAGAGCACTAATTGCAGACACAGACATGCCATCAGGGTTCAGAGCTGGGCTAATTGCCACCATACGTTGAACACATGATTCCCGATGCCTGGCATCCACTCCATAGAAAAAAAAAAAAAAAACAACACACAACATATCCGCACAAATGACAAGAGGATGATCCCTAATGAGAGTAAACAAACAGCAGAGAAATAGGGGGATGAATATTTGTTCAGCTCTCACACCCTACAAGAAAGGCAAAGCTGCCTCTCAGAGATTAGAGATGTGGCTCACCCCCCAAGCATGGTGCCATCCCTCTAAAATTACCTTTCTGCTGTAGTGCCTCCTCAGCAGCCCACATCACAGCACCCCCAAAAAGGAAAGAGCAGCCTGACTGGCCCCATTTATATATGGGGCAGCAGGGCCCAGCTGCAGCTTGTTGCTGCAGGTGGAGAGGGACAGGGCATGCAAATGTTGCACAGCTGAAATCCTGCTATGGTCCTTTTTCAGAAAAAGCCTCCTTGCTAGTATTTGTAAATTGGGAGTTTATTCCGGGGGGGAATGTCTCCTAAGGGAAGGGCCAGGGATGTTCTCCAGGCTGGCTGTGGCTGCACAATCTCTCCAGTGGCTTCCAGGTGCTGTGCCAGGGGGCTCACAGCTGGACATTTCAGATTACCTTTGCAAAGCTCTCAGACAGGTTTTCATGTGACTGCCAGTGGCAAAGCTGCTGGAAGGAGCGTGGGGTGATCGCAGTGTCTCAGGTGCCAGCTTCACCCATGGTACCCATCGGTGATGCCCCAGGGAGCCCCTGAGCCCCACTCGGAGCCATCACAGCCCACACAGTCCCCAGCTACATTGCCACATTGGGGGAGAAGATTAGAGCCGTACGCCGCTGCAGATTGGCAGTGTTTTTCCATTTCTATCCCCACCATAAGCAGGTTTTGCTCTGCTGAACGCAGCCCCTTGGTGGTACTGAAACCTGAGGTCCTTGAGCTGCAGAGTGGTGCAAACCATGGGGTGGTGTCCCTACAGCACTGCTAGGGGAAAATCCCCCAGGGAACTTGCTCCCGCGGATGATGTTCATCTGCCAGTGGAAACAGGGACAGCAACCAAGGCTGGGTAAACCCCATCAAACAGCAAATCTGGGCAGCTTTCTGCTCTGGGGGCTTGGGAGAATAAGGGAAGGATTACAGGTCTGTTGCTGGATTAAGCTGCTGGCAGATGTGCTCTGGCACCAAAGCAGATTGCATCTGCTGCTTAGGAAAAGCAACAGGTCTTCAAAGGTGGGCTGCAGGGACCAGCAGCCTCTACCCAGAGCTCCTTCTGCTACCCTAGAAGCCTTGATAAAAGCCAGGACTGTTGCTTTTTGGAAGCTTTCCATAATACACTTTTCAGGCAAAGGGCTCCTGATCCATCGGCAGTTGGTAACTGGCTGCCCCCCCAGCTGCCCCGCAGCCTCTCCCAGGCGTGTGGCAGGAGGAGGCTGCAGAGCTTTGCGCCTATGCGAGGGCACAGGCATGGTCAAGCACGAGGCAAGCCTCTGGGGAGAGTTTTGCTTTCACCCCACACTGCTCTCTGTCTAATCCTACCACCATCAACTAACTGCTCAAAAGAGCCAAGTGCTGAGGGCAAATGATCCTGACCTACCCGTGCCTTTCTAAGGTTCTTTTAGTTTCAGAGAGCCATTTCCCAGCATCGCTATGACAGAATCAGAACAGTCCTAAGACTCCAGTAAGACAGGCAAAAGCCCCCGGTTATGCAATTCCCTTACTTAACCTCATTTTAATCCTAAGTTTCATGGTAGTCCTGAGAGCTTCCTCCTACAAAATTTGATTGCATTTCGCAGCTGAAGTCCCTCTTGCTGGCACAAGTAACACAGTGGCATTAGAGACGTAGCCACAGCTTGCTTTTGATTAGTCAAGGAGCAAAGCAAAATGCAGGAGACCTTGTGCTTTTGGAAGTACCCTCTGATTACTTAAGACACTGATCATCAGGTAAGAACACAGAGAGAGGAAGAATCATGAATTTTCCGATCAGAGTGAATCTTTTAAATGCATTGCCTCCCAAGGGCTGAAAAGCCACCAGGACCAAACAGGCTGCCCAGGCGTGCTGCGGGATGGGCAGATTTGCCCCAGCATCAGGGTACAGGCGTGTGCCAGGAGGCAGCACGGAGATGGCAGGTCCCTGGCCAGGAGGCTGGCCTGGCGGCGGTGTCACAGAGTTATTTAGGAAGGCAGCGTGAGCTTGCTGCCCCCATCACGCAGCCTGGCCCTCCCCATGTCTCAGCCCACCTTTGGGATCGATGGTGCCCTGTTTTTCGTTGTGCAGGCTCTGAATGGCAAACAGCACTGTCCTCCACGTCCGTATTGATTTCTCGGACTAGTATTGATCAGCCTGGTGACATATAGGTAATGTGTAATTAGTAAGTTAGATAAAAATAGTACCAAGAGAGTGTATGGCCAAGCTGCCAGGGTACTTCAACCTTCCTAGCATCTCCAGGGTGGCAGCAAATAGAGGGGTCATGGCTGCCTGCTAATTGCTGACCTGCTCTTAAAAACACTGTGAAGGTCCCCCCTTCCCTGCTGCCATCACTGCCACCCAAGGTGGTTTTGGAGCACTGCCTGATGGTGTCTGTGATGGAGGGGATGTGCCCACCAGTCCCAGAGTGCAAGCAGTGTCCCCTGCATGTGTCCCTGGCATGGCCCCTGCAGCGCCTCTTTGAGGAGACAAATGGAGCAAACAGCTGTCCAAGGCAGTGGACAGGTTGGATCTGGGCAACCAAAGCTGTGTCCAATGTTAAAATGCTCAGGGCTAAAAATGTCCAAAAAGAGAAAGGTCCAAGACCATACAGCCTTTCACATCCTCCTTCCATGCAGCCCAAGCCAGAGCCAATGCGGATAGTTTCCTGATCATTTTATTTTATTTTTTGGCAGCAGTGGCAGAGGGGAGCAGCACCCTGCTATCCAGACATTGATTTGATTTAAAGTCACCCAGTGTCTTTATCAGACCTCTATCCCTGACATAAAAATAGCATCTTGGCTTTTATCACAGAGCCCCAGCAGCCCCTCTCCTTGCAGCAGTAGTGTCTTGTCAAGACCTAATGAGATGACCTGGCTGGCTGGCTGGGTCTGACCACCAGGGCACCATTTAAAAACTGGTGTCATAAAGCCATTTCCAGCCATCCACAAAGGGTTCCCCAGAACTGCAAGGCTTGGCTAAGCAAGAGGAGAAGCACCAAAAATAAAGCAAAGTCCAGCCTTGTTGCAAAGTGCTTAGGCATGCAAGTAAAAAGCAGCAGCTTCACACGTGAACCCAGCTCCTGCGTTCCAAGGGCACCTGTTCTGCTTTTCCCTTGTCTTTCGCTGGAAGGAGCAGTGCTCCCATCACAGCTGGAAGTAATTGCACGGTCCTTGTCACAGCACAGGTCCCCATTGCCAGCTTTACTCTCTCCCTTTCACATTTCACATTTTGTCCTTGCGATAGTGACAGTAACCAACAACATCAAAAGCTCCGGTTCCTTCCCCATGCAAGGCTTTTTCTCCCTGCTTGCTTTAATTACATTAGCAACGTCAAAAAACTGCCTGTGGCACATTATTATTCAGCCAGTGAACTCTCACTAATTCCTGACACAACCAATAAATATCTGTGGGCAGGCACCCATGCCACCGCACTGAGCACTGCCACCGGGGCGCTGGAGAGGAACCTCTGTGGCAGCGCAGCCTGCGCTTTGCTCCGCTCCAGTGCTGGCATTGCTCACGCCTGACTTACACCTGCTCATGTTTTGCTGATGCAGCCCTCTGCTTCGCTGCATTTTTTTGCCAAGTTGCTCCAGAATTCAGCTCAGTAAAAGCAGGCTATAAAGCCCATGAACTTGCCTTGTTTGCCCAGGGTGAGGTCCCACATCTGTGCTGCTATCTCACTCACGTCCCCACCTTCCTGGGCCAGAGGCTGGCACGTCCTGCGGCAGGGATAACACTGAGCCCTCCAGGGGTACTGGGCACCAGCACCAAGGTCCAGATGATGATGTTCCACCAAACTCCGCATTTTTAAGAATGCAATGAACTTCCTTGTTAAAACCAACAGTTTATTTTTATTTTTTTTAACTGGCTAACTTCCAGCTGGTGCCACCCAGGAAGATGTTGTGGGACAGCAAAATGATCTTACCAGGTCCTTAGACCGATGAGCAATGGAAGTGGGACCACAAACATTGACTTATGTTCAGTCTTTTGCTGGAGAACATTTTTACTTGTGCTGCAAGAGAAATTCCTCCATGCTCACTTTGGTGTACACATTTGAGTGGCAGATAGTGTCGGTTTTAGAGCCGTTCTGTGATTTTGCTTTCAAAACCTAAAATCTTCAGCACAGAGCCAGGCCATTAAACTTAGCAGTAAAAGGGAGAGTGTCTGGCAGCTTTCCTAATGGCCGGGCTCCTGGCCACAGGTTAAGTGTGGGCTCGCCTTCCCCCCCCAAGGTTTAAACTCATTTCACACGAGGTGCAGAGCTGCTGAAGGAGAAGGGGCCAGATCCTGGCTGTGCTATAGAGCAGCTGAGCCCTACTCCAGCCTCGGTGAGGTAAGCTAGGGACTCACTTCTATCCGACATTTCGACAGTTTCTTTCCTCTGCTTAGATCTCAAACTCTGGTTTGGTTTTCTCCACAAACAGTTTTGCCATTTGGCACCAAGATGCTCACATGGTGCCTTCAGGCTGGGGACACAGCAGTAGCAGCATGCCTGGGCTAGCGCTGGGAGCAGCATATTTCTCAGTAGCCTCATTTAGAGAATAAACCAGCCATATCCTTTCATTGGTTTCTTGGAGAGGGGCAATACATTTCCAGTGGCATCAGTGACAGAAGCAATATCCTTTCATTGCTATCATTGGAAAAGAGCAGTTTTATACTGTAAGAAAGAGCAAGTTCACTTGTATGAGACATATTTTCTATTCCCTTAAACCTGGGGAAATCCTAGGGTTATTAATACGTGGTAGAATTGCTTCTCTTTCAGCAGTTCTCCTAGGGATTTGAGTTTAGACTAGTTATTGCACATGAATGCAGTAACAGTACATAAAGTGTATGTTTTGTAAATAATAACAGTGCTTTGTAATAAATGGGAACAACAAATAATCAGCTCCCCTGGGCTTCCCAAGCTGCTTCCCCTGAGGAAATACAAGCCAACCCCAAGGAGCCCAGCACTGTGCATTATTTCAGATAGGAAAATTCATGCTCATTTTCCAAGGGAGTTTGCTTCCCCTTGTCTGTGCCTCTCCATGCAGACATTAGCTCTCAGAATTCTGATATTTTCAAGGTACCAGTGATGCTCAGGGAGCTCTCCAAGCCACACCTTCCCAAGCAGACTCATCACACAAGTTTCTGAGAAGAGATGGCTTTGATTGTGGTTTACATTTCGTGGACATTAGCTGTGCTTGTTGTCTGTTCCTGGAAGGGTCCTTCTTCCTCTGCAAGTGGAAGGTTGCTCATAGCACAACTGGGATGTGATAAACCAGATCCTGCAAAGCTTTGGAGCATCTATGATCTAACAGCTGTCGCTACTGGCTGCCCAGTGTTGGGAAGGAGCACGTCTCCTTATCTCTCTGCTATGCAATTAGGTGTTTTGGCTGATGTTTCTTTTCATAAAGGGTTTGATTTTTCCCTTTTTTCCTCTGTCTTGGCTCACATTTGTATCTGTTGTTGCTGGGAAGATGGACGCTGACCCTTGCAAACCACCTCAAGGCCACCTGAATATCCTCCCTCGCTGTGTGAGTGGAGCTCCTAGCTGAATTTCATGCATCCTGAAGCAATTGTGTAGAAGTCACATCATCATTATTGACTCATCCATCTCGACTGAATGTATAGTGTAAAATAGAGGAAAAAAAAAAGTCCCCATTCTCTCTGATGATAATAGGGAGCTGGGGACTGTCATGGGCAGTTTACAGTTTGGTTTGCTCAGTAGAAGGATGCTTGCACTTTAGGGAGCCATCATCAACCTAAACATCCAGCCCTCCCTTTCTGTCAATGTTAGAAGTTTTGGGCCTTTTAGTATGATGTGCTAAACTGGTAGTAGCAGCACGGAAGACAGTCTCGAGCCTGGGTGTCAGACATAAATGTCTGGTGAGATCCTGGCTGTAATTTAACAGTCATCTGAACGTGGGGACAGGGAGCTGTCAGTGCAGAGAGGAGCAGCATATAGCTACGAGAGCAGCATGTCCGCTCATTTACCAGCAGCAGCGTGCTGCCCCAAAACATGAAAGCTGATATCAGATTAGGTTGAAGCCCCCAAATGCCTTGAAATCTCTTTTCTTAGATTAGATGAAGCTCACACTATCTGTAGATCTGCCTGGGAAGTCATTACTAGACCTTGCACTCTTGGAGCACAGCAGAGAAGTGTTGGCTGGATTTGGTGAGCAAGGTGATAAATCTGGGCTGCAGCTGCTCACTGTCCTTTGTGTTGCAAATTGCTGAGGCGGTTAGAATTGGCTTTGTTAATACATCAGCCAGTCCTGCTTTAAGAGAAGGCAAATACAGAGATGGGATTTCCCTGAGAAAGGTGCCGGGAAGGTCTGACAAACTGTGCCTTTCTGGTAGCTACAGCCCTGTCTGACCTGAAGCACAGCCCAGCTGTGTGGCTCAGACCCTTTGGTGGGACACAAGGTGCTTCAGTCCTGCTTCGCTTGCTCTGGATGAGTGCTTGGCTTCAGCATCCTGAGTAAGTGCTCTATGATCTGGGTGAGCTGGGAGGCCAGCCCTGAGAGCGGATGCGTGAGCGGTGGCTATGTGCCAGTTGCAGCTTCCTTTTTGCACCGTCTGATAATGCAGTTTGGTCTGGCAGAGGTCTTCATCCGTGTGTGGGCACGTAGCACAGCTCCCAAGTGAGTGCTGTTCAGAAATGTTTTGCTCTGCTTTCCAATCTGAGTCTATGCTGAGTTGTATTTCCTTACTGGTAAGGAACAGATCTGCTAGGAGGAGAAATTTACCCTGCAAGGAGTGTAAACACAGATGGAAACATGGTGAAGCCCTTTTCAAAGTCAAGGGAATAAATCTGCTTAAAATACTGAACATCTGGGGCAGTGAAAGAGCAGGTGGAGAACTGACCCAAGAAAGGATGCCAGTGCTAAAGGAAGGTTATCTGTGGAGAGGGCACAAACTGTAGGATGGTGGAAGTGTCTGTAATAGGGAAATTACCACAAAGAGCAGCAGAAAGCTCTAGCGAGGTTACTGCTTTTGATCTTTTAAAGACTCCTTGATTTTTTTCTGAGGCCTGCATCCCAGGCACTTTAGATAGAGCAAGTTGGCAGGCTTTTCCACTGAACTAATCTCATCTGACCTTTCTATGGCAGCACACAAGGGATGCAACCCTGCATTTCCTCCAGATGCCGGGATAAGCAGGATTTTGCTCCTAGTTAGGCAGCAATCACGGTGCTGCAGAAGCCACCCTGTGCATTGCTCTGGAAGGGCAGGGCTGGCATGTTTATGCCACTGAGGATCAGCCTCATGCTGACGGTTTGGCCTTGTTCTGTCTTTGATTTTCACCTGCCACTCTGAAAGTTCTAACTGGAGAGCCAGGCTCTGAGTAGCCATCAGGGAGGGGAGGACTGACCACGCTGGTCAGCTCTTCTGGTCCCAGCCAGAGCATTTGCTATGCTCTGCAACAAGAGTACTCTTGAGCAGGGGTTTGGGAACCACAGTTGGCCCAGGGGCTGCACAGGAGACACTAGCAGGAACTGGCCCTTATTGGTAGCTGAGAAAATGTTAAATTGTGTTCTTTTCCCAGCCATGACCTTGGCAGAGACACGGCCCTGGCTGCTGAAGCCCATAAAATGAACAGCCCCTGTTGCCTCCTGATAGGGGTATAAAAATATAATTACTTGAAGAGTGACTTACGATTCAGTGAAACAAGGACCTTCTCCTTTTTGATTGAATTACGCAGCGGTATTCCTAGAAGACTGGAAGCAGATGGCAAGCACTGGCCAGGCATTTAACAGTCTGAGTTACTGCTGTGTAGAGGGGATGGAGCCGAGCATGGCTGCAATGTGCTGCTCCTACATTACCACTTTCTTTGGGCCACCATCATGGTGCATTCCCTAGAGGAAATCCTTCCGAGAGGCTGGAGGATGGGTCGGGACATGTTTGCAGCAGTAGATGGAGATGTGCAGTGTGTCCAGTAGCAAAATACTACGCAGCAGTGACATACAGCTCAAGTAGCAACAAAGAGAGGCAAAATTTATCTTTCTGTAAACCCAAGCTGAGTGCTGCTGTGGTTCCAGGTAGGCATATCTTGAATGTGTCAATAAAATCAATCCAGCTATTAGCAGCTTGTTGTGTTATCAGCTGTGGACGAGTCTGGTGTGTGTTAGGCAGCTGTGCAGCCTGCATTTTACGAGGCGACCTGCTCATACCACTGCTGGGGTTGCAGCGATTATCACATCCTCTCACAGCTGGGGCATACTACAGCTTTTATGAGCTCCCCTAAATCAAAGGCCCTGTCTTTTTACAGACAAATTAACAATTCTTTTTTTTTAAGGCTTAACAGCCAGCAGACTACTAGGTGAGATGCAAATCTTGTTGTTGAGTTGCGCCTACCACATTGTCTTTTTGATTATTTTTATTGAAGAAGCAAATGTTCTTTTGGAGCTCTGAAGCCCTTACGAGGGAGACTCATTTTCTGCTGCTGTGATCTCTTTGTTGCAGGTGGGTGATGTATGAAAAGGAATTGCAAATAGCTGTTTACAGCAAGCAAAGTCACGGAACAGCCCACTTTAATTTCTGCTATCTGTCGGAAACCGTTGTTGGTGATGGTCAAAATTAATTAAGCAGGAAGGAAGAGAGCTGGGAGGCACTGTGCATCCAGTTCTGACATTGAAATATTAATGGTGAGCTAATCAAGAAAGAGTATCTATGAATAGCTAATCAGCTTACAGTTTGCATTTTTAGTGATGCGGTGAACTTCTGGGCAACAGCCCTTTGCAGGAGAGTCAGTGCGGAGGCGGGCTGCCTGCTGCCTGATCGCTCAATTTGGAAATAAACAAAGAGCTCGTGCCTGTGTTGGGGCTGAGGCATGTTTGCCTTTTGCAACTCGCAGCGCTGCTGCTGCTGGATGCTGCCAATTGGCAGTGGTCTGCATCCCTCCCACTGTCGCCTGTGGCAGCCAGGTCAGAGGGTCCAGCCAGAGCATCCCTGGTGCTGCGTTCCTTCCTCCCAAATGCCAGAGGGTTCAGCTCCTCCAGGACAGAGCTGCAGCATCTGTCCACCAACAGGTCCTGTGTAAATGCTCAAAACATGCCTTGAATGTAGGAGCTTGTCCTCTCGTTCCGTGCCCAGCGCCGAGTACCCCATAGGAGGTAGCAGCCGGTGTTCCCGTGTCTCCTGCCGACGTGTGACTGGCATTTCCAAGGCGAGTTTCCAGGGCTTTTTGGGGGATACAGAAGGTGATGACTGTGAGGAAAATTATGAGGAAATGATCCCATGACAAAGCTGGGCTGATTCCAATCAAAGTCACAAAAGTAAATGTCACCTTTGGGTGCCAGAAGGAGTCAAGCAGCATTTCTCCCTTTGACGTCAGCATAATGAGGGCTGTGGCTTTAGAGATTTGTATTGCTGTGTTTCTGCAAACAGTTTCCTCCTCTAACCTCTCGGAAATTGGATTTTGTGGGGCTGAGCAGTTTGTGTGCAGAAGATAGCAGTGGGACTGATAAGCAGAAACCTGTTTACACACTCATAGCTAATGCTGCAATTGGGCAGGGAACTGCCTGGATTTCTTTTTTTTTTATACTCAATCAAATATAATCCTTGTGGCTGAACGTCTCATCGCTGCTTAACGGAGAGAAATATGAACAGGGCAGTTTTAATGGATAACAAATATGGAATTGGCTTCACATGAAGCAAAAGGACAATGGCAATAACTAAAAGTTAAATGATAATAAGGGAGAATCAAGTGGTGATTGGTAAGGAATAACTTATCTATGTTCTCCCATGCGGGGCCATATTTCACATATTGCCAAGTTAGCAGGAATGACCCAAAATGCAGAAACAAGAGAGTCCAGACACATCACTCTCACAGCAGAGGGGACATTCTGGGACAGGAAAACGGAAAGCTGATGGCATCAGTTAAGAACAGCATGAAGGTCCCGGGGATGTCCAGGGGCACAGTGGAGCCCAGTGGTTGTATCTGGCTCCCGTGTCCCATGGGAGGTGAGGAACCCCCTTGCTGCAGGCAGGCAGGCGCCACAATGCCCAGCCACAGCTCCTGGGGGCTGGCAGTGGAGTGAGCAGCAGGGTTTTCTCCAGGAGGAGCACTCTGACACATGCTTCTCTGTTGCTCCAGTGTAACCCAAATCTGTCAGCCTTTAGCGCTTGCTGTGAAGGTCATCTGCGAGCAAGACTAATTATTTCAAGCAAAGCAGCAGGTTAATGCTACTAACCTGCTCCCAGGAACCAAGCTCTGCCATGTGCCTTGACTGTGTAGCTGCACACAAGCTAAAGGGAATTACAGATGCATGAAGGTGTACATAAGCCCACAGATCTAAACAGATCCTACTGGTATGTACCTTAAGCACAGAGGGAAACACATTTTTCATAGCTGATTCATTCAGTTGTCATGAAAATGCTGTTTCCAACTGAAAAGTAGTAGTATCTTTTATTTCTGCTGTTTAATTTTCTTTAATCTGCTCTTGACATTTATTGAAAGGAGTGTTTTGCGCACATCAAAGCCAAAGATTTCAAAACACCACAAGAAAAAAATAATAAGGTCAGCTCAAGGGAGGATACGCTAGCAAACATGAGATGAAAGGCTCTGGTTTTCTACAAGGAGGGTCTGTGCAAAACAAGAGGTCATGCTGATCCGTGGTCTGAAGGTGCTTTGCTGGCACCTCTGACACTAGCTGCAAGTGCTGGGTTTTGTATGTTGTGACACTCAGTAACATAAGCAAGGCCATCCTTACTAGGAACAGATTTAAAAGTAAAGGATGCCCTGATAACTTCACTCTTCGGTAGCCTCTTCACACAGGCAGAGTTTCCCGTGGCTCTGCCCGGCATTGTCCCAACTTGCTTTGCCCAGAGGCAGAGCCGCTGGCCCCAGCAGCAACGCAAAGCTCCCAGGGCTGCGGGTGAAGCTGAGCCATCCGTTGCATGCACTCTCCATAAGCGAGTGTCACAAGATTAAATGAGCCAAAGCACTTGACAAGCTGAACAAGCTGCTGAAAACAAACCCAGTGGTGGGGCTGACCCTGCAGGACACCTCCCGATGTATTGAATGGTCCTGAATGCTAAAACTGAAGGAAGAGCGTAAAAGAAACCCAGAAAACTTCTGGGTTTGTTTCATTTTACAGAAGCAGAGGTAACGAGATGACACAGGTTAATGTATAGCTCAGTTGTATGCTCATTGCAAAGCACACATTTCCATCCACAAGTCATTAGTAAATCACTTTCCCACCACTTCTCTTGGCATGTAAAAGAAATTTCTCTCTCCCTGACATTTAAAAAAAATCCTAATAAGTTATACACTCCATGACTTTATTGCATTTTTAATATTTAAAAGAAGGCTAGAATCTATAACCTCAACCTTTAACAAATGTACAGTAATGTGATAACAAATTTGCCTCGAACAGCTGCTATCTTGGTACCAACTGGCATGAAGGAGGGAAGTAATTGGCTTGTTTTCAGATAATTACCATAATTGTAGTGACACCATTTGGATCACATCTAACTGTGTTCCTGCTGCAAGTTGGATAATTTAATAATTGGCAGAATTTAGACTGACAGTAAAGGTAAAGTCAGCGTATGGTGGGGAAATCGGCACACACATCCCTGCGTTGCTAGTGCAGGCTCTGCTGCTCTTAATATGAATTTTTTATTTTTTTATTTTTAGATCTTTCTGCTTTTCTTAAAACCTGTGACCAGCTCATGCCTTTGTTCTTTTTCTGATGCTTGACCCGATACGACCACATTTTACACCTTTTGATTTGAGATAAATCACTTGGGTTCAGTCCTACCCAAATTATTATTTTCTCCATGCACTGAGTATTTTTAGCTGTCCTAGTTCTGCTGGGGGCCTGTCAGAGCTCTGCTCTGAAAGTGGATTAAACTGTAGTCACGTGCTTACAGGCAGCAGCCAAATGCTTTTCCTGGAGGTTGAACCCAGAACCTCGGGAGCAGGGCTTATTTCCCTGGCCCAGGCAGCGGCTGTGGTGGGCAGCAGAGCGTGCCGGGCTCAGCACGACGCACTGGAGGGAACTTTTTCCCTTTGTGCCTTCTTGTGCTTGTTGCTTGTGGCCAGTGTGAAAGGGACTTTGCATCTCCTGTGTCTCCAGTCCTGACAGCTGCCCCGTCAGTCCCAGGAGCAGGGGTACTGCAAGGTAAGGCTGAGAGATGGCTGAGGCTATTGGGGAAAAGACAGAAAGGTTTTATCAGAGATCAACTGTGTGCTTTTGCAAGGAAGTTGCAAAATGTAGCAGAGCACTGAGCTGGTGCCCTGCAGGGTGTGTGTGGCTACTGAGAGCTCTCCTGCAGCACCTGCCTTGCTTTGCATATGTCCATGGCCTTGCTCACCACCAATTCCACTTTGCAGAGCAGAGGTTAAGACACCCAATGGCAATACTAATAGTGCCTGGGAGGTGTCTCTGGAGTTTTTCCAGTCCCCAAGCGAGAGATACTCTTTAGGCACATCTGCTTATTTTGCTTCATGCCCCTGCTGCTCTTTGTGGCTATTCTGCTTTCCCCAGTCTGAACCCAGACACGTTTGTCAGGAAACAGAGAGGTCAAGGAGGTTGCACCAGATTTGTAGGGTGAGCAGAATTAATGCTCATTGCTAGGGGCAAAACAGAGTTCACGTCTTTCCACCTGCACCAGCTGCTGGCAGGGCCGTGCTCTGCCACAGCTTGGGCTGAACCAGGACCCCCAACCCATCCCAGCCAGCAGGTGAGGTGCCTGCTGATGCAGGAGCTGTAGGTCTGCGATGCAGCCCGTGCCTGGGGGATGCCCCCAGCTCATCACACACTGGGGAGGACTTTGGCACAGAGCAGGCAAAGCGCTCATCTCTAATAAACCCATCTGCCGAGATAAGGCTGCCAGCTCTGTCCCAGCCTGCGGTGTCTGGGCACACGTGCAACACTCACACAGAGTGAAGGGGAGGGGGGTGACTGAAGCAGCAAATCCCTTCTCTGTTTCCCTGGCTCAGGGAGGTGGTCTCTGGTGTGGTTGTTGGAAGGAGCAAGAGTGTGTGTTGGACCGGGTTTGTGATGTGAGGGATACGTGCCTGGGAGTGGCTGGCTGATCCCACACATCCCATCTCCCTACCCCTCGCACAGAAACTGCAGGGTAACCATTTCCTCGCTGCATTCCCTCCCCCTCTGTGATTTATTGCTGCCAGGAGGCTGTGCATGTGGAGGTGGCATAAATCTCACCTAAAAGAGAGAGAGAGAAGGAGGAAATTTGCATTCACTCCCTTGCTGGCATATTGAATGCAGCTTTCCAGTTCACTGCTGAACCCCTGAGCGGGTCCTGGGCAGGAGGCCCAGGCACTCCCCTCAGGATTAAACACAGTCAGTGCCGGGGCTCCCTGCCCCACCAGGGAAGGTTCCCACAGCCAGCAAGGAGCAACTACCCCCACTCAGCCCAATTATACCTACATTAATTTCAATCTGTTCATATTTATATTCCACAGCATCACCCTACCTAATTTGGTGATGTTTGCAGGCTTTGAGCATTCGCTGCGCTCCCCTCTACCAACCACTGCAAGCCCTTTTAATAGATCTTTCCTGACTCGTGGCTGCCCATCCTCCCAGTCACTTCCACTGTCTCTCTCCCATCACTCTCCCAGTTCCTCACACCCTTCTCCCTTTGTGTAATGCCTCCAAAGCACACCCTGGGCTGACAGTCAGTGCATTGGTGAGCAGACTACAGGAAATAATTGGGGAGATTATAGACAGACCACGGTCATGCTGCTGCAGTGGGTCTGGATGTCCTGTCATGAGCAACCTGTCTGGACCAAGAGGCTTTCAAATAACAGAACACGAGCAAAGAGGGAACAATGGCAATTATTGTCTCTGGGAGTATGTTTTCACTGGAAGTCCATCAGTGCTTTCACATATCAAGAGTAAACTGGCTACAAAGCAAACCAAGAAATGTAAGAGAGGAAGGAGAAAGAAAGGTAGATACAACACATTAATCAGCAGCAAAAGTTGGAGGGAGTCTGCTCACCTCCACTTCTGCATGGGCTGACAGCTGTAAATAGCATACTGAAGCAATGGAGGAAGTAAAAAATTAATTACAGTTCTGAGACCCAATCCCACTTCCAGCCACAGACAGCATTTATTAAGATCTCACTGAGGCAGGAAAGATTGAACAAGGGACTCAGGGGACTATGAAGGGGAAAAGAATTAATCAGTTTGTCTCAGGAGACTGGAGAAGTCAGATTAAATAAAAACTAGAGTGAAATGAAGGGGGGAAAAGGTAGTTGGAAACCTGGACCTATTTGAAGAAGCTCTGGAGGCAGTCTGGGAGGAGTCCTAGGGGCTCTGTTCCTTCACTATGGAAGCTGGGAAGCTTTGGGGAGAAAGGCTAAAAATATACCTATTCAAGGATTCAAGGCAAAGAAATCACATATTTAGGGCTCTTGCATCTTTCGCTTGTCAGGAGACCACACAAGGCAGCCCCAGCTCTCCTATCTCTCTGATCCTTGCTCCAGTGCATCACTAAGGTGCCTGGCTCCCCCACACCCTAATGCCACTAGGACCTGAGGGCCATTCCCCAACCTGCCTGAAATTCCCTAGAAGTGGGGTTGAGGGGAGAAGGCAGGAAGGGGAGCTGAACCCCGGCAGATGTCCAAACCCCACATATCCCACAACCAATGCTCTAAAAAGAAAATCTTTGTCTGTGCCTGTTGTCAGCTCAGTGTTTTCCATCACAATAACATTCAATTATTTCTCTTCTAAAGTGTACAACATTTTCTTCCCTCTTTTGTGTAGCTGCTTTTCTGCCTGTCCCCCTGGGAAAGGTCACCAGGCTTCCACATTCCTGCTGGGTAATGAGCTGTGACAAATACTGCCGATGGTGACCAGTGCTGAGGTTGGAGTTTTAGTGGGTGTTGAACACCAATGTCACGGGGAGGGGCCTGTCTCTGACCTGCAAATGGGCATCCCATTGCTGAGCTCCTTCCCCTTTGCTCAGCCCAGTGGCAGAAACTTCATGGGAGCCAGATGAGATACTTCAGTATTCTTCCCCCCTTGAAAATCCCAAGCCTGATAGAGAGCCATAAATAAAAACCTCTTGTGTAATCAAGCAGTGAATGAGGGAACACGTTTTTTCCTCCCAAAGTTTTTGTCTACAGGAAAGCATTCCTATTTTTCTGGTATATCCAGCAATACGTTCTGCTGAGAGAGTCTTTATGGAAATGCAAAGTGCATATCCCAGAGGACTATTTCTTCAAACCAAAAGGCATTGATTTAGAAGAGAGGCACCAAAGACTTCCTTGGTTATTGGCTGTTATTTTTAACACCTCCCTGATAAAACTGCTATCTAGAAAGTTTCTGACTTTATCATGTCCATTTCTTTAGCAGAAGGCTGCTTGAAGCATGGCTCTGTGCCTTTTAATATTTTTTAGTAAGTTTCCAAGTTACTGGTTGTAATAAAGCACAAAACTTAGCCTCTTTTCCTTGCAACCTGCTATCTTAACAGCTGCATTGGGTAATACCCTTAGGATATTAGAAAGCTTCACAGCAGGATGTTTTATTTTTGTATTATGCCAAAGAGCAGTCAAAAACAAAAAGGTATATTCTGCTGCTTCTGTAGTGGCATTTCCTAGCAAAACCACTAAATACTGTTTGGTATGTTAGCTGGAGCTTAAAATGTGAGAACGGTGGTGGGGAGGGATGTGCACTGCAAATTTTTATCCTAGACCTTCAAAACCAGGACTACGTATAAAGATACATCTCATCTATCTGCCAATAAAATAAGATGTTTTTTCAGCATTTTTTCAGTGCATTTATTTGTCCAGTCCAGTTTTAAATATATCAGTATACCAAAGGACAAAACATTTTTCACAAGGTGAGGCCAAAATGGAATAAACATCACATTAAAACCCGTACAAAATGTGGGGACACTAGAGACTTGGTCAGGAAAAGTCTAATGAACTTCTGCATTATGATTCTCATTACAAGAATCACTGAAAATAATAAATCATATTGTACCCTTCATATTTTGGGTATTTCAAGCAAGAAAGATAGGGAACAGCAGCTATCAATTAAGAGAACGAGACTGCTTTCTCTGCACAGGCAGGAACAAGTTTAACAAATTGTTTAAGGTCACTAACTCATCTCATGGATGCAAAATAATGAAAGCATCCAAAAGACGTTTTGACAAGATGTGAATCACCATATTATAGCTAATAGTTTTTGAAACCTGGCACTTGAACGTAGCATATGCATCTTAATGCACATAATGCATCTCTGCCATCCCAGCTCCCTGCTGCCCAACAGTGGCACAGCCTAACTGACCCTCCTCAGCCTGACTGGGCGCTAGCACCTGGCAAAGTGGTGTCAGCCTCTTCCCCTCAAGGCAGACTTGACCTCGGTTTTAAGGTGAACGAACCACCAAGCCACAGCTGCAGGCAAGACTTCAAGGGAGGAAAAAAAAAAAAAAAGAAAAAAGAAAAATCTGTTTCCTAACACAGGCATTATTTTTTCCAAACAGGAACCAGAACTGAAATATGAAACCAGAGCAGAAACATGCTTTTCTCCTTCAGAACACTAATGAAAAGGATGCTAGCTTGGGGTTACAGATAGGACATTGTTTATATTTTCTTTACCCCTAGATTGGAGGTAGAACCTGAAAGCCAGAGCTGAAACAGCCTCCCTGAGCCACCTCTGCTTCCTATGGGCTAGAGAGACCCCAGTTTCAAGGACATGGAGCCAATTGCACCCATCTGGCTTTTCTGCAGTTGGTGCTGTCTAGTGATGCTTCCTACATAAACCAAGATGTCCATGGCCATTAGCCAACCGAGTAAAGTCAAAAATCTTCTCTTCACTTTCCAGGCATGTTTTTCACCCATGATGGTGAAAGATCCAATGCATGTCGCTTAATGCCCCTAGAGTTTATCAATGGATCCCAAAATTAGAACAGCATACCCAGGCAGGCTCAGAAGTCTAGCTAGGCTCATTACTTTAATGAAACGCTAATTGCTGCTTCTGCAGTCTAAAAACGTGCCTTTGGTCCACAGCAGCTTCAGTTAGGCACTGCTAATTGCCAAAGCTATCTATCTTGCTGTTGCTCCTAGATACTGGTTCAGGTTAGGTCTACAAACACCAAGAGCAGCAGCCAAACTGCCACAGCCTAGCTGGTGTGAGCTGCATGAGGCTACAGCTCTGCACGGGGCCAACTGAAGGCATCACCCTGCTCTCAGAGCTCCTTGTGCACAGTGTGCTCAGGCTGGAAGCTTGACAGGGGACAGGGGCTGTGTCCCAAGCCAAAGCCACCCACTCGCCAGGACAGGACTAGGGAGGTGACAGATTTCTAGATGAGAGACCCCACTGCAAGTCTTCTTGCAAAAGTTGTTAGGATTTCCCTTTTGAGGAAAAAATGCTGAAAAAAAACACATTGCACTTCCTCATTTCCGTAGGTGTAGGTTTTATTAATCTCTTTAAAGAGCTGTCCTTAAAGAGCCTGAAACAACTTCTGTGTTGTAGTTAGTGCAAAACAAGAAGTAAACAGAAAATTTAGCATTTACTTCTTGAGAAAGAAGCTTCAAACACCTTTTTGGTTGAACCTCATATGTCTGTTTTCATCTATAAAATTCCCACCTGAAAAGGGGCATTACATCAGTTCAACTACCAGAAATTTCTAGTACCTTTCTGAAAAACAAGGCTACTGTTAGGATGAAGCATTTGCTGCTTAGAGCAGCCCCAGCAGCCTGGTGTAATTGCTCCAAAGGGGTTACACTTGGCCAGGCTCCTTGGAAACCACTGCTTTGAGACTGGAGGCAGAAACAGCCCTGCATTGGCAGCTGTGCCACTGCTGCAAAAAACAGCCCCAAAAATTTCACCAAAACACTGGTAGCTCAGAGCTGATACCTGGACAGGAACGACCCGGAAAAGCCACGAGGAAAGAAATTCGTCATGGGCTTGGCTGTGCTGCCTTACTGCTCTCTTCCATGGGGCAGGAGAGGAGCAAAACAAAGAGGGCAATGCTATAGGGTATTGTTCTGGAGAGGACCTTCCAGCACCATGCTTAGGGAGCATGCGGGAAAATAGATTTTTATCTCAGATCCAATTAACAGCTGAGTTACGGGACTTGAGTGAAATAAAGGGCAGTGAGTCTCCAAGTCTCTATTTACATGATTTATTAGAATGTGGCTGTCTGCAGGAACAGGAGGCAGCCGTTATGCTTAATTTATGAGGACACAAGGGGGAAAAGGCTCAGCTACCAAGCTGTTGAGGGGTTCCTACCCCATCAGCACAAAAAACTCTCCTCCTGCAACAAAGGCACGAAACCTTCCTTGCACGACCAGCACTGGCTGCTCACAGGACTAAGCAGCAACATCAGCTGTGGTTTGCCAACCAGGCTTGGCAGACCAGCAGGTGGAGAAGCACCATTCATTTCCTCTGACTAGTTTCAAGGTTTGTGCAGAGGGAAGAGCCAAAGCTTGGAGATCGAAAGGGAATAGATAGCTGAATTCCCAGTCTTTCAGCTGAACTGCCAGCAAGGGGCAATGCACATAGTGGGAGTTTTCACAGCAAGCGTGAAGATGGTGAAACATGAGTCCTCTCATCTCTCTCTCTCTCCCTGAAACTTCTCATTTTAAGCATCTTCCAGGCCAGAAAAGGATATCTGAGCCGACAGCCTTGGAAGAGCTCCACCATTTGATGTTTGTGTTTGTAGAAGAAGCACAGAAGGATTTTCAGTGACAGATGAAATCTGCAGTCCTTCTAACACACCAGTTAAAGTGATTTTGCCTCTTGAAAGCCAAACTATAAGGTTTCTATCAAAGAGATGTTTGATACCAGGAAACTAAGTATTGTGAGAAAAATAAGGCACCCATAGTTTTCTCACATTGCAATCAGTATTCGTATAAAATAGCTGCCTTCCCTGCCTTGCATAGCAATGCACAGCCATCAGACCAGCTGCTGTTCGAATTCTTTTTTTTTAAAGAAGCTGCTGATGTACAATAGTAGGGAAACACAACCACGGATAATGTAACTCTCTACAATTGGCTGTTCTCAAGAACAACATGAAGTTATTTTGCTTTTTTGTTGTTGTTACACTTCAGTGCAATTCTGAATGTCTATTAAGAAGAGAGGCTCTGATGCCCTGTTGTATCACTATTGCAAAATTGGATGCTCCAGAGAGAAGGAGCCTAATTAGGTTTATTATTTACTGCTAAAACAGCCTTGGATTTGGCAAATCCCCTCCCAGCAAGACTGTGTTCAGTTCTAGCATATGTTGTTTAGATCCATAATATGAACTTAAAAGCTAAAAGTACTTTTTTCTAATGGGTAGATGTGAGCCTTCTTCCAAATCTCTACAGGAGGTGGAAGACTCTCCCGGGGGGGGTTGCCTTTTTCTGTTAAGTGTTTCTCTAATGGTTTCAGTGAGAAGCAATACTGACACAGAGCAGAAGGATCCAAAATCAGCCTTACAGTCGCAGTTTAAAGCCTCTGCTCCCAACCACCTTCTCAGTCTTTCTGTACACCTTATTCACCGTCTGATCTCATTAGAAAAGCAGGGGCCTCCCTTGCTTCTTTCCAAAAGCTGAATTAGATAACATTGGTTAATGTTCATAACTACAGGTAATTTATAGAGTAAGAGGCATCCAATAGAAATGAAGAAATTAGGTTGCTACTTTTAGTTTTCTTCTGCCAGTTAGGGAGCCGAGGATGTTGACAGGCTGCTTGTAAAGTGAACTTCAAATGAGACCAAGTTTAACCAAGTCATTTGTGCACCTTGCTTCCTAAAATGCAGCCATACAAGCATCTCCAAGCTTTGGTGTTCCTGAGTGACCATTAATGCAGCTCAGAGGCACGCAAAACACAACACAACAAGAAAACTGAGCCGTATGGGGAGTTCTAGGCAATTGCTCTTGCTGCCAAAGATGTGATTTCTCATGTCCCAATTTAGCGAGCACAAGAGAAATGGCAGAAAGCGTGGCTTTAAATGAAAGGCAAGAAAAACGTTACATAAATGCATCAGTAGCTAAGTCTTTGCCACAGAAAGCTGCTGCAATATTTTTCTAACAATATTTCATCCAGTTCCTAGGTCTAAGACAATAAACGCTACTGTTCATAATAAGCGTGCTCATTTTAATAAAGGATCTGCTTCTCATGGAGCTTTGCTATAAACCCCACTTACAATTCCACTATGCTGAAGTAGCACACGCTCATTTTTTTGCTTTTAAGAAGATGGCAGCACACAGTGCTAACCCCCAAAAAGAGCAGAGATTGGCACGGTTGCCTCTTTAGGAATGGTAATGCTGCAGTTTCACTAGAAATCAGAAGAGAGAATTAAGCCTCTCAGGAGCACAGGGCTGTACTCGGAATTAAACCCAGGTCTCCTGAGCCACAGACAATGCTATGCCAACCACTCCATATTAGAAAGGGTCATTTTCTCATTTCCTTCATCCAGACTCACAACAGCAAGGGAGATGATGCCTGCAAATTTAGCTAAAAGCTTTCAATGACATTCCCATGAGCACCAGTTCAATGGCTGTTGCACACAGGTGCCAAAAAAGTGTGATTGGAAATACAGAAGGTTTTCAGAGTACAGGACAGAAAGCAATTTGTTTTAATACCTCCACAGCTCTCTCCCCTTCACTGGCCCTTTCAGTGGAGATCCCGTAGGCTTTGGTGGACCCAGATGGGAAGCTACTCTCCAAACATCCTACACTGCTCCCTGGAGAGGAGAACTGCTGCTGTTCTAAATGAGGGCTGGGCAAGGAGCTCCCCTTCTGTCCTACCTGAGCAATTCTGCAAGCAAGGAAGCATTAGGAGCAAAATAGTTCCTCTGGTGCCTTTTCAAGGTCTTTATTTGGTCACAGAAATCACTTTATCATATCACTTTAGGACAAAGTCAGCATTCAATCCAGAGTGAGCTCTAGAAGAGTCAGTGCAACATGTCAGGGTTTCAGTCTTACCAGGTTATTTGAAGTTCGGTAGCTGAAGAGTGACTGAACAAACAGCAATTAGCACTGTTTTTTATTTACTATCCCTGAGTGTCCAGGACTGCACAGCCCACAGAAGAAGGGAGAAATACACAGGCACAGCTTAGATTTTGCCAATAGCAAGGACATAGAGCTTTTCCTACAACCTCTCTCCCATCAAAGTCACTGTGAGCTCTGACAGGTGCTGCTAAGAATGTAAGCTCTTAGTCTGAGGACAGAAATTAAATCCATAGCAAGAGCTAGCCCAAGGCACTGGAGTGCCACCTACGAGGCAGCAAAGAACCTGGCTCAGCTCTCCCAAGCAGCTTAAGCTACCACACAGTTTGTGCCAGGGCAGCCCTGGCTGACTTGTCCAAAGGGTAGTTACCATGACTCAGATGACGAGCAGTACCATGAGCTGGGATTGCTTGATGACATCTCTCCATACCTACATGGCTACGCACAGCTTTGAGAACCCACAACAGCTCCTCTCCCTGACTTAGCACCTCTTCCCCCCCGCCCCAATCCTCACAGCTTCCTCCTGGGGTGCTCTAAGGGGTGCTTGTAAGGCCCCTAGCTCCCATTCTCCATCAAGCTCCCCCTACCCCTGCCAATAAACTCATTTTTAAAAATTGTGTCAGCTGCAAGGATGCAGATGGTCGCATTTGCATCAAACAACTTTTAAATTATCATTCAAATTAAATTAAATTGAAATGCAATGAGCTGTTCCTGTAGATCTAGGCACACAAAGACGAGTTAATGAAGGTCACGTTTGTAACCAGTGAAGAACATTTAAACTGTATCATGCCTTGCATGGAATGCCATTAGAATAACACGCCTTTCTAAATAAGGATAAATTGCTCTTGAAGGCCTTGTGCAGGATTGCTCTCCACCCCCAGGAAAGGCTGGTCTTTGGGAACTTTGTGGTTAAAACAGGGAGGAGTTGTGCTGGGTCCGGCAGAGCACCAGCAAAACTTGTTGGCCTTGTGGTGCAAGGCCTCTAGCATCAATTTGGGCTGAGCAGATCCCACCTACTCTCCATGCCTGAATGCAAAACCAGGCAAGCCTGGAAAGCCCTGCATAATGTGGCTGAGAGGCACGTCTTCAAACAAGAGAGCTGTAGTTTTGCAAATATGCGCCCTGCATGCCTCTGGTTGTAATTGCCTCATTTACACTCACAAAACTGTGTCTTTTGCCTTGTGCTGTGTTTGTAGTCATCTTTGACAAACTGCCCTGTAATGGCTTTTGTGACATCCGTCATCTTCACAGCTCTGTGTTGTCACAACGATGTCATACAAATTAACCATACCATTTCCATGTGCTGAGATGAAAAATGAAACCCATTCAGCCTGCAAGTGGCAGAGCCCACACTGCCTCCATGCTGAGGCTTCCCATGGGCCAGCTGCTGCTCTGGCACCAGGTCTGGCCCCAACAAGACAGTGTGCAAGTGCAGGAGCTTTTAGGCACTGCTCTTTCCCTCTCCTTTGCATGATACTGCACCTCACCTACAGCTGCTGTGAACCACATTACACATTTCTTCCTAAGAAATGAACTATCATTTAGTATATGAAAATAAATGGCAAAATTACATACCAAATGCTCCTTAGCAACAAAGCTCTTGTTTTCACACATTGTCTGTTCCATACTCAGGTGTGAAGAAGCTCAGAGATCAGAGGAACCTGTGAAACAGAGAGTAATAATTGGCAAGGTTTTTGGCATCTGGTGACAGTTTTTGCAAGCAAAGGCTTAAGAGCTGCAGGTTTGCTTCAGTGATAGCCTGCTCTCTCACAGGAAAAAAGTTAACACCTGCCATGAAAAGAGGACTAATACTTGCTTTAATTAGTCACTGAGTTCTAGTATATCCAACAACACAGTTGCTTGCAAACGACTGGGTGCATCCAAAATCTTGGAAAGCAAATGTTACAAAATCCGCCCAGCACAAATGGGGCCGTGTTTCTGACATATTATTTCTAAAGCAGTCAAATCACAGCTGAATGCATTTGATAATCCCTTGCAATAAGAAGCACCAGGTTCAGTTACTGAGCTGAGGACACTGGATAAGTGAGTTAACCCCATCTTCAAAGCATGCTGCTGGGAGGTGGTGATGTACACTCTGAGAAGAGTATTGCTCAGATTTTTTCTTAAACATTGAAAATGGTTCTAGATCTGAGGAAAGCCCTTTTGATCTCAGTGAATGAAGGATGAATTTGTATCATCACAATTGAGAACAAACTCTGTACCTGAATGTTCTACTTGGAGAAAGCTTTTGTGTGAGGGCATCTGAGAAACTGCAACAACTGGAATTAAAGTATTTTACATATCCATTCATAAGGTACAGCCCATATATAATAGTAGAAAAACAAAATGTCAGACAAACTGATTAAAAAAACGAGTTTGAAAACTGCCTTACAAATGAAAGGCACAGTAGTAGCTTAGTGGAGAATGGTGATTTACTTTCTGATTTGTAAACCGTTTTATTTATCAATAGTTGAAGTTAAAAGATTACGCAAAAATAACAAAGGCAAAGATATGTGACTAGAAGAATATATTATTGCTGCTGCCAGTCTGGATTCAACAAAGGGATTTTAGCCTTTGTCTTGTTTTTGATCACTACAGAACAACCCCCCATCTAAAAACACAGTTGCCCTCTAGGCACAGGAGCAGACTTTTAGCCTCAATTTCTGCACCCCTTCTTCACCAGCTTTAGGGATTGAGTTAAATGGCCCTGATCAAGGAGGTCATCGGCTTCACGGGGTTTACCGGTGCAGCAGTACGTGACAAGCTTATGGCACGGACATGGCTCAGTTACTAACCCCTGAAAATTCAATGACATCTCAGAGAAGCCAAAGACTTTGAGTCCTGTCATTGAGTTCTCTTGCACAGCATCAAAGTGTTGCAAATAGGAGCCTTTGCACCGTCAGTTCACTTTCTCCTAGGAATCTCTATGGGAAAGAAATTTTTCCTCTTTAACTGTTCCATTAGAAACTACTGATGCAGAATCCATCAAACCCATTAAAGGTCCATTAAGTCTGCAAGGCTGCTTTTTGTTTTCCTGTACTGTCTAAAGAATTTGGAAGGCCACAAGCCATATGTTGCCTGTGGCAGATTAACCTGTGCTGGCTGGATATGGCTTATGGCTGCAATATCCTATATGCAATATGGATATGTGGTTTTGAAAGCTGAGAGGATACAAGGCGCTATTACTATACCAGGATTGCTAGGCCAGTGCCTTTGAATTATGTTACAGAAAAATGACAGCAGTGTATGACAGACAACAAATGAAGGCCAAGATATATGGCCCAAAATACACCATGCCACTGAACAATTTTGAATCTGAGGCATTTGCTCTTTAGTCAGTTGTGAACTGTTCACTCTTCCCTGTCTTCAACAAAGGACACTTAAATTATAACCACGTATATAATAAAATAAGTTGAAGATCAATGGTACTGAGTATGACAACTACCATGTATCTTAGCCTGAATGAAAAACCACATGGGATGAATGTCCCAGAGCATTTTATGAACTTGTATTATTGCATCAATTTCAAGATATTTGCAAAGGATAATTTCAGGTAACACTAGGAAACAGGTATTTCTAAAATAAACCAAAGCACAGTGATCATGTGCAACCTAGAATGACAGAGCAGACCTTGGCTAGGACACAGGAATAATCTTTGTAAACTAGTGTCACACCACATGAAAGGTCTAAGCCACGGTTACCCCAGCAAGCAATATGCAGTGATGATACTTCGATGAAACCTCATAGCACCCTGTTGTGACCTGGTGATGTTGAATAAATATGCAGCAACTCAGACACTTGCAGTAGCAGGCAGACACACCTGGTAGAGTGCAGAGGTCAGACACCAAGTGTGTGAGATGCTTGTCTAGCTTGTTATGGCCTCCTGGGAAATTTGTTTGGGTTTCGTTAACTTGACTTTTAAATGCAGGCATCCTACGGAAGGAAACTTCCGTGAATGACAAGTCTGATGTAGTTAAACAAAACCTGCATTTTGAAAGGCAGAACTCCAAATGTGATTAAAATGCAGGTTTTCCAATGTATATTTCATTAAGGCTAACCATAAGCAATCCTTTTAAAATATTTCCTTTGATGGCTGCCTGTTTATTTGGATACAATGACTGCAGGTTTGGTGAAAGAGGGTGTCAAACAGGTCAAGAGGCGAGACAGACACTGTGTCCTGGAAATTCAAGCCTTTATTATCTGGTCTCCATGGGATTTCCTTTCCTACATGGAAAAATGTGTGGTAATGCCATAGCAACAACAAAGGAACAAACATAGCAGGACATGTCTTTGCTGTTTAAGGCTTAGTAGGCTGGATTTTTTAAATGACTGCATTTCCACAACAGTTATTTTGCTTAAAGTAGTATAAACAATGAAAATCTGAACTAAAAGCACAAGAAATAAGGATGAACAGCTTCCCATCTTCTCTTTGACGACCTGTCTGTGAGGCAAAGGAAGCCCTATAAATGCTAAGGACAAGCTGAAAAATCCTCGTTTTAATTTTAAACTGATTCCTCTCCCTCATCTCTTACCAAACTAATGAAAGAAGCATCCTTAAACCCAATGATAACCCCCTCACCCTGTGTGCATAAGCACAGCTGCCTGCAGCTACGCGTATTCTCTCCTAACCAGTTCCCACAGACAAAATCTACAGCCTGCTGCTGTGCAAAGGGACTTTGATTAAGGATTCAGGGGCTAAACGGCTGAGGACATCCGGGATGTCTATGGAGATTCACAAAATGGAAGAGGCTCCACACACTATACAAATGGAGAAAAGCCTTCAAGTGCCAACCGTGAAGGCTGGGCAGCTCCCTAGGGGCAAAGTCCCTTCCTCAGATGGCAAAGGCCAGTTCCTGTGCAGTATATATGCCAGCAGGACATGTAGGAAGGCATAAGCTCTTTTTTTCATATGGAATTCATCCAGTATTTCACAGGAATCCATGACTCACAAACAGCATTTTGAAGCCTTTGCAAATGGTAGATCAACATGATTTATCAAAATCAGGTAATAATCATGACACAGATCTGTCAGCAGCTCCAGAGGGAAGTTTTGCAGCCCTCCTATAACCTTTAAGATCCTTGACATGAAATGCAAGGCTTCCTGAGCTGTTTCATAACCTTATTCGTAACCTTCCTTTCACAAGCCATTATTCTTCACACAGCAAGCCCAGATAGCAGGGCCCATCAGCACCTGTCACAGAAGAGGTCTCAGCTTAAAACTCACAGTTTAGCTGTCTTATTTCAAACCAGCTCTTTATCAGAAGAGACGAAAGTCATGCCAAGATAAGACATAAGATGAATGTGTGTAAGAAAGAAAAAAAATCAATTCAATTTTCAGGAAAAACTACTAACTACATTTTGTAGAGTTACTAAGTTTTTGCTGGAGTATATCCAAGGCTAGATTCCAGTGCCTTCATTTGCAAACCTATTCTACATACTCGTCATGGTCTCTGCAATACAGTTCCTCTGACGTCAACTTCTGCCCACTCATTCTGGTCTGCCCAGGAACCTCAATCAGTCATTGGATATAGCGTTGTAATAACTGCTTTGTAGCTTAACTGTTTCACTCAGATCACCTCTCAAGGGAGGGCACTGAGCATCCAAAATTCCCTGCTGATATGCAGAGGGGACAAGTGCTCAATATCTTGCCAGGACCAAGCCCTTCAATCATCTTCTTTGAAGCGTAAATCTTGCTTCATTCAGGCTCATCATAGAACGCCAGTGTTTAATCTGTAATTTACCTAGTACGCATTATAGTGCCTCTGACTGCACTATATGCTCCTCTGAAAAGAATAGCCAAAGTTGGGCAGTATCCAGAGCCCATCAGAAAAGCCAATGGCAAGAGGTCCTAACACGCCTCGATGTGAGCAACGGACTGACAAACTCACAGATGGGTTTTGTTCAAAAGGCTCCTTCATAAAGGATAATAAAATAATAACTGCACTAATAGCACGGATTCTCTAATAGCTCAAAACATGTTAAAATTGTTTCAGTAGGCATAAAAAGAAATATTGTGAGATTAACACTTAACAGATTGAAAACATCTGGGTTTAGAAAATGGATTGGTGAGACAGCCAGCTTTCGCAGGGCTTTGCAGGGTTATTTCCCCCTTTGGATTAATCTACTTGACTACAGAATAAGTATTTTTCTGACCTGCCAGCAGAGACAATATTAATAGTTTCTAATTCTTTAGTCAGCAGAACAATAAGGTGAATGCATGCCTGGGATTGGGTAGAGGGGAGTCTTTATGATCCTCCAGCATCCCTTTAAATTCTCCTTCTGTCACTTGCAACAAAACAGGCACTTTTTGGTATGGAAAACACATGGTACACAAAGAAAAAGGAAAAATAAGCCTGCCAGCTTTAAATGCAGAACTGCACTCAGATTTATGGGGTTATGTCTCAGAAACAGAATAACAGCTGATATCTTTTTATGGGTGATTGGGAAAAAGTAAATGTATTTCATGCTATAATACAATGGTTAGTGATCTCAGATAGATAATAGATGGACTTTTTTTTCATTAAAATGCCATTTGCAAATGGAATAGGTGGGTGGAGCCATTGACTTGATAGTGGTAAATGACCTGATCACAGGTGAATAATAATAATTGTGCATTGGCAATGATCGGTGCCAACTTGACAGATAGCTCGGATCTGACCTGTAATATTTGGCATCAAACCTCATTTCTATGCATCCAGCTTCATGCCTTCTATCTTTATTACCCAGTGCATTTTCTTTTCTGAGAGCAGCCTGATTGCTACTAATCTTCTAGCCTGTAACCTAATGCTCTCTCCCTAAATGAAGTCCCCATATTGTTGATAAAGAGTCATTGTGTTCGCTTATCTCCCTCCTCTCCAGAAGTGATAGCAGGAAATCTGACTTCTCAATTAACCTGTGCTGAATTAGAATCTTTATGATCGAATTGGTTGACGTGATTTTTTTTAAATCTGGATTGCTTGAAACTCACTGAGAATTAGGGCTTGTGAAACTCACCAGAGCCTCTTTCTGTGTGTCAGATTGCTGTAGTGTACACAAATGAGAAGCCATTTTTCTGTCACTCTTACAAATTGCTTTTCTTTCTGAGATTTTATAAGAAGGAATGAACATGGCACTGTGTTGCAGGGAAACCAACAGAAATGAGATCACTTACACAATGGAAAAATAATGGATGTTTTACAGATATAGCAAACAAAGGTGAATATAGCATAAATCTTTCTATGAGACAGACCCTCCACAAATTAATTAAAATGATAATTTAGAAAGTATTTTTCTGGGATGCAATAATATATGTTGGCATGTAAGAATAAAGACATCCAAAACCCAGTGTGCTTATGTCACCTGCATGTTTGCTGAAATATTCTTTTCTGATTAAAATAATGTCTATGTCTCACAAATGCCACATCACGTTTGGGAATCTCATCAAAGGTTACGGAAAAAGTAAATGAGTAAAAAGTCCAGAGAGGCAGGAGTTTCCAAAAGCCAGGCCAGGAGGCACATAGGCTGCTGGGAGCAGGTCGAGCCCATCAGCCCTGACACAGCAGAAATGCGTGGGCTTTCCTTTGCTCTGCCCCACTGCAGCTGCATGGGCTCTCTGGTATACAGGCATCCTCCTGCTCTCACAACTGCTTTATCAGATGAGACCTGGTGTTAGACGCTGTCTTCCCTGTGTGTCTTTGAGTTCAAGTAGGGCTTAACCTGGAGGCATAAGGCTTGCTCTAATTCCTTGGCATTTTACATAGATAAACCAACAAGTTTAATTACAGAATGTTTAATTAGAGACTGTATTTAAGATCATCAAAATGTCTCCTACATTAAAAAGCATATTAATTCCATTAAAATATGGATACCTAAGGAAAAAAAAAAAAAGATTTAGAGGCTAAATGGAACCTCTCTCATTACAACTTCACTTAACTGATGCTGTTTGAGTTTTGATGGGAAGGGCTCTGGCAGCAGGTCCAAGTCTGATAAATACATTTCCATTTAAGATTCCACCTGTAATTATCCACTATAACACAAGGACTTAAATCAGCGTGTCTTGGATATCTCCTCTTTTCACCAAGTAGATACTTCAAATATTTTTCTTGTTCAAACAGGGATGCATGGAGGGCTCATCTCCACTATTGTTAATTGACTATTAACTACTATTTATTATTTAGTATTAACTATTGTTAATCTGGTGAGAGAAATCCTGTACTAATACACACAGAGGTTGGTACGAATCAAATTTTCCATATCTCCATGACAGATTGAAGTGCAAACTGAAACTAATGCCATAACAGAAAACAACAGCAAAAATAGCGACACAACACTAAAGTTTAGTCTGTATTTTACACACACACACAAAAAAAAAAAAAAAAAAAAAGTGAGGATGTCACAGAAATGTGGTGGAAAGGATGGAAAGAGACTGATGTGCCAACAGAAGTCAGAGATCATAGAATCAAAGAGATAATCCTGAGTAAGTCACAGTATAGCAGCAGATGTAAAACTGGAGGAAAGAAAACATGAAAGCCAGTAAGAAAGAAAACATCAGAGTGGGATTGCATAGGTGTAAAATAAAATTAAACACAGGATTATGTAGAGCTTTGAAGAGGACTGGATATCAGTAAAGGTTTTTGACATTTGCTTCAAAAATTGACACCACCTTGAAAAATTAGCTCTTGCTTTCTGAAGATTATGTCTGAATAATGACATTGCTTTGCAATGGTTTTTAGGTACTTGTGATTGTAGGTGAAAATTCTTACTAATCTTTACACATCATACATAGATCTCTCCATCAGGAATTGTTGCCTGAAAACACACTCACCCTGACTCCCATGCGGAATATACCCTGTAAAACTCCATCTTAGAAGTGAATATTTTAATAAAAATACTACTTTGCTGAAGATTTCAGCAGATTTCAATGAATGCTTTCTCTTCCAACCAGGATTTAGATTTCTTTTTTAGATTCTGTTTAAATTCACATTATTTCAGGACTATTTTATAACATTTGCATAGCATTTCAAAGCACCTCCCAGTAAAAAGGCATCGAGGTAATCTATGGCACTATAAATAAGAAGCTTTTTTAAGAAAGTCCTTGAGTCATTTTGCTGTAATGACAGCAGGCCTCATTAAACAGCTGCATATACGGCACAGATTGGGGACATTTGAAATGCTGGCGTGCCTGCATTTTATGACAGCCCCAAATGTGACCCCTGGGAACACAGCAGCAACAGAGATGCAGGACTCAAATTTGATTGCAAAAGGAGCAAAAGTGTCAAAGTTGGCCTCTCCCTGTGGTGTGGGATGGTCTGGGCAATGGCTGGGTGCTGCCTCCCTTCACCTCTGCTTAATGCTTCATTACTCACCTCCCCCTAACCCACTGTACTCAGCAGGGTGACATTGTCTTGTGTGTGACAGCCACACAAGGCTCTTTTCCTAAAGGAAATCCCATAGCTGTTTTGTCCAGGGTCTCCCAAGTGGTGTGTGTCAGTGCCTTTCATGCAGGCACTTAGCTCTGGACGAGCACGTGTTTCAGATGTGCAGTTTCTGTGTAGTGACTGCTGCAAAAAGCGGGCTGCAGGCTTTGTGTGTAAAGGTGCACCTTGCATCTGGCCTTACTGCCTCTGTGCAATGAAATGCCGGTTCACCTGCTTATCAGGAGTAGTAGGACCGTGCTTGCTCTGAAGGGCATACTCCAACTCCTGCTATGTTTTGGGTGCTCATGCCATGTCCCACCTTCCTGGCATCCTCCTCATGGGTCAAGGTGTTCAGATTTCATAGATTTAGATGCAGAACTGAGAGAAAAGACCTAATCTTTTCTTAAATTGGTGACATTTTTACATTTCTCTTTGACAGTCTCTTTCAGTCTTTAGAAATCCAGGCCTGTGCTAGGTGCACCGTGGCAGCCTTATACATGTGTAACAGTGCACTATTTATTTATTATCAGTATTTTATAAACCATTTCAATAAACACAAATGCATGGAAAGTCAAATTGCCACTGGAGGTCTTTTCCAACCTTAACGACTCTGTCATTCTATGATTGCTATAGAAACTACTTGATAAAAACAGCTGTCTGCCTTGCACACAAAAGCTGACCTACTCCCAGCACACAGGTTGTCCTGGCACTGACCCCAAAGCCAGCAATATACTGCCTCACTCAGATGAATTCCCTGGAAAAATGGTTTGTGTCAATGCTGATAAGGGAAATGGTGTGAGGGGCAGGCAACAGATGTCACAATTTAAGCCCCTAAATCCTACTGATATTAGTCTGGAGAGAGGAAGCTAGTTTTTCTGATTCAGTGGTGGGTTGAGGCTTTAAGGAGAATACGAAATACACCTGGAGCTGTGGCAGGGTATGCAAGATCACGGCATGGATACAGCTGTGTCCTCTACACCGCCTGTATCTCTTGCCCATAGAAGGAGCCTCACTCATCCTGCTCTGAAGTTGTCCAAAAAGCAGCAAGAACAATGCAGGTGCTGGATTCACTGATAATTGTTTGGGTATTCTAGCTACACTATCCCTCAGCAAATTAACTGTTAGGTAAAAAAAGTCACAGAATCACAGAATCATCTAGGTTGGAAGAGACCTCCAAGATCACCAGATCAGTCCAAGATCAGTCCAAGATCAGTCCAACCTCTGACCTAACACTAACAAGTCCTCCAATAAACCCTGTCACTAAGCTCTACATCTAAATGTCTTTTAAAGACCTCCAGGGATGGTGACTCAACCACTTCCCTGGGCAGCCCATTCCAATGCCTAACAACACTTTCAGTAAAGAAGTTCTTTCTAATATCCAACCTAAGTTGTAGAAATGTAAGAAAGGGACATCACAATTTTAAAATGCAGTTTGTTGTATACATGATTGAGAAATCAAGCTTGAGAGGATCTTCTGAGAAGAGGCCAAGAGAGTCCAATCAAGCACTTGTTTACTTAAGCTGTTGAAAGTTCTACTCTTCATTCTATGGAGGCAAAACATTTGAGTCGGGACATACAGGGGGTTAACTTTGTAATTTGGCACTGGGCGATCTGGACTACAAATTTATCTGCAAGTCATCGTACAAGGGCTGAGGTGTTTGATCCTCCATGGGTCACTGAACACAGGTAAGTCATTTTATAAAATAACGTTCCTTCAGCCCTTCACTGTGTACAGAATACCAGACTTCCACACTGCTGAATTAAAGCTGTAAATTTGAACTGTCAAAGCCAAAAGATGTTGAAGCAGGCAGCAGGTACTTTTATGACATTTTCTTATTACAAACACTGAGATGCAATTGCTCATAGAGAGCATTAAATCAAATCATGAACGGAAACTGCGACAGAAACACCCCAGCTTCCTGCCTTACCACAGGCATTGCCAAAAGACTTGCAATTAACCACCAGGGCTGAGGAGCTGGAAAGTGGAGATGCTTTTCTTTTGGACAGATTTTGCCGTTCTAAGTTTAACAGTGCACTTGTGTCTAACCAGTTAGAAGTATCTTGATGAACTTAAGCCTATGAAGTAACTATTTAGTCACACTTTTAGAACAGCATCTCCTGCGCTGCCCAGTCATGTACGTGGTGAGAGACACTATGCTCCCAAAATAGCATCAGCCACAGAGGAGCAACCATGGCTCCTCGCCCTGTCCAAAAACAAAGCAGAAAGAATGATTTGACAGAATTAACGATGCAGATACTGTTAGAAAACTACTGTGCTGAACTGACTACATATTGGCTATACAGCTATTGGTTTGTATCTTCTGCAATCCAAGTAGTCCTCAACAGCTGCATATAGCAGAGCACTGTTGTTGAGAGAAGTTTAACTGTTTGCATGGAGTTAAAGTTTTTTCTGCAGTTACATCTCTTGGGACAGCAGAGAGAGATACTGTGCTATCAGCACCATTCAGCCAGGCCTTGGGTTCCCAATCAAAAGAGTTTACTTGAATTTTGTTGTTAATTGCTCCACTTGTTCCTTCTTTTTAGTCAATCAAATTTACTTCTGTCTGTAGATCCAGTAATTACATGTTCTTGTTTTTATGCAGGGCTAATAGACCACCTAAAGCTTTGTGTAAATTAGTTAATGTTTTCTCCTCCAAAGCTGGCATTTCTCCTGTATTATGGTGACAGATGCAAAATGTTCCTTGTAAAAGCATATGGCAAATTGATGAAGTACAGCAACTGCTTATGGATTTTTGAAGGACAGGGTTAAAGAAGCATGTTCTTCATGATATCAATGAGCACAGTACTGATTTTGTAGTTCTTCAGTAGCCTGAAATGCCTTAAAGTTGCTGCTGCAAAAGCAGATATCTCAGAGGAAAAAATGTTATAACAAATATAGAGGGAAAATAATTTTAAGGGGTGCTTACGCCAAGTGGGAGTGGCCACATTGGGCTAAAATGGAGCATGGATCAGCGTCTGTCTTGCATTAAAAAGCAAAACCGTGGAGCAGAGTTTTTAGGCCAACCAAATAAAAATAAAAGATTGTGTAGGGGAAGATAAACTTTAAGTACTTTGTCACTGCAGCTTTGAAAATGCCTGTTGTTGTTGAATATTAATCTGCTAGTCGTATTGCAAGAGAACTGTGGTTCTCTGTAGATATCTGGGGGCAAAACCTGGCCTAATGAGGTCAGTGGCAACACTCCTGTCAACTCAGTACAGGCAGGCTTTTATTCCAATTCTTTAACTGTTTTTATTTCCTGTAAATAATCCCTGCTAGAATTGGAAAACATTTAAAGTGAGGTTTCATTCCTGAGTGCATAACTATAATGCATTAATAAATCAGGAGCCAAACTAAATATCTGCTGTTTTCCAATTATGTTTCAGCCTTCCCATTTATTTCTGTTTTTCCTCTTTCTCGTGCTATTTTGTAAACAAAAAATCCACATTTTCTGACAATTTTGGGATGCCCATAAGGGGGAACACATACTCCTTTCTCCGCCAAAAAAATTCCCCACTGTGTGCTCAGGCAGCACTGGATTCAAAAGTGCAGCTTTTTTTTTTTTTGGTTCAGCTTTGGTTCCCTTCACTTTCTGCTGATCCCATGAAATTGAAAAAGCAAGTGGAAAAAAGCTGAAAGATCCCATCACATTTTCTCCAATTTAAAGTACTAACTATCATGTTATGTAAAAGCCTGAGGTAAGCCTCAAAGTTGGATCTCTTACACAGCAATTTCCTTGAAGAGTTATTGGATCTCATTTTCGTATGGGTTTCTTCTGCATACAAGTATTTTATTGCATCTGTTTATCCCAGTGACCTGGAATTCATTTATTTGACAAAGACATTTCCACGACTGAGCTTCCAAATGTACAGAGAGAAGTATGACACATCTGCTTTTAGTTTGTTCTCTCCGTGGTTCATTTACAAATGAACACTACAGAGAAATACGTGTGCAGCACAGAAGTTGCACATCATTACTAGCAAACACCAGGTAGCAAACTTCAAAGTGGCAACAACCGTGCCAAACCACAAAATTAATATGACTGTGATGTAGTGTGGGCAGGACTGCAGTCAGTGGGCATGCAGTGTTTCTAGGGTACTAAAAACCTGATGAAAAATCCTTTAAATCTTCTAACTTGTTCCCAAGACCCTTCCACTGTAATCAGATACTGTAGTGGGGACCTTATGTCCTCCCCCTCTCTAAGCAAGCAGCAGTGATTTCTTAGTTTGGAAGTTGACTTGCATACATTTACAGCTGCTGAAATGAACGTGGGGCCTCTTTATGCCTTCATGAGACAAAACCCTAAAGGAATTAGGATGGAGAACAAGTGTCATTATATCCCAATGCTGTGCAGGAACTTATTCCTTTCTTGAAGGGAAAAATAGTTAAATGAATGGAAACTTTTGAACCCTGATGGCTGCTGTATGCATTTAAGATTCATCATTTGCTGTGCCTTGGTGCACATCACTTCTGGCAGAACAAATGAGTATTTCCCTGATTAATCAGCAGTCCTCAGGGAACTGCTCTTTCTGCACATACATTATGATCATTAAGAAGTCATACTGTCCTGTGCTTTTTGCAGCATATGGAAAATGCAAAGTAAATTGTGCAAAATACACTACGTTTATTAGATACATTTCTCTGTATCTCTTTCAGTTACAGTGTAATTTGGTATCCTGAGATGATGAATGATGTAATTAACTTAATTTTTTCTGTGCTGCCCCATAAATGTTATTAACTCAAACATGCAAGAAGATGGAGATGCAATGGAGTTATTTTTGTCATCCCTGAAGGAAGCCCCTATCATGCACTAACCAGCCCAGACACAGTGCCTGCCTTGGGCATTTCTCCTTGCTGTGTTGTAGGGCTGGCAGTGCCGGTGCTGGTGCCTGCAGCAAAATGGGGATCCCAGCTCTCAGCAGGGTGGCAGGGAGCTGGGCAGGCACAGCTGAGCAGGGATGCCTGAAGCCAGGCTGCACTCACCTCTAGAGTCAGGAAAACCCAGCTGCATCATGGAGTGTTCCTCCCAGCAGCATCCTTAGACCCCCACAGACACACAGCAACCTGCCAAACTCCAGCACAGACTCTCCAGAGGCTTTGCCAGGCTCCCACTGCTCTCCTGGCTCAGCCAACCCTACCCACACCTGAAATCTCATAGGAGACAGCTGTGATTGGCAGGACTAGCATAGCTTGGGCCCAGCTGTGACACAGGGGCAGGGCAGAGGGTAGAAACCTTTACTATATTGGAAACAACAGCTTTCACTTTGCAGGCAAATTACTGGTTAAATCACATTTGACAGACTCCAGAGTAATTGCTGTGTGAGCAGCCCGTGGATTTAGGAGGCAGGCGCGACGGCGTGTTCAACTGACAATTAGGTGGCTCATCCCATCAAAGGAAGCGTCTCTTGCCATTGTATGGTGTTGGACACCTAATTAAACAGCAAATGAAAGTGAACAGGTCCCCCTTGCACTAACAAAACTAACAACTCTGGTACTGCACAAGGCTTGTGCTACTGAAACATAGATATTTGCTTTTGGGCCATGGGGTGCATCTCCTGCCTGCCAAGCACATGATCACTTCAGAAGAGGAGCCATCATGCTCTAGAGAGCATGGAGCAGTTTTCTTTCTTTCCTTTCCTCCATCTTCAGGGTCTGCTTTCCATGGAAAGGAGACTCAGGCCTGCAGGGCGGAGAGACACATTTCAGTAGGCACTGATGAGAACAGCCAATGCAAGGCTGTTTTCTGTGTCCTGAGCTGTGACAGATGGAGAGAAAAATGTCCCAGGGCAGGCTGGCAGCAGGACCTTTTACTTTGCTCTGTCTAACACACGTGAGCATCAGCAGATCCTGCTGCCAACAGTTATCACTTGCTGAGACTGAGCTGAGAGGTGGCTGCACAGGAAAGCAACCATTAAATGCTGCCTGCGTCTCCTCTGCAATCACAGTGCTTGAGTGGCCCTGCCACTCTGAGCTCTGCAGGGCACTTGGAACCAAAATGAAAGGAAATGGGAAACTGTGGCTCCATTATTTCAACACAGATTGCACAAAAGTTAGTGGGCTGCTAGAGGAAGAGCTTGGTCCTTCTCAGCTGACCTGAGACCTGTGCTCATCTGCAATCATCTTTTGTTTTAGGAAAATGTACAGAACCAAACCTGCTGACAGGGAGAAACTTTCACAAATCTTGCCTCATAGAAGAATTTCCACTAATGCTTTTCTCACATGAAAGAGAATATTTCTGTGTAATATTGTTCCCTGATGGGCTTATATTGATTTATTTTTTAAATATGAAAATATATGATGCAATATTCTTGAAAAATTAGAAAAACAAATCAGTCTGTGGCTCAACATAATATGTCACTTAAAAAATGCAAACTAAAGACCAAGTGCAAGGGAAGAGAAATAAGATTTTTTTTTATTACAAGCTAAAGACTTAGCTTAGAAATTAGCTTCACTTCCCTGACCTGCGGGACTGGAGGGCACTGCATTTCTGGCGCTTACATGTTAACAAGATCATCTGCACTCCCAGGAGAAACTCAGAATTCATAACTGAAGTTTCAGCAGACAAAAAAAAAAAAAAAAAAAAAAAAAAAAAAGAGCAGAGTGATTTGCAGTTTCTTTACAAACAAATGTACTCAGATTTCCAGTGCACATGTCCCTCTCTATGATCTGGGTCTTCAGTAGTTTGTTTATTATGAAAGATCAATGCTTGTTTTATTTAAGCATTTCAGCTCCCCTTAAAAAAGAAAGTATAGAAAATAAATACATTTCAATGTCAGAAGATCCATAGCAGTGCTATTCTCTGTATTAATAAAACAAAGGGAATAATACAGATGTCCTTGAGAGTAACTGTTTCTTACAGAGATAAGATGGTGATTAATGGGAAATTTGTTCTTGCCAGAGGTGGCTATCAAGTAAAGTAAATAAATGGTATGGTTCCATTCTTGCAGTCTACCTACCATAAATATTATTACTCTGGAAATAGGAAACTGTAATACTACTGGCCAATCAAAGGTTCAAGATTCTGAAAACATCCTTGCCCCTTAGGTTATTCTATTGGTGCCATCATTTACTATGATGCCACAAAGAAAAAAAATGGCATAGCAACCAATTCAATTTAATTTTAAAATAATTTCTAGAATACAATGTTATTTTCTGATGGTGTCACTGCACCTTGTCAAAATTAGCTAAATATGTTAACCTTAAGAAATGGAACAGCCTTTATTAAGCTGGATTTTAAACCTGATAAAGCGTTAAAAAAATAAATACAGGCTATGTCCCTTCTAGTGCGTTTTTAAGAGATCTGCTTATAGAGTCCTGCGGCAGCTCACCTTCTTCCTAAGCATTCAGCAGGATGCAAAATACTGCTAGGAGGCACCAGTCTCCTGCAGTTCTTAGCATTTGCCTGAAGTTACTGGCACAAGAGACAGAGAATTTTCAGTGCTACCTTAACTGGAGATATAAAAACTCCCCCACAAAGAGGGGGATTCAATCGTCCTCATAGTTTATTTATAGATTTTGTATTTCATGGTCCAGATATATTAACTAAGTTATTCTGTCAAGAAGTATAAATGATGATCATTTGTTAGCTGAACCACTTGAATAATTGTATCAAACTGTAATAAAGTTATTGAAGGGATTTATTAACCTGATGAAGTAACTCATTAAATCCTTTAAATGCATTAATGAAGGAGGAAGTATGGGTCCTTTTGGTATAATTGAAGATGGGAAATTGAGCAGCAGAGCCAACCTGATAAAAATAGTCAGATATCCCAAATCGCTTGTATGTAGCTAGTCATTTTGGGTATTTCTATCACTACTGTGGATTTCTATATTATTTTTCAAACTAAGTGTCTCTGCCTCAGAACTCAAATACTTCTTTTGTTTTACCATGACCTAAAGTTATGTGAGTGTGTTTATGAGTTGGGAGCTATAGCACATGTCAGTCAACAATGGGCTTCTAGCTCCATGAAGCAGAGAAGGGACATGAGCCAGAAGCGGCTTCTGTAAGTACAACAGAATCGCAAAATGTCATAGTTGGCAGTGCCCATTGCAACCAATGACTTGCTGAGGTAACTATTGACTTGCTCAGGTACCTATAAATTGTGTCTGCAGTGGGAGGTAAAGAGTCTGGAGCCAAAATGTTTGCATTAATTCATTTGCACAGCTGGCAATCAGTACAGGCAACCTCTGCTCAGAAAAGTAGATCATGCATTGACTTAAGAAGGACAGGTCAGAGTGCAGCATGCTGGCAGACTTGTCTGAGGATTGGACCTGGGATAACCTGCAGAGTTACCAGGCTGCTTTCAGTGAATTAGCAGGTGCATTCCCATTTCCTATCTGCAGAGTATCTAGGGTTAAGCCGCAGGTGATTTTTTTATAACAGTCTTAAAGATTAGGAAAACCACTACAAGCTGCACTTTTCAAGTTTGCAGCATTCAAAAAAAAACAACAAACAAACAAAAAAACAACCTTCCAAGTATGCAGGTAGTATTTACTGTTGGAGGTGCAGCTATAACCGACTTCAGTAGGATGTAGCCAACCATATGGCTACAGCTGTGGCACCTGGGCTGTAAAAAGAGGGGAGCCCTGGAGAAGACAATTACTTCCAGCATTACTTGTGGTGCTGCTGATTTATGGTGTGCTGGAATCAGTAGCGTGAAATGAGGGTTGTTACAGAACTGTTTTTTATGATCAGGTGGCAGTACATGCACTTCTGCTGAGTGATGACATTCACAGGACTAGGATGTCTGAGAAACAGAAAACTCTAGTTTCGACCCCTGTCAAAGAGTTTTTATTACGAGATACGAAAACATGCAATTTGTGTCTTCCTGGCAGTTCCTGTGTCCTGGGAAAATGGAAGCTGATCTTTGCAGCTTAAATCAATTAGAAGAAGGATCTAAGATGCCTTTTTTGTTTTAAGCATGTATTTTTCATGGTTGCATTCCATATAAAATGCTGTTCTGTCAGGGATTCTAATCACCATTCAGACATTTATGTAAAATACCTGCCTCTGAAAGAGGTAATGAATGCGATATCCCTGAGGCTTGAAGACTGTTGGGATGTAAAGTGCAACCGTAACGAAGTGAGATGTGGGCATTACTCTCAGGCATCAGGCCTCCTGCTACCACTGACTCAGCTGCCACATCGTGCATCTCCGTGATGTGGGTGACAAGATATAGAATGTGCAAAGTCAAAATAAACTCACTGTATGATGTCTTTACAATAAGGTCACCTCTGATGTAAGGCTAGCATTTAATGGCTACCAGCTTCATTATAAATCTGTTTTCATGAGCGTCTGCTCTGCTTAAATTGTGAGTCTTGGGAGAGGTGGAAAAATTGATTTAAAACAGACCTATGAGGTCTGAGCAGGTTGGGAAAAGAAGGGAGCAAATGTGTCATGTCAAATCATGACATTTCAGGTGATCTACACATCACTGCCCATCTTTTGGACCTCATCCGCTGCTCTAAATAGCTATTTAGGAACTTGGAATTGACAGCCAGAGCAGGAGCCAAGACCTGCTGCATGTAGGCTGCGCAGAATCTCCGCTTCCCAGGCAAGCTGGCACCTTGGGAGAGACAATATGCTACAAGGAGATGTGTCTGCTCCCTCACTGCTTCCAGTTGCGCATGGACCCAGGCTGATACTGTTCTTGCTAGGGAATGCATTGGATGGTGAATTGAAGCTGCATTTGTTCTTAGCCAAAAGATCACAAGAAGAAGTATTGATTAATTTTTCAGTTATCAATTTCATTCCCTGCCTGTGCTGGACAGCATGCTAGTTCTGGCATGGATAGCTTAACTAACAGAAGCAAAGCATTTGCCACCTTTATTTCTATCAGTAGAAATGGAGCTGAGCAGCTAACCAATGTGCATTGCTTAGAAAATATGTACCATATTATGTTTACCTAAAATAGAGCAACTGAAATATGCATTTTTATTAGCCCTTCTTAATTGTTGAATAAAATTTAATATAGATAAGGGAATGCAGGCATATTGCAGGCACAATACATCCTGAGCATGCTGCTCTCATCTAAAGAATCCAACACTTAAATGTGTCAATATTATATTATTACTCTGCTTCTGTTTGGTGTTCTGAAATAGATGAAGTGAGCATGACTTCCATTATTTCCGTAAATTAAATAGAAAATATAAATAATTATTGGAGAAATTTAAAAAATAGGATAATTCTAATGGCTTTCAAATTAGAGTGCATCTGACAGTCCCAATTTCTTAACTCTCTGAGCCTTGTAACATTCTGTGTAACAATCTGCTATTCTGAGAACCACTAGTTCTTGTCTCTCCCTTTTACAGTCTGCTAAATAGGCTGTATATCTTCTAACCTTGCTGATGACAAAATGCACTCCTTCACCACAGTCCACACAGTGCTAGATCACTTCAGCCTTTTTGAGTAAATGGCACACAACTCTATAACTGCATGATTAGGCCCATAGATTACCAGATTACAACAGTAAATCTTCACCATAGCTACCACTCACTTGGCAGAAATACTGAAGTTTCATCATTTGTTCTCATGTAGAAAACATGCTGTGAAACGCAACCTCAAAGGTCACTGGGATGGCATTTTCTTTTGTGGCCCTTAATAAACTTGTAGCTAATGCAGCAATTACCAAGGCCAATTACCTCTATGTTGTCTTCAGAGAATTTCTTTTCCAAAGTCTGGATTGTTAGATTCCACTTCCTTCAGTTAAAATGTAGGGTAGATTTAGCTACACATTTCTGTAACAGGCTGTTTGTGCACTAAGGGCCTGTCTGCATGAGGAAGCTATGCCAACAGAACTTGAGTGGGGTATTTAAGTGGTACTAAAAAGATTTCTGCAAAAAAGGTGTGTGGGCACTCTTATTTCAGTGTTAGTTTTATTTAAAATAACCTCTTCCTGTTCCACCTCAGCTAAATACAGATAAACTGAAACGCTATAGTAATATTGTCCAGCTTTTTACATACATATATTTCTCAGTAGTTTTGCATATATATACATATATAAAAATATAAGTTACTATATCTGATGCAGTACCTCAGCCTGCGAGCTGTAGTAACATACTTAGCATTTATTTATACACAGACTGAAACATTGTACAAACCAGTACATATCCTTTGTTAGCTAAGAAAGGATTTAGACATGCTACGTAGCTTTCTTTATAACCACATTTATTTTATAGCTGTGAAGTTCTAACTTGTGAGTTGCACCATTTAGAAAAGCTAGAAAAAGAACTGGTATAATCTACTTATTTGGCAGCAGTCCAGGAGTGATACATGTTCTTCAAATCACAACATGTTTGACTGAAATGAAGCCAATGGAATAATTCTTTAAAAGGAGAAGAGCTAAACTGTAATATGTTAGAAGTGACTGTATCATTATAACTAGTTCCAGGTCTTTGTTCAGAGGGAGACAGCTTCATTTTGATACCAAGTATACAGACATTATTATCACTTTTCCCTTCTCTCCATTTTGCTTTCTATGGAGAAAACAATTGCTAGGGCTGTTTTCAAAAGTTTGAATTATGGGTACCTGACTTGCACCTGCTAGTTCTGTAGAGGAGAATGGCATTTAACGGTGGTCCCTGTTTGCGTCACCCCTCAAATATTTTGTTTCCATCACAGCAAGATTTTGTCTGCTTTAGTTTTGTCTTTAATAAATCACTTTTCCAACCATTTTATTTATACTTAATTGACGTTTAAAATGAGGCCTGCTGATCTTAGATGTATTTCAGCTTTCACCAAATTTAGTCTAGGTAATTCCTCCTCTTCTGAAATAGCCAAAGGAAATTGCTCATCTGTGGATAGCCCCAAAATGCCTCTTGGTTCTGCTTGTACAGTCATGTGCAGCTATTACCATGGAGAACAATTGTGACCTTGGATTTTATTTAGCATTGTCTTAAGGCTTCCAGTTGGTAGAAAAGACTTAAATATATCTCATTTTTGTACAGGGGAACTTGCACCATGTACGTACAAAATATCCTAAATGTAGTGACCCTTCAGGCATGCTATAAAAATACTTGCTAGGGAAGAGTGCTGGAAATTACTAAAAGTAGCCTAGCCAGTGCAGTAGGAAAAGATGATGCCTTTGAAGATTTCTGGCTGATTTACTGGTTAAAGGTTTTTCTCAGTGCAGCTCAGATATTAGCTGTATTTCTGGCTTTGTGTTAGGGTGTCTGTGTTTTTGGATCAACATCTACCTTCTTCTTTAAAATTATAGTAGTAAAATCAAATAAACATAAAGAAAAAGCTTAAGAGGAGCTAATAAAATTATTAGAGAACACCTGAGGAAATGTTACTCAAAGTCAACTGAGTGTGCCTAAGATGAATTGCCAGCTTTAAGAAGAGAGACAATGGATTATATGTAAGAGGAAACTTCTTGATGAGATTAGTGAGAAAGTACAGCTGCTTTGGTAGATTAAGTTTTGTCAATAAAAATTTTCCAAGAATAGATAAGATGGTAAAGTAATCTTTAACACATTTGGAAAAATACTCTTACTCGCATAGGATTCAGTCCTAACTCTCATGATTGATGAGAAGTCCTACACTCTTGCAACTAAACCATAATAGTTACAAGTATCAGGAATATAATTTACTCCTAAAGTAAGCAAATTAAACTTCTAAGACAAAATAATCTTCTTACAGCATGTAATTCCAGGAAGATAATTCAGGCACACAGCATATTTTACTACTTGTAATCATTGTTACACATCATTTAAACACATTAACAAATACAATAAAATAAAACAATACCCCCTTCACTGTTCTTTTTGATCTTTATATCTGTGGACAATTTCCATCTCCAGTTCTTTTCAGAGTTTAAACATTAGTATGGAAGGATACACATAATCTTAACCAAGTATTCACACTCCTGCCTCACGATACAGAAAGCTGTTAAATTATTTGTTTCATATCTTGAAAACTCCAGCAGTCTTTGGGAAAGAAGTGGAAATGGAAATAGCCATTTTTTTGTGCATGGTATTTAAGACAGTTGTACATTAGTGCCCTCTGCACATACTGTAGAGAACTGCATTACTTTGGTTTGTCTGGTTTAAAATTAAATCAATCACAATGTGTTTTCCTGTTAAATGCTTAAATAGTACTTCAGAAGATTAATGAAATAAATGAACCTGTGCAATGACAAAGAATTAAAATTTATTGTATTTTAAAATAGCAGAAAATGCTGCTTTTCCCTGAGTAGTAATGATATTATTTCAGTATTATTTCCAATTATAATTTAAAACTTTTTGTATAGAACACTCTGTGTTCTCCATAAAAAGGACTCTAATTTTTTTTTAGAAATTGACAAATTCACGTAGATTGTTTGTGGGTTTTTTTTGTTTGGTTGGTTGGTTTTTTTGTTTGTTTGTTTGTTTGTTTTTTAACAGGAAAACATTTTTAAAGTCTTGTTTGTGTAGCAGGTAACAAGAGCACAGCCTTGTCTAGCAAACCCTTCAGAGGAGAAACTGTCAGTTGCCATCTGGCTGCAGGACACCAGTGAAGTACAGAGAACAAGAGAGGAAGAATGAGACTGTAACTTTTTGTCAGGGCAGAAGGTTAGAAAGCAGAAATTAAAAGTGACTTACAGTTGAATCGATGCACATGGACTTGACTATAAACTGACTTGCATTCAGCAGTGGCTGTGACATTTGGCGGTGGCCTGTGAGAACTCAGGTGATGACGTCCTAGCAATAACAAATACCATGTGTTAGATACTAAAATAAAAAAAAATAAAATGCATGTTTCTAACAAAACACAGTAGTTTATGGCAGATAAGTGTCAAAAAACAGTCTGAGGAACCAAATGATCAGTCAAACCATGTTAAAAAAAATCCAACCATCCATTTTACCAGCAAGTCTGCTCTACATTCCGTATGCTTCATATTGTAGAAGAAGCCCAAATATGTTGTCTTGCCTTCTCATGATCTTCTATGGCAGTGGGATTACACTGTATATAATGGTAATACACACTCACTGCTGTAGTCTGACACCTTTCAAAGAGATGTTTGTTGTTGGAAAACCATGCAGAGGCATAAGTGCTATATGAGGTGCCTAAATGGAGTCCCACTGTTTCTTTGTGTGTTCTCCCAGCTAACTGCACTGCTGATAGACAGCACCATTAAGCAGTCATTAGCACCATGTCTGAAAGCTTGGCTTCTGCTGATAATAACAGGCTATTCAATATTTTGAGCCTTTGTAAGAAAGAGGGCACCTAAATGAGAATAATGAGGCCATTCTGTGACATGCCTGAGGATATGAAACCATGAGTAACTTTTTAGCCCATTTGATATGTGAACACATTACATTCAACTGTCACAGATTATTTCTATCCTTACAAAAAAAAAAAATATAATAAAAAAGCTTCTTCTATTAAATCAAACTATAAAAACAAAAACATCAGCACCAAGTAATCAAAACATTAGTGTCACTGTAAAGCACAATCTTCAAAATAACTCTGTAGCTGGGTTACCCAACAAAAAAAGAAAACATATACACGGACAGATTTATGAAGTAGAGCAGGAGAACTGAGATTCTGTCAGAAAAACAGCAAATTCTAACAGCAAAGTTTAAAGGGATTTTATGATAAAAAGATTACTTCCAATTGTGCATAATGACTTCTTCAGCTGAATGAGATGTGTGGATTATTTTGGCTTTGAAAAGGTGAATGAACTGAAATTTTGCTTTTAGACCTGATTCTTGCTTAGAGAAGTTTCTGTTTCTCTTAAAACTCATTTGCTTTCCTTTGCAAACAGCCCTAGCATTTTACAGAAGTTTTTCCACCATATGGTTATTTCAAGATTTTTAATGCAGTCATGCAGTGTGGGTTCTGAGTGGGTCTGTGCTGCAAATCCACTTTACATCACAGCCTTTTCAATAGTATGTTGTTCCACTTCCCATCTGAGCCCACAAGCAAATGCTACAGCCTAAATAGTTTTATGGGTTGATACCAGTTTAGTATACAGCTCAGCTTAGATGTTTAACATTCAAACTTTACAATAACATTAGGAAAAGTCCTCTGTTTGTTCACCGAGATTGCTTTCTATGTTCCATTCCACAGAGATGGTACTCTATAAATTTTCTTGGCCATGCAAGTGTGCCACAACTTTTTAATGAACAAAGAAAGCGTGCTGGCCCTTAGCTCTTTTTCTTCTTTTGGGAAAGCTCAGTGACCTTTGATAGATAAGAAGGTTGTGAATGTGTCTAGTTTAGCTTCACTTTGTATTTATTTTTTGTATTATTTTAAGTGGTCTAATATGTGCAGTTAAGGTAGCTCTGCATAATACAACTAATTTCTTTGTATTTAGCTTCAGTTTCTGTATGTTTGTTTAACAGTAGAGTCTGAGCACACAAGCACAGTTGCTAAGAATTGTACAGTGCTCAGCATCTTGGACTCCCTCTGGTTAAATGTCATGGAATGAAAGGCATGCGCTGAAGGTGTTGGCTGGGCTACGAAGGACCTTGTATGTTGCATCGACACCTTCGTACACCTTAAACCTGGAAAGAGGGGAAAGCCACTGTGTTCTTTCCTTGTGAATCAGTGTAACCTTACCATTCACAAAGGTGATGAAAGGGAATTAGAGTGGGTGTGGGAGCAAGGGAAAAGCACCTGCTCTCAGAGAATTCCACTTACTGGCAGGCAGTTTCTCTTTGTACCCTTACAAGAGTTACCCTAGAGGGAAACAGACTTGCAAGTTTGCCTCTGTTCCAGTTTCTCTCCTTTTAAGTTCTATTTTCGTGGTCTTACTGTTTTTTACAAGGATTAACTCAGTGGTTCCACTTAGACTAGAAGAAAAGGTTTTATTCAAATTATTAAGGGACGTTACAAGCTGAGCACGTTAAAACTTTTGAGGTCAAGTAGCCTACAAACTTACTAAACTTTTTTTTAATTAAACAAGATTAACGACTGATTGTTGTTTTTAGTGGATAGTTCTAAGACTTAGCCTCTCCAATATTATAATTGGAGTAATATGCACATGCCTTGCCTTAAAGGCAATTACAAATTCAGAGAATAGTAAGTAGTATTTGTTTTATCATCTTAATGTTTCATTAAATATTTGCTGGTTATGAATTATCTATTAGCTCAAATGTAACAGTTAATTCTGGTTACCACTATTCCTGAATTACTAATACACCTTGAATTTGAACAAAATGCTATTCTGGAAGAACAGAAGTTCAGAATAGGGTCTGCCTCATAATTATCCTCCTAAAAAGCATAAAATAAAGCCTTTTAAAATACACTACAGATTTTAAATACAGCAGTAATTCATTAGCACAAAATAAAGAAAATTAAAATAATAATTTCTCAGTGTTCTTTTAAACAAGAAGTGTATACAATGGCTGGGATGGCATAAGCCTTCATATCGGCCTTGGTCAGCCCCTCTTGACTTCCAAGGTGGACAAAACCAGGCCCTGAGCATTGTACCTGGAGTATTATAATGCATCTCTATCAGAGCCATGATTTACACCTTGACAGGCTTAGTTTCAAAGCTGGAAAAGTAGTTCTACTGTTCATTAATTGCATAAACCATGATATTTAAATATATAATGTATTCACTAAAGACTAAAATCTGCGAAGTTCTATTAAAAGCTAACAGGTAATACACACTGTAATTGCAGGTGGCAAGTCTGGCTTTCAAACATCAAGAGGTAGCTTAAGCTTTGCTTGCATTTTAGATACATTTCCTCATTATACACTGGATTAATCTGCTAGCGTATTTGGCTTTAGGGAGTAAAAAACTTGCTGCTTTCCTCTTACTTTAAATTTGTGCATTTACACTGAATCTCCAGATTCTACAGCACGTCTTGTTATCTTCACTCTATGGTTTTAAACCCAAGCTGTCAAAACTAGATAACATGGAAACTTTAGGTCTTAATTTTTAGGTCTTTAATATTCAAATTTACAGAGAAAATACATTCTGAAAGATTCCAATGCTCAAATCCAAATAAAAATAAGACAAATTATATTTTCTTCACCTCACAATCTTTGGGTCAAATGCAGGATTATTTATTTTTTTTAAACAAACTGAGTTTTTAATACTGAGAATAATAAGAAAGTGCTTACATTATCAGAACTTAATCACCAGCATCTGAAAAAAATCTATTTTATCTCTTTCATTGAAAGTTTTTATTTGGCAGAACAAAGTTATTGTTTGTCTCAAGTCTGAAAATGCCATTGAAAAGATAATCAGGCTGGTTTGGAATTTGCAGTCTTAGGAATTCTTCTCCTCTGGATTCCCTTATATCTGAATCATCCTACTTTTTTTAAATGGTCTGTATTACAGAAGTTACATAATGGGCAACAGTTCTCATGAAAAAATATCCCAATGCCAACTTGCTGCCATGTTATGACACTGCTGTCCATCAGAGGTAATTATGAAAAGGAAAACAATATGACAATTGGAAGGTTCTTTTTTAAGCTATAACTTTTCCCTTTGATTTGAACATAACATTTGCCTTTCTAAAACAAGGATTTTTTTCAAAGGAATTAAATGTTCAATAATAACTGTGTTTTTCTCCTCTTCTCTAGTGTTCATAATGGCTTCTGGGCTTTTGGTTTACCCTTTTGGTTTCAACTCTGCTACTGTGAAGAGATTCTGTGAGAATTCAGACATCTACTATGCAGGAGACTGCCAGATTGGATGGGGGTATATGCTGGCAATTGTTGGGGTCATGCTGTCTGTCTTTTTACCATTCTTTGCAAAATATGCACCAAAAGAGCACATATCTCCAACTCCAATACCTACTATTTTATAGTATTTTATTACTGTTTAAGAACAGAACATTCCTGTCTACAGGCAATGGGCAGAAATTATTATAGCACTTCCACTTAGCTGTATTGCTAAAAAGAAGGGGAAAAAAAAGGAGATGGGAGAGAAGGTCAGATTCACAAAGACCAAAAGTGCATTGATAGTCTTCCGTACGTATAAGTAGCGAACACTCTGGAATTGAACTAAGATTAATCAGCAGCCTTTTTACTGCTCTAAACATACAGTGGCATAATGCCTTAGACAAAAAAAAATATATCTGTTTATCCTCAAAACATCTGTCTACCTCCCAAAGTTTCATTTGTGTCTCAAAACCGTAAGTCTTTTAAAAGCTTCAATTCACTTTTTATATATTATTAAATGTCAAAACTTTTATGAACCCAATAGTTTTAAAACCAATAATGATATTTTGTTATAATTATTTTGATTAGTGAAAAAAGACTACTAGTAGCCATGGCCTAAAATTAAGCTTGGTAACTAAAAAGAATTGTATACAAGAAAAAGTTTCTTTTTAGTCTATATGTATTAATAATACTTCCATATTGTAAATTGTCAGCACACTTTTTAATACCAATCTAATCTTCAAGATTTACAGTCATCTTCATTAAGATAAATTTTAGATGACTTTTTTCAGAGAGACAGAGAAAGTGATTTAACTACTTCTAAGGGCTCCATGATGATATAACAGGTTACCAACTGAAAAAAAAAAAAAATCCACATTTCTTAGGATTGTAACTTTATGTGGTATTTTACAAAATGACTTGAACTATGACAACTGTAAGTTTTTTGTTGTTGTTGTTTGTTTTTAAGGCTGTAAAGAAAACACTGTGTTTACAAAATGTATGTGCCCTATGGCCCTTGTACGTAGTGACAATATTTGCCAGAATTAACTAGTTTCTAATATTTCCATTCATATTAAGATCCCACTATTGTAAAAAACAACAACAAAAAAATGCTACTGAACACAACAAATATGATGAATCTGATTCTGTGTCAGAACTAGCACATGGACATATTTCATGGACTTGTATTTGAAATCTGTCTAGTTTCCTCGGTAGCATTGGATTCATTACTATCAAGGATTGAAACAAGTGCACTTGATCGTCTTAAACAAAACATTGGGTTCTAATCTCACCCCACTATTATGTTTTTTGTTTAAAATCTGAATTTTAATTCTATTTTCTATATTTTATTTTGTATTATTTATTAACAAAAAGATAGATTATATTTAATTCAGAGCTGTACTTCTCAGTTTTGTATTTTGGCAAAAAACAAATGATCAAATTTATTATTTTTCACTTAAGTGAGCCCAACTAATTCCTGAATTTAGTTTGCCTTTTTTTTTTTTCCCTAAATGGAAAGTGTATATGAAGGGACAGAGAGACATGTTGAGGATGTATAAGAAAATGCAAACAGATTGAACAATCACTGTGTTATTTTAATACGTCAAAGACTTCTATAGTCTAGTTTACATTCCTCAAACTTATAAACTTAAATGGAACATTGCATTATTTTTCAAGATAATGGTCTGTTGTTGTCATGCACTCTAAAGGCAAATTGTGCACATAAACTTAGTAAGTTCCATTACTAATCTTTGAATACAGATTTTGAAGTAGAATTAAGTACATTGAGAATGAGAGCACTATGGTTTTGCTCTCACTAAGGAATTGTATCTTCCAACTATTTAATGAAGTATGTTGAAGGAATGTCTCTAAAATAAGCAAAAGAGATTTCCATCATTTCTGTATAGTAATGTGCTTTTCAGTAACGTCTTAAACTTTTGTTTTAAAAGAATAGCTGAAATTGATAATTTTCATATAAAAGTCAGAAAAGTGAGGAATAACAAACAACAGGTAAGGTCATCACCACGAAGTAGAGAGAGACAGAGAGGCAGGCTTTTCTTTCCTAACCAACCTGTGCCTTTACACTAGTACCATTATACAAGACAGGATCAATATGGATAAAAAAAAATCAACAACTGAAAAATGTTAAGTAATGTGTATAAACTGTATTATGTAGGGTTTTTTCTGTTTTGTGTAATGTTTACGACTGTTACTTAATGTTTCACTAGAAAAGTGATTTGTTAGTGTAAAGTAGAAATATTTTTTCTTGCAAAACTCTAAATACTGGAAGTAAAATTAATTTAGATTTTTATTAACATCCATAACATACTTAGTAGACACAAATGATCTATTCCTATCATTGTTTCTTAACATAACTTTTACATATGCAGAAGTGGAACCATCAATCAATCAACTGAAATCATTAGAACTACATTTGTGTGATATTGATTACACACATACTTGCAGGTCTGGTCCCATAGTTCGAGCTTCCTTTGTAACTTTGACTTACTTTTATAATGGAGTCCTACAATTTACAATGCCGCTGTACCAAATCCATTACTTTGTAAAACTCAAACTCTTCTGTTGTGAGCATTGTCAAACTCTACTTTCTGCAATATTCTTCACCTTTTATGAGTTAAACTAATGCTTCCATTTGGAACTTTCTTTAATATTTTATAATATATAAAGGAAATCAAGTATATGTATATCACCCTTACAACTGGATAGCCAAAACTTTCCTTTAAAAATCCATGCTCAGAACCAGCTTAGCACAGAACAGAGAGATGATAATGGAAATGATTCTTACTACAGTTAGTAAACTAAGTTAGTGACTTTAGCTCCTCAACTGACAGATTTAGAGGGTGTTGCTAACAATACATGTGCTAACACTGACAGATCACTTTTTTAAATAAAGACTGTCTGCGAGTTAAACTGTGTAAAGCGTTTTCTTGTTAAAAGTCAAAAAATTTCTGGGATCAGGTTCAAGTTTTATTCTAAATATATATAATTTTTTAAGTGTAACTAAAAGCTGTATTTTCCATTAATGTGTTTCTGCGTTGATTAGCTGGCTCCTTTTTAGAATATTAACTGTTTTCTGTATTTGACTTGTTGGATACAATATTTCAATTATTTTAAATGTGAAATTTCCAATTGCCAACACTGTATAATAATAATAAAAAAATCACACTGATCAGTATTTTGATATCTTATTTTTAAAATAAATAAATAAACAACAAACACACAAACAAACCACACACAAAAAAAATAATTCCCAACAGATTTGGTACAAAGCTATTGAAGTAAGGAGAAAAAGAAACAGAAACAGCAGGAATAATCTATGAAAGTCAATGTTTGAAGGCTAAGACACAAACATATACACAGTCAATCCCTCAGATGATGTTCCTATGGCAAAGGAAAGGAAGTTCTGTGTTTAAGTAGTTATTTCTCTCCAACTTCCTATGTGTCCTTGAACAATGTCCCTACAGCTTCAAGGTATGTTGCTATTTTATACAGGTGTTATAATGATTCATAGTTTTTAAAGAAAAATACAATCTGATAACATAAGAATGGAAACCATATGAATACCTAAAATATGTAGCTATATCCTGTGAAATTTTTCTTCCATGTCTATTATGTTCATTTCTAAAAAATATTCTACACATATTTTTGTTATTCAGAAAGGAAAGGGAACCCATTAGTTGGAATTGAAGTGGAATATACTATCTTCTTACTTTCTGCAAAAGAGTAATTTTAATGAAATTACACAGAGCCAAAGAGAACTTTCTTGATGTTTGTTAGCTACTAAACTTTGATCAAACAAATACTTAAAGGAAGTATACAGTCAACATTTTGAAAATAGGTATTGAAGGAAATTCTAAAAATTGAAGATAAAAGGCAATAGCAATCTGGATTAGTTTTGATATCATTTTTTAAGACACTTGAACTACTTGAGAGAGTCAGGTTTGTGGTTTTGTTTCAATTACCTGCAGTTGCAAATGGACAGGTATTATAAAATTTAGAAATAACATTTCACTCATCAAATTGTTGGCAAAGGTCTAGATTGATTGCTTCTATGCAACAAACAAATTAAAAAAAAAAAAAAAAAAAGACCAACAGTGGAAAAAAGTTGTCTGTAGATGATTTACTTGGGAAGACAGAGTTGTGTCAGAGAAGTAGGGGCCTGATGCCTAAATTTTCAAAATATATTTGAGAATTCCTGCACGCTTAGGCCATCTCTGAAAATGAGATATTAAGGGAATAAGATGAGATATAAGGGAATTTTCCATTCTCTTTAGCCACCTGTGATTCTGCCTCATTTCGCCTTCTCATGCGTCAAAGATAGTTCTACTATTAAGTGTTTTCTTCACTGACTGGTCACTAATCAACCTGTTCTGCTTTTAACGATCTGAATCCACTAGGAATAACAGACAAAAGAACTATGAATGGGGTATTCCTTGTGATTTTTGCAGTGAAAGAGATTCATGGATAGTGAGGTTGTTTGTGTTTTGTTTTTTTTTTTTTTTTTGATTAAATTGATTGAACTGTCCATTTCTTCCCAGAAAAATAGAACTTGACTGATCCTAGTTAAGCAGGAACAGCTCATACAAATAAATTATGTACGTATAAGCAACTTCAACATTTTAATTCAGAATTTTTCCAGTAAAATCTAATCAGCTACATAACAAAACCTGCACAGATAATTAGAAAATATGAACTATTAAAAGTAATAGTGGAAACAAAATATTGTCATTAACATTTGTTGGATAACATAGCATAGTAATATTTGCAATTGTTTAATGACATTTTCAGTATTAGTTTGGATAAATGCTTTAGGATGTCCAGCCTTTTTGGTAGTAAGGAATGAAAATGGGTTTCAGACAACCATTTTGACTGTTTTAAATTTCATTAATTGTTTTTACATATGCTGTCATCTCAACATCTGCAATTTTAACAAATTCTTGGAAAGTGTTTTGTTCTGGAATAGTTGCTGGTCTTACAGAGACGCACTTGAAAATATTCCTTTTTGTGTCATAGTTTCCCATACATCTGTGCACTCGACCTCTAATTAGTCTTGGGAGCTCGCGGTCCTTCATCAAAAGCATAATAAACAAAAAATTATATCACCTTTCTAACATGAAAACTTTCAAAATGTTTGATTGTTAGTGGATTTCTGATTACTATATCAAACACAGAAGGAATTTACAACAGCTTTTTTGCTATTATCAAATATTTAGGATTTGAACTGGAAGTCCCAGCTGCATCATCAGTATTTTTGGTGAAACAGAAGTCTGAGGATGCCTAAATAGTGGTTGCGATATTGCTCTACAACAGTTTGGAAACAATAAGGTATAAACATCTAGCCTTCCTTTTACACAGTAATTTTCTGTTTCATTGGAACAGTATATTATTAACTTCTTAAAAGGGATTGTAGGTAGTGGTGTCTGTGTTGTGTGTAGGAGTGGGAATACTTACAATTTCATAAAAAACACAAGGCAGACTCTCCTTTCCATCTCTCAAAAGAAAATTCTTTGCTCCGTATGCTCCAGATGTGACTGCAGAATCAAGTGTGCCTACAACATATGGCAATGACAAACTATGATGTAAACATCACAGCAGTACTAAATAAGGTGCAAAATTATCACGACAACATTTCTTACACAAAAGCACAAAGATACATAAATCAGCATCAGCATCCTATCACAATTCATGCTGACAGCACTGGAAGTTCCTATACAAGTTATGGGCTTTACAGTAAAATTGTGTATGAAGTCTGTCTAAACTGAGTGATAAAATGCCATTTTCACAACTGTCAAAGTAAATGGGTTATTCTCCCGTTAATCATAGCAAAACTAAATTCTCTGTTTTATTGATCCTCATTTACAAATCAACTTTAAGCATTACATATATTTGTAGCCTTGTCAAAATTATAGTTTCTGAGATACCATTACATTGTGTATTTTTATTCATCTTGATTTAAACAGTTTAGCCAGTTTTCATCTTTTGTCATGTTCATTTCTCAGATAACATCACTTAAAACACAAAGTGAAACACACTAAAAGTCATCTTCATTTAGAAGCACTCCAGGCTTGAATTTATTCCCTAATTAAAGATTATTGTAAATCTGTACCCCTCTACAGAAGGTTCTTTTTAAATAAGAAAATTTATAGAACGTATCGTAACAAGGAAAGTAAACGAACAGGGTAGAAAGAGCTTAAATGTTGATGGGTGACTATTTTAATATTTTTGCTCCTATTTCAATCACCTTTGATAGCTGAGTAGATCTCCCAGCAGGAAAATTAAATAGCGCTAGTATTTTGCATTTTTAATTATTTCATTTATTGTTCCTTAACAGTTAATAACACAGTTTCTCTTGGCTGTTGTCCTATCATTACTATTGGCTGTAGCACAACCTATAACACCTACCTAAAACTTCAAATAATAGTGCAGTTTTGTAAGCATATTGACTCCAGTGCTTCATACTTTCAATGACTGCAGATATGATTCGCAAAGAATTCCTTTTTTCTTTAGTTTTTAATTCAGATGATGAAACTTCCTTTCAGAGGAAGAAGAAAACTCAAGTTAGATACACACTTACAGAATTTAAAAGGCAGATAGATGTTTATGTAATAGTTATATATCCAATATTTACATTACAGTATTTGTTCAGACTATACAAATAACCCCTTCTAATCTGTATGATCATGCTGAGGACTGAAGGCTATTACAATATTAAAATCTTGGTTTCAAATTTTTAGAAACTTAAGGGTTTATTAAGGCTGCTAGGACTGATGAAAGCCTCATCTTTCCTCAACTTTCTTTTTCTTTACAGTTTTCTTCATTGTTTCTTTCTGTTAACTCTCTCCAGAAATTTACCTGAATTTTGTCTTCTGGAACACAATCAAATTGTTTTTCATTCATGTTACTTTGCTGACTGTTGCAGTTAAATTTATATGCCAGACCATGATCCTGCAGACTTCTTGGTACAGTGTTAGCTTTCACTGGCCATTGTCCTGTACGTGCATATGTTTGGTTAGTTGCTCTTGTTTTGATATGCTGAGGTGAATTACAATTATCTTTTTTTTTTTGCTGCTGAACAGTTTTCAAAGTATTTGAAGGGTTCTCAAACTTTCGAATAATTCCACTATCAGATATTAAATCTGTCCTGTTACTTAGAGGAGTATACTCATTTCTGTTCCAAACTTTAGTACTGGGAGTCTTCTCTTCTGCCCTGAAGCATAATATAAGACACAATTTAGTATCAGAATATCTGTTCTGAATACTCAGATTCGTAATTACGGTTTATAAAAGCAATCTGTGTATTGTTTCAGTTTAAAATCTGTTAAATATTTAGACTCAATAAATATTTGAACATACATTTAAATTTATCCATATACAGAATAGTGATTACATACTTGCTTAAATCCCACTGAATTCAATGTGACTGAAATACGAATTTAATATGACTGAAAAATTGCAGTCCCAAGCTGGGAAATAAATTGTCCTACAGAGGGATCTTTCCTGACCTAAGATTTACAATTTTCCATAAGTCTCATAACTCATAAGTTCTGATTGAATGTTTCTATATATAATTGCCTTAATGTACACTGATAGAAACTATCGATAGTCTCTTGATAAATGATTCCTAGAATTCTCCTTCTGAAGTTCTCTCCTGGTGCTAAGTTGATCCCCTTTCCTCATACAATTATTCGTGTGAAACCCAATTAAACCCAGAGATTTAGATACATACTTGAGTACTTTGTCAATGTGAAACCATTATGATAAAAAAATAAAAAGGCTATATATTAGGCCTCATTAGGTGCACTGGAAAGATACTCCATTTCAGTTGTTTTTGGCTCATAAGCAGAATGTAATTGTTTAGGCCTATGGTGATGACCTTAGAATTAAAAGGGTCGCTCTAAGTGCTATTAGAATATGGAATAATGCAAGGTGTATCACACCAGAATAAAAATTATTTTGGATAATCGTAGTAAAAATTAAAGACTTAACTAACCTGTAGGCATTCAAGTTTTTGCCAGCATTTGCTAAATTAGAATTTGATGCATTTGGTGGTTTCATAAGGGAAAAAGTCATCTCATGTTCTCCTCGGCTTTAAAAGATAAGTTAAAATATCAGTAACAGAGTAGCAGATTTATTTTAAGACACGCACATGGCTCATAGGTTGTGAAACTAATAGATAGTACACAAATAAAATCAGTAAATAACAAATAATCTAGTTTTACATACCCATCGTTCACTGCTTTCTGTAGTTCAGCTCCTTCTGGGTTCGCAGTTCCCCAGCCTAATTATCAAAAGACAAAGGATTGAATATATGTACAAACTGAAAAGATCTAAATGTCTGCTTAGGCCTCCTACTCTTTATCTGCTTTACTTTCCACACATAGTCTTGCTCAGGAGGAAAAAAAAAGGGGGGTGCGGTGTGATCCTTTGATATCTATAATTATAAGGCAATTTCTGACAAGTTGCTTTTCTAGATAATGCTTAACTTATAAACATTAGACATTTCTTATAAGCACAGAGATTTTTATTTCAAGTAAAGCATAATGAAAATAATAACAGATTGAATTCTGCATAGTCCTTTCTAAGGACAATTTGAAAAAAAGTTCTCAGTTACAAGAAAGACATCTTATGTTTCTTCTTGTAACACAAGGCTTGAATTTTGATTGAAATAAACTGAAAACAAAAGGTCAGAGTTTCAAGAGACTCTATTTAAATGCCAGTGCTACTTCATTCTCTAACACACAAAGAGTTGACCTCCCTCTAGGCACAAAGTAAGAAAGCTCAATTGTACAGAGGAGAAAGGAACTTCCTGGAGGACATTTTTTACATAATGAACTTTTCAGAAATAAATATAAAGGATGCATATAGATCTTTATAAATACAATATCTAGTTTAATAATAATAATAACAAAGTTAACATTTAATTGGATTTAGAGCCGTTAAAATTATACGTATCTTATTTACAATGATGTAGGAGATAAGTCATAAATACAAGTTACAGAACTGGTACCTGTCTCATTTTTAAGTGGATTTGAAGTGAGGGGCTGTCTATTTCTTTTTTTCTGATTGAACAGTGGTACAGGCAGACAACCTAAAATTAAAATTCACATAATAACATTATACCAACAGCAAAAGGATACACAATCCATACTTAAATTATGTAAATGGTAATTATCTGTATATTCTTTTATTTTACATCATCCATAGGAATTATACTTCATAAACACATAACATAGACAAGACGTTGCTTCACAGAATTTGTATCTCTAGAACTCAATTCTGCAAATCAGTCGGTGAGTTAAACATTTCACTTAGTGACTAATCCCATTACTCCAAAATTTTGCACTGTGCTGTAATAACATAGAAATTCAAACAAGTCTACTCAGGAAACGGTGTTCTAGGATATAAGCATAAAAATGCATAAACTGTAAAGCACAAAAGAATGAATAGTACCTGCTGTGGTGCGAGTTGAAGTGTCAGATAAACTCCTTTTCATTTCTGTACTGTATTTTAATAGGCAACACTGTATTGATTACTTCAAATTTGCTGTATGAAAGGTAAATGGAAAAAGTAAACTAATTCATATTATAAACATGTTCAAATTTTACGTTACTTTGTAGCGGTTCATTTTAATTCTTGGTATAACTCTGTTATACACATTACTTTAGAGAAGTCTATGTTGTGTGAGAATTTGAACCAGATTTAGAAGATTCACAGGTACAAAAATAGCATGCAATTGGTCTTTGCAGATTAATGACCCAAATTATTACATTCTTGCACAAAAAATTATATTCTCTGTTACTTGCGTGCCGTAAAAAATACTGAATTCACTTTTGATTTTAAAAGTAAATATACATTCAAAAATAAAGAACATTTTTTAATTCAGGTAGATACAATACTAATAAAAATAAATACTTAAGCATTGTTTGCAAAACATGAAGACAAGGTATATTGCTTTGAAAAAAGACACCTCATGATTTAACTACGTGTGAGATACTATGTAGGGTTTTGTCATGCTTTAAGAAAATAACCTTTTCTGTACTGTATTGTACAGATTTAAAGTCTTTCCCCAAATTCCTCAGAGAAAATATTCCACACATCAAAAACCATTACTATCAAAGATTCTTTAAAAGATTATGACCAAAAGGTATAAATTAGCATATTAAATACAGATAGTTTACTACATTTGCTTGCTGATTAAAGTATTTTTATAGGAAATATCCATAAATTATAGCATGCATTGAGGATAAATAACATAAACCATTGCCTTTATATTTATTTTGTTGTTTTGGCAGTTAACTGTATGCAGCTGTTACATACCTTGGTAAGAATTAAGGCCAAGTATCTACCACAGCTGAATCAATTTACTCTTTAATTCTGTAATACACACTAACTACACATGACATTACAGCAGCTTCCACTTTATTGCTGTTACCTAATTTATATTTAAAATGCATTGGTAGCTCTATAAAGCTTAATGACAACCAGTGAATAATACACGTGTCAAATAAAATCCCATAAACCTGGAATTTCAGCTTTTGAAGACAGCTTTTGTGTTGTGTAAGATCTTAGATTATCTTGCTTTGCTTTTTGTCTTCTCCTGAAGATGAGCAAGCCAAGGCCCCGAGTTAAAGAAAAAAAAGTAAAACTAAAGATAGGTAAGGGGAGATACCGAGATAAGCCGCCTCAGAACTTCACACAAGAGCAGCACCCCTCACAGACCAACAGAAACGACCGGCCAGGGGCTGAGGGCTGGGGCTGAGGTGAAGCCCGCCAAAAGTAACGGACCAAACCGTCACGCCCTCGTGAGGCGCGAGGTGGCAAAAGGGCGGGAAGGAGCCGATTCCTTACGCCAGTGGTCATGAGAGGCCGCTACTGAGCGCCCTGGGGCACCGGCGGGGCTGGGGTCTCATCCCCGTTCAATACCAATATAGGAACAATAAATCGGTGTTTCTAGGATTTAATTAGGTATCTTTGCCCTCGGGTACCAACCCACGTGTTTGGGGCTCGCAGAACCCTGGGCACAAGCTGAATATCCACAAATGGTGAACACAAGCACGGCTGCAAATAAAGCTATCTCCATTCTTCATGCTGGGTTTTTAACACAGCTGTTTGCAACCATGTAATTTCTGTCAGGCTCCTGTGTTAAATCTTAGCCTTCAGATCAAAGCGGATTCTGTCTCAAATTGCTAGCTTCAGAGTACTCTTGAGTTTTAGATCAGGTCACATCAGTGGAAAAGGAGGGATTACTAGCGAATGTAGTGCTGTCATTAATAACTTAGTATATGACTAAGGAGTGGAGAAAATAAGTCAAAACTCTTGTTGAAAAAAAGCAGTACATAAAAACAATATTGAATTTTTAATAAACCAAGTATGTTCCTACATAATTGTCAACATGCAAGTATTGGCATAGCATAGGAAAAAAGGAAATAAGAAAATTGAAAACATTTCAATTGTCTACATTTATGCCACATATTCATGGGTGTTTGTAATGTCCCGGGAGACCAGGAGTTAAAAACTCTTTGGAAGTTAACTTGCTCTAAGGGTATAAAAGAAGCTTCCATGGCTTTAGTTCCTAACCTCATTTGGAAATGCACTGTATCTGTCCTAAAAGAGCTCTTAGGAAACAAACTTCTTGCATGTTAAGTGAGGTAAGTGCACAAACGATCTCTGTATTTCATTCAAGATTTTGCAAGGAATTATAACCATTTCAGCACCATCAGCAATGAGAGATAAAATATGTGTACTAGCACTGCATATCTGAATTTTGCTCTTTACTCTTCAAACTGCTGTGGTGTTTAAATTCAACAAACCAAGATTCAGAGCACAAGTCGTTTTTTTTCAAGCAGCATGTAAATACCCATTTTGGCACCTTCGCTAAAGAGACCAAGGTCAAAGGACAGTACAGACTGTCCAGTGCTGTAAAATAGAGCTTTACTGCTTTGCTTAATAAATTACTTACTGTGATTAAATAGCTGACAGCTTACAACAGTCATACAGCGACAAAGTAAGCAGTCTATCTATATTAACTTGCTATAAGGTTCAGCAAATCTGTAGACATAAGCTGCAATGTAGAGAATAACATTCTTAGGAAGTATATGACTGACAGAACTTGTCTAGGTAAGTCCTATGTTTAGCTTTATTTTCATAGACATATAATTTATCAACCTGGGTTATAAAACCTCTCACAGATACTAGTCAAATACTCTGTCAGTTACTGGAGTATATTCTTAATAAAATAGAATAGTTTGATAAATATTTTCTATTCCCTTACAGTTTAACATTTTTATATCTATATTGTGTGCTGGACACTAGTTGTGAATAATTGTCATTTACAGCAGTGAGACCTTGTTTATTGTTATCAAGATCCGTTCTCTAAACGTTTAGCTGAAGTTTCCTTTCAGAAATCCTACCTGAATGCTTTTGGAAGTGGAAGAAGTTGTTGACTAAGTTTTTTTGGGGGGAGAAAACTATTGTCCCTCTGTGGTCTGTATCAATTTCCTTTTTTAATAAGAGGTTGCAGATGTTAGAAGGGGTCTTCACCAAGTTGTTTCAATGTCATAGAGGTCTGTGTTAGCAGATCCCAAGACACAACTAGAGCCGGGAATACTAGGTGACTTATGGGTATATTGCACTTTAATTTCAGATAGTGCTCATTCTGATCATTGTTCTTCAGATATTATAAAACAAAAAAGGTCATACAAGCAACAACATGCTTTGAGGAACTCAGCTGTTCTTGTTTTTTTAGATGAAAGTACTTGATGTTTCAGCATTATGTGTTGATCTAGAGCCAAGATATGATTCATATTTTACTATTTTTTTCTCCTTTTAAATCTTTCTGCTCTGTATACTGTAATGTTTATGTAATGTAAAACACACATGAATATACTTGTTACTTGTTTTGCTTGCAATGCAAAAATATTAGATGTTTAAGTACATTCTCAAAGCATGCATTAAAAAAGTTTCTTCATACTTTCATAGCACATTATTTACCTATATATCACATATTAATAGAGCTAGACGGGAAAAAGTTAACTTTTGAACTGTCTAACTGTACCATTACCAGCCTTGGAGGTATTACTAAATATGGTAAATGAAGGGGAGGGATCCTTGAGAGGGAGGAGAGTCCGATGAGCAACTCCCCGCCTCACAACAGGAATCTGAAACTGGTAGAGAAATGTTAATTCTCTTCGTTCACGTCTGACCTAAACAGGCGTAAATAATTTCCTATTAAAAATATATATATATATATATTTTTTTTTTCTTGGTGACACAAGCTTTACTTTACCCTTATTTTCTGTTTTGCTTTCAGCAATTCTTATAGCTGCTGAAAAGCATGACTTCCTGTTCTGTTGTTCATAAACCTCCAGTCAGAAGGGTGGCTATCTTTGGAGGAACTCATGGTAATGAATTATCAGGGGTATTTTTGGTCAAGCACTGGCAAGAGAATGGAGCTGAAATTCAAAGAACAGGAATGGAAGTGAAACCATTTCTTACGAACCCAAGAGCTGTGAAGAAGTGTACTAGGTACATTGACTGTGACCTGAACCGTGTTTTTGACCCTGATAATCTTGGGTAAGAATAGCCATGCTTTCTGTTGTTTTAATTTTCTCTTTTTTAAAAAAATTGTAAGGTGCTTCTTTTCCAGATTAAACTGTAAACACAAGTTCCACTACTATTTTAACTGTGCAGTCACATAACTTAAATTATTGACCTTTAACCCAAAAAGAACAAATTGTGTGTTAGCAGTTTCATTTTAGATTTGTCGCTAATAAAATGAGTCTCAAACCAACACATAGTCTTAAACATAGCATTTTAAATTAGTATGAGATTAGCTGTGTTTGTGTAAACTTAAGTATTGCTGTTCTGAGTTGTGAAGTCATTATTTCTCATGTCTTCTAGTGCAATGAAGCTCTGGAGCTCTTCTGAGTACAATTATACTTGTAGTAATATAGGATATGTGAAAACATGAAACAATCTAAATGGAGACCCCCGTATCTGAAAAAATGGCATATAAATTGGGATACAATTTAATTTCAGTTACATATAATAAAAAATGAAAACTTGAAATAAGGTGTAAGAAATAAAGAAATCAATGGCAAAAAGATCAACAAAAATTCAATAATTTAACTGTCTCTTTATATTGGAGAAGTACAATCTATAATTACTGTACAGTAGTAATTGATTTCACATTTTTAATGGGATTTTATGTTTCTCTGCTTTCGAGACATCTATTCCAGAGGTGTACATTGTGGTATGAACCAAACACTTTTAATGTTTGGTATAGTTGCATGCTGAAGAGGTAATTATGTATCAGAAAGGTCTTAGTGGTGAAAATGAATATCACTGAAAGAAAAATGTATCATGTTTATTTTGTAATCAAGGTTATTCTTAGCCTGCATGCTTTTTCATCTGGTTGTCATTTAACAATTTTATTGCTAGTTATTAAATTAGATTTTAAAAAATTACACAGAAATGTTAAGGCCATTCTTTTAATTGCTTACTTAGGACAAACATGAGGAAAAAAAAAAAAAAAGGTTGTTTTGAACATAGGACAGTTGGAAAAAAAAAGATCAAAACACCTCCAGGTTGTCGTCATTTTTAAAAATAATATTCCTTTGTATATCCTGTTACTCAGTCCTTTTACAATAGTAGTGAATATATTTGAATGATTTTTACCTAATCACTTTAAGTGCAGACCCTTCAAGACTGCAAATGATTTTACAAAATCAGGAGACGGAAAATCCTGATACTACTGAAAGGAACGGTGGGAGTCCTATTGGCTTTGACAAGAAGTATTTAACAGTTTTATGTGAAGGAACCCCAAATTTCAAAGACAGAACTAGAGAATACAATGATAGATTCTGTGATATACGGAACTGTAAAAATAAGGAGTTTGAGAGGCTCAAGTAAGAATTCTTACCCACATCACATCCCACCAGTAGATCAAGTTCACATCACCATTCGTAATAGATTACCTTGCCATTTCTTTTACTTCAGCAGAGCTGATCCCATAATTTCCTTAGCAACCTCTTCTGATGTTTAAATATCTGTGCAGTTAGCAAGGTGTTTTGCCAGTTTTTAACAAACCTTTCTTTATGCAACTTAATACCAGTATTTCTTACAAAATCAAAACCTTACAAAGCTTGAGCTGTACTGAGGAAAAAAACCTGAATTTAGCACAAAAGATATTAGGTGTTTCTGTATGGTACTTGGGTAGCATCCCAAGCCTGTCAAGAATACCAAATCTGCTGTATATGCAGAACAAGTCTGAACTGCAGCAGCTTTTTACACTGTTTAAGTAAGGAAGGTATCTTGGCATCATATATCAGTTTCCTATACTTCCCCTATAAAGGCAGGAAGCAAATATCTCAGACCATTCCTTAGGCTAAGACCATTTTTTAAGTCTAGTACTGATACAGCCACCTGAGACTAAAGGTATTAAAACTTTGGAAGAACGGGTTTGAGGTAGCAAAATCTTCCATGAGCTTTGAAGGCCAAGAGTACTCAAAACAACAGGCTGTAACAAAATCTGATAAGAACACAAGAATACATGAAATCAGGTTATGAAAGACTTTGTAACTGAGGTCCATGACAAAAGGGCATGAAGCAATGTCCAAATACCATCTTCAGTAGAAGCTGGATTCAGTCTTGGAAGTGGCCTAAGTTTTTGATAAATTTGGGGTTAGTTTTCTGCATGGAGGTAAATGGAGGTATGGACTAGAAGTCAATGTAAAGAAATAAGAGAGAAGTAAGTAGTCTATAGCTAAAATCAGATTTTAAAAATCTGCATGAGATAGTAATAGTAAGATCTGTTTTTCATTAACAATCATATTTGCTTCAAGCACAAACACTGTATTTTATGTAAGGCACTTAAATAGGTGATTTAAACTCCAGTCAATTATGGAATTAAAGTGAAAAGAAAAGGATATACATATTTTGTTGACTGTAAAGCCATGGAATGAGTTTACTAATTTTTTTGTACTAATATTAACAGCAGGACAGTGGTGGAAGATATTCCATATGAAGTGAGAAGGGCTCAGGAAATCAATCATATATTTGGTCCAAAAGGTAGTGATGATGCCTATGACCTTATTTTTGACCTTCACAACACCACTTCTAACATGGGTGGTACCCTTATTCTTGAAAACTCCAGGGATGACTTTACAATTCAAATGTTTCATTATATCAAGGTAAAACTAATTTAAATGAACTATTAAAATAGATTATTGTTTGTAATGTATTACTATATACTATTTCTTAGTTTCTTTAAATATTCTATTTTTTTATTTTGTAAAACTGTTTAAAATATTTAATCATTCAGGATTTTTAAAATCAGAGATAATTAATAATTTTATTATAATATCAGGTAATTCAGATTTGACCTCATTCATAATCTTCATGTATTAAAATGAGTTCTAGTAAGACTGATGCACAGAGAGTAATGCTTAGAATAAAATCTGTGAAAATAAATGTAATTTAATCTGATGCCACACTGATCTCTCAGCAATTTAAATAAATTTGGGTCACACATACTAAATAGTTAAACATTAATTTTATGAAATAAAGACATGGAAAAACTAATGGAACCAGGTAACAAGTAATGTTCCCCTTGTCGCTACTTACAGGAATATTAATATGCTTTTGAAACCTATTTGATTCTGCTATTTCTGGGGCTGAAAAATATCAGTGAAGTGAGGTTTGCAGAAGTGCTGGTTTAAGTAATCTGGTTGATGCTATTGGGGACCTAGAAAATGAGTGAAGAAATAAAGGTTAGGCCAATGATGTGCACTTAGATTATTATTATTATTATTTACTTTAGAAGTAAGGCATATTTTAACATTTGATTTGATCTAATTTAAATCTACAAGATTTGCTTAGAAATCTGCTTTAAAGTATTTTGCTTATAAATTCTGCAACACTGATGCGTAGATTTTTCTTCCTGTTAGCAATTTAAGGCCAGCACTGTGTTCAGTTATATTAGGAGACAGCAAAGTTCAGTGGACCATGCCTGGCATGAGTTAATGGAAAGAAGACCAACAAATACAGCTTTGTATGTTTTCTAAAGATGTCCTACTTCTTTGAGCACTGTGAAATAAAGGCAACATATTGAACACATTGTGTAAATCACTTCTGCATCAGTAGTCTTTTGTGGCACAACATTTTAAAATATTTGCATAACAAAGACATTTTTAAACAATCTCCACAGAATGCTTTGGCTCCAGAATGCTGTCCCGTTTTGCTGATTGAACATCCTAACTTGAAATATGCAACAACCCGATCTGTAGCAAAACATCCTGTTGGTAAATATGAAAAATAAAGACCATTTTTAACCTACCAGAAATTATATAAAAATGTCTGTTTCCTGATCAGTTCATTTTGTTACATTATACAGCGTGCTCTGATCACCAGTAGCTATTTGTTTGACAATGTATTTTACCAAATCAAATGTTTATGATTTTCTCTTCTGAAGTACACTGATTTTTACTTGGCTTACAAAATACAGAAACCAGATGGAAATTTATAAACTTAGTTAACCCACTGTTTTCAGAAAATATTTATAATATATGAGGATAAGAAAGAAGTAGCAGCTTCAGAAGAGAAATATTTAATTCCTCTAAATAAGCCTTGCCCGAAACATTGGACCCAAGCCAAGAAGGGAAAAAAAAGATAATGTAATAAAGGAAGGTGAAAATTATTTTCTGCATGGAAGTTGTTAACTTTTTCATTTATGGAATCAAAATTGTAACAAAAGGGGAAAAAACAAACAAACAAACAAAAATGTTATTTTGCCTGTCATACTAAACACTGAGTTCTCCAAAATGCATCATGGAAAGATAATTTTAAAAAAGAGTAAGAGAAATGAACATATGTAGTGACCATTTCCCTTACCCGAGGAGCACACTCAAAAATGTACATATGGTTCTTTGAACTGATCCTTACTCATGAGCTAAATTTCCTGCTTGCCATCCAAAATCACGTAACTGTATAGTTTAAAGTTTGTCTTAAACATAAAACACAGACCCAATCAGACATGTATTTTTCCTTTGTAGTCTGTGATATATTATGGCTATATTAATAATCTCCCTGATCTGTAAACAGGTGTGGAGGTGGGTCCTCAGCCACAAGGTGTTGTTAGAGCCGATACTTTGGACAAAATGAGGAAGATTGTCAAACATGGCCTTGATTTTGTTCAACTTTTTAATGAAGGTAGAGTAAGTAATGAAAGAATAAACCCCCCTGTGTCATGCCAGTGGACTATTTCAAGAGTAGCTTTTCAAAAAATAAAATAGGTTGAGCTACAACACTTTACATTTAAACAAGTAAAATTGAAGGGGATACAGAGCAGGTGTTGTCTAGATGACCTAACTGCAGGAGAAGGTCCAAAGTATTCTCTATAGCACCTTTGGGTAGCTTTGAGGATATTTCCCCTTAGAAAAGATTCAATATGTATACTTGATCTTAAAGTTGCTTTAAGAATCTGAAATAGTAGCTAAGTATTTGTGTAGCAGTACGTTCATTGAGAACACTGTACATAAATTAAGGAGGTGTTTAATTTACACATTTTCTGTGCATTATCTCAAATTACAGTCAAGAAATCCTGTAAGATTCTTGTTATTACCTGTGTACACTTGTGTACACTATGTAAAACATACTGGCAAAAATAGGTGTTGAAAATTCTTTTGGAGTACATTTGTCAGTAGGCTATATTTGGAAGTAGAAGGAAAATAATTTAGTTGTGTATGTCAGAATCTACATTATTGTGCTGGAATTGTAAAGATGAAACAGCACTGACACCATTCTGTGTTATGCAACAATATCAAGCATAGGCCTTTCAGCAATTTCTTCATCTACAAAATAAGTATTTTTAAGTATATAGTGAAATGCCACGTTTCAGCATCACTGATCAAATTCAGGGCTATGTATGCAACAATACACAACAGAATTATCTTTCTGTAGCTTGGATTCTAGGGGAAGAAAGACCTGGAACTAGACATGCTTTTGATGTATGAGCTAATCACTAGTGTGCAAACCTTAACAATGTACAAGCTAATAATTTAAGCCATTCTACAGAGAATAAGTAATGCATTGTTCTTTTTAACAGTCCGTTGTTCATTTTGACATTAAACCACATTTATTCTTTCTAGGAAAAGAATTTCCACCATGTACAATTGAGGTTTATAAAATAATGGAGAAAGTAGATTATCCCAGGAATAAAAATGGTGAAGTTATTGCTATTATTCACCCTAAACTGCAGGTAAATTTTATAGCAGTGTTCATTTACAACATTTCATAAGTATTCTTGTGTAGCTCCTGCTACATTATAGTATATTTTTAATAGTAAATAAAATATTTAAAATGAGAATATTGCCACTGGGTTTACTGAATACTTTAGATCTTCCCTATAGTAAGTTCTACCACTAAGGTCATACAATATTTCAGTAACTGATTTGTAGATAAGTGAATCTAAAATCATTTTTGAACCTAAAACTGAAAAGAACATGACAATAGGATAGCTTATATTTTAAAATGTGAATCTTAATTTTTAATTCTAAAGCGAGGGTCTTTTTCAATCAATTGTGAGCATACATGGTTTCCTTTTAGTTCACCTTTACCAGTAAGTTATTTCAACACAAACCTGAAAATGAAGGCCAGAAACCCAATATTATGTAATTAAAAGGAATTCTTTTAGAAGCTTTTGCCATCAACTGTAGGGAATATAATTATTGAGCATAAATTTAGAATTCACTTTAATTTTCTTTTTAAATGTTCATGTAAATATATTCTATTTATTTTCTTTCTCTAAGGATCAAGATTGGCAGCCACTGAACAATGGTGATCCTCTATTTTTAACACTTGATGGAGAAGTAATTGCATATAAAGGGGACTGTACAGTCTATCCAACATTTATTAACGAAGCTGCATATTATGAAAAGAAACAAGCTTTTGTAAAAACAATCAAAATGGAACTCACTGCAAAACATATCAGATCCTCAGTTTTAGACCAGAGTACTTCTTGAAAACTTTTTACAAGTTATCCTTACAAACAGTGGATTTCTTCTCTGTGAAATTCAGTGCCATTCAGTAGTTATTCACAGACTAAATATATACAGAATCTAATTTTAAATTGTAATTTAATTAACATTGTTGAGAACTTTTAAGATGAAAGATAATGTCATAATGCTAATTATGACTACTATTTACTTGTTCTAATAGATTACTATAGATACAAATAATATTTTTATGAAGTTTGATAGTTTATTCTATATAAAATAATTATATATGTTATATATTACAATATACAAGATATATTGATGAGTAGCTATAAAGAATCTATCCAGAATTACATAGAAAGTAAAAGTTAAGCCCCCCAAACTACATGATAAAGAAGAAAATACAGCAATTATTTTTTTTAACTTTTTTTTTTTTAACTTACTGTCTCCACCTCCTGCTTGTAACATTTCCAAATAAAGTTTGCATCAACTGTTGTGCCCTGAAAAGTTTCAAAAAACAAGGCAGGATTTAGGTAATTATGCAGGCTGTGTTGAAGAACAATGCACTAATCATACCTGACTATCTGAGAATGGAAATTAAGAAGAAATCTGTATGGGGAGACATCGGAATTTCAAGACTGACTTATTCTGTATTTGTAGAAAGAAAGCCTGTCATACTAGCTGAAAAAGAGAAGAAGATGAGGATTTAATTAACTTTTTACAGATGTTTTAAATGTATTTGACAATAATCAGAGACAGAAAAAACTTTAAGAACTTTGCATAAATTCTGAAAGCACACAATAATTAGCTGTTTACTAACTGATTTGTTACCAACATAACCCCTAAAGTATATACTTCAAAAAGTGATGCCCTCCTTATTCGCTACTAAGCAAAAAACCTTTTTAGCTACCTTTGTGTAACTTTACAGAAATAAAATAAAAATACAGGACAGAATGAGATGTTTATTGAAGTACATTTTATTTCTTTATATTGAAATAAATATTGTATAAAAAGTACAGAATGATCTGCTGTAGTCATTTTTCTTGGTAAGAGCCTTGAGATAGGAGACAACTGGTATGTTGCAGGACTCTATGGCCACAAACACAAGGTATTTTCTCAGTGAAGAACTTTTAGAAACAATCCCACCCACCCACCCCCTTCCTCATTTGTATCACATAGCTTTGAACCTGGACATGGCTACAGCACATTCCTTACGTTTTTTGTGTCTTCCCTGTTTTATGGCTGTGCGTACAGTCTGACCTCAGTACAGTGCAGAGACATCCGAACTTGTTTTTAGTGACAAGTCTATCCATAACAATATGGAATACAGTGCAGACTCATTTATTCCGGTTCCTGAGTATATGTGACGAGGTATTTTTTTGGTACAAAAACTGGCACTCAAAAGAATCCAAATGGAACTGCATAGTCCTAAGACAATATTCTTTGTTGTCAGTTTCAATGCAAAATCAACCAGCACAGATGAAAGATTCTGGAAGATAGGATTTTTTCTTCTCATACTCACATATCCTACTAAGAAGGTCAAACAATGCTCAGATACTACATCAGTATATTGATATGCATGAATGTCCTTCCCCTAGAATTCCTATGCACTGTGAAAAAGTAACTGAAGATTTCAACTTGATCCCATCCATCCGAGCCATACACGGTAGCAAACGCCTCATAGGACATCTGTAGAAGACCAGTTTGGTAGCAAAAAATATGTTCACCATCACTGCAAATAGCTTTGCACTATCCTTTCCGATGGAGAGTTCCCTCACGTTCTCTTCTGTGTTAAGAAAGTTTTTTGGACCATTTTGCGCACTTCAGGCTTAGCTGTAAGAATCCAATGCAATTCATATTATCATTCAAACACAAAACAGAATTTACCTGAGTGTTTCCTAAATAGTACCTTTAAAACAGGCACCAAATGTATATACGACAAAAATCCATGACAATGAAGATACATATTGTAATAATTGAAATCTACAGGTACACAGGACAACTATTTCTTTTTATACATACACAAATAGAAAAGTAAAAAATATAATTTATAGTACTAGGTCATCACAAGTAATGAAATAAAAAGTGCTACAGAAATGCATTACACAGTCCTCTGAATTAAAAAAAATAAAAATAAAAATAAAATAAAGTCTGCAATTATATTGCATTTAACTTATTCTGTTCCTTTGGGAAGAAATTGACTTTCATCTTTCTGAAGTGGTTGAATGTAGAAATTGATTTAATTAAACCTGAAAACTTCCAGTGTGATAGCAAGATTCACCAGTATGGAAAAGCCAAGTAGAAACAGGAAAAATAAAGACATTGTGACTTGAACAAACTCAGAAATTCTCCATTGTGAATTGTGTTTCTGCCCTATTATTTTATGGGAAGGCACATATATAAATAATGAATAAAAATCCACATATGATCCACATGAATAAAGACCACATTTGTACCCTAGGTAGTATACACAGGAAAATAAATCACAAAGCTAATGAGACCCAAAGGGGCTATTTTTCTACTTGAAGCTTTCTCCAAATTGTGGGATAAAGATTCCAGTAACACTGACCATCAATACAAAAGTTTCAAATGTTTCCAGAACATTGTTATTTCAAAGTAAAATTCTTCATTTAGTAGTCTTCAAAATTGAAATGCCTTTCTTTTCACCATGACAAAAACTTAAGTTTTTTCAGAATACAATGTGCTAAAGATTTGAAAACAAAAGACATCAGACTGGGATCACAAAGATCTCAGTTTTCCACAAAAGGAAGAAATATCTCACATTAGACCTTTTTTTAACCAGTACATAGTCTAGATCCAAGTTTGAATAATCATACATACTTGGACAGCAATGGTTTTTAAGAGGCTCAAAATTGAACCAGTGAAATAGTCCATTTTATTTTTAGCATAGCTGCACTGATTAAATGGGTTAAAGTCATCAGACCATGTCACTGTAAGTTTGTGTTCCAGCTGGTTACAGCTGTCCAAAATACTAAAAAAGCTTTCAACATCAGCTTCTGATGCTTTTAGCCTCCAAAGCATCCACATATGAAATACAGAAGAACTAAACAGAAGTTTCAGGCAAATCATCCATTTCTTCAAACGTATTCAGGGTTGTTTTGCTATTAGTTCTTGAATTATCTTGAACTTTGCTTGGATCTGCAAAAAAGTGCATTATAAACAAAACAGGATATGGTAGAAACTGTATATGCAAGACCAAATTTTTGCACAACTAATTTTTTTTTTAAACATGCATTTAATTAAATAGTAAGCTGTCAGTTTGCTACCATATCTTATACAAAGTTTTCCGTCTGCCCCTTTTCATTGTTGCTGGGATCATTCTACTAAGCAGTGTAAATGTTAATTGACTAAAGAACTAACTGCAAAACAAATCTCTCAGATCCTCACATGCCCTTATCATACACTCCGATGTTTGTTCCCAGAAGGACATCTGACACCTCAAAGTTAGGTCATTTCTCTATTACACTTCCAACACTGTCAGCAGATGGGTATCTTGAATTTCCTGGTTAACATTTACAAGGAGCCATTTGTCATCCAATGTATATCGCAAAACAAACATGAATGTTTGAGGACTAAAACATAGCAAACTACTGTATTGTTAGGTAGAATCAGTCTGATTTCTTGCCAAATTTTGCAATGCCGTATGTAACTATTCAAGGAGGAAATTAATGTAGTTTGTGACAGCTGTTTCAGAACAAAAATATTTTGTCTGTTTACAAGTTCTTCACTCTTATACCATTCAAATGCCTGAAGAAAATGTAAAACTTAGATCAAGTGTAACTGCTTAGAGAAAAATAAATATGGTAACATTACCATGTTTCAATACCAAGGCATAAATAATGAAAGTTGTAACCAAACCTCTCTCCAAATTTTTTAAACTAATTTAACACCCCTACCATACTAGCCATGAGTTTCCCTTGCAGTATTTCCCTTGCAGTAAATAGAGTTTTTGAATATCTAGGTTACGCAAGTTTATATTTTTAAAGGTATAAAACTACATCAAGGCATTTCTAAGGAAAAAAAATTTCATAAATACTGTGGTGTAAAATTCAGCAGTACCTGTTGGCCCTGGATCTTCATTAATAAATGAAACATGCGTTTTCCACTCGGTCCATCTCACTTCATTAATCCTGTTTATATTGTATATAAATTATGTTATTAGCATGCATTCTCTCCTAGCTACATAGCTGCACTTCCCCTTTTATTTCCTCATTCCATCTTGGGATTGCCATGGTTTACCATCAACACCTGTCTTACTAATACTAAAGGGCTGACTGTCTTTTGCAGTGTTACACATTGTATGTAGATGGGAATGATATTCAGACTATTTTGTAATTCCACACATTATGAGTATAGTATTGAAACTCACATTAAATATTTGAGTTTTTTTCATAAAACAGCATAGAAACATTTTCTTCAATATGTTAATCATATCAATTAGCAATTAATTCCAAATATAATTACTTTTAAGTTAACATTCAAAGGTGATTATGACAAAATTGATATCTCCTGCAACCAAATCTGATACTTCTACATTAAAAACATACCTGAGGTTGAAAATCAGTTCTCTTATAAAAAATTACGTATTTTCCTTACGTATTTTCCCTTTTCTTAAGCAATTGATCAGAACTAAAAAACCCAAACAGAGTTTCAGCACAGTAAATGCATTTACTATTTCTTCTTATAAAGAGCTATGTATTAAAAGCAGAAGATGTTTTGTACAGATGTATAAAATATTTCAGAGTCTTTTGAAGAGAAATAACCTTGAAGAGAGATACAGAGCATAATCAATAGCACAATATTCTAACTTTGCTTTACCTTAAGCACACCCTCGTGTCATTTTCAGCCACTTTACACCGTTCTCCCAGTTGGAATTTTTTCCTCAAAGATTTTGGTAAGAATTTTTCAAATTCCAAAATGGTTCTAGCTCTCTATTAACAATAAATAGTAACATTAGTATGGTTAACTACATTCAGAAATGTCTGTATATGCAGTTTATGAGCTCCGTCTTTCATTAAAACATGTTATACCCTTCCATCCACCATCTATAATTGATACACACATCAGCAGTAGTAAATAATATGGAATGACACTGGTTATTTGGCATATGCAATTAGACAGTCCACAACTTCCTCTAGTTAGACCCAGCTCAGGAGGCATGCTCAAAGTAGGCTCAGTGGTTAGGGCTTAGCCCCAATACCTTCATACCAACACTCTGCCATGGGGCTATATCTCCTTCAGTGGGATGCTGCCCATCACAGAAAGCAACTCCAGTCCTAATTCTGACTGCATTTGTGATTACAGTTTGGGACTCAGAAAGCACGCTTAGGTAAAAAATAGAAAATCAGAGTGAACTCATGCATTGTGCAAGTTCAAGGGATGAAATCACAAAGTATGCTGTGTTACAGATTTCTGGGCAGATAGTGAAACAAACATTCCTGGTGACGTACCCATGGGAATGAAAGTCACAAAGCTACGTGACAGCACATGGGATTGAAAATTCAAGCCATAAGATTACCTTCAGGATAGCTATTAATTCTATTAATTCTGAAGTTATCAGGATATTCTTATACTAAACGTACATATTTCCATTTTTTGTACACATATGCAAATGGAGATTCTCACTGTCAATATCTGTCCCCTACTATGAGCACAGTAAGTGACCACATATACAGCTTAGAAGATTTTGGCCAATGCATCAATTCTTCATTAAACAAGCTAACTCACAAACAAACCTGGAGTTTCCAGATGTGCTCACTCTCTTTAGAAATATCTTCCACTGTTTCTCCCATTAATGCAATAAGCATGTTCAAGAGAAGAACAAAAGTCAACACAACATAAGTTATGAGGAGCAGAAGAAATAGCACAGGATATTTTGAATTTTGCTGGATCTCCAGATCACCCAGTCCTAGAGTGAGCTTAAAAAGATCCATCAGAACAGGTCCCAGACTGCTGTTAGAATGGCACTCACTGCCGTTTTGGCAAGTTTCAATCAATGCAGCAAGAGCTGAGGAAAAAGCATGAGAAAATTTTAATTACAATAATGCTTTATTTATACATCACATTTTATCCTGAAGAATTCAAAAAGCACTGCATAATAAAGAGCTACAGCTACCCAGCAACATACGCACCAGCAGCTAGGTGACAGATTACCAAAAGGAAACAGAAAGTACCCACATGCAGATGAAATTGCAAGCAATTGAGCAAAAGCCAAATTACTTATCTGTTCAGATAGTTTCTAGGTAGACTTTAAATCTCTAAACTTGGCTTTTTAATGTCCAGAAGAAACCCCAACATGAGCTCTCATCATGACAATAGGGTTCTTATTCATAATAATGCCAAAATTTTTACTCACACAGAGCATCAGTGCTTTTCTCCAGTAATATTTACCTACGCCAAATCCCAGCAAAAACACGATATAGACAACTAAAAATTTTATCACATCTTGCAGGATGACCTAAAAATTAAATTAAATATTTATCAGGAATTAAAACTGAGAACTAGTTTTATGCTTATATATTCTGCTAGCATACATGTGCAGTAAACACTGAAGTATCAGATTGTTTTCATTAAGCAAACTGATTGTAGCCTCAGTGGGAAGAGAAAACTTAGGTCTGTTTTTTTTTAATCTTGCAAGTAAGAGCCTGGTATGCTGTGTACTTCTAATGGTGACTATAGCTGCACAATATAGGCGTTAAACCTATGATGCAATTAAATAGCAGAACTCTTGTTTGAAAATCACAAACACAAATTACTTGCATATTTAATAAAATAAAATCTTTCTTCTAAGATTCAAGGTAGTCTCTGCCATTGAAGTTATAAAGTAGATTATATGCATTATTTCAGAAAAATACAAAAATAAGAAATTTCAATATGAATCATAAAATATATTCAAGTTGAACATGCTTCATTAGGATTGTATAGATAAGCAATCACTGTAACAAGGCAGATAAATAAACAAACAAACATACTTGCCTTTTGAATCATAACACTGTATATTCCCATGGACTGGAAACCTCTGGTGAAATAGAGCATATTAGCCCATCCTAGGGCCATTGCCAAAACAAGACACACGAGGTGTTCTTTGTAGGAAAACAAGTACAAAAAGACAGAGAAGATCACAAGCAAAGCTTGTATAAAACTGTTAAAAAAACACATGTTTGTAAAAGGGAAATTACTAGAACAAAACCAACAGCATTATGGAAAAATACGAAATGACTTGTTTCTTATGCTTGAATTCTAATTTCATATTGCATTCCATTCCCCATTACAAACATAACCTATATAATTTAACAATAAAATAGATGACTTAAGAAAGTGTAAGTATATTAATATATCATGGTTATGTTTATTAAAGCTTACTTTAAGTAAACCCTTCTCCCCAGAATAGCTGGCCAATTGATTTTGCTGGCAAGATATTAGGAATCCTTAATAGCATCTCTGACGCAGCTTAATTAAAGCTCTAGTCTAACAAGATATTTCTATGAACCTCTCTGCAAGGAAGACACTAAGAGAACGTGTGATGCACTCTGATAGCGTATAGACCAGATTCTTGGCAGCACAAAATTGATATTAGCATGATTGTAGAAAGAGAAAGAAAAGTGTAGTTAAGACACCTCTCTTTACTGATCACACAACCTTATTCTAGAAAGGAGAGGGAACCATCTGTGATCAAGACCAGCTGACCAGCTGAACCAGCTTTATGCTATTTTTCCTTCCTGGAGGAGTTAAAAACTATATCTGGTTTATTAAAAAGATTTCTTAAACACATTTCTCTATATACAGCATGAAGAGATACAGCATCTGGAGCAGATAAAGACAGTCTGTACTTTGGGGAAAAATACAGCCTGTACACATCAACGCCCAGTATTGTTATTGATCAGTGAAAGCACTAGTGTGTGCTACAGAAAAGCTGCATGGAAGATTACATCCATCCCTCTGAAAACTAATAATCTAAAGAAAATTGAGCATCTGCTCCAGGAATCATTCCCTGTGACCACAGGATAGATAAGTATTATATAGAGAGCATCAAATACATGCATGACAGACTTACAATGCAAAGTGGAACCACGCATCTGAGAGAATTGACTGCAGGTCTGAGGGCCTAAGCAGAAAGATGGCTACACTCTATGTAAACAGATAAATATAATACAGAAATGGTAGTAAGAAAAAGCAGGGCTCAAAATCATTTTTTCAAAATCATGCATTTGAAGTTGGTCTTCTAAAAATCTATTGATAAGACAAGATGATAGCTTCTAGAATTAAAAATATTTTATGGAGCTGTAACAGCAGAGTCTCAATTTCTATCATCTTTGGCATAATTTAACAACTAGATACTGGTTTTAATTACTTATAGTATATGGTAAAAATTATGCCCTGCTTTTTTCTGTTATAGGTTCTAATTCAAAACTGTACTTAACCCCAGTAATTAGACAACATTACTGTAATATAAATATAAAATCTCTTTGTCTTAAGAATTCCAAAGGAAAATCCCTCACATATTTGTTTCACAGAGCAATACAGTCATATTCAAATAAATATCCAGGATCATTCAGAGTGAGTGATGTATTCTGCCGAATACTTTTAGACATTACACAGATCATCAGCATATTCGTAAATCTAGACAAGTTCTTTACCTACTATGTTATGTATTTGTTATTTAAAAGTCTTACCTCTTTTATGGCTAAAAATATTGCTCCTAACATAACCATCACCTGTCCTGATAACTGCAGCCATCCCACACCACGTGTTAGAGCTAGTGGATAAGGTGGAGCCTGCAAGATATGTCCAAAATGAAAGACTGAGTTCCATATCTGAAGGGTAAAAGGCAAAGTAACCGGAAGTCTCATGTATTTAGCTCTCTGGGTACCCAATTTCTGCCATTACTCTAACAGTTGAATTCATGGTGGATTTACAGAGAATAGCAGAGGTTTCTTTCTTAAAAGAAAAGCAAAACCCCTCCCCACACTTTTAGAAACTCAACTACCTGTCTTTGTATTATGTGGCTTTTAGGTCACTTTCACAAAACGCAAATAGAATTATTTCCTCTGTTACATCTCTTCCTTCCAGATGCAAAGACCTGATCTGGGAGAACCTGCTCTCACTGTAGCCAGATAAACTGATATCTGGTTTTGGTGGTGTTTTTTTTGGACTCACCAACATTTTAAAAACAGATCAGGAAATACTATTGCAATTTAAAGCAGTAAAATTTGTTAAGTTACTGTACTCACTTCATTTTCATTAGGTCTGTGGTAGGAAACTAACGTCAGTGTTATATTGTATAGGAAATAAAAACAACATGACATAAAAAACATGTGTCGTGCAAACTTCTTCCATTTCATTCGCAGCAGTGAATTCAGAGGCTCCAAAGTCAGCATTTCATGACGATTCTGTAGAAAACAAATGAACAAACAAACAATTAGGATTTGAGTTTTCCACCTGTAAGGAAACTGAGATGATTTCAGGTATGTATTTTATAAATTTTATTCAGTATCTTGCTGATCTAGAAACACATCTGTACTCCAATATATTTGTCAGACCCTAAATTTACAAGATACAATGAGCCAACTTCAATTCAGGCTGTGATAACCTGCCATGCTTTGTTAAACTGTGATTGTGATAAAACTGTAGTGTGAACTTCTGCACTTGCTTCATACAGAAGCTTTATGACAGTTTTTTAATTTAGCAAACACCAAATTCTGGCTTTGAAAAACTAAAATTCTGTGATAAGGTTCTATCCTAGATGCCTAAAATACATGTATGTGAGGTGAAGTTTTTATTAAGTAAATATACAACCCTATGGCTTCCATGACTGTTAATAGAACCTTCTTTTAGAACAACTGTGTACAATTCATAAGTTAATTGTAGTAATTGTATTAATAGGACAAAATAGGGTGTTGTTCACACTTCATATGCCATGAAAATAAACAGTAGCACAGCAATAATGGTATTAGTAAAGACAGGCAACTCCTGTCCACAGGCTTCTATGGGTGCTAAGCATTTCATCAGGGCACAGAACAAAAAACACCACCTCTGCCTCCAAAACCTGGTGAGACGCAATTTGCTGAGGACAGGTGGAATATCCTGTGAATGCATTGCTGCTTGCTTCCCCTGTTCTCAAGAGCTTTCTTAGGCAGCTGCCAGTGACCAAACCATGGAGGAATTATACTAGTTTTGGTCTGACCAGCTGGGCCTTGTTTATGTTCCTATGCAAGGCAAATTAATGCTTTAAATGTAGAAAAAGAAACGCTCCCAAAATACTTAGCCAATGTTTGAGGATCTGAATCCATATTCACTTACAGCTAAGAATCTACAGAGATGTAAAATTAACCTTGCTTCCAATACAAAACTAAGAAGCAGAAGTTATTATTTACTGTTTTACAAGTTCTTCAGTCAAATGTGTAGGCTAAAGCACCTGAAATGAGTATACTGCTAGAAAATATATGAATTTTAGTAATAGATAACTTACACCAATATTCGTATTATAAACAATAATCTCCAGTACTGAATTGTCTGTGGTGGTATCTAGATCTGTCAGATCATAAAGAGAAGACTGAACAGGACCATAAGCCCAGTCTGTGAATTTTCTTGACAAGCTCCTGTTAGGCTTATCTCTTATCTCTCTGCTCAGGATGTATTTCAGAACCTAAAACATTAACAGAATCATTTGTAAGCAGATGCATTCTTCGTGGGAAAAGAGAAAGCACACTGATACACTTGCCAAAACCCATACTTTAAAACTATCACATTTGCTAGAGTACTGCAATTCAATACATTTGTAATTCCGTCATTTGATAAGTGGTGTTAGAGGTTACAGACCTCTAGGAAATAAATATAGTATTTTAATGCCTCTAGCCTTTCTATCAGAGAGATTTTTCTAAAGGATGAAAGCACAATTTTCCATGAGTTCACATTCCCTTAACTTAACCATTTACTTTCTAAATTAACCCACTGTCAACTCTTTACCACAACACAGATGATTTATGAGGGCCAAATGCCACAGCAGCTTAACAGAGCAGTACTAGTGAGTCTTCTGAAATTATACAAAGATTTTATATTTTATAATAGTTTTGTAATAAATGCAATACTTCTGAGTTTCAGTACAATACAAAGGTTTGCAAGGCTGTTTTTAAATAGCATGGATACAGAAAGGTATTGTCAGAGAAAAACCTTGAAGAGCAGAAGCAACACTGCAATAGAAATGTTTGCTTTTATGTTGAGCAAAATTATCTCACTGAATACTACTGATACATAGTACAGCATAACCAGCACGGAAAACTACATGCTAGAGCACTAATGTCTGAGTACATGGTTGGCCTTGACTCTCTCTATATTTAATTTCTCTTAGATACTACTGAACTAATACTTACCTCTAATTTCCCAGTTTTTGCAGCTAATTGTAGTGGTGTCAAACCATCCTTGTTCCTTGCTGTTTCCAAATTTCTGTCTTTACTTTTCAACAAAATCATATCATACATTCTGATTACAAAGTCATTCTGAGTTTTAAAGTCCTCCGCAACAGTAACTAATGCATGCAAGATATTGTTTCCTCTGGAATCCTGAGAAGTAATATTAGTCCTGGTATTGTCCATTAACAGCTGAATTATGTCTGGTTGATTGGTACATGCAGCTAACGCCAGTGCAGTTTCACCTACAAAATTATAAAATGTAACATCTGTTCATGTTTTATTACAAGCATTAAAATTGTATTATAGAATTGACTATGTTAAGCATCTTAGTATTTGAAAGCACATTTAAATATTGATTAATTTTAATTTGGCTTTTGCTTTAGAAAAACTTCATTTGCAAGAAAACATTGTTTGGAGACAATCTTCAGATTCAAATTTATGCCAATTTATTTGCTATTCAGCATTTAATAATTGTTTTACAAGTATTTCTGAGTGTTTATAATACATTGCACTCTGACAAGTTACCTTACAAAAGGTACTGTGACATTTTCCTATCTTGTGATGTGACTTTCTTAATATAGGTCAGCTAATAGTAAAGATCCACACTTGCCCATCTTCCATACTGACTTACTTGTTTGGGTATTCCTTCCTGCCTTTTGGAGAGAGATCACGTTTCTACTTACCGAAATAAAAGCCTTCATGCTTATGTTTGGGATTAAAGAAAATACCCTGGGCGTGAGCATTGACATCAGCTCCTTTTTCTATAAGGCTCTGAGTGATTTCATATTGTCTTCTTTCAATGGCAATATTTAGAGCTGTCTGGCCTGAAACAGCAGATGCAGGTATTTAGTGTGAAATCTCTCAAGCACATTATGAAACATTAATGATGTTTCACAACAGATAGCACCAATAACAATGAATCAAAGTTGTTTCAGGAATTGAAACCATTCTTAGAATGTTGGAAGAAAACATTACATTTATTGATGGTATATTTAACCATATTCCTGAACTGGTATCAGATGGCAGTACCTTTATAGGCCTCTTCTGTGTATGCTGCATTGATAAACCTCTCCAAAATACCATTTTCTTCTGCAAAGGAGAGTAGCATATTCACGATCTCATTTGTGTTTTGGTTGATGTTCAGTAGAGCTTTCATCAGACATGTTTTGCCAGTATCTGAAGCTGTGAATTTTTTCATCAGATAATCTGTACGAGTAAATTTAGAGATTAGATCATGTTAGGCTTCATTATTTATTAAGTGGAAGGAAAATAATTCTAATCTTTTGTTTATTTGGGGTGGGACCTGGGGAATATATATGATATTATTTAGCAAGCAATTACTCCTTATTCACTCTGTTTGAGCTATTTTGTGAGATGACACTTTCAGAGATGTGGTACTGATTTATAAGGAGGCCAGTGTATTTGGTTTCTTTTTCAGATACCCCACTGCCATGGTAAATCCAGACAAACCCCAAACCCTTTCCTAACTTCCCTACCCACTCTGCCATGCCAACATACATCACAAACCCTCTCTATACTGCAATTAGACTGACTACAGGGTGGTAGAGACATCAGCTTTTAATCCCATACTGCAAAAGGCTAACTTACGTATGGCTCTGGGAATACAGTGCAGATAGACCCTCAGCATATCATAAACAGTGGACAAATATTCTCCAGTGTTGCCTCAGAGACAGCAAGGAGGTAGCTTTTTGAGTATCTTAATCTTTCATTTAGAAATAAGAAATGGCATATATTTAATTGAAAACAAGTGACTTCAAATTCACTTGCAAGTAGCTGCTATGTTTCCTAGTTTTAGACTATACTATGCTGCCGGAAGTGGTATCAGTATTCCTTCAGGTAACTCCACTGCTTACCTGGCACAGTCATGTTTGTACATGCATTTGATCTTTCCTTCAGCTCTGCGAGCAGACCTTGCAATTCTTCCACATTTCCCTCAGACACTGCTCGAAATATGTATCTTTTCAACTTCTTCCGGGCACTTGTCTGCTCAGGACCTTGTGGTATGTTAGCACTGAATTATCAAAAATAATAATGAAATTGCTGAATCAGTTTACTTGGGTTTATTTTATTTTCTGCACAAGAGGAAGAAGAAATGCAATTACTTACACCAGATTACATATACTGGCCCTATTCCCATATATATATATATATATATACATGTATATATATATAAAACTTGGCATAGATCTACGTTTATGTAGGTTGCTTATTTGCAGAGAAGTGGCTATCGAGAGCTTTTTTATTACAATGTACATTTTTCAAGTAATTTTGTTTTGCATTTTTCTCAGTTTGTCCATTTTTCTATAACAAAGGCTGAGAAACACTAATGAATATGCTTCTTTCCACTTTTCTTTATATTGCCTTCAGTATTACTCCCCTCCATGCTTCTCTGACCCGTCTACAACTTTATGACTTCAGTGCCTGAAGTTATCTGATGCTGCACTCCAGCTGCACCCATCCCACTCACAGCAGAAGATTGTTTTTAATCTCACGTCTTCTTACACAACTTTCCTGGTCATACGTTATTCTGGAATGATTTAATACTTTACCCCCAGTCAGAAATACTCCCAGCTGACTTCCTTTGGAAGCCTCATTAATGCATCAGCTATATATCTTCTTTTCACAGTGAGATTAGCTATCAGGATTACTAGTCCTCAGAAGTGTTAAGAAAGTACATTTTGTTCATTCCATCAAGCTAACAAAGATTTCTTAATACTGACTGAAATAGAGGGCAATGTTTCACCTCTAAAAGAAATGCTTTCTAGCCTATGAGAGTTGGCTTTTGAAGGAAAAATACATTGTACATTGTATGGTTGGTACACAATACTGATTTCTGGGAATTTTCTCATGCCTTGTTGTGCATAAGGGTTTAGGTCCTGTGTTGTCATCTATGAAACAGAAATTATATACGAAGAATCCTCATACTAAATATGAGATTTGAGAAAAGCACAAGTTAGAGTTGTTCATTTCAAAGTTTAATTATTGAAAACTAAGAAAGGCATAGGTATCTTTTTTCTGAAAAATGTCAAACGAAATTGGTGATATCTACCCTATCATAGACTTGTAGAAAATGTACTACTCACCAACTGTCTACATTAGGGCTATATTCAGTCACATCATCCTGAAGAGACTGTGGGGAATCCATATCTTCCCCATTTCCAGATGCACTGCAGAAAACAAAAAGCATAACTGCTAAGTCAAGAAGATATTGGAAGACATTTTGCCAAATTGCTTGATGAATCAGTCAATGCTAGGAAGCCGTATCTACAGTAGAACTGAAATTAATCTAATTTGACACTGATATTAATTTTATCATTTTATCTCCCTTGTATATATTCAAGTGAGTGGTACGAAGGGTGAGACCCAAAATACTTTATTATATTTTAAAAATCCTTAGGAAAAACACATGTTTTGTTTTACTATGTTATTTCATACATTTTACTATTTTATTTTACTATGTTATTTCATTATCTGTGGGATTTTTATTTTTTATTTTTTTTTAATGTTCAGTGCTTGTTATGCAACATCCTTAGTGCTGCACCTTGAAGCTTACATTCTTCCTTTTCACATCCTGAATTTGTCATCTGTCACAAAACAAGTGCTAAATCAGTATGGGTTGCAAACAAACAATGAAAGTGATTTAAGCATTTACTACGCAGTACACTGCAGGCAACGCAAGAACATTTTGCAGCTGACTGAGATGGAAGCCTCAGCTAAAAGAAATCAAAGACTGGGCTCTAAATACATATTTCAGTAATAAATTTAAAGGATCTCGGTGCCATTAGTATTTTGTAATTACTTATGCCATTTCCAGACATTCCTAAAGGCAGATCTGACTTAAAAATGAATTGATAGCAATTTTTTTTTACTTATAATTTTGTTTTCTATAATGTTCAGATTTGATGAACAATCACCAGTTAATAACTTCGGGAGACTAAACTATTAGCTATTGACAAAGTGGATGTATGGACAAAAATGCAAGCATTTAACATTGCCCTGCAGATATTTATTTGAAACAAAGGTGGTTGCTCAGAGTCCATTCTTATTCAGTCCATCACTTCTCTGCAGAAAACCGTGAGGAATCTAGTGACAAAGCATACACGTGTCTTGTGCAGGTTTGTCCCTGAATGAGAGGCAGAAACTTTGATGCTTTTCCTTTGAAACCAAAATAAATTGGTCAGCTAATTCCAAAAAGCTGACCAGACATCCATCAAACAAAAAACTATTTGATAATTCTGAGTTTATGCTAACATTGATACATTTTCCCCTATTCATAATCACTGGCTTTTAGTACCACTCCAATTTTTAAAAATTAGGTGTGCTCTTCCCAGACACATTTTTTTCTCTATTCATTCAGCATAAATGGCTGCCTTAAACATCTCAGACTCAGTATCTTCATGTTGTTTGGTAGTTAATGAGCAACAGAGCAAGGATATTAGCACACAGAGCTGGGAATGTGGTTTACTAAATTAAGCCGTGGTTTTCACCTAGCAGAAAACACACAAAGGTGTGCATGGCATTTGTACTAACATATCCCAAATAAGGGGCTTAGAAAAAAAAAAAAAAAGAAGACAGTATTGATTTTAAATTAATTCAAATCTGAGGCCTGATTTATTTGATGTGAATGATAGCAGCAGATAAAGATAAATTATCTAGCAACAACAGACCTCCAATGGAGTTTTGTCTTTAAAGTGACCAAAATCTATGAAAAGCCATGAGAAATTTTAACTCTGAAATATAAGGAGAAATATGGAGTAGCTGTTGAAAATAAAATAGATATATTTGCAATATGACTACTGAATATGCATCTATAACTTACCATGGACGAATATTTGAATCCATTGGTTTTGAAAACACAGGGGGAGATGTATTATTTGGAGTTGCATTGCTTTCAAAACCATCAATCTCCAGAAAGAAGTGTGAACTGTTGAACACATTGCATTAAAAATATTAGTTAAAAAAAGCAAACTGAACCATAAAATAAACAAAGCAATGCATGTAAATGCCTGGGACAATGCTGACAGTTTAAATTTGCTGGTATTGTATCTAATAAGATGATGGAAAGAGACTTGTCTACTTTTGCCTGGGAGGATCCCAGACTCCAACATTTAGGCAGCATTCAGTACTTACATGCTGGCAGACGGGCAGAAGATCCCAAGTTTTTTTTAGGAGGCATGGCATCAGGTCCTGACATGTCTAAGCCACTACACCATCAGCCTAAAAACAGCCTTGCACCTGCCTTCTGTACAAAGCGCTAAATGCAATGCCATACATTTATTGAACAGACATACATATATGCATACACACAGAGACATGTTAATATGCTCGCCCTTCTACTGCAGCCCCTATTTCTCCAGCCAGGAGCCATCAAAATAGATCATTCCAAACCTATCAGCAGTGATAAACATTAAATCAGAAAGTTTGAAAGGTCACATGTTTAATGACATAAGACATATTCACCCTCCAGAACTGAATCTTGCCAGTCAGTGCATGACATTTAACAATGTCTAGCTAACAAATAACTATTTATAGGAAAAAGAAATGAAATTTGAAACAACACAGAAAAGCGAATATGAGAAGAATTGTAAGATTTAGCCTTTTAAAAGCCTGCAGAGTTGGGAGGCAAAGTCAATGGGTTGGTATTACTAGATCTCATTAATCCACTCTACATTTCATCTAAGACAGGGGAGTTTCAGTGGTGAATGTAGTAACTCCCACAAGGCTTCTCATTCAGCAACTGTCTTACATATCAGTCACCTGAAAAATATCTCCAATTCACCTAATATTTGTGGTTTAGTCCCTAGGGTATTTCTTCCTTTCATTTAACTGCATCTCCCCCAAAGAATCCTGTTGAATCAAAGTACACATACTGATGCTAAAATGCTTTATGTTATTAGGACACTACTGAACAACCCACTGATATCTGCTAAAACTAGCGTGATCTAATAATGGCCCTAGTTCATATCATTTTCCAATGTCTTGGGGATCCCAGTGTTAATTCACTGCATGTAGGTGTTTAAACTTATATACCTTTTAACATTCAAGATGTGCAGCTTCTGCCTAGCACGACAGTGTCCCTGAAATTACCTAGGCATAGAGTGCTCCTCAGAGCACAGGAAAAAACCTAGACAGAAACAGGACCATTGCCATCACTTCTACCACACTCACCAGGTTCACAGCTGCTGTAAATCACTGTTGTTTCACAGAGATCCTGGCAGAGAGACTGAGGAGGGGTGAAAACACCATGGGTTCATCCTGCTTTTGCATTCCCTGGCTATGATGTGCAGGATCTGTCCCAACAACTGTTGGAGGCTACAGTGAATCTACAGAAAGCCAGAAGTGCTGCACTTCAGGCTTAGCTGGACCGTCCCACCTGCACTTGGCTCAGCACCAGGAGGAGATGGTGTGCTACAGGCTGATGTCTCTCCTAGGATTGTGTTCATGTGCAACCAAAAGCTATACAACAGCTATGAAGTAGGCCCTGTTTTGGAGGCTGACATACCTAACCTATACTGGCATGTGGGTTACATCGCGATAACATGGAGGGAAGGGGAGGGAAAACAAAAACCACCACGCAAAGTGGACAATTGCCAAAAAATAACCAAGTGCTTACGTGGCCATGGTGCACACTGTCAGGAACACTGCCCACAAACATAATCAGGCTCCGACAACGTTGGCAGCACTCCTCCCCAGCGTACGTGTTGGTTTTCCTGTGCTTAATTACATACTGCTAGTCCACCCAAATACCAGCAGCTTCAAGAAGGGGAAGTCACTGTCTTTTCATAAAGTACACATGGCCAATACATTTACCAAATGAGAAATGCTACCCATGGAGATGCACTAGCTGCTTAGTGGCACAGCATACCAGAAGGAAGCATTTTGAAGCAACAGAAGTACAGCAGCAGCATAGAAACATGTAATTAATAGAACACGTTAAACCACTGCATTAAAATTCACGTGATCTTCATTCCTTATACTCCAGGAATGTTGGTGGTCACACCCTGAGCTGCTGGTAGAGAGATGGCAAAATCCCCAAGGTTACTGTTACTGATGCCACAAAACCAAATGGGAGATAGGGGATAACTAAGTGAAGGGTAGTATTTGCCACTGTTTGCCAATGTTTGTTTTAACTATAAATCTTCCATGGAATCGCCCATTTTTGGAGTACTAAGTGCATTGTGAGCTGTTCAGATACCTCAATCTCCCCATTCTACAAGCAAAGTGCAGCGATTCAAATGAAGAGCTTCTCTTTTTACATTTAATGACAAGAGGAGAAATTGGGCCACCCAGGCAGTGGGTCTCAAATAACTTACGACACCTTTTCTGTAGAAAGTGATTCCTCTGATTATTAAGAAATTATAAATGTCAGAACAGCCACAATTGCCTAGGCCTTCAGAGGTTCAAAAATTACTATAATAGCTAGTAATTAGCCACAGAGTGAAAAGTTTATGAATGAAAATCCATCCTCAGTCTACAGTAACTTAGGTAGTTTCAATAACATAGTATCATGGATGAATTACTGCTTCTATTTCTCTATTCATATTAAATTCAAACCCTTAATCATTGTATTAATTCTCTAGCATAAAATATGAATTAAAGTTAATATTTTATAAAACAAGAAATCTCATTAATCAGAATTATGAAAAAATAGAGTGAATTCAGGTTTCTGTTTGTAATAGGATTTCCCAAACCTCCTGCTCTACCCAGCCCTTATTCTTTAATTCCACCTCTGTCTCCCCGTAATCCTTTACATTCTCATGTGATGCTAAACTTGAAATGTCCCTTTTTTTCAGGCCAGTATCTTTTATATGAAACCTGGTGTACCCTGCCATGTGATCACTTATTGAAATGCTGACCATTAATTGCCAACAATTGTGTAAGTTTATACAGGTATATAGATTGGATGCAGAAAGCCTGCCTGATAGGAGACGTTAACTTAGACTGGTGCTTGAGTCTGATGTCTCTAGGATAGGGGTTATGTATTTGTCCCATCAGGGTGAACACATTGTATGTCTAAGTAAGCAGGATACTCTTCCACTTACAAACAGTATAAGCACATGATTTTTTGAAGGCACCTTCTGTTTATCAGGTCTATCTCATCCATATATATAGCATGAATAAAGATGTTAGTGATATTGTAGTGCAAATATCTACTACAGTAGATATAACAAGGAGTTGTAATGTTTTAGAGTGAGTGAGAGTCCTACCTTTTCTTTGTGGGAGTGCTCTCAGTTGGCTTTTTCTCTTGCTGGTTTGAAGGGGGATTACCAGATGGATTTGTTTTCTTGCCCATTAGTGGAACAACTTCTTTGTTATCTTTAATCATATTTCTGCAGTAGATAGAATCACAGTTACTTACCACTTGTACATTTCAAGAAGGTTTAGTGACCAAGAGTTTACAATCTTCACATGTGAGCACACAACTCTTAATATCTTTTCATCTTTCAGTTATTAGGCACATACATGTTATTCTATGTGTCAAAGCTGGAGGGTTATACTCAAGACTGATTAAATTACATTGTACAAGTTCCATTATGAGTGGAAAATCCACACCATAAATCCAGGAGAACTGTAACTTCAAGTATGTGCTCAAATTAAATTGAAGGGCATTTGTCAGTCACAATGCCAGTATATCTTATATAGAGAAATGCAAACAGCACAATGTTCTCTTTGGCTTTCGTAAGTTCCCCTATAATGTGTGCATATTTACAATTATTCTAAGCAGTCAGTTCTTGAAGAATTTAACTTTAGAAAAGTGGCCAATTACAGAAAGGTCTGTGCAGCAGGTATGATACGGGAAGGGAGGTTTCATACACAAAGGGTAGTGAACACAGAAAAAGCCCTGAACTTTTTGAATGCATTAGAATAGCAGAAGCAACAGTCAGACTCTAAATACTGTGTCCAGCCTGAACTCAGCTAAACAAATGGTCACATGGACGACATCAAGGACTTTTGTATGCTCTCAACATTTCTCAACATTTCTTTGGGGAAAAAAAAAAGTCATGACTCTGCTATATGGAAATGATCAACAGCACATAACATAAACAGATGTTAATACATGTTATCTGCTTATAAATGCTCATAATAGGAATTCTGTAATTAATGAAGAATAATTATCTTCCTCTTTCTCAACATAATACTCAAGGGCATCATTTTAAATCACCAACGATACCCTGGAAGCAAACAATATGAATTTAGGATCCTTTAAAATTCACTAAGTGTAAAAACACTAAGTTTTGTGAGGTCATGGTTCCATTCTCAAGCAAATCAGGGCAATGCCCTCCATACCCAAGGATTTTATAAAAATCATTTGCATGCAGGATTGAACAAAAAGAACTACATGTTTTTCCTTTCCTACATCCACTTCCCTTAATGTGATGAATGTACATACAAACCTTCTACTTCTGTCTCAAGATACAGAAAGCAGATTGTGAAGCATGTTTGAAAAGACACCTAGTGTGGAAAAGGAGACAGGCATATCAAATATTTGAATATAAAGCCGCTAATGTATATATGATTGATGTTTACATATAGGAATTTGCCATCCCAAATACAGAAAACTGAGAATTTATAAGGCCCAAACACATGGAAGTGCCGTTGTAATTTATTTTCACTAACCCAAACAGAGAAGAAATCTGAAATATTGGAAAGTACTAACTTGAAAGGGTTGGCTTAAAAAACATGAAAATAAAATTTTGTGTTTTCTACCACTGTTAGACATGTTTACAAGAGAGATGTGACATCACACCAGTGCCACTCAGAAATATGCCATGTGAATGCATGTCCTAAGAACTCACATTACAATATTTATAGAAATAATTTATAAAGGACAAATTTGATTAACTTAGTACACTTGCATACAAAGGAAATGGTAGCTTTCACCACAATTAATGAACAGAAAAACTGAACTAGGGCATTACATATTTGAAGTAGGAAAAAAGTTTTGTCCGTGCCTTTGAAAATGCAGTTCATATAGTTTTCAGACACATGTTGTATGAGTTCATAGACAGATAAACATTTTAACTTAGCACAGCTAAAGCAAGTTACTGTTGTTGTGCTTAGTTCATAAATAATTCTGCGATTTACTTCTTACCAAGTGATTTTAGAATACACAGCAGTTTATGAGCAGAGTAAAGACATTTCCCATCCGGAGGAAGAGATGAATGTGGTATTTGACATAAATCAATTATAGGGGACTACAATAAGATGGAGATGGGCATTAAACAGCTTTACAAAAGAAGGAACTTTATAGGAAAAGAATAGTTGGAAACAGACCAGTAGGTCAAAAAATGAGTCAGCAAAATGCCAAGTTAAGAGGGATGCAGCTGGCACGTGTCAAAATTAGAGGGGTCAGCGGGAGCAACTGCAAGAGTTGGAGAAAATAAAGACCAAAGTTAAAATCTGTAAAACACAACGGACACAGCGAAGAGACTTTGATTTGTGAGCAATGCTAGAGCTGCTCAGATACGGCACCACATTTCTGCATGGGCCATCTACAGGGGGAGCAAGACAAAAGCCCCACCTGCAGCTAATTTTCACTGCAGATATTTTAGACATTTAGAGAGGTGAAAATAGTCAAAGGTAATAATAAAAAGGGTAAATTGCTTAATGAAGCAATTTAGGGAGGAAAAGAGGAAAGGTTAATTTTTTAATACATGGACTACTGCTTTCAAAGGCACATCTACGACTGGACTCTCAGCCACAGAGACTATTTTAAATGAGATGTCAGAGCGCGCACAAGTAAATAACTGCAGGCACAATGGTAGAAGTACCTTGCTACAGTGCTGAAGTAGCGTCTGCTTCTCATTTTTAATCACGATTAATTGCATGTCTAGATGAAAACTGAGCCTAAGCTTTTGACAGTATCTCCTACAGAACTCAGTTCCTGTTTAGCTATACCCATGCAAATCTCATGAAAGTTAATAGATTATTTTTATGCTTATCAGCTTCTTACCTCCCTCTGTCTTGTTAGTTTAATGACATCATCATCTTGCTGTGCACTACCATTTTATGTAATCTACGAGGTACAGAGAAAAACAGTGCAACAGTCTGGAGAATGTCAGATAATAAGCACTGTAGCCTATGTAACCTGATACAGAATGTCATCTTTTGTTGTAACTACGTTTTTCTTTCATTATCTGGTTAATCCTTGCTTACAGGCTGTCACAGAAGCGGTTTATTTGAAGTGGGCAGTGAGACAAAAATACCGTGTTAATTTTAGTAGTAAGAATTATTTTGGGGAGGATTCTGAGGACATCGAGGACTTGGTATGTCACCTCCAGCATGGTGGGGATAAGGAAAGGACATTTATCTGTAATGATGAATGGGACTCTGCCACTTTTACAGTACGTTACTTGCTATCACAGACTCACCTTGTGCTTACCTGAGACAAAGATAAATCATACATATTATTATCTCTATAGATCAATGACAGTATAAACACAGTGGCTAAAAAGAGAATCCTACAAATAAGAAGAAACATTTACCCATGCTATCATGGCACAAAGGTCTCTACTTCCTTAGGGGCAGAGGAGAGGAAGTGATTACCAATAGCTGTTTCATTCACAGGACCCTTCAAACACCCACGGCACAGACCGTGATGCTTTCTAGCACCTATGAACTAATTCTTACTAACTCATAAAAAGAAATCCCCTTTCCCAGAGGAACGGTAGTAAAACTCCATTTTGAATTTTGTGCACTATTTATGGTATATAAATCCAATCGGCAGGAATCACACTTGACAAAAAGAGATTCACCTTTCTGTAAGATTTTCAAACTATCTGTAAGATTTTCTAACTTTTGAAGGGCTGTAGTAAACCTCAGGCACTACAGAAAAGTCATTTTCTTCCTGGTGAGAAATTTGTTCTTTTCCTATGAAGGTTTTTCCTAACAGAAATTTTAAAAGTGTCTGTGAAAAGCAATTTTGTTTTGTGTGGAAAGCCCTTTAAAATTATTGACCTGCTTATCTCCAAATGTAATAAAAAGAAGAAATTTTAGTGAGTTGAAATAAAGACTATTCTGCTCAGCCAGGTATTCTGCTTTTGAGAGTCACTACAGTGACTGAACCTTTCAGTAGGAGAAGACAATGCTTTTTAAGGTTAGCCTGTATGTCAGTATATTTTAGACACCCTTACCACAGAAATTAGGGAGTTTCACAATACATCAGGCCGAGAAGTATAAATGAAATTAATGACATATTTCATAACTTCTGAATGCCTAAGGAGTCCATGTGGCACATCTTGGGAGAAAGACAGATTTATAAATTTGAAAAACAGCAACAAGCACAATAGAAAAGCATTCTCCAGTTGAAAGATATATTCAGTGAAGAAAGTTCAGCAGATTCCATTCTCCACAAAAGCATCACACCTACACCGAACACCCACAGAAGCTCTGAGAACTTACCCTGTTTACAAAACTTGCATTTCAGTATAAAGAAGGCACCTCCGAAAGGTACGAATGAAGTTCAGGTTTAGGGCCCACTGACACTTCAACAACATCCAAAGAGACTGATCTGCCAAACGAGTAAAACTATATTCAAGCTCAAAACTATCCTAAAAACGCAAAAACACCCTTCTTCAGTCATCCGGTTTGCTCAGCTGTTGGAAAGCACAGATAAGTACAGCGCTGGAGTACTGCAGCCTTACAGGGTTTGTTACATCTGAAATTAGGCAGCAGAGAGAAACTTGCTAGACAACAAACTCTTTACTTCATAGCTGCCAAAGTGGGATGACACACACACACGCAATAATTATATACTGAAATATTACTAAAGCCGAGTCGCTTACAGATGACTTAATAGTACCAGTAGAATATCTCAAACGATCACAGTGCTCTGCAGTTTACATACTGTATTCAAAAGAAAATGGTTATGCACATGCATTTGGGTTGTAAATGACATCCCTTAATGTCATGCTTAGTTTATTATATATTATGGAACTATTCAGAAAGCACAAAGCAAAAATGAGAAAACGATCACGCTAAGTGCTCCAGAAAGCAAACATTTTTGCTATCACTTTGAAAAAGTAGAAATGGGCTTAGAAAATATTACACTTTCATAGTGATAATGTCAGTGAAAACATGGTGGGTGTGTTTAGATCTTTCCCTATCTGCATATTTTCTGATAAATGTGTACCCTTAGGGTCTGTGAGGATACAAAGAGGCGTTTCACATAAACAGTGCTAGTGTTACTTCTTGCTACGTGAACTACAGGGAATGGCGTTTTTCAGCTTTGCTAGTTCTGAGCTGTTGAGCAATGGTTAATGCAGACTCCTTCTCTGGGATGTGCCAGAAGAGTAACCATAAATTCTTCTGCTCTCCTAATAGAATCTTTCCATTATCACCAGAAATAGTACACTTAAAATTTGTATGTCTTTGCAGTGAGGCCAAAGAGATGAATATAGAGCTCCTCTTTCCTTTACTTGATTAAAAGGTGTGAGTTCAAGGGGAACTGTGCAGGCCAGAAAAAAAAAAAAAAAAAAAAAAAAAAAAAAAAAAAAAAAAAAAAACAGGAATCTTTCTCCAGCTGTAGACAAGGTAAGAAAGAGTCAAGTGTTGTTTTTTTTTTTTTTTGATAGGAAATGGACAGAGAATTTGGAAATACAAACATAAAATACCTTTAGGATGTTTCTGGTAATGAATCAGCTTCCACAGAACAGCACGGTGAAAAGGGCCATGCCTAGGCCAGTTTGATTTGGCATTAGGAGAGCATTGGTTGGATGAGCTGAGCACAAATCCAGCTTTGCCTGACACAAATTTATGATGATATATTCCAAACCCTGCACTGGGTAAAGTCGTTCACGCCTTGTCAAATGACTGCCTAAGCTATTATGCTGCAGTCTAGAGTCAGTTGCTTTGATGGACTCTTAGCTGCTTGTCTAACCACCTGGAATAAGGACTGAATACTGGCATTTAATCTTGCCTGGGAGAACATTGGCTTAGTTCTCCACATACACTACAAGAGACTGTTTAATTGAAGTCACTCTGAGCTGGAGTACTGCATGTGAAAATAGGCAAAGTCTGATTAAATCTGGGTGAGGGTGCATTTAAGGACTCTTTGCTTTAACTCTCCTATAAACCACAGAAGAAGAGCAGTTAAAAAATTCCTTTGCTATGGAGAGAAAATTAGTTTGGCAGCAAGCAGTACTTTGAACTTTGAAAGCTATATCTGAAAGCACCCAGACCTGTGTGGTTTAGCAGAGTATAGGACCTATCAGTGTGGTCTATTTATAACGTCATGGCAGTTATCCAAAACGAAAAACTGGGACAAGCTACAGCAAGAGTCAGAGCCCTGTATCAAACCTGCCTATGAAAAGGTGTAGGAGATTGTAAGAGCTATAACAATTCACACGCCCAAGAATTACTCTTCACCCTGGCTGGTATACGTTAACAGCTTCTCCTTCCATTACAAGGACAGCCTTGGCTTGCTAAACCTAAGTGTGGCCTTTTCCGTGCAATTGTCAGATTTAAAAACCATGAACACAGACTGTTTCTAGCTAATCTTCCTGAAAACAGGTAAGAATGTCATGTGCTTACACATAAGTGTTGTGAGCCTGAACAGAGAATTTTTAAGGGAAGACTTAAAAGTCAGGATATGAGAGGCAGAACTATAGTAAGTCACATCTGCACAACCATTTTCTTATAGTTTTATTAACCCACTAAACCTTTATGTTCCCTGACCTGTTCCAGTCTAAGATTTCTGACAAGCCATGAAATGTTTTGCAATAGTCTGTACCATGGCTGTGCAGACCACTTTACAGAGTTTTACAATGGCTACCAGATGCTTCAGTTAGAGATATGCCATAGAGGTCAAGAACATTAATAACTAGGCACATCTATGAAAAATTACTTGAAGACCTTGTATCTGGATAGTCGGCGCAGCACCAATAAGCAGCAGAAGTGTTATCTGGCATTCATTATTTTGTTTTTCTAGCAAGTGCTAGACTCACTAGAAAGTAAAATGAACAAGATGAAGGAAGCCCCAGATGGGAGGGATTGAGCAGTTGGAGATCTGCCATTTGACATCAGCGAGTCAGAATTGCATTTTCTGTTCTGCTGACATGTGACATAATCTGTGTTAAACCTGAATTAGGAAATTATTCAGATTTTATATTTAATTCTGTGATTTTCAGTACCCTAACAGGGAGTCACTAAGAGGAAAAGTCATTGTCTAAAAAGCATTTTTAACATTAACAGGTAACAGCATGGATAATTGTAAATTACTTATTGTCAGCATTCCATTCCCCAAGCTCCTTAAAAGCTTAAGTACTAAAACACTGTGCATGCCAACTACCAGTAGCAGCCCAATTCCCCTGAGCATAGTGTTTAATTGATTCATAAGAGTCTTTCATGATTTTTTCACTGTGGAAAAAATGAACTTAAATTCTCTTTGTTTCTGTGAAAAGGGATTCAGAGGTGTTGGTCTGTTGTGGGAAGACTCCAAAAGATCTATGGTTTTAAAAGAATGTATGTGCATTTAATGCAAGTAATACATTTTATACTGAAGAACCACATGAAGATGTACTTCTGTAGGGTATGCTAAGAGGTGTAAGATACTATCACTTTCCCACAGGCTTTCCAGCTAACTTTTAAGCAGACGGAGAGACAGAAAGGATGTGGGAGAGAATAGGAAAATCGCAAGTGTGGCCACAGTGCTACTCTAACAGAGCTCAGAAAGGCTGCTTTGTTGCTCACTGTGTTTTAAGGTAGTGTAAATGCTGCAGCTGTTCCAGGGGGAATGACGCTGTAGCATGGCAGAGATCTCCTGATCTCAGTGGCTTGCTTGCTAATATTGAACTCCTGATTTGGGAAGCCAGATTGTTTTGGTACTTATTTATTCCCCAGTCTTAATAGGATTCACACTATTGATTTCTCTTCAGTCAGCTATGATAAGGAGTCAGTTGTCTCTCTTGGAACATCTTTTTTATATCACCAGTAAAAAGAGATGTCGTCCTGTCTCAAATTGACAGATTGACCTTGATCCTTAGCACCTTCCTTCAGTCTTACACAAACTTTATAAGAGAAAAATAATAAAACAGCTATTGCTTAATAGAGGGACAGTGTTACTGTCCCTCATTTTCCTGTACAAAAGAATAGAATCACATAGAATTCTATGTGAATTCAAAGAGATGCTTGCTGCATTTCAAAGGCTGCTTTTCCTGTTCTCACAATACTTCAAACAAGTATCATCTCAGATGGAAAATCTCCCCTACATATGTATGCCAGCATTTCCCCATTTTAGAGATAAATTCAGTCAGTTCTGTAAATGATTTAGGCTTTTTTAAAATTATGAATTATGTGTGATTTTTCATCTTGAAAATCATACCTTGATTTACAGATGTTGTTTCTGTTCCTCACTTTTTTTTTTTTTTTAATTTTTTTAAACTGTTCTCTCTCTGAGGTATTGAGAATAAAGGACTATGAGGAACAGCAGAAGTCTGCACTGACTTTGTACAGTGCTAACACTTTTGGACACGCGTATTTTGCTATATAAAAGTAACTAATACTAAACATTCTCAGATTTGGACACTTCAGCTTGAAGAATTAAAATAGTATACTCCTGACTGCTCTTCAAGAACATAGCTTCAGTAATACTATCTTTCATAAAATGTTCTCCTGTTCCTCCACTCAAAGTTGAGCTTGTTCCAGGATCATATCTGTGTGCTGCTTCACACATGTATGAAGAGCTTTTCATACTGTTCCAGACAACTGAATAGCACTTGCAAATATTTAAGTAGCATGCTTATAAACCATGAGATAAGAGATTGTTTTGTGCAGCTGAGCAACAGAAAAATAAATTAGCCTGTAAGTGTTTGACCATCATCTAACAGGAAACAGCCTGGAGGAAGAATCCTTCCAGAAAAATACTGGGATATCGCCTGCCAGTTGGTACAGTCCAGGCTACACAGGCAAGTCAGCCTCTTTAGCAATATCATTATGTACATTTGCATAACGTTCAGGCCTGGATATTTTATTCCTCAGAGATTCCTGCCATAAAAGAGCAATCCCATTCCCAAATTGATAGAGAAGAGTTACTATAGGCTCCATCACAACTATACATCCTGCAAATATGTCTCTATGCAACTTATTTGCACCCAGAAAGGCACCACGTCTCCTACATGAACCAACGTGTAACACTTCATTGCGAGCTTTCAAAGCACAAACTTGGCTGTTCTGAGCCTCACAGTCCCAACTAGGTCAGGGTTGTTCTACAGCTATTTCAGAGTGAGTCCGTACCCTTAGTAAATCTTCAGTTGTGGTGCATAGTTTCTGGTAACACTTAGCAGCGCAGGGGAATTAAGCAATATGAAAATGCCCCAAGGAATACACCGTGAACAAAGCGTGCCCCACCTATACGCTACATTTCTTTTGCTCACATCTGTTCTGCTGCTGTTTGACTTATTAGCCTTTCGAGGCTAATCATCAAAACTGGTCAGGAACCTTAATGTTAATCATTTCACATTGAACTAGTACTTTGGTCGTTTGATGGTTCAGTCAAAGGAGCATCAAATTTCCTTCTTTAAAAGGAAAAAAACCATCATCAGTCTCATCCATCTGCATCTGTGGAATAGTTCTTTCCCTTTCAAAGATCTAGTTAGAGATGGGAAAAAAATGAGGGAAACAAAAATTCACCCACTAGCAGGTTATATACTGAGATCTAAACTTCACTTAAACTGTAGCAGAGTATCAGATGCTCATTAACTCTAACAAAATAAAGTCCCTGCAGGTCCCTTCCACTTACTGTCAAGCTCTTTCTGGGAAATAAGTGAAGCAGAATTCAAGGCGAACGTTGTCAAGTTGAAATAAATCCTCTGATACTTTGGTTTCCCCAAAATGAGAGAGCTAAATCTGTAGGTCCCATGTTGCTGCGGTCAGGATGACGCTGGATGTATTTGCATACAAGGCCTGAAGTTTGAATCTTCCAGTGTTTTCAAAGGGAGTTCTTTGAGAAGATACACATCATACGTGCCCCATGGACAGATCACCTTGTTCAGGATACATTTTCTCTGTCTTAATTTCAAACGATTATTCTCATTAAAACCTCTTTTATTATGCAGATCATGTCCTCTCTTTGTCAATGCTTCTGTTTTCTGCCATTCAGTCCTTAGCTAAGATATAGCTAACTGCTTCCATTTATTGTTGCAAATCAGTCTCTCGAGAACCCTCTACCCATTTCCAGCTTCTTCACTGTTCTGTATCTTGCTGGTAACGAGGGACACTACCTTTACTGTGTCTTGCTCTATACCAATTGAACATTCTTGGCTTTCCCCCTCTAAAAGAAACTGAGGACACGATCCCTTTTCTCTGCGTGGTTCATTGTTCACATTCTCCTTTGGAATACAAGGAATTGTCTAGGTTACACCTGTTATATCAGCTTGGAAATAAATGGCTTCCATTTGATGACTTGGCTTAAAACTGCTCTTTCTGGCTGAGTGAGTAGGACACTTCCTTTCGCTTCCTGTAACTGGGAGTTGCTCTCCCTGTCTACTCCACTGTCAGCTGACATGGCAATTCCAAGCGACATAACCTTTCATAGCAACATTTAGGGTGACTAAAACCTTCAGGGAGGTTGATTACAACAACAGAGAAGTACAGTTCTGTACAATGATGGAATTTGAAAACCTCAGTGATTCTGTAAACGTTTATGTTTCTTCATACCCACTCATTGCCTGCATATTGAAACAGGAAGCATTACTAATAGTGATGCAGCTCTGCCAGTTTCACAAACACACCAGAAAGGCAGAAGTCTCACAAGACCATTTGATTTCCTCTCCTTTCCAGAGAAATAACTATTTCTTTCCATCATCTATTTTGAAGTGTTTTGTATGGTTTAACATCTGATGTAGGAGAAATTCAGTCCATATTTTCTCTGTGGAAACTATTCCAGAGTCAGAAGTAACCCCAGTCTGCGTGATGTGGGTGATGGGAAGCACTTCAGAGCCCTGTAACCACATCAGAAGACCCAGAATCTCGATGCTGCATCTGGCAATGTCAATTAAGACATCTTTCCAGGCCCCAGTGAATCTATGCCTATTGCCTAACGGAGCAAGGAAGATTCATAAAAAGTATCATCGTTACAAGAAGATTCTCTCTAATGGAACAAAACATACAAGCTGATATTAAATATCCAAACACACCAGCCAACAGGGGGTTATTCCAAACATCACCTTATCTGGGATTTTTAATGTACATAGATTCTTTTGAATTTGACAGATTTAACACAACAATTTATTTTTCATTTTTTAACCTAAAACATACCAAATTCCTGTTGATGGTGCTCTGAAAACTTCCAGCATCAGAACCTGAGTCCACTGGCTTTATTCCATAAAGTTATGGGTTTGGCGGGATGCCCTGTGTTTTGCAGCAGTACAGCAGTTGTTGGGGAAACACCCTGGGGATTTTTGAGTACCAGGGACTCCAGCAAAGATGCCAGCAAAGATTGAGTAATGTGTTAGTGTGACATAGATGTTTGCCACCAAAGAGCAATGGGATTACCTGGCATTTGGCAAAAATAAAAATGATTCTGCATAATGAATCTGATGAGGGGCGGCAAAGCAGGACAAAGTGGTGTCAGAGGGAGAGCAACATTCCTGGGGCAAGGCAGCTATAGGGTACTCCAGAGGTATTGGGAAGCATCCCTGAACATAGCTAGGGGGCCCTCTTGTGGGCTGTGGAGTTTTCCATGGACCTTACCAAAAATATGCCAATATGCTGCCTGAGAAGGGATTAATATTAGTGTTTAATTAGGAAGAGGGCTATTCAGGTTCCAATGCCAGCTGTTGCAGAGGGCACAGTAAAGGACACTCTTAATAACGGCTGTGTGGCTCCATGTTTTTCAGGTAGGATATATATTGTAACATGATTGAGGTGTTCCTGTCCGGCAGGGGGATTGGACTAGATGATCTTTCAAGGTCCCTTCCAATCCCTAATATTCTGTGATTCTGTGATATTTTTCTCAACTAATTCAGAAATTACTGGAGCTTGAAAGATGCAGCAGCTGACATGACTGACTAGGCACAAGTCACATCTCAGGTATAGCAGTGCTGTAACATACTGAGACCACAATTTGGCTTTTACACATTCAACAGCCCGTGTTCAATTCAACTCACCTTAGTCCAACTCACCTCTTCTTGCTATCTCTTATCACGTATTTATGCTCATTACTAATTAGTCACCCACAGACAGGAGATGTGAGCTCATGAACACCCTCCATTTCCTTTGCTTTTGAGTCAGCATGGTTATTGGGAGCTGGTGGATATATACAGTTGTTGAACCTGGTCGTCTTCTATTAAGCACTTACTGTGGACACAAATTAATGTGACTAATAACTGAGAGGATAGATTTTTACCACCCGCAGACCTCAAGGAATAGCATGGGAATAGGAGCCATGTGCGATTTCTAACCATGTTCAGTGTGAAACAATTATTCAAACTTCAGACTGAAAAAATCCCCGAGTACTCAATACACAGATTCTGTAGGACCATGGCAAAATTCGGCTGCCAAAGTAAGCAGAACATTCACAAAACATCTGCCCCCCCCCCCCCCCCCAAAAAAAAAAAAAAAAAAAATCTCAAAGCCACACTCCTCCTCAGACAGTGGAGATGTCTAGTAGTACAAATAACAACGTGCAGATCCTAGCAAAGCCATTCTTAAAGCACAAATACTTCCTGACAAGCCACGTCTCTTCCCTTGGGGTTTAGTCGCAACCCTCCACAATGGAAGTAAGTCTTCATGTTCTCTGCTCAGAACCAGCATGTCCCTGTAGGCATCCTGCTCAGTCTGCCTTAGCAGAGACACACCTTGATTTACAAAAAAAGTTCTATGCACTTAGGTGCAATGAAGATGAAGGAAGTAAACTAGCAAACAGAGCCATGGCCAACTGAGTCTAAATAAACATGTGACACCCGGTTGGAGTGCCAAGCTATACTGGCCCAGCTCTGGGAAACAAATTTCTATCCATGGAAAAAAAATGAGTGATGATATAGACGGAAGTTCTGAGAGGTTGGTAATAACTTACTTTAGGAAAGTGGTATTTTTTTTCTTCCCAGAGAAGGCTAAGGGATTTATAAAAAATACAACCAAAAAGCCACCAGCACCACCCTATCCCACAAATATAGGCCATTTACATTTTCAACCACAGCATTACACTGATATATATTTTCACTCCAAATTTCAGCATTTAATTTTTTTCATAAAAGTCCCTTGTGCTCTGGATAATCCTGTTGGAACAGGAAAGGACAGGAAGGCAGAGATCAACATTCTGTTCAGGTTACACACAACAGCTGATCAATCCTCCTGGATAGGACCTTCATGTAAATGAAGACAGAATTTAACCAGTAAGATTAGGTCTCTATACAAGCAGATAATTACAAGAAATGGATCCCTCACAGGGAATTATGAAACTTCAGGAATGCTTTCCAGATAGATAACATTCCCCACATGCATTTGTGCATAAATTTGTGCTGGCACATAAAGCCTTGGAGGCAATGAACCTATGTTTTTCTGGTTGGCCCCTTTCTACATTTATTATTAACAGTTGGAGTTTCACTGCCTCAACCTGTCTTGTTTACTTAGCTGTACTTGTTTTATACAGATTGCCTCTTGCTGTGTTCAGTGCGGAGCATGATCAAGTCTTGCATAGAACCTATAGAGAGTCCCGCCAAGTGCTTAGAGATACACCTTTATAATGGTATACCATTTAACATCCTAACTTTGAACATCTTTTGTGGTCTCCCTGTCCTCGAGAGAAAAAGCTCGTTGGCTTTCAATTCTGATTTTGTGAAACAATTATTTCAAATCCTTTGGCAAGTTTTTTATGGGTATGCCCCGCAGAACTCTATCAAAAAAGTGACATTTGTCCTAAATGACTTAGTTAATGGAAGAATCAAAAATTATTAGTCCTCTAGATGGTGCTACTATTTCAAAGCTAAATGCTTTAAGATTTGTTGAACTCTATTGCTTTAGTACCCTGTCAAAAAGCAGCACTGTCAGAAATCCTAACCCTAGTAAAAGAACCAACTCCAAACAACCCAGAATCCATGTAACAGTGTTAGCAGTGGAGGGCAATTCGCCCTCTTCTTTTTGTTTCTCTTGTAACTCTAAGGTGAGTTGAATTGCTTCTCTTACAGAGTAGTGAATGTTTCAGTATCTTAGTAAATGCAGAAAGAAAAAAATTATGATGTTTTGAAAATTATCTTTCAAAGGCTGACTCACTTTTCTACATCTTTGATTTCAAGTTTCCCAATGATTTGCTACTGACCCATCTACCATACCACTTTTCAACCACAGTGACTCATGAATGTTATCTGACCACAAAGTTTGGATGCGTCAGAGGACAAGCATGACAGGCTCTCCCTGACAAAAGGCTGTGTGCACTCTGGCCGAATTTCACAGAAGCGCTTTAGCACAACTGTACGTTGAAAGCAGCCAAAGAAACAGTGCACATGCTCAAACTGGAGCTCGTGCTTAAAAACCTTGTTGATTTAAGGATATTTGTACACGCACACTCTACTTGGACATTAAAAGCTGTTAGTTCTATGTGCTCTAGTGATACATAACAAGTAAAGAAGGTAAAACAAGTTACCTTTTCTTGCCCAACAGGATTGCATGGGTTCATCACTGGATTATTGGGCCAGTAGTCTAAGACAAATTTTCTTATCTTTACTTTCTGTCCAGTCACTTTTCACGAGGATGCCAAGTCTCTCCTATTCTTTCCTCACATTCCAGGTTTCTATCTGTAGTTTCAGAAAATTTGCCTATTTTGCCTCTCAGACATTTTTCCTGATTCTGTAAGTCCAGCCAGATGGATTTGCAGCATCACATTTCTTTCCTCCTGTTGTTGCTGTTAAAGTCAAGAACAAAAACTATGATTTCAAGATAATTATTGTTATACACTATTATACATCTGACCTTTGAAACATATATTCTCTATAACCACTATTTCTTACTTAATGAAAAGGTAATCCATTATCTAAATAAATGTCTATTTTGGGATCTTGTTAAGCCTTTGGCCTCGGTAACAGTAACTGTGAATTCTAGAGTTTACTCAGACACTGTAAGAGAAACACTTCATAGATTTTGACTATCCAGCCTTTAAAATTTCACAGCGTATATTTATTCTTGTGTTATGAGAAAAGAGTAACATCTTTAGAGCATTCATTTTCTATTCTTTCACTGTGTCCCCCCATTTATCTCCTTTACAAGGAACATTCTTCACAACAACATACCTCTGATCTCTTGGAATTTTTTATTGGTCTTTTATGAGTCCTTCTCCGGTTTTGTTATAGTATGGTTAGTTAGTTTTCAAGGCTGGGAAGTCACCAAATTGGGGCCTGTAGCTGCTCACAAAAACACTTTTTAAAAGAAAATCTAAAAGCAGACAAAAAGTATGAAATCCATTATGTCCAGAGAGTTGAGTGCTAACCATTTTTCTACAGGCCCTTTTGTTATTTTCGTATTATCAACAAAATATCCACCATTATTGGCCACTTGCACCAACCCACAAAACTTAGCAATACTCCTGTTAGCTAACAATGAATATGTCAGCTCAGATCTCAGAAACGCGGGAGAGCACTTTCAAAGAGCAAAAGAAATGGATGAAGACTGAGAAAAAACCTGCAGCAAAAAAGATCTCACTACTTTACAGACAGCTCTGAATTGTGGGAAATTCTCACTGCATTTAATTAAAACAAATAAACCAGTAAAAAAAAAATACAGGAATTGTTTCTAACACTTCATGAGACAGCCTAGATGCAAATATCTAGCCAAGTGAATACAACCCAGGTAGTAAATAGTCACTTTCTTGCAGATTCATATTAAAAATAACCATGAAGACATGAGCTTAAACAACAAGTAGTTTATTTAGCATACTTAATGAATCCTTGCACACAGTCATTTCCTTAGTCCTTTGATCTTTTTCAATAAATCTCTGTTCTTATGAAGGAAGTGCTCTAATTGCCCTGCTTTGTGAGGACCAGCACAGGCAACCAGAATTAACCTTCTGAAAAACAAAATAAAATTAGACTGACTTTGGAAGAGAATCCTTCAATGTCTCAGAATCCTCTGGCTCATAATAAGGTTCCAAAATGGGTTTTAACTTGATTTCTTCTGGTAGTTTTTGTGTCTCTTCTCTCCTGCTCCCATCTCTTAAAAGTGGAACCAGAGTTTTCCAGTTTTTTCCTGACACTAAAAAAGAAAGGAATGGTTATTTTTTCTCCTCCATAGTAACAAAAGAAATACATGCATGCAGTTTATATAGAAAACTGATGAAAGGAGGATGAGAGGGCCTTGTGTTGTGTTCCCCCACCCCCACTGCTCCAAGAGTTTTTCATATTTCAGCTGGAAGCACAGTCTTAGGGTTAAACACTCAGCTGCATTCCCCCAAGCTATAGGAAGCTTTCTTTGTGGCCTCCAAAGTAGCTTGTTGGATGTCTGTCTACCATCATGCACTGTCCCAAGTCCTCAGAATTTGCACATATTATCCGCCTTATAAAAATCTAAAATTAGAATGATGAATCCATGAGACTTTTATTCTACTATAAACCACTATGTGAATAATGAACCTATTTATTCTTTTACATTTTGTATTGACTGAAAAAAATATTACATTAACTTATCTACTATCCTTAAGCGTATAAATTAACTGCCCTCTAACAATCAACCTGTACTGTTTCTATCACTAGAATCTACATCCCTGTAACTCTCACCTCTGCCAGGCTTAATAGAGTAACTGGGATTTCTTTTGAGGTCCCCAGAGTATCCAGGATCTTCGTTGATTATGCCCAGATTAGTATTCCACGTGGACCAGTTCACTTCATCAACCCTGGGGAGAGAACAACAAAAACAATAACTATTCTAAGCATTAACAGACAACTCCAGGATTAGTTTGTATCACATATTGTGACGGTGCTAGTACACTGCTTGTCAGAGGAGTGCTCCAGAGGGAAAGTTCTGCTTCCCAGTACCCACTATCAGATACCTACATCTTGTTTGTCTATAAAAGATTGTTCATTTGACATACAAGCAGGTTACCTAAAGCACCATCTGTAATCATCTTGGCCATCAGGTGTGACCCCCACCAAGACTTGCTTTCCAGACCGGAACGAGCGCCTCACACAGTTCAAGTAGCTGTTTTCAATATCCAAGATTGTGATGGCTCTCTAACAGGTAAAAGAAAGCAGACCACTGAGAAGCTGCTGTTTCAGTCATGCAAATCCTGAATTCTGCCTTTATAAAAAAACAAAAAACAATCACTTATCATTTTCATCATCTTAAAAAAGGCATTGCACCCATCTCTGAAATATCATCTCTGTTAATATGGGATTTAAAGTGCTGAATTACTGCCCTGTGGTTGGAACTATGAAGTTCCCTTTCTTACCCCCAAACAAAAGCAGATATGCCTTTGTCTGAGATTCTGTAAAAAAATGGTTTATTGTCCCTTGCATAATCTCTGTCTTCATACACTGATCAGGATTTTCCATCATCAAAAGCCCAAATAATTCTGTCTAATTACAGAAGTACTTTTCTTAAATTCCGAACATGTGTGCAACACTGGGAACATCTGCTCAGAAAAAACATCAAATATACACGGAAAAGAAATCAAAATACTTTTTGAGGGGGGAACTGTTTGGGGGAATCAGAAAGAAGCAGTGGCCTATTATGTAGATTATGTACACGTCAACTTCTACTGATTCCCTCTGAATTTTCTTATGGTTCCCCACACCCTCCTTCTTGGATAACCTCATAGAACCAATATACCTGGAGTTTCCAGATGCTCTTGCTCTCCTGTGCAATTTTGCTCACAGTTTCTCCCATCAGTGCGATAAGCATGTTGAGCAGGAGGATATACGTAAGGATGACATAGAGAACCAAAAGGATGACAAACACAGACTTGAACCTGTAGTTCTCTGTAAACTCCAGGTCTCCCATCCCAATAGTGAACTTGAAAAGCTCCAAGCAGGTATAATACAGGCTATTGTAGGATGTGCGGCCTCGTTTCGTATGGCAACATCGGGTATATTCAGAGATATTTGCATCCTGCCCCTCATTGTCATCTTCAATTAAAGTCACCACAGCTGTTACAAAAGAGGAATACTATACAAGATGAAAATATAATTTGAAATCTTAATTCTCCTGCAAGCAATGAAAATGAGCACGAAGGTATCGGATATGACACAGTATCTTCATGGCACCTTGTCCCTAACGAAACCACTCTATAAAATATTCCCCATTACTGACACAATTTCAGATGCTTTGTCTCAGTTTTGTCTACATAGAACAGGCTTTTTCCATTCAGCTTTCCTAAGCAGTTGAGATCCAAGGGATAAAAAGCAGTACGAAGTTACTATACATAATTGTTATTCCGAAGATATTTTTGTAATAAGGTTGATTTTAATTTCTAATTGAAAATAAATATTCTAAGCCACTTGAAACATAATTTTCTGGGATTCAAGATAAAAAATAACCTCAAGTATGATATTACCTGTGGAAAATCCCAAGAGGAATACTAGATAGACAAACATGAAGCGACATAAATCTCTAAGGATCATCTGTAATGCAGAAATAGAACATTTATATATTGCAAAAACTCAAGTATAATCTGAAACAAAAATTGGTAGAAAATATTCCTTCAGCTCAAGAAGTTCACTTGCTGTGAACGGGCCGCTCATGCATTAAACGGTTATTTATCCCACTGAGATAATCAACGTTAATAAGAAAACATTTTTCTGTCATTCAAGCAACAGTTTACACACATATGCAAGACATATGCATGACAAATAGTTTCATCTTTGAGAGTACAGACCACATTAAAACAATTGCCTCTTTCTTCTCTTCTTGGGCTAGCTGGCTACGTCATATACAGAGGTTTATTAGCCAGCTACTGCCTCTTAGCTAATTGCTCTGTTGGGTAAGATTTAAACTATTCCTAAGGAAACTTCCAGCTGGTAGAAAGCTGTGCCACTTCATACCACATGAGTATGCACTATTCTCCGTCTACTTAAATCCACATCTATCCAACTGTTATTTTGAAGTATAATAATAAAAATAGAATGTATCAAGACTGCTATAAAACGCATGGATGAAGAGCGGGTGTTTTTTCTACATGACTTAAAATGTGCATCACTTCGCTCAGAAAATAAAGGCAGATTATAATAGACTGATATAGGCCTTTCCATGGAAGGCAAACATGGAAACATGATGACTTCTCTCCTGGAAATGGGGCTGTTGGCAGCAGTTTCTGATCCGACCTCTCTGCTGGCCTCACCACCCACTAACTGGACTGACCTTTGCAATCATGACAGAGTAAATGCCCATCTGCTGGAAGCCACGGGTGTAGTACAGCATGTTTGCCCAGCCCAGTGCCAAGGAGAAAACCATGGAAGCCACGTACAGTTCCTGGCCACAGAAGTACAGCACCACAGAGCTCAGGAGGAGCAAAGAGTGAACAAAGCTGAAAGACAAGCAAGGAATAGGAGAATATCTGCACATCCACTGCATACACTGTATTGCAAGTCCACCTTGGAGATCTATTCCTAACTCTTCTGCACGACACATTCACCACACTTCTAAACACTTCATTTGCTTTACCTCCAAAGGAAGTTGCTGATGCAGATACATTTGTTCAACTGCTATTTTGTAAGGACCTATGAAATTATAGCAAAGTATCTTTAAGGGTGTAGAGGGCAAAATATGAGGAGCAGCTGAAGTCACTTGGTTCATTCAGCCTTGAGAAGAAGGGAACTAGGGGAGACCTTGTGGTAGCCTACAGCTTCCTCACGAGTGAGAGTGCAGGGGAAGGCATTGATCTCTGCTCCCTGGTGACCAGCAGTAGGACCTAAGGGAATGGCATGAAAATGCAACAGGGGAGATTCAGGCTGGATATTGTAAAAAGGTTCTTCACTGAGAGGGTGTTTGGGCACTGGAACAAACAGGCTTTCCAGGGAAGTGGTCACAGCACTGAGTCTGTTGGAGTTCAAGAAGCACTTGGACAACGCTCTCAGACATATGGTCTGATTTTTGGGTGGTCCCATGTGGAGCTAGGAGCTGGAATCTGTGATCTTTTTCACTTTGGGATATTCTATAACTGTATACCTGTTAGGAGTGGTTTAAGCTAAACATGCAGATCTCACACACATGTGTTTCATGCTGGAATACAATCAGACACTGGCACTTACAAAAGAACCTCACTGTAGCTGTCAACTATCAGCGTCTTCAATGATGGGCGCCTCTGCACAAAGTACTGTATCTGGAAGGGAAAAAAAATGGCATAGTGAGCAGGGAGGGCAGATAAAGACCAGGTTTGCATCCAAAGAAGGGAGTAAATATCCCATGGGAATGCATCAACTAAGTGTTGGTATCTATACCAGGGAGCTGGTTCTCATTCAGCATCGCAAAAGAATAGCTCATACAACACTATTAAAAAATCCAGGGAGGACTCTCTTCGTAACACTACATTTCCTTTACATCTAGGGCGTCTTTTCATGACACCAACCTATTCAAGTCAGTGGTCTGAGGACCTGTGATTCACTGGATACTATCCATTGGCTGCCAAGGGAAAGAAGACTGCCTTTAAGCTAAAACAGAATCTTTAATGTAGGCTTAGCTACTTGCAAAACCCAGGCTTAAGCTTTGGCTAGGCTAATTACTCAGATGCTCATTGACTTCTTAGGACCTTCTTTTTTATACAATAGATAAAACCGTACCTTAGCCTGAGGGCTTGTTAGTAACCTAACCAGGCCAAGGAAAAAGCTTTGTAGCTCTCAGCTAAAATATGAATTATCTTGTCAACCTATTTTAATGAATGCAAAAGACAGGCTTGGTTTTCACCTACACTTAACCAAAGAGCAAAAAGAAAAAGTTTCAAATATCTTACCCCTCTGAAAAAAAAATAGAGTCCTCCCAGTACACTCAAGATCTCTCCAGTCACTCGAAAATATTCCCCAGTGCTATGACCAAATGTGAAGGGAGGCTGTGTAAGACAAAAGACAGAGATGTTCAGCAAAACTGGAAATAGGAAAGGCCTGTCCTTGCCAGCAGCTGAAAGCAACTTCATTTCTGAAGGAACAGGTTAAGCTTCTGAATGTGCTGCAGCAAGGGGCAAAGCTTGCCTGGAAAGCAAGCAGGGCCAAAATCTCCCTCCTAACTTCAGGAAAGGCAGAAAACTGACCTTATGACCTTAGGAGCACACATTGAAATGGGAGGCTGACCTGGAATAACATGCACTCTGTGGTTCCCCTGATGTGTGACAGGAGTAACATACCTTTTCTTTCTTATCCACAGGTCTGTAGTAGGCAGCTGCAGTGAGAATGTTGATATGCATGGTATAGACAAAGAAGTTGAAGTAAAATAAGTGTTTGACAAACCGGTCCCACTTGTCTTGCAGCAGCCTGTTGAGGGGTTCCACCAGCAGCATCTCATGACGATTCTGAATGAAAGGATGAAGAGAATCTTGACATGACCGGTATGCACCAGTATGCTTTGAAAACAGCAAATGACACTCAACTTCAGCAAACATTCCCTCTAATACTCTTAAACATAGGAAAGAAGATTGCTGTTTTACAGCAACGACACAAAGATACACTGTGTAGAACATGGAGCTCTTCCCCAACAGTCCCCAGACTGCAAATAAAATGCCAAGGAGGTGCATACTCACTGGCGTTTCACTGCTGTAGGCAATAATCTCAAGCACTGAATTCTTCTCACAGGTGTCTATACAGGACAGGTCATAAAGCGATGAGTGGACAGGCCCATAAGCCCATTCAGTGAACTTTCTAGACAAGTGCCTGCACTCAGGGTCTTTGATCTCTCGTCTGAGGATGTAAGCGAAAATCTAATTGCAAAAGAACAATACAAACAACATTTCAAACAACATTTCAGTGCTAATGGGCTTTTAGTTTCTCAGTATCTCTGTAAGAGTGGATTGCTTTAATTTATATTAACACAATTTAACTATGCTGAAGTCAATCTGCTGGAGCACTGCAGAGATCAAAGTCTGAAGTAAACAATATTAATTTACTCACTGTATGCTAGTGGATGAAAAATATAAATGTGGAAGGAAGCCCATTTCTTTGCTTTCTACCACTTATAACTTGCCATTATCTGTTTCAACACACAAGAAAAATACAGAGATGTACATTACACATCTCTGACCTTACAGTCACACTGAATGGGGACTTCCAGTCAGTCAAAAGTACAAGACCTCTAGTTCATGTAACAGCAGAAAGCCACTTTCTGTTTCCACCTGGGCTGTCTTGTATACTGCTAGCAAATATGTAATGCCAGTTGGGTAGGTGTGCATGTGCACACACACACCCCTCACAGCCTTTAAGTACTGTGCAGTTTTGCATGTTAAACTGCAGCATTAATTCCTCTTAACTGAAAGGCCCCAGCAACAAGCAATGATAAAATCTGTCCTGCATAAATGTTTTGCATGTACTCTGTATAACTTGATGCAGTGATGGGATAGCTGGACACGTTTGCTCACCTACCCCTATCTTCCCAGTTTTAGCTGCCAGAGTTAATGGAGTCAGCCCTTTCTTGTTGGTGAGTTCTTCTAGCTTCAGGATTGGATTAATTTTGGCACCGAGGATCAATATGTTATTATACATCTTGGTAACAAACTTGGTATTATCCTTAGTATTGTCTGCAATCTCCACCAGGGTATGCAGGACCATATTGCCCATGGAGTCCTCAGCGGCAATGTTGGCAGCCTGGTATGGGTTCTCAAGGAGGAATTTCACAATGCAGAGCTGGTTAGTACAGGCAGCCAGGGATAGAGGCAGCTCTCCTACAGATAAACAATGTGAATGAATGGTCAGAAACCCCACCACATGTGCAAGCCTTACTACACATCCAAAACCAAAAAGGAGACCATGTCGTTTTCAACTTTTGCTATGAAAAAAAGAGGTGAATTTCTTTATCTAAAACAGCATCAATTCTGATAGCTGTTTGAATCACATTTTCTTTGGTTTAACTGCACTACAGAAACATGGCTGCTTAGAAAAGCACCAAAACGAAGACCAGTGGAAGGTTACAACCTTTCAAAGAATATAGTGCCCACAAAACCAAGGGATGCAGACACCAAGCTGACACTGAAAACCATTAACTACCAACTGTGTTTCATTATAATCTAAGCCTTTGGAGTAAGTGTCTTGACTAAGTGGTGGATTAAACCACTTATGACTTCTGAGCCTCCAGTCTCACATGAACAGGATTATTTAACAGTTTGCACTTGGGATAATGCTAGGATAACTCAATCAATAAAGCCCATGCTATGCTTGCTCTTACCAAAATAAAAACCAGGTTTCCCTTTGATTTTCCTGAAGAACTCCCCACAGGCTCTTGCATGAACATCTGCTCCATTCTGGACCAAGAGCTTCACCAGGTACATGTTCCTTCGCTCAATGGCAATGTGGAGTGCAGTCTGGCCTACAGAGACACTCATCAGAGAGAAATCTTAAGCATTTAATACAGAGTGAGAGCTTTCAGGCACCACAATTAATTCAGCTCCATGTAAGATGGTAGAATCAAGAGCTTGTTGGAATAAAAAAAATTTAGAATTAAACAAAAAATGTGGCACAGACAGCAAATGCACGTCCCCTAATTTGCTGCTAAATCACCGTCAGAAAGAGTAGAATACTGCACCTGTCTAACAAAAGACCGCCCTAGCATGAATTCACTGATTGTTAATCTCACACTGGAACTTTTGATGCTGCATCCTCAAGCATAAGACCTCATGCAAAAGACTGTTTGAGAGCCTTGCGTTACCCTATCTTCAGTCTTATCAGCAAGAGTATTCACTGCTCTCTTACCCTTGTAGTAGTTGTCAGTATACTCTGCGTTAACAAACTCTTTCAGAGTTCCAGTTTTCTTTGCAATATCCAGCAGCAAGGGAATGGTATCATTTTTCCCATCATGTAGATTCAGCATGGCTTTCAGTAAGCAGGTTTTCCCAGTTTCTGGTTCTGTAACAAACAAAATCACAGCTACATAGAAGTGACTAGAAACCCACCATCTACTTCCAGACATACAGGAATTAATGAAATTGTTATGAAAACACAAGAAAACCAATTCAGAATTTTACAAACTTCAACTTTTCTGATTTCTCCTATAACTTTACAATCAGTGGGCTGCTCAATCAGTAGGGATGTACAGGCTATTAGAAGACCTCGTGAAGCTACTTCACACTTATCAGCAATGTTGTTTTGTGCATTTTTTTTTTTTTTTTTTTTTTTGTCCATCTACCCTGTTCCTCCTCTCCTGCTGCCCATCTCTGGAGTACTACTGGAAGAAGACAAGGGCAACTTAAGGTACGTGACACTAAGTGTTACCTTTGAATTCATCATCTGTGAGATGCTTCAAGGTCCTATTAAGATAGAGTAGCAGATCATCCAGGTCTCTTGTGTTGCCTTGGGCTACAGCATCAAAGATCCTTCTGCGGTCATAAAACTTGAAAGCTTTTTCAGAGCAGCCCGTGATGGAATCTGTAGATAGGAGCCTAACGAGGGTAAATTTCAGTTAAAGTCAGATATTTAGCAGACTTTTTATAAACTACCAGAAAACTATTTTCCTTTTGCTTGTATGAAATAGCAAGCACTTCTGATTAGTATAGATGGATCTGCAAAACGTACAAAATAATGTCTGCACGCAATTGTCCTGACAAAATTGCATGTTTGCTGCTGTAAAGCTGAAAACACAACTTAAAAGATGCACTGAAGTATGACAGTCTAACTGCAGGCCTGGTTGCCAGGCAATCCTATGTTATTCTGAGTGATGTCTATTTACTGAACACCTTTGAGCATATGGTCTAAAGCTTATCACTAACTTTGGGCAAGACATCCATGGACTAAATTTTCAGAGATGCCAAGAGACAACAGCTACATGTATTATCAGTTTCAAATAAAACACTCCTTCCTTCACTAAAAATAGTGAAACTGAGAAAACAGGCATGAAAACGCAGAGTGAAAACATACTGCTCTAAGAAGCACAGACTACAACTGTCATAATATGTCCAGTACTCACCACACCTTACAACACAAACTTACTTGTGAAGTTTCCCTCTCTCCAAATTTGCGTGAAATTTGATGACAGAAGGTGCCATCAGGTGATCCATCTGGTAGAAGGAATCCATGGGAGCCATGTCCTTGTCACTATCCCCCATCACAAACCGCCCACGTCTTGCAAAGATGTTGCTTTTAGGTGGCTGCACCTTGGTGCTGAGTGAACCCTGGAGGCTGTCAGGTGTTTCCAGTGCAGAGTCCTCCCCATCTGTATGTTCATCTGTCACTTCAGATTCCTCCAGGTCAGAACTGCCAAATTTCTTCATCTTCCCAAGAATGGAAGACATGATGAACAGGCAGTCTGTGAGGAACCACAAAAACACCTCAAGTAAGCAGTTTAGAGCACCATCTATTTTCTGGTTTGTGCCACCATATATTCTCAGGAAAAATAGCAAAATAGCATAGTATAGGTGAAATACTAAAGGCTGCAGTTCAACTTGCTGTGTCCTCTGTGCTCACCTTTCAAGTTTTTTGTGTACAATCACTCTGAAAAAATAACATAATACCTTATTTACTTAATCATTCTATAAAAAAGAAATAATCTGAAGAAAAATACTCTCATTTGGAATATGATACTAAAAGTATGGAAGAACAATTACTTTATGGAAAAAGTTATAAAAACAACTTTTATAAAGAAATGGAAAAAATACGCTGGGAATACAGCCGTGTTTGATTTTCATTTTTGGTCTCATTTAAATCAATGTAGATTGAGCCAAAACTGTCAGGGAGATGGGTATGCAGAATGGAATAATGTATTTTCTACAGAAAAAGTACAATATTAGAAGCAGCAGAATGGACTTAATCCTGTCTTCCTGACAACCTACTCAAACCTGTTTCAGTTACAATTATTATTATTCCATTTATTTCTAATGTCCATTGGTAGCATCTTTGATAATTAGAACAAAACTGCATTTCCTTGTAAGTACGAATTTGCACAAGAAATAATCATTAAATTCTATGAAAAGATTCTGAAAATAAATTAAAAAAACAGTAATAAAATTTAAGAAAATATTACCTATCCTGGAAAAACACATAAACCTACCTAACTCTTGGAATCTTATGTACATCAAAGCTTGATTCAATAAATGAGGAAATATTTTTTTAAGAATGTCTAACTGAATCACAACTTATAATAAATGCTTAAGAGTTTACGAGTAAATAGCAAGCATGCTATTCAAATATACGTAGAGAACTTACAAATATCGTAAAAAAAATCCTGTCTTCCACAAAATAGTCCAGTTTCAGTAAACAACCTCTGTTCTACAGGAATTTGGTGCCAGATTCTTCCTCCTAGGTGTCTGCGCTGCAAAGACCTCAGAGCTTTCTTCTCCACTTCATTTGTCTGGAAAATTGTTCTACGTGCTGCTGATTCTTTAGAATCAAGGGAAGTTCACTAGAAGAACAGAAAATAGAGTAATAAAATCATTAAGAACAATTCTGGAACGAGAAGCATCAGTAGCTTCTATTCCCAGGAGCTTAGCAAAGCTCTTTACAAGAATCACAGCAAGTTGTTGTTGTCCCTACCACCACCATCACACTAATTGCATTTAGTAATGGATCCTCCTCTACAGATTTCCTCTTTGTAAATACACTTAAGCTTAAAAAAAGAAAAAGAAAAAACAAAAACCAAAAAACAGCAATTGTTTCTGTGGGTCACAGTTTCATTTCACTTGACAAAACTTCGTAAAATATGCCACAGCCCTTCTCTGAGATCATTTATCTTTCTGGGCACTCTTGTGTGGCTGCTGTAAAGCCCCGTGAAGTATTTTAAAGACAAGCTGATTCTGAACGGAGTAGAAGAACTCAACGACAATAGTCTTAAGGCCATTTTATCATTCCACATTCCTACTATGCTTTATTTAAATAATATATATGTAACAGAAAGCTTTTAAATATTAATGTCATTAGAAAAAGAAGTTGTATCTAATCCAGACTTGATCTAACACCATTAAAATGAAGACCTGTGTTAAATGTATCATATATATACTATCTTTCTGCCAAAGACCAGGCTTGAGAGAGAGATTTCCACAAAGTTAAGCCAATAGGCTATAGCTGTTAGGCTAGAAGAAACCACCAGACCTCTAGCTCCTGTGGTCTGGAGTTAGATATGAAATTATTGAATGAAATTATCTGGTTTATGTTTTGCAAAAGGTAACTATAGGATCATAAGAGATCTTTCTAGTCTTGCCATTTATCTATATATATAAGAATAATATATTTGCCTATTTAATAGCAAACTAATTATACCACTTAAAACACCTCATGGCATTGTACTCAAAAGAAATAAAATGCCTGTTTATTAATGCATAAGTATGGATTACCAATAAGCCAGGTCCCTGGCTGGCCCTCCTGGAACTTTGCTGCGCAGAGAATCTGCTTCAACATTACGATTAACTCCTTCACCACTTCCAAGGAACAACTTTGTAAGAAAACCATAAAGCTCAGTGGAGGGTCTCCCGTACTCAGTTTCTAGCTTCTTCCTTGCTGTTTTTGCTGAATGCTCCTTCTTTCTCTTTTCCTGTTCCTGGCATCAGCTCCTCTCAGTCTTCCCATGCTCTCGAGTACACAGTTTGGGAGCTTTCTGTCATTTTCTGAGCTTTGATGTCTCTTTCATCAGCCTCCTTGATTTCTGTTTCTTGTGAAGGTGTTACTTCCTTCTTACCAGCAGCAATTCCATTACCTTTTGCCACAGTTCTTGGAGATATCATATTCTGCCTCAGCAGGGACCTCATTTATAAGTGTGAGCTCATAAGAATGTGTGAATGCTTATCAAAACACGCCAGTAGCAAACAAGAAGGAAATTTATTCCTTTTCATGGGCCAGCATCCCATAGCTTTCCATGGTAAACAGATTTCATGCAACTTCTGTGCTCAAGAGTGCTTAACAAATAAAAACCCTCTCCATTGCTGCAAACGGAAAAGCATCAGCATGGAAGCATGCTAGAGATCTTAAAGATGTCTCCAAGACTACTCTGCAGGTCAGATATATTCTTGCTTTTGCTAATAGAACCTAAAACCATGCCACAATTTTACCAGTTTCTGGTAAATACCCAGTGAATGTATTTTCCATAAGCCTTGCATTCCAGGTATCGCCAGTCATGGTACAGGCCTACCCATTCCTTTGACCTTAGCCTACTCCAACAGACCTGAGTAGTCACAGAAATAACATTCTATGGTTTATTTTAATTGTTTTGTCGACATGCAAGCCAAGGCTGTATTCCATCTTTTACAGAGACAACGTACAATGCATGAGAACTGGCATTCATTTTGTGAAGAGCCACCAAGAAACTCAAATAAAACTGGTATCTTGGTCTGTTGCCTGTATGTATGTATACAGTGAGAAACTCTAAGGACAAGAACTCTCTAATAAAAGCATCACACTAAGTTACAAAAGCTGCCCATTTCTCCTAGCCCTCCTAAACACACTTTCTACCTGGAAAATGAGCCTTACACGAAGTATCATTTTATGCAGAAGTTAATGGATTTTTCCTTGTCACTCAGTCAAATTTAATGTGATAATTATGTCTCATTTCACAAACGGGAATGACAGAGCAAGGAAATAAATGGAAGACCCTGTGCATGCCCAGGAGCAGAAACAGACATTAAATACAAGCTGTGTTTTCCATTGTAATGAGTAAGATGACACACTGAATACAACTCCAGAAAAAGTGAGGAAGTGAAAGGAAACACTGTACAGCCAAGGAGGAAAAAAAAAAAAAAAAAAAGGACGATGCATCTCAGGCCATTCTAAACAGTATCTTTATTTTCTGTGGAACATCACCATGGCAGCCCCCACAGCAGCATCAACATCCTTCCCATAAACCACAGGGAATGGAAAAATCCTTTCCACTTCCTGCCTCAACACCTCATTCCTGGCGAGGGCACTCCCACTCCCCAGAATTCTGCTCACTCCTGTCTCCATCAGGCGTTGCACCGGCAACATGGAACAGAGGTTTTCAACGATGCCACGGCACAGAGCTCTGGTTACGTGCCCCAAGGAGAGCTCAGAGACAGCAATACTGGTCACTGAAGCCAACTGCTCAGGAACGTGTCTCTCTCCAAATATGGTTGGGCGGATCAAGAGTTTGCTGTCATCTTGGGCCAAAGCTGCTTTGATTATCTTTGCGTAGATGGCAGAATCCTGAACCTGAAGCCCTGCAGATGGGAAATACCACATTACTCAGCTGAAGACATCTAATGTATCTTACACATGGAGCCTTAAAATGGGCACTGATCCACTTGTTCAGCAAAGTACTGTATACTTTTTTCCCTGTATCAAAGGTAATTGTTTTTCCAGGATTACAAGCCCCAGTTCTCTATCCAACTGTATCTAATATCTGTAACACTAGAAATCTTTTTCTGATCAGAAGCAATGCCTCTAAAGGCACTAATGGCAGACATCACATGCAATCCAGCTACCGAAGCTGAATGCAGAATTCACTTCAAGAACTCACAGAAAGAATGATTTCAGAACTTATTTCTGCACTGCAAAACCCAGGAGATTTTCTATATATATGTGTGTGTGTGTAAAACACTCAGATTTAATGTGATAATTACTTCTCATTTTACAAATGGGCATGACAGAGCACGGAAATGGAAGACCCTGTGTATACCCAGGAGCAGAAACAGATATTAAATACAAGCTGTTTTCTCCCTTGTAATGAGTAAGATGACATATCAAATACAACTCCAGAAAAAGTGAGGAAGTTATATAATAACAAAAACAAACAAACAAACCACCATGAGTGCAAAGTCCATGTTTAAAGCACTTAGAAGACACTATGTGAGTTTGAGCCTTAAAATCCATTAGACTGCTGGAAAATACGCAGTAGAAGGCAACTGATGCAATCAAGGGACTCTTTCTGAATGCAGTCATAGGAAATCAGTGGCTGTCCTCATATTTGCTGACTTTTCCTTTTAAAAACAACTTGCAAAAATATTCTCTTGTTCTTAAAACAAACGAAAATTCAAAACCTAGAAGCAAAGTGAATGTGGAGTCCAAGGATGACTGTCCCGGCATGTTGATTAGCTTCAGAAGGAAATTCTAGACGTCTGGGAAATATGACCCAGGAGTTACATCCTCATTCCTTCTATTGCATGAAGAAACAGCTCTATACTTGTTCCTTTGTCTGAGCTTCCCTTCACCTTATTGATCAACCTCAATTTTAAGCCGTAACAATCCTTAACGAGCTTACCCAGTTCTTCCATCCACTGTGACACCATGTCCACAAATGTTGCTAGCACATTGCCTCCATTAAGTGATGCTGCCACTGCCAAGTAGTCACCGTTGAAGTAGGGAAAGTAAGTAACAGCCGATGAAGGATCTGGTGTCTCTGGAGGCTGGAAACCAGGGGGCATTGAGATGGTCAGCTGAGCAGAGGTACTGATATTGAGAACTAGAAAAAAGAAGAAAAAAAAAAATCAGCGTTTTACTAGGCTACCCTGAAGGTAGACAATGAGAAAACAAAGTAAGATACCAAAATGATCATACCTGCATCAGTCCTTTCAGTCAGACAGGAATAAACAGAGCACTGGAAATCTCCCAGAGCAATTCCTACTTCTGTTCCTTTGGGTATTCCATGCCACGCACAGATTGTCCTCCCTGCAATACTGCCAGGGTCTCCCACCTCTGGAAGCAAGTGAAGAGGAAAGCCGGACTTTTTCAATCTACAATCAGAACAATATTGTTGCAGGAAAGCAGCAGGGGAACATGCAGCATGGCTACAAGGACCTCTCTGAAGTCGCAGACGAAGCTGGCCATACGTTTGCAGCTGCTGGATTTATGGATGCATTCACTTCTCTAGAAAGCTTTGTCTTGGGCAGCATTCCAGTTCAACAGGCTGGGTAAACTAGAATATGCTGGAAAAACAAACTGCTTTTCATGGTATGCAATCTGATTACCTGGGATTCTACAGGAGTACACATTCACCAAGCTTAACCTACTGATGTTGTATAGACAAGCAGTTCCAGGGTTAAGGGACAATCACAAAAATTCAACTTTTAAGTGTCAAAGAACTTACAACTGTCATGCAGTTAGTAGCTCAAAACCAAATCAGAGGTAAGTCCAACAAACTCCTTACACAAACCACAAGATACACTATGTTGCTACAGCAAAAATACCAGATTAGTGAAAATGCACGTTTCTGTCACTCTTAAAGCATTAGATAGTAAATTACCTTTATGAGCAGATCTTGGAATTCTGGCCTAACCTAAACTCTGAAATACATACAGCCTTAGGATTCTGCCCTGAAAGAGCAAATCATTAAAAATAAATAAACAAAAACAGTTTTCTGTAAGACTCCCTGTAGCCTACCAAATTTTAATAAATCACAAGTAAATCTTAGCAGTTACAAAGGAGCTCAGCCAAAAGAAGTAGTAGTAACTGTCTTTTGCCATTACAGCCATGGCTGCGGCATCCACTTCTCCATCTCATCCCACCATCACACCACAGAAAGGGAGAGGAAATGTTCAGTATACAAGACCGCATTGATGAGTCTCTCAGCTCTGCTGTCTTAGGTATTTCTAAAAACACAGTGCCAAATTGTACGTAACTTAAATATATTTACCTTACAAACCAGAGCAAATGCCCAAAAGTCCTTCAGTACAGACCACGGCACAATTGATTAGGAACAACTTTCAATCACTTCCTATCCGTAACACACTCATACTTAGGGTCCTAAGAGATGTTCAAGTTGCCTGACACAAGCAAAGCATAAAATCCATGGAATGACCTCAGCACTTACACATCAGTATTCCAACTTTTGGTTTTGGCATTGAAATATCCCCAGCTGGCGGCATTCTGGATGGACATGAGTGGCTTCTTCAGGTCACACAACATGGCAACCACATAGTCATGGATAGTGCCAGCTGCATCATAACACTTCAGAAAATCTGGACTTTTAAACAAAACATTTTAAAAACAAAAACAATGAGCAGTGCTTTAAGACAGTCAGAGCAAGTTTACGTCCAGCACTATAGGGAACTTTAGATGTGTGTGGCCTTATCTCCTAAAAAGAGAACTGCAAACTCAGTATCTCAGTGATCAACTTGGATTTTGTGGGTTATTACTTTTTTAATGGGATTTATTTTCCAAGCTCTTACCACAGTAGCAATTGTTATCTGCTTGTGGAAGACAGAGAGACAGTGGCTTTAAGGAATGAGTTATCTGGGTTTGAAATCATACCACCGCAAAACATGCCAGGAAAGTAGTAATTGTTTTACAAAAATGTCACTTTGTTGATTCCGGAGCATTTGACAAAAAAAATCAGTCAATTCCTGCAATCGTTTTAGGATTCACAGATTATATGAATGGAAATGTACCAAGTGGTGAAACAGAACAGAAACAAACCAAAACAGCTTGGACTCATGAGCTGTACAGCTCTAAAGCAAGATCACGTCACATTCTAGCTATCTGCTGAACATATGTTGAGGGAAAACCAAGATGTAATAAGTTTTTCCCTACTAATTTAACTTGAACTCACGGCTGAGGAAGATAATGTCTCTTTGAGAGACATAGCATGCTACAGATGAAACTGAAGACCAAATCATGCTGATGCCAAGTCATAAGTGAAAAATTACATCCTCTGCAAATACGCCACAACAAAGCAGAGCATCAGTAACACCTCATAAGAATCCCAGTGTCTAAAGAAGGAAGAAACTGAAATTAATTTAGGGATTGTTTCTTTCAGCATCTGGCAGCAACCAACCAAAGCAACTCTGTTACTGTTTTAGGCATGTTTGTACTTTCCACAATCTGCACAAGCCAAAATTATAGCATTCAAGCTACATTAGCAGACCTCCTCATTAGCAGTAGGCTGGACTAGAATTATTTTATGATACTTTAAGGCTTCTGCTTCTATATGGTCAAAAGATTTTATTCTTATTAAAAAGATCTGTAGTATTTTTATGAGGTCAGAGAGATTTGTGTGCTGTTACGTATCGCTTATATTGAATACTGCCATTATAAACATTCTTTAACTAATCAGTATTATGATTAGAGAGAAAATGCACACCCTGAGCTTGTAGTTGTTTTACCATGCCACAGGAATACTAACACAAATTCAGGAGGAGAAACCAACAGTGAAACAGCCTGATACAACTGCCCATTTGAGAAACAATGTACCTGTTCTTTAAATACCAGTAGACTGTGGCACACCCAAATCCTGTAGCCAGGCTGATGTGTGACTGGGGCGGAGGAAGAGAAGCGAGGAAGGCAGGACTGCAGCGGCCGTCTTGCCACGTAACCAGATGACTGACCTCCTCTGGCTCAAAGGTAGGGCTGGTACCACACTCTGTCCACCTGCAACCTGAAACACAAAAGCATCTGAGAAATCCCGTGATTTCCTGCTGTGCCTGTCATTTTTCCTTACTAGACACTCTGATAATTTGTCAAATGTATTGGGAAAAGAACAGAAACGGAGCCAGTGGCGGTTGTAATTAAATTAACTAGTCATAGTTTCAGTCCTAGATAACGTCATAATTCCAGTCATTCTGGAAAAAAGTTTGCAATTCTGCTACGAGAGGTAAGGAGCTGACATGACAAAACTTGAACAGCCACATCATGACCAAGAGCACACAGAATTAGTAACGAACTGCCTACGATGGATAGGGCACAGTTTCTTCCACCTTTTGAGTCAAAGCAACAGGAAACCTGGATCTGTACATATTAAGCAACAGACTGCAAACTAACCAACATCTCCCCCCTGTACCTTGCTTCACCAGAAGCAGAGAAGGATTTAATTCAGTGTTATCAGTCTAGCACATTTGTTTTGAACAGAGGATGCCACACCTTTGGTGAAGCCATCACATGCCTCTACGCCAAGGCCTCAGCTAAATGAGGGCAACTTCTTGGTGCTGCACGGAGCCTTCTCAGCAATGTCTGCTACTGCTCCAGCCCAGTGTGCTGCTCCCTGCCCTGACATGCTCCCGACAAGCAGTCATGCTAAGGCAGATTACAGACCTGCCAGAGCAGCAAACTAAGCAGATGCTGAGCTCAAGCACTGCTCTGTGATATTTGCTGGCACACTCCATGTCTCAGCGTCAGCCTCTGACAACTACTGTTCTCCCAGGTGATGCAGGGCCACAAGGTGGGGATAGGACAGGCCACACACTGTCTCCAGCTGGCTCTATTTCTTTTTTTAGTGAGGAGTGGCAGGAGAGTTTCAAGCTGTGCTGTGCCACTTACCCTACAGAGGTATGAACAGAGGTATGGCTGCTCAACTGACTAGCACAAATACGAATATAGGGATTTGAAGTCACACACACACAATAAAAAGCAGCCATGAAAGCAGGAAATACTATCTGAAACATGTAAAGCAAACATACCTTTTGTTGTTCTCTTAATTCCCTGTTCTATCAAGTCTGTTTGAAATGATTTTCAAATTGGCTTGTTTTTCTAGTTTCAAATGGTTTCAAAGAAATATTATTAACCATAAATCCAACCCTAAAGGATGCTATTAAAAATCTAATTTGTGTCCCAAAGCGCATGGATTCATTTAGTCTACTCAAAACAAATGAGAGCAAACACCCTCTTTCACTGGACAGAAATGAAACAAAAGTGGTGTGTGGCTTTGGGAAATAAAATATTAACCAATATCACGTAAGAATCTGTCTGTCATGAACCCATGAGGCTTTGTTATGCAGCCCTTGGGACAGCTGGAAAGCAAGCAACAGCTCCTTCCCATCAGCCTTCGGATTTCTTTCTTTGCAATCATTTTTGTATTTAAGGTAAAATTACAGCCGGTAATGAATAGCATTGTGTCTCTTTAAACAATTAAGACCCCAACAACTTTTGAAAGGCAGTGACCAGCACTTTTGGAAAATCTATTCTGCAGTTTACAATAAATCTTTGCTTAATCTGTAACTTTTATTATTATTTTCAGATCTGTATAATTGCTCAGATGTGCACACTGTAAGGTGAAGAGAAAAAAAACGTCGAACTACATTTTGAAACCTGAACCTTGGACTTTAGAAGGTTTATGAAGAGAATCCATACCTATCTCACAGAGCTAGAAATCCAAGGCTTGAATTTTTCAAACATCTTCACTGTCACAATCAAGCTCCATGTGACTACCTTACTGTGGCTGATTTTGTTTCTGAGGTCTTGGCCCTTCAGTCTACAAGCAGCTGCATATTCAGAATCAAGACCACAATCCTTTTCAGCTCCTAACAGAAGCACAAGCAGGCAAGATGAATGCAACATGCCAGTCTACAATTTACTAGAAAAAAAATGCTTTGAGATTTTTCATAAAAGACAACAACAAAAGACTGAAATAATATTTTACTGAATGTCATTTTTTCCTTTTACTGTACTTTCAAACTGTGTCAAATTAACATAGCAATGTTCATTACTGGATAGCTACTGCTGTACACATTTTAACATAAAGATCAAGTACAGCTTATTTTTCAAGGCAGACATAGAACTGCTAATACTACTGCTGCAGAATCACTGGAAGGTATTGAGATACTGGACACCAAGTAGTTAAGTGCTTTATGAGGTAAGTAGCGTTTAAGAAAAAAGGAATTCACATGGTCCGGAAGTTCTTTCAACTGGCAGCAGATAGCATATGATGGACAAACAATAGACAAGCCACAGATATGTAATTCCTCCTTCATACTATTAACTATGTTTACTCTGCAGGGATCTCATAAGACTAAATCCTTCAACTGATATGTGTAAACAATATGGTTAACTACAGTCAGTAGCTGAAATTCCAGTAATTAAAGCAAAATTGACATAGAAAATGATCTTGTTAATTCTGTTTTACAGAAGATCAAGGTGAACATGCAGCGATTTCCTACAGATCACTTCAGTGCTAAAGATTTATTTTACTCTAAACAAGAAAGCCAAAAATATAATATTACCTTGATCTCTTTTCCAAAATACAATCCCATGCATTTGCCCTGAAATGCCAATGTGACTGACTCTTTGAAGCTGCTGCTGAGGTAGAGCAGCAAGGCATTCGTTCAGTGCTGTTATTATTCTTTGGACATTCTGCTCCATTCCCTGTAATCAAGAAGCATAATACTAAGATGAAGCCATTAGGACTCACTGTATTTATTAAACAAGGCTACTCTAGTCAGAAGTAAAGAACAGAATTCATTTAGGTTAATAACATGCATTAAAGTAACATTCACTACTAAATTGAAAAAAAGTTTGAAAAAAGAAAAAAAAAACACAGAAAACACAACATACACAAAACCCCCAAAACAATACTAGCAAGTTGACAATAAATAACAGCATCTTACACTGAAGGCCGTATAATCCTTGACTTAATTTCCTAAAACACCATACTCAAACACATCTTTTAAGAAGTCCATTAACGCTCACCACATACTTACATTAATTCAACTTCTACATTGCTTTTTTTTTTTTTTTTTTTTTTTTTTTACACAAAGAGGATTATCCACATGTTCTCACTTGCATGCACATGCATGTCTCACACCCTCCTAAAACCTCTCTACACGCTGTTGACTTGGATGATGCCGATACTTCGTGTCTGGATACTCTATTCCCAGAACTGCCAAGCAAGCTGCAGAGATCTACTCAAAAAAGTGACCAAGCCCTGACACAAGGTAAGTTGCATTACAGCTTTCACACTTTCGAACATTCAGATTACTTTGACAGAGCCGAACAAAGATTATAAGCAAAAGTATTTTCATTTATCCCATATATAGATGCAAACTGTCGTGCATGTATCTACTTCTAGCTGCATAAACATGACTGAAGGGAGAAGAATTGGCCTGTTTGGTTGGTATCTTCACCCCAGAAACACTACAATACTAGGCCACAGGAATGTTGATACATATTGTTTATGATTTTGATCCATTCTTTATTTGATTGAATAACATAATGGACCTAAAGCCCTCTAACAGGAATATACATTCCTGGTTATTTCCACTGGGAATTTCCAGTTATGATTCCATCTCACACTAAAGTGCAACATACCCTTTAAGTTGGTGAGTGGTTGCTGTTTCCTGACTGACAGCATCGAACACAAAGGCATTGTTCATGGAAGAATAGTTTTAGATTGTTTTGTGACAACTCTGAGGCCACGGTGGAAGCAGAAGCAGGCTTTCTGCAGGTCTGTATGCTCTCAAAAGAGAAAAATCAAGCTTGGGCTGCCATCTCAGAAGTGTGGGAGGCTCCAGCAGTGGCAATTAGTTTGACTCTGTGGTACCACTTACGGAATGTTCCCAGCAGCTGCCTCCATTTGAAATGAGGTAAGAAAAGAGGGAACGAGTTCCTATTCATCTAGCAAACCCACTGACTCCAGTACTATCCTAATTGGACATGACCATTTGAGTACTTAACCAGCAGCTTTTCAAAAGCTATCTTTCTTAAACCAGTCAGCTTTACTTGGCTTTCTTGAACAGTAAACAGAGAGCATTTTAATTCCCATTTCAGACATCCAGACACACATAGCGAACATCTCTGTCACTCTACGCACACACACAAAACAAGCCCAAAAAAAAACCAACCAAACAAGAAATCCATCAAAGTCCACACAACACAGCAAGGCAGCCCAACTGCTACAAGGCAACGCCGCCATCCTGAAACCGCTGGCAGTGCTTTCTGCCACCCCTTACCTGTGGTCCAGCTTCCAGGCTGCTGGTGTGTGCCTGTGTCTCCCTGGAGCAGCTCGCTGCCACCACATGCCCTCGCCCTGTCCCTACCAGCAGGGCAGCCTTAACAGACGTCGTGCCCAGGTCTATGCCCAGCACGCAGGACGCCTCGCTGCCCGCCATGGCCCTGGCGATTTGCCTTCACCTCCCACAGCCCACACGAGTCTCTCTAGGCAGTACTCTGACCAACGTCCACTGTATTGAGCCCTTATGTTGTTCCTCGCTGCCTTTGAAGGAGCACCTGCCCCGAGAGGGCACAAACACAAGCTACTGCTCCAGCAGCGTGAGGGGACTAGGGTGAGTGGGCAAACTGGGCCGAGAGAGAGCCTGGACTCTGCCCTCTGACTGAAAACGTCTCCCTTCAGCACTTGAGCAACACCCCTCCATCTTGAGAGTGGCAAAACCACCCCTTCCCCAGCTCTCCCCAGCGAGCTTTGCCACTCGGAACGAAACTCCAGCGAGCAGCTGAAGCACCGAGTGCCTCCCCCAGCCCTCAGCGACCCCTCCTCACAGAGCCGCCAGCCCCAGCCCCAGCCCGGCGCCCGCCCCGCTCTGCCACACCCAAGATGGCGCCCGCGGGCGGCCGCAGCGGCGCAACGCGCGAAGGGGGCGTTAGGCGGGGAGGCGATAGGCGGCCGCCTCACGTGAGGAGCTGAAAAGGGAAGAGCTCGGGGTGCGTGGGACGGAGTCGCAGTGTTGGAAGGAGGTAGGCGGTTTTCCCTCTCCGTGCCGCTTCTTTGGTATTAGCGTGCCCTAAAGTGTGGGATGGCGTTTGCCTCATCGTACTTTCTGAGGGGAGAGCGCTGGGGACTACAAGTCCCAGCGTGCACCGCGCCCCGCTGCTCCGGGTGGGGAGGGTGGGGGGGCGCAGTGGCTGCTGAGATTTGTAGTCCTGTGAAGGGGGGGGGATACCTCAGGGGGCGGTAGCTGAGTGACAGGAGCAGGATAAGCTGTGAAGGGAGGAGATTTTGGCAGGGGAGCGTGGGCAGGCAGAGACTGAAAGCCCAGTGTACTGTGGGGAGTGCTGAGGGTCCTTCAGCCAGGCAGGGCCAGGGGCTGTGGTGCTGAGGAGGGAGCCATTTTGCAGTGGGGGACAGGCTGGTACCCCCTCAAAGTTTGTAGGGCCTGAGCAAAGTTTTCTCCTCGTTTTTTTTTCTGCAGCTCTGCCACCATGAGGATGAGATATGTGTTCCCTCCTCTACTGTACCTCATGCCTGTGCTGCTGGGGAGTGGTGGTGTTTGGTCATCCCTGCTTGGACCTGCAGGCCAGCTCCAGAGTGGTAAGAGATGGACAAGGGTAGCTCCTCAGTATCCCCAGTCATCCCCCTCTGGGTAAATCTGCGCCACGTTTCCCACAGCTCTTCTTTCACATGCTGCCTTTGACTTTGTGAGCTCACGCTGAGGCACTCTAGTGACAGATGGAGCACTAGGAAGGTGCAGACACTCCCCTCAGTTGAAGGAGGTTAAATACTGACTGTGGTGCAGTCAGGGAAGAGCTGGGGAGCTCTCCTCCATTTAAATAACTTCTTAAGAATGCTGTGTAATGTAAGGTAATGAGAAAGATGCTTGTCACTGCTGATAATTCCTATGTAGCTTCCTACAAGAAATAGCTTTCATATTTGATTTGTATCTATATTTTCCACTTATTTCCAAATATGCTTTCTCTCAGAACGCAGACACAGTACTCAAAACTGTTGTGAGGATCCTGACAATGTAGGGACTTTCAGTTATTCTTACCTCAGAGGCTAACTGCTGGTGTTTGCTACTTCACTGTATCCAGCCCGTGTATCTCCAGCTTGTTATTTCAGTTCTAGCTTTCTTGAACCCTGTAGTTCAGGAGACAAAATAGGGTGTCCATTACTAAACACAATAATAAAAATAATTAAATCATGGCAACCTCTTTATTTCTCTTTTTTTTCTGGTCTTAAATAGATTTGTTCTTGTCTGTCACTTTTGACCTTTAAATGTACATATAGTAAAAGACCTGGATTCCAAAATTGATGATGCATGACTGGTTTATGGTTTTGATGTCGATTGTATTGGCGTTGGAATGTGACCCCCCCCCCTCAAAACATGACACACTATACCATACCTGCACTGTTGCAAAGTGTACCCTATAACAGCAGTGTTTCTGACCACTATAGCGAGGCACTTGTGATTCTTGAAGTACTATAATTGTAAATATACATTATTTCAAACATCTGGGTACATGAAGATTTTGTCACTCAAGAAGTAACTTTAAACTAAATTTTGAGCATCGTGTCTTCCAAGTTACTAGGATCACATGAAGAAACAATTAGTGAGTTTTAAGTATCCTATAGCTTTGTCTCAGCATGAACTTCTGCTGCAAATCAAATATCTAAATTGCTTCCTTGTAACATGTTCAAGTGGCAGTTATTTAGTTCTCCTTTTAGGTTTAGTTCCCTTGAAATAAGCAGTACTCCCTTTGTTGTTAGTGACAGTATACTGGTGCTGTGTTGTTTTTTGTTTTTAATCTGACACTTCAGGTAGTAATGGACAATTTTTTGTTTATTTCTTCCCAGATGGAGTCATTGTATTGTCTGTCCCAGAAGTGGTTTTGTTAGAAAATGGAAGTTCAACAAATGTCACGATATCTCTGAGGTAAAATCATGGCTATAACTTTTTTTTCCCTATGAAATAGGGAAGAACAAGGGGATAAAACATAGCTATATACTCAAATTTCCCAGCAGACTTGGTTAACTGTTTATACAGAGGGACTTTCACCTGTATGTGACTTGCTGCTTCTAGACCAGTACATCACTTAGTGCCAGTTTGGACCAAAACAGTGCAGCAGTCTCTGAAATGGCCTTGTGTTGTTGGTCTCTGGTAATATCCCATGCCATTTGTATGGGAAGTCAAGCAGGAAAGGACGTTTTATACTGTCTACCTTGTACTAGCTTATTGAACTGTCTTCTATATGTGAAGAGCAGCTTTGCTATTTCTAAAAACTGATGCTTGAGAGGAACTTGCACTTCTTAAAAAGATCACAAAAAATTACCACGCAAACAGAACTTACCCTTTCTAGGGAAGAAAGGCAGCTACTCCAGCGTAGGAGCTGACACATCTCAGTTGTGTTGTTTAATACAACACACTACTTAGCTGTGTTTTTGTTGTCAGCTGCCTGCCAGGAAAGAAGCATTAAGTACTTGGACTTTGAGATCCCAAAGGTAGGGGTGTGTGTGAAGGGAATAGTCAGATGACAATGTAAGAATTGTGACAAAGGGGAAAATAGCAAGACAGAGCTACAACAGTCCAGAACTCTTATTTCTGCAAAGTAATATGTGATACTGTGATCTCCTTAATGGACAAGTACGGGCATTTGAATCTTATGATACCCTACATACTGCTGTGCAATTAAACCTCCTGGGCAAATGCTTAGTGGAGCTCTGGGGGAAAGCTTTGCAGGGCTATTTTACTTGAGTTTGTTTTTCCTCTTGCATCATGGCCATAATTTCTGCCTGTCGTCACCCCAGTACATGTCCATCATTTCTGCCCCTCTTAGTCCCCAGAATCCTACTGTTGTAGGATTTTGCTGGTCCTGCTGGTAATGCTCTTCTCTGCCATTTGTGTGGGGTAGAGGGAGGCAAAATGTGGCTCTGTAACTTTAATGCCAGCCAATTTTTCAGTTAAAAGAAATAGCATTGTGCTAACATAACCTGGTGTTAGTGTTCCCCCTGAGTACTAAGTAGGTACTGTACTGTTGTGTATGGTGGACTGCCCACTACACTTGCTGCAGCTGTGTGGAATTAGTAGATACTTTTCTACAGCCCTGAAGCAATCTTTGTGAACTCAGGCACCAGTCTAACTTGGCTCTTCTGTCTTTGCAGGGCTCCACTAAATGAGACACTGGTGATAACTCTTAATATTACCCACTCATCAAAACACAACACTATTGTTGAACTACCTGGTGAAGTAAGTGACAGAATAGACTTCTGACCTTATGCAAAAGCCTAGAGCTGGTATGGTGCAACTCTCCTTTCCTCCCTCCACTTTGCCTTGCAGGTACATTTGCCTGCAGGTCACATGGAGGCAGACTTCCAGGTGAAAGCAGATGACGTTGGACAAGTAACAGTTTATCTTTATACCAGTAATTCCAACTTAACTGGGTGAGAAACTGGTTTTTAATTCTACCTAGTATCCTACTGCTTCATAAACTCTGGTGTAATTATTTCCTCCCTATAAATAAGTAGTTGCTGGGACATGGAGAAGTATATAATTGAGAAGATGTAGTGACCCTCCAGTAATCCCTGAGGTATTTAGATAAATATAAAGTATGGAAGCAGAATGGTAATATTGATATTTTAAACTTATACCTAGATGACTGTGACCTCTTATGACTTCTTAGTCTGGTTTTAATAACCCTTCTCCAAAGTCTCAAAACTACGTGTCCTCATCCAGGAAGCATTTGGTTGTCAATGTCTACTTGGATGCTTTTCTTATATTATTACTGTGCAGAGCTTGTTCTGGAGTACTAATAGCCTTGTGCAGCTGAGTACCCACATTATTGTCAGGAGATGCAAGTGTTTTCCTCCCTAGTTAGGGGAGCCATCTATTCACCAATGCCAGTCCTCTCTAACAGGAAAACAGTCTAGCAAGATAGAGAAAACTAGATTGTATTTCCTAGTCCAGATGCTACTCACCAACAGGCTGCTCCTGCATTACTTCCTCATTTCACTTCTCTTTTTAAGACTCGCAGGAATTGCAGAGGTAACCAGATTTGTGAAGTGATCAACAGGACAGGCACGATCATGAGGCTTTGCTGGCAGAGCATGAAAAGTGAAACTGCTCTTGCATAACTGACCCCGTGCTATGACAGTGGAAGCCATAGGCACAAGAGGACCTTTTTGAATAATAATAGAGATGAAGAGTGGAAAGGGAAGGAAAGGCTAGGTTGAATAACAGAGATTTAAAACTTAACAGGGACACTAAAGAAAGGGGGAAAAACTCAAAAATGAAACCAATGCTGAATCTTTATCTTGTCTCAGTGCCTGGACTCTGTTTTTTCTCAAAGCAGAGCAAGGCAAATGGTCCTGAAAAGAGTGTGAGCAGAGAAATTAACTAACTCTGCATTAACCTTCAGACCTAGGATTCAATTTCAAGTGATTCATAGCATCATAGTGAAATACGCTGATGAAGTGATTGGCTGGATCTATTTCCTTGCGTGGTCTATCTCCTTCTATCCTCAACTGTTTGAGAACTGGCGGCGAAAAAGGTAAGGAGACTTAAGATGCGTTTGCAAGTTCCATTAAGCACATCTGAAAACAATGTTCCTGGTTTCTTTTTCATCCATCTTGGTTCTTGTGAATTATGTATGGAAAGACTGGGGCAGGAGGAGAAGCAGGGCAAAGATAAGGCCTGAATAAATGCAGTCCCAGTGCACTTTTGTGTGTGCAGGTCAGAGGAATTTACTTGCATTCTACAGACACCTAATTCTAAGGTTTGGCATCCAGTAATAACTGATAGAGGACGCTTTTTGTGTTCCCTTTGGTGTTATGTTGTATATCACCTGACCAAGCCAATTGTGCTGACACCTTCACAGTTGACTTACCTTGTGAGCTGCTTATCAGGCAGCTCCTTGTAGTGCTATCATTAGACTAGCTCCTGTTTTACTAAATGACTGCAAGTAGAAAGGTTATCATACATGAAAACTAAAGCATTCACTTTGGCAAAGATGCACTACTGCTATGGATTTAGGCTGGCATAGCTTTATCAGGCTGGCTGAGCTCATGGAAGGGTGAAGTTAAACAGCAGCAACAAACTTGGCAGTGAGAACCATTGTGAACGGCATATGAAGGATATTTCACCTTCCTTCCCAATAAACTCCACATCATGTTGTCAGAATGCGTACAGCTTTAGCTTGGATCAAAAATTGCCTATCAGTCAGCATGTTCCAGGGATAAGCCATCCCTGGAGCTGCCTACAATGCTCTCATTTCTCCAGCTTTTTTAAAAAATCTCTTTCCTTCTCTAGCGTTATTGGACTAAGCTTTGACTATATTGCATTAAACCTTACTGGCTTCATAGCATACAGTGTGTTTAATGTTGGACTCTTCTGGATTCCCTTAATTAAGGCAAGCACAACTTTAATATTTTTAGGGGGCATGGGTATCTACATAAGGGAGTTAAAACACTTACACTGTTTTGGTTTATCTTACACTTAGGAGGAGTTCTTACTCAGTTATCCTAGTGGAGTGAACCCTGTGGATATCAACGATGTTTTCTTCAGCCTCCATGCAGTAGCTCTGACACTCCTCATCATAATCCAGTGTTGCATCTATGAGGTATGTCTCAGTGCTGGCCTGACCTGGTAGCTCTGGCAGAGCTCCCTCTGCTGGACGCCTCACCCCTCACTGTACTCAGATCCACTCCTTTTGGGCTCTGAAGTCATCTTCACAGCCTGTTCCTTGGCTTTTCTAGAAGTCAGGCTTCACAGTCCAGCTGCTTTATCTTTCTTGAGCTAATAGCTGCTCCAGTAAGCTTTGATACTTCAGGCTCATGGATGTTCTGAGCTTATAAGTAGACTCCTTTGACTCAAAATAGCTAAGGTAAACAGCCAAGTTCATAAAGTTTTCAAACAGATTTCTAGCCAGCACATAGATTACAGCTCTACACAGTACAAATGCTCATACATGCTTTCTCTTTCCTCACCTTTTGAAGATGCCTTAGGCCAGGAGAGGTCTCTTAGCAACTCCTGAGTATTTGAGTTGTAAGCTTTTGGGTGCAGGTATATGTAATGGGTAACACTTTGTCTCCACCTCCCCACTTCTCTTTACCTGAAACAGCTGCAGAGGCCTATTTGTAATTCCCACTCCCTTCTCAGGTGAGACTGATTGTTGTCAGGTGCTCATTGTAAAACCTCTGATCTGAACAGATAGTTTGTTCTAGATAGTAATTATTTCTGGTTTAGGTTCCTTCCTCTGATAATGCTAAACTGAAAACTCTAAGAGCATATTTATCAACAATGAGTGCAATAGCCTTTTCTAGTAAAGAACTGGGAGATAACTATGACTTCTACCATAATGGCCTCAGCAGCCTTTTGCATTTATAGGAACTATTGATAACTTCAGACTAAACTCAGGAGATCATTACAGATGTGGCACTGAATCATAGGCATCATAAATAGTCAAAAAAATACTGCAGCAATATTTTTTCCACTTGCTTATGGGCAATAGTATTCTGAACAAATGCTTTTCAATATTGCACATAAGCTTTTGCAAATCTGCAGCTAATTGCTCAAACTTCCCTTGTGATATGTGCCTAACTGGTACAACAATGGGTGAGGACTGTAACCTTGCATAGTACTGAGCATATTCGATACCTTACTATGTTTCTGGGGATGTAGGACCTAGACTGGTCTAAGTATATCTGTATTTCTGTTTCAGAGAGCAGACCAGAAAGTATCCAAAGTTGTTGTTGGACTACTGGCACTTGCATGGATCTTCACATTTACAACACTGTTTCTTGCTGCAGCTGAGGAGATGACATGGCTACAGTTCTTATTTTGCTTCTCTTACATCAAGTTAGCAGTCACGTTGATAAAATATTTTCCACAGGTAAGCCTGAACTTTTCTAGTTTTATGCATGTTACTGTCACTCTTAAGTCTGAAGTGTATGTTCTTGAAGATCTGACCAGACCAGCAATGGTTATTTATTAGTTTTTCACAGACAAAACAGTATAAAGCTAACATATTGTTTAACACTGAAGTCTTCTGTATATCTCAATGCTTGCTTACTGGGATTGCTCAGGGTACTAAGAGGTAACCCAACTAAGGGAAAAAGCCCAAACTCAACTATGAGCTTTCTTGCGAAACAGGAGTATCTTTACCTCATTTGAAGACTGGAACAAAAGACTTCCACTGACTAACATGATCCCATAGTAGAAAGCAGAGTCCCATGTGGTCTTAGCCCTGGCTAGGTACTGAACCAACAGGTACACAACACATTAAACTTCTCATTATGCCCTCAGGCATACATGAATTTCCGTCGGAAGAGTACTGAGGGATGGAGCATTGGAAATGTATTATTAGACTTCACTGGGGGAACCTTCAGCCTACTGCAGATGTTTTTGCAGTCATACAACAATGGTAAGGCTGGAACTGAACTGGTGGGGGCTTAATGGGGGTGGGAGAATTTCATTACAAAGCAAAACCCTGTAGGATATCTTGGGAGGTTATTTATGCTAGTGTGGGTAGCTGTCCTTACACGAAGACTAAAGAAAGTCTATTTTGCTTAAGGATTGAAAAACACTTAGCTGTTCTGATGAAACCACAGAAACAGTTAGTAGCTTTGCACAAGCTGTACAGGTCAGTGTCAAGGAGTGTTTAAGTAGTCTGGGTAACAAACACAAACTCCTTTAATATGTCTATCATGATCTTGTGGTCTCAAGATAAGACTAACCTCTTACTCATAACACTCTAATCTTGTGTTTGACAGATGAGTGGAAATTAATCTTTGGAGATCCAACCAAGTTTGGCCTGGGTGTCTTCTCCATCATCTTTGATATTGTTTTTATGGTTCAGCACTACTGCCTTTATAGGAGATGGGGGTATGAACCTTGTGAATAACATCTCTGAAGACAAAAACTTTAAATTGAACTTGCCACTATCCTGGCCAAGGGATTTCAAGATGTCTACTAGCAGCTATCAGACATACTGACTCTGATCTCTGTTTATTCTTTGATCTACCCTGGTATGGAATACAAGCTGCCTTGCCAAATGCTGATTGCCAGGTGCCTTAAAGGACATCAAGCTACCTAGCCTCTACTTGCAGATGGAGGGTTTGTGCCTGTTGAAGGTGCAAAGCCAGCTTAGCTTGAGCTGTCCCAGCAGCACGTGGCTCTCTTTCTCTAGCAACAGGAAAGAGACCAGAATTGTCTCTTTGATTTTGCATCACTTCCAAAGAGCCTAAGTTCTGGCTTCCAAGAACCTGAGATCATGTCGATGCAACCACTTAATAACAAAAGGTCTGTGGACTTCAGTGCTGCTGGCTCCTTACAGACCAAACCATGCTATAACACCACTTACACTGGCTGGCAACAGCAGTACCTGAAGGAAAAATGAAGTTCCTAGCAAAAAAAAAAAAAAAAGACAAATACAAATGTTAACTCTAAGAGGGAAAATAAAAATACTGAGAATAACCTGGAACTGTATTCCTAGCTCACTTCAAGCTCTTTCAGAGGTGCTAAGACGAGTGCTCAGATAAATGTGCCTGAATACTTGTGGTGTACTGTCTTAACCTTTCTTGGTTCCACTGACACGCCTTGAACCCTAAACTGTGGATAGTAAAGATCAGATTGTCAAAGGGTTTGTTTCAAAGGGGATGATTTTCATTAACAGCCCATTAATTAAAGGTCTTAAGCACATATTTTTGTTCTTGTGCTACTTTGTAACTGCATGTGGTATGTTGCAGGTAGAGATCAAGGTAAGCATTAGAACCTTTTAAAGTCACTTGAGGGGAATCTAACAAATACTTGAATGCTTTGTATCAATGTAGGCCCACAATCCACTTTGAGCCAGAAAAGAAGTCTCAGGTGGAGGCATTCAAGTGATACGGCAGTTCTTCAATGTAAAGGGGAACAGCACAGGAAAGGGGAACAGCACAGGTAATCCAACGCTGGTTTATTGTGTGTAAAATCACGTGAAATAGCAGTACAAATAGGAGTGTATCTTTACAGTAACAAAAATAACTTCAACTTGAAAGCCTTAAAACTTACCGCTGAATTCTTAAGTTACAAAATTCAAAAGCAGTACTAAAGTAATTCAAATAGATATAAAAATGGTAAGTAGGCATCTGCTGGTGTGTACAGAAGTCTGAGACTGATACAATATATGTAAATAGCACAGCAGTAACGAACTGAATAAGTTAGACTGCCCCCTCCTCATGTTCTATTTACAAGCTTACCTGAAGACTGCTTAAGGAAAGTACAGATATGTATAAACTGAGGTGGATTAAAAATGCCAGGTTTTAGCTAGTTAAACCACTAGGAAGCCAGGTAATTAACTCAGTGGTGCAGTAAAAATCTTAAATCCTGTGGCATGTTGATTTAAACAACGCAGTAGCTTACGAGAAATTTAAATTTGGTCAAGAGGCACTTTGAGAAGTTACTGGCATATTCATCTTTTCAATCAATAAATCAGTGATTTGAACAGTCTTCTGGAAGAGAGACCAAAATCTACCCCCTGATAGTCTGATACAAATGGAATGAAGAACTGAAGACTCTGGATACAAGCAGCTCTCTTGGTACGTTCAGCAACAGCATTTTCTTTTCCACAGTGTTTTTTACGTAAACTTGATTTGATGTTACAAATTACTTGTGAACAAAGAGAATCAAGTTCTCTCTGACAGTGAAGCTGAACTGTAGTGTCTAGAACTCTTTAATACCTGTGAAATGCACTAAAACTAACTCAGGTATTAATAACTGTTACTTAGCTTTTTTGTCTGAAGAGGCTGCTCTGTACCAGAAGTCTTTACAGTAAGTCATAATGCCCCAAACCCTTCAGCAAGCTCTGTCTACCTAACACACAGTGTGACATTAGTACAGTGCTCTTCCCCACAGCAGTGTGCAACTCTTGATCCTGGCATTTTAACTTGATAGCATGGGAGGACACAGCAGCTCACTTCTAAAAGCATAAGCACAGCAAAAGCCTCTTATCTTCCTTGGCAGAAACCAAATTCCTGTTGGAACAGGAAACCTTTGTGCTCCAGAAAATTGAGGCTTCTCCAGTTTTTTCCTTAAATAATATGGTTTGCCCTGTCCTCCTGAAAGCCATGACTATTATAAAGCCTTCCCGTGTACCTGCAGGGAAGACTAGTCCCCTCAGAGTGCTTCTCTAAAGTTTAACTATTGTCAATTACACCAGAGAAAGTATGAGTAGTGTTTACCACAGTTAGGAACATATATTCCTTCCAGACAACCTGTTCAGCTCTAGCCTTTGCTCCCTTGCTTGATATCCAGTCTATGCATCTCCCTCCCCAACCCCTCCCCAACTTCATGATTGATTAGGACAGCATGGATTGCTGCACAGCCTTTTGCAGAGATTGCCTGGTCACCAGCAGCCGCACCACTTCTTCATTTCTTTTTGTCAGCCTCTTCCTAGCTTGGTCATGGGTCACCATTGTCATATCCCAGCCATTCACCTAGGAAAGCACATAAAAGGCTTCAGCAGGCAAAGAGCAAGTCTTAAAGTAAGCTAGGGCAAGACTATAGGGACTTACAGGTGTCTTGTAAGTATATCTGGTACAATCACTCTTATGTCACAACTCTGTTTATTTGTAAGCTGTACAAACTGCCCCAGAAAGTACCCCGAAGACAGAAGTTTTCCCAGCAGAAGCTTGCTGGAAGCGTGTACCTGGTACTGGATTGGTACTCATCTTAACTTGCTGTTTACCTGCATGATCTTATCGCCAATCTGAAGTCCTGCAACTTCTGCTGGGCCTCCTTCTGTCACCCTTGTTACATAAATGCCCTGGAAAAACAAGAATTGAGTGTTACTATGAATAGCCCTTATGGAAGGGCTGTTCCACTGGCAATGCAGAAATGCTTTGCAGCACATTGCAGGATTCTAGTTAAGATGACAGGATTCTAGCTAAGAACAGGTTTGTGCAGTGCTGGAGAGAATAGAAGGTGGAGAGCTGGGTAAGTTAAACACAAACTTAGCCTGCAAAGGATAACAACACTAACTTTAGTCAACTGCGTTAGAGGGCAGAATACAGATGCACTGCAGTAGTGCTTGCTCAGCCTAATTGCTATAAAAAACAATCAACCTCTGACCTTGTCAGTCTTATCTTCAGAGAAAGGATTTTGAGTAGGATCCTGATCAATGCCACCTCCAATGCTGAATCCCAGAATCAAGTTGTCACCTTGGCGAAGCTTATGTATTTCAATTCTTTGCTAAAAAGAGAAGATAAAATAGAGTACTGTGAGCACTGAGATGAATCACAAGAAATCTTAAGACCTAGTTACACTGAGCTATCAGAGATACCATAAGCCTCAAGTAGCTCTAGGAGAGAAGGCTGTATGACAGCCTTGTGAGAGTAATAGCTATCTGTCAAACCTGCACAGGGTAAGCAAACAGCTCTAAAACCTGCTGGCAGCACAGAACTATCACATAGCACTTGTCATCTGTCAGCAGCACACAGCCTTGCAGTGACAACAGTTGGCTCTGAGCTGTTTTCAGCCCTACCCTGAACAGCAGAACAGGAGGGGATCTGCAAGTACAAGGGCTGTTGTGCTATTGTACTTGTGTCACTGTGTTACCCCTGCCCTGAGGAACAAGGGGGAAAACATTAAAAAGGAAGCAGATCTCCTTAAACATGAGTCAGGTCTTGCTGACGAACAGTCACTTGTATCTAGACTCATCTTAGTTTTTATCAGAGTGCCTCCTGTTCCTGCCTCGCCCTATCGGTGAGAATAGCAGCCTGTTAGTGGGATGGATAAGTTATCAACGCTGCTGCAATCCAGAGGTCGGTTCCTTGCTGTCTGGTGACCGCAGGCATCTGACAGACTCTCCCCCTGCCTGTACAGCTGCCAGCTTCTGCAGTTCTTGAGCTGACACAAAAAGCCGCGGCCCCAACTCACGCAGCAACCACTCGGGGGCTCTCCCTGAGCACCTCCAGCAGGGCGCAGAGTGCGCCCCCCGGGCTGGGTGCGCGGTGGAGCCGCCCGGGGCAGCGCCACTCGGCTGCATCCGAACCGGGGGAAGAACCACCAAAAGGCCTCGCGCCGCTCCCATTACGGCAATTAGCGCGCTGTAAAAGACAATTAACGCGCCGCAGCCGCTCTCCACCACCACCCCCCTCAGCCACCAGCCCAGCACAAGGCTCCGGGCCCGAGGAGCTCCCGGCACGGCCCCGGCCCCACCCTGAGGGGCCGAGAAGCGATCGCGCCGCGCCCGGCCCTGCTCCGCTCGGTGCCTGCCCGGGACCGGCTCCCCTCAGGGTCCCCCCCTCCTCATCGCAGCCCCCGCCCCGCGCCTCACCACGACGGCAGTGACCGGCTGTCCCGGCACGTACGACATCGCCTCAGCCCCGACCCCGCTCCCGGCGCCGCCGCCCGAACAAAAGCCTCGCCCGGCCCCGCCCCGCCCCGCCCCGCCGCGGGGCCCGGCCCCGCTTCGCCCCGGCGGCCCCCGCGCTAAGATGGCCGCCGGCAGCTTCCGGCGGGGCGGGCGGGCGGCTCCGGGCCCCGCGGTGCCGGGCTCCGAGCGCTGACCCCCGGCAGGGAGGGAGCGGAGCCGCCAGGGGCACGGCCCGGCCCGGAGCGGAGCCGGGCGTGAGGTACGGGGCGGAGCGGGAGGGCGCCGGGGGACGGAGCCGGGCTCCTGAGGGCGGCTCCTGAGGGAGCGCGGCCTTGAGGCGCGCCCAGCCCCGCGGCCGTGTGCGTGTCCCCCCCGCAGCCTCGTCCCGGAGCCGGGCGCGGAGCCATGGCCGCTCCGGCGGCGGCCGCCAGGCGCGAGGGGCCGCAGTTCATCAGCGAGGCGGCCGTGAGGGGCAACGCGGCCGTGCTGGACTACTGCCGCACGTCGGTGTCGGCCCTGTCGGGCGCCACCGCCGGGATCCTGGGGCTGAGCGGGCTGCACGGCTTCGTCTTCTACTTCCTGGCCTCCGTCCTGCTCTCCGTGCTCCTGGTGCTCAAGGCCGGCCGCCGGTGGAACAAGTACTTCAAGTCGCGACGGCCGCTGTTCACCGGGGGGCTCATCGGGGGGCTCTTCACCTACGTCCTCTTCTGGACTTTCCTCTACGGCATGGTGCACGTCTACTGAGGCGGCCGGGAGCCGCGGGAGGCTGCAACGGAGCGGGAGGACGGTCGCCAAAAGTCACCCCCAGCGCCTCGGCCAGCTCACCTAAACCGTTGTTCATCGCTCGTGTCGTCAACACCGTCAGTAAATTATGTCCAAGTACGAATGAATCGGTTGTACTGTGCTAATTAAATGGGATGTGAGAGCGCTTGGCTGCCTCCCATGGACATTCGGTGGCTGAAGAACAATTTCTGTCCTTAATTGCAGTCACATCTGCAGATTCTGATTACTTTAGTTCCTTGTATCCTCAGCGTTTTGGATAAAAATACCAATTACCCCCCTTCTCTAGTTGCTGCCTGCCCAGCTATAACAGCACCCTAAAAATAATCCACTGACACAGGGAAATGTTTCACAGCAGCATGTAATTAACTGTATGTAAAGGTTTGATACAGAAATGTATTTGAGTTGCTAGTGCAAATGTTACCTTCCACAGTTGCTGTATTTACACCTTATAAATAAATGATATTGTCGTGGAGACTCTTCACTGGCATGGACAGAAGTCGTTAAGTGATGCTCTCACAAGCCCAACACTGCTGCAGTTAATGCCGTTGTGTCCAATGAAATACAGGCACCAAAATGCACACGGTGTCATTACCTGCTAGCTGAGGCTTGTTCAAGCATTAGGATTCCTGCAACTGAGCGGTGTGCTGTGGTGCCATGTCTGGTAGGGACAGAAAGGACAATTTGATCACCCACTACAGAGGTGCTGTGTCTTTGCTCTAGAGCTGCTTGTGCAAACAGTGCTTGGAGCCTCTTACCTACAGCCAGCAATCACACTTGCACAACCGTTGGGTTTTGTTGTGTATTTTCTTCCACAACCCCACACTGCTTCATCTAGTTAATTGAGGCCATCATTGCCTTACCAGACCATTATAAAAGATTAATGGTTTGTTACACAAAGGTTTTAAAACATTAGATTCTGTATTTAAAGATACTTTACAGAAGAGTCAAGTTCTGGTGAAATGCATAGTTATACAAAAAGGTGGATCTGAAACTATAAACACTGCTTAAGTTGGGTACCTTTTTTGGAGGAGGTCACATTTTCAATCCCCTCAGTTGTATGCTTTGGCAGATTCATACCATCAGAAAACAGCCACCACTTTTCATGCATTAATGAATATCTTTTAAACACCTGCACCATTGAAATACTTTCTAGACCCTTACTTGAATTGCTTAACATAAGTACGTATGACAAAGGGAAACAGGTATGTGCAACCTAGAGACCGTGTTTTACAGAGCATCTTAGAGAGCATTACCCTAAAGTAACACAGTTTATTGCTGTACATCAAATTAAAAAAGAAAAATCAAGCTCAAGAAACAAGCTCGTAAGGAGCAGTCTGGTTGTTTTATTAATCACAATTGTGCAAATTGAATTAAATGAACAGTATAAAGAAGGGAAAAACATTCTAGTGAATTTTGGGGTGCTAAAGCCCCGCAAAGACTTAAATTCAGGAAATAGCTTTGGTCTGTTTTGTCAAGTTGAAGCACTGACTTCAGTAGAACAGTCAGCTTTACTGTTAGGATGAGCTATTTGGTCTCAGTGATGCCTTGGCCTTCGCCATGTGTTTCACCATCTAGCAATTATTTAAACAGAATGAAGCCCTGACAGCCAAAATTCTGAGCTGTTTCACTAGTGTGGTAGTTTCAAAAGGCTGCCTAGGGCAGCCTGTCCGTTGTACACAGGGTGACTCACGTTTGCCTAGAGATATTTTGGCTGTAACTATAGCATCAGAGGTCCATAGCTCATCCTAAATTACTTTATCTCCAGTGTTTAACTCCATTTATAGCTATGTGTTAGACTAGTTAATATTTACTTAGCAGGAGCAGAGGGAGTGAATGAGACTGGGTGGGCTTTGCTACCAATGACTGAGTTCAGACTTTGCCACTGCTAACACAGGTGAGTTCTCATTTAGAGTCAGTCTCGGAGTAATCACTTCAGAGCAGTTAAAGCAGAGGTAGGTGGGGCTCGCTGTTTCCCTGTAACAGATCACAGCAGCCTTCTGTAATGCTGCTGTAATCCTCTCTACACCTGTCCTGACAATACAGAAGGGTGCTGCAGCAGGAGCCCTTTAAATCTTGATAGTCAAAGAGTGGATGGAAACAGTCTTATCAGAACAACTGGCTAATGGTGACCAGTGGCATTTACAGAACACTGATCAGTTCGTGCCAAGCCGTGGTGCAGAGGCTTGAAGTGAAAGGACCAATACGTCAAGGACAGGAACATTCACCTACCGTCTTCAGAAGCTGGTGAGTCAGTTCCTGCTAGCTCAAACAAACGCCAACTTTAAGTTGAAAATTAATAATAATAGCGTTGCTTTCTTTTAGAGTAGTTGCAGCCCCACTTGAGCATAAATTCACAAAATGGGCTGCAGTTACTTTATCTTGCGAAATAACAAACCACCAGTGGCTCTTGAAAGATACCAAAGTGTTGAAATAGTGGACATCTGTCTTCTATTTTTACTTCCTGTTGGTGTATTTGGAAGAAGCTGGCAAAGTCTGTTTTACCTGACAGCTCCCCTTTTCAGTCTCCACAGTACTGGCAGTACTTTCAGGGTACTACAAAACAAGGCAGAAGCATGAAGTGCCCCTTCCAGATCTCTCTCCACCATGAGCAATTAGTAAGCGATACAGAAAGCACAATCACTAGCAAATGAAACCAGGCACTAAGCAAAGAAGGGAGAACCATCTCCATGCACATATTCCCAGCACCATGTTTTTCAGTATGCTAAAACCCTTCCCACCAACCACAAGAACACGTGTCCCTGTCTTGCTTCAAAATACCCCTCTGCACGTGTTGCCTTCCTTGTGCTCTGAAATACTGGTTGGTTATCTGGTTAACTACAAACGGAGAATCTGGGTAGCAGATGAGGTAGCTGGGACCCAGCCATGGCTGAAATCGATTTCCCCACTCAGAGCTGTGGCAGGCTCAGTCTCCTGATGCTCCCAGAAGAGAGGAGCGGAGCACCTTGCGGCAGCTGTTGTAAAGGCTTTTCCTGGAGGAGCTCTGCTTCCAGCCCTAGTGGTTACAACACACAGCAGTGAAAGCACCTGCCCCTCGCTCCAAAACAGGCCCACTCGGCCTGGGTGGCGTAGGATACTAAACCACTTTCTTCTGGGCTCTGAGGGTTGCTGAAATGTTGCATTTCCTTGCACTTCCTGACATGAGCAGTCCTGCTGCTTTATATCTAATCTTGCAAATAATAAAAGCGGGAGTCGGAAGCTGTGGCTGCAAACCAGTGGAGCAGGAGACGGGTTGATTCTTGGCCTCAACCCTCCTCAAAATGTCACTGGTGTTTCACATCACCGCTCTTTAGCACTTAAAAGCAAAGCACAGCCACAGGATAATGCTGGCTGTTAACATAGGTACAGATATATCTATCAATAAATATAAAAACATTCATTTGGTGCCTTCTTTTTCCTCTTATAAAATAGTCTTATAAATCCATAGTGATGACACAGGTGTTGCAAGCTCAGGATACCAGAGAACGTCTCAGGGAAGGAAGGGTGTTCTGTAAAGGATTTTTTTTCCTCTGGGAATCCCAATAATAGATGGTAGATCTCATCTGGGTATCTCCACTTCCCAGTCCCAGTGTCATCTCACACCTGTGTGGTTTTCCTGGAACGTGATTCCAGCTGATGGCCCCATCACTGTGCCTAGAGCCCACCGAGTTGGTCAGGGCTCTGATTCCCATTCAGAGTAGGGCTAGATAATGATTTCCTGGAACTGGACCTGAGGAGACAAGCAAGGATGACAGAAAAGGCAAGCAGGCTATTTCTGTTTCAGGAGGCAACACAGAGAAGAGGTTCCCAGCCAGGCCTTACCACACCTTACCACAAAGGCTGTCACACCTAAAGCTCCAATTCTCAGTTTCACGAGGCTCTGGAGCCCTTGGAGCTGTCCCAATTCCATCTGCAGTCATTACGAACTGACAGTGCAAGGCCATTTATAGACCAACCATGATACAGCAGCTTCCCTCGTTTCCCAGCTAACTGCAGCAATGAATGAGGGAGGGAGAAACTTGGCTAAACTCATTTGGAGGAATATAATTTCCTGGAACTGGCTTTTGTTTGCCATTAAAGTTTACTGCGTTCCCGTATCTCCTCCTATTTCTATTAGTCATGACAATAAAGCCATTACATTTAAACAGAAAAGCCAAGCCTCCTTACTTTACTTCCTCATACTTCTTGCCTCGATAAAAGTTACTCTTTTTAATCAGATACAGCAGCACCAGGTCGCAAAAGAAAGCTCCCTGCAAAACAAACAAACAAACAAACAAAAAACAGAAAGAATTCATCATGGCCTGTAACAATGACATTTGTCATGGAGCAAACCCATCTCCCCACAGGGACACTGCTGTCCCCCACCCCAAACTCCCCCAGGCTGCATAACATGCAACGAGCTCTCCTCCTGGGTAATGTGCTGGGCCTGCAGTTACTCATCCTTGCGCCAAATTCCCTTTGATGCCTTTGTTTTGTCCCTAGGTGCCTAGATCTTTCAGAAAAGGCATCATGCAGACAGAGCTGACAGGTGAGCTACTAAACACTAGAATATCTCAGCTCAAGAGCTAATGCATAATTAGAATTGGAGGGCAGGCATGGAAAAAAACTCTGCCTGGGGTATTTTATGGCCAGCAGGGTGTAGTAATTGAGTACATCACAGTTGTCACAGTGTTTGCCCTTTCCATGGTAACAGAGCTGAAATCAGCCAGCACAGTTCAGGTTTTTTACTCTACCATGTTTTATCTCAAAGTAGAGAAGGATATGTTCAGATCTAAATTACAATGAACGTTAAAGAAGAATAATTTGTAGGAGACTACAAGATACAAATGCCTTTAGGACAGGACACAGACATACACCTGACTGAGCAGCCAAAGTAGCAAAGCCTCTGCTGGAGAAAACGCAAACAAATGGTCGCATTTTATCCCTCTAACAGCTAAATGACAGATCGGGGTCCCAATATGTTACTGTAACAAAATACACCAACTTACCGCCCCCATGAGAGCAAGCCCTGAACCGATATTGATAACGGTGGGAATGATGTTAAATTTCCCTGCCTAAAAGAAAAACGGGTCATGAAATATTCAGTGAAAGCACAATCCAAGAAACAAACTTAAGGGTGTGGTATTACACAGGGGAAGCTACTAGTGCCTGTGGGTGTGTTTTGTTAGCAAGCAGCGAGCACAACCACAGAAAAATTTGCAGTGAACAATTTTAGAGGCTAACAGTCTGTCTGTGTCTCAGCGCCAACTGCTCATGGCTGCATTTCTGTACTTGCGTCATCTCTGGATTAGGCGTCTCTTTCTCCAGCACATGCACGTGGAAATCAAGTCTCCGGGGAAAAATTGCATCTGCTGGACTTTACATGAGACTGTTTTTAGGTGTAAGAGATGCAGACGGCTGACCTTGACCTTGTCCGCACTCCAGGTCATCTCCTGTCTTATGCAGGGTTAGCTCCACATAGATAAATGGCAAGAGCTCTTTCCTACAACAAGCCAGAGAAGCTGTTCTCATCCCAAAGCTGCCCTTTCACTGAGAAGTGTCTCCCCCCTTCTCCCACTCCCACTCCAGGCTAAGAAATACTCTGGCCTGGAACCTCACCTTGCCATTCACCATCACATCAAAACGGATTCCATATGCTTTAAAGAGTGTCCGGTAGTCAACCCCGTTAGCATCCCGGTAATATTTGGCAAACCTGGAACGGAACAATGCCAATTTTAACTCCATCATCTGTCCCCACACACAAGAACCCATCCGAGTTCACCCATCTGTTCAAACGGATCTATTCCTCTATCAAAACCAGCTTTATCTTTCAAGCCTGGTTCCCACACCAAGTCTCCCAGTGCCAATCAAGTCAGGCACTTCTCAGCGTGTTTCTTAGCTGATGGTATCAGAAAGCCACTCAGACTGGGAAGCATCTACATGTGGTTATAGCAGAGGTGCAGCTTCTCTGGACGTTCCTTTCCCATTGCCATGTGGAATATGGAAAAGAAACATACTGCAACAGGGATATCATGGCCTGAACCTATGGGTCTTGCTGGCAGTTAATTGACTGGGAATCAGGCAGAGGAGCAGTGGGTAGTACTGGTTATGAAGGAACTGGCAGAGGTCATAAATGATCTTGGTTTTCAAGCTGGAAATTACAGCGCATGCATCAGGAATCTGGTGCAGGCAGCACACGGAGGATAATTGCTTGGGCAAGTGCCTGGAAAGTGAGGAGCTTGCCATGGGCATGACTCCCTCCCTCCTTCCTTCCCTCCCCTGAAGCAGCGTGCCTGGCTGGGGCAGTGCCTGGCACAGTCCAGTCTGGTACTACCTCGCTGCAAACCTCCAGCACCAGTGAGTCAGACCAGCTCAGCCCGACTGCAGGTACTGCATCACATTCTCCTCTTTACTCACCTGAAGTTGTACCCAGAAGAGATGGACTTTTCTGCAAACTTGTTATCCAGCCGGCTAAAAGAATAGTGAGGATTACATTCAGAAGGGGCTTTATCAAGATCACAGTTCCATTCAATCTGAATTCCTATCACACCACCCTTAACGAAAGAGAGAGACAGTGTGAGTTTTTTAAGCTTAGTTCAACCAGTCTGTCTTCAACTTTGTCAGACCCTAGGGCAAGTTTTCCCTGGGAACAAGAACAGATGCATTTCTGGACACACGACTGTGGACAGACTAAGCCTACGATAATAATCACATTACTCTTCACACAACCCTAGTTTTGCTTGTGCTGGGATCCCAGGAGGTGGCTTCCCATCCCGATTTCATTAAGTGCCTATAACATACTTCAGTGGAGAAGACGCTCTTTAATGCGGGGATAAAGGTCACAAGTGTGAAAGCCAGCACAAAGCCTGCACTCCTCACCCCATGCTCCCCAGGATGCCTCAGACTGACTCCATCTCCCTGCCCTGTGCTACAGCCAGGTTGCCGTCTGGTTGACGTTGCAGCTCCTGACATCCCTGCAGAAATGGGCCTGTGAACCTGGCTCTCCCCACAAAGGCAACCTTATGGGGTGTTTCCAGAGCAGGGGGAGCACCGCTGACATCCCAGGGTTCTGGGTCTAAGCCAGTGGTTTAGTAATCTTGAGCAGCGTTTTCTAAGCAGCCCTAAATAACAGAAACCTGACCCAAGCATCTCTTCCAGAGGACCTACACTGCCCTGCTTCCCATTCCCTGGGAACAGGATAAATGGGACCAGTGTGATTTTAAGAAACAGCATTATTTCTTGCAAGCCTGGTTGGGAGGCAGATCCCTGGGCCTCACAGCCACCCAGTGAGCAGTACAGCGAGCTGGAAAAACACACTCCTACCTCCAAAGCCATTTCATGGAAGTCGCTCCCGGCCCATCTGACGATGTTCCCCAGGAGGAAGATGGGGCAGTAGGGATGCTCCGTGCTGTAGCGGCAGCTTTTCAGGTAGGACTCGTTGTCGGTTACCAGCACGTTCATCCTGCATGTGGGAAGAGGGGAAGCCATCTTGTGTCCCTCTTTGCTTGCCTACACAGCCTACACCCCCAAGGCTGCAGAGACAAAAGGTTTCTTCAGCATCCCACAAGCAGAACAGAAATGGCACCTTGCCACCAGCTATTCTTTTTTTTTTTTTTGTCACCCTGTGAGCTTCTCTACTGCTGGCCTAGGGAAAGCAGTCGGCTCACACAAAAAGGCTAGCTGGGCACTGGGTCAGCTGAATCTGGGTTCAAAGAAGGCCTTGCGTGGAGCAGGCTGATAGAGGACTCCAGGACCATTTGCTCTTCTTAAGTTAACAAATAAGGGTACTAGAAATGTCTAGCTGAGCCCAGCAGAACAGCAAAACCACACTTCCTTCTACACCCTCTTTCCGTCTTATTGTAGCAAGAGTTGCAGCAGCAAACGCAAACAGATTCATTTTTATGGAAGAGGAGGAATATCTGGGAGCAGAAGCAGCTCAGAAACCTGACTATGCACTGTCTGAGGAACAGCTCCGTTGCCTTAGGAGCATTCCCCAGCTGCATCCCATGCTGTAGGAGCCACCACAGACCACGTTTGGTGATGGATAACCTTATCAACTTACTCTCACACAGTCTGTGCCTCAGAAGAGGAAACATTAACTTTCCCATCCTATCCCTCGTGCAGGAGAAGGACAATGGAGCAAATCAGGATTACTGGCTCTGTGATGGAGAGGATACGGGGACCTCCGAGCACCTGCACTTACTTGGAGAACTTGAACTTGGGGAACCGGATCGAGTTCTTGATATAAACAGTGAAGTTTTCTGCGCTGGCAAGAAGTGGTTTCCTGGAAGAGAAAGGTTTGTTCCACATTAAATTTTGTACTCTGTGCACATGTTTAACTGGAACTGCCATTTAAGAAACAGCTAGGTACCATCCTGTGGTGCTTCTGCAGGGTGCATCCTCTGCTCAGAGCTTAGAGCTTCAGCAGCCAGATTCTGCACTTCCACAGCCAGATCCCAGCTCTGCCCTTTCCCTGGCAGACAAGCCACTCACCCCACACTGCCAGCAAGCTGTTAGTGAGGAGCATGCAGGCTGAGAGGGAGCACTGAGAGCTGGACACAGCCCTGGGATAGCCAGTGAGCAAAGCAGGGGGAGCAGAGGACCAGTCCCGCTGAGGGCCGAGCAGAGCTCCCTCCTGCACTGGAATAGCTGACATTCAAGCAGACATCCAAGCAGAGAGAACCCAGACACTGCCCTGAATGACACACAAGCCAAGCAACTTGAGCTTGGAAACAGCATAGGACAGCCACATACTTGGGCTTGGATCTTTTCTCCACTGGGCACCAGGCCAATATCTCGCAAGTCCCTCTGATGCTGTCCCTTTCTTTCAAACAACGGCCAGTCTTAACTCCTGCAGCACAGACAGCACAGAAATGGTCACACAGAGCAGCCGCTGCCTCGCCTTGCCTACAGGGTAAATGAAAATCATGCTTTTCACCGCCACCCTAAGCCCTCCTCCCTGCTGTGAAAGGGCCCCTCGGCTGGAACAACCACTCTCTTGTTGCTTCTCTGAGCAGCCTGGGGTTCTTTTGGTCTAGCCATCACAGAGCTGTAAACAAGGCAAAAATCGTAATGAAAGATAGTGAAGAAAATAAAGTTATAGCTGCTCTCTGAAATCAGAGATCTGTGGGGTTGTAAACCAGGCCGATGTCTCTGAAGAAACCTGCCTCTACCAGAAACAGTTCAGAAGGAGGTCCCCCTTCCTTACCGTTGCCAGCCACCACTGCTTGCCCGGCCGGGCAGTCCCCATCCTTGTAACACAGGGCATCAGGAATGCTGGCACTCTGCAAAGTGGAAGAGGACAGAAGTGAGACCTGTGACAGGACACAAGGCAGCAGCAGAGCTGCGCACATTTCACTGCACAAACAAGCTGAGGAAGCACCTGGGCAGGCAGGAGAGGAGAGGGCAGGCAGCCACACCGAAGGGCTGCATCCGACCTCGCACTGCTCATGCATAACCTGGCTGGGAGCAGGTGCTTGGTCAGTGAGCAAAGCATGGGGATGTTCTGCCCAGCACTGAGGGCATAAATCTACAAACTCCACGAAATCCCAGTCTCACTCTCCAGGCTAATTCAGTCCAGTGATGCTCCTGAGACTGACTCAGAGGGGTAATTAAGTAACGCTGTTGTAGGGTGAATCATCTACAGGATGGTGAACAGCGAAAATGCGCAGCTGAAGCAGTAACTGCAGGCTGGGTGCAAATATCTTGGCAGTAGCACAGCGCCAGCAACACTACACTTTAGCTAAGACGTCCTGCTTTTGGCCTCTGCTCAATCTGGAGAGGAACAAGCTGTGGAAAAACCCAGGCATCACTTCCTACCAGTCACCAAAAATAAGCAGGAGACCGCAGTACTTCACCTTAGGAGGTGACGGTATCTTTGATTTAAGCAACAAGTTCTGGGCGCCCAAACTTGCCCTTCTCTTGGCTGCATGCTGGGTTAATGCAGCCACTAGAGGACAGCCGTGTCCTTACCAAACAAGCTGTGCTCTTGGGCCTGGGTTACCCCTGTGCTTGTGATAAGGAAAATTAATCATTGCTGCATGCCGACAACACTCCTTGTATGGCCAGCATCCTCGTCCCCTCAGGCTCCAGCCCATTCTGAACCATGTGTCCAAAGAGGTCATTTAAATATGTCAGGGTTTAAAACCTTGTGCTTTTGGCCCATAAGACACATTCTGGAAGGTGCTAAGCACCTTCACAGTGTCCTGAAAGCACTGAAAGCCTGAATGTTCAGCCCTTTGCAGGATGGGGCTCTTAGAAAGTCTCCTTACCAGTAAACAGACTGAGTCACCTCTAAGTTGTTTTCCCATGGCCTTTTCTGACCCTAAATAATCCCTATTCTGGTCTCATCTCCAGCTGGGCAGACATCCAACACCTTCAACTAAAGTCAAGCGAGACTCTACATGACCAGTGCCTCTGGAAATTAAGAGGATTGAGCCTCCCAGGTTTGCAGTAACCAGTCCAACTTTCCCAACTGAGATATAATAGTACAGAGAAACAGCGTTCGCCTTTTATCCTTCCCGTGTTCACTGCTCCCCGAGTGTCCTCTGTCAGTTCTTATCCCCAGTTTTGTAGGGGTCGGGGGGCCAGGGGGCTCAGTTCTTCCTACCTCAGGACACGTAGCTTGCTTCTGGTTTGGGGTCACAATCAGATTCGTCATGACAAAGAAGACGTTTTCACCCTAGAATAAACAAAGCAAGGCAAGAAGGTTCAGAAAACCTATTTTAGAGAACCTCTTACAAGAAAAATGCAATTCTCTGCAGAACAGTAACACTTCCCTCTCTCCTGGTGCTTTTCAAGCTGCGATGCAACAGAGCTCTGTCTGAGTAGTCTTTTGGATGAGTTTAGATATTGCCAGTCACTCACACAGCTGGGGAAGCTCTGGCACAGGGAGGTGCAGTGATCAGTCCGTTACAAAAAGCAGGTGAGGGCTGAAATCACAGCAAGCTGCAGCTGTCCCAGGTTACGGTGTGGCACTGGCACTCACAGCCCATGGAAGTTCCCGTGTTTCACTGGGAGCCCAGGGTCTACCATCGCCATGGTTGTGCTGGATTCCATATTGCAGCCTTATTGCCCAGCCACATTGGAGTTCCTGGTGCTGTAGCCCAGATATCCGCGTTATTTGGGCACAGCAGCCCAGAGGCAGAGCTGGCTGTAGTTATGCAGCGTGCCCCACTACAAGGACTCCCAGTAAAAAGACCAGTGCTTGTGCCACAGAAGAAACATCTGGCAAGTTAAAATACCAGTCAACGCCAGCATTTAATTTCTGGGTACGCACAACCAGCTACTTGCTAAGGGTCCCACGGCTCCCTACAGCTTGCACAAGAGGCAGTGCAAGCCTGCTGCCTGGCCTTCCAGCTGCACGGCACATGTTGGTTGGAGATCAACAGCTGGCAGGAAGGCTGCATGCTAGAACTGGTGGAGATGCAGAGCACAAATCTACAGATCTGAGCAAACAAGGGATGCAGCAGAAAGAAGGTGAAGCCTTGTTCTTACGTACAGACACGTAAATTGTTCAATTTACAGCTTTCTGCCCCGTCAGCACAGAATCACGATTTTCCCTCGTGCCCTTTCACGCACACGTGGCAGATGCTAGCAGGGGAAGCACACAAACAAGCAGCCCCTAGCAAGCACAGTTCAGCAGTTTCCAACATGATAGCAGGCCCCATCTGCTGGTCTCTTCTCCTTAAGCAGCAGCTATACAACTCACTGCCCAAGCCAATGAAGCGAGGCAGGTTTAGCCGGATGCACGTCAAGCATCACTCAATTTCCACCACATTTTTTTCCCCCCTATCTCCCACCTCTTCTGGGCTGCCCCGCACACATCTGCTCCAGCCCAAGAAAGGAGGTTCAGCTGAGCAGTCCCACTGAAATCCGTGGGACTTCTGCTGACGGGTTGTGTTTGCCAAGTATTGTCCTTTGCGAGATAGACAAGGTTGCTCTCATATTTGTAGGGAAGACCTAAGAGTAGGCACAGAAGTACTCTCTTCTGGCCAATCTCCTGCTTATTCACAGGAAAGACCTGGGCACATCATTTCAGCCTTTCCACCAGCACCCACACTGGAACATGCTTTTCTCCCTGATGGGTAGAAGCAGGGTGATGCCAACCTGTGGAGGGATAACATAGTCCGCAACATCCCACAGCCTCTCCCCCAGCTCCGAGGTGTTGGTGAAGGCCACCCCCTTCAGCTTGGTGATGACAGAGCTCTGGAGGGATGTGTCTGTGTCCTGATAGCCTTTCTTGACAACAAACACCCACCTGCAAAGAACACAGCAGGCAGCGGCATTAGTGAGTAACATCAGAAAACAGGTTAGCTCGAGGTTTACACTAAGGCCAAACACTGTTCAAGAGCAGATCAAAATATTTGAATAACACCAAACCCTCTGTAACTACTACTGTGGGTTCAGAATGAAGTGGTCACAAGCTGCTCTTATCTACTGTATGCCAAGGACCAAGACCACCTGCACAGTGAAAGGTGTAGAAACTGGTTAGTGGGTGTAAAACCAAGCCTCCCGCCTCCACATCCTGTGCTATACTCAGTGACCTTGGTGGAAAGAGGGGAGAGCAGGGCTCTGTGCTCAAGGTGAAAAATAACAAAAGCTTTTGCAAGTTGCAGTGAAAAATGTGGTTGGTTTCACAAGTGAATGATTCAACCCCATTTTAACACCTTGCTGTTATGCTATGAGTCCACCAACAGGTCACAACTGGGGAGATGCTTTGCAAGCAGGAGAGCTGAGTGTTGCTAACTGAGATCTGCAGGGAGTGTTCTCAGCTGGATCCGGGATCTGTTGTAAGCCAGTGCAATGGTAACAACGTGACTGCACCCAGGGTTGTGCTCTGGGCTTCTCAAAAGCACATCTGGAAGAGCTGCTTCCTCTCTGAACAGCCCGTGGAAGGGCTTCACTCCCTTCTTCCCACTGGAAGCAGCGAGAACTCCCTGTTACAGGGTGAACACCTCTCTGAGTTAAATGAAATGTCTCCTGCTTCTGCACAGTATTGTCAAAATCACCTACCAAGACAACGAATCACCAAGACCCTTGAAGAAGCTAACGGTGCTGGGGCAGGTTTTGAGGGAGGGACGCAGGCTGCAGCTGCTGGCACAGCTCCCCTTTGCAGTGCACAGCCCTGGGCTGCACCATCCCAGCAAGCACAAGCAGCCGTCTCCGGGGCTGAGCAGCACCAACACAGGCTGTGCCTGACAAGCCTGAGTAATAACATCCACCACCCTGTTTTTCCAACAACACTCTTCTTCTCTCCTAGGAAAGCTTAACGAGAGACTCTGGAGTGTCCCTCAGTGAGTCTGGGAGGGAACAGCAGCCACATGCAATCAGTCCAGAGGGGCTGGATGAGCACAGCTCCTGAGCCAGCCTCCGAACAGGTACAGGTACAGAGCCGAGCAGCCAGGCAGCAGGCTAACACAAACCACCTCTGGGACAAAGCTGCAAGCCCCAGCCCCAGAGGAGGCACCGCAGGCACCAGCGGTGACAGTGCCAAAGGTCTGCAGAAGGCAACGTGTGCCTGGGAAAGAAAACAGCCTGTATGGCCCAGGCAGTCTCTGAACATTCACAGTCTCTTCCTGCTCTGTCCCTCCTGAATGGAGGATGTGTGCTCAGCAACCTTATCTGCAGCACTCCTCCTTCAGCAGCTAATACATACCAGAGTGCTGAGGCTCCATCTCTGTCCTGCTAAGTAAAGCTCTGAAACTGTACACCTTTCTATAAATAAAGCCAGCATGCCAAAATGACCCTGCTATATTTAATCGATGAAAACATGAGGTGAAAGAAAGGTGAGGGGACCCAAAAGCACAGACAGTGAGGGTGAGGCTTATGAATCACATTCTGAAAAGCCTCAGAAATGCAAAAAGCAACATCAGAGGTTTCACGAAGGCTGGATAATCCCACATCACAGCCTGCAAGCTGCAAGGAGTACGGCTGTGTTTGTTACATGTCACTTCTCCGGCAGAACTGGGCCTTTTCTGAGTGATGGTGTAGCCATCTCCATGCCCAGCTCAGAAATAAATGCAAGGCAGCTGACATTCACACTGCCTCATCCTCCACAATCCTGGCTGCTGCAGCCCACTCCCACAAAGACATTTGCCACTTTGTGCTTGGTTCCCTCCCATTTAGACTTGAGCACGTCATGCAGCCGTGCAGACAAGCCAGGTTTGTCCCAAGACTCAGCAACCATGGCCCTGAATGCTATTGTCTCCAGTGAGTCAAGTATTAAGGTTTGGCAGCTTTCCTACCAAATACAGAAATAAAGGCTTAAATAATGCAGTACGGAGCCCCAGTGCCATTTGCTCTATTTTTAACACTGCACTAATCGGGAAGGTAGAGATGAATCTAGCAATCCCTAGCAGGTGAAAAATCAGGTATGAGTTCATTAGACATTGCAAAACAGCAGTGTTATAAATAAACCTAACTATCCGCACTGCCACAGCGAGCTGTCGCTGTATGCAGAGCGCCCTACATCAATCTTCCTCCAGCAAGCAAAGGCAACCACAGCAGCACATCACACACAGAGCAATCCTTACCCCACCAGGTAAGCCAGGATGGAGAGCTGCACCACTCGGTAGAGAATCCCCACCTTCTTGTTCTTTGCAATGACGTATTTCTCCGTTTTATAATCAAAAAGCGAGAGGAACAAACCCTTCCAAGCCACCTGCCCCATCCTCCCAGCTCGCTCCCCACCGGTGGCTGAGGCAGGGAGCAGCGTTTGCCGCTTGCGTTACCCACACGTGCTCTGCATGGCAACCTGACACACCAACCCCTCCGAGCGAGAGGCTGATCTCCTCCCTCCTGTCAGCTGCTCGCTGGCAGCAGCGCTCAGGTTCGAAACTGGCAGCTGCACTAACACGATATCTTCCCCTGGCTGCTTTCCAGATGAGTTACTCTCTGGGGAAGCCCCCACCTCGGTGTTGCTCCTGCGTTTCATTTCCCCCCCCCAGTCGGCAGGTGTTTATAATGACACGTTAATAGCATGAAGCCACGTTAAGGCATTCAAGGTGACAGAGCCACAGTGTCTCCCTGGTAAGAATTAAAGCCTGCCTTCAGCCTTCACATGGTGGCAAAACACCTGGTTAAGTTTTTAATTTCTTAAGCATTTGCATGAGCAATGAGAGCTTGGGTCCCTAACAGCCACCCAAAATACTTGCCTGGCTACTGCATCATCCCACAAAACAAACAAACAAACAAAACAATTTAAGAAACTAATAAATTCTGCATGTAATTAAGGGATCAATCACCATCGAGTCTCGTCCAAATGCACAGCGAGTGCTGAGCTAGGTGCATTTAGGTACAAAACATACCTTCTGATGCAATACCAAAGGGAGAGGAATGGATTTTGTCCTCACTGAGATGAGAGTTGTTTACTAGCCAGTAGTACAAGAGATGATTCCTAATCAAGGACATGAAATGACTATTATTTAACCAAGGAGGGAGGATACAGAATGAGCTTTGAGAAGGAAAATGAAGTTAGCCAGCATCTTCCAGCATCTGAGCTAAAGGAGCTGGCCTTCCCCACCAAGAGAAGCTCCAGCAGCAAGCTGGGACCTGAAATGGAGTGTGCCCACTCCATGGGGATCCCACACACGTGCACTGGTGGGAGATGTCTCCCAGGGGCTGCTCCAGGTCGGGACTGCCCAGAGGCTGCATCTATTACATGGTGTTTGTCAGAGAGATGAGGTGTGTATCAGGCGTAAGCTGCAGGGCTTACTGCGTTCATGCACAAGCACCTAATTAGCTCACACCTGAGCACTCAATTAGCTCAGGGGGCTCGGTCAGGACCAGAAAGGCTCTTGAGATTTCACAGCACGCACCTGTGATACACACCTGGACAGAGGTCAGGAGAGGGGGTCACAGCCACCCGCTGGATGTGCAGAACTGCCACGTTATCGAGGCTGCGGACAGTGCAGCGAGCTGAGCTGCTCCAGCACACACACGTCCTCCCTGAGCAACTCTTTTCCTAGGGAAAAGCATTTCTCAAGATCCCAGGTTTTATGGAATTGTAGAAATTTTCCCTTTCATTCTCCTTAAATTCTGTATCAAACTTAAACAGATGGATCAGACGTTTAGTGAATGTGTGCCAAGATTGCTCCAAATCACAAGAGAATCACGAACAGTTTAATAATGAATATCCTCAAAATACCTCGTTTTGTCCCTCATCCTACAGCCATCCCTAGAGTTTCCTACCACAAAGTGAAAGAAACCTTTCTCCAGCAACTGCAAAACTAGATCAGAAATCTGCCCGTGAGCTCTTTTTAACCCAGAGGCTGCTGCTCTCCTCTATTGCCAGCCCCATGGCACGAGATCATTTCAGCACCCGGCTCTTCCCCAAGGAGTCTCCTGGGCAACACACAAGCTGCTGAGGGACACCCACGGGCACCCTCTGAACTCTGCCTTCTGGCTCAGGGTTAGCCCAAACCCCCCTCCCAAACTTTGCAGCCACCCTTCAGCCTCAGCAGAGGCAAGAGGCTGCTCTTGCTCACCTCCTGCTCACCCGGACCCCTCCTTTCCCTATCTGCTCCCTCCACATGGGCAGTATCTTTCTGCCTCGCACCACCAATCTCACAAAACATGTTTTTTGCTTCCCAAGCTCCTCCTGGAGCCCTCTTTCTCACTCAAGAGTTCATGGGTTCCCACTTCCTCAAATGGTGGTTGATGACCGTATCTACTCCTCTTTACCTGCAGACCAGACTGTCACTACTGGCAGTTTCAGAGATCCTCTCTGTGAAAGCCTGAAGCACAAACAAAAACTCTTCCAACATCTAATAACCCAAGGAAATAAAAATCTCCAAGAACACGCACTTCTGCAGGGAGGAAGGAGGCCACAGCAGTCACTGGGGCCAGAAACAAGTATGGAAGAAATGCAGGCTGAAGGAGCTGACCTTCTGCTCACCTGCTCCTAAATCAGACAAGTCCACAAGCACAAGCCACCCAGCAGCACACCCCGTGTCTCAGGGCTATGTGCCTCATGGCTCATGACTGCTTCCAGCACTGCTCCTGTTGCACTAAGAGTATTCAAAGTCATGAACAAAGAAAGTATTGGATCAGTGAAGACACGTCAGCCCTTGGTGCTGTCCAGAGACCGCTCTCTCCATCCTCATCTTCCCTGGAGGCACATCCTTATCTGTCTGGGTGAGCTAGCCTAGCTGCACAGGCTACAGTCAGACCAGGAACCATGCTAAGAGTTAAATAGTGTGTTGCCTCCTGGCCTGGTTTAACTCAGTGGAACAGACATAGGTCTGCTATGAGTTTTTGCAATTACTTTCCAGGTTAATTAATCTGAGAATGGATTTACACAGGTTAGAAAAAATGCTGCTTAGAGAGAAAAGTGTTCCTGTTACAGGCGTAACCTGAAGATGTCAACCACACTTGATCACTAATGAAAAAGAGCATGAAAAAATGACTTTTTTTCTTTTTTTTTTTTTTTAGAGCCATCAAGTAGAAGCAGAGTTGCAACTGCTCTTTTTGAACAAGAAGTTTCAATTTTTATCAGATGCACCTGATAATATTCTGAACGTTACTTGACACAGGAAAAGACTTCTGCTGACAACAGTGCTGCTGGCATGCTCTTGCAGTTATTGATTTCATCACCTTGTAGTTCTCACGACCTTATTTTTTTGTTGCTTGGAAAGCAAGATGACTGGCGTGTTTCTCAAAGTATCCACGGGCTGTTCAAACAAGCAGCTTCATGAAGCAGGGAGTAAATAACTTAAAATCTAACCATCAGTTACAGACAAAGAAAAGCAGTTTCTCTGTGTCCTTCTCAAGGGACTCAGGCTGGATCTCTTCTGCAAGATATCTCCCTTCTTGAGTCCAACATCTTGGACTCTATTGGACTTCCATTTCCCATGGAAAAACAAACAATTCTGCTCCTTTCCCATGAGGGCTATTTACTCAGTCTGGAGATTCTCACCGGGAGGATTTATCCTCCACTGCTGAAACTCTCCCGTTCTCTCTCTTTTTATTCCTGACACACACCTGCACGTAACTCCTTGTACTGCTGTCACTAATTATTCTCATTATTCACATGTAGGTATAAGATACATCTCTTGTCTGCCCAGACTGCTACTCATCTACATTTCTCTCCATCTGCCGGTAGCTCTTTGGTGTTAATCCAACCCACAGCTGATTTCAGTCCAGTCATGAGCCCGTAAAGGCCATGTAAAGGGACTGTGGAAATTAAACTTTAGACCCCTGCCCTGACATAGTGACATTCAAAACGTACCAAGGTCACATCTGTCTCTATGGCATTGTAGGTTAGAAACATTTCACATTCCACCCAGTAACATGGTCTAGTGCTACCTTTAAGTGATGCCCAACAGGGACCACACATTTTCCAAGCAATAGCAGACAACCCTGACCAGTACAGACCTCAAGTGGCTGTTGGAGGTACCCATTTTAGGCACTTGTCTTGTTCTCTTTCAGTTCCAAGTGATCATTCTCTAGGCATTACTGCTCTCTGCGATCCCCAATCCACCCTTTACTGGGCTATCAAGTGCAACAGAAAGCATCAGCTCCCAACTGAATGACAGCTGAGTCACAAAACACTCAGACATTTCTGAAGCACTGAATATGCTCCTGCAGCAAATGCCTGAGCAATGCAGATGCATCATCCAGAGAGGCGCCAGAGCAGCTACTGAAATAGAAAGGAGGCAAGGAGCAGAGGACGTAAATAAGAGATAAACTATTTTGGCAAGGAAATGAACAGTGGAAAAGGGAGAAGTCAGCTCTCCATTAACATTTTGTTTTTCTTTCTCACAGTAATCATACCTTTAGGTCAACATCTAAGGAAAACAAGGGCAAGAGTTCAGCAGGTTGAAAGAGGAAACTGCTTCTAAACCACAGCACATGCACACTGAAGCACAGGAAATCAGTAACATCAGCCTGCATTCTGAAAATGAGTTTGAGAATAAAGAAGCGTGCAACCTGCAGTGAAAAATGTTCCATTCAACTTCCTTTTTAATACTTGCTGTGACTTTGCAGTGTAAATAAGAAAGAGATTACTACTTGCCAGTGAAAAATTGACAGAAATCAGCCTCAATATATGTCCTTGTAACTGGCACTTGTGCACACCCAAAATGAAATCTTTCAGGAGTTACTAGAAAAACATACAGATCTTTTTTTTTTTTTTTTTTTTTCCCCTCCCCTCACCTTAGGAAGAATATTATTTGCCAGAGGCTTGTAGAAAGGTAATGTGTGGAAGAATCTTTCTGTCATTATCCACAGAAGAATCCAAACCTGTCTGTAGAGCTGAAAAATGGAAGCCTGATGGAGTTCTAGAATATATTGTCTCTTTCATTCAGCTCATTGCTTCCAGAAGAAGAATTTTCCAGGTTGCTCTCCCAGCTCTTGAAAATCCTACATAGCGTACGGGAATTCTTGTTATCATCAGCTGTCATTTTCATTCACTCCTCTCTCCCAGCCCGAGAAGTGAAAGTGCTTGAGGAATAGGACCAAAGAGAGAAAGAAAAATACACCATATCTAATGAAAGTAACCCATCATGCCCTGTCCTGTGAGACAGCTAGCACTCTCAGATAACAGAAATTCAGTAAAAATGCACATAAACCATTGGTGGGACATTGAGCGCAATGACAGCTGGAATGGCAGTGTTACACAGTGCTATGCTGTAATTTTTAGCTTCTAAAGTCAGCCCATAAAAGCATCATTAGGGAGTAAGAGGAGAATGTTAAATCGAAGGCCTGAAAGACAAATGTTTTTAATGAAATGTGTACTCCTAAACATGCCTGACCGACCACCTTTTTGCTTCTTTGCCAAGGTGCATCATCCCTGGCCTGGCAGGGTAAGAACAGGTCCTGGCTGGAGAGCTGTTAGCAGAGGCTGCCTGCCTTGCAGCCAGTGCTGAGGAGAAACCTTCATCCCCTTTGGCCAGCGGAGAATTTCATCACGTAAACACCCAGAAAGCCAAGACTGAGGCCTCTGCCCTTCCCTCTCTGGAATTACCAACTGGCAATTCTTTCCAGCTGTAGGAAAACATTCGCGGTACTTAGACTTGACCCACATAGGAAAAGGTTCCAACAGCAACCCCCTCAGCCAACCAGCCCGGCACCTGAGCTTGCCTTAGCTCTGGAGGCTGATGGTGCTCTAAGCCCTTACCTGCACAGCTGATGTGTCCCACGCACACTCAAACAGAGCCACAGCACAGGGAGCAGCGGAGCACGGACGTACTGGAGCTGCTCTGGCCAAGCTGGCAGTGTCGAAGCAACCCGCTAGCAGCTGCACAGCTCCATTCCAGCTTATCCATCCTGTTATAATAAGAGACAGGAAATTTCTTTTTTGAGAGAGTGTAATCCAATTAACCTCCAAGTAAATCTGCCCCAACAGGCTCTCAGGCCTAACAAAGCACTTCATTGCTCCTATCTGATGCTCTTTTACGTCAGCACCCAGCGCTTAATGAAGAACTACTTATGCCCTTTTTCTGATAAGCTTTCCTGAACAGCAGACTTCCATTTTACTTACTCCTGTTAACCACCACGCTGTCTACACTCCCAGAGTCCAATACACGAACCTGCCAGCTTCTGACCACATGGAAGGAATTATAACCCAAGGTTTGTGAATCTTCCTGGCATATGAGAAAGACATAAGCAGCTGTTATCACTCCTGATTAAAATAGCATTACGAAATGTATCCATCCTCCCCTTCAAGATAAAAAATAAAAAGCTACCTCAGATGCAGCAATTCTTGTCAGCCAACACCCACTGTCACACCTCCTACTCTTTGGCTATATATCACAGCAAAAAATAGCCAAAATCTGTCAGGCTGAGCTGACCTACTAGACGATAATGTTCAAACCTGGAATGATTTAGAGCCAGGACCAAAGCTAAGACAGATGGTGTGATGGGGATGGGTGATCAGCACTCTTCCTGTACATGTGTGTGATGTACAAAGGTCAGTCATTAATGACCCTCACAGCTCAGAGGCCTCCCAGTTGTCTGCAGCAGCTTCTCCACCCATCACACCTGGACCCCAAACATTCTGCTAATGCGTGAGGCTGGCAATTAATGACTCCAAAAGTGTCACCTGCAAATCTTCTGTCATCCAGGGAGATGGCATAACTGTGCCACTGTCAGAGTGTACTAAAGTCAGGCCTATGCAGCAGGGCCACAATGTTGACAAGGCTTTTGCACAGGGGATTTTATTCAAAACGCAAATCACAAATAAATTTAGAAGCAGACACAGCAAGACTTCCATGGAAACAACACAAAAACCCAGCTGTGGCTTGGATGACTGAAAAATCTTGGCCGTCTTCACTAATCCCTTAAGTGCCATCCAATTACTGCAAATGTGTTTGGCATCTACTACAGCAATTGTGAAGAATTAAATGATCGAATGGCACTCATCGGAAATTACAAGTCACAGAACACTGTAATGCATTTACGAAAAAACATCTAAAAAGGAAAATAGCATAACCCACTGCAAGAACTGACCTCTTTGAGAGCCTTAAGGGACAACAAAAGGAATCTGAGTAATGAGGGATAGTTAATTCAGAGAAAAACCTAGAAGAAGAAGAAGAAAAAAAAAAAAACGAAGAAGAGAGAGTATAACAAGATTGGCTGAAGGAGCTGGGCTTGTTTAGCCTCAAGAAGAGAAAAGTCTTCTCGCAACTCCTTATTCTTAGCACAAACTTATACAATTAACAATCTTTCCTAAGGGAAAGTAATGAAAAAACTACCAACAGCTTTTTTTTTTTTTTCTGTGCAAAATCTTATGAAGTGTGATCTGACTGTAGAGATCTCTAGGTGCTTCAGAACAGATAGGACTTTGGTATGGAACGGTGAAGGTCTGGTAGGGAGGATGGGCTAGATGGCTCCTAGGGAGACTGGCAGCAAAAGCACAGCTGCTGGTATATCGCAGTCCTTTCACAACAGCACAGCTATCTGTCCCAAGTGTTGCTCGGTACAAGACCTGTCTAGAGCTGTGGAAAAAAACAGACAACAAATTTTCTTCTCCTAAGCAAAGCCAACATGGCCCACAACTTAAAAACAAATTAGTAAGTGAATAAATAAGGAAGCTATGAAAAAGTAGGTGGCTTCTTTATAATGCTGCCACCTCAGTCACTCAGCTGCTTGCTTGCCTGAAGCCCTTCAAAGGCATTCTCTCTCCAGTCAGCATATTCTGCTTTTCATGTACTTAATGCCTCATCAAAGTCCATTCACTCAGGAACATGCAAACTGTTCTACCAAAACATAGACTGAAAGATGGACAGTAGCTCCAGAGACCTGCAATGCTACCTTTGAAATGAAGTGTTATACACAGGCAGGGGTCTTTTGAAATAATTTATTTTAAAAAAATAAAAATATTAAATTAAAAAAAAAAAAAGAGGAGTAACAGTTAGGGGGGCAGTAAAGCCATTCGGACCAGACAAAGCACATTCTTTCCAAATGGTACAGAGCTGTTATCATAAAAAAACCTGCCATAAGTGGTTCTTTGATTCAGATGAGACTTTCTTTTCTGAACTCTCTCCTAGTTAGTCTCAATTCCTAACAGTTGTAAACAGATTTGGAGTGACTCACAGCTTGTATGCAGCTGCAAGGAACTCTACAATCAGCCAGAGAGAAAAAATCAGGAAAGAATGGCTGCTGCTGTTGACTGAGCTGGATGACAGCACAAATTCTCACCACCTCTCTCTCTCCTGCACAGCTGAAACTGACATGGGGGCCTTACACTCCTCAGCTAATACCTTGCTCTGGTTGTTTTCTCTTTTGCACTAAGCAAGCAGGCCAGTGCACTTAGCACCTTTAACTTCCACCTGTTTGGCAGCCAAATTTAGAGGTGGGACATATCCAGAGTTGTACAGCCTGCAGAATGCCTAACACATCATGAAGGTGATCTCTGTAATAGCTTTGAAGAGATATATTAATAGTACTATCCAAGTACTAAACACAAATTATACAAGGAAACTTAAAGGCAGACCACAGCTTGTTAACTTTAGCTTTCCATCAGGCAATACTGGTTAAGCCAAAAGAGATAGCAAACAGTTTGCCTTCTGAAGATCCGGACAAAAATCTGTGTTTATTCTACTGCTGTGTGTAAATACATATCAGATTTGTGAGGTTTTTGGTTAGCCAAACATGAGAGAAAAAGCCAAGAGGAGACCTTTCATACAGGAAGAGACTGTCTAAATTGGTAATAAGGCCCATAATGCAAATTTTTATTTGTGACCATATCAGGATCTGAAAGCAACTGAAAATGCAAAACCAGAAACAACCCTGTAAAGTACAAAATTCAAATCACGACATATACACTTCTCATTCCAAGAACCAGAGATATCAAGGAACATACTCTACTGTATTAAAATAGACAAATTTTTATATATATTCTCATATATAAGTATATACACTTATATGCAAAATGCTTGTCTCTGCATTTTCATTAGCAATAGCAGAATAGGAAGCTTCCACTAATCTATTTCTATTTTAATCTATTCAGAAGCTACTCAGTATTAAAATCATTTTAAGAACCACTCAGCATCACAATTAAGACTATAATCCAATATAACAGGCTCCAAGCTGATTTTTTCCTAGCATTTCTACATTAAAGCAAAATATGTCATGGGGAGTCTAGTTTATCAACGCCAGACAGCCCTTCTATGATGAGTGGTGAGCTCAAATTAAACAAGCACGCAACTAGATTGCCCAAAAGTGCAGGGCCCCTATGGTCAGAACAGGAACTTGGAGGAGTCCCAAAGTCTGGAGTCCTATAGATCTACCCCAGCTCAGGGAACAAGAATCATTTTGCATCTTAGCCAGACTTTGACTCTGGTATTTCCAAAAAGATGGTGACAGAATGCAGAGGGTTCTACTTTGGCCAGCTTAGTCTTGTGCAGGAAGCATCTTCTTGCTGCTATCTTCTTGCTCCATCATGATCTTGTATTTTCTTTTGAAAAAGCCAAACTGAGAGAAAAAACAAACAAACAAACAAACAAACAAACAAAAACCTTAAGTCTTTGTGAATGCATTATTTTTTCCCTTTTCTTAAAAATAAAAAGAAAATTCCAAGTTTTTCCCTGTCAGAGTCACAGTAAGTGAATGAATAAATGCAGGATGCAACCCAGGTATGACTTCTGACAGAGTTATAAGCCTAAAGGCTGACATTGTTCAAAACTCTTCAGAACATCTATAAACACCTCAAAACATCCAAGCATTCGGTAAAGTACTTCAAAACAGGTCTTTAGAGGCTACACTGCAATGCTCAAAATAGCTCAAAATGTAAGACTGAGGTCTTACAACAGTAAGTGGCAGAGGTCTTTCAATGAGCATTTGAAAAAAACTGTTTTCATACTTGGAGAAATCTTAAAAGCATGCATGCATCTTACAAAAAGATTTCTGTTTTGTTGTGTGTGCGTGAAGGATACCCACCTTCCAGAGAAGCAGAATAATGAACAACAGCACGAGAAGTCCACCAATAGAGCTTTGTATGACAATAGGTACAGGATCAAACACTTCCTCTTTCAGGAAGATAAGAGTTATCTGAAACAGAATCAAGGCCAAATTATCACATACTGAAGCCCGGTTATCTTTTTCTCATCAGCTTTTAACTGAGAAAGCTATTTAGTTTGAGCTAGCATTCAAACTTTAAACTCTATGCTAGATGCCCCATTAATCTACCTCTGCAGATACTTTGTAATGCAATATTAAAGTTTTTTTTGTTTTGTTTTGTTTTATGGTTTTTATTATTCCAAGACTAGTCAAGGGAATTAAATTTACTAAGTCTTCATTATGAGTTTACAGCGATTACAACAGTCACCAGTGACAATTTTCAGAATAAAAACCATGACTTTCCAAGGGAGAGAGGACGATTATTCATGTTGAAATCCTTGAGAAGACAAGAGGTCTCTGTATTAGCCAGACATGTTAGAGGATAAACAGAGTTCCACATAGAACTTCTCAGATTGTTGATCTGCACTAGCAAATATCCTCCCTTTGTTTTCATCCTATCATCAAAACCTGATTTTACTAAATTCAATAGCGGAAAAGCTATTTGCTTTAAAGGGCCCAGGATCTAATTCTGGAGACATCATTGGTTCTCTGGGTTCAGCAAAACCATCTGGATTTGTCACTTGTTACTGCCCCTAAAAAAGGAACAAGCTGCCTGCACAATGCTCAGATACCTCAGTATTATGTTCCTCTTCTCTCAGCCCCTGATATAGTTGCCTGTCGAAGGTGATTTTTGCAGGGATCAGGAGGTCAATTCTTCTTTTCAAGAACTATGGAGTAAGAAGTAGAAGGCACAAAACATGAGTTACTTTTCAGTCTTGTCTGGAGGGAAAAAAAAAGTGTCACATGTTGCAACAGCAAATCCTTCTTCAGACTGCAAGAACTACCCTGTGTAGTGCTGCCACCAAGCTGAATACTGCGTACATCTCCTTCCATGCGACTATCAGTAATGAGAAATTGTCTAGACCAAACCTTGTGGTATTGGAACAATCATTTCACGGGCAGCAATTTCTGAAGGAAGTAAGGAGAATGCAGCAGCTCTTCTAAGAGCCAAGTGCCCCCTGGGAGGCTCTGCCATGAATAAAACATCACTTTTGCTCCACAGGGTCAGAAAATAGCATCATACGCAGAAGAGCAAAATCTCTGCTGGGATGCAGAATAAATCCTTGCATGAAACCTCTGGCAGCTAGCAGATTTTAGCAAACAAACCCAGAGAAGTGTGGTCTTTCGCATATACCTGGTCTGCGTTAATTAAGGACAATTCAGCTGCCACGGTGATGTTTTCATTATCTGCTTGGATGGAACAATACACACACTGATACTTCACGTCCTGAGTGACCTGCAACGAGAGGGATGTCAACCACGGGTAAACTCCCTGGATGACACGGGTACCCACCCTGTCACCTTGTGGTAAACTGCTGCAACAGCAGCAAGGACCAACCTGGCTCACCTCTAGTTCTGTGCTGTTGGAATAGTCCCTTAGATGAAGCACCAGTTCATCGCTGATTCTGCACTCTGTTGTACCCTGAAATTGAACAGTTACAGCTCAGTGCCTTGACCACGATGCCAATGCATGTACAGAGCGGTGTGGTAGCGCTGCAAAGGCCGGGACAGCCCCAGCCCAGAGGAAAGCCCCAACCCAGAGGAATCATGGAATCATTAAGGTTGGAAAAGACCTTCAAGATCATCTGGTCCAACCATTCCCCTTATCACCAATACCACCCACTGAACCACGTCCCCAAGCACCACGTCCAACCTTTCCATATACACCCCCAGGGCTGGTGACCCAACACCTCCCTGGGCAACCTATTCCAATGCCTGACTGCTCTTTCTGAGAAGAAACGTCTCCTAATTTCCAACTTGAACCTCTCCTGATGCAACTTGAGGCCATTCCCTCTAGTCCTATCACTGATTATCTCAGCCCCGATGAGGCCACACGTGGAGTGCTGTGTCCAGTTGTGGGCTTCCCGGTACAAGAGGGCCATGGGACTACTGGAGTGAGCTCAGATGAGAGCTAAAATGATTAGATGACTGGAGCACCTGTTGTACAAGAACAGGCTGTTGTACCAGGCCTGTTTAGCCTGGGAAAGGGAAGACTGAGTGGAGACCACATTCATATACATAAAGATCTGAGGGGAGTGTGTTGAGAGGATGCATCCAGACTCCTTTCAGTCGTGCCCAGTGACAGGACGAGATGCAAGAGGCACAAACAGGAGGTTCTGGCTCAATATGAGGGAGTACTTCTTTGCTGTGAGGGGGACAGAGCGCTGGGACAGGCTGCCCACAGAGGCTGCGGATTCTCCTCTAGAGAAATACAAGCCCCGCTGGACACCGCCCTGCCCAAGGCGCTCGGGGCAACCCCTCTCACAACATGGGGATGGGACCACTTCCTCTCCCCGCCTCCCTTCCACCGTCGGCCATTTTGAGCCCGTGCCCGCCCCGCCCCGCTCCCGCCCGCCGCAGTCTCGCGAGGCCCCGTTTGAAACGGCGGCGGGCGGGCGGGCTCGGCGGCTCCCCTCAGGCAGGCCCGGCCCGGCCATGCCGCTGCAGCCGCGGCTCCTCCGCACGTACTCGCGGCGCGGCGGCCACCTCCGCCCGCTGCCTCAGCCCTCCCGCTGGATTTCGCCGCCTCAGGACCGCAGGCGGCTCTTCAGCTCCACCTCGGCCGGCTCCAGCTCCGCTTGCTCCAGCGCCCTCTCCGCCGCTTCGGACGACCCCGATTTCTCTCCGCCCGGCAAGCGCCGCCGGCAGCCGCTGGGTGAGCGCCCCGCCCGGGCTCGGTGTCTGCGGAGCCGGCGCGGCGCCGCCACTCAGGAGAAGGATGGGAAGGAGAACCGGCCGCCCGCCCTCAGCTCCCCGTCGCCTTCCCCGCTGCCTCCCCGCGCCGCCCGCCGCCGCCAGGGGCCGTCCCGCGGGGCTCGGCGCCCCCTGCTCTGCAGCACCCCGCAGTGGGCGCCCCGCCGGAGCCGCCGCACGCCGCCGGCCGAGCTGAGACTGGAGGGGGGCGGCTCGGGGCTGCAGGGCAGCCTGGAGCTCTTCTCGTCGCCCGGAGGGGGGCAGGACGCCTCGCTCGGCAGCGAGCCCGGCACGCCCGAGTCGTTGAGGGGAGAGGCGGAGGTGGAGGCGTCGCCACAAAGGGTCGGCAGGGTTCTGAGGGCGTCCGTGCGGGGAGCCCTGTTCCTGCAGCAAAGCACAAGTGTTCCTCCCGCTCGCGGTGAGCCCCTGCACTCCACCCCCTGTGGTGGTGGCAGGGCCGAAGAGCCAGGCGATGAGGTAAAGGGAGGTTCAGCAGAAGGAAGCCTGAGCGCTCAGGGAGGGAAAACCAAGCTCCAGTCAACGCCGGTGGTGGTCTTGAACCGTCAGGAAGTGCCGCTGTGGCTGACGAGCATGAAAGCTGACAAGAAGGCAGGTGCTCAGCCTTCCTGCCAGAAGCCAGCGTCACCTTTAGGCCCTCAAGGAACGGTGGAGTATAAAAACAAACGCACCAAGGTCGGTTCTGCAGAGGGAAGTGCCTGTAGAAGAGCTTGCATCAGTGGCTTCAGTGCCAAGCGGTGGGATAGACAACTGAGGCTCTGTCCCCAAAGACTCAAAAATAAGAGACAGCAGCAGGCTAATAACTCCTCTTTCAGACCCCAACTAAGACCAAAAGGAAGGAAGAAGGGTGGTCGGGAAATATCTGTAGATACAAGAGACAACGATTGTTCATTCCTCAATAACTCCTATGCCTGGGGTAGACTTCGAGCATCTTTGTACTTCCATAAGAAAAAGAAAGTTACTGCAGACGAGTGTTCCTACAATAGCATCCTTTGTACCCCTTCTGTGAATTCCGAGGTTACAGGGCACCAAGCAACCCCAAATTCTAGTATGGCTCAGTACTGTGCTTTATCTGCTTCCTCCATGATACTGCTGGTTCCCAGGAATGCCTGTTCAGGCCTGGAGGTAATGCTTACAGATGCAGAGAAGGTTTTGGGGGAATGCCAGCAGGAGAGACCTATCACTTTTGAGGAATGCATTCCTTTAGATAAGATGAAAGATTGCAAGAAAATTGGAGAAGGGGTGTTCGGAGAGGTTTTCCAGATTGACAGTAATAGAGGACCTGTGGCCTTAAAAATAATTCCCATTGAGGGGACTGAAAGAGTGAATGGTGAAGCTCAAAAAAGCTTTGGAGAGATTCTACCAGAGATAATAATTTCAAAGGAACTCAGTCTTCTGTCTGAAGAGTCTGTGAACAGGACTGTAGGGTTTGTTAGCTTGTACTCTGTGCACTGTGTTCAAGGGGCCTATCCTAAGTATCTCTTAGAAGCTTGGGACAAATATGATAAAGTAACAGGATCAGAAAATGATCGGCCAGACCTTTTTGGGAAAGAGCAACTCTTCATGGTTCTGGAGTTTGAATTTGGAGGCAGTGACTTGGAGAACATGAGAAAAAGATTGAATTCGGTGGCTTCAGCAAAAAGCATTTTGCACCAGGTGACTGCTTCCCTGGCTGTGGCAGAACAGGAACTGCACTTTGAGCACAGAGACTTACACTGGGGGAATGTGCTGGTAAAGAAAACAGATGTCAAAGAGCTTAATTATGTGTTAAATGGGACGACGTGCACAATCCCCACACGTGGGATCCATGTCAACATCATAGATTATACCTTGTCTCGTCTGGAGAAAGATGGGTTAACTGTATTTTGTGACCTTTCCACTGACGAAGAGCTGTTCCAAGGCACGGGAGACTACCAGTTTGATATCTACAGGCAAATGAAAGCAGAGAACTCCAACAGCTGGACTGACTATCATCCACACAGCAATGTCCTCTGGTTGCACTATTTGTCAGATAAACTTTTGAAAGATGTGGTTTACAAGAAAAAAGAATCAAATTCTGTCTTGAGAAAAATAAAGCAGCAGCTCATTAAGTTCCGTAAAGAAGTATTGACCTTTGGGTCTGCCAGTGAAGTTTTGCATAGCAGCAGCCTCTTCCAGTGAGTAAAGGGGCACAATGCTTCCAAGAACTAAGTCACTGATGCCCCTTTCTCCTTTGTCTTTTTTCTCTATGGTCTTTTTAAATGTTGACATGATGAAGAAATGTTACAATCAGTTACCAGTATGAAAAATGTGTAAAAATGCACAAAAAAAGCCACCTGCTTTAAGATGTTTCCATATGTACTTTTTTGAGGGGTGAGGGTGAAAGGGAACAGACTTGACATTGGAGGTGGGGGGAAGAGATCTCTTCAGGCTTATTAGTTCATGTCCTGAATTCCACTTAGATTATTAGAAGCTCTTCCCTTACTATATTTATTTCTTACAAATTCAAACAAACAAACAAAAAGATAGACAAAGGTAAATATTGTTAGCCCAGTTAGGGATAGAAAGGGAGAGAACACCTACCTTTTGACTTAGTTTTTAAAACGAACTTTTGCTCAGTTTGGCCCAACATGTACTTGGAATAATGCTATAAAATTTCCTGAAGTTTCTGTAGTGTAGTTTTTAAAAAAAAATCTTAATCTGCAATAATACAACCTTTTTTCCTCTGTAAGGGCCAGCGAAGAGGTATTGTGTTATGGGGAAAAAAACAAAAACAAAAAAACAAAACACAAACAGGAAGTACCTGTGTTCCTGATGCATTTTTCACAGTTGCTATGTTCTGACCTTGTACAATGACAGGAACCCAAATCTGTAACTTGATGGTAGCATTAAAGCGATTTTCTCCATTTATCTACGGAAGAAAATGCACAAGGTAAGTGTTCTTTAGTCCTGATTGCAGACAGATGAGATGAACTAAATTTGAAGCTATACTTACATTAAATTTAAATTCCTTGTTTTCAAGTAGTCCTTGGCGAACGTTCATGTACATTAAAGACACTGGCCTGCAGAGGAAGATAAATTAAAACTAAGTGAACATTGAATTTAATTATTATTGAACATCAGTACATCCAGTGATCCACATGCATTAAGTAATAAGGAGGTAGCATGATCAAATTTGTTAAAGAGGAATGTTAGTTACAGTCTGTATATGGGCATATATGCAGTCTATCAATTAGATGCATCCTTGAAGCAATCTTGAAGGTATTTTTAAATCAGTTAAATAGTTAAGGGTTTATATTTGACCCTAGTTATCTCCCTGCCTATGATGTTTTGTTGTTCCATCTTCCAGACTCTTTACTTTTGCTGTCTTATACCACAGAAAGCAACTTGACAACCTGCAATGCTTGAAACTATTAAGATGGAAATTGTGCTGGAATCCTACCAGGCATCCTCTCAACCCTTTTTTCCTCTAATTGACTAAAGTAATATAATGTAATTGAATATTCTTAAAACTTACTTGGTAAGAACTGCAGTGAACACATATCTGACATCAAGGACATGTTTTTCAGTCAGAATGGTGGTATTTTCATTTATGCTTTAAAAGAAAAAAAAAATAATTTGATGAAACAGCTTTATTATCTGCCTGCCTTGGTTTTCTATTTCTATGGTTGCCAGATTGTGGATATTTGCTATACAAGAGGGATGGAAACACGGAATGGCAGTAACTTATGAAAGAAGGGGTGCCATCCTGCTCTCCTGTGGGTTAACATACTGCAGTAATGTTGGAGTAGCCCTTCATTACTATGGATTTTGGAAGCTGCCATTGCCTTGGAATATTTCTCCACATATTCCCATTTGTGAATACGTAATAATGCCTTAATTAATCAAAATTTAAAAGCTTCTCACCCTTCAAAAAATCTGGACATTAAACTCATGTATAAACCTTTGCCTTAAAGTGTACTTGCAGTGAAGTTGCCAGAGATGAGTCCTCATTTCCTTTTTAAAAATGCTTTTTAATAAAGTGCTGTGTGCTAATCAGTCCCATTCAAGTTAATGAGAGGAATGTGACAAGAAAGGAATAGTAACTTCCCTGTATTAGAAAGCCCTGATCGAGAAAAATAACTTGAATACATCCTCATCCTGACTATTTGGAATAATAGTTCTACTTGGAACAGAGCTGGATTATGTTACTCATCTGTTTTCTCTGATAACGAAGGAGGATGTCAGAACCAAGTTTTCCAGTTTAGGAAACACAAGGTTTTAAATACATACTATACTTAAATTAGGAACTTAAGGGATATTCTATCTTTTACTGAAATAATGAAGTAAGAGCAAAGCTAAAATAATAAAGGAAAGATTTTTTATATGGGTCCAAATGCTTTAGGAGATTGAAAAGGACAAGTACAATTTTGTGAAACTAGTGACAGATAAATAGTATGGATACTGAATAGGAATTACAGAATTTCTTTTACAGTGTATTTTGTGTTGAAAATAGCAATACTCACTTGGTGATATTAACAGTGATTGCAGATTTATTTGGGAATACACTTTCATCTAATTGCCAAATCACGGAGAACGTTGCCTATTTTGAGGAAAGAGAAAGATATAACAAAATATTGATTACCTGTAAATACAGTCTTTAACTCACCAGGATACTGTTAAAACATGATAGCTAATGTATTTTCTGCTCAGCATTCCTTTCTGGAAGAGTTAAAGTGCAGGAATTTGGAAACTATCACTTGTCTTGAGAAAATGCATGTGGGTAATAAGCTGAATTTGAAAGAAGAGATGCTATGGCTTAACTGTAAAGGTGGGGGATGCCAGCACAGCTACTCAAAGTACCATTTAGAGGAAGGGAAAAATGAAAATTATCATCTCCACTTACTGTTGTCTTCTTGAATACTGGATGCCCAATTCTGCAGTTCAAGGATATCTCCACAGAAGTGAATTGTATTGGCAGGCCACAGTGAACAGCAGGAGAGGATGGCTGCCAACAGAACAAGGATGCTCTTCAATAGCAATAAAAATAAACTGGGAAATTCAATTCTGTCTGCTCCCATAAAATGAATTAGGTGCAAGTAGCCCAATAAAACCTTGGGAGTCTTAGATAAATCTAGTAATTCAGGCTGTATTTCTGACAACTAAAATACTGTCCCTCCCCCAACCTTTATTCAAGATTCACTTAGGTAGTAAATGAATGGGAGGCAGAGTTGTGTTTTCTTTCAGCACTGTTTTCTTTCTGCAACTAGCTGAACAGTTGTTTTGTGATCTTACCTCAGCTGTCACCTTCTTAAAATGGAGATTTTTAGGATAGTACAAGACCATAGTTGTCATGTATGAGTCATCTCCACTGTTATTTAGTAAAAAATTCATGGACACTTCTTTAGTGTAGCCCACCACTAATTCGTTTCTAGAAGCAGAGAGAAAAATATTAGGCTTCATGTAAAAGAAGTTACATGTAATTTCTTGAAGTTTGTTTTTAAATAAGAGACCTATTTTGGTTCTGGTAATAACTCCCTTGAAGTACTTTCACACACAGGATAATGCAACAGCTCAATTAATTATTCATTATTGTTCAGGGTGTGTAGGAAAATGCTTTCTTCTTAATATTGAAAGCAGTTATCTCCAAACTTTAGGTAACATTTTTTTTGTTTCTCTTTTACATCAACAGCTTTTAAACATTGTTCCAGCTGATTAATTTTCCAGTGAGTCTCCAGGGTGACTTTTTACAATGAAGTAAACAAAATGCCTTATGCACAAAGATGGCCTGTTATATGAATGCTAAATAAAAAAAAATCCAAGTAATACAACTACTTTGACTCACTGAATCTGACTTGTCAAAGTTAAATGAGCAGTACAGATGGTCTTGTTGCAGTCCTTCTTGTAAGGCAACTGAAAGCAAACACAGATCAAGTTAAAATTTAACAGTCCTGATTTTTCCAAGGTAGCAGGTTTAACATATCTTTACGTATACACATACATACAGGGGTCCTTCTCTGAAAATCAAAATTCCCTTGACCTCAGTTAAGGAGAAGTTGGACAAAAAGGACCCTCTAGTGATGCAGTAAGTAGTGCAGTTTGTAATTTAACTCCCAGGAAAAGTTCTGATTTCATTAGGACATAAAGTCTTCAGCGGCGGTAAGGTCTTGTTAAACAATTGCCAGTTGTTTATACCTAGATTGCCACAGGACAATAATGTTAATTTTCAGGGACAATGTGTTTTTCTTGAATAAACATTTTCATATGATATATGTATGCCATTTTATAGGCTCACTATTTTGTAGCGATGAGGTTACTTCCTTTAGCAATAGTTTTATTCAACAATAAAAATCTGTCTGTGGCTGATGTTTCTGCAGAAGTTCAGTGAAAATTAATAGTTAGCTTTGGGGTGCACAAGTAATAAGCAAAACTGACCAACAGTCAAGAATCTCATGAATTATTCTTAGGATATAAATGTATCATCATAATGTCTAAGACTATGGCAACTATGGTAATTAGTGTTCATTATCACTCAGTGCTAAGTGTGATACTAACTTTTCTGTCCTACGCTTTATTGACTGCTAATTAAATATTGAATTGTGGTTTAAGACACCTATTAAGCAGCCAAAGATGCCTCTGTAAAGAGCTTTGTGATTTGGATTTTAGAGTAACTGTGAAAAAGGGCCAGATTAACGTGTCCTGAACTGCAAGTGCGGAAACAGGATCTCAAACTTAGAGGTTCAGTTCATTGGGAGTTTGCAGCGTTACAACTATTGCTTTGAAACGAGTAAATCTAAACAAATTATATATGTATACCTAATTTTAATTATTTTTAAAATCCATTCACTCAAAAATTTTGTAGGTATTACTACTAAGTACACCGTTCAAATGATGAAAAGTACTTCACAAAACATAAAACCAATCTGCCTTCTTCACATGTAGCATCTAATCTCATCTTAAACAGAGACCCAGGAGGAATGTGGTCAAAAGTAAAAGGTTGGATCCTAGAGAGGAGATTCTCTTAATAGGGTAATAGTATCTGTTTGGGGGAAACCTGGGCCTAAAGTCTACCTGGAATACAATAATGATAACTAGAAAAGCTAGCAGAGGGGAGAAGGCAACATACAAAGGCTAAGAAAAACATGATTATTATTCTTTTTAATAGTAAAGGCTTTGCATTGTGGAAAGAGAAGAGCTCTTCAGTATTTTATTACCTGAAAATGCATTTCTGATGGCTGATATTTATCAAGCACAGGAACAGCAAACTCCGTCCTATCATTTTTCTCACAGAGCTCATATTTAACTCTCAGATAAACATTGGAAAAACAGTCGAAGTCACATGGCTACAAGAAAGGAAGAACATGAAACTGATAAAATATCTGGATATTAAAATGCAAAACAGTCTTCACACATTACATGTTACAGCTTCTGTCATGTGGCATATTTAGGGACCTTCTGACTTAGATGTTACCTTTAGGCCACTGATTTTAATAGCCATCAGTGGACCATAAATTTGCCAAATGTTTTTTGAGGGATTTTATACATTTGGCTCCCATGACATCCACTGGGTAATGCATTCACCAATTCAGTTATACATTGTAAAAAATGGTTTCCCTTATGTTTGTTTAAATCCTTTAGAGTTTCATGACTCTCTGACAACTCTTGCATTATAAATACTTCACACAAACCCAACAGGATGACAGTTTGATTTATAGGAATACAAATCAAGATGGTACACATTCCCCTCAGCTATAAAACATGCTTAGCAAGTCTAACACCCAGAAAAAACACCCAATTATAGTAATTTTGCATTTCAAGGGAGATTAATCATCATGCAGATTCCGTTAAAAATCCTCTCCTCTTAACCCTTCTTTCTGTAGTGAGTCTGACCAACATCACCTACCAGCGTGAAAAGCTGCAGCTCAGAGCATGTGTGCTCTCTGACTAAGAGCTTTCCACTTGTTGTGGTGTTCTGATCCTTAAACTGTAATCTCTTCTTTGCCTTTTTCACATCTAAGTCCACCGTGTAGAGAATATGTAACTGTGAAAACACTGGAAACACAGACAGGAATTTCTTGTGTGCTCAGAACAAAGCAATTGCAAAGCATCAGTGAATGAAGGGGAACAGAGTTCTGATCTGTAGCTCCAACATTCACAGAAGAGGAAAAAAACATGGTGATATATTTCCAACATCTTCCCATAAGCCAAGCAAAATGGAAAAGCTTTTCCAATGACCCCTACATTGCCTGCTCATGCACCCTACAAAGGATCTGAAAGTTTAGGCTGAGATACAATATGCAAGATTTTCAAAATTCTTTTCAGATGTACCAGAAATTGTCCACAATGCCAAGTTTCTAATATGGTGTAGGACCATAGATTTTAGTCTGATCACAATTCCCATTTATTACCTTGTTGAGACACTGGTAAAGCTGAGGTTATATTGAAACACAGTTTTGCTGTAACAATGCTGCTGCTGTTCTGGAAAATTACTATTCTCTCAGGGTTGAATCTCATGCTGGTGAGAAAGTGAACAACTGGTCTCGAGCTAGCCAGTGGAGAGCAAATAAGAAACAGAATTAAATTTTTGAAACATTCAGGAAAAAATATTTTAAGAAATCCTGGCAGCAAGCTTAACAAGTGCTCAGCTTTTCCATGATATTTCACCTGGACCAAGCTAGCCTATTTACAGAAGTTCCAGTTTCTGCTGGGAACACTGAGAATGTACAAAATCCCATGAGCCTGAAGGAACAGACAGCCAAAATATACCAATATAGCTAGAGTTTCAGAATTAAACTCACTGTTTATGTTTCCATTAGATGAACTCATTATCTAGTGGTAAAAATTCTCTATTTATCTACAATTTGTTTCCAAATACAAAATGCAAGAACAAAATCAAATCTGCTCATCATGTCTTAGCCCTTGTGAACTCCACAAGTCATTCAGCTACCAGACATCTGATTGGAAATAAGGCAAGGTTTGTCAAGAAGATTTTTTGTCTAAATGACTAAAACCATCAGTGCTGAATTATAGACGTTAACCAATTAACATACATCTTAATGTTCATTATCTCATACTTGCATTCAAAGGCAAAAGCCTTTGCAACTTGAGCTAATAGCTTTACATTTTATAGGATTTCTTCTAGCACTGGGAAAGATTTTTTTAATGTCTGTCCAATGCCAAATTAAAAATAGAATCATTACACAGTGCTTGGAACACAGATTCTAAATTTGTCTTTGAAACATTTCCCCAACACACTAAAATGTAGCACTCATTACCTACCGGAGCACAACCACATTCTCCAGTGATCCTACTGTAATATCATGGAGACCATCATTAGTGAAATCAAAACCACCATCAATGGATTGTCCAAAATACTGGAGTCCTGCTGATATTTCAGAGGCTTTTACTCTCTAATAGGAAAGACACAACAGCAAATATAAGTCAGGATCTCCCTCCTGTCCTTTGAAAAATACACTTCTTTTCATGAGGCTGTTGTGAGGTTGATTTTGTAACACTCCTGACACACAAAATATTGGCTATTAACTTATTATAGATGGTCAGGCTTACAAAATAATACATTTTTCTATAGGCAGCACATGAATCCAGCTCCCTTGCCTAAGCAGACAAGCGAATAACTGCAAGTAAGGAGCAGGTCTGCTGCAGAAGCCTGTGGACTCATATAAACCATCCAACACCTGCAAATTTCTCACTCATCAACAGAAATGTGATGTGAAAGTCCTTCCTCCCATCCTCTTGCTACAAAAACACAAGCTTTTCCCTCCCATAGTGGACTGGAGACAAGTCCCAACAAGACACGTACTTGAGAATAAGAGCTCCTGATCTTGTCCTTTTCACCATTGAAGATGTAAATGCTCCCAAAAGAGGAACTGTTTGAAAGATGACCTTCAAGGGGGGCTCCAACTGCAATATCCTCATATCCATCCCCGTTGATGTCTCCAATGCTGGCCATGGTAAACCCAAACCTTGCAAACTGAGTGGTCACCTGCACATTTAAATGTCCTTCCAAGGTGAATGAACCAGTCTGAAATACACCCGAGAAAGAAATCCCTTTAGACAACTGTAACTCTTACATAAGGGAAAAAAAAAAAAAAAAAAAAAAAAAAAGACCTCACTACACATTGGTAGTACTTAAAATGTGAACAATAAAGCCCTAAACCATAAGAGATTCAAGATAACAGCTAATTTTCAGACCAAAAGCTTGATCCAACTCCATGCAAATTCTCCCACAGAAGCAGTGTCCCTGGACAGCCCTATGCAAGCAGACACACTTACAGTACTATCAGTTTTTAAATCATGAGCAGATTGAGTTGATCCCCTGCTTGTTTCAAGCACTACGTTACAGAAATAAGCCACAAGAGGGTGCAAGTTGTTTGAATTCGAATGGATGCCCAGACCGTTTTCTGCTTCCAACAATTTGGTATGTGCCCTGAGCAAATTTTAGCAGTGCACCACTGAGAGCTTATCCTGGTTTGCATGTTCAGTTCTCACTCACAATGATGCAATTAACATATATCCTGGATATATGCATCTGGTATACTGGATCCAGTAGCTGGGCCCACAAAACGTTTTGTTTTCTTCAGTCCTGGGAAGTAAAGTTTTAGCAGCTACCAATGTATACATTTAGTGCAAACATTGAGAAAAAAAAAAAAAAAAACAAAAACATTGTTTGGCAGAGCAAACTATACACCAAAAAATGCCTAGGTACAGGCAAAAGACACAATTTTATCACACCGTGATATCTGTGTACCTTAGGTACAGAATGGTTTTATTTCTATTTTTTTTTCTCTTTCATATTCTAATGACTAAGACAGGACTGCTGGCTTCATCCTGCAGTCCTCTACCATACAGGGAGAGCACTCTCAGTGAGAGCACAAAGGAGGAATGTTTTATTTGTCACTACTTAGGCATGGTTGGAAAATCCCCAACATGGAGTGTTTACGCTACCAGTGTTTTTACCTCTGTCTCCAGGCGATAGACGTAAACCCTTCCTTCTTCCCCTTGGATGTGATAAAATGGAGCTCCAACAAGGAGAAGATCTGTCTCCCCATCACGGTTCACATCAAGCGGGCAGAGCTCAGAGCCAAAATAAGATCCGACCTGGGCTCCAGAAAAAGACAAGCAGCTCTTTCACTGGAATTCTCTATATATAGCTTTGTAGAATTAGCGTCCTTTGCAACAGTAAGGCAATTTTTAGAACAAAACATCACATATCTACTTATATGTGGATCACTTCACTATTATTTATTACATTACTGCCATCCTCGGGGACAGATCCTGTAACCAGCATAACAGTACCAAAATCATTATTCAACAATGTGACAGAATAAAAAGCAAAATAACACAGTTGATGACGTCTTTCCCCATGAGCCATGAGAACAGAACATAAATATAGTACACCCCACTTAGTTAAATGTCTTCCCACTCTTTTTCCAAATTTCATGATTTCTTCTGGTGTTCCCAAAGTATTATGGAGTGAACTAAGACTGTATAATCCACATCTAGCTAAATCAGATGCTCGGCAGTTCTCTGATTCCTACTTGTGAGACCTCTAACCAATGAAAATATGGTGAGGTAAGTGTGCCAGTACCCTCCAGCAGCCTGCTGCGAGCAGTTCAACTTTGATAATTTCCCCCAGCTGAGCAACTTGTCCCAGAAACTTAGACTTCAACAAATCTCATCTAAAAAAATGAGGCTGCATGACCATAGTGGGTTTAACAGTAATAATAAGGCTAATGGATTTATTCAAACATTTATAATGGCTTTACTCTTGCTTCAAAGGGTGTAAATTTGTCTGGAGAAAATGAGGCTGTTGCTTGAGCAATCTAGATGTATGCAGCACCCCTGACCCCTACTGACCTGCTTGCCCCTGCGTGAGTGAAGCACCGTACCTGTTCTCCTTGCAGGGTTTGTTTCAAGTGGCCATCCTGAAACACCAATACCTTCCCTGTCATGCTGTGCCGTGGAGCTCCAGCCACGTACAAGGGTCCATATCCTGTGCGCACCACTGCCACGCTGTATCCTGGTGCATTCACACAAGGAGCAAAAAGATCATACGTGTCAGTACCATACTCTAGGCCTGAAGGAAGAAGCCCACAGAGCTTGGACTGAGGTAATTGACTAAACTGCTGCTCTGAAAAACCTGCTTGAACTCTTGACGACTTTTCTTAGCATTTGTCACAGTTCCTGAATGCTTATCAAATATACAAACCTTTTTTTAAAAAAAAAAATTATTAAATTAATTATTAATTAATTATCTCTGCAAGCTAGCGGGCTTAGAATCCTTCATAGAAGTGAGGGAAACATTATATTCCATATAAAATGCAAAAATAGATATGTTATGGGGCTTTTGTAACAGGAAGGTAATGAGAGAAGGATTATCCTGACACAACCAGTCCACAGCACCTCATATGACCTGGAAGAACTGCAAGACCAAGGCTACAGTCAGAATACAGGGATCATAAGGGTACAAAGCACTGGGGTGAATAAGCAAGGCCTTATTTGTCACTACGCCAAGAACATTATTGATTCACAAACTGTTTCTTCTCCAGACACTCACAGCAAGTCAAACATTTATACTTATCAGCTCACAAAAATGCCCTTCACTGTGTTCTTATGCTGTGAAACCAAATGGATGCGTTAACAGAATAGCACCACAATACATCATAACTCGTAAGAGCAAATAGGCTGTACAAGGAGACAGTGTTTGCATTAGAATCTCTGTTCCTGTTATGGAAAATATTAAAAATTCAGCTAGAGCTGGAGATGGTCTCCACGTAAATGCTGTCAGTGCCAGCACACGCTGCACTACATATAAACAAACAGAACTGCAGTCAGGTTGTCACTGATCTCAAGAGAGGGGTAAGTTGCTTACCTAGGTAACTATACTTTGCTTTTTCGGCTTCTTCTTTTGATTCATTCAAGAAAACAGCTTTCTTGGCTGCCAGATCATACAGCAGAATTCCACCAGACCAGTCAAAGGCACCCACAGCACCAAACATTAAGACTCGCTGCAGAAATAACATAGTGCAAATTAAAATGGAGGAAGAGAGGGCAATTGCCAGTGCTAGTGACCTCTATCAGTCTGCAAAGCTCCTTAGTAGGTTGCAATGTTTTCCGGATTACAACTCTGCACTGTTTCCTGGACCATGTAGCATGGGCAGTTTTACTGGCTCTTAGTATTGAAGGTGCAAGGTGACTGCCCAACACCAGAGAAGCAGCTGCACATCTCCCAGTTATCTACACGTCATTGTTTGCAAAATCCAATCACTGTTATCCTTACAGCCAATGCTACTAAATGTTCATTAGCTTCCTCAGCTTCCACTGTCTTCCCCTCCTGACAAGGACAGAGATCATGCTTTTCTTGGATGGACCAGTGTTTTAAGCCAGAGGATTCTGAAAGAGCGGAATTATTTTATTTGCAACATGATGGAGTCCCTGGTCTTGTGCTCTGGAGACACAAATGCCAACTAAATCAAAGCTGTCAACTGAAGTTAGCTCTTTCGTGCATTGGAATAAAAAGGATCCAGTAGTTATAACAGGGGTCATGTGAGACAGATCCCATCCTAAAATAAAATTCACAACTGACATTTAAAAAGTGATATTTTTTCAAAGCAAGCAATGGCTTGCAAATGAGATTTGACTACATAGTTCTCAAACTTCTGTATCAGCATCATTTCTTGCATAAGACCTTCTGAATCCTTCCAAGTATTAAAACGGCAGCACAACATGCAACTATTTAGCAGGGTTAAATGCAGAATACTTGCCTTATCCAAAATCTGCACACTGAAACCAGATTGTGCAAGTTCATATTCCAGAGCATCACCCTGAGTACCTGACAATGCAAAAGAAACAGGGTGAGCCACTTTTTCCTTATACCTCAGAAGTTACCAATGAAATAGAAAAACTTCTGTTTACCTTCTATCCCAATAATACTCTGCTGCAGGGTCGAAAGCAGCCCATCTAATGCTGAATAATTGGTCACCTGAAATACATTAGTGTCATCTGGACCAGATGCAATCAGCCGCAACTCATTCAGGGCCTTTGGTTTTTTGAAGGCATCCCCTACCTGCAGAAGAGATGCAAATTAATCAGAAGAAGCAACCTTTAGAATCCTCTTATTCTCCCATGTACTTAAGGATGGAATCACTTGAGTTGGTGGTAAAAATTTCAGCTTCAACCACCCTACGTAAACCCAGAAATAGCAATTGATTTGGAAGCCAGTGAACTAGACAATTTGAATGTCTCCTGGAACCAGACCTTTACAAAACATTTACAGAACATCTTCATGTAACTGGCTGGTGCAGTATTTGGTGTATATAACTTTGTTGTACCCAACAACGAAGTTTGGAAATCAGTAAGTCACATGGAATCATAAAATCAAACATCTTCCTCTGTAAGAGAAAGGATGAGAAGAGATAGCTGAATGACATTACTAGAAGGCAAGGGTAATAGTGTGAGAAGAAACCTACCAGAGACTTGAACTGAGAAACCCTCACGCCTGACATAATTTTTGATCACATTTGTTTTTCTTTATCATTTATCAGTTCATATAATTTACTGGAGGCACACATGGTTCAGTTCTCCTTTTCTCCCCCTGCCTGGTGCCACCCAGAGATGGAAGGAAGATATGATCCAAGTAGGTTCCCAACTTACCCCAATAGCATAGCGCTCAATTCCTGCCATTTTGGGTGAACTTATCACTGTTGTCAAGTTCATTTCATCCAGAAGTATTTCCCCATCTGTAAGCACGATCATGATCTTGGCTGCATCCTTCTGGGATCCGTGACTTTCAATGAAGATAGAATCCCTGGTAAAACATAAAAATAAGTAAATAAATAAATAATATTTGCAGCTAACAGTCATAGCAAGGAGACAAGAAATTTTCTTTCACATTCATTTATCTTAAAATGGCCAAGAGCTGTCTCTTTCTATAACTTCCTGAGTCCCCTCATACCAGCAATTTCACACTGACAGATGACTTTTACAACCTTCTAAAACATGGCACAGAAACTGCTGCCTGCCATTCAGCCTCTTCCAAATAAACAGGACTGCTTTCAGGACCTGAATATTCATGGAAGTCCCTCTCCCTTACTCATGAAATGCCCCAGAAATCACCTTCATCATTTCTTGAGCTCCTTTTTTCTGTTACTTACAGGGCATGTTGCATGGCAGATGCTGTTTTTGTCACATTGCACACCTGCACAATATCAAGTACTTTCTGGAGGGTGGCATTTGGATTCCAGCTTTCTCGCAGGTCAAACTCAGTTTTGATTTCAAAGCCATACTGCACCACTGCAAAATCACACTGGAAGAAAGCAGCAAGTAAGCATCTGCTTGTGACAACTGTTGATTCAGAGAATGAGAGCTCTCTACAACAACTAGCCCAGAAATCCCGAAAGAAAATGTTATCCAGACTGTGTAGAAATAACATATTCTTAATGAGCAAGTGGCTCTTAAATATGTGTAATGCGGAAACAAGGATTGTTGTAAATATTTTATAGGTGAGGAAAATTAAAACACTGTCAGTACAGACAGAAAAAAATTGTTTTGGGAAACACAAATTTGTTTTTAAGTACTTGCATTTTCCTGTTATGTTTTTGGCACATGTGCAGGTTTCAGAGAGGATTATCTGTAATATTAGTGCATCGTTCCTTCATTTTCCAGGATGATCTGATTATCGTTGCTTTTGTGCTTGTGGGTATAGATGTTACGATATGGGAACAGAGACAGAAAACAAGGAAGTCACGACCGTCACCTTGTACGAAAGCAGAGATGGTGCTCACTGAGCTCCAAGCATAGCAGGGCTAGGGATTTCTATGCAAACAAACCACAGACTATTCTCTCTACAGTGTTGTTAGGATCAAGACTGAGGACCTACTGCTATGTAAGCAAAATGACATCAAGAACACATGCAAGCTACAGAAGTGCCTTCCCATCCTAATGGAAATAAACCTGCACAGTCCCAAATTCTGGCAAAGAGGCAGGTTAAACGAAGCACAGCACACTTTGTACTTTTAGCCTGCCGAAGAGAGTAGGGAGTACCTCAAAGCACTTCTCATACAGTGTTTTCATCATCTTGTGGATGAATGCTTTTGCTCTTTCAAAATCCTCTGGCTCAATGCTCCCTGATCCATCCAAAATAAAAGCAATCTCTGTCCCAGAGCCTGCCAGGATATGGAAAATAAAGGAGTAAGGAGAAGGCTCCCTGGAGCTCAGTAATGTTGGTCAGGACCAAGTTCTTTATCCAGTGTTATCAATCAACACACAAATAATCTCACTCCAACAGCAACTGAATGGCACCAAGACCGCCCACTGTCATTTTAGTGTGAGCCACAGCTCAGCTCTGGAAGCTTACAGCACAGCAACCCCCCCAGATTTCATCAGTTCATGACAGTCCACAGCATGATTCTGTTGAAAGATACTTCACCACGTACGCAAGCCATTTTCCTCCTCCTCCTCTTTGTCGCTCTCCATCCAGGAAGGAAGCGTGCTGCCACCATTGTCATTAATGTTTCTGCGTCCTGGTGTCTCAGTTGGCATACTTTCATCTGCAACAGAAAAAAAAAAATTGAATATAGGTGACAGGGAACAGGGAGAGAAAACAAAGAGTGAACTGAAACCTTGCATTATTGCCCATGCAGTGTTCCTGCACCTTGCTGCCTGGCAGCTGAACTCTTCCTCATCCCTGCAGTATATAGAGGATCATATTGCTTTCAGGTTCAAGAGTATGGGTGCTATGGAAAAAATTGTGAGTTTTGAAGGCTGTGGGGATCAGGTCTTCATCTTTAAAAAACAGCTACAGTTTAATAGAAATAAATTGCTCCCAGTACACCCAGAAGTGTAAGTATCATAATAGAAACAGTGAAAGGAAGATGAATGTGTACATTTTAAAGCACCTATTGCAATCCATCTGTCTTTCCATACTAATGTTTTGGCTGCAGGTCACAGATACAGAATGTGATCTCTTGTCCTCCTGGTTGGCTGGCTAAGGAGGACTGTTATGAACGTAACAGAAATAATTTTTATTTGTTTTACTGTTGCTGGGCAGGTGACTGCAAGAACAGGCTAAGACCTGGATGGATGTATTTATGTTCCCTAAGCAATGAAGCCACCCACCATCACAGATCTACTCTATAAGTTACAGCTAAGAGAGATGTGTGAGGAGTGGAATTTCTTCTACCTGACTCAATCAGAGCGTCTCTCTGCAACTCTGAAAGGAAACCATCAAAATCTTCATATGCAGACAACGTGAGCCAGTCACTTCTAGCCTTCTGCAGATCTTCTGGGACCCACTGGTTGCTAACAAACTCTCCAATCTAGGGAGAAAAGCCAACAGCCATGGAGACTGCATGTTTCATACACACACAGACAATTGCCTTAATTAAAAACTTGACAGCCTGAAAGGGAGGGAGTTTTCTGAAAGCTTGGTAAAGCAGCCCTGATCCTAGATTGCACAGAAAAACCTTATTTGCAAAGAAAAGGCTAAGAAAAGCTTTAGAGCCGTAAGAATTATACAAGTCAGACACTTCTATTTCTACAACTTATTCCTTGACACCCTCCAAAACAAGCTCTCTGGAATCAAGAAGACAGAGGCCTGGGAGAGTCAAGGGAGCCACAAGAGCATCTCATATTGCACATCCTGCATGTCTAATGCAACACTTTTTCTTCCATCCACTGCTAAAGCATAGAAGTAGACACATGGAGTGGATGGAAACATCTCTATCCAACACATGAGCTTACAAGCAAAAAAATGTGGCTTTGACGTTTCTTCCTACTCACCTTAGGAGCATAGAGTTTGACCTTAGCCATTTTGAGGGAGTTCATCACATTTCTCAGCTGATAGTCTTCTATAAACACTTGTCCAGATACCATGACAATGATTATCTTGTCAGTCTGTCTGGAGTCATGGCTTTCATTAAAGACTTCATCCCTGTAGAAAAACAAGCCTAGAGGTATTTTATGGGACAAGCTATGTCTTCAGAGCCAGGAATCTCAGTGCTGCTGGCAGGGTGCTGATGTTCACTGAACTCTCAGCACACAGAAGTCTGGACAGTACAGACATGCAAAGCACATGCGCACATGATGCTTCCAGGGATGCTGGCTATCCACAACTGATAGCTCTGCCTTCACAAGCAACACACGGGACATTTTTACAATGAAGTTCAGTGTTGTCAGAGTCATGCTATTGGGATGAAAATGAAGTCAAGGAGGAAAGCAAGACTCCCAGGGAGACCCAGCAGATGAGTGAAAAATATGGGAAAGGCCTCTGATCTACAAGCACATGCTGAAAGCAAGACACAGGTGACTGCATTTTCATGCTGACGCCCCTATGTCAGCCAGGAAGGACTTCACACTTTGCCTCTTGGCAATTTCTCCTTGTGAAAGCCAGAATTTGACCTGAGAGACCCCCAGACAGATAGATTCACAGGCCTCTGTTGGCAAAGTCTGTCACTAACAGAAGCATTGGAAAAGTGATAGCTGTGAGGGTGTGAGAACAAGAAGAATAGAGAGGAGGTGCAGGAGGCTGTATTGATGTACATGAAATGCAACAAATCACTTGAGTGTCCCAGGGGCTTCCCGAGACACGTGAACTTACAATACATGCTGCAGTGAGGCTGCAATGTCAGTCTGTGAACTCTGCTGCTTCATATTTCGGACCTTGAAGAGAGCAGTTAATCTGTTGCAGCTTTCTTGCAGGCTCAGTTCAGTTCGGGTCTGTGCTCCATACTGCACCACAGCAAACCTGACCTGGAGAAAGAAGATGGCAAAGCCATCTTGGTCAGACAAGGATCTCTAAGTCTCTCAGAGCGTCAAGTTCAGTCCCAAACTTTACTGCACAAACACGGAAGGCCTACATTGCAAATAGTAGGCAGATCAACTATCTTTATCTCTCTGTCACACATTTGTATTCTGGTGTTCCCTTTTGGATCAGCTCCAGGAACTGACTTAATTTTCTTTGGCTTAAAATGATTTTTCTGTCTGAACTTGCTGTATTTATTTTACCTGTCTGGCCAGATCTTTCGCGACCACATGGCTCAGCCTCACTTTGTCCCCAAATATCAGGCTTTATTTAAATCATTCAAAATAATGGTTTATAAGCCTCACTCATTTGTATGTCTACTGCTTCAAGGTGCCCTGAGAGATGTGCCTGGTAAAACATGCTACTGGCGTGAAAACTCACTCCTAGCTCTTCCACTCCCATCTTCAGCTACTCCTCATCCTTGGATCACTAACATTTAACTCTTGCATTACAATATGTAGATTTATTACCAGCATCACTACAAGTAGTTTAAACAGCAGTATGAGAACTGGGGGACTCTTTTTTCCATTCTTCATTAGAGCTCTGGTCATCCTGCCTACCAGAAAACAAGACTGAGCAGTTTCACACACCTTTGAGCATTTCTGCCACGTTGACTTCATCATATTGATGACTGAGTTCTTGGTGTTTTGAAAATCATCTGACTTGGCGTTCTCTGATCCACCCAGAATGACAGCAATCTCTGTTCCCAGTTCTGTCAATGCAGTTAAATATAAAAGAACATTTGAAAAGGCACCAAAACATCCTAACATTTAGCAAGAGTTCAAGAACATTGACATAAACAACAAACCAGAAACAAACAAACAAATATTTGACCACTTCCAGCCATTCTGAAAGCAGGTCTAGCTGATGATGTGATCTACATGGTAGTAACAAGTTTTATTTTTAAAAAATCTCAGTTAATGATGATGGTAATAGTGATTGAAGTTTACCATAACCTTCAAAACCTCAACCTTTTCCCTCCCCAGCTCTCTCCTGTCACACAAATACAAGCTGCTTTCAAGGAAGTAATGTTTGTTCATGTCCAGTACTTACCTTTGCACATGTGGTTGCTCCATGCACCGCCAAAGTGCTCACCACAAGTAATTCTGACATTGTTTGTGCTAACAGAGCTGCTGGTGGCAGTAAACTTGTCTTTGCTGTTTCTGCTTTGAATGCCGTTTAATTTGGTCTCAACTTAAAAATAAAGAAAGCAAGAATAAAAAAGACAGTCTACATTTAAAAAATACTCTTCTAATTAACATAACTTAAAATCAGCATCTGTTTCCTAGCGAAGATGAAACGAGACCTTATAGGTGTCTAATGTAATCTTCTCAGATTCTTTGCAATGACTGCAAGTAGCAGAGCAAGGCCATACAACCAGCGCTCTGCTCCCTTGATTAAATGCCACAATAGCTCAGGCAAGTTGGAAAGAACAACCTTGACTGATCAAGCATTTTTAAAAATCCCAGCGGATGTCTGTCATATCCATTTGCTAAGAATATAAATGCTTTTCTAAATCCAGGCTTAAGGGCTGGATCTTTTGTATGCACGGGAGACCACAACAGAAAATCCCTGGTGCTTTGTGCTGGTCTTCAGGGCTGAACCCTGTAACCCTGCTGAAGTCAGTATAATACATCATAAAATTCAACTCTTAAGTCTCTCCCAGCGGACCATAGACCTTCCTGCTTAGGAACTCAGAAGGGCCCCGCTGTTAGGTCACAGCCTCATGCTGCTATTTCTGGCCCTCTGCAAAGGCACGGTGCTGGCTCTGCTCCCATACCCATCCTGGTGAGGTTGAGGAAAGCTGTGCTGCGCAAGTCGGCGGTGAGCAGCGTACAGACTCCGTTCATGTCCTCTGTAGTGGTGAAGGCCCGGCGATGCTTCTTCTGCAGGCAAGCCTGTGGGGGTGGCAGGGAAGGCTAATGAATAACGAGCAGAGTCACAGAGGACGACTGAAGATGCCATCTGGTGAAGGTTCAGTATCCCCTGCACAGCACTAAAGGCACCCTAGCAAGTGTAAAAAAGCAAGTGGTGACTCCCTTCCCTGATATGACCCCTGCTGCATCAGCTTAGCCAGGACCTGAGCTCCCACAAAGTGTGAGGCTGGGGTACCCCCAGGCTGAAGGTGGCAGCCTCCAAGTCAGTGGCTCTCAAGCCTTCTCTGCCAGTCCTCCCTTTTCCTCTGAGTGGGGCTGGCTGCAGGAAGGTAAGAGGTCCACTGCGGTCCCCAGCTGATGAAAATGAAAAGGGCCCTTCTGAGTTTTCTCTCTTGGCTGGCAAGGCACCAGCTGGCTTTTCCAACCAATCAGTGTCCAGCCAAGAGCTTTCGGTCTTTGTCCTTCTGTTATGTCTGCTCATTTGTATTTCCCTGCAAACATACACAGTGTTTTGGAAAAATCCAGTCATTCCCAGCCATGGGTGTTTTCAGTCCCTTACCAGGATCCAGTCGGAATTCCTGTCAATAGCTATGCCACCATCCTGGACGTTTTTGGAGCCTTTAATTTTTCCTGAAATTGAATGAACGATTGAATGAACAAGAGAGGGAAGGAGGGGAGAACAGTGCGGGTGAAAAAATATTGAAATGGATATGGTACTTATCAGCCTTGGGCAGATAGAATAAGAATCAGTGTTATCAGCAGCTACAGCAATAATTAATATGTTGGAAACAAAAAACTTTGCCTCTACTTCAACAAAGATTAGGTGAAGACCTAGCTGTGGCAGAAGAGGTCTTGCAGCCTCCAAAGACATCACTCCCAACCTCTGGGACAATGGGTTTGCATTTCCCTCCATGAAGTGCTGAGTTAAGGGACCTAGCAATGTGCTCAGTACTCTCTGAAACACCTTCCTTCCTCACATCCTCATGCCCATGTCAAATCAAGTGTTGGGAAGTAGGACTGTACCTTGCAGAGGTATCTCCTGGCACTGGATCTTGTCCTGCAAAAGAGTGCACTTCCTCAGCCTGCCCAACCCCTTGTCTATTGAGGAAGTAACCAAAATCCTGTGGAACAAGAGAAAAAGCGGAAAAGAGGGAAGGTGGCACAATCAGGAAGAGTTGTTTGATACTGAAGAGTGCTAAAAAAAATCTGTGGGTTAGGATGCCACACCATATCCTGACAACATCTCTCAATTAATTGGACACCGGTGTGGTTTTGAGCTGAACAAGCTACTAAGAAAACATTTATTTTCTCCTACAAATCTTCAACCTTCACATTTGTTCCCCTAAAGCCTCTGAACTGGTAGTGCTCCAGGCTGGTTGCACACCCAGCCATCACTAGAAGACACCAGTAGCAAATTGCATCTTTGGAAATCGGAACATACAATATCCACACCACCGAGTTTGTTCAGTTTCTCTTTCAGATCCTTGAGGAAGGGAAGAATGAGGTTCTCCCTCACCACACTGCTGTCCCAAACGGGTTCTGTCTGGGCTGTTGGCAGGGAAAGTTTCCAGCACGCAGCCAGCAGCTCTTCTGCAGCAGTCTCTGGTCACAGCAGACAGGAGTTTTGCCACTGACTGAACTGGGTTAAAGAAGGGGATTTACTCTCATCCCCCACTTCTCTGTCACTGCAAGTAGGACTTGATCTGAACAACGAATTCAGGAAAGCTATCCCAGACCAAGGAAGAGGTCTGGAAGTGACTTGCCCATAAAATACTGGAGATAAAAGGAGGCTAGAATGCAGTAAGGAAGTCCAAACCCCATCCTAGGAAATGGCAGCACTGTCATATGAAATGGAGACTGCTCTGTGAGTCAGCCGCTTTGTGCTGACAGGATAGGAAAGGTTTCTTTACTCCAGAGCTATCTGCTGCACAGCCTTACTACTTTGCTAAGTGTAATATAGGTTATCTCTATAGCAACCACTTGTGGTTGGCTTCTATTCACCAGCCTAGCTATCCTTTTCTGTTCCCCTACAAACCCAACAGTCAAAATATAGCAGTTTCTAGCTCTTTATGGTCTTCAGACCAAGCTCACAACGTAACTTTTGGCAGCTGGTGGGTAGACACGACTGCTGCAGCCCTAAAAACCACATGATATACCAGGGAGCTCTGCAGAAAACCAGTTGCTTGCTTCTGCCATCTAGTTAAAAGAGCAGACAGCCTTTTTTGCACAGTGCTATGACTTAGCAGAGGGTGAGGGGAGAAGCATCATGAAGGCTAACAAGCTGACAATGGACACGTAATGATTAAACATTAATATCAGCCCCTAAGAACCAAAGAACAATTCTGGGTCCCAGGCAGAGGAACCTGTAATAACAGTTGTAGAAAATGAGAAGCTACATGAGCTCAGACCACGATCATTCACAAAGACCTGGGAAGCCTGGATATGTTTTTCTTTCTTCTGTTCCTTACATGGTTTTATTCCCATCTGAGTGCTGAAGAACCTTGGGCCACAACGGAGAGTCTGAGTGTGGTGTGATCCACTTCTTGCCAGTGTCAACATTAAAGCTCCTCAAGGACTTGATCACTGAAAACAAAAATAAATGAGCACAGAGGGTGACCTGCAGAGTCCTCATTACCAGGACAGGCTCTTGAGCCAGCCGTCCCTGAACCCTACCCACCATGATGGCACAGAGACAGCTGGTGGGAAGGAGAGTTACCAAGCTATGGAGATTTCATTCATTTAGATTAACAAATACTTTTCTTGCCCAACCTAACGGAAGATAAAGAAATGCAAGTCCTGTTTTGGCATCCACAGTCGAGCTTTATAACAGAACAAAACATTCCTGAAGAGAGGTGAACATAGATTTTGCAGGATGTTAAATAAAAGGAATAATAAAATAAAAAAAGCTCAAAACTTTGCAGCAAGAGAATAAATTCATGCCCCAAATGTTATGGATATTCTGCTGGGGGTGCAGCTCTGCTAAAAGTCCAATAACTTCTCAAAACTGGTACAAAATGGCCATCAAAAAAAAAAAAAAAAAAAAAAAAAAAAAAAAGAGAGAGAAACTTCTCATTCACAGAGTTGTAACTGACCTGGCACCCTAAAGGCTAAAGGTAATTTATTATTATTTTATTATTATTATTATTTTTATGAACTTACTTTCTTTGTGCAAGGCAACCCACAAAAACAGGGTTGATATTGGTGTTTTAACTGTCAGATTCTGTGGCAAGACAACCTTTGTTGCTGTTCACATCTCAGCTCTTGATTTCTTGCACAGGCTGGGAGCACGGTGCTATGACAAACGCTGTGAGTTCCAGCTCTGAGCTGTGCTGTATGACCAAATCCCTGTCAATGATGTGACAGCTTCAAAAACCTCATACTAACCTCAGATGACTGTGGCCACAAACTCCATGCCTGACTGAAACTAGTAAAGAACAAAATGTGAATTTTATCCATCTAGAATCTCTGCTGATTTTAACTTCACTCAGAGCTGAATATGAGGTGATTCAATTAATTCCATATCATTTCCCAGGCTGGCTACGAATGCACCGGTGGAAGAAGTAAAACACCACAGTCAGGGCAAAGACATGCAACGTGCCCTGACTGCGGTGAATTTTCAGTCTGCTTCTGCTTCCTGAAACATCCCATACTTAGGGACATGACATGCATCCCTTTCAGAGTGTAGGCACACCATCCTGAACTACCTCCTTATTTTGCTTATCTCCTTTCACCAACTAAAAGGCCTAAATTAACTCAGAGATGCTTCTAGGCATCTGTATATGCTTTCACTGTAGTAGTCTAAAAATTCCATACATTTACAAAGGCTTCCAGTAAAACTCCTTCAAAGCAAAACAGAAACAGAGCTCCAGATATGCTGGAATGAGTTCAGCTGTCTTTGAAGTAAGGGGCAACTCTCAAGCAGACAACATAAAAAAAAAAAATGCTTGCCACAGATGATCTCACTCGTGAATATTCCTGTGCTCACATGGTATTTGGCCTGGGAACAGGACTCTTCAAGTCTGCACCTAGTTGTGCTGCTGTCATGCTGCAAAGCCACATTATTTAAACTTTGTGCTCCTGACTCCCTGTTCACAGGGATTTCCAACACAAATGACTCAGCTTTTAGCCATTCAGGTATTCGAATTAAGTGAAGTGTACTGTACTTAACCTGAGGGGAAAAATTGCGTGTAATAAATTAACCAACTATACCAGCAAATTATTTGTAGTTTACATGCTTACACCCCCAGCACAGATCTTTTAGATAAGTTCCAGGAACCTAACCATGACCCACCAAGACAGACAACTGCACTTTGCTGCAGTGCCACTTTGAACAGCAAAACCCACAAATGCTAAAAAGCTTGCTAAAGGAGAGCGATAGAAAAGAACAACTGAAGCACACACAGAGAGAAGGCTCCACCAGTTACTCCCCCTTACTTTTGCATAACCCAAATCAAGACAGATCAAAATTTGAAAAAAAAATATTAATAAGTTCTCTGGGCACCTCTCTTAATAACTTACAAGTTTAACGAAGCTGGGAGCTACCTAAGCTCCTTACGATAAGCACAATAACAGAAGTATTAGCAGAAATAAAACATCATCATCTAACATGTAGAAGTCAAATGCAAATAAGGAAAATAGTAGAGCATCAACCCTGATATTAACTCTGTACTCACAGTAAAACAAGTTACAGAGAACTTTGACTGACATCTCATTAAACAAATAAAATTAATAGCATTTTTTTCCCAAACACATTGGAATTACAAAGCTTGCCAGAAAGTCTGTGATGCTGATCAGGGCATGAAATGAATACTTAAACAATATTCTTTCTGTACAGATGGAGTAGATCTATACAGTATTGGATCTTTTGCAAAAGAAACCAGACAAACAAGAATTGTGTCGTACAGAATCAATCTAGCATTTATTGGTGCTGTTGCTGGAAGCGAGGCCAGTAACATGCCAAGTGCAGTTGTCAATTGCTGGAGCTATCGGAGCAGCACCAGAAGGGTGTCACCCATCCTGGGACAAGCAGCTAGAGACGACTTCATGACAGAATTGTCCCCCCAGGGTTATAGGACAGAACACTGTGGATACTGACTCTGGCTCAGGAAATATTCCTAATTCATGCCTATACCTTACTTTATGCATTCTTATTCTCACAGAAAGGTTCTGAATTTTCTTGTAAAAAAAAATCCTATTCTAGAGCACTTATTAAGGAGATTGGTAAGCCAAAAACTCATAGGAAGTCTCTCTGATAGCACACACTGCTTAATCCACAGTGCACCAACCTACTTCATGATGAGCAAACAGCCAAAGAAATAAAAAAATTATAGAAGGCTAAAGATTGCTTCTTGTTTTGAATTTGAGTGGAATTTCACCCCGCAGCCACTTTTCTCCCACTAAGGATGAGCACTATAAAACTCTCTCCAACCAAACACATGGATTTATGCGAAAAAGTAGAAACCCACATTACAAACTAAGGACTTTTATTCCATACAAGTCCCAAACATCCTGAACTTCCTACGTAAGAATTGTTTTATTGGCTCACACAAAGGGAGTGATCCAAGTCTCCAGAAATTACTTTGTTTCCAGACTAATATTTTTCTTTTTCTAATAAAGACTTATTAAGACTTTTATTTTCTAATTAAGACTTTTTAAGACTTTTATTTTCTAATGCATGGAAAATAAATGCAGAGATAAGACTCACTCATTAGGAAGAGCAGGTACAAGAACAACCTCATCGTTCCCAGCTTTAAGATGAAGTGAGGAGGAGGAGTGGAGGTACCAGGCAAAAGCAGCTTTCTTCCTCTGATGATTCTCCAGGTCTACACGTCTCATTGTGCTCGCTGAGACAAAGTGACTCTACTGTAGATTGCCTAACCGAGGTTTCAAGGCGTACACTAGTGACATTTTAATAAAACTGCAGATGCAAAGAGCTACAGAAAGGCAAACTGCATGGTAATTTTTAGCATTATGTTACTGCATGGTAATTTTTAGCATTTCTATTTGTCTCTATCAGCACCCTTAGTATACCTAGCATGATAGGATACATCTGGAAAAGCCTCTAGGGCTTTTGTACTGTCCACCTTCTCCTTTGGTGCTTGCCACGTGGACATGCCACATCAAATAGAAATTTGCAGACAGATCCACTTGAGTGAGCTCACAGCAGCAATTTAAGAAAGATATCAGCTCTCAGATGCCCCTCATCATAGTAATTTTTTAATGCAGAGGTTGAGTTCCCCCCATCACACACACACACAGAGCACTGGTGTTCCCTTTTTATTTAATATATTATTATTAACAGAAATATTGACACCTTGTGGCAGGATGCCCAGGGTATGTTAAGGGATCCTGCACATTTCTACTCCCTGTACCAACAATTCTTTGGCTTCTATTAATCCCTCATCTCTCTGTATTGTTGCCCCTAGTTTGGAGCAGACTAGTCCAAAATTAATCCCAGATAGTTCAGGCTATCAGGGTACTGCACAGCAAGCAGTGTTTGTATGCAGGGGGTTGTTATTGCAAGTGCAATGATGAATGCTATTCACTGGTGAAGTAATAAATAGTAAATACACATTAGTGAAATGGAAATAGTAAAAGTTAAGCAATCAGAAGAGTTAACTGCAGAAAAAATCCTTTGCAAAGGTTGGACCAGGGAAGAGAAGAAAGCCATTCCAGAGACATGGTGCTCTTTGCTCAGAAAGTGTAAATTCTCCAAATATTCTTAGAAAATAGTGCAATATGTACTTTTTCTAGCTACCTCCAACTCCCTTCCTTTAAGGACTCACTGTGTTTAACACACATGCAACAACCACCAGAGCCTCGCAGTCCAGAAGGGCCATTAGTATTCCATATTTCACATACCTAAACTGAAAAAGATTACACCAAAACAAGCAAAGAAAACACTCCTTGCACTCCGATTTTAATAACAGTTAGGTGCCAGCCATGAGGCAGCCACAGCCACACCTTTCTGATGCTTTGCTGCAGAAGCAGCCAGGAGGTGGCAAAAGTGAACAGTTTTCTTTAAAATGTCTTTTTTTTTTTTTTTTTTTTTAATTTATTATTTATTTATTTTTTTAGTCCCAGAGCGACAAATGATATTTCTTTAAGTAGAGCAAAGAACAAAACTGATTACTAATAACAAGAACAGCCCAGCTGAGAAATCTGCCAGCCACCTTGCTTTGGAAATAGCTCTTTGTGGCTGATGTAGACAATATATAAAGCATCTGTTCTTTGTCTTAGCCCTTTTGCTTGTCACATTGTAAAGGCTCCTTTAGCCAGCTACAGAGGCAATGGAAAGTATGCTCAGTTGCACGTCAGGTCATGAAGAGATGAAGAGAGAAGGAATCAGCCAGACAGATACACACACCTCCTCGTACTGGCTGCAGCCTCAGAGCATGCTTTGAAAAAACAGGGAAAGGAACAGCGATAAAACATGCACAGCATTTGAGTGACAAGGAAAAACTGCTTGAAACCTTACCCCTGAGGAAAACAGCCTTATGGGGAGTTAGGAACCATACAAACTGGGCATGGAGCTTGTTTTAAGAAAATTACACAGATAAGCAGTGAGATGGATCACTGTGCAGTGGGAGATGTTTGAAGCTTGGTAGAGAGGCCACAGGAAGCAATGACCTGGCAAAGTGTGACTGAGAAGTAGTTTGGAAGCAATACAGTCTTGCATTCATCTCCCAACCGTACCAGGCAACTTAGACCAAATCACACGGGAGGATTTGAGCATCCATGACCCTGCAGGGAAGGTAATGAGAGCTGCTGGTGTCTTTTCTCCGTGGCATAGCTTGGTTTTCAGTGCCTTTATGGCTCATACATAGAGGAGAGAGGGGAGAAACTGCAGGTATTCATTCACATAGGTTTGATATTATATATATATATATATTATTTTTTTAATGAGAATGTTGCAAAGCCTCCCACTTAGCATAGGGATGGATTGAAGATAGGTTCCATGTAGGTGAGTAGGTAAATACCAGAAGCAGAAGGGAAAGGACGCTTCACCATTTGATAATTTCTTGTATAATGGACTGAAGAGTTTCTTGACAAAACATTATGATCTCTTAGGAGTGGATCCCAGAATCCTGTTGGGCCATCAAATCCACGAAGTTGCTTGTCATTCCTTCCTCTTCCAAGCAACAGCAGACGTCCCACAGAGTAAACCCCAGACAGCCTACCTGTTTGTTACGTGACCAAAATGGGAAGTGGCTTAGATGGTGAAGCCAAAGAGGAGCCTTGTGCATTGATTGAGGATACAAAAAACCTAGGAGGTTACTGATGTTGATCTCAGTAGTACTGACTCACCTCAGCTTTATAGGAGGACCCCACTGCAGAAAGGGAACTCCTCAAAAATCTTTTTTTCCATGAACACAAATAACTGTACAACAGTCTGGGCATTGCTAAACCTTCTGATCAATTTGATGTAGTTGTTTGTTGCATCTGCCTGTCCCTGTCTACTGTTCATCTTCCTTCACGTGTGAGCTTCAGAGGGCTGGGACTGGTGTTCTGTGCGTGACTGTGAAACACAAGGAATAGCAAGGGCCTGTTTCACAGTAAGCACCAAAATTATAGGATTTTTTTTTTTTGATGCAGATCAAAATATTAGCAAGCTTAAGAAAGTGATTTAAAAAGAAGCAGGTCTAAGGAAAAATTGAAGAAGCAGGTAATTTTGAAAGCAAGCTGTCACAGCCCACAGCTACCAAAGCCACTGCCGACAAGCCCAATTTCTCTTTTGTTGTATTAAGACTCCAAGCACAGATGTCATATCTGATTCTGCATTTCTTGAGAATCTCAAAGTGTCCCTACTACAGCAAAGCACCATGCACAGCAATAGATTACCATGTCAGATGATCCTTTTGTGCAATATGAGCACCTTGCCAAATCTTGGGAACACTTAGGACAAAGCCATAGATGGAAAAAGCAGCTGAAGGTTTTACAAAGCAAGAAGACAGCAGAGGCTGGAGTGAGAAATGTTCGTTACAATTCAGATACCCAACAGAGGGAAGCTGCAGAGGGAATTGCCCAGCACAGGGGAAGAATCTGTTTGAAGTGACAGGGAATAAATTGTAAAAGCAATGCTTTTGCTGCCAGTCATGTAGGTGTAAGTAAGCAACAGGATTAAAATGGTTGTCTCCAAGAGAGAAACCTCCCAGGTTCGCTTGCTCAGAGTAGAAATGATAGACAGGAGATCTTGACTTGCTTAGTTTATCTTACTGAAGGAAAGGCGCTGCCAGCATTTGTAGTCTGCAGCGTTTTCAGGTTTATCATTACCCATTCCTCTACAAAGCATGCATCCAATGCAACATAGTCTGTTACAGATGTGGCTGCATAAACTGGCATGAGGCATGGAAAACAAGAGTTAATTTGCATGGCAGCGAAGTCATCACAATACTGGGTGAAATGTAACAAGGAATTTGGTAACGCCTAACAGTCCACGCTGATCACATCTTCTATTTCTTTTTGGAAGAGGCTGAGGCTCTGAGAATACATTCAAGGATGAACACTTTCAATTAAGTAAACTTGTAATACTGATAGTTTACAGAAATACTACATTATTTTTAAATATAGGCTGGAAGTGAGACAGTTTCATTATTTTTACTCCTCTTCAGAGTTTAAGATGTTTCCCACCATGAAGTGGTGGGAAACAATTAAGTTCTGGTAGCCATTTACAGCAAGGTAAGAAACCCACTAAGACTGACAGGAAATGTTAACCACATGAAGCATTTTGGCCCCTCTCTCTCTCAGAAGTGATGTGCAGGATTCTACTGCTGTTTTCTACAGAGACAAAGCAATCTCTTAAGGGCACATGTTTCAGAAATTCACCTTATGAGGTTACAGTTCCAGAAGATTCACATCACTTCTGTGTTTTTAAGTGATGTGCACATCGTGCAAATGCTTTCATTACCGTAGCATAAAACAGGAAATCAGATGTGGTCTAAACACCCAGCTCTGCAGACACTAAGACAAAGACTTTTAGTAGGTATTAAGACAAAGATTTAGTATGGCTCTTGATGACTGAAGCTAGAGTATTTGTCCACTCACATCTCACACCAGTAGTGTTTTGCACAGAAACCAGCTACATCGTTGGTAACTCTTTATGCCTCTAAAATACTTTTTATTCCAAAGCACTTCAGTGCAGTCTCTTGTGACAAAAGAAAAAATCAACCTGTTCTTAGGCAGGTCAACTCCATCCTTCACTTGTTTATGGCAAACAGCATTATTTCTATGCAGCTGACAAAGCACTGCCCTCCCAAAGGCCACTCCCCACTGCCACTATGATCTTGCTCTTGCACCTTTAAACATAGTAATAAGAAAGTGTCAGGCAGAGAAGGTTGAGATAAAATGGCTTCTTCAGAGGAAATTCATAATTAAAGTGCTTGAAAACACTTAAAGCCACAGGCTGAACCACAGTCTTCGGTGAAATGCACTTTAATACTGGCAATGCCTTCAATTCTTCAAGCTGCTATAGGAAGACTACTCCTTTGAAGACGCTAAAGATTTCTGGTTTGTCCCTCTAGAGGCATCATCTCAGTTGCTGATAGCTGGGGCTGCAGTAGTGACTGCTCCTCTGAAACAGCTGATCTCAGTTGTTTCTGTGTCACCTGTTTCCTTGATCTTGTCTCTATATCAGGAGACATAAAAACAGCAGCCCTTTGTCAGCAGGAAGCTGGCAAAGGAATCCAGTTTTTAGAAGAGCGCAGGTTTAGGGAAAATCCAACATATACCAGATAAATTAAGTGCTGTAACCTCCCCATTCCTAGAATACCAGCATCAAGGAAGAACTTTTGCTGAAAGAGCAGAAGGCTGTGTTTAACTCCAGTAGAGATTCTGACCAAGTTCCACCACGGAGTAAAATATTTCTAGTGAAATTAACAACTGTCCACAGAGAGCTGCTTCCCAGGTATAAGGAGGGAAGCAAACACAATGATCTAAGGCAGAATTTGTGAAAGTTGCCAGTGTTAGTTCCCTGACTTATGTCGTAAAAGCTTTGATTTTTAACACTTGTGGTATGAGCGGACCTATATTTTACCTTTCATACAAAAAGCAACATTTTGGCTGCTGATCTGAGTCAAAGGGAAGAAAAGCTCTTGCTGGCCTGCCTAAAATTTATTACTGAAGACATAACATGTAAAGAATAGCCACTGAGCAAGAAGCCAAAAGGATACTGAAGAACTTTCTTAATGATTTGATTTACCTTCTGGATTTATTTCTGAATCACTGGTGTTTCCAGGGTCCTCCTTAAGAACTCCCACCTCCTTTGCCCAATTTGTCCATTTAATTTCCTCTACTCTGGAGAAACAAAATGCAACAGACACTGATGCATGAAACACAGCATTTCATCCTAGATCTCATTGTTCCGCAGCATCCCATCCCAATCCCAATCCCAGCTCCTTCCTGCCAACACAATCCTAGTGTAGCAATGGCACCCACGGAGCTTTTCCTTGAGTAAAGATCTTCTGTAGTCTAAGCTCTGGGAGGTCAGTATCTATCTCCCTGCACGTGGTATGCAGGTCTATGTAATTTGCTTGTTTTAAGGTATTCCAGTTCCTCCCAGGGAATATACTTAATACAAAGGAGCATCTTAAATTCCACTTTCTATACTCGTTTCACAGCACATAATGCCCTCAAGTTACAGAAGTGGTGCTAGCACTTGTTTTGCTGGGTGGAAAAAAAGTTCATCTGCACTTCCAGCCCCCGTGCGAGGGGAGGGGTGCTGCCCCCTCGTGTTGCTCTCGTGTTGCATACTCCTGAGCTAAGGGGCTACCAGCCTCCAGACTTCCCACCACAGCTTTACTGGCAGCAGAGAAGAAAGCTTCGTTGCAGACAGCCTGCCACCAGAACCACCTGCACAGATGCAGGTTCGGCAGCACACGTCTTGGTGACTTGCTTTTGAACTTCCAGCACTGCAGTCACCAGCCAATTTCCATGCACCCAGGAACATGTGATTGGGTCCCTCTGCCAAGTCAGCCCTGACATTCACTGGGGTGGTTCAGGGGAATCTGTTACTAGGCTGGAGTTCAAGGGGTACTGGTACATCTGGCTTACCTGAAGCACCACCTCTCATCTTTCTTATTGAGGCCCACTGACATAAAGCAGCCAGATCTCCTCTTCCCACCTTGGCGCCACAACCAGGCCTTCTCTATTTCCAGAATAGCAATAGCCCTCTGAAAGAAGAAACCCATGTCAGGGAGAAAACAGGGCATACAGACCCCAGAGCCTCATTTTGATTAAACCTTCCTGAATCAGCAAGTACTTTGACTTGGAAAATCACTTTGGAGCTCAATTCCAAGGTGTTCCTTAGCTTAACATTATCAGACCAAAAAAAAAAATACAATTCTCTCAAGTTAATTATGCATGTGGATCTGAACAGGCTAGTAGTCAAGCAAACAGCGTGAGCTTTAAATACACCTAAAAATGATGTTAGGGTTTATCCTCTGAGTGTAAATTTATATAAAAAAAGAGAATTTTACAACTGAGGTTCAGGACAAGGTGCTGTCATCTCTGATTTTATGAGACTCAAGTAGGAGTTGGGACCATGACATAACTGCTGAGCAGCACTGTCTCTCACCTGCAGCTTCCAGACACTTTTGCTATCACCAGAAATATCAGTGACAGTCTCACTCATGAGCGCAATCAGCATGTTGAGCAAAAGAACATAAGTGAGGATCACGAAAAGCAGCAGCAGAAGCATGACGAAGTATCTGAATCTGGCATGTTCCTGGAAATCCAGGTCACCCATCCCAATGGTGATCTTGAAGAGCTCCAGGGAGACGCTGAGCAGCCCCCCATACATAGCATGGCTTCCAGCATTCTCCATCTGAGCAACAGACTTGTTCTGAGACAGTGAAGGAGCATCCCCCATCAGGGTAACCAAAGCTATGAGAAAAATAGAAAAAAAAAAAAAGAATCCTCCTTAGAAAAACATTACTTCTTGCAGCCCAGCCTATAACATGATGTTGATTTAAATTGCTACCTGCAGCAAAGCCAAAGAGGAAGATCATATAAACCAAGAGGAAACGCAGCAGATCTCTCAGGATAGTCTGAAATAAATCAGAAGGAAACGCCATTCTTTATCTCACATGAAATCACCACGAGTATCTCCTGTTCTCACAAGTCATAAAACAAACCCCTGTAACAATGCCAACACAAAAAGCAAGCAGAAAATGCCTTTATCCAGTTTAAGAAACTACTAGTGCATGTTAAGGTACTTCCTCATGTAAGTTACAGTTTTGAGAATTTAACCTGAGAGCACTACAATAACATATTTGTTTCTATATTTGTATGAATAGGCTCTTTGAAACTAATAAATAATTCTGTCATTTCCCCAGTATGACTGTTTCCAAATCACTTCAACGCACATGGCTCTTTCTTTTCTATTTCCATTGGGTTTCACACAAGTGGTGATTAGAATCCTTCTCTGGCACCTCATTTCTACCTTGCCTTTCTAATCCCAGACTCCCATATGGATCTGAAAACACTTCTCAGCCCAAGCATAACAGTTCCAGGGAACTCATGCTGACTTTGACTGTTAGTTTTGAGTTGCTTTCTGACCAACAGGTGTCAGCTGCTCTAACTTGCTATAATTAAAGATAATCAAACTAATGGTTTGCCACCATTACGCTTCCTTGAAGAAATCAATCTAATCTCCTTCTGCAACTTCTTTATTTCCAGGCTCAATATATCAATTCTATGATGGTTTTCATGGTCCTAAGAGAATAAACATAATTGAAGGACTTCTATTAGTTCCCCACACCTAAAAGTTTTTCACACTAAGTTTCTTCCAAGTACTGACCTTCTGTATCATGACACTGTAAATCCCGGTGCGCTGAAAGCCCCGAGTGTAATACAGCATGTTCACCCATCCCAAAAGCAGGGAGAACACCATCACTGCCACGTAGTTTTCTGAGCTTGCACCGTACAGGACTGCTGACAACAGCAAGGAGAAAGCCTGGATGAAGCTGGAAAGAAATATGATGAGTGACGAACTGACTTACTTCAACAAAAAGGCCCACTTGCAGATCTGTTCTGTTATGCAAGGAAAAGCAAACACATTTTTCCAGGCTACGTGGAGCATATAAAGTCACAGCTAATCAGACTCATAGTTTATATAAGCAAATCCTGTTATAACCAAACCCATACGCTGTTGCAGTTTTGTTATGAACTGGTTAATCTCACTGTGTGGAAACTCTTAACTGTTTTCTATAACAAATGCAACTAATATGAAATGCAAAAGCATTTTCACGTATGAATACATGCACATATACATGCAAACACATGCATCTGAACATTTCTCTTCAGGAAAATGAGAAATTATCTCCTTTTGACAAAATCTGAGCCATAGAGGCTGTGTGATTAAAAACTTTGAGTTCTTTTTCAGCAAGTAACTTTTTTTAACTGTCAAATAATTGAAGACCTGGCCTTTACTATGTTCTGACCAAATCCAAAGACAAACCCTACCCAGCAAAGTCCATTACAACAAAGGGTTATGACAAGATGCAGCAGGTAGGAAAAACAAGCAGGGTAGGGATGGAAAGAGGAGACAGTGGCAGAGAATCAATCTTTCCTGCTCACCATCTCTCTAGTAATGTTAGGGCAACTTAGCTGCACACAGCAGAGAACCAATTTCACCCGTGCTTTCATTGCACTAAAAACCTCAAGAGACATACATCAAGATCTCAATACAGCTGTCAGAACACATAGTCTTCAGGGACTGGCGTCTCCTCCGCAGGTACAGACTCTAAGAGAGAAAAATCAATGGTAGCCATTCATTAGAACAACAGAGCACGTTCGAGGCTGATTGCTGCCTGGCATAGCCTATTGCACAGGAGAGAGGTTTGTTCCATAAGCTTCTCCTCCAGCTTTCATTTTCAAGATCCCAAATTTCAGCTAGTCACTCTTCCAAGATGAAAACAAGGCCATAATTTATAAAAGATCAAGAACAAACAAGGGCTAACAACTCAGCTCTATAGCTTTATCAAAAGCATTAATAGCACTAAACGCTAAGCATGCATTTTAGTATCATAAATCACAAAAACCCCTCCTAATGATTTACTGTTGTGAGCCTATTCTTCCTCTTGTGCAGGAACCTGGCTTATGCCACCCTGTCATTGCCAGATCACACTGATACTATGTCTCAGAGCAGGATTCTCTCCTGCCACCCACTCGCACATCCTAATGTCAGGAGAACCAAATCCGTTGCCTTTATGTCAGTAATGTTTTGTTTTGTGTTTTCTTTCATGCAGTGAAACTAGATGAGAGATGCCAATACCTGAGCAAAAATTAGATAAATGCCTCCTAGCAAGATAATGATCAGTCCAGAGACCCACAGGAAGCCTCCGGCTGTGAACTCCACTGGAAATGAAGGCTGCAAGAAAATAAAAGAAAAAAATAACATTGAAGACAGACAGCAGTAGTGGTGATAACCACCCCAAGCCTTTTAAAACACATCTCCATTCATTCAGGCCTTGCTAGATGAAAAAACACCAGGCTTACCTTTACCCGTAAGGGCTGATAGTAGGCAATGGCTGTAAATATGATCATGAATGACAAGTATGAGATAAAACTGAAGTAGAATCTCTTGGAAGCAAATGTTTCCCACTTTTGCTGGAGCAATTTGTTCAGTGGCTCCAAAACCACCATCTTGTACCGATTCTATGAGGAAAAAAAAAAAATCAAACCAGAAAAACACCACCAACAATAAATGTATCTATGTGTCAACAGGAATGCAAATTCACCAGAGGATTGTCTTTTTCAGAGTTAGAGTTCAGTGGCTGCAATTATGGAATCACTAAGAGTTTATTCAATCAGGCCTTGAAAAAAATTAACCATCCCATAGGAAATTAATTCTGCTTGGCTTCACCATGGTATTTGAACAAACCTCAGCTTAGGACAACCAAAGGATCAAAAACACCTCTCATTTTATAGATTATCCAAGGCATTCTAAGCAAATTACAAACAGTAATGTATGCAAATACTTCACCATGCATTTATTTTCCAGAGAAATGATCGTATAAAAGATCACATTAACTTGAAATTTGCATAATTAAATAACAACAATATAAACAGGCAGGAAAAAACATTGCTATCTTCAACTTTTAGTAAAAAGCACTCACTGGCGTGTCACTGCTGTATGCCAGAATCTCCAGCACAGAGTTTTCCTCAAAGCTGTCTAGAGAGGACAAGTCATAGAGGGAGACGTGGATGGGCCCATATGTCCATTCGGTGAACTTGCGTGACAGGTGCCTGTACACTGGGTCTTTGATCTCTCTTTGAATGATGTGTTTGAAGATCTGAAGAGAAACCAGACTCATACCAGAAAAAAGGTGTATTTGAGGAAGCTACAGACTGACCCAAGCATACACAAATCACCTTCAAACAATGTCTTGCTTTCTGCATTGTATACTTTGTTGTATCCATACACCAGACTGGCTAAAAGCAGACAACGTAACTACATGTTGTATCAGCTCTTCCAGGAGCAGAACCAATTTCAGACCAGACCAGCTACCTTGGCTGGGACACAGCAGCAGCAGCCAGCTGGGGCTCAGCAGGACACTGACTGGAGCAGCCAGGAGGAGGCCTCCTTTGTGTCTCCTGTGGCACTGCCACTATCAGCAGCTTTACTACAGGTTGGATACAAGACACTGCTCCATCACACCCCACTGCTAGGCAGAGGATGTATGCTGCAGTCACCCTTGTTTCTCAGCAACCCCAGGAATTCCCTTTACTCATCTTTACCTCCACTTTGCCTGTCTTGGCAGCAAGCTGTAGAGGATTTAATCCATCATAATTCACTATCTCTTCCAGTTTCCATGTTGGGTCAAGCTTCACACCTGCCTTCAAGATCTCAACGTATACTGTGCTCACAAACTTGGTGTTCTCCTCGGTGTCATCTGCAATCATCACCAGGGCATGCAGGACTGTATTGCCCAGTGTGTCTTGCTCCTGGAGCCTGGCTTTTTGGTGAGGGTTGTTTAGAAGATATTCCACCACATCAAGCTGGTTGGTACAAGCAGCCAAGGAGAGGGGAAGTTCACCTGAAGAGATTAGGACAGTAGTTAGAGGGGAAGCAGGAATGACAAAAAAAAAAAAAAAAAAAATTTAAGCAATAAAAAAAGCAATTCTGGGAAAATATAGCCTGCAGTTTTACCACTGGACCACAGAACAAATTATTTTCCAGTGTCTCTAGATTCAGTAAGGATTCTACAGTAAACAGTTACTCCTTATTTTTGGGATCATTTTTCTAGACACTTAATTTGACTGCACTAACCTTGCATTTGTCTCTGCGTGAAGCCCCCTGGATGGGGTTAAATACATAAAACCAAAAATGATGTCAAGTGCTCATTGGACACCTTGGTCTGTGAAGTCCAGCCATTCAAATAAGAGAAGAGCTCCTTGATTACAGGACAGTGAAGATGGTAATTCAAACCCAGCTAGAACTAGTGTCATTGAATAAGGCATTAAAAAAACAAAGGAATGTGTTCCACACTGACTCACCAAAATAAAAGCAAACTCCCTCTTTCTTCTTCCTGAAGAATTCGCCATGGGCTCTGGCATGGACATCAGCTCCATTCTCTACCAGAAGTTTCACTAAGTCCAGGCTCCTTTTCTCTATTGCAATATGGAGTGCTGTCTGGCCTACGGAAACAAGCAAAACCTGTAACTCATTGCCAATACCCGAGGGAACAGGCAAAGGACTCTTCAGTAAAACACTGTTTCCACAGCTGCTTTATGTTCTGCACAGCAATCCTACAGTATTAGTGCTGGGAAGGGGATGGGTGACAACTGATAACTTTCAACAACTTTATTGGAAAAGCACACTGTGAACAATGAGCTAGAAAACAAGCCCCAAGACTATCAGGAATTCAGTGCAAAACCAGACAATTCCCCCTGTCTGGTACTAAAATTCCAAAGAGCTATGAGAGGAGGATAAAGACAACCATACATGTACATGACTGTTGCATATCTGCTATTAAAAGGATAACCTAGCAAGCAGAACTCATTCTTTAACAGCTATACAGTATTCCTTTTTCACTTTTAGAAATGCATTCTAAACTTCCCTATTTCCTAAGCAAATTCTCTCATATTTGTGGGTTCATTAAACATGTATCATTTTTGTTTTATAGACTAAAAACAAACTTGTAGAAATGAAGTGTATAATTCAAGGCTGAAAAGGACAGTACCAGAACCACAAATCAGATCTAAAAAAGGGTGAGCAGGCTGTTACTGTAATTGCACCAGAACTCTGGAATGGCAGTGCACATAAACACCAGTTCCCTTTCCTTTTGTTGGACCTGCACACCTCACCTGCCTGATGGGGAGACTCATCTGACACGGCATCAGCAAAACCTTACCTCTGTAGTAGCAGTCAGAGCATGCCACATTGACGAGTGGCCTGGGATTCTGTGTCTTTTGGTCTATTTCCAGCAACAGTGGGATTGTGTCATTTTTTCCATTTTTTAAATTCAGCAGGGCTTTCATTAAGCAGGTCTTCCCCGTCTTTGCATCTAGCAGGAAAAAAAACCAAACAGTTTATGGACGTGCTTCACACACACCTATATTACCTGATTCAGTGTGCCCTGGACTTAACTGTCACGGTAGGAGCAAACACAATAGTTACTTTAAGGGCCTCAGTATTTTCAGTCTGCAGTACAGCTGTAGGAAATACTTAATTAATGGCATTCTCTGACCTCAGATGGACTTTAAGGGAATAAAAGAATAGACAGAAAACTGGAGAAAGTAAAAAGACAAGAGCAAATTGCCCTGCTTCCCACTCATACATAAATAAGTGCTACCTCTGCTCACCCAGTTTATGAAGTACTGAGTAGGAATCTACCTGTGTATTCAGAATTGGTGAGAAATTTTGAGGTCCTCCTCAAGTACTCAAGTAAGCCGTTCAGTGCCTCGGGGCTGCCCCTGGAGACTGCGCTGAACAGCCTGTCTCTGTCAAAGCGATTGGGGTCCTTCTGGCTGCAGGAGAAATGAAAAGTGTTAATAAATTCTGGAGAGCATAATACAAGCAACAAGTTTTAGAGGGCTGGTATAAGAAAGGATGGAGGCAAAAGGGTTTGACAGAAAAACAACTATTTTATTTTTGCGTTAAAGGAAAAATAGAGACAGTTATTTCCCACAATGCTTTTAAGTGACTGCTGTTTCCATCAGCTGGAGCTCGTCCCAGATCCAGTCTGATGTGCAACCCTGGAACATATCCAGAGCACAGAAAAAGAAGCTCAAGATAGCTACAGGATCAGAATCAGTCCCATCACAGGGTGTGAAGCTCTCTATAAGCTAGCTAGTTTACATCCCTCCTCGGCAAGAACAGTTCAGTTGCATAGGGCTCCATGCTAAGTTGCTCTTACACTCAACTTAGCTTACTTGGTGCTATTTGGTTCAGATAAACCCCAAATACACAACACACACCATACACTTACCTTCCAGGTGCAGAGGGAAAAGGCTAATATGTTCCCTTCTACCTTTTACTACCTCCCACAAGACGCCCATAATATTCCTGAATTGGCATTTTTACTTTCAACTTCGGTAAAGCTTATTGGCAAGGGACAGGATATCAGCACAGGTCAGTACAGATCAACAGGGATCCCACCCTTGTGAAATAACCAACAGTCACTCACTTGCTGACAAGTCCAGGCCGATAGTTCAGATTAATCATGACTTTAGGAGGGAAGTCACTGCTTTCCTTCTGATAAGGTGTCTCCAAGGGCTGTGGCTCTCCTTTCTTTCCATGTAGCCCTGATCTTTCATCCTTTTTACTCGATGTAGGTTTATCTTCAGGGATACTGTCATCTGTTTCTAGCAATCCCATCAGCCTGTTCCGCTGACCCGGGCCTGGCTGCCCATTTGTGAAGTTATCCATTTCTAGCAGAGATGGTCTTGCAGATCACCAGACGTTCCCCACAGGGAGACTAAACCTGTAAGGGAGTGGGAGAATTTACACAATTTGTTCACAAACCTAGAATGTGTACTGTGTGGCACAGAGATACAGAAAACCATGTTTCCACATCCAGTGTTCCTACAATTGACTATGTGTCTCTTGAGAGATATTCAGTAAAACTCTGCATGATTGGGAGTATTTGAGTAAAGGATCAAGATCTTAAACGAGGTACCCCTGAAGTAGCAGTCCAAAAGCAGTACACGAAATACAGGCTATTCATCTGCAGAACATCTGAACCCCCTTTGTGAGATTACCTCACCTGTTGGCAACAGCACAGGTTCCTTACATAAAAGGCAAGGAGAGTGGATCTTTAGGAGACCATGATCGTTGTTCTTGTCTCAGTGCAGCCAATGCAGGCCAGTCACCAAGTGGCTAAAAAGATAAGACTAACCATAGGCTTTCTTTGCAACAGAGTACTAAGTTTGTTCATGTTTTCTGCTGGTAATAAACTGCAGTATTTCGACAGGGGAAACATGCACAAATTATGTTCCTCTCATGCACACTGCAACCTGGAGTAAAATGTGAGAGATCTTCGTGGTGTTGGCTATCACAGTGAGTGTGGGTTTGAACTTTCAGCTCCACAGCACAGGAGTATACACACCACAGGTGCTGCATGGACATTTGGAGCCTTAACACAGCTCAGCACCCACAAGAGCAAAACTGGACCCAGATCTGCTGTACAGAGCACCCAGCCAGCCCACTTGTCTCATCTAATACGGCCTGAACTTCATTTTTACCCTTTTGAAACATCTCATATTTATCTGGATACATCTCAGATCCACACCCAACTCAAGCTATCTGCAGTCAGGATATGACAGAATGTTCACACAGTTTGTGAGGCAGCAAGGAAACATCCACAGTTACCAACCTGAACCAGAGCTTAATAACTCCGTCTTATTCGCATGTACTCCCTCCAAATGGTTAACAGATTTTCTCTGAAGAGAAATCTCCCTTGCTGGGACTACAGCCAGACTCCATAGCCTATACCAGCAAAGAGGTAAACGGACACAGCATAAGCATTCTGGCTTAGATTAGGATGCAGGGAAGCATAGTTAGCTTTAGGCAGAAAACAGCAACAAAACATCTTTATGCAGCTCACAGCAAGAAATCCAAGGGCTGATTCCATGACGAACCGTTATAAGTCAGCCATTCAGTTTAGTCTGAACTCTAATGACAAACATTCCTCTGTACACACAAGCATACACCCTACAATCCCGTTTCAGTCTTATTTTCTCCCCCAAAACACTTACTGGTACATTCGTCAATCCTTCAGAGGGTTATTTGTACTTCCATAATAGTTTGCTTGTGGTTTTCTGTCTTCCTTTCCCCCAAATCATTTCTCAGCTGCAGTTTCCATTTCTCCACAGCGCTCAAGAGAGTTATTTACTGTCAGTCTTTTACAGACAGAATGTCTGGTTTAAAAGCAAGAGCAAGATGGTTCTTGAAAAAAAAGACCCTGAAATATATACATCCACTTTGTGTTTTCCTAGGAAACAGACAGCTCACTCTGTCAGCTCAACTTTCACTTCTCTACTCAAGAGCTGAGTTGTTTCCTTCTGCGACTTTACCAAGCCATTTTGAGTAGTGCAGCACAAAAAAAGCCCTGCTGTCAAAAGCGGAAGAGCACAGCACTTACCCCAAGTTGCTGCAAGCTCCACCCAAGAACTGATCTGACGGGGGATCCCAACCGATCCTTCAGAGGTTAAATAATCTCTTCGTAGAAACCAAGTCAAGTAAGTGTTAATAAGCATGAAAGCAGACCCCAAATTATTTACATCCATGGGTGAGAGCCCTCTTCTTCTGCAGAGAAGACCACGCTCATATTAGCATTCTTCTGATGGTGCAGCATTGAACTTCTGGTTGGTGGTGGTCCATGAGAGAATCCAGGCTGCCTGTGAGAAGAGATAACTGCTGACTGTTATTATTTACTCAACTGTATAGCTTTTTGCAAAGTGAAGAAGGGCTTGCACAGGAAATGACTAGATAGATTTCTCAGTAAAAGAGAGAGCCAATGAGTGCGGTGCTCTTATATGGGAAAGCTGCCTGGCTATTGCAAATTCATAATGCTTAACCCCTGCCTGCACACACAGAGAGGCGACATCTTGTGGCTTTCAACAACAGCCCGCTTAGATCTCAAGGCAGGAGGCTGACTGGACCCTGACAGCTCCAGAGCCTGTGGTTTAGCTGTGAGGTTTGTCACAAGACCCTCAGCCCCAGGGCAAGAATGCAAAGAAACATGTGAAGTCAACTGTTTCTGTGGGAAGTCAGTTCTCACACAGCTTCACACACCACAGTTACGAGGCAAAGAAAAACCATGGCAGACAAACTAGCCAGGACGTTAGCCTAAGCATCAGCTGCTCATCACAAGGACAAGAGAATTCAAGAAGCAGCCCCACTTCCTAAACACTTCGGCTACTGGTTACTTAATTTGCCACTGGTGCCCACTTCTTAATGTGCTGGTTCTCCAAAGGAAGGGGAGTTTTGGAGAGGCTGCTTCTGGGAAAACGGATGTACAACTGGTCGTAGTTGAGACCACGCATGCACAACAGCACCCTTTCACTTATCACTCCCTATACAGGACCTCTGGGCACAGAAAACCTCAGACCACATGAAGTGTCTTGGCTCTTTTTGTCCTACTTTTAACAGAAGTAAGGCGAAAAAACAATATGATCATTATTTCCAGCAGCATCAGTGCAGGATGACATTCAGCACCTTCTGTGGCCTTCCCCAGAACGAAACGGCTGAGGAGTGATTCTCACCCATACTCTGTAGAGGACTGGTGGTTTACAAAGCCATGTATGTGATTTAGAGCTCATCTAGAAAATCTCATTAACTACCAGAATGGTACCGAGCTCTTTTAAGCGATAGCTTGATAGCAGGGGCACATCCCACAGGAAGTTTCAAAGCTTAGTCAACAATTGATCCAAAACCATTGAGAACGTATGTGCCACATCATGACATGCTGAACTCTGGCTATGGATCTCTCCTTCCAAAGCTGCCACAAGCCCAAACAGAACCCAAAGCAATTTTCTTTTGACAGGACTGCAGGAGGGTGTGGGGTCTCCTGGAATGTGGCCCTGTTGCACTTAATTTACTTAGGTACCAGACATAGAATCAGGCCTGGGAGTTTGGCTCAGACTTAATGGATTTCAATCCTCTTGGGCTTTTCCCCCAGCTTTCATGAGAGTCAGCCCACCATTCTAACTAAGGAACGAACTCAGCCCACAAAAGTGCATCATAACAGACTTCTTTCTGCGCATCTGGTTTTAATAGCTTACACAGAGGAAGGGGAATGTGCAGCTTGCTGGGAAAGGAGTCACTGCCAGCTGAGAGGTCAATGCAGCAAAACAGAAACATGGAGCTGCTGGGAGAACACAGAAACCTTGGTATGCTTGCACACATGCGCACACGCTTTCACAGGGAGGACACCATGGTAAACACTCCCATTTCCATTTCAGAGGAGGGAGAAGCGAGGCACAAAAACCGCAAGGTCTGCCCTGATGCATACTTGCCAGCAACTGAGCATTCTGAGGCCAGTAACGTGATTATGTCACTGCTGTGCACTAGCTAGGTGAGCTAGTGATAATGCTTCACAAGTACTTGCCAGCAGTATTTAAAGTCCTGATAGCTGTTAGGACTCAGGAGAAAGCTATCCAAAGCTACATATGAGGAGAAAAAAAAGAAGCAATTGATTTTCACCTATGTGCTAGCATGCGTTTTTAAAAGCAATACATGACCCTCTTGCCTTTTGAGGCTTTTATTTGGGGGAACAAGGAGGAATCTTGCAATTGATCTGTACTTATTCTACTGATGAAAACAATTCTGATGTCACATAAGTTTCTCCTGACAGGAGACACATTCTGTGGAAACCCTGAATCCAGGAAGAGAAAAGTCAAATTCTAAACTTCCGAACTTCTAAATTCTAAATTCTAAATTTAGAATTTCCAAATTCTAAACAAGTGAAATTTTAAGTCAAATCAAAGGAAGCATTTCATGATGATAATTACAGTAAAAGTACAGACAACATACGCTCTATGAAGAAGCACAGTAACCCATGGTAGGAAAAAACAATGACCAGAACCTGCTTAAAGAGAAAGCAACAGGGAGCATAAGGAAGACCGCTTTCTGCAAAGATGTGAACACGCACACCTCCTAAAATATGTATTCTCTGTTCACCTATGTGCCCACCAAATACTGACAAATGTCTCTTATGGCCAATACCACATTTTCTGTAGGCTGTAAATAGAAAATCAAAGACACTTACAGGTGTTTGCAGTTGATCTGCAGCCACTCTAAGAGGTAGCACCATCGTCTTCACAGGAGCAGGAAGCCTGTAATAGCAGCATGCAGACCATTAATGTTTTCTCCAGAACAGGTGGGCAAGCACTTCATTCAAAACTCACGCAGATCACAGGGCTAAAAGAGAAGACTGTTTCATTTAAAGCTGTACTTTCAGGCCTGGAGAAATATCAATTGTTTTTGCATTGCCAGACATTTTTTCATACAACTGTTATGGAAAACCCACACTGAATTGAATGAATTTTAGCACCTTGATTTATGATAGTTACACAGATGGAATCTTGTATCATCAGAGGGATCAGTCACTGCTCAATTTAAAATCTAAATATTCCTAAATATAATACCTTGTCAAAACTTGTCTGATGGCCTCAGTGACTCAATTTATTTACAAGACGGTATTTTGTCAACCACTAGTCTTATATCATTATATTTAAATGCTTCCATCTACATACTTCTCAAGCCTTTGAAGGAACTATCCACTTCTCATATTCTTTAAATTGCAGTGTCTTTGTACTCGATGTATCCGTTTCTCTAAACTTACAGCCTAAAGAAGTAACTATCAAAAAACAGCAAAACACGAAATGCAACGTTTCAAATGACTCTTCTGTGGAGCAATAGTGACATCCAGTGGCTACCACGTGAACCTCAATTCTTGATGCTTGATGCAGCCTCTACAAGACATGCTCGAAAAAAAAGCAGTAGTTGTAGGCATACATTTCTGAGAAATAGTCATTCACTTAGCCTTTGTATTAAAATAGTTATCAGCAATAGTTAGTATTTAGAAACTCAAATTCCAAATAAGGCTGGTTTTGATGATGCCTGAAGAATATTCCATAAATACAAAATTGTGCAGCCAAGAATCTTTGAATGCAGATACTACCCAGTGACTTTGGAACAGGAGACAATGCAAAAATACCGAGGTATTCCCAATGTTTCCTTGCCTTAACCCTCATTTTTCCTATAGGACTTCCCCTTTGGGGCAGTTGCTAGCACAGGACACCACTGAACATATCCAAACCCCAGTATAACAGCATTATCTCATTTGTCTTAAAAGACGTTGAAGGGTTTTTGTTTGTTGGTTGGTTGTTGTTTTTATTTTTTATTTTTTTAGGTACGAAGGACAAAAACCATGAAGTCCTGGAATTAGAGAGAGTGCAACACAGAACTAGAAATTAACTGAAGTGTAAGAAACAATGCAAAGGCCAGTCACAAAGCTCAAGTTACAGCAGGATAAAGGATGTTACTGGAATCTGTTATCTATATGGGGGCATTAGGATTATTCTATTTTAATGCCACTTACATTCTGACTAAAGCCTATTAAACTCTTAACTTTATATACATTTTCCTAATTCACTTTTGCACTGTTAGCTACCTGGGAGACCAGAAACCACTGCTCCTACAAGAGAAATGGGAACTCCAACACCAGCATCCCTGCGTCTCACAGTGAGCCCTTTCAGTCCAGCTCACACTGCCCCTCCCTCATCTAGGGTAGCACTGCAACGTGACGGCATCTCTGGATGTCACGAGTCATTTTACTGTTCTGGGCCATTTCTAGGAAGCCAAACGCAGAGCTGGATAACTTTCAGTATGTCCCTCACTTAAGCAATCTTCCTAGCAGGCTGGGGAAAACAGCCTATTGCCACATTTATTCTGCACACAACCAGTTCAGGCTGCCTGGAGCAGGCCCGTGCTGCTCCCCAGTCACAGCATCTCAACCTTCCTCCCTCAACCCATGGCCCAGTGCCTTGGGTGCAACAACAGCCTGAAGCAGGATCTGTACGTGTGGCTCTGCTGGTGAGCCATCCACTAACAGCAGTGGCAACGGCTCAGCAGAGGCTTGGTTTGGGCAGAGAAAAGGTGGAGTGAGCATACGCTGGGGAAGTTGGCGCAGACCTGCTCTGATGTCTATGCACCACATTCTCAGTCTCTGCTCTTGCAGAGGGTGTCTGCATTCTGCACTGCATTTGAACACTTCAGCAACAGTTCTCATTCAGTAAGCAACTCTGGGGGAAAAAAAAAAAAAAAAAAAAAAAAAAAAAGGAAAAAACCTGCCACTTACTGAATTCTGTAACCAGAACCCAAATACCCTTGAACCTGCAGCTTTCATTATCTGATTAGTTAGCAACTGCATCTGTAACCATGCAGCACAGTTTAATTATTAAAAGAATTGAGAAATGGCATCTATTAATTATGAGCCATGAAAGATAAAGCAGCTGGTTTTACCATAGAGCAAATCAGGAGCAGAAAGAGATAAGTAATGTAAATTTATTTAGGGCCATGTCCCCTCTGGACTGTAAATTGCTCATGGAATTTGTCCACTAAGGACAGCTGGGCTATTAAAGACACCTTGAAGTGTCTAAAGTATAAAAAGCACAAAATCAATAAAATATTAAAGAAAATGGTATTGCAGGAAATCAGGTAATTGAAGGAAAGCATCAGGATAGAAATAGCAATTGTTCTTTGAACTCAGGTTTCTGCTAGCACAGCTACATCTAGCAGTCAGGGAATGAAATGTTGCTAAAAAACTACCAGCCCTGTAACCAGCAATACTTCACTTGGTTACAATGGGCAGCTTAACTTTTTTTTTTGTCTTTACGATTGCATCCTTATTAAGAACACACTGCTAATATGGGCGCATTACTATACCAGGCATCTCCAACAGATGCTCAGTAACATTAAATTGAAATTCAAGTGGAACAAGCTAGGGCACTAAAGTGGACAAGAAAGTCTAGATGGTGTGTAACATGTGGTAGCAGTAAGGAACGAAGTGCACCAGCACAGTGCCACGTACACAGGTATCAAAACTCACTTTGAACAGCTAAGCAGCTTTCAAAATTCAGTAGATAAATACCTTGAAAGCCACAATCCTTACCTCAGAGAAGGGCACCTGAATGGCTACACTCCCTTTATAAGACCCACCATTATACATTGAACTAAACCAGTCTCAACATCACCTTAAATCTCCCCGCACCCATTTGGATGGAAGATCCTTTGACACACCCCCATTAAAAAGCCCTTCTGTGCTCTCCAGCTTTTAGCACTAAAAATGCTTCTGTAAAATGCTAGTACTCAACCCAAGGACACCCTTTTACCCAATGCTTCACCATTCAAGGCAGCCATTTCCAGAGCTAGCTAGCTATACAGGCCTCCAAACTGTCTGCAACACAGCAATAGCACTTGCTGCAGTTCATCCTTCCAGCTGTTCAGTAGTGAACACCCCACCTCCCTTTATACACTTCACTTTGGTCACTTCTGGAATAGTGAAACTGCAGTTTCTCTCTATTAAAAAATGCCTAACTAGCAAATTTACTTACATAGCTTGCACAACAGTTAAAGTGGGAATTCACCTCATGTCAGTGCCAGGCAATGTAATCATTTACTCACACTGCAGTTTATGAACTACAGTAAATCCACCCCACTGAATTGAGTCATATTAAAGAAAATGGTATTGCAGGAAATCAGGTAATTGAAGGAAAGCATCAGGATAGAAATAGCAATTGTTCTTCACTTGGTTTGGTATTGGATTTCTGGAGCCTTTAACAGAATGCACTATCCTTCCTGGAAATAAACTGTGTTAAATTCTAAGCAGAATTGATATAGTGTTACTGCTTAATTTAAGACTTTAATCCATGTATGTTTCATCCACTATGTCATTACCCATGAAAAGAGGCTTGGAAAAGAGCCAGTGTGAGCATGTCACTTAAATATACTCATTTTACTAGCTTGAACTGAGACACAACAACAAATTGTAATGTGCAACAGAAAACTTTATTAGCATTTCAACACACAGTTCAGCAGTAACTTAAGCTTGCATTAACCTTGCATTTAATTTAAGACATTAGAAGGACTACAGTGCAAACACAAGTGCTACCAGCGATCTCATCAAGCAAGATGCACAGTAACTAACGGCCACCCCTCAGGCGCAGCACAAGGTGGAGGGTGGATTCCTTCTGGATGTTGTAATCGGACAGGGTGCGTCCATCTTCCAGCTGCTTGCCTGCAAAGATCAGCCTCTGCTGGTCAGGGGGGATGCCTTCCTTGTCCTGGATCTTGGCCTTCACGTTCTCAATGGTATCGCTGGGCTCAACCTCGAGGGTGATGGTCTTGCCAGTCAGGGTCTTCACAAAGATCTGCATGCCACCTCTCAGGCGCAGCACAAGATGCAGGGTGGACTCTTTCTGGATGTTGTAATCAGACAGGGTGCGACCATCCTCCAGCTGCTTGCCAGCGAAGATCAACCTCTGCTGGTCAGGAGGAATGCCCTCTTTGTCCTGGATCTTGGCCTTCACATTCTCAATAGTGTCACTGGGCTCAACCTCAAGGGTGATGGTCTTGCCAGTCAAGGTCTTCACGAAAATCTGCATGCCACCCCTCAGGCGCAGCACCAGGTGGAGGGTGGATTCCTTCTGGATGTTGTAGTCAGACAGGGTGCGCCCATCTTCAAGCTGCTTGCCTGCAAAGATCAGCCTCTGCTGGTCAGGGGGAATGCCTTCCTTGTCCTGGATCTTGGCCTTCACATTCTCGATGGTGTCACTGGGCTCAACCTCAAGGGTGATGGTCTTGCCAGTCAGGGTCTTCACAAAGATCTGCATGCCACCTCTCAGGCGCAGCACAAGGTGAAGAGTAGACTCTTTCTGGATGTTGTAGTCAGACAGGGTGCGCCCATCTTCCAGCTGCTTGCCTGCAAAGATCAGCCTCTGCTGGTCAGGAGGAATGCCCTCTTTGTCCTGGATCTTGGCCTTCACGTTCTCAATGGTATCGCTGGGCTCAACCTCGAGGGTGATGGTCTTGCCAGTCAGGGTCTTCACGAAAATCTGCATGCCACCTCTCAGGCGCAGCACAAGATGCAGGGTGGACTCTTTCTGGATGTTGTAATCAGACAGGGTGCGACCATCCTCCAGCTGCTTGCCAGCGAAGATCAACCTCTGCTGGTCAGGAGGAATGCCCTCTTTGTCCTGGATCTTGGCCTTCACATTCTCAATGGTGTCACTGGGCTCAACCTCGAGAGTGATGGTCTTGCCAGTCAAGGTTTTCACAAAGATCTGCATGCCACCTCTCAGGCGCAGGACAAGGTGGAGGGTGGATTCCTTCTGGATGTTGTAGTCAGACAGGGTGCGCCCGTCTTCAAGCTGCTTGCCTGCAAAGATCAGCCTCTGCTGGTCGGGAGGAATGCCTTCCTTGTCCTGGATCTTGGCCTTCACGTTCTCAATGGTATCGCTGGGCTCAACCTCGAGAGTGATGGTCTTGCCAGTCAGGGTCTTCACAAAGATCTGCATGTTGAACTACAAAACATACAGAAATTTAAGCCTTAAGTAGGCAGTAAAATAGTCTCAAAACTCTGTGATTTTGAAATACAACTGCTTCTGCTATTTTGCATTACGTAAACAATATTTAGAGGGTTTTTTTGTTATTATTGACCAAGTGAGTTCTATAACCTTTCTCTAATCGTTGCTGTTAAAGGAACCATCTTTTCTAACCGCCCCTCTCGTCAGGAGAGACCCCTGACGTTATCTCTGGGCGGATGGCCCCAGCTGCCAGCCCCTTCCCTTTCCAGCCGCAGCAATGCGGCAGGGGCACCCAGCAGGGGCCGCAGCGCTTCAGGCGAACAACCCGCGACTGCAGCGCGGTGCCGGCGCCCGCCCCGGCCGTGACTCAGCGCCTGCTTCCGGCGCCAACGGCAGGCTCCGCCATTTCCCCTCAACCGCTCCCTCTTCTTCACCGGGCGGTTACGCGGCCACCCCCCCACCCCCGTCTGTAACACCGCTCAGGCATTTAGAGCCGCTCCGCACCTCACCGCCACCGACCAGGAATACAGAAACACCGCCCGACAAACCCCCGGCTGCACTTTCTACTTCCCTGCCCACAAACCTAAAGCTTTTCACCCCGATTTCCGCCCCCCCGCCCGACTCACGTCTTCGGCCCTGGACTCCGCTCCCTCCGCACTCTGTTCCTTTTTGTCTGCAGCTGTGTCTGCTCGGTGACGCAGCCCCGCCCGTATTTATGCAGTTCCTGTCAGGGAGGCCCCGCCCCCGAACGTTGACGTGTCCTTCCGCCTCTCAAAATAGTCCCAAGCCAAAGACCCCCGTTGAGCGAAGCACCCGCCTTTGTTCCTCGGCCGTCCCCCTTCCAGGAGCGAGGGGGGTCCCGGGTTCTTCGCGTCAGGCCCCAGCCCCTCAAAAACCCCCAAATTTTGGGGGGCGCGGATGGATCTGGAGGTGCGGTGAAACGAACCCTGCAACCGACTGCAAGCTCAGCACTGATTGGTGCAGCAGTAAGGAAGGCGGGTGCTGATTGGCTGACCGCGAGGAAAACTCTGGAAGATTCGAGCGCTGCCGAGCTCTGATTGGTGCGCGGTGAGGTCAGCCTTGTTGCTAGGGCGGCTCCTGTGGCGGGGGCAGATTTCGGTAGGGGCGGGGGGAGCGCGCATGCGCGTAGGGGCTGTGGGGCCGGGGTCCCTTTTGGGGCCGTGTTTGTGGGGTCGCCTCACGTCCCCCAGCGGTGCCTGGGACCTGGCGGGGAGAGGGGCACGGGCACCCCGGGAAGGGACCGGTTACCTCTGGCGTCAGCCTTCTGTTGGCCTCCAGAGGCCCTGCAGCACCTCGCTGGCCCTTTCCCTGAGGGACCTGAAGCGTTTCTGTCAGGGCCTGGCGCGGTCCCGTTGTGTGGGGCCGTGGGGGAGCGCCTAGGAGGGCAGAAATGTGTTAGAAAAGCTGGAAAACGCTGGCGCTTAGAAATTTGGCAAGTGTTCGTGCTTCCCGGTGCGTCATGCATTATGGGCTGAATGTGAGCCCTGTCACGAGGCCGTTCCCTGAGCTGCCCTTTGGGCCAGTTTGGGGCGGCTGACGGCTTTTTAGTGCGAGGCTGTGAAGCCCTCGTGAAACGCTGACGTTTCAAACTGAAGCAGCTGTTTACTTGCCTTCAGAACAGGAAGCCTTGAACAGGTTATGGAATAACTTCCTGCTGCAAGCTGATGTGGCGATGTGCTTCACCGTAATTAAAGCTCGTTATACCTTTCAGACTGGCTCATGACTCAATTTATATCATAACCGGAGTATGCAAGAACCAAAAAGGTTTTTGTGTTTCATTTTCTGCTAGCTCCCTCAGTGAACCCAGATGAACTTTCTGGTAAATCCTCTACTCGGGAAGCAAGAGCATGTATGTGAACAGGCAGGATTTAACACAGAGCTACGTGCTGTATTGCCATTAAAACAAAAAAAAAAACAAAAAAAAGAACCCTTTGGTTTCTTCTAGCAAGGCTTGTGTCTGCTAGCACTTCCTGTTTTACAGTAAAAAGAAAATAATCTTCCTAACAACAATTATTCACAATATAGAGACAGGAAGGGAGAAAAGCAGTAACTGGAAAATTCAGAGACTGTTCTGTGGCAATAACCAACCTCTGGAATATTATTCGGCTACATAAACTTAGAGCAAATGGCAGACTTGAGCAACACTACATTTGTTTTCGTTACGCTGCCAGTTTTGCTCAGTGTTTCCAAGAGCTTCTTTTTGTTTGTGTAGTGCCAAGGTGGAAGAGGTTTGATCCAAAGCAGCCAAACAATGCCTTGGAGCCTTGAGAGGAACTAAAAGTAATATTTATAAATGTGAAAGGCCACGTCTGCTAAACTGGAGATTAACCACAGGCTAATCTTAAAGCCTTGAGCTGTGTTTGTGCACATCAGGATTGCATTAACGATTTCACTGTGTATTTCCAGAAAATACTGGAGCCCTTCCCTCCTCTGTTTTATCTAAGTATGGCTCAAGCCTATGACTAAACTGCTTGTGAAAGCAGTTGTTTGTGTTCTGGCTAAATATTCAAATCAACAGATAAGAATAAAATCCCAGCAAGATGGCTCTACCACAGGCAGTTCTTTAAATACGTTGCTAGTAACGGCTCCTGAAAGTCATTCTTCAGGGAAATGACATTACCCAAGGCAAGCACAGGCAGCAAAATGCTGCCACTGAATGTAGGCTCTGTTTAGAAACAACAGTGGATTGGATTTGTCAGTTCCATGCAAAAAGCCTCGTTATTTTCCTCAGGTATCCCTCTGTCAGAAGAGATAAACAAAAGAGTTTGGCTTTGTCTGCACAATTCCACGGCCTAGCAGAATTAAACTAATCTCCATAGCCTGCTGGCAAGCTATTCTATGCAGGCCATCGTTAGCATTTTTCAGCCTCCACTGATTGGATTTGTTTAATTGTCCTAACTGTTAAGCTGGGATAGACATCTACATGCCTGTACAAACCCCACCTCCTTTGTTTCTGGGATCTTAAACATCTCTTTTCCTGTTCCTTGGCTTTTTCTCTGTGGTAAATCCGTGTACTCTGACTGTTACACAATTCCTATCTGCACAGATTCATTATTGTACTTTGATGATATTTTATCATCAGGCTGAAAGGTACAATTTTTTTTGAAGTCATAATGCAGTTTTTTATACACTGCATGCCAGATTCTGCCTCATTTTCACACATTATGTGTACAGAACAGTCTCCCAAGCTGATAGTAACACTCTCATGAATTAATTTTACTGAATTTCAGCATTACCTCGGAATTTCTTCAGAAAATATTTCACTACCCAAGCTTGATACAGAGGAGACATGTTTGTTCTTAAATGGTGTACTGTTACTGTTGTGGTTATTCAAAGCAAAAGTATTTAGCATATATCCTGCCCTTCCTTCAGTAGCTCTAGATGAGTAAGAATCAGCAAGCAGCTGACTGTGGACTGCATATAAATAAATGCAAACCTGAAAAAGCAGAAATCCATATCTTGTGACTGGCCTGACTGCACAGGTGGTTCCAGCCTCTGCCAGGGTATGGGGCCTGCCTTTGGGGACACATATTTCTTGCTGAGTGGTTTCAAAAGTAGGTCACTGGGCAGCAGTATAAAATAACCTGCTTTCAAAAGAGAAGAACCTGGGGTCAGAGAAATGTTTCCAACGAATTTGTACATTCTAGAACACCATGTCTGTTTTTTATGTACACTACTAGGTCTGTTTTTATGTACACTAATGCCCTAGCAACAGCACAGCATTTCGATGTGAGCAATGTCAAATGAAGCAATCTGTTTATCTTTAGCTCCAAGGGTTTAACTTGGGACAGCCAGCAAATCAGAGGATCTGAGTAGGAGTAGCAAGTTCAGTACTTTTCCTTTGTCCAAACAAAAATAGGGCTATTTGCCACCAGGAAAAACAATGTATTTTTCTACCTCATAATATTACTCATACCTACCTCAGGTCTCTTTCACTGCATATGACGTAGGATAATTATATTTACCTATTTATGCTTATGGAGATAAATATTTTCTCCCTAAACCTGTAACACTGCAATAAGGCCCAGTCTGCTGAAGTTCCAGCCTTAAGACAAATAGAGCCGTGGCATGTTACTGCTTGTCCTTGTACTGCCAAGCTCAAGGGTTACAAAAACAACGAGGCACAAATTCAAAATACTGTAAGATGGGCTGTAATATTGAGATTACCAAAAAAAGACAACTCACCGAGTTTTGTTTTTTTTTTAAGCCTTATGCTAAAAATACCTTAATAAACAAAGTCCTTCACAAGCTACCAACTTTAGGAGCTGAACACTTAAGAAAAACAAATAGCTACATTTGTAATAAAACAAAGGAAATGGGCAACACTCATTTGTTTCTTTGTTTAAAGTAGAGTTTGGTCGCAAGACACATGGATACAGCTTTGTTTTTGGGTCTGTGCTGCCACCATGAACATGTTTGGGCGCGTCCTTCTCTGTAGGTCTAAATAACCCATAGAAATATGTGTCAATTCGCATGCTTCTGATGTAAGGAGACTTCTGAAGGGCATTTTATAAAGACACCATCAGCCTAAAATCACAGGTTTGTGCCTGCACGTTATGCCAGTGAAAGCAACAATAACTAGGTCTATTCTAAAAATTACATGTCTGCGTCTTTGCAGTCTATCTCCTGCTTACGAGTCTCTTGGATCCGATCCAAACTGCACTGCAGCTGAAGGAGCTCTCTTTGTTCACGTTCTCTCTGCTGTGTCTGAGCTGATTGAGCATGTGGTTTCTGGGGTGAGGATTTTCAGCAGTATAGCAGAGAAGCATCTTGAAAAAATGGAAAGATAGAAAGAATAATTCTACAATGCTGTTAATAATTATTAATATGTTTCAATTCAGCCTCTCTAACAGTGAACAAAACCAAGTATTGTCAAGGCCATGCTGAACAGCCTTCCTCCATCAGCCCCTTTGTCTCCAGATCCAGCTTCGATCCCTCCATGGTAAGGAGAATGGCCAGAAAGCTTCCCCTTTATTAATATTGAGACTAAAATCCAAGCATTGTTATTTTTGTCCTCTGTACAAACTATGTGGTACTAACTACCTTAGTTCTTTTAAATGTAGTGTTAGCTATAAACTACTTCTAGTTCTGTGCTTGTTAGATGAAAAGCATCCACAGTTCTTAATTTTCTTAAACCCACAAATAGGTAGCTGCTTTTAGTGCTGCTTTTGTTGTGAAAATGCCCTTATAGACAGAATCTCAGTGCAGGCTGCAAGCCAGGTCTACATAGCTGAGTCATTGTTATACAAGCAGAGCTGGATGGGGCAGAAAAGCACCTTTGTACTTTAACACTGAAACAGGTCAGCTGTTGAACTTTGAATATCACAATACTCCTAAAGAGACAACTGATTCAACTGATTTACTGGACTTTTCTTCCTCTTGTCTTTCCCATCCTCCTTCTGAATAATTCTTTTTTTTTTTTTTTCCCCACTGTCTCAGAAGCTTACACGTAAGAACAAAACATCCTTCATCAAGCTACTTATTTCTACTAGAGTTTGGCATGCCTTGCATCAGGCTTGGAAGTAATCAATATCCTAGTGAAAGCTGTTAACTCTTTGAAAACTGAGCAATGCCCAACACCCATGTATACTGACAATACAACATGCAACAAGTACAATTTAGGACTTGCAATCAGAATACCAGTGAAATTTATCATCAGCCAGACACCTACTAAAAAGCTCTTGTATTGTTTATTTATGTGAGACCCAATTTTGAGCTTTAAGAGTCCTTTGTAATAAACATGAAACAAATGAAGAAGTAGAAAGAATATTTTGTCTATAACTTTCTGAAACAAGACTGCATTTTGCTCATCCAGTTTTGTCTTGTAGTTCTTTTTTTTTGAAACAGAATTTGGCTTCTCAAAATGCCTTCTACATTTAAAATGTGGCGAACTAATTGTGGAGGTGAGCTGAGAGTGACGTATTTGTATATATTACACAGACTCATTACACACTCACTCTGGTTTTCACACAGGAACTGCTTTTTCAGAGTGGACAAATTTTAGTATTTGCTCATCCCGCAGACAGAAGGCCATTTGATCAGCTCCTAAAATATACTCTGCCTTTCAGTTCAGCACAAGCCCTGTTTTCAGAGGACAAAGCACAGTTCACTGAAACCTGCAACTGCTGTGGGCCGTGCTCCGCACTGCAGGCAGATGAAGCCATGGTACAAACTACACAGAGTCAGTTTCAGCTCACAATCTCCAGTTTCACCTCAGTGACTTTTCCTCCCAAAATATAAGGTGACTAACATGAAATCTAGCGTGACTAAAGGAGGTCTGGGAGTGGCTCAGATCAGGAGCTACAGACGAACATGCTGGCATGGACCAGAGCTTGACACGTACAGTGTATTTAAAATGGTTCCATTAGGATGAATAATGAGTACAGAGGTTCACATGAGGAATAACAGGAAATTGTAACTCAGTACCCTTTCCTATCATCAGAGAAGGGACGTGCTGAGCCACAGGATTGTTATTTGAGTCCTGGTATGTGCCATCTAAGGAGGCAGCCTACACACTGTAGTCGCGTGTTTTTAAAGCTGTTTTCCAGATCAGAGAGTGCTGATGGTTGCTTCATCATCATCCAGTTGCTTTACTGTCTTCGTGGACAAGACAGGACCTTCTGCCCTGTACCAAACTGGCAGCTCTCTTGTTTACATCTTTCCCTGTTGCTCATCTTGAGAAGAGCAAGACATAAAGAACTGTTGAAAATACAAGTTATTGATTGTAACTCAGACAAAATAAACTTCCACTCCTGCAGCACTGGGCATTCAGCCTTAGAGTGATTTTATTTTTCCTACTAAATGCAAGTTGAATGCCTGCAAGTTTTATACTTCTCCCCTGAACTGAACAACTTTACTTGAGAAACAGCTTTATCTTACAGGTGTGCAATAATCTTTTCTAGGTTATTTATCACTAAAGAGGTGCTTTCAGAAGTGTTTTTAGTGGTGGTGTGTTTTTTTTTGGTTTTGTTTTTAAAGTCTGTACTATCTTGATCATTTTCCTTTTTAATTTAAAGACTCTGGCGACAGAATTTCTGAAAAGTTGTCTAGTGGGACTCAGGTTAAAATCTGTTTCTCTGCAAGGATGCTGTAGTGACTTCAAACCTCAGGGAAGGACAGGGAATCAATGTGCTTCCAAAGGTGCACACCGATACACTGGAGCGCTGTTAAATAGCAACCTTGTTTTTAAACGACGGTGGGCGCGTGGCAGAGATGTGAAGCCACATAGTTTTAATAGCACCTCGGATGTGCAAAACACCTGAATCCGTGAGGTGAGACACATTGTGTTTATAATTAAAGGCAAAACCTCACGCTATCGCTTGTGAACAGCTGGCATTCCTACCACTCTAGGCTATGTTACGAGCCAGCAGGCGCACCGAGCTCGCCTCCCTGATGCTCTGTGGATCTTCACCTCACGATATCCACCGGGGCGAGAGGGCGCACCCAGGGGCTCGGCCCCACGGCGCCGTGAGGGCTTTTTGGCCGCCCGCCGCCGCTGCCCCCCTCAGCTGGGCCTTTCCTCGGCTGCCCCCTGGCGGCCTCGCCTCAGCCGGGCCTCATGGGGCGAGCCGCGGCGAGCCGGGCGCGGCGGTCCCGGAGGGGCAGCGCCCCCACAGCTTCCCCCGTGGTCGGGAGCCGAGGGGGGCGAGGGAAGAAGGCGGGAGGCTCCCGGACGGAGCCCGGGGAGAAGGAGGCGGCCCCCGGGCCCGACGCCTTCGATCTAGGGGCGCAGAGCGGGCGCTGGGCCGCCTTCCGTGAGCGGCACCGGCTGAGCTGCGAGGAGGCGGCGCGGCTGCTGCTGGACGCCTTGTGAGTGAGTGAGTGGGGCACGGAGAGCTGCCGGGCGGGGGGAGCCCCCCCAAAGCAAAAAGCGGGTGTCCTGGGAAGCCTGCGGAGCCTCGGGGCCCTCCTTTCGCCAAACGCCCTTGGGGCTGAGCGAGGCTCACCTCCCACATCTCCACCCGTGCGCGGAGCACAGCGCATCAGCCCCAGGCTACCGGCGGCGGCCGGCTTTGAAAGGAAAATTTGAAAGGAAAAGGGTTTTTCCTCTGCGCTTGGCGTTTGACCTGGCACGTTCGTCCTGCCGAGTTGCTATGGAGGCGCCCTAGGGGAGAGGGAGAAGCGCAGGCTCGGAGATTCCTCGATTCCTTGAAGCTCCCCTGCAATCAAAATACAAAAGGGTGTTTGAAACGCCAGGGGAGCCGCCTCGTCCCTGCTGATCCCAGCTGTTAAATGGAGGAGTGTGAGCGGTACTGGGGCAGTTGTAGAAAAACTGGGGGAAAATTCCTTTCCCAACTCCAAGAGGGCTGTCTTGTGCTAATACCACTTATTTCCATGCATTGCTGATTGTGCTGCAGCTGAGGTCAGCCTCTTGACCTGGACTGTGGCAGGGGAGCACTCGTTCTGTACTGCAGGCAGAGCGTACTCTACTTGAACTGTAGCTCTTCTTTCCTTTTCTTTTTGCCATTTTAATTAAACCAGAAATGCAATTGCTGCAGAGGACAAAAGCCATCCTCTACGTCACTCTGGAGCTTTTTATTTAAATGCATTTGAGTGGATACATTTTCAGTTGTTCTGCAAGTGCTCAAAGCAGAACTGAATAATTTAGCAGGCCATCAAAAACTGCATGCTTACATAACCTCTCTGTTGCTTCTCTCTCCAGTGAATACAGAGGTTTGGTCAAACACACAGGAGGCTGTCACTGCGGAGCCATCCGCTTTGAAGTCTGGGCTTCAGCAGATCTGCATGTTTTTAACTGCAAGTGAGTTTTTTTGATTCCCTGTTCTCATAGATGAATATAAGCTCATGGTTTTCCAATCAATGCTTTTCAGCAAAAACAACATAAAACAACTGCACAATATCCTCTGATCTGTTTCCATAGAGTAGATGCCTAATTATGTCCTGATCCAATATGGGATCAGTGCTGGAGATTTCAGATGCTGCATCTGCGGGCTGGACTTCAGGTCTCACATCCATGCTCATGCAGAAAGTGTTGAAAGTGCAGAAAGATCTGATGACTACAGGTGCTCAGCCGTCTGCTTTATGTTTCCTCTAAGTACAGCGTACTCAAAGCACATCAATCCTTTTTTAACTTGGTCTTCTCAAGTGAACATTACATTTCTGACCACATGTGCTTCAAACCACAACAGTGTCTGATTTCAGCAGTGATTCCCCCCCTTGCCTGCAATTAGTTTGCATCCAGCTCATGAGTAGGCTCTGTATCTCGTTTCCATGTTTGCAAGGTAATTAACGTTGGCAAAATTGGCAAACTCTGGTATGAAAGATTAAATGGATTTCTCGGGGCTACAGTTTGTCCTTGTCTATTGAGAACTGCATATAAGAATAAAAATAGCATATAATGTTTGCTCTGAGCAAATACCCTCTTGGTGTACCTGCGCAGGGTTAGTCTGTTCCATGGGCATGCTTAGCCAAACACTGATACCATGAGTCCACTTTTGCCACTTACCTTTGATGCCAACAAGGAGCTGTTTTAGCTGTCAGTGGAATTTCAGTTGTCAAGAAGTCTGAGCTAGATCTGATTGCTGCACTACACCTTGTCTGCTGCTCCTAGAAAGGTCTTCTCTTTCTTTTACAGCTGCAGCATTTGCACAAAGAAACAGAACAGACACTTCATTGTCCCAGCTTCACGTTTCAAGCTGCTGAAGGTAGAGTAAGATTGCAGTAAGAACATGGCCATGAACACTAGCAGAAAGAAACTATCTAATCCATATAATCCAGTATTATCCTCAAAGATGCAAATGCCAGCCAGTTTTCTTGTCCTAAATTTGTCTGTGGCTGACTGGGGAAAAATATACGGATTTTATGCTGTTTGCCGTGAGTGTCAGTGCATCTTATTTACTGAGCTGACATTAAAGCTCTTGGAGTTCTGAGCCTTGACCAGGATGGCCATGTATATTCACAAAGCACAGGGGTTCAGGAATGGAGTATGAATGTAGAATTCCGTATCTCAAGTAAAGTCAAGAATGTGGTGGTATTTTTAGTTTTACATTTTTAGCTACAAACCCATAGAAAGTAATTAATAAATCTATGTGGAAAACCTATACTGCTTTTTGTTTCTGCTTAGGGTGCTGATAATTTGACAACATACACCTTCAACACACATCGTGCCCAGCACACGTTCTGCAAGACCTGTGGTGTACAGAGCTTTTATACTCCTCGCTCTAATCCCGATGGTTATGGTAGGTAGAAACAGTAAACCTGGCAAACTGCGGTAACCAAAGTTAACCACCAAGCAAAGCTTGGATGAAGACTCCATTGGCTGCTAACACTACTGCAGTGAGCAGGCATGGGCCTTCAGAGTTTTTTCCTCAAAAAACATGTAGACATGCAGGCATCTCCTGCTCTTTAGCTACAAAAAGCAGGTTTGCATGCACTCTCTTCCTTCAGGAATAGCTCCCCATTGTCTGGATGAAGGCACCGTGCACAGCATTGTTACAGAGGATATCAATGGCAAGGAATGGGAGAAGGCAATGAAGGAACATAAGACCATCAGAGACATGTCAAAGCCCTGATATACCCGTCCAGCGGCTGAACTTGGAGCACTGCCATGGAAATGTAGCTTGGGCTTTCCTGGGTGGTGACGTTACCTGTTTTTTGTTTCTTAAGTAAATCTTTCTGTTTCCTGTCCCATTCATTTGTGACTACCAGTTTTCAAACTACCTCTGTTCCATAAACTACCCCAGTGGTGGTATTTTGGTAGTTTGCCTTTAGCTATGGAAAAGTTTAAATCAAAATAAACAGAACAAAGGTTTTAAAAAAAAATCTAGTCTTGGTTTGTATGCATATTTCCTGTGTTTTAAGTCTGGCTTATAAAAATGTCCTACATAAGATAATCTCTTGTTTAGGATATACTACTACCTTACACCATTTTTTTTCTCCATTGACCTGAATGAATTTACAAAGATTTAGAGTTAAAGGGGATTTGAAAGTGTTTACTAGGCTCAAGTTCAGTAAAGCATTTATATAGGTGCTTAGCTGTGTGCCAGAGAGGGACCACTGAAGTTAGTCGTGTGGTTAAGTACTGTTTTGCTTAAGCCTGGACTCGCTCATGGTTTTAAGGCTGAGTAGGGATATGCTTGGGCACTGACTCAGGGCCAGGGCACATGATTCATCAATGTCCAACTCTTCTAACAATGGACACATGCTTTAGTACAACCAGGAGCTCATCTGTTGTCTTCAGGAGGAGGAGGAGGATGCGCTCACAGCAACAGATTAGGATCTGCAATCTGGGCTCTAATCTTGACCATGCAATGACTGGCAGAGTAGAGGCAGGGAAGATGCCTCCTGCAGATACAAGCCTACATTAATGAGTGCAAAGGCCTACAGAAATGTGAAGCATTGCTGACTTTGCTAAACACAGAATCCCAAACCACTAGTAAAATCTCTATAATCTAAGGAATTACATCATTGAAAACTGATTTCTCCTTCACTTACCTTTTAACATGAAGGGAGAGATCTTGCAGTTGTCTTTTAGGTAAGTGGAACTGCTTTCAAAACATCTCTCGCAATTTTTATATCTCCACATACACGCTACAAAAGGTCTCGTGCAACTCATTCTTACATTGTATTGAGTCTTTTCTGAGTTGATCTCAAGCCTCATGTTCTGAAGCAAGAAGAAATGCTCATGTTTCTTGGGGGACACTAGGAAGGGAGAGCCTGCAACACAATGTGTCTGAAAGAAGCAGTAGCAGCTTTATGAGTGCGATTAGAGAAAATTGTGTAATTTCTGATGCTTTATTCATAAGTCTTGGCCTTTTGAAGTTCTTACTGAATAAGACAGGTCTTGTGGTTCTGGTTTTATCTGTGGCGACAGCATGATAGAAAAGTCTCTTCTGATATTTGGATTTTACAAAAGCACCAAGTGGAAAAGTTCCCAGCCATCTTTGCAGCTGTATCTGCAGCTGGGAAAAACAGTGTGTGCTATATCTTCTCTAATGCAGAATACTCCTGCGTTTGAATCTTAACTAGGTTAATTCAAATTTCTTATCCTATTTAAGCTTCTGCAGTGAGAAAATAGAGCAGCTGTTAAACCCTCTTCATCTCAATGTATCAGGCGACAGGATATTCAGGAGAAAATTTATACAAACTGTTTTTTGTAGTCTGAAAGAACGCTACATAGAGAATATTGTCCTCCTGAGTAAACAGTTGAGTTTCCTCCAGTGATTGTCCTGGCACAGTCTTTTTTGGCTCATTCTTTCACTCTTGAAGTTGTGAGCGTCGTCTTTTACAGAAGATGGAGTGAATTGATCACCATATAACGTGAGAAAAGCATATAGAGATGGCGAAACCAGAGCAGCTGGCTGCGATGACACCGCATGGCTCTCTAGAAGGACAAATAGTAGAGAAACCATTACAAAAACATTCCTGACCTGACGTGAGGGCAGTTTTCAAAGCCTCCTGTGACATTCACTGCCAATTTACAGGACAGCCAATTTCAGTGAGCAGGGGAGAAGTTTTAAGAGGTAGAAGGCTGCCTGCTCTAGGGCCAAAGGGCAGGGAGAGGCCTGTCTGCCCTTGAATAGCTGGTGTGCTGCCTGGTGTCCAGAGAGGTCCTGCTAGGAAGGATGTTATCAGCTGCAGATCGGTGCTGTGACAGTTTTGTCACATAACTCTTCCTCCCTAGATGATATCTCATGCCTGGGTGTTCACATGCTGGGGAAGCAGAAACATGATAGGTGTGCATCTGAGAACACAGAGTGTGCTGCTTCCGATCATAAGCTGCCAGCTGAAACTTAATCTATTTATAGTGCGCCAGCTTAAAAAGTTCAGATTTCAGAAACAAAAACCACAAGGGAATAACGTCACCCTTATCAGAGCAATTTCCATACATAACACTGGCTTTCAGCAGCCTGAAAAAGCATGCAAGTTTCTCTACATCTTACATCCTAGACCCAGCATAAAACTCAGTGCACTGAAAATCTCAGAGCTATAAATCTGCTCGGCCCTGTCCTGAGAGCACTTGAAGCAACCCGCCTCATCTTTTCGTGTTTCACAAATCACTGGGGATTGTTCACTAGTGACATTTATAATCCATGTATGTCATTATTTGTGAAGTTCTCTGTGAGTACAACACTTCTGACTAAAGCCTTCACAATGACAATGAGCTATTCGAACAGGCTAAACAGGTATCAAGCAGCTCACCTTGGCTCGCTCAGTCTCCTCCTCCGTGAGTACGAAGAGTGCATCGCTGGGCAGGAGGCAGGACAGGAGGACATCCAGGACCGAGAGGTACTTCCGGAACAGATTTACTGACTCAAGTACAAGCACACGGCACCCTAGGGAGAGAAAGAGGAGAAAAATTTCAAAACAATAATATTGTCATACTCATCGTAAGGTGCTCATCTGTCCAGTTTCAGTGGGCCTTTGCAGGCTCCTCTGTGTTGCTGTTAATATGGATCCTTTCTGCATAAAAGGGGACCAAATGCTACTTGTGCTTCTGCCAGGGTTGTGCGGAGTGTGCATCTATGACCATATGGATTTGTGGTCTGTAAAAGGCTAAGCTAGCTCTGAAGAGCAGAGTGGTTTTTTGCTTATAATTTAAATTATTCCTACATATTTAGGCATCAACGAAGAAGCACAAGATGGCTTTCTGAATATTGGTACTGTTTCTTATAATGAAAATTTAAAATAACTCTCTGATTCATTCCCAAAAAGGGCATTTCCTCTTTCTACTCCAGTTCTTAGCTACAGAAAAAAAAAATATTTACAAGACTCAGGAATTACTGTATCAAATACAGTAACTCAGGCAGGCAGTTACAGTTTAACAGAATTCCAGGATACATTGTTCAGATGTTTGTGCTGAAGCAGATGAAGGAAATGTATATAAAAATTCTACTGACTTTTTTTTTCTTTTAAAGAGCCTCTTGAACTCAAAAATTAATTCCTTTTTTTTTTTGGATCCATGGCTAAATTGTCTTCACAGACAAGCTTAGAGCTACTGATGGTACCATTAGGAGCTCCACACTTCAGACATTAAAGACAGCCACAGTTTACACAGGTGGTCAGATACGCAATTAGATTTGCAATGAGATTTTTTTCAGCGTGCCCTTGAACCATGAAATTGTACAAAGGAGACAAAGAACAATGCTGAATTGCTACAAAGGCTGCCTAATGGGCCATTTCAGTGGGAGCCTATGCTCACATCCAATACGGCTTAAGCTGTTATGTCCCAAGCACAGCCAGCATGCATTGGTGGTGCCCGAATCCCTCTCAGCTCTAAAATGTAGGAACAACTTTTGTCAGCTTAAGGGAGAAGATTCTCCAGGACAGGGGAAGAAGCAAAAATCTAGAAGAATAATTATGCAAGGTGTTTTTTTTGAGAGAGGCGATGGTGTCTTTGCTAGGAAATGTGTATGCAGATCTGCTTCTGCTCAAGAATCTTATCCCAGGAGGGTCTGAACAGTCAGCATGCTGCTAACCCTCTACTTTGGATGTTTGGTAGATCCTGCAGTTTAGCCTTTACAAAGAATGAGATACGAAAACAAAACTTACTGCTCTTATGGGGAATGAATTTCCTGGAGACAAGGGAAGAAGCCTCCAAAGGTCTCTGTGGTAGAGCATGGTAGTCAAAGATACCCCACCACCACCTCTATCAGCCAGGGGCCTGTGACACACTGAACCCAGGAGCAGACAGTGTACACAGGACAATCCCCCACAAATCCCATCATGAGTGATTTGTGTCCCCTGCCTCTTCGCAGTGACACTAACTCACTTTGCTGCAGTGCCAAGCCTTGCTTTTATTCCAGTCAAAGCCTGCAATAGCAGGACAGGGCAGCCCTGATCGACTCCCTCCAGCACGTTTCCAAATCTTTCAATTCCTTTCTTTCTTCTCTCTCCTTCAAAAGAAAGATATACAAATTTGTCCTCACTTTCAAACAGCCTTTTCCACTTACAAAACTAAAACTGGTGACTTTTTTTTTTTCCCAGCACCATGGAGTGTTCCAGGACCATGCTCCCCTTCCAGTCCTCTTTTTGGACTGATCCTAGACCATGAGTCCCCAGCAAGCTGGATACAGCAGAGCAGGCACTCAAAGTAGAGTGCTTTTCTCCTGCTCTGGGCACTAAGGGGCAGGGTCTGAGGAGTCCCAGGACATCACTGGCACTTCCAACACGAGCCCGTGCCGTGCCAGGTACCAGAGGAAAACCCTCCTGCAGCCCCCAGCAGCTGCTGCAGCCCCGGGCTGCCGGGAGATGGCGGTGTGAGGCAGCTGCGAGCAGCCACCGGGCTGCCCCGCCTCGGCTCGCTTTTGGCACCCCTCTGCCCTCCTGCCTTATCTGTGTCAGCGCTGCTCCCTGCTGTGGCCTCAGCCGTCCGGCCCTTGCAAGGTCATCATCTCCGTCCCTGCAGAGCAGCAGCTGTGCGACGCCATCTGGAAGGGCCGGTGGCGGTGCCAAGCTCCCTGCAGCGAGTCCTGGGACGTGCAGGAGCGCAGGCAGCGTGTGACCTGCACAGCCTGGGCTGCTCCCTGACCTCCCTTCACGCTCCACCTCGACACGTGAGTTGCCACAAGGGTCCAGCTTGCTGCTGCAAAGGATGCTGTGCAGTCAGAAACGTGCTGCTGCTGCACACAGAAATGCCCTGACAGTTCTTATGTTCCAACTAAAGATATTTTTTGTTTCCAAGTAGCAAACTTGTCCTCTTTTCACCCTAACACGCCAACCCTCACACCCTCAAGGTTTGCAAGTTGTGTGCCTGCTGTACACAGACCTAGGAGAAACCAAACCTGGTGCTGTGCTGCCAGGAGGGCTGTGGCAAGGACTGCTCTCCCTTCGCTGCAGAGATCCTCTGGGCTATGGCTCAGCAGAGCAAAGGCACTGATGCTGATCCTCTTGCTCTCGTAGTTGCCATTCCTACCTGCTTGCATTTTACTCTTCAAGTGGGGGAAACAGAGACAGAGCAAACATGGTGCAATGGGTCTTGCCTTTCCTGGACCCTGGCAATGCCTTGTGAATTCCTGTTTGCAAGGCCTGGTGTAGGGTTATCCACCACCAATCTTTAAAGCCTGGGCTGCTCTGTTAAACAGAGCTCTGTGCTCTCTTTCCTCACCATTTTTCCCCATGAAATACTAATGCATGCAGCAACTGCCCCCTTCAGTTCCCCAAAGCTCAGCAGTAAGGGCCCAAAACAACTGGAAGTGAACTCAGAATTATCAGCCCGGTTTTCTGGGCCCCCATCAGCCAGCCAGGCAAAGCAACGGGCATTCGAGCTGCACAAAGTGACAGGCACCATGAGAGTCATCTGTGCTAGTGATATGACAAGGATATCCACATGCTGACAGCAAAGGCTGCTCTGCATGAGAACGTGAGATGAAATGAAGCAGGGAAGGAATGTACAGTCCAGTAAGAGATGGAAAAGGGTTCAGAGAAACAGGCTGCTCCCTGCCAACCAGGGTAAGAGAAGCGCTGCCATTGATGAGTCCACTCCTGTGACACCAGCAGGTGAAGCTTTTCAGAGCCTGTTGTGCCTGTGACCTGGGCAGGACGGGATTAACAGTGTAATACAACCTCTCTAGGTTGGCAGAAAGGGCAAAATCAATATAGCTGGTGGATTAGCCCTAGAATAGAAGTGCATGAAGCCTGAAGCCTATTTGGCTTGGCTTTCTACTTCCAAATCACTTATGCAGCAGGTATGCCTAGAATGAGAAGATTATTAACAGATCTGTGTGTGCTAAAGGCTTGTACTGCTCCTGACAGACATTAGCACACCAATTCTTTTGAAAGAGTGGTGGTTATAGCCGGACAGGGCCAGTAGCAGGGGTGGATGCATATCCAGCAGCTGTCTCGTCTTCTTGAAACAAGCCTACGTGCTTGCCCCTAGCCTGGAGAACTTGATTACAGATTATAAAAAGCCTGTTGTCTTTATGCTGGCTAAGGGTATTAGAAAGCAAAGCAGGATATTTAGGGTGCTCATTTGCATATCAGTGAGGCAATGCAAGGCTTAGCTGGCTTCTGCATTTGCAGAGATTTTCTCCGGATTCCCTGATCACATGGGCTTACACAGGTTCACCTGCAAATACTTCCCTCTTACCAACAAGAGAGCAGGACATTTCCATGGCCTGAACATGCCTTTCAGCTCTACCCAGACAGCCTCAATCCCAGCATCACTCTTGTTTCATTAAGCCCCTCTGATGCACAGCCCTGCACGCCTGCCAGATCAAATTATAAATACCAGGAATTTCAATGAGACTGGAACTATATTTGGAAAGGCTTAGCGTAAGCAGCAGCATGGGAGCTCCCCGTTCCTTTGGCGTTTGTAGGTCATGTCAGATGTGATGTAATCAGAGCAGCAAGGCTTTCATATAGCTTCAGGAGTTTCTTGATGCTGCTACAGAAATGGAAATGTTATCTGTATGTTTCTCTGTTTTAAACCTGAACCAATTTGATGCACAGCCCATCCAGCCTATTCCGGACCACAGTGCATCTATCAAACCAGCACGAACAGAGCATGAAGCTGGTTCAGTCTAGATAAGGCCTGACATCCAGCAATGACATCCACCACTGCAGTTCCTTGTTCCTTGTCCTTACTGCACACAGTACCTACACAGCTCTGCTGCATCCCAAAGCTGAACAAATTGAAGTTCCTGGGAAAGAAGTTGGCATTAATACCCATGTTTCGTAGACGGGGGAATTGAAGAGACCAGAGTGAGAATTCAGTCAGGGTATTGCACCATATTGGATCCAGCTCTCTCCACTAGATCTTGGTCTGCAACATGTTACTAGCAGGGACTTAAAACTGATTTTGGACTTATATTCAAGCAAGACACCAACAAGCATAGAGCAAACACTGGGTCACACCACTGACACAACCCCATAGGACAGGAAAGACACCAGCTCCTCAAACCAGACAGCAAAGTGACTGTGGAGGAGCCTGAGCTGGTGAAATGCTGCAGGGATATAAAAGAGCAAGGAAGAGTTCAGCTGTGGGTTTCATTTGCATTTCAAATAGAGCTGAGTTAGGCATAGGAAACCCTGGACAGAACATGCATGTAAAAAGTTGCTTAATGCCTGCAGGGTCGAGGATGTTTTGTGTGACATACCTTCAGGTAACTTCTGTTCTGAATGCAGGTACCTGCGAATGAAGAGAGAAATGTAGGTAAATAATCAATGAAGTTACTCAAATCCTGATTTTACTGCTACGAACTCTGTATGCTACATTAATCCATTTCTCTTAATACACACATTTACAATGGCTGATCAGGAGCAGACACCGGATGCATATGTCAGGTAGTGGTAAGCCTCATTCCCCACAATTCTGCCTTTACTTTTCTCATGCTGGCTGCTGGGACACAGCACAAATAACTTCCATATATCCAATTCACTCTCAAATACCTCACATTGTACTAAGGGAAGCTGTAGGAGGCTGCCAAAGGCTATTCACCTCTGAGAGCATTTGCTCTTTAAAGTCCTTGCCTGCTGCCCAGGGACATAGCTGGCAGTTCCTGCTTGGGGACCAGCTTCCTTTTGTCTAACCCATGCTGGCACTGGAACATCCAAGAAGCTCTGACTGGTTGCTCACTAAGACTTTGATCTTTTCATTACTTTTTCCTGGGAAGATTCTGTATAGAAATGTGTTCCATGGAAACACAATGAGGGGACAAGCACAGGAGACGTGAAAAGTGATGGTACTCCCATTAAGAAGTGTAAGCAAATGATCCTGATATGCTGAAAGTGTCTGAGGGTGTTAGCTTCAATTCTCTTTTAATTCTCATGATTTTCCTGTTCTAGCCTGTGGTTTGTGGCCTCAAAGCACTTATGCTTACATCACCACTTGCACTGCCTCCAGATTTGGCCCATCACAGAGATGGGAGGAAGCAGGCCTCCAGCAGATGGCACTCAGAGCTGTCCCACACCCAGGTTTGCTCTTCCATAAGAAAAATCCAAACAATGGAACATTTGCCAAAAAGAGAAAGGAAATAAAAAAAGGAAAATTATTTGACCCTGTGTAATATTTAAAAAGATTGTTATCATCTTATAGTGGTGTATTTAACGAAGGACAATGTGACAGTTCATGTGTAAATCAACCAGGATAAAACATACATTATATGCAAACTGTTATGTTTCTCTAGTCACTTTCAAACTAGGATTATCTCTGGCTATTGGTTAAGTTCAAGGAAAAGGATTAGCTACACAGGCGTAGACAAAATAGGAAGCACTGAGTAATGAATACCCAAAGCAATTCAAAGCAAAAGTCAAGCCAGAAATGCAGGTCATGACAGAACTCAAACAGCAATCAGAAGACATATGCCTTAAATAGATTCTCCTGATGATGCTCCCTCCTTCTCCAGAGCCAAAGATCTGCAAGCAATACCATTTCATACTAAACAATGGCCTTGTAACACTGACTTGGGCACCTTCTACCCCACTACCCAAACCCTACTGTTCAGACATTGCCAGCAATTTTTCAGGGAAACGTTTAAGTATCTCCATTAATGTCAGCTCTTCTCTTCTGCTCGAGGCTTCTTTCCCCCAGCGAGGCTGTGGCCACCCAAAGAGGTGATTCAGCACTTGGTAAAGCTAGCAGGGTGGGAACTTTTAGAACAACCTTGAAGAGAGAAAGCAGTGAGAGGTTGTGAAATTGGGCTAACTATCCCAAGTCCTAGTACCTGTTCTATAGAAGGACCTTGAAAGCACTGACGGACAACAAATGAAAGGCTGTGAAGAGCTGCTCGAAGAGTGAATTATTAATAACTATCCCTGGCCACTAGAAACAGAAACAAAGAGAGATCCAGTCTGTATGGAAAAGTTTCAGCAGGAGTAGAGGGTATCTTCAACAGAAGGAAAGTTTTTATCCAGCAGAAAATTAAGGAGCTTGTGTTCCTATAAAGATTCAGAGAGACACAACCTATTTGGTTACTGAAAGATCCGTAATGCTACAGCCAGGCAGACATGACGCTGATCTGGAAGAATAGGCACAGAGAAATTCTGATTCTCTCCTTATCCTTTTAGTCCTGAGCCAAATGCTTCAGTACTCAGCAAGGCTCCGTGCAGAGGTCTGGGAATGGGCTCCACCCAGATGCAGAGGAATTGTAGCCTTGCTCATCTGTATTTCTCAGGCTAGAGATGGCAACGAACTGTGGTTGCAGAGAGAGAGCGAGAGAGAGAGAGCACAACACAAAACTCTTCCTCCTGCACACATTCATAAAACTAGCCAATCCTCTCCCAAATCAATCTCTTGCTCCCATCTCCACCCTGCTGGAGCTGTCTCCATGGGACACTTCCAAGTAGGGGAGAGGTTGCAGCTGTCTGTTGTTGCCATTTTGGGAATGTTGTTTTATGGATTGGACTTGCTGTGGTTTGGGTGAAATGAAAGAGTTTGGCATAAAATCTCGACAAGTCAAACACAAACAGGCTCTTTTTTTGGAGCTTTTTCCTTTTTTTTTTTTTTTTTTTTTTTCCAGACAGACCTTTTCTAAATTGTTTTTCTTTTCAAATACACAGTGATCTAAGGTGGCTTGTTCCCACCCATCCACCAAGTGCTAGAGGCCAGCCAACTACAGGACGCCTCGCACTGCACCCCCTTTATTACACCTGTAAGAGGTTTCAGACCCATGTCTGAAGGGAACTGAGACCCTCTGCAATGAACTCTAAGAGGCAGTGAGAACTGTAATGGCACCCACCACCTCTGCATTGCAAGGACTCAGCCCCAGCTCCCTCCCCCAGGACCAGCAGCTATCTGAAAGCTATTGCTCTCCATAGCTATTACCTGCGTCTGCCCAGTAGAAAAACGGCAACGGTCCATCGACCCCCCTCCTGCAAACTGCAGAGCTGAGTCAGCTCCCACATTCCCTCTTTATTCAGTCAACCTCAAGGAAAGCTGTGAGCAAAGCGCGTGGCTAGCTCCCAAGTACAGACCACTGCTACCTCCCCATGATGGCAAGAAGGAACAAGTCAAGATGGAGCTGAGACCTCGGTGCTGGGGAATGCAGAACTCCTCTGGGGTAGGAGCAGGACTGACGCCCTGGTGGGTGGACTGCAGTTTTGGTGATGTTCTCTTCAGGGAGAAATTGTTCACTGAAATCAATGACTTCACTCTCCAATTAGTCTCCCGTGCCAAAGGCAAAAACCTTCACTGTGCTGTGCTGGATGCTGTACAGCAGTGGGGAAATGCAGTTTTCAAAAGCATGGCAAAAGAATGGACAATCTCAAAGATATCTTGGGGCTCAGTTTAGGATCCTAACCTCTAATCTGCCCAATCAATCTGATGGAACAGATGTGAAAGAGGAAGAACAGTCAGTCTCCTAGGAATCTCTGAGACATGAGAGGGATATACTTGCCAGATGTTGAGTGTTTACTATCTGGAACGCCTCCCCCCGCCCTAACCGGACTTTCTGGCTGCCTTTCCGTGCACCCTGAAATACACCAAGTAACAACATGCAGCTTTTTAAACACTGTTCAGGCACTCCGTACTCATGCGTGCTGCAGCGGCAAAAGATGGTTCTGCCAGTCAGAAAAAAAAAGGTGGCGATTCAGAGATTTTCCAGCTGACAGAGCTTCTCTTTGGCTCTGTGCTTTGGTCTCTGCACTGTCTGGGAGAAGAATGTGCAGTGTCACTGCTCCTGTCATGCTGCTAGCAGCCTAGTGATGCTGGGAAGGGCATTCCTTGAGGCTGTTTCTTTGGAAAAAAATACTTCTTGGGGGGGGAATCCCTGCTGACTACCAACAATAGGATGCCCTGCGCTCAACTTTATCCTAACGGCTCTCAACAAGATCACTGAAGGGCACTGGGGTGAATGAGCTTAGTCAAATTAAGGAAGGAGGGAGCAGGGACAAAGGAATGAGATAAAATCTAGGAGGAAATACCCAGCTAGATACCAACAGAATGTATGCCAGGCATGGGGCAGTCGCACAAAGGGAAAGGACAGAGAATCAGATGGTAAAAAGAGTAGGACATTTCTTGACCTCATGAGCACAGTGTGGGTGCAATCCCAGCCACCATTCATAAACTCCCCTATTACTTAAGACAATTAAGACCATTAAAACAAACACCAGGAGTGAGCTGGACTGTCAAAGGACAAACAGAAGCATATGATACTGGAAGCTGTTATTTCTTCAACACTGCTCTTTATTTTGCAGGGACCATAGAACTCTGTCAGGGCCTGAACAATCCCAAACACACACACCAGGAACATGGGAAATCCTTTTCCAAGGTGGAACAAATAATAGCCAGTTTGGAAAAAGGATTTGCTGGGAAAACACAAGGGAAATGCAAGACTGCAGCCTGCTTTGAAAACATAAATGAGATGTCACTGATTTGAAATGTGTGGGCTACAGATGCTTGAAAGGAGCGAGAGAGCAGAGTTCCATTCTAGCCCTGCACTGTAAGAAGCTAACCAATAAAAATGGTAGATGGTGTCCCATTCACTATCATCAAGCTAATCATTGAAGAAACAGCTTGCTTCTTGCTCAATGTGTCCTTAAAGACCTGACCTTGGAGACTCAATACGAGCAGAACTGTGCTTTGTAGGGATGTAATCCAGTTGCTGGCTTTTGAGAGCTGTACCCACTGAGTCTGTGGGATTTCTCTGGACACTGCACTGTTCATTTTGATGTACTTACACGTAACTGGCATTTAATCAATCCTCCTCTTTCAAGGAGCCCTGGTGCAACCCACCTGCACAACGCCATGTCCCGTGGCATTCATAAATGGGGCGTTCAAAAGTCAGGCTGTCACACCTAAGTGCAAAAAGGCATCAGTGGCACTCAAGCTGCATCATAATCAACTCCAGAGAGATAAAGTACTAAGCTCACAAATATCACCTCTGCACAGTCTCATTTACAACCTACCACTGAGCTGACGGATGGTAAGAAACATCCTGCAGGACTGAGAGGTGTTTTTCCAAATGGAGTTGACGAGAATAGGCTCAGCTAATGATTCTTTGATGTAGCTTTTTATACGGCATCGTTGATATAAGTTTTATGGATGCAGTTGCTATAACAACATAATGCACAGTGGTTAAATATAGCACCTCCTATTTTCCACTCAGTTTGCTCTGCCCTAAGCAGACAAGGACTATTCTTTACTGTTCTAGCTGGGATGAAATGGATTTGATTGCTTGCTGAAGAAAACAAGTGGTACAGTCCTGCCTCCCCCTCACAAAGACCATTCTCCACCTTAAGCAAGCCAACAACAAAATCAACAGCCCTCCTTTTGCTAGGCTACTGGACAAGAGGGCTTGTATAAAATCAAAACATGCAATGACGTGCAGAACTAAAACTTCTTGATATTCCATGTGATGTCAGTGCAAACGCTGTCATTTCAAATAGCAGGAAAGAGAGGTTGTCAAACATTCCTGTCACGTAGTATTTACCACACTTGTTATCGTAGTGCCTCACTACTGACCCAATGCTGAGAAAGGGAGCTAAGTGATGGTGATGTCACTCGAGACCTTCTCTTCCTTGTGGGTGTGTGTACAGGTTCCAGCCTCTCTTGGCCATAGGGAAGCTCCTATTGTGGGGATAAGGGAATGATGTTGCCAAGTCAAGGCCACAGGGAAAGAAACGGAGCTAGAGGCCTGTGTCCAATTCTCCCTTCTTTGCTGTAGTGTTTTGCTTTGTTTTGTTTTCCAGTCTGGGAGGCAGAACTGAAATACTCCCAGGGGAGAATTAAATCAAATAGAGATCTCTGTTCCTCAGCAATCCTCCTTTTTTTTTTTTTTTTTTTTTTTTTTCCCTTATTTTTCCCTTGCAAAGGAATAAATCCACCCTCGAACTCTGGCATGGCACAGATCTGAAGCCTAAGCACGTAACAGCAGTTGGGACTCCCCACAAGGTGTCAAGAGGATGTTTGGTGCAAGTGTAAGGCACACTGCTTCCAAGTAGTTCCTGCTCCTCTAAACGCAGCCTCTGTCCCAGACCCTAGGAAGGATATTTACACCCTTAGCGGATAATGCCAAGCCATCTGCTCAGTTATGACCATTTCCTGAACTGTTTTGTTCCTTGATGCTGTTCGATACTTTCTATCTCCTGAAGCAAGGACTTATAGGTTGGATATGTCCTGTTGTACCTCTGCTTCTGCAGCAAGAAACCTCTTAGTGGGCATAAGGCAGATCCTCCCTAGACTGGGAGCATCCCAAAGACCTGGGGATCGCGGCACCAGCCCTCTGCTTCACTCTTTCCACTTACAACCACAGTGGACTTACAACCACAGTGGAGGCAGAACCCTGCAGACCTTGTTTAAAGATGGTTAATAAATACATTGCACATGATACCGGGAGGGAAGAGTTCATTTGCCTTTTTCTTGCCATGTAGCACTGGGGCCCTGGGGGCAGCAAGCACTGTTTTGCAAAGCCCTGCTAGCAGGGAGGTATGTGAGAAGCCTCGGCATATGCTCCCAGTGCTGCCTGCACTAGCTGATACGCGAGAATTCATCAGGGTACTGAAAATCAGGAGCGATACAGTCACGCTCTACTTCCTCCATGACACAAACTGAAAAATAATGAGAGCAAGCAAGCCACTAAAAATAAACTTAACCTTTCAGTGGCCACAGCATCACCCCTGCCAAACACAAATGACTGGGCTGCCATGCTTATTTCTGCTGATTCAGGACCGGAAAAGAGACAAGACACAAACCAGTCCTTAATTACTGAGAGCTGCTTATACCCCAGTGGCCATTATCAGCAGACATCTCATCTGCCCAGGACAATATTCTGCTGTAGACTAAGGACTAATACAAAGATCTGAGCTCAAGGTGCTTGCAGATAATGAATACTTCCTAGTAACAAGAAAAAGGTTAATAGCCCCGGTGCTCGCTCAGGAAACCTAAAGTGCGAAGGTGGGAAAGTGATTTCTGCACAGCTACAAAGCAAGACAGCAGAAGAGCTGGAATCAAAATCGAGAGCTCTTCCTAAACACTGCCTACACAGTTCAGCTGCTAGCTTGTTTTCCCTGTATCTCTTCAGGATGTAGGGGAACACCTCACAGTCTTTCCTCTATTCCTGTTTGCTGGCCGTATGAAGACTGAAAAGCAAACACTGAGGTTCAGGCAGCTGGAAGCTCTGCCCTCCCTCTGTGCCAACAGCATGAGCACTGGCCATCAATCTTTGTCCTTCAGTTGCTCCTCAAACAACATTGTGCTGCAAAGCATCTCCCTGCTTAATGCAAACAAACACACCGTTTGCTTTAACTTCACCTCCTTTCTTTCTGTTAGGATATTTCAGGAGTTGCTGGAAAAGGACATGATCTCCTCTAACACTGAGTTCTAGGCATCGGATAGGATCAAAAACTCTCAGCATCTTCCCAGAGGAGCTCGGTGGGTCACATAAGGGTTATATGGCACTGCTGCTTTCGTCAGGCAAGTGACAAAGGCAAATGACTGTGATGTTGGAGAGCCAGAGTTATTTGAATTGCACAGATGATTCAGAAAACAAATGTGTGCTAAAAATACAAGATATACTTGCAAAGAGTTCCTCTCATACCTGGAAAAGGCAGGGGCAGCTCTGGGGGAGATCTCTCTAGGACACAATAAAGTCTGAATGAACAGACAGTTAAAATACAGTTGTCTTGTCAGGAAACATTTGGGTAATTTTAATACAGGAGATTTTAGTCTAGCATCCTTCCTACATCACAGCACAGAGACAGAGGCTCTCCGAATTTAAAGAATAAAGCGGTAAAACAATCAATTGACTTACAAGGAACAGTAAATAGGAACTGTTCTAGGGAAAGAGCAATGTCCTTGGCCCAAAGTGGTAAATGCAGATACCCAGATGGGATGGCAACATCCTCTGGAACAATGGTGCAGACCTCTTCAAAATCCACCAACGAGCCCCAGCTCTGGCATCAGCTATTCACACACTCTACTCAAACAAGAAATGAAAAGTTATCTGTTACATATTTTAGTGGAATTGCATCCACTACACAGTGCTAGGAATCAGGAGGTCCTGGTGGATCACTGGGATCAAGAAAAAGAAGAGCAGAAGAGGCCCCAAGGAAAGGAAGACTAGCAAAGCACCAGCAGGTGGATTAATAAAGGATGCTGTGGGTCATTTACAACACTGTGGGAATTCCTCCAAATAGTATCATGTCCCATGGCCTGGAACTCAGGTGTAACAACAAAGTTAAAACTTCTGTTGTCTCTAGCTAGTCATTATCTGCTGACACACAAACACCCCGTTCACTTGCTGTAACACTACAGCGAGGCCTCCAACAAAAACATGCAGAACACTGTACCTTAAAGCAGTGTAAAGAGAAATGTGGTTAGCATGACCACTCACTCCTCCTGCATCAAAGCTTACCACCTGCAAAACAAAACCACAGAAACAATAAACGTTTTGAAGAAAGAGACAGCACAGTAACCAACTTCAACATCTAAAGCAGCACTGCCCCAGCCCATTGTCTCCAGAGAGTTGTTTTTGTGTTGCACAACAAAGCCTTGTGTGTGAACTCATGCTATAGAAACACAACTAAACAAGTCAGTGAAGACACTTGGGAACCAATGACTACCTAGTCTAAGAGCTTAAACAACAGGAAAAGGAGAAGTATCATGTTCCCAGTGGCAGGATGCACTTGTTACCTATGGTCCAAAGGCTACTTTCAGCTACTTTCAGAGTCTTGACCCAAATGGTCCAGCTCCCATGAATCACTTTTGGATCTGAGAACGTACCAGAATGCCTGTGGATTGCAAGGTGAAGGCTATAGTTTGCTGTGTTGTGAGCCAGGACATATTGCTCTAACAACAACACCACAATTTTGTATTATTGTCCTGATTGTAACGAGGTTTCATCACAGGATAACATAGTGATAAAATAATCTGATATGAGAAGAAGCCTTTTTAAAGAATTGTCTGACTACACTTTTTGTACAGCCAAGTCAGGCTGTTAGCTGAATGAGGTCGTGTTGTTTTTTTTGCTTCTCTGCAGGGAGAAACGGGCACTTCATAACGCAGAAGTAATGTGTGAATGCAGCATTAACAAGTCACTGTCCAAAGCACAGAGCACCCTTGCCTCCCAGCCCTCAAACCTACCAGTAACGTATTAGGGGTGAAGCATCCACCATAAGGGCTCACTCTGCCCAGTACTGTGAAGAGAGTATTTAAAATAACCCAGAAGACAAACTGGCAGCACAGAGTGTAGAGCAGGCAGGGTATTTGTGGTGCTACTTGTATGCTTTCCAGATGGTGAACAGCCTAAAGTTAGGTTTTCACTGTGCAAGAGGCCAAGCAGCAGAGTTCTTCACAGCTCCCTTCCCTGTGACCAGGAAGAAATTACAGCCTCCCTACATTTCAATCAATATCTGCTTCCTTGCCAGCTTGTTCTCTCTTCAGGGAAGGAAATGCTATTGCCTTGCTTAGTCACCACAGCTCCCTTCTCAAAATCTATTCTTTAAGCAGGGCCTGAAGTACTGGGTTAAAGATCAAGGGAAGATCAAAAGCTACCCTGCCCGTCCTGCAACTTTCTACTCCACCCTCCAACAGGAGAGGCCCTCAAACACAGGAGATATTGTGTAAAGAGAGAGAGGAAACACAGAGACAGTGATAAGAAACACTTCAAAAAACAAAAACTCCAGACAAACCTGCTTATAAACCCACCCACCCAGTACAAGTCCGCAGTTAGACTTTCCACTTTGCTCAGTGGCTGTAGCAATGTTGCTACCCAGCAGCAGGGTTATTCATTACCAGCAGGAAGTCAGGGGACCCAAAGTGGTTTTGTTCAGGTTCTAAGAAGCATTTCCTGGTCATCCCCTTTATAAGAAAAATTATGTCTTCTGCTTTGGCTGCTTTTTTTGCACATTACCTGAGAGGCTCACTGCAGGGACTGCATGCTCTGGCATGGTACTCAGGCCTCCCTAGGATTATCAGCTTTCTGAGCAACTCATCTGGGAAAGATGTTATTAAATTCTGCACAGTTCAGGGAGCCAGCATAGCACCGTGTATTTTACAGATAAGAAAAGACATCCTTGAAATCACTTCTACCTAGAGTGGCACTCTCCTAAAATGGCAATGTATTCATCTCACCGCCGGCAGAATAAATTCCTGAGCAGGTGATTAACAGCGTGAGTCTGCTCGGGGTTGGGCTCGCACTAAACCTTTTAACTAAACAGGGACAAAGAGAGGTTTTGTCTCTTCTGCCTGACCATTTATGTCCATTTAACCTGTACAAATATAACATCTTTGAGATTACTACTCTGCTGTCAAACATGGTTGAAATTGGCTAATGGGCTCTAAAGTCTTTTGAAACATGCACATGCACACACACAAATACAATTGCAGTACTCTTGTTTCCTTGGGAAACCAAGCTAAAAACTCAAGGCAAGCCAAAGTACACATTTTCTCTTCTATGGGGAACATGAGAGAACAAAACAAAGACCAAGATAAGAGACTGCAGTGAGCAGATGAAATAAGCCGAACGCTGTTTTGACAAAACTGGCTCAGGCCAATTTTTGGGTTAGGAAACTTTGTGTTGGGAGCACGAAGCTGAGTTAGTAAATATTCTTGATGTGGAAATTATCTGTTCAGAAACACCTTTGGAGGTTTTCCTTCTCCACATCTGTTTTGAAATAGGAGCTGCTGTTCTTAGTGCTGCTGCAGTTATATAACAGCTGAACCAACTAAAGGGATCGCATGAAGTTAATTTTCAAATGATGTTGTCTAATTTACTGTTAGGACATTTGCAACTGAATAGCCTACCTCCTCTGTATACAAACCTGTGCGCACAATTACCTGCACACTGACCTGGCCACAGTGGCATTCACTTTACCTGCAGAGAGGTCATCTTTGAAACACTGGCCCTTGCCCTTAGATCCTTCAGGCTGACCCTGACCGAGTTGTCCCACCTATGTGGAGCTTCTAGGTCTGTGGTCTAAAGAGGGCATCGATTCCGCAGCATCACTGTGGTGCTCCTTAAAGCAGGCTCCTTAAGCAAGACTTAAAGCAGGCAGCAATCACATGGAAATATATTCCTCTGGCTTCAGGGATTAATTTCATTGATAACAAATCTGAATTTCTTTCTCACATGCTAAAGATATTTTCACATGGGAGCATTTGCTTCTTCCACGTGGTGCAGCTAGCTGGTGTGCTTGCTTTGAACACTTAACCTGAACCAGGCTGCTGAGGAAATCAAGCAAACAATCAGGGCAGGATGAAAAAACCTGAACATCTTGAAACTGTCTGGGTTAAAAACAGGCTTAGCAAGTTCTGGGAGCAAAAGGCTAGGATAGGAAATACACTTGATGTGGAAATTATTGCTCAATGAAATCTTCAGGGCAAGAGGGAGTTCCCTCCCCACACCTGTTCTGAAATGGGAGCTGCTGCCATTGGTGTTGCTGGGTTTTCTTCTGGGTGACCTTGGTATTCAGGAAATAGAGCTTTCACTAGTGGAAACTAGAGCAGCAGCCAAGACAAACAGGTCCACAAATCCCTTCCGGAGGGGGGAGAGCACAGAGGAAATTACTCAATTGCAAGCAGAAGAGAAAACTCCTGAGAGGTCTGTAGTCCATGCTCCCTCTACATACCATGTGTATTGGAGAAGAAAAGCACTCAAAGCTGTGGGTCTCCCTCACTCTTTCTGGCATCATCTAGTGCTTCAAACAGAGAACACATCTGCTCAAGTACACTGGTGGGGATAGTAATGTCTCTTTCTTTTTCAAAGAGGGCCATCTCATAAAATGCTACAGCAAGAAGCTCCGTTTCTAATGTCTTTCCTCTGAGCATCATGTCATAGTCCCAATTTACACTGCAGAAACCAGTGACATTCAAGCTCCCTTTGATCCTTGATTGTGAGGGTGTTTTTTTGGAGATGTTTCTTATTGCTAGAGAAGCTAAAGATTAAAAAGAATGGACAATTGGATGACAGAAAAAAAAATAATCAAACGCTATCAACAATCCAAGGTCTGTTGTATTTGAACAGCGAAAGTCTAATCCACATATCGATTCTTAGAACAAAAGGTTCGAGGGGTCTTCCACTCACAAATCCTAAAGCACACTTCAGGAGACTGCAGCATAGGTGAAGAAGGGAGGAAAAGGGATACCAAAGTCTGTCCCAGCTTTTCTGCCTTCACTCGGCAAACTCCACATGCTTCACTGCATATCCAGTGTTCTGTAAAAGCACTGAAAACTGTGTATAAACATCAAACATTCAATGCTCCTGAATTTTAGGGGAGTGTGGAGTTCAAGATCCAAACATCAAAGCTGAACTCACCCTCTCAGCTCCTACTTGGATGCCATTTGTAGAAAAGTCTGACTTTCTTGAATGATTTGGAGCTGACCAAAGACAATGGGACTCTTCCACAAGCAGCTGAATGGATGTTTCCATCAGTCTGTAGTGGTTGGCATCTTATAAGAATGCAGTATTGCTGAATGCTGGTCTTGGCACTGCATCTGCCCCAAACACAGTCTGTATGTTACCTCCTAACCTAAGCTCTGCTATCATCAAACCTGAGATCCTGAAGAGTAGAATTTCATAGACTAGAGGCTGCCTGGGGCCCGCACTGTACTATATAACTTGTTTTTTACACACCAAATACTTTCTAATACGGACTGAGACATCCTTGGCTGCCTCTCCTGGTACCACTGGCTTTTGCTTAGAAATACAGCAGGCAGGAAATCATTTCCAAGGTCTATAAATTAGTTTTGGCATTGAGTACACCAACCATTAGTTTCTGTGCCTGCACTATTTAATATACAGCTTGGATGAAATCTGTCCCTGTAGCTCTCAAAAAGATTGAGTTACTCTTGGACTTCCAGGGCAATTGAGGAAATGAGTAACTATGCAATGGAACAAAAATATGCATAGCATGGTGTAACTCCATGCCTTGCAATCTTTCCTTTCGGACACGTCGGAATTACAGCCTGCTTCTCCACTGCCAGATGACACACGTGTTTCTGTAAATAAAAGATATCATTGTCTACGATAAGACTATAGGGAGAGCTGGGGAAAGTTGTTCCATTGGGATAGCTAAGACAATGTATGTCTTCCAATCATGTGAACTCCACTGTTAGCTTGGTGGGTTTGAAGCTCTGTTAACTTACATTTTAACAAGGTTCTGTTAATGTTTTAAGTTAATTCTATCAATTTCAACATTACTGAAAAATAGACTCAGTTTACCCTTCAAGACAAGCCCATTGTTTCAGAACAGCAGAGATGCTCAAAGACTGGCAAACAACAAGTTCTGAAGTTTTAAAATGCTGAATGTTGGACACAGGCAATTAGGTGCTTGCTTTCCATTCTTGGCAAACTAGGTCTGTTCCTTCCTGAAAGGTATTACAGCAGACACCTGAGACCTGCGTGATTATTTGTGACAAAATAATGCAAGTTTACAGAGTGCTTCATTACCATCATTCCCATGAAGATGCTTCAGGGGCCACTGATGCTGCTGACATGTTCTGCTACAGCAATTTGTCCTCACTGCTGCTCAGGGAACTGCTGAGGGAATGCAATGGGCCTGCCACAGTGCTCCTCATTACTAAAGCTACACCCTCCACCAGCAGCACAGCAGGGTGAGCACTAGTGGTTGTGCATGTTTCTTACTTTGAAACCCCCACACTGGAGTTTACAGCTCATGCTATGTAAGTGCCAGACTCCTGCCTTCTCCAGCACAAACAGCTTGAGTTTAATTTCCTCTGAGGCAAAGATCTAACCCTCTCTAACCATCTAGAGAAAGTTTGAGTGTTTTCAGAGTTTCTGCTGGGATTCTGGTGCACTTGTCCTAGTGCCCTGGAGAGTCACAAACATGCAATACAAATCCTCTTGTGTTAGGAGCTTTCAGATCAGATTAAAACTTTTCTATTCATTGGATCAAAAGGCACAAAAGGACTCCAGGAAAACTGGATTTTTCTCTGTGCACAGCAATGTATTTCATGGAAAATTAAACATAGAATCAATACAGAATTGGACGCATGTTGCTGTTTTTCTTTCTTTTGGGGTTTTCATGCTACAGGAGATGTGGCTTCTTGTTTTGTAAATTGCTGCAAGGCTTTAAGGGTTTTGTGATTTTGCTGATCAGTGTGTGACAGCGACTTGCATCACAGCAAGGTTCAACAGAAAATAATGGAGCACAACTTTTTCCGTACCTTTTTCCTGTTCCGTGGAGAAAAAACTACTCCTAGGAACTGTGGTTCAACACCCTTCAATCCTGACCGGTATGCCTGCTAAACTAGCCTTCTAATAAATGGCTATCAATGCACTTCAAATCTAAGCCTAAACCTAAGCCTTATTCCCAGACAGACTTTCTTCATCATCAAAAGCTAGCAACAGTGGCAAAATACTGCTTTAAAATGTTGAAAACATTTGAGGAGTTACTAAAGCAAAGAAGCAAAACCTTAACTTTGAAGACTTCAAAGAAAGCTTTCAGAGTAAAGGGAAAGCCTAGAACACTAGCTCAAAAGTACTGTGGAAACTGCCCATGCAGAAGGAAATTTCACATTACCAGGTTGATGTTATTGTCTTCTATATGCTTCAGCACAAAGGCAGCAAGGAGCTGTGTGTCCCATTCAACAGAAGGATTATCTGGAAGATCCCTAAAAAATGAGAAGTGCAATTAGTCACTCAACTCCTGAGAACTTTACAAAGACTATGCCAGAAAAGAGAGATGCTCTTATCAGAGACTGAAATCAAGAAAAACTTATTTACCATATAAAACCACCAAACCTTACTTAAGAGTCTTACAAGCTTGTATACTGCTGGGGTTGGAAGTGAACCAACAGAGAACACCCTTCTCATAGAAGCTCTCTCGTACCATTATGGTAGACTTTCTAACTGCTTTACCCCAAGCAACACCTATTTTGTTCAATAATTCCTGTTCTCTGTTCATTGCTGTCAAATTTCTCTCTATATACACAAAGAAATAACTACTAGATCTTTATTTAAAAGACCTTTCAAAACTCATTTACCCCAGAGACTTTCCAATTGTAATCTACTGGTGAATTACATATGAAAAGTAACAATCAAAGTGCTACTCCTTTGTACAGGAATAATCCATTAACCTCAACCAAAGGACAACATAGCAGTAATTACATTGCATGGATTTGATAGTAGTTTTTCATCTTTTTTTTTTTTTTTTAATCTGTGCATACCAACTCATCTGTGACTGAAAACTCTGCCTGGGTATTTCAGATTGCAAGCTCCTAGGGGCAGGGACCATGAGCCAAATGCTCATGGTCCTACATGTGTTTCTACACTAATAACACCAGGAAGCCAACAGAATTATTCCGTATTTACACAACTGAGAGCTGAATTTGACCCCCCCAGTAATTATGTATGAATGATGCCAAGAAAACACTGCTTGCAAAGTTAGGTTATTAGTAACAGCAGCATAACGTGCAGCTGCTAAAGACCAATGATGACATGTTAAACTGGTCTTTTTCTCAGACCTTTTCCGTCCTCTGATAGTCTGATAATTGCTGTGAGGTGGTTTAGCAAAAATGACTACACAGCCTTCTCACACAGACACACCAGGTTGGACTCTGAACTGATCCAGCTGTTTGCTTCAGTGAGCAGCGGCGCCACTTCCCAACACTCTTAGTGCCTTGCTGACTCCCAAGACAGCAAGAACTCTAACATCTGCAACAGAACAACAGGAAAATGTCTCCTTGGCACATTCCAAAATAAAGCTCAGCCTGGGTTTTCGTGAGAGGCCTTCTGGCCACAGATTTTCCCCCTGTTAATAGTAGTTGTAGTAAAAGGAGGAGCCTGAAGTACAAACTGACCATTAGGTTGTTGAACACTGTATTACATACCCATGTTCAGCACGGGCCAAAATAACGTGCTGTTAAAAACCCCTGCAACAAGAGACAGTGTTTCTATAGTAATAACATTTTACCATTCTAGTTATGGTCTCGGTAGTGACATTACCAGCAACAGAAATTTTTTCTTTTTTGCCATTCCCTCTTGTGTAGACAGCATCCTCATCTGGTGTATACAAGGCGCTGAATTTCGTCACAGGAAAGGTTCTTTGGTACATCTAGTGGCTGTCTTATCAGGTTAACAAATCTGCATCTAATCTGCTCAAGACAAAAACTTTCACATCTCGTGTTTGAAGATGAAGTGGCCCTGAAGGTATTACAAGTCCCACCATGTCACAGCAAGCTTTAAACAGAGCGCATTTTAAAAACGTGCTTCAACTAAAATATCCCAAGTAACATGTACACTGAGCAGAGTCTAAGTGCAAGTCTACAAGTGCTCCAGTTACTTGAATGGTACCTTTGAGGTTGTGTGAAGGCTTAATCGGATAATATTGAAGTGGTAAATTTGTCTAAAAGGGATTCTCCACTGGCCACTTACAATGCAAATACCATCGCCCATTTTGGGCAGTGGATATATGGAGCTGTGGAAGAAGCGAAGAGTCTCATTAAAGCAGGAGTGGTGTTCCAACAGCGAGAGGTCAGAAAAAAAACAGGGCTTGGAATTTATGATGTCCAGGAGGCTCTTGGTGTCATAGCCACTGCACTCAGCTTTATTGGGCTGTCTCCAAAAAGGCTGTTGGGTAGTGGAGCAGGTTTTAACTAGTTTAGACAGATAAAGATCATCCTCCTTCAATGGAAATGAACAGCTGGAGGCAAGGGTTTAGAATCCCTGGAAACAAAACAATCTGAAGGCATGAGCAAATTAACTCTGTGAACACCAAACTGATTAAGCGGGAGTATTCTGCAAAGAAAAATCTACTTCTACATACTTACTGCTGCTCACTCACTCCCAGTAAGGAAAATATTTTTTTTCCTTGCATTGTACTATTTGTCAAGCACCAAAGACAGAGAAGCTGATCCTGCCAAACCAGACACACATGTACATAAGCATATTTATAACTCATTAATAGCTACGATGGCCCACTGATGTATTGTTAGCTCATTCTGCAAACAGGAAAAGTGGCATGCAGGTTAAATGACATGCCCAAACTCACCCAGAGAAGTCAGGAGTGGAGCAGCGAATACATTGATCTCACTCCTCCAGGATTTTTATTTTTATTTATTTTTCTTTTTTGTAAGAGTTTGCATAATACTCTGTAAAGTCAAAAATTTAGGAGTTACCATGATAGTAGGGACCCCACGGAAAGCATGAGACCAATGACTTTCTGCCTGTGCTCTGGAGATAAATAACTGAGTCCAGGTAAGGACAAAAAGATGATGAAGAAAAACAAGTTCACGTACACTGTATGGCAATGCACCCAGGAGATGTTCTTACAGGAGGTCTCTGCATGCCCTGGGAACTTCTTAGGTGCATACAAAGTTTGAAAACTGCTGTACTTCACAAAGTCACCTATTCAGTAGAAATATTTTTCCCTAATATTCTAAATCAGTACTTGTCAAACCGAAGAAGTCCACTGACTTCCTAAACTATTCAAGTAAGTTGCATCCGTAATGTTTATACTTTCAGGAATTAGTTCAGAAACAGTCAGCATTTCAGTGGTTAATTCCACAGTCTGCCTTTCTGGCTAAGGCAGATAATACCTCAGAGCTGAAGGTCGAAGGGCTGAGATAAAGGACTACAAAGGAGTGAAAACTAGCACATTCCCTGGAGCAGACTGGAGCTTGTCCCAGGAGACAGCATTCCCCACGCTCTCCCTCCCTGTGCTCTGCCCCAGAGAGCTCCTTGTTGCTGCTGTCAGTCACCAAGACAGACTGAGATATAAATCCTGCATGGGAAGGCCTCCCAGGTCATGCTGCTGGCTGTGCTGGTGGGAAGGGTACAGAGGTTCGGTCACTTGGCCTCATTTCCACCGAACGCTTACGGACTGGGAGCGATGTTTGTGGGATTCCACATGAGTGACAGTGAACACAGGTGGCTGCTTGGATCCAGCCTGTGGTGACCTGGGAAAAATAGGGAGATGCATAGGAGGCAAAAATATTTTTAATGAAATAAGGTTTCTCTCCAGAAATGCTGCATTTTTCCAGCTGTTTTCAGTGGAAGGCATGTTGTGCACAGCACAGGGAACTGACAGCTCTGCCAAGGGATCTATAGATTGCAAGGAGAGAAATGGCAAATTAGGAAGCCGCAGCTTCTGCAGCATGGCATAGTGTTTGTCTCTGCTCACTGCCTTCAACACACCCAGTCGCAGGAAACATTGTGCTTCTGAAAACAAGAATACTCCAGCTTTCCATTGATCCACCCTGGGCAATACCACCATCATTGGTGAGAACCCCATGGGACCTCCTGGTTTCCTCCCTCTCACCTCCTTTCCCTCCTCCTTGCCAAGCTCAGCAGGCAGAACAGATGCTGGTATCTGCAGTTCCCCTCCCCATGGTCTGCACAGGAAGAACACCACAGTGGGGAGCCACAGCAAATCCTATCAGCAAGTTAAACCAAAATTCAACCTTGTGCAGATCTTGCCCTGCAGTCTTAGAGCTGGCTGAATGAAAGAAACGTAAAAAATCATTGCTTGATGCCAGCTCCTCTCCAGGCCTCCTCCTCTTGCCTGCTGGGGAGCGTAGCTCATCTTCTGCCTCAGCCTTGGCCATTAAAACACTGTGCATGTTGCCAGTGATGCTGTCCCTGCCAGTAGCCCAGACGATTTGTCGGGTCGTCTTTCTAGGAATGTTTAGGCTGAAGACAGCTAGATTCCTGTCATTGGGAAGGTGTCTTTCGGCCAAGACAGAGATTTAAAAACCTTCACAGAGATATATTGCCAAGTGACAACTTTCTTACATGATATACTGCTCACTCCCTGTCCAATTTTCCACTGCTCATCTTCCACAGATCTTCTAGTAACAGCCAGCGCATTTATACAATCTTCTTTCAAAGCCTTCCACGGAATTTATTCTGCTCATGAACTAAGCTCTCATGACTACCCTAAAGGTTAAGTGAAATGAGCAGTCTACGTGATGCCCACATGCCTTCACAGGGAGCGAATGGGCTATCCTATACGGGACGCTTACAGTTAGAGATCTGTCCGTCCTGCAACTTGTTGAATTGGGCAATCTTCAGGTCCCTGGGTGCATTCAGAAGCTGTGCAGTTGATGTTTACCTTAGTGGGGACCGACAACACCATCTCTGCCTTGACATGAAATCTTTTTAGGTTCTAAGTCTATAAAGTTCCTTCTAGATGGCACCTAGTTCTGCATTACTACATTATGAAACACCACAGCAAATCTTGCAAGGTACTACCAAGATTTTCCATTCCACTATACACCGACAGGGTCAAGACGAAGGAGCTTTCCCATTTCTTATCGCCTTTTTATCCTGAAGCCCTGCAGCATGACCTTAATCAATCCAAGGCTGGGGACCAGGAAACGTTTTTGCATAATTTCTCCTCAGCCCTCGTCTCCCCTGTGAATGATTTTACATTAAACCAGCACAAAGGTCGGGAGATGGATGGTGGATTACATAGGAAACAGGTGAAGTGCTGTGCAATAGGTTCCCAGCTGAGAACAATGACCGCAATGTGTTTGCTGGAACAAAGGATGCCCTTTGTATAAAGTTAACTGTATAAAATGAACATCTGGGCAATTGAAACTGGATCAAAAAGCAAAAGATCCCACAGAACAAAATGACGTGAGTGCACAATTAGTGAAAAAGCCATGTGATGACTAGAGGCAATCAGTGACCTTTATATCACAGCATCAAAGTAATTGAAAAAAACGAGTAAACAGAAATTATTTCATGCTCCCTAAAGTAGAGCAGAGAACTTTTATTTTTGAGATTATACTATGATAAGTTAAGACACGCTAGCCCTAGATCTTGAAGTAGAACCTCTAAATCCCTCCTTCAATAACTATTTATAAATTTCTCTTCCTATAATGGACAATTACAAACAGGAGGGAGGCACTGCTGTTAGGCTGCATGTACATCTCGGATACAAACGAAAAGATCCCACTTAGAGAAACAAGCAGCATCTCACTCCATCATGCTAAACAGAGAAGAGATGTATGCCTGTTGGAATGTAACCATCTACAATTTAGGAGAGGGAATAAAGCGGGGTGCTAATTGTAAATTGATCAAATTAAAGCCGCCTAAAACAGAGAAGCCCACGGTGCAGTTTTTACACTGGCAGCTTCCTCCCTTTCCCCATAGTAAAGAAACCCAAATTATTCTGAGATTTGTCTTTTAAGAATGGAAATAAGAATCTTAAGTTTTTGTGTAGTTAGAGAATAAAATAAGTGGCAAAATGTCAACGACTACACTATTTAGAAATTCAATGCATTTCAAATATTTCACAAAAGAAAAAAAAAAAAAGAATGGACATAAATCTCTACTCCCATCCTTAACTTCTGTAATGTATAATTTGGGGCCTACTTTATTCGAATTTCAAAGGTAAGTTAAGTAAGTTTAGATGCCTACAAGACAAGTAAGTGCTGACCTCACTAATGTGGCCATAGCAGGCAAAAGTCATGCATAAAGGGAAAGCAGACAACGGCAGCACTTCATTCAGCTTCTTCAGGTGTGCAGGCAAGCTGTACGTGCTTCTCTGCTGAGCTATGTAAAAACACAGTGCAGCTCCATCAGACGGTGCTCCACGTCCCTCTGGGCCTCCCCAGAAGTAACAGGTAATTAGAGCTCTAGGGAACAAAGTTTCTGACATGGGCACAATCACGTGTTTGTCTGAGAAATAATCATAGAACCATAAATCACAGAAATCCCAAGTTGGAGGGGACCCCAAGGATCACAGAGTCCTGCCCCTGGCTCCGCACGGGACAACCCAAAAACCAGCCCCCATGTCTACTTCTTGAACTCCATCAGTGCCTGCCTCTCCGCTCCCCCTTGTGAGGAAAATAAGCATCCTTTGGGTTTAAATTCAAAGGAATTATTACAGAACACAGGCCCGCTTGTTTGCAAGACCCATCCAAATGTCCCTGTACTCATTTATTTTTGTAATGAATTATTGATGATTTCTCAGCAGAGTTTAATGTCTATTCACAGAGATGACACAATTGCTTATCATAATTTGAAATCTGGTATTCATTTGACGTCTGTGCCTCAGTGCCCTGTTGATAAATGACAGCACAAAGCTCTGTAGGAACAAGTTCATATTCAATGTCTTTAAACAAAAACAATTGATGGAACCTTTCAAGAACAGAAATGCATAGAAACTACAGTGGCTAAAGCTAGTTTAAAAAGTAACTTTTAAAACCTAGTTTACAGGTGGCATCAGGCCCAGCCATGTAAGGCAGGAAACAAAACTCAGCGCAACTAATCCTGAGCTGATCACTGATTTAGTCGCAGCTTTTCCTATCTTCTACTCATCACGACTGTGAAATAGAAATAATTGTATGTTCACACCTATGTAAAGCAGTTTGAGATCCTTCTAAGAAAAGTGCCGTGGCCCAAAACATATGAAAGTCTGCAAAAAGTTCCAAAACGTAGAGCACAGTGAACAGCTCTGCCCCTGTGGCGCAGTGGAACTCTGCAACGAGGGTAATGTCTTCTGGAGCAGTTAGCACTTCCTCAGGGGCTGGCGCCAAACAGAGAACAAACTCCCAAATCAGATGTCATCACAAATCACTTTGCTCTCAGCTGCAAATACCAGGAATACTCCCTGGAACATATCCTTTCTAGCAGAAACACAGCAATATTTAAAGTTTAAAATACCCCAGACACTCCAGTGTGAGTAATAAAGCTGAGACATCTGGGCCAAGCGTTATCCCAACAATGGAGACCCTGCTCGCCAAGGCACGTGGCGGGGATTTGGGTGTGTCACCTACAGGGCACCTTGCTCTGGTCATCTAGTAGCAAGGTGTCACCATGCAATGCTGCAGCTAAGGAACAGATTTCCAGCATACATCTCCAGCTCCTTGTTAGATCCTTGGTCTCATCCAGCAAATCTCATCGCTGGCCGATGAGCACTTCGAACAGAGTCAGCAATGCTGTGCTGCAAACGTGCAACAAGAGGAGAAACATCACTTGGGAGTCTCATGCAAGTGTCGCACTCGGGTGTGACATCCATGTTATAACTGTGCTGCTGGAATGTGCTCAGGGATTGTGTGGGCATCGCTGCTGATTGATCAACTGCCCATGCCAGTGAGCACCATGTATCTTGGTGTCATGCACAGCTTTGAATTCAGCTGCCAGTGAAAGGAGAGGCCTCTAGTTCAATTGCTTCAATCCACACTGAGAAGCCCCAGCTTCAATTTAAGCAGAAATCTGCAGTGGGTTATTTGCAAGAACCAGGCAGTGCCACGGCGTGTCAGGAACCCTGGTGAGACTGGTAGCAACAAAACAATCAAGTTCAAGTCCCTAAAGAAAACTCAGTTATGGAAAAATAGAGCAGGTCCTCTCCCATACCTTTCACCCTCAAGCTGGGTGCTGTGTTTTCAGCTACGTTGCCAACTTTCATTCATGTATGAGTTGCATTCATTTTGCACACCCTCGACATGCCATGCCAAGGCCATTTACAGCCCCTTTTCCCTGACAGCCATGATGTGACCAAATACGTTGTGTGCACCTGGACTGAGTGGGGCCCAGAGATGCCAAACCAGTGGCCTGTTTTCAGCCACTCCCCATTTAACCTGTTTCTGCAGCACCGCAGACTCGCCAGCAGTGACTCGCCAAGTGCTGGACAACAAACCTCCCTTTCATTTCATAGAAGCTGGATTTCTGCATGATTTCTGCAACTTTGTTGCGGGCCATTATAAAGTTCACTGAAAATATCTGCCAGAGGCCAGACTTAGTAGTCTCTGGAGGTTTGGTGCTGCCATGCTGAATTATGAGTCAGCACTTCTTCCTCTGGCCCACTGAAATGTGGTTTGGGCAGCGGACAATAGCACAGTGTGAAATCAAACCACCTCCTTTTACATCGCAGAGAGGTACAAAGGAAAGCAGATCACTGAAGTTCCTAGCTAGTTCAGAAAAACACGCCAGGAAAACAAGAAGTCTCCAGCATTCTTGTGTCTGTTGGTAAAGTGCATTTCTGGCATTTATCCCAAGTGACTGAGAAACAACATCTATCAGCATTATCTGGCAATCTCATCTGTAGCCTTCCAATAAAAGAAACATCTTCAGACACTCACCTGTCTGGCATGCCGGAGCACAACCGCTGGGCAAAGGCATACGCGAAACAGCACTTCAGCTCTACACCTTCCTATGGCCAACATAACGCGTGATGGAAACACTCAGTGGAAAGCCTGAGCAGCAAGCATGGACTACAGCACTTGGTAGCCTTTGGCAATTTTGTTCCACGTTCCCAGAACAATCTGCTCGTCTGTGTCAGCTCCCAGATGGGGGATAAACTGATCTGAAACCAAAAAATGATGGACTCGCCTCATCAACACCTAGCTCTTAGACCCAACTGTTGACTACTTCGGCATGTCTGTGCCCACTCTGGTACTTCTGACAGTAATGGGGAAGAACATAGACCGCATCTCTCCAAAATCACCAACTGTACTGTAAGAAATGAGCATCATAAGGCCTAGATGGAGTGATCAGGCAGCTCCCGGAATAGCTCACAGCAGCACTCACTTCCTCGTTATTAATACTGGCTTTGCCATAGTGCCTCAGAATTAATCTGGGGCCTGACAGTCTACGCTGTCCCAAGTGAGAACAAAAAGCCAGGCAACCCTACAATTAAAACTTATGTTTTAAATTTGAAATACAAATCACCAGCAAAATTAGGACTCTGAGGAGCAGACCACAGGACTTTACTCTTCCCTTATTCATTTCTTTTGTTTTGCAAAATGCTTTGAAAGAAGAACAGAGAAGCATGGCACAGCTTGGGACATAGCACACTAATCCATGCACAGAGAAGCTGTCTCCCACCACCAAGAACTGCATTCCCCAATCCTGGCACTGCTGGTTCAGGAAGGACAGATGCCCAGTTTCAGAAGGCAGGGCAGGTGGGCTCACCCTCCTGGCAGAGATGCAGGAAGCAGACAGGTGGAACAGGAAGGCAGCGTGTTCTCCCTAGCTAGGGTTTTACTACAGCGCTGGCACTTGAAGTTCCCAACACACATCGTAACGTGCCCAGTGGAAAGGATACAAACCCAAGGGCAAGGAACAGAAAGTCTCTCACAACAGCCAGCAAAATTCTTCAGAGGCAAATGACTGAAATACCATGACCCATACGTGCCACTTCGTGACATCAATAGCCAATACTGGGATAATAAACACACCATACTGTACAGGCAAGAACCATAGTTCTGATCCTGCCCCAGGTAAGTCACACAAAATGTTGCTGATGACTTCATGACATAAGCCAGACCCCCAAAGAGAAGAAAAGACAGAAGTGTAACTGCCTCTACCAAAGATATGGGTCTTGGTCAATTTCACGTAGCACGCAAATGCTGTCAGATGCTGTCAGAAACCTTCAGAGAAAGCCTGTAGCCAAATCAATCCCTCGGCCGTTTCAATTAATCATCTAGGAAAAAAAAGTGCAGAATAGTCACTTCGTGGACATTTATTTCTCATGCCAAAACTAACGTAAATGCAGATGCAACTTCAGCAGAGATCTCAACAGGATGATGGCCTAATTCCAAACGCAGCTTCCCATGTCACATTTCAGCTTCCCAGTACCAATTCCATCCAAAGAGAGGTTTCCCAAATCCTCAAACTCCCACAACAACCATCTCCTGCAATCCATTTGACCTACGTAATGAGAAAGGAGCATTATTTCTTGAAAGCACGGCATAGCCACCCTTTGTAACACTGAGGTACCAATGCCTTGAGCTCTCTAGCTAGGTGCCAACTTTGTTATAATCAGCAAATCACTTCCTTTTATAAGACAACTTGTATCTAGAAGTTAAACATCTCTCTTAACTGCGAGCTTGATCCCACAAACTTTACCGACATGCAAAGTTTCTACTCATGCAAACGATCCTCTGCAGGCACCGTCTTGCCAGCCCCATTCATGTGAATGCCCCAATTAAACGATTACATGAGCAAGCTCCAGGCCAGGTCCCGCTCATTCCCTGGAGCCGGTGAATAGCTGCGCTGCCTTCCACAGCAGCCCAGCCAGAAACTATGCTTGGAACTCAATTTGCAACAGCTAAGTGGGACTCGGCAACAATGCACAAAACGAGCACAACGCGACGACCTTTATCGGGTGGCCTTCCTCTCCTCCTCGCTCAGATTTAATGTGAGCGTTATGCAATGGCTTTGCTATAGCAACAGCTCCGGCGATCGGCAGTAACCCCGGCACTGCCCGGCGCTGCCGCAGGGCCGTGATGCAGCTGCTGAACTTTGGCCCACTAGCGAGCCTCCCACTCGCCTGGCACTGCGCTCCGGCCTGTTTACACTGCTCACATGATGGGAGGCTCCTGGCAGCCTTCTGCAGCCAGCAGGATTTCTAGGACCAGGCCAAGATTGCCAAAGGCTTGAAACGATTAACTCTTGCGAGCAGGGGCTGCACGCTCCAGCAGCTGCCTGTGAAGGGCCCGGGAGAAAGGAAGCTGCACAGCGGGAGGGGAGCTTCCCTCTGCCAACACCGCTGGATGCTGAGCACGATGAAGACACTCAGCGAGGGGAGGAGGGTGGTAAGGAAATCAATAAGCTTCAGAGAAAGAACAGGATCTTTTTTTTCTTAATGAGCAGCAGATGAGTGAGGATAATGAACTGGAGCTGGGAACTTAATACCCTCATGGAGCCAAGCACCGCATGCTGCGAATTGCACGTACCTGGGTCACACAGGGGGGCACAAAGCCACCGGTGCCCAACTGTGATCGTGCAGACTCTGAGCCCTGGCCTCTGCAGCACTGCACATACCAGGGGGAACAGGGAATACCTGGGAGGCAGGGAGGCTGTGCTCTACAAATGCCTTTAAAATGGTTGTTAGAGCACAATCCCATAGCAAAAGGCTGCAGATGACCAGCCTGCAGCCACGCCACCACTGCGTGAACTGGAGCACTGACACTTTACCACTTCAGCAGCGTTTCTTTCCGCACAGTAAGAACTCATTAACTAACCCCCCTAGAAGGCTGGCATGGGGAAGTAAGCACGTAATAACCTCAACATTTTATAATGAACGAATAAAGAGCTCAGGTAGCTCTCCCTTGAGAGCCTGAGGCAAGAGAGCAGAGCCTGGAATGGAGCATGTGAGTCCTGGAGCACATGGCTGCAGCACAGAACTGCAACACCCACACTCACTCCAGGAACACACTCACCTGCCTGGGGCAAATAACTCATTTTTCAACAGACTTCTCATAGGTGCTCTGCAGAACCTCAGGTATTTCTGGGCACTTGAGTTGCACAGAAAATTCCTCAATGGCCACACGTTGACAGCTGCAAATTAGCCACCAACATCACAGGAGCTGCTTAGAAGAACCCTTAAAAACCTGCCAGTGGTCAAAATGTCAACCTCTGTCTGCATCACCTAATTGTGCTCTGGACTGCATTGAGAACACAGCCCTGAATGACTGCTTCTGTCAATATTCTTGGCCACTTTTTCTTATGTACTTGTTAGTTAGTAGTATACATAACCTCATGTATGCAGTATTTTAGGGCAATTCTCCAGTAAAATCTTGTTCCCGGTAGAAGCTTGAGTGCATTTCTCTCCTTTGCTATGATGATAAGTTCATTATAGCAAGACTGGACTCTGCAGAAACAGCCCTGTAAAGAACTCCCTTTGACAGTTAGATGTTCATCCATGGTTATATCTACATCTAAATATAAATGGTTCATAAAAACTGAGGAAGGGAAATCTGTTAGGTCTGGCTAAAAATCAAAGCACTGCAAAACTTTGAATCTTATACTGAGAGTCGGTGACTCAGTCTCATCTTTGCAGCATGAGGATCGCTGCAACGAACTGTTCTCTGCTCCTTACTGGTATGGCTGGCTGAATTTGCTGCTTTTCATGGATAAGCTCTGCATGTAGCACTCCCATTCAACCCTCAATCTATTGGCACAAATTCTGCAAACCCTTCACCTCTCTTCCCCACAGATCAAACCTTTGCCTGCCAATGTTTTATCTTGCACTATTATACAATCTTTTCCAAGACAAATGATAAACCAGCCTTGGCAGCCCTTCATGTGGCTACTTACGAGAATAAGAGAAATGCTGAATCTTTGGCTTGTGAAACAGAAATACAGGAAGAAAATATTTATAACAATGCTACTGTTTAAATGAGAGACCGTAATTTATTACAGATGTGACCCTTCCTTCTAGTATGAAGGTCTAAACTTGCCGATGCCGTGTAATGACATGAACTAGAATGGTCTTAATGAAGAATACATCCAACTTCAACTGTGAATTGCCCCCTTCTATTTCCTGCCATTTGGTACTCCAAAACGAGCACACTTTGCTCCTTTTAAGTGTTATTTGCCAGACATTTCAGTGCTCAGCAGACCTAAGAACTGATTTACAGGAAAACATTCATCCTTCATCTGAAAACAGACTAAATACTTACACTTTTAGCAAAACTCAGTTAAATATTAACAATTCAAGAAAACAGCACATAACTCAGCCAAGATTTGTTAAGCTTACAGTCACAAAAAAATACAAGAAATGTGCATGGAGGGGAGGCTATGTAACCAGCTGAATGGTTGCAACACAAATATTAATTGCAGAGAACCTGACTGCAACACTGAAATGAAAGAGTATTGAAACTACTGCATAAGGAACACGCAGGCAGAATGAGATAGTTAATATGTGACTTGTTAGAAGGAGGGGCATGACTTGGCATGGAACTGTAATCAAACTGTTTTCATTTAATGGTTCAGCTGGTACAGAAGGATCAGATAACAAAATCTTCAACCCAAATCCAAACCCCAGTTCAGTTTTTAAAAATTTATTTCAGTTTCCTGCACTGCAGTCAAAAATATATTTTTCTTCCTTCAAATCAAATCTGATTAAAGAAGCTACAGCAGGAAGAATACTCGAAGATGTCCAGCAAACATTTCTCACGTTCCTGGTATATTGTGCAATAAAACTAAGCTCATGCATCTTAAAACAACATCACAAATTTGCAAAATTTCATATGCATTAAGTATGTGACAAACAAAAACATACACTTCCTATTTGCAACAAGTTCTGTTTTCTTCTTTTAAAAAAGCTGGTGTTGCATCAGCAAAACAGCTACATTTTTCTTACAGAACACATTGTGCAAATGCTCAAAATTGGCTTTAATATCTCCCCCAAGAACAACAGCAATACTCCATGAGCAAGCTGGTAAATCCCACCCTGCTCCTCTGACAGACTGAGCATCTTTTATACAGTTTTAATCATAATAATGAAAACCCATGACCTATATGTTTTCTAACAATTTATCAGCACTACTTACCTCCTAACAGACTATCTTGTTCTATTCATAGTTGTGTTATGTTGGGAATTCTGGATCGCTGGCACTCTTTGGTGGTGGGTTGGGTTCTTTTAAACAAAATTCCTATTTGGTGGTGGGGTTATGTTAAACATACTCCCAACCTAGCAACTGTCCCTTTAAGAAACTTATTTTTTTTTATTAGTCTGCTCTAATCTGAAGTACCGCACCCACCAATTTCTATTTCAAGCTTACACTGGAACAGAAAAACTTCTTAATTTCATGTATACTGATTGAACTAAGGCCAAAGGGAATAAAACCACTTAGCTTTTCACATGAACTCAAAAGAAGAAAGGCCTCCTTGGCAATATAATTACAGAGCACAAACCTTCTAAGAGGAAATGAACGACAGGGATTTATATGATTAGACTTTATTTTTCCCCTTTTTTATGAAGGCTAGGGCTCTCCTTCGCTCATCCCTTCTAGTCTAACAGCATACAATAAGGAAACTCTTACCAGGCAGGAACTGGGACTGTTACAGAGAGACGTTTCATTGGGTTGGAACACTTGGTTCCCTAGAGAAGGGTGAGCCCTTCTCACGTTGCCACACAAACGCTGGCAACACTCAGGCCTGTGGCTGGCAACGCTCAAGGGCGGTGACCAGTTTACTGAGCAGTCCTGGCAATGCTGTGCTTGACCTGGGTGAGACTAACCCCCATTGGGCTGACTACAGCATCGTAAGCAGAAGGAAACCATTGCAACAAATGGCAAAGCTAATTAAAGTAGGTTCCTCCACTAAAAGGCCCTTATCAAACTTCCCTGTCTCACGTTTACAACCTTGGGCCTACCTAAGCATTCAACCAAGTAACTTATCAACGTTTCCTGTGTACCATGTGCCATTGATCTGTACATCTTTATTACCTGCAGGCTGCCTGGGGCTTCCACAAAAAGCAGTCAGGTGATAAACACCTACTTTCACTGTGTCACAACCCCAGCATCTCCGCTGATGGCCTGTTAGTTACAAGGTACAATGTGAAGCGCACGTTTTACCTGTTAAGTTAAAGTGGGTTTAAACCTGCTAACTTTAAAAGGTTGTCCTCAAAAATATACAATAATGCAGCTGTGGAGATCATTGGAGACACTAAACATAACAGCTCCCTGAGGTGATCTGAAGGGAGCTGGATAAAGGGCTTTTTTGCAAGAACCTGGATAGCAGAACCTGCTTCTGTTTGGCTTTTAAGTCTGCCTTGTTCTCCTATGAGAATCAGCAGGACAGTGCTCTGCAATGGATTGGTATAGTACACCTGGCCATTGGTCCTGAACAATGCTGCTTGTCCTTGCAATGATTACACAGAATGCTCAATGGAGGTGTTTCATAAATTAAAATAAATAGTATCAAGGCTTGTGTTAGCTGCACTGTCACACAGCATGAATAAAACACTCCAATGGATACTCTTGGCAAGTATTCAACAGGGATTTGGTCAGTGCTATTGCTATGCAAGCTGCATTTTAAATGGCACACCAGCAGTTTAAAAACCTCATTTCTGTCTACTGTTACTACAAGTAACTCCTAAGACTCCTCAAATAGCAAGAGCTGCATTATGTATTTCTGTCACACAGCACAAAGGAAGAAAAAGTGACATTTCAGAAAATAGATACGTACTGCTGTAAAGCCATAACACTGGATAGGGCTCTAGGGGACAGGTGCTACATAAAAATTACTCAACACATTTTTTAAAGTTAACTTCAAATCATCTGAATTTTGTTTATGCAATTTCTAGCACCAGGCTATCCCTCATTTTGCATGCTGAATGATGAATTTTGATGCAGTAAATGCCTGGACCTTTATTTGGCTTTACGATTTATACATCCTTTAGAGGATTTCACAAAATTATGACAAAATTTCTAGGCATGGTCATTTCCCTTGTCATCCCAAACAGACAAAGGTTGTTTCAGTTCACTGCTAAGGCACTGAAGCATGTACAGATCTCAGCTGATTACAGAGAGCCTGTAACGCCCTGAGGCAGGAGAGACTGTCAACACAGCTGTCCTTGTGTACTAAGGCAAATGTCCTGCTGGGCAACCTCTGAATCAGAATGGAAAAGCACCTTCTGAAATGGATTACGGACAAGGGCAAAGACTGTAAATGGGCCATGCAGAAAAAAATAATAAAATAATATGGAGTTTCTGTGGAGTTGTTAGAAAGTACCTTGACCCCTGTTTTGCCAGTCTAAGTACTTTATTTTATTTCTCGTCACCTGTTGCTAGCAGAAGTGATCTAAATGAACATCCCCTGAGCCTGTCTTGCTTTAGACACACGAGACCATGAAGAATATATGAAAAGCTGGCAATGAAGAGAGATTCAGAGATCTGCACGCTAATGGCATCATTAGTTCTTGCAAGACAAGAAGTCTTGCTGCATCAGTGCAGAGCAGCTCACACGCCCATCTGCCCGGCTGAGAGGCAGGGCTAACTCACCCGCGCGGGGCTGTGCTCATGCAGCAGTACTGCTCAGGGACCCTCGTCACTTACCCCCACGTGGCAACACTCTAGGGCACACTCCCATGCACGTACCTGTCCTCATCTCGGGGAGGACAGTCCCTCTGTCCCTTCCCACCTGTTCTGCTAAGTAAGAGATGAACAGAGACCGTTCTAATGGAAATGTGCTGCTCTGCCAAACCTTCATTGAGAGATCTCCAAGTCTTAACAGCCACCTCCAAACCCTCCGTTTGAGGTATAGCAGAGATTATGCATGGCACTGTATGGCAATAACGTGACTTGGAGAGGACAGAAACCCTAGTACTGCTGCAGCCAATGGCAAAAATCCTGCTCCTTAGCAGGGCTTTGCTTAGGGACTTGTCTCACATGACACACTGGGCAGCAGAAGCAAACTGGAGTCATCCTGTCTCCCAGTCTTTGTCCGTAACCATCGAACACGACTATCTCCTAAATTTAAATCCTGAGGGTTAAACATCCTCAAGTACGTTACTGTTAATGAAGATCGTTTTAAGGCCAAAGTAATCTGGGCTACATGTTTAAACATTAAGTTCTGTAGGTTTACTTTCCTAATCTCTCTCTTTTTTCTTTTTAATTAGTTTTCTGGTCATCCGTGGCTTAGAAAATGATTGATTCAGTAGGTATCTACTCCCACATCTGGGCTTTCTTTAAACAAAGTCACAAAAATGATGAATCTTCCCCTCCACAATACTTTATTGCTTCCTATGTCCACGCTTTCGGTATTTAATCATAACTAGTGGATCACACACTCACATCTCAGCATGCACAGTTCACGGGATAAGCCAAAAAGCATTTTAAGTTGAAGGCTTGCCCAGACATCTCTTATCACAAAAATATGAAATTTTCTTTTGCTCCAAGTCACTGATAAAAAATTTACTGCATGGAACATTTGAAGAAGAAGGGGGGAGAAAGAAAAACAGCCACTGGAAACTAGAATCTCTAAAACCAGGCAAAAGACTGGCAGGGAGCATTTCATAGTCTTGTCTCTCTCAGTTAGGCTGCTCAGATGGCCAGCGACTGCCCTAACATTACTGAAGTGAGTGCCTTACAGGCAAACTCCAACAACATTGTGAGAAGTGCCCAACATGGCAACTCAAGCACCTTAAACATCCCATTATCAAGCCTGCTTTCCACATCTGTCATTGTTCTGGTGACTGTTTCCCAATTGTTTTTCAAATGTCAACATCCTTTTTTTTTTTTTTTTAATACAGACTTTAGACCAAGTTATAGAACCTGAACAAGAGACTCCGAAACAATATGTGAAGAGGCCCTAACATCTCCTGACTCCTGTTACTCCCTTGTTCACACAGTCCCATTCACATTCGTAGCTACAGATTTGCCCTGGGAGATGATGTTTAACTGCCTGCCGGCAGTTATTTCGTACTGTATGACTTCATACAGTCAGTGTGCCCAAGAGTTTCACATGGAGATACTTTTATGACTAACTTTTGACAAGTGAATGAATGACCCTATAATGACTGCCATGGTTATATATATTTGTCAATATAGCCACTTTCTCAGAATAGTTTTTGCTATTTGTAATTCACTAGTTTGCTGATAGGTTCCTGGGTTTTGGTTTTGTTTTTTCAAAAACTGAGAAACACATACGCACAGGTAAAGAGATTTTTTAAGTGACACCGCAAAGCATCCACTGAGCTAGGCTTGGCTTAAAATAAAGGAATCTTGGCTCTCATTTCTGTGTTCAGGTTACTGAACACACTGCCTCAAGCAAATGAGTGTGTAATAACTACTTCAACCCCTTCATCTGTTTATATAGTTGTGGGTACAAATGAAAACAGCTCAAAGATGCAGCATCAGCAGATAGGACAGGTACCTCCTGCAGCCATCAAGTTCATTTGCCTGGCGTGATAAAGAACTGATAGCCCTGCATCTGCCTGCAGGTTCTGCTGAGAGGGCAAAAAGAGCCACTGGCCATTACCTTTCCACTACTGAACCGGAGCACGTGAACTCACTCATATGGATTCAGTATTTGCCCTTGAACTGGCGTGGGTTGCATTTGGCACTCTGCTCTTAGATCAATATATAACCCAAGCGTAATCTTATCTGGCAGGAACGGGGATATTAGGGGGAGGAGCACAGGCTCTAGAGGTGAGGAGAGCAGCTCTTCTAAATGTTAATGGGTTAAGAATAGAAAGGTCAAATGCCTGCCTTATCAGAAGGCCCCATGTGCAAACAGGCACCGAGCTGCAGCAATCAAAGCACAAGCTGGGTATAAATGTCAGGAGTTAGTTACTGTAGTGGTAAACAGCAAAAGCAGAATGGTGGAACTGGGAAACCTCCGGAGACATTTGTAGCTAACTCAGGTCAGTGGGAAAGTCCAGCCGCCCAGACTGGCTGGAGATTGTAGCTGCTGCGGAGCCAGAGATCACTTGTGAGCTGGGTGAACGACCCAGCAAGGATACTTTGAAGGAAACAGTGAGTATCAACAGAATGAGCCACTGTAGAAGGGGGTACGAACACGGGTATCAGACATCCTGTGCTGGCAGAGCATGGCTCCAGATTGCTCTTGCAAGAGCATAGCCATCCTGGAATAAGGATACATGACAATGGAGACAAGAAGTCCTTCCCCACCTCCTTGTAGATACAGAGAGCACTAAACAGAGCAGAAGCTGTATGAGGATTCTGCACAGAGAGTCTGCAGAGCTTCAGCTCTGCTCTACAATACCACTTTGAGCATAATGCACAAAGGATTAGGGTGGAATAAGAGATGACACAGCGCAGGAAAGGATATATCTCCCTTAACTACAATACATTTTTAGCCCTGTTCTAACTAATCCTCTTACTGGCGTCCAAGGAAAGAGGCCGAAAGTTGTATCACATCAGACAGTAATCTCCCTGCAGATACAAGCAATCAATTTGAAGCAACAACAGAATATACCAACAAGCACCGCTGTGCAAGCACTACACCGCTGGGAGTAACGCTGCCTAGGACCTATGTCTACAGTTTACCAGTGCTTTCAGTCTGGCACCTTTGGCTTGCAATAGGTTTTCACTGAAAGCAATCAACCAGCCACCTCCCCTTCTCAGAAAAGATCAGCAGTGAGCAGCCATGTTTGAGAGTGCTGTTCCCTCTGTCCTGGCACAGTGATCGCCCCAGGAGATGGCTACCTGGGCTTGGGAAACAGATACAGGATAGCTACCTGGCATGGTTCCCTCCTTACTGCGGAACAAAGAGCACCATTCTTCTTCACCTGTTCCCAGCTGTAAACAACTATCAAAGGACAGGGTTAATTACTGGTTAAAACACTAAGAAGGAATAATAACTACAAATAATGCAAGGCTAAATATATTGTATCCCACAAAAGGGATAAACAAGGTCCGTCCTCATAGCTCAGAGATCGTATTCTAACCATTAAATAGTTAGTTTAATTAGTAAAGATAGTATTACATTGAAGAACAACAACAAAAAAGCACACATATGAAGCCACTGCTCACTAAAAGACAATTTTAGTTCAGTGCCCTCATGTTTGTTCCACAGAGCACCTACTCCGCAGTTAACTGGGCTAGCCTCTAACCCCAGCCATAGGAGAGAACGACATAACCTACTTAAATCTGCAGGCTGCATCCCTTCTGCAGCAGAGTTCCCAAATGGGCACAAACGGCTTATTTTGTACACCAGCATTACTCGGCATCTGTTTATCCTGCAGTCTTCTGCAAGCATCTGTTCATTGGCTGACATGATGCTCTGCTCTTCTGCATTACCAACCTCATTTTCTGTCTCGAAACTTCGCAGTTTATTAATTTGAAAGAGCACTTATATACAGCAGCAGACATTTTTCATACGCCTGGTATTACTGAGTGCTATTAGCAGCTGATGTTTCAACCCAGAAGCTATTGTATTTTCAGTGATAGCTCCAGTATGCTAATGATTTGTGATGTTTTCAGTGGGGGGAGAAAAAACCTTTGTAAATATGGAGGATTTTATGCTTGTTACTCACAGCAAGAATGACCGGCCGTCTTTATTATGAGTCACATCCCAAAAGCTTCATGTGAGTGATAGCCTTAAGAGATGTAACATACGTTCTGGAGAGTTTCTACAGAAGAAGCAGCTTCAGGAATAGTTCACAGGTGGGAAACGGAGTACATTTTGTTTCTCTGTGGAAGGCAACAAGAAGGGAAGGTGCCCAGATGCCAGGGATCTAGCCCTTGCAGAGAAGTCCCACTGGAATTGTTCTAATCAGATTGAGCCACTCCTGTGGCTCAGGAGCCTGATATTAACTTCAGTCCTCCCTCCTCTAAGATTTACAGCGACATAATGTGAGAAACTCCTATCAACAACCCATCGTCATGTGTAGGAAAAAAATAAATGTCGCAATCTGAAAATTGCCAGTGTTTTTCTTTGATGAGCTCCATGTTCCTGTTCTAGACTCAATATTTTCCTTTACTTCTGAGCCTGAAGGCTGTAGTTCTTTCCCATTTCCATAACCAATCATATCTGTGCAAACTGAGGCAAGAAAAAAAAACGTGCAAAACTCTTAATTCGCTGTGCAGAGGAAGATGTGCTGAAAAAGTTCACAGGTGCTGCACAGCCTATTGCTCTAACAGTCTGTTCTCAGCAGGATGAAGACCACTGACTGTGCAGGAGCGGATTCAAGTCAAACATTCCAGGAAGTCACTCCTAACTCTCATTTCTTGAGTTAGGGGTTCAATTCAACTTAGTTCAATTTAGCGAGTAAGAAATACAATACAAGCCTTCCAGCAACCTAGTGACATTTTTGGAGTCGCTACAAAGTTGTATGAAGGAACTCTTCATCCTTGGATGAAGCTATGGAGATTCTCCTACAGTTCTTTGTGTCTTCATTATGTAGAAGGCATTATTCAAAATGCTGTGTCAGCTCAGATCTTTATTGTGAGTACGTGTCTGCCTGCTACAAGTCCTCTCTATGCCTCTAAGTCTGACGTGCGCTGTCATTTTTTTGGCTCTCAGTCACAGATGCCAACAGTGTAAGAGCACAATGGTATTACAGAACTTTCTTCATCCCCATTCAACATTGCACATTTCAAAAGACGATTGTATGAGCGTATTTACTGCAGCCAGAAGTGTTTAAAGATTCAAAGGCATTGGACAACTAAAGCATCCAGCCTAGCACAACATTAAAAGCATGCTCAGGGGAGACAGTATGCAATTTTCTGACCTGTATTATTTCCATGCTGTCATTATTTTGAGGCATTGGATATTCTGCTCTTCGGTTTAAAGCCAGGAATGGCACTTGAAATTTTACCATCATAAACTTTCTCAACAGACTTTGCATTTTCATTATTCTGTCCATGTAAGCCACAAGGATATTTTTCTTCCCTAAATGCCCACTCTGCAGGGAATGGTTGTGAAACTCCATTATTTCCAGGAATTGCTGGCAATCTACTGCTGTCTGTTCTTCTCAGTATTGACTGTATTTTCCTTGTTCAGCTTTAAAAGCCAAACTTGGTTTGCAAAAATGTCTGGGCTTCTCAATGCCAGAAATGAATAAAGACTAGAACAGGACAGAATTAGATGTTTTTATTATGCTGAAAAGCCTTTCAATCACATTAAAGTCCCTTAAAAAAAAAACAAAAAAAAACATGAATATAAAACTGGAAATTGATGCTCAGCCTTAAATCCTATTATTCAGAAATTTTTGTAGACTTTACAAATAGCCTTTCTAAGCTCCATCTTACCTGAGCCCTATGACCAGAACGAAGTACAACTTTTGAATTTATAAGCACTTGGATTTTGATTATTCAGTAAAGTCAAATTCATTTGCAGAGACATGCATGATGTCTGCTACAATTTGGTCTTCAATAAGCAGAATTAAAGAACGTTCAAATCTATTCTCAGCTACCCAGGAAGAGAATACTCTCCAAGGTATATGGTAAAGAAAGCTGCGAGATCTGAAAAAGATTCTGGATGATTCAAATCTTTTATCAGTCATGATCCAAAAGTTATAATTGAAAATTCCCTATCCATTATCTGTCACACTGTGATCTCAGCCACACACTGCAGTAGCTTCAAAGAATACAAGGGCATTACTCCAAAATTACTTCAGCAGGACAAAAGATTGCAATCTGGCCCCGTCCAAACAAAAACCAGACAATGGTACACACTAGAAGAACAATTATCAGTGGATAGGGTCTAAAAACAATGAAGACCTCTGTGATTCTGAAGCGCTTCAGTAACTGAAAAGATTCCACCCCTATTGTTCTTTCTCTCCAAAATATGTTGGACTTCATTCTGTGCTCCTGTGGCACTCCTGACAGCTCTGAAAGTGAATCTAAGAAACTCACAATTGCTTGAGTTTCTATGGCTAAATATTCTCTTGATTTCAATTTGGGAAAGTTATAATGTATGGAGAGATGTCTGAGGCCTGCTTTCTGGGAAGAGGAAATCAACCATACACAATGTCAACTGAGTTCATTCCTAAATGCAAACCACATTGGGCTGTCGAGCACGATAATAAAAACCTGCTGACCTAGTTTCCTGCAGAACAAAATCCTCTGTCTCCCTCCTCCCATTCCAAACCTAAATCTGATCTCCTTCTTTGGCAAAATAAATTAACCCTTTGGCTAGAAAGGAAAACTCTAATAATGAGCTTTAACACACATACAGCATTTGACACTGTTAAAATAGTATATAAACAATAACTGGTCCACCCCCACATCTCTGTAAAAAGGTAGGGTTATTAGAGGGTGAAAGTGAGACACACAACTTAAAATTTCTCTTCCTTCAAAAGGATTTTGTAGTGTGAAATGCCATGCTCTAAGCACTGCTTGGTAACCCTTCTACATTCTCTCTATGCAAAGATAAAACCTTCATTCATGATGTGGCAAAACAATAACAGCACAGCTGAGCTTTTTCAAAAGCTGCTCCATCAAACCTCTCAAGAAAGGACTATTGTTCTTCCCAAATTTTGCACTGTCAACTTACAAGTCCATTCTGGTAGATGAGAGCTGACTGAATTTGCTCCAAGTGTTTGGCGAAAGCATTCACTTTTAATGGCTTCACTTCCTCAGTGATGCAATGCTTCATTTAAAGAGATGCCTGGGGGAACTTCAGAATGGACACAGAATGCAAAAATAACTGGGCATATCACAACAAACTTGGCCAAGAAAATACAGATGGGAATTCTCTGGTAGGATGCTTCAAAAGGCAGCTCTGGATCACGCTGCCACAAAGCAGCGGTCAGCCAGAAGTGTTTGGGGAGCCTCAGATTCTAGAGTGCTGTGAACACCTTTACTACTTCACACTGAAATGGTCAACTGGAGCTTTCAATCATCTGTCAAATTGGCTTTTATTAAAGAAAGAACAGAGATAAAAATGCTATGCTCAACTGCTAAATAGCTTTACAAGCAGTCTTACAACGAGGTGGCAAAGTGCAACCTGCAAGTGAAATTGCTAACAGAGCTCTCTCTGTACTGCAGCCAGAGCTTTCATCATCATTATGAGCAAGGAAACCCTGCAGTAAGTACAGTTTCATCACGCCTTGCTCCTTTACGACATGAGATAGCTTCGCCAACATCCAAACAGCACATGACACCCCAGGACCTGAAACCCCTCCATCACCACATGCTCCATTGGCATCTATTCCACAAAAGGCGCAGCAGCTGAGTTCCTGACAAGCTTCCAAACAGGACTCTCTGTAAGGCAAAGTCTGTGAGCCTCTGCTTTAGAAATCAAGAAAACAGCCTCATTTACTAGCATGCCGTTGAAGAAAAGACTGGAAAGTGGTAACTACCAGGCATGCTAGCAGTGCCTTTCCACCTGTGAAGTTGCTGTCTCTCTCACTTTGTCAGGCTGCAGGGAAGCTCTTATGAGAATGGCTTGCAGAGCACAGCCAGCGCTTCACATGGTGCACTGCGTAGTTTAAAAGTACAGAACAGAGAACCTGGATTAAACAGCTCTGCAAAGGTTGTTGCAATTATGTCTGTTCTCTGGCTGCTGCATTTTCACAAGTAAACACCATACAAGTTTCTGTTCCAACTTTTAAAATGAGGAAGGCAAAATTCCGAGTTCTCATTGAGTCATTATTAACATCGGTCAGGGTTAGGAATGTGGTGATGGAAAAAGAGCATCTTTATTCATCATATCTGGTCCCTGAGGGTTATGAGTTGTATATGCTTATTTTATTGACACAAACAAGTTTTAATTTCTATTGTCTTGCAAAGGAAGAGCAGGCTGAATTCAATTCTGGCTCACACATCATCTGCAATCCTAGCCAAATCCCAGACACACAACTTTTATTACTGGGAGGATGTCAGAGGCAAAAGACACAGCTGGATATTCAGATCCCAGACTGAGTTTTGCTGTGTTGGCAGTTAGACAAACCAGCTTTTGATTTGTATGTAAACAGAGCCAATCTGAACTGGAAGGTCATTAAGAGAAACCATATTTTACACAACATCCATTGTACAATTGCCTTTCCAACTTTCCCCATACTAACATTTTTTTAAAGACGTCTTTGTCTTCTTTTGTTGACTGTTTCAGTGCCAATTTCTGGTCCTACTGAAGTCAATGGCCAACTCCTACTGATTTTGATGGGACCAGAAGGTGGCTCTCAGGAAAGAAGGAAACCAGTTCAAGTTTCTACAGCTCCCTTTCTACTACCTATGCAGAAGAATTGAGTTGATGTAGACCCAAAACAAATGTTGCATAAAAAACAGAATTTTTTAAGTCTACACAAACAGAAGCATCCTCACAAAAATTCCACTGAGTCTTTACAGTGTCTGCTGTCTAAGCATTGCTCACTTTCATCTTGATTAAAGTCTTTTATTTTTCATAGGAATACCAATTTTGCTTTATTACCCAGAAGCAACATCCACAAATAAAATCTTTTTTTCTGTCCTGACTGTGTCTCTTTAAGTTAAAAACAAACAAACAAACAAACAAAAAAAAAAACAACAGAAAGGTCGCACTAAATGCCCTGAAATTTTTAAGTGGGGAAGGAGGGAGTAACTTCTCAGGAATTTCCTTTATGCCAAATCCTGTCCCTTAGGCCCCAGTATTGAGGATGCCCTTCTGCAGCACATCAACTCAACCCTTTGAGCCTGGCATAGGAGGGGATGCTTCCCACCCATCCCTCAGGCACTGTATGTACTACTTCCCAAGTTCTTTCACTAGCTGCCAGCGTAGGAGATGTCCTCTGACTTCAATGGGAATTTTGAAACTGAAGTGAAGAAACGAGGATTATATTGCTGGCATTCAGCAAGACAGCATATCGTGGCCTCTAAAGTGGCCCAACAGCCTTCGACACTATGCCTTGTAATTGGAAACATTCTGTGCTTAACCAGCCTAATAAAAGGCCTCACTCCCAAGGCCCAGATATTGATTATTCCATAATTTTTCTAGGGACTGTCTGAACTAGCAAAGTTAGATGAAGGGTATGGGAATAAACCAACTGTTTTTAATGTCATAAAGCCCTTGGACACGCTGAAGCTTCTTGTCTACCAGGAACCAAGGCAATTCCAGGAAAGTTACTGCAATTACCTCCAATTAAAGTGTGAACACAAACACACTAGCTGTAAGTGCTACTTAGTACACCCAGGGCACTGGCCTTTAGGAAAAACAGGAATTGAGGGAATTGCCCTTCACGAGACTGAATCCCAAAGGGAAGGTTTGACCAAGAGAGACTGAAAATCCCCTTCCTCTGTTTTCCTGCACAGTAACTACCTGTCAGGCAGAAAATGCACGTCCATTGCAAATGCAACTGAATATTTCCAAACTATGTCATAGCCTCAGATCTCACAGCCCTGTTTTAACTGAGGCACTCAGCATTTTTTACTTTAGCTACAATTAAATTAAGATTATAAGAACACAGAAAGAAACCACACAATTCTTGTGAACAAGGCGTTAACGCCCAGTCCATTATTGTAAGAAGGCTTTTAAGAGTGTTCCCAGTATAAATCGGAATACATTTTCCCTGAGTAAGCTGGGTGGAATGCAGAGATTCAAAAGCTTAAATTGAATCCGTGCTAGAATTTTTTGCTTGTTCCTCCCTTTGATTAACTTACTGTGACTACTTGGTGTAATTGCTACTCTTTAAGGAAAAAAGTTAACCATTTTATCTTCTCTGATAAAAGACTCCAGCTGCCTATAAATGCCAGCAAGGCATTTGCAGCTATAGGTTAAAATGAGCGACTAGTAGAGATGCTGCTGGGCATCGCAGTATGGATTATCAAAGCAGCGAACCTTCCAGGGGCAGGGAGGAAACGCCTGTCATTCTGCATTAGTCCCCCAGAGTGTCTGTTATCAAAACACGCTGCATTGTTCCACTGGCAAAATAATTAGGTTGTTATACTTTGTCATGCTTAAAAGGCAACACTTGGGCATAACTGTTAAAAAATAATAATCTTACGGCTGTATCATTCTAAATTGGTAGTTTACTAGCATCATGAAGAAATTCTACTCCAAATATTTTAATCTGAAAACCTTATAGCTTATACTGGAAACCAGAAAACTCAAAGACACTTCTTCCTGCATGGACACAAGTAGTCTAGTTATAAAACTGCTCCAGTCAGCACATCTGTGCTAGCCGGAGACATCAGCTCAGGATGTGAACCACCAGCAAATGCAGAATGGGTCACCAGCAAATGCAGAATGGGTCACTGACGTTATCTGTGCTCCAAAGAAGATGCCTGTCTTTAAAATCTGTGGAGCACTTCTAAAAGCCATGAATGAGAGAATAGTAAAAGGCATTTCTGAAAGTAGAAAATAGGTGAGAACAAAAAAATGATTTCTAGTGGATTGTCCCATCCTAGTGCATTTCCCTGTCTTCAGCCCTAGTCAGTTCTGCCGGGCTTCTGAAACACTGTCATTATACACAGCCTAATTTATTTTATTTTCTTACTATCAGTGTACCAGTTCTGATGGTTTTTGAGTTAAATCCAACTTGCATCAGCTTAGTGGGATGGCTGGGATCCCTATTCTCATATTTCATGTTTTGGGGTAAGTACTGAAGTTTTTATTCTGCTAAAATAATCTTCAGCATTAAAAGTATGAATCTCAATAGTTTTTGATCTCCATGTATTTTGATTAGATTTCTGTAGAGACACATTGTTCCTAATCAGTACTTCTTCACTTCCCCCAGCATTTATTCAGAGCCCTTGGAGAGGGACTACTCACTGCTCTACAGAGGTAATCTGGGGGACACGTCCCTTTAGCACTGAAAAGATCATTTCCCCTTTCACCACAAACCCTTCCCCCTTTATGTACAGCATGAAAGTTAGTTATGCTAGAACGCTGAGAAAGGACCTGATTCACAGAAGCCTCCGGGAAGCAAAAAGGGCAAATTTCCTTAGTGAGGAAAATGGCTTTCTTACATCAAAATAGCTAAACCTACTTACTGCAATACAAGCTTTTGTTTCAGAAAGCAGCTTTCCTAGAGGGCAGACAGAAGAATTTCCAGAATTCAATTCCAGAATTTCAATCCCCAGAAGAATTTCCTCTTAAATTATTGCATAGAGCAATGGTTATAATAGCAGAAGCCTGAAAGCAGATTTTGATATAAGCCTTTGCATAAAGTGCCATAAAGATGCATAAAGATGACCTAAAATATCAGTAAATAGCATTTGTGTTCAGGATGATTCTGGGTATGTTTGATTCAGAAAATACAGATTGATTTCACTGTAATACACACTGAACATGCAACCAGTTTTCATCTAAGATTTTCTGTTCCCCCTGACGTCATTCTTAATCAGAGAAAACTGCAAAAAAAATTAAGAACCTTACAGCGTGGCTGAGATAGATAAGACCAAGGGAATCCCGTCACTCACTAATGAAATATGCAGCTCTACTAGAAAAATTGCACTGTAGCAATTGTAATCAGCACATAACTCAGTGCTTTAGAATTAGCAATAAAATAAAATGTCAAAGTATAATACCAGGAGGAACATAGGAAGACAAAGTGCAACTAATTACCACAATTACTGTAGCAGAATAAAAGCTATTAAACACTAGTCCCAAAGCACAACATACAAGAACAGGGAAAGAAGAAACATCAGGGAATAATATAAACTTTCTGATTAGAAACACATAAGTAAAATAAATAAATTTAAAAGAAAAATCTCAGATACATTCAGCAAAATGACAGAGGTCTGCAAATGAGTGAGTCAGAAACTGGTATGAAATCACTGATGCTTTCCCCACCAGACTTAGAGGCCACGATTTTGTTGTTGAACTTCTCCTGGTGCCCTCAGTTTTCAGGCAAGCTTTCGTAATTGCAGTACGTACTCTCACTATACAGCTTACATATTCAGCTCTCATGCACTCAGCATGTTGCATTCAAATCCATAAAACCATGAAAGAACATCCTAAGTACAGCAAAACCAAACTGGATCGATTGGACATACTCCTTAACTGTCTATATTCATGTTTTTGAATTTTAATCCAAATTATATATTTCATTCTCCGAAGGGTCCAACTGTTTTTATATCTTTTTTATTGTCACAGGCAGATACATACATTATTTATTTAAGGATATATTTTTCCCATGACCTTACAGACACTTCTCTGACACGGGGAGCTTGGGGAAGGAAGTTTGTTGCAAGTTAAACATGAGGAAGTACAGTATAAGCCTGTTTACCTTGCATGGAAAAATAAAAAAAAAGACCACCAACAAAGAATAATTATATTAAAAAATAATAAAAAATAGTTTCTTTGCTGTCTCATAAAAACTTGCAGTCAGCCTGTGAATCTGCATGGGAAAATGTCCTCCCTCCAGAGCATTGTCTAACTAGAGCCCTTTTGGACTTAAGTGAAATAATAATAATAAAAAGTGTATGCAATGCAATTTCCATGGAAACTCAGAAATAGATCTAACATTACTTGCAGTAAGTCTTTGTGCCGTGAGTGGAAAATTTTCTAGTTTACACAAATCCCAGCTATTATTTTCTTTGCAACGCAAACACAGGCCAAATATTTTCTGTCATATTAAAGATACAAATGGTCAGTTTTACTTTCTGTCCGGTACAAACGTGCACAGAAGGTTCAGAAGCTGCAGCAAAATTTCTGATACTTATCTTTCCATTAACCCAAAACAGATATTAGAAAAAAAAAAAAAAAAAAAAGAATATTTTTGGCTTTCTTTTCACTTGTTCTTTTCAGAAAGTGAAAACAACTTATAAAACATCTCCTGTTTACATGTAACATTACAGACTGGAAGACAGCCAGAGCATTGGCAGATGTGCCTAGCATTAATGGGAGCTTAACTAACTCTTCATATTAGATCAATTAGATGCTAATGTTTTCCATATAGCAGGAGAGAGAGCTTGCTAGTGAAGGAGCATCTATTCAGATTAATTACCTACAGATATGTATCAAAATTGTTGTATTTCACGAACTTTAACAGCTCATGAAAAGCTAATGCTATAAAATTACTCCTGATAGGCCACCTTTCTACACTGCCAGCCCCAGTGCTGCCATCACTGAACTAATATCTATCATATAGATGATGTTTGTGCTCACAGTACTTTTGTTATCTTTGGAGAACCTACAGCTTTACCAAAATAACAGGTATTATACAAAAGTCCAGTAGTTGACATACACTTAGGGCTGTCAAATAACCAATTCTTCCTTTATGTTGTTATTGTACTAAGTACAGACACAGAATCAGTGACCGTGAATTTACTGGACTTTCAGAGGTACTTGGTAGTTTGTATGCACAGAAAACAAACGTACTAGGAGATTATAGCAAAGAGTGCATTAAAGGCAGGTTTGTTTCTGTTTTCAGAGTTGAAATTTTCATGGCAAGGCAAAAACTTTCTCAGTAGTATTTTGCAAAGGTCTTGGAAAACTCTAAGTACTACTGACTGGGCTAAATGATAATGGATTTCTGTGTTCTATTACTTCTCCTTACACTCTGTTATCTGTGAGCCTACCCTAGAAAAGAAATGAATTTAGAAAGGCAGTCTGACCTGTGAACCATGTAACTGATAACATTAAAATTTAGCAGTCAGTGGGTGTGGGCTACAAAAGAGATATGTCTGTGATTAGCAAGAGTTTGTTAGGATGAATCAAGATTTACTTGTGAACAAGAGCTTACAAAGAAATCCAGTTTCAAAATCCCATATTAGTATCCTTGTTAGGAAGGTAAAAGCAAGACACATACTGTCATACTGGATCTAGAAGGTCTAAATTGCATTTTGACTCACAGATCAAAACCCTTTGTAATAGACAACTGACTTGAGCAGGGGATTATGCACAACTGCTCTTTGTGACTGTTTAGGGAAAAAAAAAAAAAAAGCTTGCTTAGATTACAGTAATTCAAACTGTAGTTCTCAAAGTCCTTAAAATTCCATTTACCAAAGACAGCATTTTCAGGATGTGAGCAGAGGAAGCTGCCCATTGAGACATTAAAGGAAGGGCATGATATCTAAGGCACTGAACATCACCTGCAAAATGCTGAGTACTGGAAATCAACAAAGAGACCTCAGTCAAACTGGAAAATGTCCAGCCTCTCCTTGGGTTGGATTTTAACAAAATGTTCAAAGGAACTTTTTTGATGCAACCATATAATCTCAATTATAATTGTTCATGTAATTGTTCATCAAGTCGTGTGATTTTTTTTTTTCCTCCAATCTCATCTGCTCTGGCTTTCTCAACTAGAAGCAAACTCCCTACAAAACAGACTTTCAAGTCCAAAACCACTGCAATGACTTGTGACCTAATAACTGGGTTTGGAGACTACAGCATCTTCATTTCACTGTGTTCTCAAGATCAGGCAGAACAACAACCACGAAAGCATGCAGGAGTGCCACATCAAAGAACAGCACCCAAATCAGCCCTTATGTAAACATTTTTATCCTCACTTAGTTACTGAAGCATTCTTTCCTGCATATTCTAAAGTAAAAGAAAGGAAGACAAAGCATCTGTGTTTTAACATAACTGAGGACTTGCTTTTTACTTGTGGAAGCTCTCTTCTTGCTAAGTTGAACCTTGCCTTTGCCCCACATCTCACAGTAAGATCACTTACTCAGACTTGTTCTTCTAAAGATGGAAGGAGTTCTGCTCTGTTCAACAAATACTCATGTCCTTCACGCAGATCATTTGCTCCTGTATTACCAGAGCAATTTAAACTTTAAACCACAGCTGGCAGCAAAGTCTAAAACATGCCGAAAGAACAACAGAACGTTTGGCAAAACTTAGCTGTCCCTTTTTTGTTTGCGGTGCAGTCAAATGCTTTTTAAATTGGATCCTTCTGCAACCACAGAAATGTCCAGCACTGGAGCTGGCTACTATTTTAGACATACGGTATCATATTTGCCAGTTGATTTAGTCTTTGTGTTTGTAATAGAATTATCATTCTAATTAGAATAATTAGAATTATTTACTTCTCATATTTTAGCTATATTCACTTCACCTTCACTGGAGATCTGCAGAACTATAGCAGTTTCTGTGAAAAGCAAGTTAGTACCGTGCCACTATAAGATAAAGCCATCAATCTCTCATTTTTATAGCCACAAGAAGGTCTATTCTTGCAACACATAAAATGATCAAAATGTGCCAAAAGCACAGAGTTTACGCTGCCATTTCTATCATTAATAAAGTGACTTTTCTCTTACATGAGTTTCAAACCTCACTCCCTGCTACTCTTCCCTCATCCAGCAACAGAAATAATGGTGGCAGTCCAGAAATTAATTCTGTACATTCTAGATTAGTTAATTCTAGAGCATGTCCTAGTTCTGAGCTGGGTTGCTCCAACTATTAAGCCTACTGTGGGAATGGTAACTGAAAGTGGGCTGTAAAACTTTTCTCCTGCAAAATCAGCTCTTCATTTGGTGTAGTTTTGGAGCTATGGTAATTACATGCCAGCTCAGGAGACATCTCTGCAAGCGTGGTGTCTGAGCTGTACTATTCACAAGTAGGAAGAGCCCAGTGCTCTAAACTAAAATAGTCCAAAACAGGCTGTCTGCATGTCAATCTGCTCATCTGCAATAACTGCGTGCTACGTGGTCAAGTACATCCTTTTTACGTTCCTGGATATGCCCTCTACAACAAAAGGACTTTTCTACAGGAGATTCATGTGGGCCTCCATTATTTAGGGTTGAAATGTGGGTACAGTTTGCGATTATATTTGTGCAGATTTTACTTGTCTTTAAGTGAGGGAACAAATACAGTAACTACATCAAACACACACTGAAGAATCAGTGCAAAGTAGTTGTCTGATGGAGACTGAACTAGTCCTGACCTAGGAATCCCGGCTATACTTGAGAGAGTCATTGTTTAAGGCAAAGGACTGCTTAATAAGGCTTTGGTCTTTAACACAGGTTGCATCACAGATTGACTGACTGAAGCTTTCTCTTTACAAGTTCACACACAACTCAAAATGTCATGTTGATTTTATACCTGCCTGGCCAAGTGAGATTACAGAGCAAGTCAATCACCTTGCCTTTCAGACAGATTTCCCCTTTTACATCTTGAAAATTCTACTCACTCACTTGTAGATTATGCAAAGAAAGAGGAAGCAGCATGACTCAGCTCCACACTACAATGGCTGGAGCAGATCCAGACCTAGCAATCCTTTGGGCTTTCCTTACCAAAATACAAGTCTGCAGCTTGGATAATGTAAAGCATGCAGTGTTTGCATAAGAAATGTTAGATGGCAGCATGCCAGCTACAGTCCTTAAGCATTGTGCTAGTTCTTTTCATTTACAGAACATTATCTTCTGCAGAGTTAGGATGAGAACAAAATAAAAACACAAAGGGGTCTGATCTTAAAGAGTGCCTATGTAAGACAAAACGCTGAAGAGGAACAGCCTTCTGAACCATATTCCCTAGACATCAATTTCTGTGGAAATCTAGTGGTAGACAACATTAATTTAGCAAGTTTCACATCATGCCATACTGGTGAATATTTCTGTATATTGTGTAAATTAGAGAAGGGAAAGCAGAGGTATAGAAAGCTACAGACTTTAAGAAAACCAGGAGCTTTGAGTAAGTTTAAAGAACCTTGAGTCCCAGTGCTTTGTCTAAACCACTGGAAAATACAGCTACTTCAAAAACTCAGTGTTATCTCAAAATCATTCCTGATCTTCTACCATTTTGCTAACACCTGATCCACAGCTGTTTTTTCATTAAGCGTGTCCACAATATGAGCTATTGCAGAGCATATAACGCACTGTAAACACACTTAAGTGCTCCGTATAAACAAGCTCTGAGCAAAATTCAGCAAGAACTTCAGTTGACTCCGTGAATACACAACAAAGTTAGATGATTTGATGGTTATCTCACAGCAATCTAACATCTGAGATAAAGGCCTCAAACCTAAACTGCTTTTTCAAAACAGTATTTTACATCCTAGTCCCATGTCCAAAAGCTCTGGGAAATGGCATGCATCTGTCTTTTCAAGCACTGCATCCACTGGTAGAAATTACGTATCGGTCACTGCTTTCACAGATGTGCATCAAAGTAGCAACGAAAGTACTAAGGAGGCATGATCCAAGCTATTTCTCTGGTATTACTTGCAAAAAGCAGCCCAGTGGACTGCGTACGTTGGAGGGTGATTGAGCAGTATCGGGAAACTTGCATCACATACTAACCAACCTCATGTTGCATTAGAGGATGAAAGGCCAGTAGGCTGCTGGGCACTGTGGAAATTTCAAAAGATAGTTCATTTAGAAAACTTTATGCTTAGCTTCTCCTTATTCCCCCAGAAAAGTTCTGGGCATTGTCATATGATTGCACTACAAAACATGAAGTTATCCAAAGCCAGTTCATGAGAAGTGAGCGGAAACATCTCTTTTCATTCCAAAGGAAAAACAACTCCTATGCTGTTTTCCTAAGTGAGCTGAAAACTTGGAGAGAAACCTAAAGCTAAAAAAAGCAAAGAACTCAAGAGGATTTGTATTCTGGACTGTGGTTTCTGTTGCCTTAGCTCAAGGGAAAATATGTTCATGGGAAAAAGGCCTGCCAGGAGCCAGATTTTTTTCAACTCTGACTTTTCTAGTTGGCATGGCTTTAAATCAGTCTGTTTCTATTAAAGATACTTCTTCATAACCAAAAATGTTCTTTATGGATTTTATGATAGCTGTTTACAATTGAAAGAACGAGTTGTGTCTCCCCAAAACACACACACACGGAAGTTACTGCTGCCATAGTAACTTCTTTGACTGGACAGGAGTACTTCTGAAAAAGTGCTCTGTTAGAGTGGTGGCTATCAAAAATACACAGGGCACTGTATTGTTTTACAGTCAGCATGACAGCAGATCTGTTTATACTGTTATCTTATCATGGAACTCAGACTTAAGCATAAGCTATCTATAACTACATTATAATCACGTGAGAGGATAAGTGCAACCTAATGATAGTGCCAATCCTCTGAAGAGTTTTATTTTCAGCCACTGGCAATTCAGAGAAGACTTCTCTGTAAGCGTCTTTGATAACAATGTGAAAACTGTAACACAATGTGATCATGCTGCCCAAACAGACCTTGCCAGACCCCTACAATTACGGCTATCATTAATCAAAGTGCTGTATCAACACAGTTTACCTAAAGGACACCAATCCCCATTATACACTTGAATTGTCTTCTCTATTAATTAGATTTCCTGAAGTTAAGAGTTAACAAAAATTTATAATACGGTCTTTTTTTTTTTTTTTTTTTTTTTTTTGAGACTACTCAGAACTTTATAGAATGATACAGTAAGCTTTCATGGAACATTAAAGTGAACTTCACCCCTTATTTAAAAACTGCAGCTAATGCTATAAAATGAAAATTGCTTACCTGTGATCAACAACTGTTACATTGGAAGCAGGAATTCCCAGAAGAGAACAACTCTGTTCCAGTTCTTTCTTACGAATCTCTCCTTGATTGTAGTAGTTTCCTGAAAATAACAAACAGCAACATCGTCTAGTTTAGTTTAGGTCACCTCAAAGCAATAAGTATGAGCATAACATTAAATAAAAGGGCATCATTTCAGGAACGGCATCATTGTGGAGGAGAAACTCCATAAGTTTTCCTAAGTAAAACCCATCTCAATTCAGGCAAAAATGCTGAGGCAAACTTCTGCCAACCTTTACCACATGAGCTTGTTTGGCAAAGGCATCAGAAGCTGCCATGTTTAATCAGATCAGTTGTCCAAGGAGCCCAGTATCTTCCTTCTGGTAGTGGCCAAAGTCATGCTTCTGCTAAAGATATGGGAGATCTTCCAAAAAACTACTCTGGAATAATCTGCTTGGGCAACTGCTTCCAACCACCCGTTTGATTAGTAGTATTTTATTCCTTGAAACATCAAAATTTCTAGTTCTTCAATTTTATTTTAATTGGAGCTTTCTATTTTATTTTTGTACATGCCTAATCCTCTTCTAAGCATTGTTAATTTTTTAGCAATATTTAATAGCTCTTTTGATGAATTCCAAACACTAACTATACTTTGTGACAAAATAAGGAATCTTCTGACGGAGTATATATGGACTAACTGTTTACACATTATTTGAACTCAAGTCACCAGTATAGTACAAAAGAATTGAGCAAGATCTTTTCATAAACACGGGAGAAACGTCCTCTCTAGTGAGGTGACTGAAAGTTGTTATCACTGGCAAATTTCCAGGTTGTCTCTGTGAAAGGGGTTATTGGGCCTTAGTCCACTTTAAAGACATGTAAATTCACAAATCAGTAATAATTAACCTTCTCAGGAAGGGCCAAAGAGTCACTCCTCCTTCACCATTGGAAATGGTGCCATGAACTCCCTCCTGTACTCTTAACAGCACAGGCCTGTAGAGCCAAGTTGAACAGCAAGTCCAAAGTCCTTGAAAAAGAACTGTCCCAAGGTATGTTCTTTAAGTGACTAAAGTTTATAGTATATCCTGGACCACTTCTAATAAACGCATGTTGTCATGTAACACTAAGACACCACAACAGAAAATGGTGATGAAATTAAAAAGACTTTAGGAAAGGAATTCCATCATAAAATTCTGTTTTGAGACAAAGATTTTTCAGAAATCTGCATCATTCGCAGAGGAAATTCTGGCAGAAACTACAATCGCAAAGAACTTATAGAACCAAAAAAAAAAAAAGAAAAAAGACAGTAAACTTAATTGAGATAAAGCATTTTGGAAAAGTTACAACATAATAAATATCCTTGAACCAACAACTAGTAGGGAAACACTTAAAACACAACCTCCTTTTTCTTTGAATTCTCCTCATCCTGCCCTCACATTACCTTCCTTTTTCTTTGTAGCAGCCATGCAAAGTCCATGCCAGAGCTGCAATGGCCCCTTCCAGAATGTTACCCCGTGCAAACCAATACTTTAAACCAATTCTAACTTTGAAGTAAAAAAAAAAAAAAGGAAATATACAGCAGAGTATTAACGTATGATTCAAGTCTGTAGTCAGCTGTCTTGAATTACACTAGAACCTTTTTTTTTTATTGTTGTGGGCATGAGTCATCCAAATCTAGCATTTCTCTATAGCAGTGTTGCAGTCTGAGCACTCGCTAGCAAGCTTTGTATAATATGCAGAGGTGAAAACCAGAAAAACAAACAAACAAACAAAAACTCTTCTTGCAGACTGTGAGTGAATGATTTTAGGAAACTATTACAATGATTATCTGTGGGTTTGCTGTAGAACACATCAGCTTGGTCTGCAGCATGCGGCTTGGATCACAAATTCCAGCTGAGCAGAGTTAAATTAAGTGTGCACCTTCCCTGGATAAATTATGAGTACTGCAGGGCTTATTTTAGACTGATTTCTTTCATGGACTTTCACGATACTAGTGTTTTAAGATAACATATCTTATGCTGCAATGCAGCGTAGTAACAGACTGCACGGGATATTTTACCCAAATGGTACTACTGTTCTCAAAATACCTAACTTTTCCTGAACTCAAAGGTTCCATGTTGCTAACAAGAAAAAATGGGGAGCTGTTGAGAGCAAAAACAGCTGAATAGCTGATGCTGCTGGACCTCATCCATGGAGCACTCACAATAGAGAGTCAGCTACTACAGAGAGCAAAGCACATTTATACGGAGTTATTAGTTCAATCAAAGATTACTCAGTGTGGAGAAGACTGTTTTCTTTCACAGGGCTGTAACTCTGATTCATTTCTAAGGCATTTTGATTGATATCTGAGAACTACATTACAACGGACCCTAAGTAATGATTGTGTTTCAGTGTCACAATTTACGGAGTCTTTGATCAACTCACTTGTCATCATCAATCATACAAACAATGACAGGATGAACCATCTGAATCACCCCAAAGACTATTAAGAGGCACAAGAAAAGCTGTTAGCTCAGTGAATGCATTTTCCTATATGGGCTGCTAGTTCCATTACGAAGGCATGCAAGACATGCAATAGAAGACAGTGTCAAACATACTTAATGTTTCATGTCACTGAATCGGGAGTGCTGTAAAGAACAATAAAAAAGAGAATGTGAATAAAATAAGCAGAAGCACAATACTTCTTCGGAAAGTTTTCTAATTGCAGCAGCATTTTAGTCCTGAAAACTGCAATAGCAAGGTTGCACATCAATAATCTCTTCGTTGCTCTGAAAAAGTCAAACAGGATCCACGGAGTTTTGTACCTCAGCAAAGACAACTGAAAGTTTGCTCTGCTCTGCACTAAATCTTGAATAGGAGGGATACAGTAAAGTCACTACACCATCAGAGTTCATCAATAGCTTAATCTTGGTCTTCTCACCGCGATAGTCTGTTACGACAGAAAGGTATGAGAACAAAGAACAAAAGTTGGCAGTGAACAAACTGAAGCTTTCCAAACTACAGAGGTCCCTTTTCCCAAATATAAGTTGCTGTCACTGTGGGATGGAAATGTTTGTAGCCTAAGATACACAACAAACATAAAATATCTTTAGCTTTCACCACAGACTTATGAATTCTAGTATGGCAGTATGTGTCTGAAAGATCTTTTAAGATGAGGTTGCTTCCTATACCCAAAAAACTGAACAAGGTAATCATAATGAAATGCAGAACAGTAGCATTGCATCAGGCACAAAAGCACAACCTTGAATTCATCAGAAGAATAACTTAATAAGTATCAGTCGTGCATTAAAAAAAAAAAAATTAATCTTGGGTTTTAGTAGATTATGAGAACAAAAGACAACAGCGTCAAGCGCTGTGAAAGTCCCTTGTGATATTTGTCCTCTGAGAATCCTTCCATTCGATTCAGCCCCAGACAAGCCTCAGCGGGACCAACGATTCGACTCTTCAGTTACTGTGCTTCAAAAATAGACGTGAGATGACTAGAAGAGAGCCCAAAGGAAAGCAATGAGAATGACCAGAAGTTTAGAAAACACGATTTATGAGGAAGATTGAAAGGAATTGTTTTGTTTAGTCTAGAGAAGATAAGACAGGAGAGGCAGATAACAGCCTTAAAAAAAATGTCAGAAGCTGCTATGGAGGGATACTCTGATTTCCATCTTCACGGTAGATCAAACAAATAAGCAAGCTTAAATCATTCCAAAGATTCAGGAGAAAAGTGATTTGAAGAAAAGCTAATGTAGCACTGAAACAGACCACACGGGCTGAAAAACCTCCCTGGAGGTCCTGGAGAACATTCATCTCCAGGAAATGAGGACACCACTGAGGCTGCCTTTGAGCCAACGGATGGACAGCATGACCTCTTCGGGGCTGTTCTTCTATGATTAGACTGACACACAACTGGTATCTTTAGATGTGTTACTGGGACTGTATTGTTACGGTGCATTAAAACCAGATCATCTAAAGCAAGTCCTCTACAAGATGACAAAATCACAAGATGCAAATAGTAAAGCAATGCATTTCTAAAAACTAATGATATTTCCATGCAATTTGAAAGTGTGTCAGTGCTGCAGCATAAGATTTGATTGTGGAACCATAGTGGTTTGGATACGCAAGGGGATTTTAACACTTCTCAAGCTACTAAAATTCTGCAGGAAGCTGCATTTTGGCTGCAGCCACGTATGCATGGTCACACCATGGGGTGGCTGGATATGACAATGTGCCACAGCCCAGAACAGTGCCCAAACCCCGAGATGAGAGGCACGGCAGGGCCTTTGCTGCACAGTTCTTCCCCAGGGAGGCCGGGAGGGTCAGCACGGCAATGACATCACGCGGGGGCACCACGCTGACGTCACAGCCCTTACAGCCCCGCGCTGACGTCACGGCCGGGCCGACACCCAAAGAGGGAAGGTGGAGGGGGGGCAGCCGGCTGTCCCCGCCGCATCCCCCTGTCCCCTCACCTGCGGAGCAGCACAGCACCGCGGGGCGGCCGCCGGCCCTGCCCAAGGCGAGCAGCGTGGGGGCGAAGAACATGGCCTCGTCATCGGGGTGCGCCGTCAGCACCAAGGCGCGGGCAACAGCGGCTTCCCCCGCCGCGCTTCCCCTCGGGGCGGCCGCGAAACGGCGGCGCAGGCGACGCGTGACCCCGAGCAGCACCAGGACCGGCACCAGGACCAGCCCCAGCAGTACCAGAGGCAGTCCCGGCAGCCCCCAGCCCCACCGCCCCGCTGCCATAGAGACCGGCGCCTCACGCTGCTCCTCCGCCGGACCCGCGAGGGCCCGCACGAAGGTTCCGCGGCACCAGAGGTCCCCCCCGCCTCCTCCTCCCCGCCCATCTCTGTCCCGCCTCCGGGCGGGGCCGCGCACCGGCTGCTCAGTGCCAGGGCTGGCCAGGGGACGGGGAGCTCACGGGGCACCCTGCCTCGGTCCAGCTAGGGAGCGGGACTCCCCAGGAGGGGTTATAATTGGGGCCAAGCCCGTTAGTGCGGGAAGCCAGGGAGAATAGGGCCAGCCAGCCCTACACGCACCACCTGACCCTACTTAAACGTTAACGAGTAATTAGCAGCAGTGACAAACTCAGGCTGTGCGGAGTGTACCTTCTGTCCCTGTACTGTGTGGCTGCGGAAGACGCGCAAGCGAAAGCTCAGAAGCAGGGCATGAGGGCATGAGGAGCATGTCTTCAGAGGCACTTTCTGCTGTCTGCGAATCTGTCGGCTATCCCGAGCGCAGCTACGAGGGGAAAAAAAATGTTTGGATATGTCTCAGAAGTGAAGTCAACTGCTGAAGAAGGTTGCAGAGCAAAAGAAGGCAGGAAGTAGTAAAATAAATATGCAAAAGGCAGTCATATGCGGTGGCTTGGAAGCTTTGCTGTTGAAGACAAATAGGCAACATGGAAGACAAGCACATTACCTCAGCCAGAGTGTGCCGGCTGCGCAGGTTCAAAGAGTCAAATGGGGAAAGCAATTCAGCAGAAGTCAGCATCTGAAGAACGCCTAAGTCTCTCAAGACACTTGCCTGACTTGCCCTCACACTTTTATTTGGATATCTATATCCTTAAAAGTGAATTGAGGCAGTCATTGTGTGTGTTGGGATCAAAGACTGCAACCACTTCGCCTTGGGGACACCTCATGTCACACTAACATAGCACTTAGCAGAGTGGAACTCACTCAGTTCTGCTACTAACTACAGACTTCATAAAATGCATGTTTTATAAGTAAAAGTCACCTGTTTGCCACAGGGCGAGCCCCTGCTTTATTACTCTGAGCAAGTAACTGTGCAGACGCATATCCCGTGTGTAGGGTATGACTTCTGGTACTTAGTGGAAGCTGTAACAATACGAAAACATTTTCTCAATGGGATGATTTAATCTCATCTAATGGTATTTTTTCCCCATTGTAAACCTGATAAGAGAACCATTTGTGATCTCAACGCATCCAGAATTACACATTTGCAGCTAAAACATCGCAAAGATTTAAAAACCTTATTAAAAGAGCTACCTGTGCTACATTTTCCTCTCAGGGAAAGGGGAAAAAAAGCCCAAGACATTCTGGATTTTAAACCTCTCCCGTTTTTCCAAAGCCAGTCACCGCTCCGGGCCCTCAGGCCGGCTCCCTCAGCCCTGCTCCGAGGGGCCCAAAGCTCCGGAGCCCCTTTTCATCCCCTCATCCGCAGCCTGAGGGCTCGGCGGCCGCCTCCCGTTAATTGTGATTATTATTTTTATTCATGTCAATCGCTTCGCCTTTTCTTTTCGGCCCCGAGCCCCTCAGCAGAACCTCCGGCCCCTCTCTCCTCAGCGCCTCCCGCCTCATGGCGGCCGCCCCCCCCTCAGATCCCCTCAGCGCTGAGGGAGGGGAGGGGGGGGGGGGGGGAGAGAGCGGGAGCCTTTCCCCGCCGCCTCACCGGCCAGCGGGTCCTGGAAGGAGCATAACAACCCGCCCTCTCACCCCGGGGCCCGCCCCCCCTTCCTAGCGAGCTGCCTCCAGCCGAGCAACGCCACGCCGGCTGCGCGTCGGGAGGAAGGGGCGAGTCTCCCTCCGCCGGGAGAAAGAGCCGAGGAGCGGCTTTGCCGTTTTCTCCTTAGCTGCCAGGACCTAGCGGGCCGGGGCGGAGCGCGGCGAGCCGGGGGAGGGGAGGCAAGATGGCGGCGGCGGTGGCGCTGAGGTTGAGGTGAGAGGCTGCGAGCGCCCAGCCCCGCCGGAGCCCGCCGCCGGGCCGCCCCCGCGCCGCGCCGTCGGTAAGGGCAGGGGGCCTGGCGGGGCGGCGAGCGGGGCTGGCAGGGCCCGGGGGGGGCAGCGGGGCCTCTAGCGCCTCCGTCGTGAGGAGGAGGAGGAGGAGGAGGAGGGGGAAGAGGCGGGGGCCCCGGCCATCCCTTCCTCCTCCTCCTCCTCCTCCTCCTCCTCCTCCTCACCGGGGACGGGGCCCGGGGGGAGGGCGCTGGAGCCGGGGGGGTCCTGAGGGAGGAGGCGGGGGAGGTGGGCGGGTCAGGTGTGGCTTAGGGCGGGGGGTGCCCCCTGCCCCCGGTGCTTTTTTTTATTATTATTATTATTTTTTTATTTTTTTCCTCACTGTTTGTGCGCCCCGAGGTCCGGAGGGGCTGCGGGTGGACGTTGATGGTGCCCCCTGAGGGGAAGTTTGGGGAGAAAGTGCAGAGCATCGCCGTGTTGGGTGCCCATCCCTGTCCTGTGGGTAGGAGAAGTCCGATTTAAACCAATAAACCAGTCATAATTAAAATACATCCGAATCGGCCCTTGGAAGCTTGGGCAGGGGTGCATCAGGAGATGTCCTGCTGCTGGCCCCGCGCTGGGGCTGTCAGCAGGCACCGAGTTACCCATTTGGGACCTGTAAACATCCCCAGCTTCTGCCGGCCGGGCTGCTGCAGGGCACAGCGCGGGGGCTTTCCTGCAGTCACTCTGACTCCCTGGTAAAGAAGTTTGTGTTTCTGCACTTAAAAAGCTGTCAGTAGCAAGTCAGTTGCACTTGGACGAGGTTCCAGATGGACGCGTGTGCTCTTACTGTTGGGCTCCAGTACGTAAATAACCAACTTGGTGATCCGAGCAGTCTGCTGCTGTCCAAAATACGCCTCTTCATGTTGCACATAGGTGGTCTTCACCAATATTCTACCTGTTTGTGACTGTAAATATTGGTGCAACGTAATAATAATAAAAAGAATAACTTCTGCAGTGAGAGGGGTGTCTAGTTTTGAGTGCCTGCTTTTGTAGCGGTATTCTGCATTATTTTTAGGTATAATAATAGAGCTACAAGCTGCTAGAGCTGAGGCAAGGCTTGTTATTTCAGGCTTTAGGATGTGAGGGAGAAATGGTGCTATTAGAAAAGAAACATTATGGTACTATGATGACTGAGGGTACAGCCTAAGTAAGGACCGTGCAGATCTGTTGCAGTTCCGTGCTGGAGTTATACTCTGCTGAATGTTGTTATTCCTGATTAACTAAACAGCCTTGACATTTGGAAAGGAAGTATGTAATGCTTGATGGGGGTTTCTAGTTAGCTGAAATCTAGTGGATTGTGTTGGGGGATGAAAGACCTTCGTGCTCAAACGTTCAGGGGAAACGAGCCAACTGCAGTGACCCTTCTTGTGATAACACAGTTAATTTTTTTCTTGACATTACTCTTCTACATGATAGAATATAGGCTACCTAGGAAATAAAACGTTGTGCTTTATATGTAGTTTGATTTGTCTGCGGATAATATCCTGTTCAATATAGGTTGCTAAAATACTTAAACTTGTTGCTGAAGCAGGGGGACAGGTACCATTTTGGGGATCTTTTTTTCCAAGAGTTAAAATGCACATCTGTTAGTGTATGAAGAGGATATTCCAAATGTTTGCTTCCACAAGTGTTAGTTCTCTCTAGCTTTTTAGTAAGTGTACAAACCAATTAAAGGTAACTCTCCAAATTTAAATTAAATCTACAAAGTTGGGGTATATTCACTGTTCTACGTTATGCTGATGATGATTTATTCTGAATGCATGTTACATGTATAGCCACTTATTTTAGTTGCTCTTCCTGGGCACACGTGTTCTGCATCATGAAAGGTCTAGAAAGCTCTCAAAAACTGAGGTAAAAGTAGTGACAGACTTGAAAGCTTCTTTTTGATTTCGTCCTCTGGTCCCCTTCCCCAGTTCTTGTGGTTCTATTACTGCATCTTCTAAGTTGCCTCATTTCTGTTACAGCATGACTGAGTGATGCTTGCAGGGAGAGGAAGCTGATTGCTTCAACTACTGCTAATTCTTTTCCAGTTACCTTTCTGCATTTCTGTATCAGAACAAATATAATCTTTTTTTTTTTTTCCTCTATTATGATGTTCTTAATAGTGGCATTTATTTATTTTTTTTTCAAAGCTCTCAGTCAAAGTTTTGGTGAAATGCTTTTTTTCTTCTTCTGTGCTTATCTGCAAAATGGTTTCAGTGAAGGTTTTCCTGTATGATCAAAAATACTGTTCAGAGTTCTTGTGTGTGTAGCTACTTAAAGTTAAGATTTTAACAATTGTTTGAGTTGGAACAGATCTGTGCCTCATGCAGGTGCAGTACAACACAGCACAATCTTGAGAACAGACTACTAACCAGACAGTGGTTTCATAATGCAAACAAACGTTTCCTGGATGCAGTCTTGAACTCTTCAAGTCATTTGTGTTCTTCAGTCAAATGTGAATCGGTGCTTCAGATGACAAGCAATTAACTGAATGTGTTACCCGGTATCTGTACTGTAAATGTCCCAGGTAAAAATTCTGACCTGTGCAGACTGCTCTCTGTAAATATTTACTTTAGGCTATTTCTAAATTATGCAAATAGACGGGAACGTGCTGCATATGTCCTCAGCTTGAGTTTCTCTACCCTTCAGTGAGTCTCCATCTAGTAATGATGTTTTGTGATGTTCCCTTCCTCTTCTGTACCAGTTCAGCGTTTATCCACCACCTGTTAAATGCCTACCCCAGCCCGGGCCTACTGGGGCTTGAGTTTAGCGAGCTGGGGTGCATGCAGGAAGCTCAAACTTACCTTGCAGCTAAGTTTCCTCCCAATATCCTGAGAGAGATTTCTGTGTCCTTGAATAGCTTCACATCTAAACCACTCATGTAATGCTGCCACTCCCAGACTGATTTGATATGCAGTTTTCTCTTCAGGCTTAAGGAGGATGTTGGTCGATGTGGTTTTGAAGTCAGTGACATCACCTGCTCATGATTACAGAGGCTATTGCAAAATTAAGGTACTGTAGTGTATGAAGATGCGTCGCCCACCTTTGAAAAATCCTATTGTTCAAAACTCTCAGCAGTAAAAAAAAACAAAACAAAAAAACACTCAGGAATGAAATTTTTGTGCAGACATTGTCTGCACAAACTCTTGACCAGGACTTAAGAATTCTGTGCATGTGGACTGGTCTTGGGTAAAACCGAAATTACATTCATAAAGAGTGAGGGGAAGAAGGGCTATCAATGAAAAAGGACAAGATAAAGTACAAAATATGCTTAAGCTAATATAATGTCTCTTTGTCTGTCCTTCTTGTGCCATAAGTTTAGCTGTGGCTTACAGGGAAAGTACGTTTGGTCGATTCTGTTTGTAGCTGTCGTGGAGTCAGAGGCCCGCTGGTCCTGAGGAGAGCTGAAAACGGCCGCGGTGCAGCTCACGGAGTTCCTGCAGTGCAAACACCCACTGGGCTGTTCCTGGTGGGGAGATGTGGATGCTCTCCTAAAAGAATTAAAATACCGTCATGTTTCAAGGAAGGTGCCTAACAAATGGGAATATAAATCAACTCATGCAGGAAGTCTACTAGGAGACACACTTGCCTCTTTCTTCTAATGAACCTGTTGATTCCTCTCTGTTCATGCTAGAAAATTAAGCCCATGTAAGTTCAAGTGCTGTTTTCTGAACTTGATGTTATTACAGTTCATCTGTGGCTTTCACCTCACTACTGGTAGTTTGGGAAAAAAAAAAAGAGGAATTAGTTTAAGAATTGTATATACTTGGTTATTTACCGTAGAGTTTTGTCTCAGAGTCACATTTTTCACGTACGGTTTCTGCTCATTATGCTATTTTAAATGCTTTGCCGTCAGAGAAGGGCTGTGTGAAAGGTGTGAATTCTCCCACGTAGTAAGTGTAATTTAATGATTTACCTTTCTTGGAATGTTATTCCCAAAACTGTTTTTTGTAGAAGTGGTCACTTACCTATGCCATTACAGCTGTTATTTTGTAGGTGCTGTTTCTCTGTGGTTTCAAAGAGTAAGTCCGTGTGTGTCCAAAACCCTGATTTTTTTTTTTGTTTGTTTGTTTTTTACACCCCCCGTATGGCTATTGGGGTTTCCTTACACCGTTCATAGCTTGAGATCCTTTCCATTCTTCACCATTTTCTGTGACTGAGAGGCTGTTGTGTAAGCTTCTATGAGGAATTATATTTTTATATGTTGGTGCGTTCTCTGTGAAGTAGAACATCTCAAACTTAATCATAAATGTCAATAAATCACAGTTGCACATAAATCAGAATAAACTTTGTTTCTAGAAGGTGATACTGCACAGGATATGCACAATCTGAATAGGCCTGAACACTCTAGTACAGTAAAATAGAATTCTTATTTTAACCTTTTTGTCTTTTTAGCTGAAACTGAGAGTTATTTTTGTATGACCTCAGTTAACTGAGGAGAGTGGTGAGGCTGGTACTTTGTCCTGTACAAAGAAGCAAAAATTGCTGTCTTGAAATAATACTTCATAGCATATAATATATATGAAGTTTGAGATCATCAAAATTGTTTGTAATCATGGGTGAAACAGGAAGAATTAGGTGGATTCAAGTAAACCTCAGTGAGCTGTTAGCACTGACTGGTGAGTGAGAATGATTCGAGGAAGGTTGTCTAGTTCTTATCACTGCAGTTGCGTAGCATCTCTTGAGCCTCTTGCATGCTGTGAACTGATGAGTTGGAAGATACTTTGTGTGGTTTCTGTTTCACCTTACAGCTTCCCGGGTTAAGTTTGAATGCTTCAGTTGATGTTTCGTAGCCAGTTGAATTAGCCCATGGCAGGGCTTGGGCCCTTCAGAAGGGGTAAGGTGATTATCTAGGCTGTGGAAGCTGCTGCACTTGTCTTAAGAGGCGGGGGAAGTACTTTCAACATTCAGTTCTGTATACTTGGTTTCTGGTCTTTGGCTCATGAAAATTTTCTGTGGTGTACGCTAATTGTGTACTATTTGCTGTCTTGGGACAACCAGGAATGAAAATGTGGTGTTGCTGAGAAAAACAAGATGTTTTAAGTGTCTTTAGGAGGAAAGTAGATAGTTTGTATTATAAATACATATTTTTGAAAACAGAAAGCCTCCTAAGGTTTGTATCCTTCTTTGGTTTAAATCATTGGTCAGCAGTACTTTTAGCGAAAGAGGTGTTTCCATCCTTCATTTCCATTTTTTTTTTTTTTTTTTTGAATGGAGGATTTTCTCTTGCCTCTTTTGGATAGTTTTGGTGTTAGTGTGACCCTCCTTGGCTGAAGATAGCTGGGTAGGTTCCTGCAGGATCAGGAAGTGCTGCTCCTCGATAAAAGTCAGGAGTGAGAAGATTTAGTCTCCTGGGGACTCTGAATCCACTAAATGAGAAGTTAGAAGCTGACTCTTTCTCCTGCGCGTTAGATTTTTAACAACTGGTGAGCAGACTCTGAAAATATTTACTTTTCTTTGAAGTATATGTGCTCAGCACTTTTTTTTTTGGTGAGAAAAGTGGGTAGCTGATTAGAAACTTTGTAAGATGTTAATGCAGTCGTAGTTTGTCCTGTTCTGATCCCCCATATAATGGCAGCCTCGGCGTTGATAACACTTATTAGCAACTTTTCTTTAAGCTCATAAATTACAGAAGAGAGATTAAAATAGAATTTCCTGGAGAAGAGTGTCTTGTCAGCTGAATTTGATCAACCCTATTTGCTAGAGCACTAATTCTACAAATACAGTAGCCAGAAACAGGAGAAAGAGAAACTGTTATTTAAACATGAACTGTAAAAAGGTGATCTTGAGATTTGCTAGCCAGGTTTGGTTGCAGATTGCACATGCAATTAAGTAATATTTATCTTTTGGTATGGCAACAAAAATCCTTTGGAATTACTCTTTTCTAACTTAATATTTAATGTTCCAAAAGCTATTACCTAAGTACCTTGAGGAGTTGGAAGTCTCTTAATGGAAACCTCCTTCTATTAAAATGTGAAGTGTAAAATCCTATTTTCATTTTTGAGCTATCTTGATGCAGATGGAAAAGTCGTGCTAATAGAGAGTAAATGTGACATCTTGAATGGGCTGCTGTAATGCTCCTTGACTTCTGTCACTTCTGTAATTGGCTAAATTAAAGGATACCATGCTTCCATGTCATGTAGAGTATGAATCAGACGCTCTATAGCATAATTGTGAGTTTATGCTGTGGACATTCAGAAATAAAGCGTTGTATGCTAGTAGAAATTTCAAGGTATGAGAAGGAGTCAAGTTCAGATGCTTGTGCATTTCTTAACTTTTTTCTTTCTCCATCTTAACTTTTTTTTTTCTCCCAAAACCTTGCCACGTAAACCCACTACACTCCCCCATTTTTTTTTTACTGTATTTCTAGCAGGGTAGAAATAGCAATTTTCTACATCAATAGTTTTGTGAAAAGAGGGAGTGCACCTACACAAGATTAAAATTCTCGAGAATTTATGATACATTCTGAACACCTTTTGCAGAAGAAGAAAGGCCATTTGCACACGTGGAATTGCCATGAAAATTCAACAGGCTGTTTTCAACTTAAAGAAAACATGTTCAATGTTTTTATTCACTCATCCTAATAGCATGTGCCCCTATGCTTCGACTGCGAGCTTTGGAGTATTCTGCAGCTTAAAACCAAGTGGATGGAGATTTCAAAAAGGGTGGAAGGGGTTCTGAGCTTTGGCGATGGTGTCTCTGTTTCTTAAAAATAGGAGGCACTGTATTCTGCAGCTTGTTTAAAGAGCTGTTACTTAAATTGTCATTCATCTGGGAGTTGACTTGCTACTTTTTTGATTGTAGCATGTAAAGAATCCTTCATGTTGTCTGGGGTATCCCCAATGGGTTTTCCTACTTACCAGCTCGCCTGGTTGCTTGTGCACTGTAGATGAAATACAATTCCTTCAGTTCTTGTTGTGAAGCACAAATTTATTGTACATCTCCTCAACCACCGACCTTCTGGAAGGTTCTTGATTGAAAACCCGTTACGTTTGAGGGCTGTCCGGTCCGATCCTGTGGCTAATTTTGTCCCTTTGCGTTCCATCCCATTACTTTGCAGAACCTTGTTTAATTGGACCTGAAGGGTTAACACAGACCATGGCATCGGAAAGGTTGGAAAAGGCCTTTGAGTTCATTAAGTCTAACCCAAGCTTTTTTTCTTTGTCACTAACTCTTTTCACTGTTGTTTTTCTGAATAACTGTCATATGACTGTGCGATAGCTGGGCGCTAACGCCGTGACTGAAGGACTAATACCTGCTCTTGAAATGTCTGGTGCTTTTTTTAGTTAAGGACGAGGCTGCTAAGTCGGTCCTAGCTTCTGACTGTACTTTTAGTGTGCCGAGCAGTTAGGTTTTAGATGGTAAGTAAAATTTAACCTTTTACTGTAACTATTGGTTGATCAAATAGCTTTTTTATATGGAGGTTGGACATACTCCACAGTTTTTAGAAATCTGCTGAAAATGTACATTAGTTTTCTCTTGTATATCCCCAACATGCACATTTGATGTTTTTGGACGAGTGCTTGAACAGACTTAAGATTATCTGACAGAATAAAAATGCAGGGAAGGTTTGTTTTGCATATCCAGCAGGGTATTTATTTGAAGGGCTTACTTGTATGGCTCTCAACTTGTAATTTTGTGTTATTGTCTGTGAGTTGGAGCGTTCGCTGACTTGAAGGTACAAACGCAGGTCTGTTTAGTTCATGAAATCGGTTCTTGTTGTTTGCTTTAATGGGTTGGTTGTTCAGTACGGCCTGTTTTGGGGTTTTGTTTTCCCTCATAATACTCACTTTTTATGAAGGGAAATCACAGAACGGATTATTCATGGGTATTATTGTCATGCTTCAGATAAAACCTTTCTAACCACTGCTGAAACAGTCTCTTCACTGGAAGTTTCATTTTACGCTGGAGTGAAATTTTAATAAATATCCCCAATTTAACTTAGTGATGTGTTGTAGGCCACCCCCTGCCTAAGGCTGAGCCTTCCTTGTTTTGCTATAGGCTGGTTGCATCAGAGCTTGATTTATTGAGGCTGCTGATTTATTTATTTTTAGAAAACAACTTGATTTGAGCTTTCTTTAGCTGTAATCTAACTCTTTGCACTCTTTATATCAGACTTAGTATGCTCAAAAACAAGCTGAGGAAAATCCCCCCAAAGGATGAGAAATTTAATTAGCAAATATTGGTTAAAGACTTCAAGATGGCACAAAAACTCCCCTCAATGCAGAAGTGCTGATTTGTTCCATGCATGTAGAGAAAACCAGAACCCACCCCTGGGCCTGGTCTTTCCCCGCGACATTGAGCGTGCGAGTGGCAGACGGGGTAACCCTGCCTGGGGCCATCCTGCCCTCTGACCGCTTCCCTCTGCTGCTGCAAACACTTGGGTGGCCACGAGTTGAGTGTTTTGGGGACCTGGCCTGCTAAAAATAGTTCCTGCTTTTAACCTGCTGTGTTTCCCCAAGCGAAGAACTGCTTTTCTCTGTGGCAGCGCTGGCTTTTGCCTGCTTAAAATGCCATGGATCCGCAAGCTGAGGCTTGGGGACTTGAGTCTTAGTTCTGATTCAGTCACTGACTATTTCCTGGGTAGCCTTTGATAGATTTCTTAACCTTTCAGTGACTCATTTTCCCATGTGCACGCTGAGGATAGCGCTTACTTACGTGTCTTTCTGAAGCATTTTGAGACCTGCAGATCAGGAGATGCTGTTCAAATTAGTACTGCCTCTTGGAACCAGATCTGAAACGAAGCTATGACTGTTGTAATATCCGCTTCTAAATGATTTGTAACTTACTCAATATTCTCTGCATATGAAAATGTAAGTGTGAACAGTAGCTTTTAAGGGAAAGTTTGAATTGGGTCTCTTCAGTAGTTTGAGCTGGCCAAAGAGACAAACGCTGTCGTACTTTTAGAAATAAACAATGTTAAATCATTTCCTTATCTGAGGAGCTTGAATTATCGCAGGGCTAAGTGTGTCCTCCCAACTCCTGAAACTGTTCTCACTGCTTTTCTCAGCTAGGTATCTCCAGACCCAGCATTTTCTTTTTTTGGTTCTTAACTCCAACTTCCCCTGTATTTTATTTTATTTTATTTTTAATATTATCCGTTTAACACTACCGGGTTTCCCCATCCCTTGTATGTTTTACCACAGAGTCCAGGAATGTCAGTCATGACCTGGGACACTATAGGAGAAGAATGGATTGGGTTATGAAGCAGAGAATAAAGCATACTTATTTCTGACCCTTCTGATTGTCTGTATTCAGTGAGACAGACGATCGGCCAGCATGGTTGGCAGCTGTATGAAAGTATTCGTGACCTAACTTTATCTTTGTCAGACATTTAAGGCAGAATTCCAAAGTCTGTAACAGTTCTTATAAATGTTTATATGAGAACGCTCTGAAATCTGCAGAAGGACACGAGAAGATGGTATGAAAATACCGGTCTGAAAAAACAGAGTCTTGCCTTCATTGAGTGAGCAGAAATGGAAGCTGATTTCTTGTGTCGTAGTTTGCCAAGGATGCTAAAAATGAAAATGAGCAGCCTCTGGTCTGGCGTGGGAGCAGGAACTGGTGGAAAGATCGGAGAGGCAGCGAGAGCTGGTAGCAGTGAGCTGTACAGGGGGATCCGGGTTGTGTCTGAGTAGAGGAAGACAAGGTTTGTCATGACTAACGAAAAGATACAGCAGTGAGAAAAGCCTGGACAAGGTTGTTTACAGTCTCTATGCACAGTTATAATTTGATGCAAGAAGAGTGCCATATTTAAATGTAATCTCAATGTATGGAACCTCGAGAAGTGACAGTAGGGAGGTGGCATTACCCTCCCTGACCAAGAGATAGGTTTGTGAAGAAACTCTGTCTGCTGGATGCACGTAAGCAACTGCTGGAGGTAGAGGCAGATGCTGCTACGTGTGAGGTTGGAGGGTGCCTGCATCTACAGAGCTAAAGTCAAGTGCATGCATCCACAGCTGCAGAGTTGGGTAATAAAGCAGAGATCAGCAGAATGTTGGTGGTAATTCTACAGGCAAATGCCAGCACCGCCACCCCCCTGCATATGACAGAATGTAAATATGCTCATACCAAGAGATCAGCAGATAAGATGGGATCTGCAGGGCATATAAAGAGGTCAAATTAGGAGAGCGTGCAGGCACGTCTGAATGCCTGTGACAAGAATAGGAGCTTGAGAGGGGAGGGGAATGCTGCATTTCAGCGTCATTTTACATGCTCTTGTACCACAATGTCATTCTTGTCCTAAAAGGAGTGAGATCTCCTACAGGATCCCCATCCTTTAGCTCCTGCTGCACCTTTGCAGTGCCAGGGCATAGCCATGTGCCTCCTCTGCTGTTACGCCCTGCTTTCTTCCTCTCTTCCTCCTGCCTTATCGGTGCCTTCCCGTGTGGCTGAGGGTGGGGGATAAGGCAACCCCCACTTACAGCTTCATCTTTCCTTTTTTTTTTTCTCTTCACTTCCACCTCTCATTGACCACAATTATAGCCTCTAATTGTGTTTCTGTTGCCTTCTGCTGTTGGTAATTTTTTGTTTGTTTGTTTGAGGTTATGGTGCTACAAATGCGGTCATCCTGCCAGTTCTCAGAAGGCCATTAGACTAAATGTTTTCATGTGTATTGCATAGACTGCATAGACTATGGGATGTGGGCTTGCGTTAGTGTCGTTGGGTGCATGAAGGACATTTGTGCTGGTACGCTGTGTCCCCCTCCTGTCCCTCATCTTTCTGCTTTTTCCACTTCTAGTACAGAATCTGGAGAGACAGTTAGGACCTCTCTTTGCTGCTGGATGAGTGGTGATATTTAAAAATTGAAGAAATATGCAAGTGCACATATGTTATTTTTTATCATTTCCTTTTGTTTTTAACTGCCTTAAAAAAGGATCGTATTAATCTAAAATTATATTATTTCCAGTGAAGTTGGCTATTTTAGTATTTATTTCTGTTGTTACTATAGTTTGACTTAGTTATTCTCAAGCATAATCACAGGGAAGTAAGAATCTGTAGTTTGTGATCCATGCAGTTTGCAAATTCTGACATCTTTGTCTTGGTGATCCCCAGTGATCATTTTTGGGGTTGCCAGGGTCATGGAATATGGAAGATAAATGTTGGGGCACTCCTGGTTTAAAGATGTTTGCTAGTCAAGCTTTAAGGTTTTAAATTGTTTCTAAGAAATTCTGAGCTGTTAAAACTTATGGCAGGTGTACAAGTATAAATTTTGGCTAGGGCTGAATGCTGCATGAAGAATTTGGGTGATACTTGCAGTGACCCAGCTGAATCACTCTTTCCCTCCTCCTTCCCTGGGTAAAACTTATTCCCTAGATAAGCAGAGGGATTTCATGTGTCTGCATCACCAGTGTCTAGGATCTGTGATTTCCTAACCATAGGCAGGTGTGAAGATTTCAAGACTAACAATTGTAACACAGACGTAGCAACCTGCACACTGAAGCTGTTGTGAATGGAGAAAAAACCTTTGCAGCATCATACAAGTGAGCATGGACTGAACTTTCAGCACCTGGGTTAATGATCAACTTGCTGGTTTGACTGAACATAGAGAAAAGAAGATGCAACGTGACAGAGATGAACTAGAAAGGACCTTGAATCGTGTAGTAGTTGGCCTATATTTATATGTTATTTTCAAGTGGCTGTTCCTCTGATCCTCTGCGTCTCCGGATTCTTTAGATCTGCTTGACTTGCCAGCATGCCAGGGAAGAGGAGAGGAACAGGATGAGTATTTACTGGTGCTCTCCCAGAATGTTTCTGGCTCCCTTTGCCTCCGCGTGGGCGCCCCAGAAATAGAGAAGGTTTGGAAGTGGGTTGACAAGGAACAACTGAGCAGACTAGGGGATCAGTGTGGAAAAGATAGAACTAAAGGGATATGAAAGAAATCTATGGAATCACGTGTGCAGAGGGGAAAAAAAAAAAAAAGGAATGAGATGTTTGGTTGTTCCAGTGCCAAAACTGGAGATAGCAGATGAAGGTAGCAGGTCCAAAGCAAACAAAAGCTGGTGGTTTCTCATGTGAAATGTCACTGAGCTGTAGAAGTGCAAAGAGCAGTTGTGAATGCTGAGAACTTAGTCTGGTTCAGAAAACAGCTGGACAAACCAATGGAAGAGAAAGCAACTAAGAAATCTGAAACAGAAGGGCTCCAGCTCCAGAAGTCCCAGAGTCACAAGCTGCTAAAAGGCTGGAGAACTTGTTGGGAAAGTCCTGCTGTGTGCTTGCCTTTCCTCTTTTAGATTTTATGCTAATAGCATGCTACTGATCATTGTCAGCTACAGCTTATGGGGCTAAAGGAGCTTTGATCAAATTCAGTATTACTGTCTGTGTTCCTCACTGAAGTTTTTTTCAGTTTATCAAGCATAAATATGATGTTAAATTCAGTCAGACATCTTCCACGTATTTATGAAGACTGCATATGACAGTACAGGGCTGGTGAGACAGTACAAGTTAAGGCATCAACAGTTCATTAAACTAAGATTTGTACTTTTGTAAACTGAAATTGTTTGAGTATCCTTCTACCCTGGACCCAGTTATCCATTTAATAATAAAACATTCTCCAGCCTTTGATGGGAGTAGTTATCACATTAGCAAACATTTGATCAAGCTGACAGTTAGCTGTATGCCAAAATTTTATGCGGACTTGCATGGAAATTGAGAGAGTAAAATCAGACGTTTCCTTTTTGCTGTAGCTTGGACTCAGGAATACATGTGAGTGTTCAGGTAGCTTGCAGCTATGTAGCACGATGTATATTACCCAAAATTGCTTGCTTGCTGAGGTTGTTTCTTATTAAATGGAGTACATACAACTCAGATTTATTAGACCATCATATAGTTTGTAAAGATGTACTCTAATGAATGCAGTGAAGAATAGTAAATGTTAACGATGAATAATTCTTTATATTAGAACTTGCCACATGGACGTGAATTATAGATACAATATGAGATGTAGAGGTACTATATAGCACACAACTACTGATTTGTAGTATAGCTTTGAAATCAAAGCTGTAAGCTTTTCTTTAATTCTTCATACCTGAAAATCAGGCTAAAATTTATAATCTCTGAAACCTAATATCCGAAAAACAGGTAAATCTAAATTTCTCTCATTATTCTGATAATCCAATCTATAAAACTTTATTTCTTAGGTGGAAAAGAAACTAATCAGGACAGAGGTGACAAAACATGTTAGATAAACTTTAAGATTTATTTGTATAGTGTCTGATCCTTCCCTGAGCTGATTTTGTCTATTGACTTTTAATGGAAAATGCAGTTGAGAAGTGTAACTTTACATGTGGTGTTTGTGAAAGGTTGCAATCGAATACACTTCGAAATGAAGCCACCTAGGCAGGGGTCAGCAGGTACTTTATTTGAAGGCCTGGTGTGTCTGCCAGGCTCTGGACCAGAGGTGGAGAGCAGAGATGGACAAGAGGTATAGGTAACTTCTGGTCTTCATCAGATGATTTTGGCAGCTGAATCTATATATAGAGCTTCATAGATAGATGCTTGGACTTCGTTAGTGAGTGCTTTTTTCAGCGTTCAAATCTTCCTCGGATCAGTGTACATTTAAGTGTCCACTGTTAATCTGCAGCTGAGAATGCAATAGAGGCAAATCATTCATTGAACATCAACTGAGCAGGATTGTTCTAAGGTTTCATAGTATATTTAGTTGCTGGCATCCCGTATAGGAAGAACTGTGCTGTCAATTGAACTAGTGTTTTTTCCTCTTAGTTCCTTTTTTACTAAGAACTGTCTTTGTCAAGTTGCTGTTAGATGGTGGTAATGCTGTATGGCCTGACTAATGCATTGTGGTTTAATGAACTGTAGGCGGCATCGAGTCAAGCAACCCTAAGACTACCTGAAAGTAGGAAAGAGTTCATAGAGTCCAAAAACTGTAGAAGAAACGAAAGTGAACTTCATGTTGTGCTAAAGAAACTTACTGTAAATTGTGAGTCCATCTATAGACTATTATAACCTCTTTAACACCTATTTAAGTGACCTACTTTTCTTTTAAAATCCTATTAATTCAACTGGTAACTGGTAAAATGATGTTTTCTGACAATATAATACTCAAATCTTTGTGTGGACAATGCTGACATATCTGGTTTTGAGCCCATTTAAGACTTGTTAACATGTTTCAGACTAGAGTAACCTATTAAATAAATACATCAGGAAAAAGCTTTTACTGGTAATGGTTGTTTTGCTTAGGTGACTATGGCTGTAATGTATTGTGAGTACATCTGGTACTTCAGTGCTTATCAGTGATCTTTTTTCCTTTAGGCGGTTTCCTAGAAACATGATTGCTTGCTGGTCTTGATCTCACAGCTTTGTGAAGACTTCTTCTCTGATAATGTCAAGTTCAGGCTACCCTCCTAACCAAGGAGCATTCAGCACAGAACAGAGTCGTTATCCTACTCACTCTGTCCAGTACACCTTCCCTAGCACCCGACACCAGCAGGTAAGCAGTCATTAGGGTTACAGTTTTTATCAAGAGTGTAATTTAGATGTTTGCTGTGCCAAATGGGATTTTTTTTTTTTTTTAATCACTATAATACAAGTTGTTACACAGATCTCCCCAGTCAGTTTCACCTGGGCATACCGGTCTGCAGCTGCTCTGTTTTCACATGAACAATGTTGTTTGTACCCTTGAAGTTTGGCTCTTGCATCAAGGCTGATGGGTGCACTTATTCAAGTATATTCCTCTTTAAATGAGGGTCTGACTATGGTGTAACTTCTGGAAAGTATAATCGGTAGTAATGTACTTCTCCCTGGCTCCTTCCTAAGTATTAACTTGAAAGGATATAATTACCTGTTGAATTATGCCTTCCTGCAGTGCTCTAGCTGAAATTACTAAAATCCTTGACTGCAATTTTGGCTTTTTAAAGTTCAGTTTTTGCTTGTTCTTTTTTTCTTTCCCTCCCCTTATTTCTTTTTACATAGACTAGTATTAAAAATACTCTATAAAGTGGTGAAGGTAACCTAAATAAAACCCTAAAGCTTGTTGTCTTGACAGTATTTCCTATTACTTAATATTTGTGAATGTAGTAAAACTAGCAATACTTTTTAAAAAATTAGCCTGTCTTGAAGACTGTATGTTGATACTCTTGTCTTCTCAATATGTTGAATCTTTTTGATTTTCTTCCTCTTGGAGATGAAGTTGAAAAATGAAATGTAAAAACAAAAAACCGTATTGAAGTGGCAAAGGAAGTGTTTTGCCTGCTTAGGAGACCTGCTGCTAGTGTTGTTTAGATAAATAATTGTTTTCCCTGCCTCCACTCCATCTTTTTTTCTAAAAGCACTGGATTTTATTTTTTCAAGATTATATTAGTAACACCTCTTTGACTTTTTTGACAGAAAACTGAGTTTTGTAATTCTTTGTCTTTATCATGAAGAATTAATATAAATATCCTTTTTTAATCACTGGTTTCTCCTAGTTTGAATAAATTCATAGAAATTGTATTAGTAAACTTTTGTTTTAGCTTTGCTTTAATGTAATATGTTTAATCATTGTACTGAATGTGTCCAGTGTAAGTGTGACTGAGTGCATGTGCATTGATAGCAATAATTTTCCAAGAATATGCAAATAATCTGTCTACAGTCACTGTGCGTTTAATATGAATGCAGAATTCTGAGCCTCACAAATCCCTAGAGAGGGTGGGCTCTTAGAACATTTGTGGGCACTAAATTTGTATGTGGAATTGATTTCCTGTCAGGCCCAGGAGTGTTCCAAGAAGGTAAGAAGTAAACCCGTAGTTACCTTTCTGTCCTTTAAGGAGCATTGGGCTAGATTTTCTATAAGCTGATGCAGTACTTGACAAAATATGTGTGCAAGGCAGAGAATGTGAGTCTGAAATATACAGAACTGTACATCCCAAGATTTTTCTGAAGCAGCTGTTGTAGTCTTCCAAGCAGCTGTGTTCTGCTAGCCACAATTAGGGGAACAGAGTTTTAAGAATCTCCTATTTGGTATTTGGTCATTTTTACCAAGCATTTATTCACAGAATGTTTTGGGTTGGAAGGGACCTTCCAGTTATACTCAATCCCACAGTGAATGTCAATGACAAAGATGTTAAACAGCACCGAACCCAGTATCAGCCCCTGAGTATCGCCACTCATCACTGGTCTCCACTTGGACATTGAACTGTTGAGTGCGAGCATCCAGCCAATTCCTTATCCACTGAGTGGTCTGTCCATCAGATCCGTGCCACTCCAATTTGGAGACAGGGATGTCATGTGGGACAGAGCCAAATGCTTTGCACAAGTCTGGGTAGAGGAGGTCGGTTTTTCCTCCCCTATCTTGTTTAATTGTTGTACCTTCTGTACCTTTTGTTTTTGTTAACACCTGAACTGTGTTTCACTTAGGAATTTGCGGTTCCCGATTATCGTTCGTCTCACTTGGAAGTCAGTCAGGCAACCCAACTCTTGCAACAGCAGCAGCAACAGCAGCAGCAACTTCGGCGCCGGCCTTCTTTGCTTTCTGAATTTCACCCAGGCTCTGACAGGTTAGGATACTGTTGTTTGTTTGTTTGTTTGTTTTTAAATATGTGAAAGAGTCTTTTATGAGTCTGTGCTTTCTGTAAAGTCTAATTTTAACTTTTGAATAGAAAGGTTTTTGAGTTTCACTGTTTTTGCCTCTGTATTTGACTTGATTAATCAGTGCTCCATCGTTGAACACTGGAATTTGATTGTTGTAGGACTGCCTGGTATTAATCTGCTTTGTAATTCCTTAGTCCCTTTGCTTTAACTGCATGCTTGTTTCACAGAAAGGAAACGAGTCAACAAAGCACAGTTTGTTTCACTCTCCCCACAGAAAGCTTCTAGGACCCTATTACATACTGCAAGCTTCTTGATGTTTAGGCTAAAAGTGTGTAGAGTTTGTATCTTTGGATAACTTAATCTCAACAAAATAGAGGTAACAAATGCAAAAATCATTACAGTGTGAATATTGTCATATTTCCTAGATCACACTGGGAAAAAAATCTTAGGTTTGCATATTCAGCAGGTAGTATTTGTGTGTCTGGGTAAGAAAAAAAACAGTGGAGCTATTTGGGTATTTGAGTTGTGAGAATTGTAGAAGACAGAAATGTGACTTTTAAGCACAGATGACTACCCTACTTTAGCAAGAGATACTTTTTCTAAGCACCCTTTTAGTCTGGTGCATCATTCCTGTCTCTGTCTAAATAGATGCAACTGATCTGGGTCCAGTAGGTTAACTGAGAAGAAGTGTAGGGACAACTACAGAGAATTGCTGTCATTAGTCTCAGATTGGTAATACCTTCTCAGTAAAATAGGTTACTTTACAGTCAATATTCAAGAATGTTCAAATGTGCAGTAATATTACATTACATATCTGCTAGGAGTAAATTCATATGCTGCGTGAGTGCTGGCAGTTTATTTTGGCTATATCTGACGTTAACAGTTATATTTTTGAAGATCATACTTAAAAACATTTGTCTGCCTCACTGATTAGAAAGAGTTTTGCTAAATTGCATTTAATGTATGTCTGGAAATTGTTGATGAACAGAAAATGGTTTTCTTGTGTGGAAAGTGCATATTTTAATAGTTCATTTCTCTGTTTACTAGGCCTCAGGAAAGAAGAACTGGATATGAACAGCAGTTTCATCCAGGTCCATCTCAGACAGATCATGATTCACTGGAATCTAAGCGACCACGTCTTGAACAAGTTTCTGATTCCCATTTTCAGCGTGTCAGTGCAGCTACTGTCTTGCCTTTAGTACATCCTCTGCAGGAAGGGTTGAGATCTGCAGATATTAAGAAGGTGAAGGCATTTTCTGTTATAATACTTAAGGTGTAACTTTTTGTGTTGTGGTGAGCTAATCATTTTTTATTTTCCTTAGGTAAATCTTACATTTCCTTATGTTCAGTCTCATGAATTTTACACGTTACCACAAACTGTAATCATGATTTAGGGTGTTACTAATTCATAAAAAGAACAAGAAGATAAGTCTGTGTCAAACACAGTACAGAGGGTGGAGTTCTGAGTAACTACTACACTCTGAAGTTGTTTAAGCCTCAATTGCAAAGTTATGATAGCATAGTATATAATAGATAGCATATGAAATATTTCTACTTTTCAGTTAAAACTGCTGGCAAACGCATGCAAGTCCATTTTTTTCTCTAATGAATAATTTTGCTGGACAGTCAAAATGTATCCCTCCTGTCCCTTTTAAGCATCAGAACTGAATTTGCTAATTTACATAATGTTAATGATACCTGTCGCTGTCTCATTTTGGATAAATCTAGGGCAGTCTAGTTTGGTGTGGATATTTTCTATTGCAGATATTAATGTATCTTAAAACTAATATTGAATCTCTTCTCTTGTCCACTCACCTAAGCAGACAGGCCCACATGCCAAAAAGGTGGAGTGTAGGGGCCATGACATCTGATGTACTCATATCATTAAAGAAAAAATCTACCATATGGACTCAAAAGCTAATAGGCATCAAATTTTTAAAGTAGAATACTTATATTGCCTTGTCTTTACCATTCATTCTATTGTGTAAGTAAACCATATGTGAAATAAACCAAAATTATGATAGCATGTGATTCTTAGTAACTTGCTGTACTGTGTAACAAAGATAAGAGCAAAGGGGGGGGTTGGAGAAACCAAATTAAGGTATGCAATGTTAACATGCTTGCATGTAACTGAATTTTTATCCAGGCACTACATACAGAATTTTGCTGTCTCAATAGAAATACAGCCCAGTGCTCTCTTGAGGAGAAGTGGTATTGGGACACAATATTTTGGTCAAATTTGGCTTGATTGAGGGATGTGTTTACTGAGCTAGCATTTGCCAACTAGGTAGTTGTGGAGCATGATATTCTAAGTACATAAACAAAAACAAGGTACAACAGTGCTGACATATTTTGACATGTTCCATGTTCTAATGTTGTTTGGAAACAGACAAATAGAAACATGATGAAAAAGAAAAGTCTTTCAAGTCATCACTCTAAGAAAATGCAAATAACCCAGAATGTACTCTTGACAGGCTAGTCGCAGTTATGTTGAAGAATATCCTCATTAGTATGTGGGCAGAATATTGAGGATTAGCTCTCAACCCTATATTTAAAAATAAAAGTTACTATTTACATTTTTGAAGATACATTGTATATTAAAAGGGAGATGTTTTGATCTTCATGATAAATATTGAAATGTGCTGTTAATTATTTTTAAAGGTAGACTTTGAAATTGTAGTATCATAAATGAGATGTCAGTTAATTCTAAGATATTTAGAGCACTGATAAACTGAAGTCTTAAACTATCTCTCTGTTAAGGAGCTACCTAAGCTATAGATAACTGGAAATTCTTGTTTAATTTATGCATGCTAGTTTGTTTACTGAACACTCATTTGCACATTATTAATATGACTGATTTTGTTCAATTCTGCCCTGCCTCCTGTCTCCATGAAAGGACCCTGCTTTTGGAGGAAAGCATGAGGGACCATCATCTCCAATTTCTGGTCAGCCTTGTGGGGAGGACCAGAATGCTTCGCCTTCAAAGCTGTCGAAGGAAGAACTGATACAGAGCATGGACCGTGTAGATCGTGAAATTGCGAAAGTTGAACAGCAAATCCTTAAACTGAAGAAAAAGCAAGTAAGCATAGCAGACACTACTGTTGTTATCTGTTAGTGAAAAAGGTGTGGAAAAGCTTCTTGTGGTGGTGAATTTTTTGGTTACATGAACCAAATGAACCAGTTAAATAGGGAAGGTTGTGTATGTGATTTTGCTAGAACATTTAAATAGATTGGGTGTGATACAGTTTTGAACTTTTTTGAAAATGTGAGCCAAGTAGGAACACCAGAAGCAGATGGCTTTATATTTTAAACTCTTTCTTGTTAGATGACTAGGGAAACAAGGGTGCTGTGACTGTAATTTTGGCTTTAAAGATGACTACTGTTTAGGGGATAGCTGTTGTCTTCCTTCTTTCACACTCTGTGCAAGGGGATAATCTCTTGCATGCATCTCCAAAACCAGTGCTTGTGCAAAAGTCCCTTGATCATCTTTCACAAGGACAAGAAACCCTAACATCTGGAGCAAAGGTCACCTTCAGGGAAAGTGTAGTAGGTGGAGTATAAGTAAACAGAGCAGAGAACTAAAGGGAGAAATAACACTTTTTAGTATGGTCCTGGCTATGCCTCACGACACAAAACTGCACTTCAGTCAGGTGCAAAGGCAATGTTTGTTGACAGTATTTGTTGCCTTCCCTGTAGATGTGGCTAACTAAAATGAATCTGCAGTCTAGGCATCTGATACTCACTGACTAAAAGTCCTTGTCTGCTTTTTCTGACTTCCAAAGATCCAGATAGGAGTAGTGCCACCTTTAAGTCTCGTTAGTGGGAACTCTCTAGGAAATGACTGTTATGATATAAGACTTGTAATCTGTAGGTCCAGGGTAACAAATATGTGACTGTTTAGAGCCATATATTTTTATCGTCTGGAAGCATTTAATTACTTCTGAATTTTAATGACCTGTAAAATGACTTTCAGTAGAAAAACAAAAAAGGATTTCACTAACTACTTGACTCTGCGTTAAGGGTGCTGGATATTTTTGTTTGCTTGCTTGTTAAATTTTCCACAAAATCAGCACGTACTTTTGATTATGCATATCATCTGTGAAAGTACATTTGGGCATGTTTGTACTGCTGGACTTAAAGAATTACAAAGTTGCTGTTGTTTTCAATAACTAAGCCTGCTTATTATGGCATTCTGCAGAAAATATTAGCTTTTGAATTCTTACACAAGAGTATAGCACACCCTAGCCAGTACTGTAAGACTGGATGGTTCCCTTGCATCAAACATACTTTATTGTATGTTTGTGGTAGGCATGAATGAAGGATATTTGCAGTTTAAAAATGAAGAGTGAACTGTATTTATTTGAAGTGAAAGCAAAGCACGTTATTATAACAGTTAGGAAGATTATAATAAGGTATTTTGCTTGCTTGCTTGATATTTTAACGATCTGTGAACTTCAGTACACATGGAGTGGTTTGTGTTTACTGCAAAGTATTTTTCAGTGATGTTTTCTGTATTGCTAGAAGGATTTTTGTACCTTTTAAAAAATAAAACAGTGATAATAATGACCCTTAGGTATCTACATTGTAGACAAACATGTATGGGGCTAATTTCTTCTGTGGGAAGGCAGGCTTTCTCTGAAGTTCATGTTCTTGTTTAAAGTTACATAGTGATAACATACACTGCTACAGTGGCTTTAAGTGTCAAGCTGAAGCAAGTCTGACAATGCAAGTGAATCTAATAAACAGCTGGTTTGGTTTACCAGTAGCACAGAATGGTCATGTTACCATCCCCATGGGCATTAAAACCTTTCAATTCGTACCTTGTCGGTTAAAAAAAGAAATAACAGGCAGTGCAAGCCGTTGATCGGATGCATATTTTATCTGGTGACTAATTACTGGTAAGGGTAGCATGGTGCGGATGGCTGATTTTCTTTCTCTCGTTTCTTAGCAACAACTTGAAGAAGAAGCTGCTAAGCCTCCGGAGCCAGAGAGGCCTGTCTCCCCTCCTCCAGTGGAACAGAAGCACCGCAGTATTGTCCAAATTATTTATGATGAAAATCGGGTAAGCATGCTTTTCAATTGAATGAGTGTAGTAGCGAGTCTTACCAAATGCACTAAAATTCTTTAGTTCAATCCTGAGAGGCAATTTTTACTACTTGTGTTTTGTTCATTTTGGCCCCCGCCCTCCTTTCATTTAAAGAAGTACATTAATTTTGTAAATGGAAGATTTCTGCACAACATTTTTATTCTTGATCGCAGGATCTTCTATCTTACAAACATTCTAGGGAAATGCATCTATGATTCTCATCTCTAGACCTTTGTGTTGATGTATGCATGTACATAATATTTATATAAATGTGTACATGTGTGTATTAAGAATTCAAAACAACTTTCTGTTCTCCTCACATAAATACTAACAAATTTGGCTGAAGACCCATCATTTAAATTAGCCGAAGGAGAAAACCTGCCTTAAAATCATATAGTCACCTTAGAAGACTGACTTAAGCTGAGTTTCATGGTGGGTAGCAGGCAAAATTAGGCTGTATTTGAAAAAGTCTTAATGGGCTGCTGTGGAGCTCTTTCTCTGCTAACCTTGTTTGCAGGAGGCTTATACAAGAGAATTTTGAAGTTACTGTTGCATTTTCCACGTTATGTATGTGCCATTAGGTAGGGAAACCTGTTTCTGTATTAATCAAGATGGAGTAATGTGTCAGCGTGTACTCATCTATTAGCTGCTTCTGTGTGGCTCTTCATATATCAATCTATATAGCAAGGGAAGTACCAAGCCTGGTGCGTTTGTGAATCCACTTAGCAGTTGGTTTGAGCTCTCATTATCAGGAATTACATGTACTGTAAAATGGCAGCATCAACGGGGCTTAATACAGATATCATGCATCAGTATCTACTATCTTATTTTAAATGATTATTAAAGAAAGGCTAAGCCATTTGTGTAGACAGTACTGGTTTAGTATCTTTTCTTCTGCAGTTGTACAAGAGGACAGACCCCTTGGCAGCTTTCATCTTCAAACCATACAGTTTAGGATAATTACTTCTAATATTCAACTACAGTTGGCTAAAATTTGATTGAAGTAATAGGGCTGGAGTTCAGTTTTAAATGTTTTCAGACCAAACAAACCATTCTAGCAGGAGTATAGTATAATACTGCCTCGATATATAATTATTTTGTACAGCTGTGAGTTCCAAAGAGTATCTAAAGATTGAAATTACAAGTAAAGAAGTTAGAACTTAGCAGAATGCTTTCTAATCATAACTGCTTTATGGATTAGTTTCTCCTATGTTTTTCTCTGTAGGCATCTAGTTTTAGGGCTAGTGTGTACAGCTATTAGTGGGAAAGAAGCAAATTTGAGTTAGTATCCTGGATCCTTTCAGATAGCCTTGTCTGCTGACAAAGGGCTTTGGTGGAAGATCATACAGGCTTGAAATGAATTTGGGCAAGCCAACTGTCTTATCCAGTGCTGCCTCCTTGAAGTTTGGAATTATTTTGGAGTATTTACATAGTGTGAGTGAAAGAAGATCTTTGGCATAGTTCATAGTATGTGTATGTACATGTTGATTCACAATCCCAGACTTTGCAAATGGAGAATTTTAGTTCCATTTTTCAGTTATACTCTTTTTTTTTTTTTTTTTTTTTTTCTGAACAGCTTTCTTCTTCTTAGGAACTTTTGCTATATTATTTATTAACTACATGTACTTTTTGAATCACAGAGGAGGTCAGTGTCTGTTTTTCTCATCTCCATGTTTTTAAATTGAGAGAGCATAGTAGTAATTGTAGAATTCAGGTACAGGTTTCTTGATTTGCTGAGGCAGCATTGCAGAAGTAGGTTAAGAAGGATATAATACGTTCAGACAGGGCTTTAGCAGTTGAACTGAGTGAGAGTTCACTTGTACTTCTGACACCCTAACTACAGAGGATTTACTGACACTATATATATATAAAAAAAAATCTTTTCTTTTACAGAAAAAAACAGAAGAAGCTCACAAGATTTTTGAAGGTCTTGGTCCAAAAGTTGAACTGGTAAGTTGTCTTTTTTTATTCTGTGTTGCCAGTGTAGCTTTCATGTCTGTAATTCTGTTGTGGTAAACATGTAGTTCTGTGTTCGAGTATAAAAGAACATTATAGGGTGACTTAATCTTTTGGTTTGGGGAGGGAGGGGTTGAACTTCTTTTCCTTTTCACTTGGTGCCTGATATTTTATATTAGTTTTGAACTCCTGTCCATTTCTCAGATTAAAACTTGTTTGAATGTCTCCGGTATTAAATACTGGAATCGGGCAGTGTAGCTATATATGAGAAAATATAGATTAAATATACATGATGTTCTTTTTGTCTTCCTGTAATTGTAAACAATGCATTTTAAGAGCATATTTCAAGAAAAAGTTGCATTCATCCCTGCTTTCATCTTCAATACTGAAGAACACTGAAAGCAATTAAGCTTGTATCTTATTTTCACAAGTTTATATTGGTGTGTGTTTAAACACACTCATGAGTTGGGGCTTGAGTGAACTGGCTGTGTAAGTATAGCTTTTAAAAATAGATCTGAATCCGTTTGAGAGAACAGGGTTGAAATATGATAAAAAATTAAATACTGTTGTACAGTTACTACAATCTAATTTCAAATAATGAAATCTGTGTCCTAAGTATTGAGTATCATAAACTTATTGTCACTTCAGATTGCTGCATCTCAATTTAAGTACATTGTAGGCAGAATATTTTAATATTATTAAACGTAATACATATACTTTAGAATTAAAAAGTTGATAAGTACTAAATATATCTTTCTAATTCCAAATTGTAGCCACTTTACAACCAACCATCAGACACAAAGGTCTACCATGAAAACATCAAAACGTAAGTGCTTTAGTATCTTGTCCCTGTGCCTTTTAAGGAGTCTGGACTTAAAGTTTCACTCAGTTTTTCACTGGTGTGATTTCCAAATATGATGTGTGCACTTTAAGTATGTTAAAAACTATCCAGTTCATGTAAGCTTGAGAGTTCTGTGTTGTAGAATAGTGCTGCAAGGAATGTGATATAGGTACCGCAGACAATGGGACACAGTGACTTTCCATCATAAATTAAAGACAAAAATAATAAACTTTTTTTTTTTAATTGGTAATACTTGTATTTTTCAAAACCTGAAATACAGTGTTTGACCAAGATGTGCCTTATCAGCTTTTCAAACGTTATTGGTGTCAGTAAATGGTAGGAGGAGTTTATTTATTTATTGACTTTACCATGTACTCATTTTCTGTCATGGGCTGTGAGCAGAGTTACTGTATGCTAAGTTTACTTGTTATGTAGGGTAAACAATTTACTGATTTGAAGTAAACTAGTTGTCTTCTACTGTAAAAACTGTGATTTTCTAGGAAAATTAATCTTTCTTTTCTTTTAAATACAGAACTCTTCTCAAATTTGAATTAGTTCTTCTAAGTTCACTGAAGCAAGTATTGATTATTAACTAAAATAATTGTTAATAGATTAATTTTTAAATGTATTTAATTGAATTAATTTATGCCCAACTTTAAATATCCATAAGAGAGACTACCTGTATGGGAAAATCATTGATAACATGGAACAAAACTTAAATTTTTAAGTGGTTATGCCAAGCCAATATTGATTTGGCTCTGTAGCAATGTTATAGAATACTGAAATAACGATCAATATTGCGACAAAATTCAGCTTATTTTCAAAATACGTATTGCCTCTAGACTTTGATGAAAATAATTGCTGAGTTGTAATTACTGCAAAAGTACATTTTTCTTACAAATTATCTTTGAGGAGATCCCACTCTGTTCTGCGAGGAGGTCAGCTATGAAGACCGAAGCCTTTTCATGGCTTCTCTAGGATGATAACCGGGAATGTTTACTTTCATGTCTTGCTCTGCAACTCTGTTTCTGAGACAAACATGATATACTACTGCTATAGCACAATTAACAAATTTAAACCAGTATAAAGAACAACACTACCTTAATAAGACTCTTTTATTTAATCGATTTCTGCACCACCAAAAAAGAAATAAATTGTTAGTTTCAGATGTGAAGAAATGAATAGTGAGTTATGTGCGTATTACTGTCATAGCATTTAATTCTATTTTATATTTTTTTCATAAGTACAGAAAAAATACTACTTTAAAATGCTTTTAATCGGGGAAAAAAAAGTAATTCTTCTCCTTTAAATGTAGCTGTATTTCAGTTCCGCAGTACTAAGAGGGTTTTTTTAAGGCAGTACCAAATTTTGAGGATTTTAGGATTGAGTTGCAAAGACACTTCTTTTTCTTTTCCAAAGTATAAGAACGTTACCAAATTTAGTCATTTTAACATCTTTAGGAGATAACCTACCTTGAAATTGGAAGCTTTCATGTCTCTCTTGTTTATTTCAGTCATCTTTGAGAATATTTTCTCTTAGATAAAATACAGTATAAATTAAATGATTGTTATATTGGGATTTTTCCCTGTTTTTCTACATCCAGGAATAGTTTTCACAATAACAATCTGGCATCTGCAACCTACACGGGCTTTGTTGAGTAGATTTGAAGTTCCTGAATCTTCTGTGGTTCACTTTTTTTTTTCCAATTTTGTTTTCTAGAAACCAGGTGATGAGGAAAAAGTTAATACTATTTTTTAAAAGAAGAAATCATGCAAGAAAACAACGGGTAATACTACTATGTTTTTGTAAAAAGATCACTTTCTTTTCTTTTTGTCTGGATCCTTGACATACTTTCTCAAATGCGTCATGTAAATTCAACTGATTAGTTAAATAAGATCTTAAATTATGTAGAGTTGTTTGCAAATGAACTGCAGGCTTATAAACACAGTTTACTAGTTATCTAAAACAAGGAAAAAGGTTTATTTTTTTCCTTTCCTTCCTGTTCTTTTCTTAGAGTATGAAGAAAGAAGGTGAAAAATCCTTAACTGTCATGCCTGGCCTCTGTCTGAGCTTTTCTTGTATAGTAGCTATAGTATCTGAAAGAAAATGAGGCCGGTCTGATTCTGAAGACTGAAAGCATTTTTAATCAAATCTGTGCATGTTGGTTGTTAGTATTAACTAACTTAATGCTTTCTCTTGCATATCACTATATCAAGTAACATACATTTTTGTGGGGTGGTATCCAGAAGAATATTTCAATTATTAAGAATAGCTGAAGGTTAAACATCAAATTCTACCATGAAAATGTAATGAAGCATTTCTCTTCTTACAGTCCTGGTCTTTTTTATGTAGGAGCATAATCCTCAAAATCTATGTTCACTTTTCCCTCTGCTGAAAATTGGTTTTATGTTGTCTTCAAAATGTAAAGCCACTGCTGCAGAATATGAATCTGTCTATGAAATGTCTACAGGAGGTGTACTGATCACTTATTGTATTTGTGTTTAGTTAAAAGTTTACTTTTGGAATTTAACAGGAACAGAAAATCTGTCAACGTTACGATCAGCTGATGGAAGCATGGGAGAAAAAAGTTGACAGGATAGAAAATAATCCACGCAGAAAAGCTAAGGAGAGCAAAACAAGAGAGTACTATGAAAAACAATTTCCAGAAATCCGGAAGCAAAGAGAACAGCAAGAGCGATTTCAAAGGTATTCCCATGGATTTGAAACATATTTTCAAAGTATCTTAGTTTTTTGAAATTAAACTGAAGCATTTTTATAAATAATGGATAATATGTTTATTCATATTAAGTAATTAAGTGTATTGTTCACTACATTTCATGGTGTTGAGCACAATTTTCAGTTCACATCCTAAGGATGTTCATTAATGAATGAACGTTTCTCATACAAAGTGGAATCATGCTGGTCAACAGATTGCAGTGTAATCCTTTTTTGATGTTGACTCAAGCATGACATTTTGCAGAGCCTTGCAAATTCACCTGTAAAACTGGGCAGTTGTTGGAAATTGCAGTACATTGCAGAGTTTGTAGTCTTGAGACTACTTGAGAAAGAACTGTCCTAACTAACTAATTAGATTAGTTAGGTAACACCATTTTAAGAATTTTGGAGGCTGTCATTGTTATGCACGAATCTGAAATTATTGCTGTTTTCCACTTTATCCTTACTACTTCTATTTTCCCCTAACACTAGAGTTGGTCAAAGAGGGGCTGGACTTTCAGCAACTATCGCTAGAAGCGAACATGAGATTTCTGAAATCATTGATGGACTTTCTGAGCAGGAGGTGAGGCTATTGTCTATTCTTTGCTATAGAAGCATAACAAATGACTCAATATCCCTTTCCTGGCAATTAAAGGTCTCTTTCAAAAGGTTTGTTTTTTGATAGGAAGAGAAACTTTTTGGGCTGGTTTGAGAGAGTCTGTGTGAACTTTGACTTGAAGCAGGTCTTAGAAATACTTCTCATTTATGGGTCATGCTTCCTAATTGCATTTATCCTAGATTTTTCTTATGTGTCTGTTTCATTGCAGGTGTTGCAACCAGCTTTCTTTTTATATCTGTAAGAAATGTGTGCAAACTCTTCCTTTCTAAAGCCCTGCACCATTTTACTTTTTCATAATATGGCACTATCTCCTGTTCCCTTTAGCTTTGTTCATTGGGATAGTGACAGCTTCTAGAAGAGTTAAGAAGTAGACAGAAAAAATGTTTGAAGCTACCTGTGAATGTATACTGTGGTGGAGCTTTAAAACATTGTGTAATTCAACAAATGTAAACATTAGTAGCAACTTTTTGTATTCTTTACTTTTTGTTTTATTCTTTGCCTGTAGAATAATGAAAAACAAATGCGTCAGCTCTCAGTCATTCCTCCCATGATGTTTGATGCAGAACAAAGACGAGTGAAGTTTATTAATATGAATGGTCTGATGGAGGATCCCATGAAAGTTTATAAAGACAGACAATTCATGAATGTCTGGACCGACCATGAGAAAGAGATTTTTAAGGAAAAGTAATGGGCTTTCTTCTCTCTTATTTTTATTGCATTGCAGATAACAGTTAAACACCTAACCCCACAGTAAACATCAGTTAAATTAGAAATTCTAAAGGTTTTGTGCAGTGATATTTGATAACGTTCTTAGTTGGATGAATGAAATATTGCAAAAGTTTAGACTACTCCAAATGTTTTTGAACTACATAGATTTGCATCCACATAGTCTGTAGATAAAAAATTGTCTTTAAAATGGCTTAGTTTTCTGATAAGATTAAAATGTGAAGAGTAGGTATACAATCTCGTTATATTAGTTAATTGCTAATTTTAAGTGCTTAGTTCAAAATTTGTTCAATTTGAAAACTAGACTTTTTAGACTAATTTCAATCATTAAATCAAGGGAGTGCTGATGGTACAGATTGTTTAGAAGACTGCTTTGCTTATTTTGTCATGAATTATGTTGTTAAACTTAAATAATTTCTGATTTGTAAAAGGTTTGTCCAACATCCCAAGAACTTTGGTCTAATTGCTTCCTACCTGGAACGAAAGGTAAGACCTTTTTTAATATAAGTAGAGCCTAGGGTGGGATCCCTAACTTTCCAAATGTAAGTCATTTATTCCAGCATCATTTTACCTTCTTGGAAAAAATCTGTAATTCCATAAAAAATACTGCTTTGACAGAATTTCATAGTGCTTGATCAGTAACAACATCAGCACATGCAAACATATAACAAAAGTTAGTGGAATGACGCTACTGACAGCAGTAAAAGAAAATGACACTATTTAGTTTTGATCTTATTTTCTTTTTGAAGCAGGTAAACTGCTTAACTATCTTATTGTAGATAGATAAGGGCGTAATTGGCTCTGCTGAGCCACTGTTACCTCTAAGAAACTTTGCCTCCACCTTTTAAGTCAGTGGGATCCCACTGCTGGCTGAATTAGTCTTTAGATCTGATTTTTTTAGTCTTTAGAACTAACATTGCAGAGCTGATGTAAAATGTGGTGGAGAGTTGGGATTTTTTAAAACTTATAGCAGAATCTTGAATATGTAGGACTATTATGATAAATAGAAGCTTTTGCGTTTGCAAAATGTTTATTATATGTTAAATCACACAGATTGAGGTAGCTGAGAGATATTATTAATATAGGAGACCTGTGTTTAACACAGTCTAATTTTATACATGGTTGTGTTGCTACGTGTATGATTTTGCTTCCCTACTGATCAAACAAATAGTGAAGGACTAGGGATTGAATAGTTTTAAGCATTGAATTAAATTAAATAACAAAAATGTATTTATTTTGTAGGAGTAAAACTTTTTTTTTGCCTTTTCACTTTAGAATGTTCCCGACTGTGTATTATATTATTATTTGACTAAGAAAAATGAAAATTACAAAGCACTTGTGCGAAGGAATTACGGTAAACGCAGAGGAAGAAATCAGGTATCTAAAATGCATTTGTTACTTGAATATTATTGTTGTGTTGTTTCATATTTACAACTGTCTTGCAATCCTGTATAGAAAGCAGGTTATGGTATATGCATGAAGTGGAAAAAAGGAAAAAGTAATTTTTCCACTAGTACACTCTTATCCCCTTTAAATATAAGGAATCCTGACATCAAGGGTTTTTTTTGGTTAGCTAGTTTTTAATTCTGTGGAATATCTCCTTCCTTTGCACATTTGTGACTTTTTTAACATGACAGCTTATTTTATTTGAGGATCCTGCCATAGACATGGAGGTTGAATCCATCATTAAATCCCATGGTGGAGCCAACAGAAATAAGGTTATACATGTGACTTGCAGTGGAAAAAATATAATCACTTTATAATGCCAGTGTTTGTCAAAAAGCAGAAATTAATGGTAATCATTATATGGTGGTCAGGCTTGAAGTCAAACTGGAACTTAACAGCAAGAAAAAGGAGACCAATTTAATGCATGCAAATTAAAAATTCTGCTGATTCAGGAAGAACTCATTTGGAAGTCTTGGAAACCTTTGGAGGGGAAAAGAGCAGCATATTATGAGGAATATATACATTTGCTAGGCTACCAGGGTTAGTGTGGATATTAGAAAACAAAAATAATTTAAGAAACTCAGACTTTATCTTAATTAAGAAAACAGGAAGAATGCTGTATATTCGCTGAATGTGTCCCTACTCTTTCCATTTTGATTTCCTCTTGCATCTAACAGCATTCTGAAAACAAAATAAAAGATACATCAGTAATGAGGTTAGGAAAGAAGATCCTATATGTAATAAAATAAATGAACGAAGAAAAAGATGTAAAGATGAAGCCTGCAGATATTTTGAATTTGTATCATTAAAACGAATTTAACAGCTACAAATCAGTATAGATTTGCAGAAGAAATTTGCAGAAGAAAACACTGCAGAAGAAATGCAGTGTTTTGTTAGAACTGAAGCTTGATTGGGGGTGCATAGGAGAGAGGAAGGTCCTATAAAATTCAGGATTTTTGAAGTCCTTAAACTTTAAAATATGAAAAGTTGTGGTTTATTGGACTTAGTCATATCCCAGCAGCAATACTGAAGAGAAAATTGTTGAGACTTTGAGTTACTTTGGGTTATTGTGACTGCATAAATCCATATTGAAATGCAAAACAGCGAATTAAGTAAATAACGCATTTCAGGGTATGTGAATCCTTTCTTTCTAGTAATGTAAGTTTTGTGAGAATCCCAGTAAGTGTATTCGTTATATAGAGTAAAATTACTGCACATGACTTCAGCTGACAAGTTGATCCTACCGGCTAAAACTAGTCAGCACGTTATGCTTCTATGGTGGTGGTGTACTTGGGCCTTTTGAGTTGTGGCCTGGTATTCTAAAAGAAGAGATTTTGTTGATGAAGACGTACTTCTCTGTACCCCCACAAATTATGGACAGCTTGGGTGAAGGTAATTTTCATTATGCAACAGACTTTGCAGTTAGTGAAAGTAGAAGTTCTGACTCCAGTCAGAGATTCCAGGAGAGAATGCTTGTAATGTATCCTATATTTTGCCAGACTTTAAGTCTAATAATGCTTTCTTAATAGGAAAATGTATTGTTGTGTGTCTAGTAGTGGTAAAATAATAAACCAAGGATGCATGGCAAATACGAAGCAAATAAATAAATGAGACTTGTCCAAAAGAGACTTTTAGACAGTTGTTGTGAGAAGTAAGTGCAGAGAATGTTGCTGTTTTAAGTGGCTTAGTTTTTATAAAATGAGATTGGCATGATCATAGCAAGTATATACACGCTGAGCAATATCTTCACCATATGGTGTTCTGTTGCAGCTGTTCTAAGAGGTAAGGAGACATAACTGGTTCAAGCTGTAACATAACGTAACTTTGTTTTGATGCATTCAGAAGATCATAATTGTATATTTACACATCTTTCAGCTTTATTGCATTTCAGAATATCGAAACTGGTAGAAATCAAAATCTGGATGATTTCTCAACCCACAATTTGTTTGCTTTCCTTGAGCAATGCTTTTAAACAGGGAAGATTTTAATTAGTTTTGTGTAGAAGTGCATACGGACTTGTGAACTTAGCTAACGATAAATGAAACTAAAGGTGCTCTGCTTGGCTTTACAACTGCTCTTGTGAATACTTATTTCTACATAAATAACAGTAAGTATGTGAGTTGGAGCACTGAAGTTGCTGTGGTTGTTCACTGGACTTGGATCACTTGCTCTTTGAATTTTAAGAGTTGTAGGTCTTAGTTGCTTGTTGTTAATCCACAGTAAGTACGTTGCTAAACTGTTCAATGGGCAACTGCTAGACAGACTTAATGTGTGCTCTGTGGTGAGGATGCAGGCAAGTGTCAGGCTTCATAGATCTGAAGACTGTTAAAGAATACTTGCAAAGTCAAGGAGATTCTCTAAACAATCTAAATGGGGAAATCTTACCATTTCTGGAAGTTTATATTCAGGAGTATTATAATTAGTGTTTAGCGATGCTATAGAAAGGAATTAGATGGTACCAAAATACTTGTTTATATTTCTTAATTTTATTAATGATTAATTAGCAACACCTATGTAAGATAGTTGAAAAAAACACTTGAGAGTGTTGAACTCTCTTGCTTGCCAGAACTTTTATGTTAAGGTTGCAGAATGTAATTCATTCCCCGTGTCCCTCCCTCACCCCAGCTTTGTTTGAAGCTGATATTTTTTTGTTTCTCTGAGTAGCAATCTGAAACTTCCTTGCTGATTGGCAAACACAAGACATGTAAGATTTATGATGTGCTCCAAGATGTGCTTATGCCTGCCAATGACAGGTGCTTCAGCTTGAACTCGTAAGAGTTCATATATTTTTGTAAATTAGAAGGCAAGCAAGAAGAATGGTGCAGTGGAGAAGATATTAATCATGGTAATGATGTTGAAATGCTTAAGAGATTTTTTTTTAGTGTGTACAACTTGACTCAAATTTCAGCAGAGGCTTTTACTTTAAGGAAGCTGACTGCTAGATTAAGGCATGTAAAGTTAAGAGATGTAAGGCTTATTGAATTCTGGTATGCTTTTGTCCTTAAATAGGATTAGAAAGGACATCTTATTAAACACTGCCTAAACTGTTCCAGAATGCACACAGAGGCAACTAAACAGGTGTGTCTTACACCAAATGTGGCTTAAAATGAAGAGCAAATTTTTGACATAGTATTAAATGAAAGCATGGCTATATGAAAACACTGCCCACAGATAGTCTGTGGGGCTATCGCTTTGCAAGTTTGGTCAGTGAATGCTGGAGTTCATGCAGCAAAAAAGTCAGTGCTTTTGCACTGGTTTCATTACAGATAATGCCATAAATAATTAATTGAGAGGAGGCTCTTTCTGCGTGAAGTTTCTTGTTGCAACTTGGTGGCAAAGCAGTAGTGTGTGTGGGGGAGTGACTTTTGCAGTCTAGCTGCCTGGTCAGCATAAAGCAGTGTCCGTGGATCAACCCGCATGGCTCTGCAGCAGGTGGGACAGCCCAGTGATCCGACGAGACAGAAATTTGCTGTACTTGTGGGACGGCCAATCGTGCTGAGCTCCCCGGGGATTACCTCGGGTGACCCCAGGGAGATTAAAAGGTTGTATGTGAGACGGGCAACTCTTCTGTAGGCAGCTTAAGTGGCAGAATGACACAATTTCCTGGAATAAACATGTTGCTGGGTCAGGCAGCTGCTGCTAAAGAGCCGTGTGATGTTGGTGCTGTTGTGGGTTTTGTCCTTTTGAATCTTATCCTGAGCTAAAGCCCGTCCCCTTGCCTGGATAGTAAAAGTTTTAAGCAACAGATGAATGTGCAGGTACGTCGCTGACTGAGGCTTCAGCTGTTTTAAGGTTTGTGTTTAACCTGCCCTTGACCTATTGATTATGCATGTTCAATAAATTCTCTGTCAAACAGAGAATCCTGTTGTTTACAAAATGTAATGTTAAGGTAACCAGCAAAAACAACAGAAGATTTTCAGCATCTGTTTTGTAAATGTAAAATACAGAATTTTTTGTCTGAAAATGCATATTTTAACTCCTCGCTTTTTAGGCCAGTCTGTCTAGGACAGTGGAAATAATTTCCTTTAGCACGTGTCTCTGACGTCTTTATTGAAGGAATGTTTTGGATAACCAAGTAATGCCAATATCTTACGTGCTAATAGTTTGCAGGAAGATAATAGTGGTTAGCATTTGGAGTTTCTGCTCCAGTTCACATTATTAAAATGTCAAAAACAAGTCCTTTCTGTGACTATTTGCAGGCTCAGTTTTGCTAATGAAATGGTGACACCTGCTGCTACACTTACAAGAAGGTTCTTCTGTAAAAAGGGAAGCCTATTTTGAGGAATCTTTCAGTGAGCTATAAACCATCTAGCGAAGTCCTAAAACAGCAGTCTTCTGGATCTCTGTCCTTGTCTTTCTATGAACTCCAAGCGATAATTGGGCATTTGTTCGGAAGGTAGCCTTATAGAAATATTACGTGTATTTTGCCTTTCAAGGTTGATTTGCAGAGTCTTAAGACCCAGTAAGGAACAACTCAGTTCTGCACACATCAGATTTGAGTGGATAGCATCTAGATATGGCAGTTCTGCATCTGTGACTCCAGCTTGTTAATTTGTTTAACCCATTCATGCCCAAGCCCCTTCGGTGTAAATCCCTGTGAATGGTTCGCTCTGCGTGGTCATATCTGACTCCCCAACCTCTCTACGTACTGTAGTTTCTTTTGAAAGCATATTTAAGGCAGAACTTACGCTGCAGTCATTTATTTGAGTTCATCTTAGGTGTTTCAGAGAGGGGACAGAGAGCTCTCTCTTCCTCTTCCCTCTCCCCTTGCCTTTGAGTGGAGTTCTGCCCACCACAACTCGCGTGGCATCTCGCATTTTTGTTGAAGCGTGCCCAGTCCAACAGCCTTGGCTTTTTCTGCTGCACTTGGAAGATCACCTTGCTACAGATGCTTTTTCAGCATAAACGGACAAAATGGGTTAAGCTCTGTATGCTCATCATGGACTTGCTGGCTTTTGAGGCTCACCAGAATTCATTTGCTTCGTGTAAGGGTTCTGGGAACGTGGGGAGTGAGTTATGTGATTTACTTAGTGGCAGCCTTACTGCTTGGTGTTTTAATCTGGAAAGGGAGGAATTTGCAAGCACGCCACAGGCATAGAAATTCCGCAGTGTTGGGAAGTGTAAGATGTGTTTGTCGTGTACAGGTTGATTTTTATGGATAGTAAACAGCAATAGTTAGGCTCCTTTTTATGCTGAAAAAGGTGCGTGGCCTATGCTGCTGGACTGACCAGCTTTTTATCTGGTTAATAGTCAGTGACTTAAAAAGGATCCAAAGGGGAAGTATCTCACGCTAATGAATACTTGCTATGTAATCTGTATTTAGGAGAATTTCTATTCCACGTTATCTTTTCAGGCATACGACTTGATTGTTTGTGTAATTAGTGCTTCCATGCATACAAACACCCCAATTATGTTCGTAACACTATGAAGTGTAGTAGATTACAAAGCATCAGCTATGCTACCAGCTTTATTTTATTTTATTTTATTTTATTTTAACCTTAACCAGTCCAGTTCAGAAAAGCTGTTTTGAGAGCTGAAGTCTTCAAAGTACAGGGAAGCAACACAGTAGGGAGAAAAAATATGCTAAAACTTAAACAAATTTCTTCTGTTTCCATATTTGATGTGGTTTTCTCAATACATATTTTTTTCTGTGTGAATACATGTATTTTTTTAATGTTTAAAACTTCACAGGGTATTTAGCTTATCTTTTGCTAGGGTACTTCTAACAGCTAAGGCAGACAGGGAATGCCATGGGTAGTTTATTTTTTTTGTGTGATAAGGATTAAAAAAAACAATGCCACATTTTCTTCTTGCATTTTTGAGACTTTATTTCCCTTTTTAGCAGTTGTAAATGGTCATCCTGGTAATTGTTTGTGATTATATGAGGTAACAGAAATTCTTTGCATTAATTCCTCTTTGAAGTAGATCATGTCTTCTGGAGAGTTTAAATCAAATTTATCTGCTTTCTAAAATGAGGTATTTTTTCCATGTGGCAGTCATCTGGCTTCACTCTGAGAGATAAGGAGTGAGTGTCCTTTAACAGAAAATACGTAAATAGGATAATAACGGGTAACGGTAATTACTGTGTCTTTTGTTAGTACTTATATGCTTGCAAAACTATAATCTCAATACAGGCTACAGTGTATTAAAAAAATAAAAATCTAGGTTATAATTTTCCTTCTGCACAACATAAATTCACTAGAAATATAAATCTAAAATTCCTGACGTTGTTTTGAGCAATTGTATTTCTTAATTACTAACAACAGCCTTGAGAAAGGTGGCTTAGATTTGGTCTTATTGTTCATGGTACAGTATCTTCTGTTTTCAAGTTGGGAGCTGTTGTGTTTTGCTTTTTTCAAATGTACAACATTAAAAATGAAATTTGAGGGGAGCAACAACGTTACTACACAAGATGTTAGACCTTTCCCAGGCACTTCTAACAATGTGGCTGTTCATTTTTAGTACAACGTATGATAACACATTTATTTGTTAACACGTACAAGTGTATGTTATCATGTCTGTGCTCACTCTGCAAAAGAAACCTGTACCTCCATTGAATTTATAAGACAAAATACGATATCTGAATAGGACAGCTGAACAGAAGAAACTCGAGAAAATAAGCTGAGAGCTACTGAGGATCTACAGCTAATATGTAGAAACTGAATATTCTGTGGCAGAGGGGATTTTGAATTTTGGGAGATATGCTCAATTCATTATAGTTCCAGGGTGTAGACAGGTATTACAGTTTTCGGCAGAGGTGTTTTACTGTTTTAATGACAGATGTGCAGTAACTGTAACTTAAAATATTATTGGGTGACAGGTAAGGTAATATCAGTGTTTGTGTTGCTCTTGAGTATGAGTTGCTGTATCTTTCTACATACTGTAAAAACATGTAAATTCCATTTTATTTTAGCAACAAATTGCTCGTCCTTCTCAAGAAGAAAAGGTAGAAGAAAAGGTAGAAGAGGAAAAAGCAGAAAAAGCAGACAAAAAAGAGGAGGAAAAGAAAGATGAGGAGGAAAAGGATGAGAAGGATGAATCAAAGTAAGTATACATGGACTGAAAACACACTAATTCATTCCTGATTGCAGCAACTTTTTATTACAAAGAGCAAAACGTAGTTGCTATTAGTCTAGCAGTGAAATCTGGACTGAAAACTTTCTATTTAGGTTAATTCTTACGCATTAAGCTTTTTTTGATATATAAATTTTTGTCTTGCCAATATAATCAGACTGGTACAAAAAGCCAGAGTGATTTTTCTTTTTTGTTTGTTTGTTTGTTCGTTTTGTTTTTTCTCCACGGATAACACTTTACATCTCATTGGCTTTGGTTTTTTTTTTTTTTTTAATGTTCTGTTACAATGTCCCTATCTTCTTTGCAGTTGATAATTTCATGCATCTGTTACTCTCTAGCAATTCTAACTTTTTGGCAGTAAGTGAATTCTGTTTCACTGTTAAGGTGTCTTGGTTTTGTTTCCTTCCAAGTCAAAATGGGAAGTAAGATCTGATGTATGGTTTTAAAAACCATATTCAGGAATATCTGCCCATAAGGGCTACCTGAATGAGTCTGAATCAATATTGCTGCTAACAATAGTTAACCTTTGTTAACTATTTGCAGAGATAATACCAAAGAAAAGGACAAAACCGAAGTTGCACCAGAGGAAACAGAGGAAAGGGAACAGGCCACTCCTAGGGGCCGAAAAACTGCCAATAGTCAAGGTCGTCGTAAGGGCAGAATCACCAGATCAATGACAAATGAAGCTGCACAAGCAAATGCTGCTGCAGCTGCAGCCACTGAAGAACCACCACCGCCTCTTCCACCCCCACCAGAACCTTGTGAGTAGCATTTATAGGACACTTGGGGACCCATCTGGTAGTCATGCTCTTCACTGAAATAAAGTCGTGCTCTGTGCGTGGAGCACACTTTGGGGTTGTTTTTTTTTTGGTTTTGTTTAGTATTACGTCTTTATTCTTAGGCCTGCTCATAATTTTGTGACTGGTACTGCTAAACTTCATGAATGTAACTGATTAGTATGTGTGTAATCAGATGAGTCTGTTAAAATCACGTGTGGGGCAGGGGGAGCTACATAAGCTTTTCAGTGATAACTACTTTTTGTCTGTTTGCAGGGTTAATGCTGTGTATCCATACAGATCCAAATGCATTTGACAAAGATTGACTTACAGGCTGTAGCTCACAGAAGTTGTTGTTAAATAAGTAGACCTGATATTTGAGTACTTTGGGGAGTTTCATAATCTGAAATAGATCCTAGCAAGTAATTGTTGTTGTTTTTGCATTAGATGGCAAGAGAATTCTTTAAAATAGAAGTGTTACTCTGTTGACATGTATTGGTAGAAAAAACTACCTTATCTCTGGCTGCATGTCTAAAAAGGCTGATATAATCTGTGGTGGTGCAGAAACACTATCAAACAAAATACCTCATGGCTAAATAATTATTTAGGGTAGTGTGGCAATTTTTTTTCCTGCAGTGCTCTGCTGTAGCAAACTTTATTGCTCTTAGCTCTTCAACTACATAGTTAGAGGCAGCTAGATACTTTTATAGATGTTGTAACAACTTTCTATTGCTCAAATATTCTGTACTTCCTGAAGAACAGAGTAAGTGGGCATGCAAGTTCACTTGTAGCTTAAATTATCAGAAATGGACATTTTGCTCAGTTGATAAAGTTTTTTTTTGTCAGCTGCTGAACTAAGACAACAGGTTTTTTTCTTCATTTTGATGAGATTTTCTGGAAATCCAGAATAGCTTTTGAGTGCATCAGATATTTTATAGTGCCCTACTTGTATTGTTCGTTAATGGAAGCTGTTGAATACCCACTAATTGATAAATAACCATTTCAGTCCTTTCTGCAGCAGTCAGTGAAATAGGATGGAACTAGCTCACATCACATTGGATTGTGAGAAAAGTGCAGAACTTTTGGAGAAGCTGCTGTATTGTGCTTCCTTCCCCCCAGTTGTGAACAATATTAAAATCAGTGAAACACTGCTGTGTTTTGTATTTTACCCTGAGTTGATTACATACTTGCTATGTAAGGTCAGGGTTAAATTACAGTTGAGAATCAGTTTTATTTCTTCAGGCCCCATTGTAGTCAATGTACTGATTAAGACAATCATATGGGCAGTAAGAACACAGAAAGTTCTTTTATAATTTTTAGAAGAATATAGCATGTTTGAGTTACAGTAATATCTAAATTTAAGAAACGTTGCCAGATACATAGAAAAGAATGGATCACAAGGAAGGAAAAGGGCACTGCTAAGGATGTACATTTATATCTTGGTTTAAAGGAGGCTGACTATTTCCCACTGACAAGAGCAGTTTTTCTGAGTGACTTGAACAAGCCTTAATGTAAACAGGATAATAGATTATGGGATGGTCATAAAAGTGGCTCTTAGTCTTTTCTCTGATCAGTCATGGTTTTTCTTTCAGCTTCTGCAGAACCTGTGGAGACATCCCGCTGGACAGAAGAAGAAATGGAAGTTGCTAAAAAAGGTAAATATTGTAAAACTTCTGTTTTACTTCAGAATACTTGTACTTACTGAATTATTGAAAACATATTTACTTCAAATTCTGTAAGTTCAAATTCTTCGCAGCACTACACTGAATGAGTAACTTGAAATTTGCTGGTTTTGTTTAGTTCTTAACACAAGCATCTTTAACAGGCAAATGCATTTTTTGGGGGATGTGTTGACTTATTTCATATGGCCTTCTTAGAGCTGTTTGATGTTGTACTTGGTCCACAGAAGCCTGAGAAACAGATGTGAAGATATGTATGTTGTATGTAAACTTTCAAGTTTACAAAATGTCCTTTTGTATAAGGCATTCTTCAAGCAGAAAAGTTAGTGTATTGTATAACTTGTTACTTGGTAGATACTGTCATCTGTAAATATTATGCATAAAATAAACATTTTAGCAAAGGCATTTTGTATTAGCGACAGCTAATACATAGTATCTTCCCTTCCCACTAGTTCCATTTATTAGGGTTTGGATAGCTGAATTATTTATCATAGTAAATATCTGTTCCTATATGTTTGAACAGGCCTAGTAGAACATGGACGCAACTGGGCAGCGATTGCCAAAATGGTTGGGACGAAAAGTGAAGCTCAGTGTAAGAACTTCTACTTCAACTATAAAAGGAGACACAATTTGGACAGTCTCCTTCAACAGCACAAACAGAAGGTAAGCGCAGTGGGCATTGACTATTTTACAGGGAAAAACTTGGCGTCTCTCTGAAGTCCTTCATCGTGCTTCACTAAGACGGTGTTGCAGTAACCACTTCTTTCCTTTTCCACTTGTTTTTCTTTTGCAACATGTATCTCCTAGAAAAGGCAGCTGAGTCTCAGTGACCTGTGATACTAATCACTTCATACTTCAAAATGCAATAGAAAATTTTCTATCAGATAGCACACTCAAGCCTGAAGAGTTCCTTAGCTCTTTGAAAATGACATTCCTTATCAGTACACCAACAAGTATAGAAGTTCAGGTTATCACTGTAGAACATTTACCTTGAAACATGTTGTGTCATGCAGTAACCTTACAAACCAGAGCAAAAGAATTAAGAAAACAACCAGGAACTGAAAGTTCTGGGGCATCTAAAATAGAATACTGAGAGCTGGAATCCTCTAAGCTGTGGTGTCCTAGTCTTCTCTCCACTGAAATGAAGAGCTTCAGCGTCTGTGTTTGCTGCAGTAGTTCCGTTTCTCCCCCAAATATGTAAGGAGTCAGTGCTTTGTTCCCAAACATGCTTTTGGTGATAAAAAGCAAAAGCTGGACAAAAGTTGAAAGAATATGCCCTTGTGAATGAATATGTGCTAAACAGAGATTCAGTGCTGTTTATTTTAATCTGAGATTAAGAAATGGGAATGCATGTTAAAAACAAAACAAAAACTTGTAAATGTTCAGTATGATATAAATATCATATATTTACCAGTCTTCACGAAGGCCCCGTGAGGAGCGAGATGTATCACAGTGTGAGAGCGTAGCTTCGACTGTGTCAGCTCAGGAGGATGAAGATATTGAAGCATCTAATGAAGAAGAGAATCCAGAAGACAGTGAAGGTAACTTCCAGGGAATGGAACTCCTGTATGCACTGAAAGAGAGGGACAGACATATGTTTAGTTTGTGTCAGTGGTGATCAGAAAGTTGTGTGCCAATTCATAATGCGGTGCTTGATACTGTGTTTCGGTTGGATTTTAATTGTTTGAACGCACTTCACTAGTTGTATCTGGAGGGAGAAAAAGCATTTTCAGTATTGAGCGGCCTGAAAATACTAATCCTTAGTATTTTGAGGTATTTTGACTATTCTGTTTTCTAAAAGATAAATTAATAGCATCTGGCTGAAAAATTGTGCATGCTGAAGTAAGTTGAATCAAAGATTTGTGACCTTTGTTAGTTAATGCTCTCAGTAAAACAGCTGGGCAATTGTCTTGTATTTTGAGACAGCAGACATGCATCTCATTATTTTTAAAAAGATAAAAAGCAGCAGTTGACTGAAACTTAATTGGATCTCATTAAGTTGAACCTTTATTCTAAAACTTTTTTTCAGGTGCTGAAAATAGTTCCGATACAGAAAGTGCTCCATCTCCAACTCCAGCAGAACCTGCTAAACCAAGTGAAGAAACTCCACCTGATAATGCTGCCTCGAAAATAACCACTGAGGCAGCGGCAGAACAGGAATCTACTGTTAAACCTGCAGCCAGCACATCTCCCTCCTTGACAGCCCAAAGTGTATCAACAGCTGAAAGTCAGACCTCTGAGCCACAGGTTAAGGAAGAAATAAATAATGAGGCAGAAGAACCTATGGATGTTGACAGTAGAAGCCATGCAGTTGAAGCTAAGCCTGTGCTCAATCTTCCAGTACATACCAAAGTAGAACCTGTAGAGACGGAAATGAGGTTACCAGAGAATATTCAAGTGAAAATAGAGAGTGATACCAAAGAGAGGGAGATGGAGAAACCCAAGGAAAAGTCAGAACCTGAGGAAATGGACTATAGTCTATCACAACAGGTTAATTCAGCAAGACAAGAACCCCATTCAGATAATGATTCGAGTGCTACCTGTAGTGCTGATGAGGAAGTTGATGGAGAGCCTGACAGACAAGGGTGAGTTTAATTGTTTAGCATTCATAAATTGCCATCTTTAAAAAGTGGTTTTACTTAACAGTGGTCAAAACCTGTCATCAGTAGCAACATTTTTGTTAAGAGTTCTTACTGTGGAAAGAATTTCTAAAGAGACTTTGCTGTAAGTACAATAGGGGTAAGCGTTGATTAAAAAATCTGATGAAGCTCAAAGAAAGTTATTGTAACACAGAGCAAGGCAAAATTCCATAATTGACTGGGTAGTTAGCAAACTAGCACAACTACCTGGAAAGCTAGAGAATAAGGGAAATTGAGCCATGTGGGATCTGTTCAGAGAATGGGAATCACGTTAAACAATCATCTGGAAAGGACAGCAGCTTACCAAAACACTGAAAATTTGCCAAAGCATGAAAAAAGATTCAAGATGCTCCTGGCATGAGTTTCCAAGATGAGTAACTGTGGTATTTTCTGGTGAGAAGGGGAAGCTTTTGTTGCTGCATGATTGTCTGATACACAGACACTTAAAAACCAATTACCAACTCAAAAAAAAAAAAAAAAAAAAAAGTGGGGGATTTTGTAAATCCCCCCATCTATCCACTAAGAAAATCGTCAATGATTGTGTAATTGGATCTGTACTCAAGTTCTTTGTTGTTTTTTTTTTTTTTTCTGCTTTTGCACAGTACTTCTGTACAAATCTACACATTCAGAAGTACACATTTCTTTATAGGGTGATTCACTCACTTGGGAAATCTTGTGGGCTCTCCATTTCCTTTAGAGAAAAACTGTTTGAATGCAGAGCCAAAAATTCAGCATGTTTTAATTGATTCTTATTCTCACACGTTCAGTTTAGTAGAATGTATCCAAACCTTGAATTTGATAGGAAAAACAGCCTGAGTATGTTTTATTAGGAGATGACAATAGCTTAAAAATAAAATAATAAAAAATCTAAGGGCATAAAATACTCTTTTTTTTTTTTTTTTTTTTTACATTTCTAGAGGGTATACAAGCAAATAAATGTGAGTCCTGTACCTAATTACTGCCATTGAACCATATTATATCAGCTGATAGAACAATCTCTTGAAGGCTATTATTAATAGAGTTGTGGAAGGTATTTCTCACCCCCTACCAGCCTGTGTCTGTAAACTAACAGACAGATGTCCTGAGAAGTAGATGACCTCTTTCTTCAAAGTGTATAAGTAGTGTCTGCATGCATCTAGTTGTTCCTGGGAACTTGGCCCTAAACAGTGTGGATAACCCACATGAGTAGATAGGGCTTTAAATGGACAATGCTGCTTATCTTTGAAACCTTTGTATCTTTGAGGGTAGATGGTTCATACCACTGATGATAAATGAAATCTTTTACTGTTCTGTTGGTACAATTCCTATGTAACCATAGCGTAGCTTCAGAGCCAATGCCCCCTCCTTCCCAGTGGTCTTAATATACACACAGTACTGAGGATAGATGTTAAATGTCAAAAGTATCCAGTATCATTGTTCCGCATATGCTCTTTTGAAGAGGGCAGTCGGTGGTGTTTCTGCAACCTCTGTCTTCAGACATCATCTTTCCACTTCAAAAATGCATTAGCCCTCCACGTGAAAATAGTCTGTGGTACACTACACTACTGTTTATGTATTTCCTATGGACTAAATATATCTAGTGCTTGCCATCTATTTTTTTCCAAGGCATTCTTTATAAAGAAGGTTCCGTTCTGGTAGGACTGCATATATAGAAACTGCATACATGAATTTCTGGTTTTCAAGATTCTGAACAATTCTTCTGGTATTTCTTTGTATTTTACAATATAGCAGTATCTGTCGCTTGTTCTACCAGATGTGCTTTGGGACAAACAAAACATGATTTTTTTTTTTTTTTTTTTTTTACTTTGTCCGGTGTGTTAAACGTGTTGTTTTTTTCTTTTTTGAAGTTGAGAGGCTTACTTTTGCCTGTAATTTTTAAAGTTGTTTAATCTTGTTCTTTTTGGTTATATTTATCCCTTCCTTCTTTCTCTTATTCCAGTATCTTCAGGGAGTCAAAGCCCTCACTGTTAAACCCCACTGGGTCAATACTGGTGTCACCTACAATAAAGCAAGGGCAGATGGACCTACAACAACTTCACCACCGAGCTGCTGTCATACCACCAATGGTATGGGGTCTTTCAAGTGATGTTTGAAGGAACATGTTGTCCTGAGAACTAGCTCTAGTATTAAAGCAGGAAAAAAAAAAAGGAACAAGGAAATGTATTGTTTGTTTTGTTATTGTAATACTTTTAAGTGGTAAATTAAATACAAACAAATATACAAATGTCAGCCTAAAAACAGGCACAGACCATTTGAAATGCTCATATGTGCACTATACACCTGCTCAAGTGGAGCCGTTGAACAAGACAGTTACTTTAGTAAATACCTGCATTAATGTACCCAATGTTAACATCTTCCCCTCTTTGTAGGTTTCTTGCAGTCCCTGTACTGTTCCTGTTGGAACACCAGTGAGTGGTTATGCACTCTATCAACGGCACATTAAAGCGATGCATGAGTCAGCACTGCTGGAAGAACAACGCCAGAGGCAAGAGCAGCTGGATATGGAGTATCGAAGTTCCGTAAGCCCATGCGGCACTTCCAAGAGCCCTAACGTCGAGTGGGAAGGTAGGTAGTTTTACATCTGTCATGTCATGGAGGTAACCCTGCATTTTATGTCCGCACATTCCACTGTCTGCCACATTTAGGAAGGAAAATTTAGCGTACTGTTGATTGTTACCTTCTGATAGGACTTGATTGAAGGAACCTCTTTATTATAACAGGTGCTGCTGCAGTTACAGTGTTGGGGAACCACCTTATTTCCTTAGATAAAGCAGAACTGGCTCCATTGGGGTGAGATCAGAATTCAGTTTTCGGAAACTAAAGGTGAAGTTGCAAGAGAATTGCTAATAGACAATGAGCACAATTAAGAGGAATATTTTACTGCACCAGAGTACATGGACATTGAGCCCTGGAATACTGCACAAAAAAATGGTAGAACTGTCATGTTGTAGCCCGTCAGACCATGGAAGGGCTGTGAGAAAGGTTTTTCTTCTTGCAAATATGGAGGTTGGTTGCTTTTGCCTAAATAGATGCTGCTTGGAGGCATGATTTGAACTGAGATCTCAGATCTGGATCTTCATTTCCAGAATGTGGCTCTTGTATTCTATGGTACAGAACAAATCCAGAGCTGTTCACAGAACCTGTCAGGGTTCCTGAACAAGGATGTTTCTATTACCATTGTTGGTTACAGAAATGTGATTCAGATGGGCAATTTACATTTCTATTTAAGATCCAGCAGATGCATTTAGTAGCTTTCATAGACACTTGCATTATGTTTTCTCTCGGTGTAAATTGGCTGTTCTTTCTGTCTTTGAACTGAAATTATTCTAATTCTCTTAACAACGTGGAAATTGCAAACAACTTAGTAGATGATTGTCTTTATTTATGCAAGAAAAGCATATTCTATGGGAGGTCCAGCTCTTTGCTGTAACCGTTACCTCTAGATACCCAACTTTCTTTCCTGGGAAATGAATAGGTCCAGAAACAACACTGTAACTGGGAAATAAAACCAGTGTGGCTAATGTGTTGAATATTAGTGTTAGAGATATCATCATAGATGCATAATTCTGCATTCTTTGATTTAATGTCCTTGTGCATTGTGTCTGTTGGCTCCACGATGTTAGCAGTGTAAACTATCATGGTCTTTGAAACTTGAGTGCTTTGCACTTAACATGCCCAACAATTTTAAAATTATGCTGTGAAAACACTTCATCTTAATTACTTTTGTTGAAGTGAAATGAAGGAAACATACCTTTTTTTTTTTTTCCTGTTAAAATAGCGAGAAGGGAACTTGTGGATTGAGGGGGGAGGGTATAGGGTTGCTGGTTTTGGAAGTTGCTTCTTTAGGTAGAAAGTCTGGGGATGCTTAAAAGTACCATTTAACTAAAATACTATCTGAATAACTCTTGGCATTGGCAGTACTGTATTATGAACTGTGGGAAAGTTCTAGCATCAAGTCTCTGCCAGCAAAAATCAAGGGTGTTACTGAAGCAGTGAGGGGGGGATAATGTGGTTAATGTAAATGGGTTCTACAAGTCTGGACATCTTCATCTGCAGACTAAAGAGGCTGACATGCCATCAGATCATTGCAGTAGCTACTTCCTAACATACGTTGTGCATGCCAGCTTGTCCATCCACTCGTGTATGTAGGAGAGAACCCACAGACTGCTTAAAAATCTGGTATTGCATACATTGGAATATACACATCCAGTGACTGTACTGCAGGGCATCTAGTCAAACTGAAGGGCATATTGTTGATTGGCTTATGACAAGCTACAAAATACTTCACCATTAAATATAATAGTAAAAAGCTCCTTTAAGGAGCTATTATGGGATGACTAGTGTCATCTTTCTTTAACGGTGGAGATAAAAGATGTAGTTTCCCAGCTGCAGTAGACTTGTTCTGGCTTGTAATTTTTAATACTTAAATTGTCTGTTGCCAAACGGAAGGAATTTGAAGTTGTGGTACTGGATTTTTAGTTTTCTAAAATCAATATAAATACATTTTCCCTTTAAACACAATTGACAGGCAATACTGGTATTTGAACTTTGATTTGTTGCTTCTGTGGGCAAACAAACAAGAAAAGACGGCTTTTTGTCTGGTGGAATTGGCTTGTAAGTCTGGCTGAACTTGCGTGTAATCCTGGCCAATGCACAGTATTTAGAAAGAAATCTTTAATTTAAATCTTTCTGTAGTAGAGCTTTCACTTAAAGGAACCAGCTACTGGTTTTCACCAGCAAAGCATGAGAGAGTTTATACAAATAAGTTCATACAAGTGTGTAACATAATTTTAAAAACTGCAGTCTTTGCCAGGGAGTGTATTCCAAGATGATTATATATGTGTGTGTGCGTGTCACAGTCACTCACTGATTTCGAAATAAATGCATGAATCTGGATTACTCAAAAGAGTAGGAGGACTAAATACACTTACTTTCCTCTCGTAGCACTGCATGCTATTGTAAGAGAGGAAAGTGGTACAAAAATTGCTATCCTTATGCCTTAGCACACAGAACCATTTATTCCTTTTATTCAGAGAGAGGCTACATGCCTGACCTTGGCATTTTTCAGTTACTTCAGTGCCAAGTGATATTTTGAATTTAATTCTTTCCTTTCTGGTCTAAACGTGTCCTTGTAATTAAACTTGTGTACCTGTTGAGTGCAATCTGATAAAGTAATAAGCCCTTTGTTAAAATTCTGTGGTAAACTGGACCTTTTGACTCTACTTTCTAATCTTAGGGTTCTTCTTTCTTTAACTGTCATAGGAAAACCGGTAGCCTATATGCCTTATGCTGAGGTCAAACGAGCAATAGAACAGGAAGCACAAGTGCAAAATACGGCAACGAGGTCAGCATCACCATACAGGCTGTCTCCAAGAGAAGTCAATAAAGCCTCTCCCCAGCCTGATATGAATGCAGCTCGCTACAGTGTCCCACCAGGTAAATACTTGCCTTGGTATCGTAGCAATATACGGTCTTTGGAAGCTATTACTTTATGTAGTATCAAATTATTTTCTTAAACATTTTTGTGAACAAACGAGAGTAGTATGTTTTTTGTGGGGGTATGTAGATGGATGTTCTGTATTCTTGTTTGGTTTTGTTTGCTTTGTCAACTACCTAATGTGCATTTTATTAAGCAAATAGGATTATCTGAAAATAGTTAGAACAGCATAGGAACAAAGTCATCCAGAATTTTTTTTTCAGCTCAGTAAAAATACTGTCACCTTATGAAGGAAGAATTGAGGAAAAAAAGAGCTGCTACTAGGCTTGACATAAGTTTCTGAATAATTGCTTAATACTATGTATTGAATGATTTATAAAATAGTGAAATAACTGGCAAATCTTAGTTCTGAAACTTGGATTATTGCTTCTGCCTTCAGAGTATAATGCCATTCTGAGAAAAGACAGAACCAGTGAAACTTAGATTATACTTGCCTCAGTTGTTCTTATTCTTTAAGTAGACTACTTTATTTAAAAACAGAAAAGCAACAACAAAAATATGCACCCTGTATTGTTAGCTTTAAAAGTTTAGTTTTCTGAGTTTGCAATTTTGCAGTGCAGCTTTTACCATTTTTGAACTTCAGCGCAATGTTAGGTATTACCTAATCAATGTCTAAGCACAATATATACATGGACGTAATGAGCTTCAGAGTTGAAAATACAGCTAGATAGCTTTTGGGTATTGTGAGGTTATTTCTGTTGGAAATTGTCAGGTGAACTGTGTTATTTTGGTTCTTCTTGTCTCTCTAATGACTAATAGAGCTGAAACAGACTTTAACGCACATTTTTCCCTAAGTTCTCCAGCCAGCTCCTCACCAAGTAATAACCAATATACCTGAAGGAGTCCGCCTTCCAACAACCAGACCTACCAGACCACCACCACCACTCATTCCATCCTCCAAAACAAGTGTGCCATCAGAAAAACCGTCGTTTATCATGGGAGGCTCGATCTCACAAGTAAGAGAACTACTTGTTGAAAATCTCTTCTTATAACATTTTTTTCTGCCGTTCCACCGACCATCAATATCTTTTACTCAGTTATCTGTTCACAGCATTAACAGTTAAGACGTGTACATGTCACCACTAAAAGTCCAGGAGTTACAGGTGCTTTGTAAAATAGAACATGCTGCAGTTGTTTACATTTAATAGCACAGGTGAGGATGTCCAGTTTAGGTGAACTGCATCCCCGAACTAACTGTGACAATAGAGTCATGTTGTTTTGCACATTGATATTTTGCAATGGTGTTCTGTAGCATTTTAGGATCATAGTAGTATTAGCAGTCTCCTTTAAACATAGAAGTGAATTTGCATTCCAGAAACAAGAATTAACGTAATATGTTGTTTCAGGGAACACCTGGCACTTACTTAACATCTCATAGTCAAGCTTCCTATACCCAAGAAACAGCAAAGCCATCAGTGGGCTCTATATCTCTTGGGCTGCCAAGGCAGCAGGAGTCAGTCAAAGCTGGTAAGAAAAGAAAAGCTGACGTGCATTTTTTTTTTATAGACTATTTAATAACTCATAATTAAGGAAGGATTATTATTATTTTATTTTTTTTTTCTGAATAGCTTCCCTGCCCTATATCAAACAAGAAGAATTCTCTCCCAGAAGTCAGAATTCCCAGCCTGAGGGACTCCTGGTCAGGGCACAACATGAAGGTGTGGTTCGAGGTAAAGTCAGTCATACAGCTTAAGAAAGAAACTTTGTCAGAGCCTGATGAAACTGAGAGAACTGGAGCCCAAACTACTGAAGTGTTGTTATTAAGTATTAAAGGATTAATCTGCTCCCTCTTTTCCAAGGCATGTGTACATCTGTTTTTGTAACAGCTCCTCCTGTCTGCATGTCTCATTTAAAAGCATTTGTTTCAAGACATGCCAGTTTCAAAACTAAATTGTTGGGCATACACATAGCAATACTTGTGAAAGATATAAATACATCAAATGAAAGGAAACTAAATACCATGGATTAATGGCTTCGTGTGATGTAAAAGGCTAAGTCAAAAGGGGAAATAATTTAGCTGTTTCAAATGCACACTATTAACAAGCTGAAAGTTTCCCTGTATTTGAGTATAAACTAACAGTTCCCATTAAAAAAGTTTGTATGTCAAGTAAAACAGCTGTGGTTTTTTTTTGATTCCCTTATTTATCTGGATGTCTTTTTTTTCAAATCAGGTACCGCAATACAGGAGGGAAGTATAACACGAGGAACTCCAACCAATAAAGTTTCTGTTGAGACCATTCCTTCTTTGAGAGGCTCTATAACTCAGGTATTTGTCATCTTACTGAGAAGGCTGTAGCAAAATAATGTATTTACACTATCACCGTGAACATATTTGCATGTCTAAAAACAGTAAATTAAGTCACAGAATAGGAACTGCCCTAAAGAAGCTGAAATACAATCAGATGGTTAAATATGATAATCACTGAAGTCAGTGTTGTCAGGATTTCATCTTCGTGTATTTGAATATTTTTATATTTCTAAAATAAAACCACCAGAGCTTTTAGTTATAGCTAACTGAAGGCTTATTAGCGATTTCCATGAAAAATAGCATCACACCTGAGTTCAAATGTTACAATCAGTCATAGCCAGTCTTGCACCGATGCTGTTTAAAGCTGTTTCATCTCATCATATTTTAAATACTAGTGTTTTATTTATTTATTTCCAAAGTGTCAAACTGCTTGCAAATAATTGTTCTGAATTATATTTGATTTAAATGCAGGGTACACCAGCACTGTCCCAGTCTGGCATAGCAGCTGATGCATTATTGAAGGGAACTATTACCCGGCTAGCTACAGAAGACAGCAGCCCAGAAAAGTGCCGGGAGGAAGCTACAGCCAAAGGCCATGTTATTTATGAAGGCAAAAGTGGGCATATTTTATCTTATGATAGTGAGTATTTATATATTCTACTTGATTCAAGTCAAGACTGCAGCAGGTTCTGTTTTTATAATCCATAGCTGAAGTATATCTGCTTCCGAATGTATAAACATCAGGCCCTGGGGTGCCATCCTGAAGAAGTACTGACCTACATGTATTTTTGTGGGTATAAGAGTTAAAACAATCCAGAAATTGTCTGTGTTCTAATGAGTATCCTGTACTACGTAGTTAAAATACAGTTCAACTATTGAATTTCTGTGCCATTTATTTCCAATTTTTCCAGGAAAATTTTTATTTTGAAAGGTTAAGCAACCAATTTTATAATGTTCTGTATTAAACTCAAAAGAAATACTTCCATTAACTTTGAACTGCAGTTGAAATACCAATACATGAGTAACTTAACAAATCTTTTATTTAAAAAAACATAAAAGATCTTTTTAAGGTTGAAATTTAATGTTTCAGTACTACATTGAAGTTACCATTAAAGCATTTGTGTTTTGTGGTCTCATTAAATGCCATGCTCATAACTTTTTTTATTGTCCACGTTTTCTAACCATACTCCTGTAAATTTTACCAGCTATTAAAAACGTTCGTGAAGGAACAAGGAGTCCAAGAACTGCTCATGAAATTAGTTTAAAAAGAAGTTACGATACAATGGAAGGAAATATAAAGCAAGGAATGTCAATGCGGGAGTCTCCAGTGTCTGCACCACTGGAAGGTAAAAACAGCTGCTCCTAAATTGTTTTGCATTTTATTCAAGTCTTCTGCATTACTTTAAGATAATCTACAATTGTTTATGGGGAAAACAAAAAGAAGAATTAGATTTATGTCTTACCCCGTTAACCAAATCTATATAACAACCACTACAATAAAAGCATGCTGGGGTTATTACTGGAGTAGACACTAGTTTTCCTGTTTCTTTTGTTGGTGGATGTTCCAATAACTGCAGGTGATTCAGCTGGCACTTACATGTGTCAGATCCTCAAAGAGGAGTAACTGACTCTTCACAATCCCAATGGATTGGTGCAGAGCTCAAACAGCTCTCGGTTGTACTAGCATGGACTCCATGGACACAGCCATTGAGTTAAATATTGCTTCTTAGCCATGGCACAGTGATGTACATATGTTGGTATGACCTTTTACATTCCTGCAATAAACCTCCTAGATAATGCCAAGCAGAAGACTTGTACAGCTGCTGTATTCTGCTTCAGGGCTTCCCTAGTATTATTTTGATTTAGTAAATTGTAATCAAATTCAGACTGTAAAGGTCAAGTAGGGCCATTATACAACTTTTTGTGATTATCTTAAAAATAAAAATAAAAAACAAAACAACAATAACAACAACAACAAAACATATCAAGATGATGTTTCTTGCCTAAACTCTGGAGTCTTATTCCTGAAGTGCATTCTATCCCACCTTTGGATAGCCCTTAAAGGATATTTTCTGTAAAATTTCATTACATGTAACAATACAGTTTAGAAACCTCTTACTCATATATAGAAATTCAGTGCTGCTTTGAAGTTGCTCATGCATTTGGCTTGTCTTCCATCTTTTGTGGGCTTATGAGGCAAGGCTCTCTGGGCACTACGGAGAGTATCTGTAATGTATGTAAGAAGAAGAGTGGGTTTTGTTTTGTTTTGGTTGGGGTGGGGGGTTGAACATGTTGTTCTAGGTCTTTAAATTATTTTCTCTTTTTAAATTTAGGTTTAATCTGCCGTGCACTGCCTAGGGGTAGCCCACATGCTGAACTTAAAGAGAGAACAGTGTTGTCTGGTTCTATAATGCAAGGTAAACTTTTGCTAGTTTAGAAGGCAAGCATTAACTACGTTCCCAAAAATCTGGATTTCTGAACATCAAAACTGTTATTTATTAAGAATGGTGGTTGTGTTAAGGGCAGAGCATATTTTATTAAACTGTTTTCAGAGCATAAATTATCTATAAGCAGCTTTTGGATATACTGTATATAAAGCTAAATGTTTAAACATAGCTTTTTTATTTTTTGGAAAATAGACACTTTTTAATACAAATGCTTGGTAATTAGCAACATTTTTACTTTTTGTTTTTAAATGAATATTAATACCTCCCCAGACCTCTGAAGATGTATGCTATTGCCTTTATTTCGGCATCTGAAATAACCTGGGACTCTTTCAGTAACTTGAATATTTCTTTACTACTATTATAGTTACACTATAGACTACTGCAAGTCAAAATTCTAGTAGTTACTCTGTTTATTTAAAAAAAAAAAAGACTTAGTGATTATTAATACACCTGATGTGACTCTTTCTTTCTATAAAAGGCACACCAAGAGCAACATCTGAAAGTTTTGAAGAAGGCTTGAAATACCCTAAACAGATTAAAAGAGAGTCACCTCCTATAAGGACATTTGAAGGAGCCATTACTAAAGGGAAACCATATGATGGAGTCACTACTATAAAAGAAATGGGCCGTTCCATCCATGAAATCCCAAGACAGGACCTGTTAAGCCAGGAGAGTCGCAAGACTCCTGAAATAGTGCAGACAGCCAGGCCAATCATAGAAGGCTCCATATCTCAGGTAAACATAAAAAGCACGGCTAGACTCATACAGTTACTTACATATTCAGTAGTGAATCAATTCCAGATATTTGAGTAGCATTAAATGTGTGGGTGTTTTGTCTGTTTTTTTCTTAAGAAATATACCAGTGCATGACATGTAAATATCTTGTGTATTAGAAAAATCCTGACACTTCACCTGTAAGGAACATATTTGCAAATCTGTGTGAGAGAACTGACAAGTAATAGTGGCTAAGATCTAGTTGTATTCTGTGCTGATGAGCTACACTATCAGTCAAGAACATGATTTTTTTTTTAATTTTATTACTATTAATTTTTAAGCAGTAGTGAAACATTGACATCTTACCTGATCTTTCTTTTCTCTTTTTTTTTCAGGGTACACCCATAAAATATGAAAGTAATTCTGGCCAGTCTGCCATCAAACACAATGTAAAATCATTAATCACTGGACCAAGTAAACTACCCCGTGGAATGCCTCAGCTGGAAATGGTGCCAGAAAACGTGAAGGTGGTGGAGCGAGGAAAATATGAAGATGTGAAGACCGGGGATGCAGTACGTTCCCGTCACACGTCAGTAGTCAGCTCTGGTCCCTCTGTTCTCAGGTCAACTCTTCATGAAACTCCTAAATCACAGCTGAGCCCTGGGATTTATGATGATACCAATGCACGGAGAACACCTGTGAACTATCAGAGTCCAATGTCCAGGAGTTCACCTATGATGAATAGAGTTAGTGAGGGTATGTTATTTTGATCCAAAGTAATACAAGAACTTTGAATACTTTCATTTTAAACTTACTATTTTAACCATTTTCTGTAATCTCTTCTACTTCTGTTTTACTCTAATGGTTCCTCTTGATTTGGAGGATGGTTAGAAGAATTTAAGAAGGCCTTAGCTGTTAGTTCAAATAAGAAAATAAAAATCTACCGTATGATAACAGGGAGGTAGGAAAGTAGTTCAGTCTCCATTTGCATTTGATTATGGATCACACTGAAAGAGTTATCTAAGATCATAATGTTTTGAGGGCAGAAGCTATTCCTTTGTTATATAAGCCTCTAGAAGAGAAAAATAATGTGCTAACAATTGTAATTTTAGGATTTATGTTTTTAACCAGAGTTTTTGATATAAAATGCTTTCTGTGATTTATTGTAGCAAATTGCAGGGTCCTCTAGAACTTGCCTTGTGAGCCAGTGTGTATTTACCATTTAATCTTCTATTGAAAATAGGTATTTTCAGATTTTTTTTTCCTTGTTTTTGTTAGCTGGAATATCTTCTGGGAAGCCAGCAAATCATGAAAGGAAAAACACACTTACTCCAACACAGAGAGAGAGCGTGCCAGCAAAATCTCCAGTCCCAGGGGTCGATCCTGTAGTGGCTCACAGTCCTTTTGACCCTCATCATAGAGGAGCTACTCCTGAAGTCTATAGGACTCACCTCCCTCCTCACTTAGATCCTGCTATACCATTTCACAGAGCTCTGGATCCTGGTAAATGTGTTTGTCTTGTTTTTGATTTGTTTGTTTTTAGAAATATTGTATCCTTTGCACAGAAAATATGCCTTTAAAAAATAATTATTGATACGCATATATAAGGGCTTATACACACTGTTGTGGTTTGATATTGAACCGAACCAAGATAAGAAACCTAACTTATTAAAATGTTCTTGTATAGTACTTCATAATTATATTCAATTCTCTTTTCTTGGAGAATAGATTGTTTAGATTTTTCTGCCCATGTACAGTGCATAAATTCAGTAAAACATTAGTATTAAAATGCTATTTTGATCCATTTGGTTCTGGCTAGAGAGAATTGATAGCACTTTCCATTGAAACTTCAGTTCTGTATCTTGAATACTAAATCTTTTTCCTCCTTCATCCTCAGCTGCTGCTGCTTACCTGTTCCAAAGGCAGCTCTCACCTACCCCAGGCTACCCAAGTCAGTATCAGCTTTATGCAATGGAGAACACACGACAGACAATCCTAAATGACTACATTACCTCACAGCAGATGCAAGTCAATTTACGTCCTGATGTAACCAGAGGATTATCTCCTAGAGAGCAAACTTTAGCTCTCCCATACGCGGGAGCAAGAGGTATACCTGTGTTTTTCTGATAGTCTTTAAAGCGTATTATAGATAATGTGGTATGGCTTAGCAGAGAGTCTTAAGGAGCTGTTAAGTGATCAAAACTCCAAAGTAATGCTTTAGAAGATAGGAATATCACCAGAAAAAAAAATCCAAACAACAACAAAATGCGTAAAGCAACTGTCTTACAACTCCGTTCACTATGGAGAGATTTAGACTTCTGTGCAGGGGTTTTCTAACGGGACATAATTTTGAAGAGTTTCATATTGAAATGTCCAGTGCAATATTGGAACAAAATAATAAGCTATGAATCCCTGGGGTTATATGGCATTCTCCCAGGAATAACAAGCTTAACAGGAAGTAGCTGAGCTACCATTTTAGTTACTGGATGTGATAATCTCTCTATCATTTAAATCAGTTTTGATAGTTATTGGAAGAAAGGAAGGTAACAAAAGTAAAGGAATTAGTCCAGTAGGACTAATTATCTTCAGGATAAGATATTAGTTGTTTAATTGGTTGGAAAAGAAGAGATAAGTGTGTGTTTTTCATAGTAGGGGAAGTTATATTGGAGTACTGGTGGGTACCTGTGAATTTCAGTGTTACATTTTATTTTATAAATATAAGAGATCTGGAAAAGGGAGTGAATGATTACATGTAATACTATTTTGCTAATAGATGGGATTATTCAGAAGAGGTTAAGTGTATCTTTTTATAAAGGACAATTAAAGGGATTGCTACAAATGCAAATTCTGATTTAGTGTGTTCCTAAATTGCTGACTGCCAGATATATTTTCCACTAAGCATTTATTAATGAACAGAATATATGTGTGGACCTTCTTGTGTGTCATCTCCTAACAGGAATTATTGACCTGAACAATATGGCTCCCACTATATTAGTGCCTCATCCTGGAGGAACAAGCACACCACCCATGGAGAGAATTACTTACATCCCTGGTACTCAGCTTACGTTCCCTCCCAGGCCTTACAATCCTGCTTCTCTGTCACCAGGTACAAGCTGTTACAATTTGATTTTGTCTAATCATCTGACATACTGAGATAGTTGACCAATTTATTCTTTATTAAGCTGTCATTAATATTATGGCTTGTTTTGTCAGGAAGTGCTATTTCTTTGCACTTCTCACTTGGATAACAGTGTTTTATTTTTTTGTTGTTTTTTCAAATTATAATCTGTATTGTTGCAGTAGCAGATGAAGGAGCACTGACAAATTCAGAATTTGCCTTGTTCTGTCAGGTTTTCATTAATTTTCATTAGTAGTCAGTTATCAGTTCATTAACCTCATATTGTGTGTTAAAGACTGGAATTTGGCTCTATAAACTGTCTAGTTTCTACCTGTATAGAAAACACTAGAGTAAAAAGCTGTTAATTGAACCTTCCCCTGACACTGTGTTAAGCTTTTGCCTTAAATAAGTGGATAGACTTGACTGGAATGAAAACAGATTTGGGAAATTCGTTGTAAGTGGATGGCAGAATGTATTGGAGAGTGTTTGCATCAAATTATGCTTTAACTTTAGCATCTGTTTTTGCTATTTCAAATGTTTTGTCCTGTGGATGTTCCAGGACACCCTACACACTTGGCAGCTTCTGCAGCTGCAAATGCTGAAAGGGAACGGGAAAGAGAGAGGGAGAAGGAACGGGAGAGGGAGAGGGAACGAGAACGAGAGCGGGAAAGAGAACGTGAACGAGAGAGGGAGAGAATAACTTCAGTCCCTGCTGAACTTTATCTTCGACCAGGTGAGTGTGCATTGTTACGTTTGGAACAGTGTCGTTGTAGACTAACTATTTTCTATATCCACCATAAGCAACATGCAGCTTATTAACAAATTACAGAGTATTGTTTGATTTAGCCTTCACTTAGGGAAGGTTTCTAGCACCTGGCAGTTCTGTTCATAATTGAGACTTCAAGTTTTAGGCTTCTTCATCATTCTGTCATAGTGATGTAGTACCTAGGGAATGGCATGAATCCCAGTCATGCCTATCACTAATTGCATCTCATTTAAAGCATTATAAACAGAATGGTCCCATTTAAATCCTTAATATATACAATTGCATCCAGAGTGTTGGAGACAATTGGGAAAGAATGTGGAGGAGAAAGCATTGATACATTGTTATACGTATCCTACGTTGTTATAAGAGTAATTTATATGTATATTTGGTTTTTTCCTCCTCTGCTTTATTTTCTGCAGGTACAGAGCAGCCTGGCAGACCTGGTAGTCATGGATATGTTCGGTCCCCATCCCCTTCAGTTAGAAGCCAGGAAAACATACTGCAGCAAAGGCCTAGTATTTTTCAAGGAACCAACGGGACAAGTGTAATCACACCTTTGGATCCTGCTGCTCAGCTCCGTATCATGTATGTTTCTTGTCACTGTCCCAGAGATATCTGTTCTAATACTTGAGCTTATTGAAAGGTGTGTTTAGTCTGAGGAAGATCCTAAGATACAAGGATATACCACAGTTGTCTGGCTCTTTAATTTATTGAAAATGATCCTGTCCATTTGTACCAAGTCCAATTTGGATAGAAATTAGTTTCACAAAAGCTTTGCTTTGTTTTACTCAAGAAATGGCTCTGGTCCTTTTTCATGTGATATAATTCGGAATATTCAATGTTTGCCAACAGGCAGCTCACCCCTGGAGCTCCCTCCATAACTCAAGGGTTGCCTGCTTCGCGCTACAATACTGCTGCTGATGCCCTTGCGGCGCTAGTAGATGCTGCAGCCTCTGCTCCTCAGATGGAAGTTGCCAAAGCAAAAGAGAACAAGCATGAAGGAAGCAGGATAGAAGAGAATATGGGACGCAGGTCAGCTGTGGTTACTGAGCAGCCGCAGATGGAACAGAAAACACTGGAGGTAGAAAAGAGGCCTGTCCAGTGCCCCTATACATCTGCAAATTTTTCTGGTGGCAAGTCCCAAGGACAGTCTTCATCAGTAGTCTATTCAGAGGCTGGTAAAGAAAAAGGACCTCCTCCTAAATCCAGGTACGAGGAAGAGCTGAGAACTCGAGGAAAGACCACAATTACTGCTGCTAACTTCATAGATGTGATCATCACTCGACAGATTGCTTCAGACAAGGATGCACGAGATAGGGGCTCTCAAAGTTCAGATTCTTCCAGTAGTTGTACGTATCTTAGTAACTACTTACTTCTTTGCTGTCTTAGCCTTTTAGGGAGATGATAAAATGTGAAATGATTCTGATATTTAATGATAAAATATTCAGCCCTGCACAGATCAGATGCTTGATAGGCAAATACAGTTTTTGAATATAGTGCAGTGGCTAAAGATTCTTGTAAAATTTAGTTGATCACTTTATTTAGGTTCCATGCTGCATTGTGAAATGCAGGATAATAAAACTGACCATATCATAAGTCAGGAGATGTAAAATTACTGAATTTACATTGGAACACTGTTTTGTGGAAATATGTTTCACTGTGATTCTCATGAGAAAGACAGACAGTTTTGACTTCCATTTCACTGATGTCATTTTAATGGAAAGACAGCATTGCTACGTATAGGCAACCAAAATCTTGAGTGATATTCAAACCTTATTCTGCAACTTTTGCTCGATATACAGTATCTTCCCACCGGTATGAAGCTCCTGGAGATGCTATTGAGGTGATTAGCCCTGCAAATTCACCTGTACCTACTCAAGAAAAGTTACAGTCCTATCAACAAGAAACACCTAAACCAAGCCAGGCAGAGAGTAAGTTGGTCTACTTATGCAAGTGTGCTGACAATTATTTTGCTTATATTTACCATGAACTCAAAATATAGTTAAAATATATCAGGAGTCTTTAGGTCACCGTTTACCACATTTTTAACTTTTAGAAACTTTTGCTGGAGTTATGTTGTTGCAGGATCTGTGGAAAAACTTGAGCAAATGTATTGGAACTGTCACTTGGCATTGAACAGCTCCTTTACATTACAGCCTAGTTGATTCAATAGGAAATTTATTTTGAATGTATTATTTAAAATTACCGCATGTTGGTGTTGCATGAGAAATGAGCTGGAATTCACCAGCGTTGCGGAATTAAGTTCTAGCCTTCAAAAGTCCAGGGCCTATAAGTGGAGGGGAAAAAGTGTTTATTAGACATGATGCCTAAAGTCTATTATAAAAAATCTATTATAGAAACGCCTATTGTTTTATATTTGTAAGCAGAGAACTTTAAAATCTTGAAGCTTCAGTAATACCTTCATAACAAACTGTCCTTTTGTTCTTCAACTAGGTGACCCAAACAGGCAATATGAGGGGCCGATTCACCGTTACAGGACACAACAGGAACCTCCTTCACCCCAGCAACCTCCACCTCCTTCCTCCCAAGCAGAAGGGATGGCACATGTGCCCAGAACCCATCGACTTATCACCCTTGCTGATCACATCTGTGTAGGTTTATTTGTGCACATCTTTTCAGATGTGAAAAGTTATGCTTTGATTATGAAAACAAGGTTTGGAACATTAATAAAACTAATAATTACAGAGTTGGTATTGGGGATATTATACAATAATGTCTGAACTTATTTTCTCATTTGTTGCAATTAGTCTCATATTCATCTAGTTCACAAATGCTGAACACTACACTGTAGCCAATGTCTGACCAAAGTTTCCTTTCTCTTTTTTTGACCACAATCAGCAAATTATTACACAAGACTTCGCTCGAAACCAAGCAGCTTCTCAGGCCCCTTTGCAGCCTCCCACCACTACATTCCAGAACTCCACCCCTGCTCCAGCGCCTGTTTCTACCCGAGCAAAGACATCAAATCGCTACAGCCCTGAGTCACAGTCACAGCCTGTCCACCATCAGCGGCCAGGTGCTAGAGTGTCACCTGAAAATCTGTCTGACAAGTCCCGGGGAAGGTAATGCATGTATTTTGTTTAACTGTAAATTTAATTAATTCCCAAGTACAATATTTACAAAAGCTAGTGCAGTAATCTTTATGTAGATCAGAAATAGCAGTATCCTTTGGTCTTTTTTTAGGCAATGACTTGCACTGTTTTTGACAATTGCTTGGCTCCATAATATAAAAATTTTCCCTTCACTACTAATGCATAATTTCCAATCCTTAGAGGAGTGAAAAATTCTAATCGATTAGAACTTTGTGGAAGAAATCCACAGAATCATTGTGGACAAATCAGTGCTATCTTCTAAGATCATCAAACATACTAAAACATGAAACACACATAACTAGAAATATAGTTTTATAACTACTGGAATGCAATTATGTGTGTTAACTACTCTGTTACATGCATTAAGAGGACTTACCTGTCTCTGAATTCCAAATGCAGACCTGGAAAATCTCCAGAGAGGAGTCATGTTTCTTCAGAGCCCTATGAGCCAATCTCGCCACCTCAGGTCCCAGTTGTACATGAGAAACAGGAAAACGTTCTATTGCTTTCCCAAAGAGCTGAGCCTACTGAACAGAGGTACGTGTAAAACTGCAGTTTAAAAGCATTATTCTGGATCACTTGGCTTCGAACAGTATCTTTATTAAAAAATCATTTAAGCAATCTTCCTCTGTTATCAGAGGCAAGTTTTTAATTGCTGTTCTTAATAAGGAGGATGAAATTGGAGGAACAGCTGGGATGACTATTTGGGCTTCTAGCTTAAAAATGCAGCCACCCACCAATATATAGCTAAAACTTTAGCAAGCATGCACGTTGCAAGGCAGAAATAGACACCCCTGAAATGTTTGAGTGCATTATCTCTACCGCTCTTCTAGCACAGGCAATTACCATGTTGCTTTTTCTGTGAGCTTTAGAATCTTGAAAAAGCAGGTGTTTCTGGACAATCATTAAATTGGTCTAGTCCCTAAAAAAAAAAAAAACAGGTTGAGGAAAGATGATCTTAAAGCATATTAATGTTGGCAGTATCTGCCACTGATTGTTTTTTGAAAGATTTAAATGTACAGTGTGAAAAACATTCTCTTACTTTTGACACATTGGTCTTGGCAGGACTGACTCTCGCTCTCCAGGTAGCATAAGTTACCTGCCTTCGTTTTTCACCAAACTTGAGAATACGTCACCAATGGTAAAGTCCAAGAAACAGGAGATATTTCGAAAGCTGAACTCATCTGGTGGAGGTGACTCAGACATGGGTATGTAGGACTTTTCTATGAATTTTTGCAACTTAAGCTCTATGTGACTGCTGTCCACAGATGATCTAACCTAAATGTTTCAATTAGTGTGAGTGAATATTAATCTATTAATTTAAAACATATTGTATATGACTGAATATCTGTAAGATTTATTTTTTATGCTGATGTATGTAAACCGTTGCATTTAAGCATTTTAATATTTAATTTGAGAGGTGTAAATGTTTAGAAGAAGCATAATTTTTGAGATAGTTTGCTTCATATCAACATTGACTACAGACACAGAGTTAACTAGAATAGTGTCAGGTTTTAACAACTATTATGCCTTTTTCATTTTGAAAAAGACATCTTCTAAGCTGGATTTTTTTTTTCTTGGACCATAATGATTATGACTATCAAAATGACACATTCTGGATATTTTAATGCAGTCTCAGTAATGGATACTGTCCCAGTGGAATATGACACTATAACTGTATTTTTTTCTCTTAGAAATCTTACTATAAATTTGTATCAAAATTATCAGTAGTAAGAGTTTGAGCTGTTTGTGAATTCAGTACCTAGTAGAAAGTATTTATTTGAAAGCAAATGCTTTTGCAGATTTCATTCTGAGAAACAAGGCTGCGTTAATAAGGGTTGCAGTATTCTCTTTATTGGATCTCCATTGTGTGCACAATACATCTTGCTATGTTGAAAAAAGTACAGGAAATAGTTGAGAGTAATTCTATCATATGTATTAAGACTAATAGGGTTCACTTATAATGATCATCGGTACCATGGAAAACTCACTTAAATGTTATGTTTTAATTGCAGCAACTGCTCAGCCAGGGACTGAAATATTCAATCTGCCAGCAGTTACTACATCAGGTAAGTTTTTCAGTAAAAGGAACTGTGCATGTTTCAGAAAAGGTAAACTAATGCAATATATTTAATGTATGTGCTTTGAGCAGTGCCGTAAATGAGGAAGATGATGTAAAATTTGAAAAGTAACACCCCACAAAAAAGGTTTTTTCCTTTGTCCTAAGGAAATTTCACATAATATTTAAATGGGAACTGAAGCAAGAATTGTTTTATTTCTCTGGTGTCTGCAAATCTTAGACGTAGAAGTCATGAAATTGGTTAGCATCTCACTTACATAGAATTTAAATATAGTGTAGTTCAACAAAACTAGATCTCAGTTCAGCAAATGCAATTTACTTTATAAACTGGGGTATTTAAAATACTTGCTGTTTTTTTCTGTGATAAATAACATTTAAAAAAAAAAATTCCTGTCAGATGAGGAAATTAAACAAAACCTATATGTTCTAACGATAAAGGTGAATGAGGCAGAGAAATTAAGTGAAATATGGGCAGTAACTTCTAAATCTGAATCTGAGTTGTACTGTAGATTGCCTTTACATGGTTGTAGCCAGTTGCCTCCCCTTCTGATACAATTATTCTATCTTTAATTGGAGAAAGTAGTGATCTCCATCAGATGAGATGGAAGGGTAGGCTTTCTGAATTAAGTATTTGCCACAAATCATACTTTGTAAGATGAATTAGTGTGGATCATTAATATGAGAAATATTCTTCTGGTCTGTTCTCTTACAACTGATTAGTAGCTACAGATCTTACTTAATATGCTATCACAATCAGCATGTTTAGCTTCCATTGCTTTTTTTTTTTTTTTTTTGGCTTAATGTAAAATTTACTCTATTGCAGAGTCTGGCATTTAGTGTTTGCTGACACACATAACTTACAGCTATTGTGAGCTGCTTTTGAGCATGTAGCTTTGCATTTAAAAATACATTTTTTCCCCATCTTTCTGCCTCTCTCTAAAATCTTTGTCCACATAATTTCTCTGAGATATGTTTTTTGCCTCCCCTCCCACCTTTCCATGTATGTTTTCTTTTATCTCCCAGGTGCAGTCAGTTCTAGGGGTCATTCCTTTGCAGATCCTGCCAGTAATCTTGGTCTAGAAGACATTATTAGAAAAGCATTGATGGGAAACTTTGATGACAAGAGCGAGGATCATGGAGTTGTAATATCACAGTCCATTGCAGTAGCATCTGGCAGTTCCAACGCTGCAGTACCTGCAAGTAGTGAGACGCGTAGGGAAGAAGCTAATCCATCGCCTAATTCAGGTGAGGTATTTCAGCTCCCAAATATTTCATGGTTTAAATAAAATAAATAAACGAAGGGCTTGAATAAATTCAGTGTCACTGAAAGTCATTCCCTTTCCTCTGGAAGTGACAGAGAGACGGTGTTTCTATTCCCAGTAGTGGTCCTGGCTTTCAAAACGGTATTGGTGATTTCAGGTGCACTAGCCAATATCTCTTGGAGAATGACAACACTGATGAAACAGGGAAGAAATAATGGGTTGGCTTGATGAAAAATACACATGTAGTACATTACCTATAGGGAACATGCAGTGATGGGAACTAGCTTGAACTGAAAACAGCTCCCTTCCTAAGGCTGGAAACATAACTCTCATGGTAAGAATAGGGATTTTCTAGCAATAGTGTCATTAGTGACTGTATAGGCTAGTCTTCTAACTAGTAAATCAGCATTGCAGAAGAAAGCATCAAGTCAAATCCTTGTTTGGTGCTAAGCGATAATCAATAGAAACAAACCTAGAGGCTAAAGTGTAGTGTAATATTTTTGGAAAACCTGTCCCTTCTATTTCCAGGAGGGGGAGTCAGCAAGCAGAAGTTAATTGGCAAATCAAATAGTAGGAAGTCTAAGTCTCCAATTCCAGGACAGGGATATTTAGGAACTGAAAGACCTTCTTCTGTCTCATCTGTACATTCAGAAGGGGACTACCACAGACAGACTCCAGTGTGGGCCTGGGAAGATAGGCCTTCATCAACAGGTGAGAAATGGGGGTTCTCTTTCCAACTTAATAAAGTAGATGTGTTATTTGCGGAAAGGTCAGATGCAGACATATAACACTGGCAATTATCAAAAGATTACATCATCTAGATCTGTGGTGCAAGGATTTCCTGAAACAGATTTTCTGCTAGTTGTCACAACCAAAGCCATACTATCTTTGCTATAGATCTCTTATAACCTCTTAGAACGGCACATTTTTGACTTCAAGAAACTCTTTCATTCAGGTTCAACACAGTTTCCTTATAACCCCTTGACAATGAGGATGCTCAGCAGTACACCGCCAACATCAATCGCGTGTGCCCCACCGTCCATGAGCCAAGCAACCACTCACCAACAGAACAGGATATGGGAGCGAGAGCCTGCACCACTGCTTTCAGCACAATATGAGACTCTGTCTGACAGTGATGACTGAACTATGCAGATTCTTTTTTTTTTTTTAATTTGCGGGTCAAAATAAAAAAGTTATTTTTGACTTGTGCCCAGAGAGACTTTCCAAGAGAGCAAGGGCCACACAATGAAGAATTAATGGAGAGTCCGTTAAATGCCTTCTGCACAGGCCGTGTGTTGGAGGATTGTGATCAAGAAGGTTGACTTACTAAAGATAAATATGTAAAGAGTTTTTAAAAATGTGGACTATTCCTGTTCTACATCTATTTGTAAAGAAAACCATAATGTCTTTAAATCATTCTTCTGTAAATAGAGAGTACTTTTTGCAGTGTTTTTTCCCTTGCTATAGTATCTGGTGTACTTATGTTCAAATCATTGCCTAAACTTTGGGGGTCATTTTGTAATTTTTTTAAGCATTTTCTCCAGTGTAGAGTACTCTTCATAACCCTAGCCTCCCTACCAGCCTAGCCTAACCATACCCCTAGCCTCCCAATCAGCCTAGCATCATTGCCTGTTTAATGCCATGCCACTTCTTGCAGGCATTGTGCTTTTATATATATTTTTTTCCTCTAGACACTTCTCAGTGGTGTTCAACTCTTGTGAAAATGTTGATTTTTTTTTTGACTGACCCCTTACTGAATTGTGTACATTAACATAGCCAGTTCGCTGGAATAAGATGATATATTTCTTTGAATTTTGAATTCTGCCACATTGTAAATTTTTGGTGCAGTTGATTTTATTTAGTAACACTGCAGAAATATTATTGCATGGGTATGTTATGGTTCATTTTAAAAAGGATAAAAAAAAAATCAAAGCAAAACAGAAAGAACAGCTTCTGGAGGCATACCTCACTGTTACGCACACTGGGAATTTCAACTGTGCCCCAAACGCCTATGTTAGTGTTTTCTGTTTCTGCATTGTATGCAGTTGAAATAGGCTACTAAATTTTATTGTCATGGTTAACCACAGCAAATGGCTTATCTGAACAGAGGCTCTGGGTGGGTTGATAAGTCCTTTAAGAAGAAAACCTCTACATCCTGAGTTTAAATAAAAACAAAACGCTTTTATAGAATAATTGACCAACACGAGTCAGCTATTTGGCTTCTGTTATAACCAGTTTGAAATAGGTACTGCAGTTTTTACTTTCCTTAGTCTGATTTTAAAATCTTTATGTAATAATTATTTTAAAACCTGTGTCCACATCCCCATCCCTAATCTTATCAGAAAACTTTTCGTAGAAGTCCCGAAAAATGCTTGGCTTAACTCCTAAAGTGTGCAATACATATTAGGGTAAAATTTTCTTTTAATTGTATATGGTACTAGAGAGTCATCTTAATCATTCATCTATCAATGCCTGCTATTATATGCTTGTAGCTCATGTATATGTGCATCTGGTTAGCAGTATCACAGGGTCTTCTGCCATCCATCTTCAGGAGCATCTTATTGTTTGCTGCACTAACCTCAGGAAAGTGAATCTAAATCTCTGGGGTAGAAGGACCGATTTACAGATAGCACTAAGCTGGGGGGTAGGATGGTCTGTCAGATTCCATACTGCTTTTGCATCTCATTGAACAATCCTTGCCTAGAGGTTACTTTCCAGTCAGTCTTTTACATTTAACTGTGTTTGCAATACATTGTATGAAGGTATAATGTAGCTATGTAACCTTGAGTCCATGTAAGCTCAACATTTTACAAAAGAACTGTGATGGTCCAGTAGTACAGAATTATATATCAATAACAAACATATAGAGAAAAGCCTTTTTACCCTTAGTGTAGGAAAGAGAAATGACAAGGGAACTCATTTGGAAATTTGACAGTGTGTTGTAAATACAGAATTATTTGCTACCTTTTTTCTAAAAAAAAAAACAAAAAAACACGCATCAGCATAGAGCACTTGGCAGTCTTAAAGCTGCCTGCGGTCTTTCTTAGAGGAAGACTTTCTCACCTTCCTGTCCTTTAACCTTCTGGCTTAAAGTAGTGTTTGTTTTTTTCATTGTATTTTTAGGCCTGTGCTCTTATCTGTAACTTTTTTTTGTTCCTGTGCAACACATACTGGAAAACAAGTTCATCTGCCCTTTTTGTAGCTTTTAATTTGCAGTGGACAGTTAAGTTTCTTTCTAAAACTCAATTATTAATTGAACAAAAGAGGCATGTACAGACAAAAGTCTTTGCTAACTGTACTGTAAGTATAGCATGTTCATTGCAAAGCTTCATGTTACTGCTGTTGCAGCAGCAAGATATCCAAAGTAGGATAGTTACTTTCTCCTAAGATGCAGCGTGAGTGGCATTTGCATGTAAAATGTTGCTGCTGCTTTTGTTTGTTTTTTAAGTTCTAACTTCTCCAGTGTAAAATCCTCTCCAGAGCCTAAGTTAGGGTTTACCACAATTCCAGTACTCTTCAAGTATGGAGCTACATCTGGCCTGTTTCAAACAGGAAGGTGTTTATAAATCACATTTACGTAGTTTACTACAGATTTTTAATGATTTCTGATCAGCACTTTCACAACGCTGTCATCTTTGTTTTATGATTCTGATATGAAATCATTTAAGACTTGAAAAACCCATGCATCGTAACTCTTTTTTTTCCACACAATGTCTTCAGTGTAGATAGTGACTTCTGGATTCAGACCAATCAATAAAGGGGATCAGTTCTCCATTTGCTTTTCCTGTGTCTCCCTCTTGTTTTGCAGCATCAAGCTCTGTTCATGAGAACAAGCAAAACACTTCCCTTAGGGGGTGCTGCAGGGTTCCTAACTGACACTTCTAGTGTCTACAGATGAAAAAAAAAAAACAAACACCAAAACTCAAAGATTGGTTCTAAGGTTAGAGCCTTCTTGTTGGTACAAGTGTGCCTGGATCAGCCCTATCTTTAATTCAAAGCTTTGTTCTCAGCAAGCTAGATGCGTGACAGTTTTAAGCTTTATGTATGATAGTTTCTAGCTTCAATGAACATCTAACTCTAGGAAATCTGCATGTGCCTCTTCTTAGCTCAAAGTAACAAAGAGCTTAAGCCACTATTAATGCTACTACTGTAAGTAAACTAATAATGCAATTAACATTGAGAGTTGTACTAAACACCTGAAGTTCTTACAAATGAGCAGTTAAAATAATGCTTGATTAGTGACAGTTACAGTTAGTTCTACTCTCATGGAAAAACATGGATTTCATAACTTCTGGTTTAAAATCTTTATCTTCACTGTTAGGCTTCCTTGCAGGGAAAAACTGAAATTTTTGTTGTGCAGGCAGACTGTTTGTACATGCCTTTAAGTGAATTTAATAACTTACAAGCCTGATAGTTTGTCACATACTATCTTTTTCCAACAGGAAGCCTCAGCATTGTAGCACTGACAGCTCATGACCTGTCTAAGAAAGGAAGACAGCTGTGGCATTTAGTGTGCTCTTACTGGGGTAAGGTAGCAGAGGGTTTTAGTTCTGACAGCAGCTCTGTTTAGTAACATAGTCTTACCCCTCCTTTGAGAAGAGGTGTTCTATCTTTGGATAGACATTTTGAAGCCACACCTGATCTTTTGCAACCTGTTTGAAAATGACACAGGGCTGCAGCCCTGTCACAGTACATTCTCTGAGGTGTTCTACTGAAGCTAATGCATATTGAACTGCATCTGACAAGTACACCCTGTTGTGCTGGCCAGCATGTAAAGAGCAAAAACAATTCCTGCCTTACTTTGGATCCTCCTTCCTTAATCTGACATTTAGGCAGTGCTACCTAATGGCAGACTGTTTTCGTGACCTAGCTTTAGGATAGCTGTGTTTTGAAACCAAATACTCTGAAGTCAGAAATAACAAGTGACTACAGGTATTAGTAACAGGCTAGGCTTGCATTTTGCTGGCAGTCAAGACTAAGTTCACTCATTAGCACAGTAGATCACTATAACTATAGACTACACCACAAACTGAAATACAGTTACGACTTCACAACTTTATTTTGGACTAAATAGGCAATAGCAACCCTTCTTGATAAGAGGTCCTTAAGTTCCTGATTGCTCTTCCTCTGGAGAATTGCACCAGTCCCAGCCTGTTTGTATTGACCCACCCTTGCTGCTGTCAGACACCTGCAGTTTGGACTCTGGCCAACTCAGGCGGAGCCCTTTCTCCTCTTGGCCAGTTCAGCTAGTTCTTCCTGGATGTGCCGGACAGAAGCAACATCTCCCTTCTGTTCTGCCTGCTTCAGAGCTTCTTTATATACTTGTCTTGCTTGCAGAAAGTCTTCTGTAGCAAGAGGAAAAAGGGGCATGGCTAGCTAATTATACCACCCATTTTCAGAATCCCCTCCTGAAGGTGACCACAGGCAGAGGACAAGCAAAAGACTACTTGGAACATGTTAAGAACTAGGGAGGTTCAGAAAACATTCAGCATAAAGTGCCGGCTGTGAGAGCTACACAGCAACTATGATGATGTGACAAGATGCTGCTTCAGCATCACAATCTCCTTGAAACAAGTCACAAGCCATATCTTCTGTCCTTTTGGAAGGGATACTTAGTGAACAGGACAAGGGAAACAAGATCCCCCTGGCTGACATTCAGATGCACCAGTACTGCATTCATCTTGAAGAAGATCCTTCAGCAGCTGAATTCAGTTTGAACACAATGCAAGTTGCCTACACCAAGTCAGCAGACCCTGTAATTAAACTAAAAACTGTAATGCACAGACAGTGACATAGACAGCACATTTACTTACTTTTGTGCATCAGAATTGCTGCCAGGTTGTTCAGCACCATGTGCTCCTCAGGGTGTTGAGTCTCCTTTGCCAGTTCAGCTGCCTTTTTCACATAGGAGTATGCTTCATCATAGTGCCCCTGAGCATCCAACACAGTTGCCAAGTCATTCATGAGGACCACAGTCTGCACAAGGACAGAAAAGAAATCCTCAGAGCGAGACTCATGCCGAACTTCAGGCCAACTGGAGCCCCACATTCGTAGCCCTGTCACACTAGTAAAAATATTTCCCACAGAATGATTTTAGTAAGAAAGTGCCTTATTTATCTATCGGCATGCTACATGCTCAGTTCTTCCTGGCAGGAAAACAGAACCCAAATCAGTGCTGTGTATGTTCAAAGCCAGCAAAGCTGCTTTTATGGCTGTCTCCTTCCCTGTGAGAACAGTTAGCCTTTCTTTCCCCAGTAGTCCAACTACCATTGTACACATCACCTGTGGATGAGTTTCTCCCTGAACTTCCTTTGAGATCTGCAGAGCCTTCTCGTACATCTTTTGGGCCATGGGGAGCTGGTTAATGTTTAGGAGATAACGAGCATAGGAGTCTAGGCTCATCCCCAGCAAGAGACGGGTGTTGGCTTTTTCTTCAGCTGCAAATAGAGAACAGTGGAAGTGATCACTTCATAAGATCAAGCATGAGTTCACATCCTACAAGAGCAGGAAACCCATGTGCTGTGAAGACAATGGATTGATATGAAGATGGTGCTTGGGCAACATGGAAGGTAACAGCAAGGACAGAGAAACAAAGATAACGAGAGAAACCTTTGGCAGTTAAGGCACTCCCACCTGACAAAACATCTTCAGGCAAATCCTTTTGCTTGGCAATCTTCTCCTCTAAGGTCAGGATGCAGAACTCATAGCCAGCCAGGGCTAACTTGTGCCTGCAAAGTGCAAAAACTCATCAACGTGAGGCTTCTTCCATCCCCAAAGGGATGGATGTGAATGCCTTCATTTCCTTACTCTAGGTGGCCTGTGAGAAAACACTTCCTCCACCAGACCATTCTTGCCTTCAGTGCTCTATCCTTGATCATGTTCTAGACCCTTTTCTTGACCCATGCACAAAAGGATCCAAGAAATGGAGAGGGCCCCCTCCCCCAGACAAGGCCAGGTATGGCCACCCACGCCAATGCTCCATCTCTTAAGAAAAATAAAGCTACAAGTTACCAACCACTGTATCAAAAGCCTTCACTCCTGAATGCAGGTCTTGTGAGGTGTGGATTTAAGGCTAGAGAGCTATGTCCTCCATAGCTGCTTCTACCCTAAGCCAGACAGATCATAACAGCAATCACTGCGCTGCATGACAGTGAGCAGACAAACAGCACACCTGTGGGCGCTTTTATGTTGGTAGTGTCTTGTCACAAAGCTTCCCCAGGCACTCTCTTCTCAGAGAGAAGAGCTCCTGCTTGGCTACCACTGCCACTGTGAAGTTGAGATTAAAGCAAAAGATGCCGTTAGCAGAAAACTCACTGTTTCTGAGCAGCATAGATACTGGCCAACTTGAGGGACATCTCAAGGACTGCATTGTCATCCTGCCAGGAGGACACAATGCAACTGTTACTGTTTTAACATCTTCCCAGTAGAACCATTACTTTGCCACAGAACAAGTTTACACCTTGAAATTGCCCATCCTGTTGTCACCAGCACTGCCATCCATTAAAGCAAGTTCCTAAGAAGCCCACCAGCTCATAGCTGGTATTGCCAGTTCCAGGAGGAGGTGTTACAGCACAAGAAATAGACCAAAGAACCATGCACAACGCTTAATATTTCCACTGGAAAGCCTTTATCAAAAGAACCTACCTCCTTTGTGTCTCCTGCTAGCAAAAAGCTCATAGCTGCTTTGTAGAGCTTTTCTGCCTGAAATGAGAATTTTGAATAGAACACTGAGCAATGCTGACACTTCAAACATCTCTACTCTTTACAGAAGGAGACTGCTGGGAGAAAACTGTCTCAAACTTTGCAATACAATTGCTATCAAGACCAGTGGAAAGTGAAAGGCCAACCAGAGCCTGATGCTAGTGTTAATTCAGGACTCCTACGCCAACCACGAGTTTATCACATCTGTGTCTCTTCACTGCTTTCCTGGGTTCTCCTTGTGACAGTCCTCTAGATGTTCGACCATGGCTTTTCATAATAAGAAATATACCTTCCCTTGCTCACCACATTGGAGCTTGCAATCCAGCTGGGAAAATACTACTCTAAGCAGCACAGGATCGCAGCCCCAAGGCAGGTTATTTTGCTGTAGAACACAAGATTCCTGCCTCACAACTCTCAGGATACAGCAAGTCACACCGCACCTCCAAGATCTTTGACAACACCTCATGCTGGGTTATCAGACTCTTACAAGGAAATAAAAACAAAACACCGGAGCTACTCACATTGTCCAGCTGCCCCTGCATGAAGGCCACGTTTGCCATCTGGAAGAGACAGACGTTGCGCTGAAAGCTCCACCGCCGGGCCCAGCCTCACCACCACCTCTCGTCCTTCCACACACGGCTTCCCAGCACCACGCCGTGCCCGTGCCCTGCGACACGGCCCTGCCCCGAGCAGGACAGCACCGAGCAGCAGTTACCATGCTGTAGGTGTAGACGATGGCCCTCTTGTCGTCCGCCTGGTGCGCCAGGTGCAGGGCTTGGTGCAGAAACCTCTCGGCCTCCCCCAGCTCGCCCTTCATCGCGCTGAGCTGCGGTGGGACACAAAAAGAGAGATTTGGGGGGAAAACGAGAGAAATGGGGGTAATTTGTAGTGGGGGGGAACACCTCATGCCACCCTGTCCCCCCTCACCTTGGCTCTCTTCAGCAGCAGCACGATGGCGGCCTCGCCGTCCTCCTCGGCGTCCCTGGGGAAGAGCGAGAGGGCTGCGGGGCGAGGCTCAGCCCTCCCCCACCCCCCGCCGCCCCCTTCCCCTCCCCTCACCTCCAAGGAAGCCCAGAGCCGGGCCCGGCCGGGCCCACCCCAACCGCCACCGGGCGGCTCCCGGCCCCGTTCCCTGTCCCGTGCCTCCACCCCGCTCCTGCCGGGCCCCCGAGGGCCGGGCCCGTGCCCGGGGGAGCCCCGCGGGGCAGCGCCGCACGCCCAGGGCCCGCCGCAGCCCCGCCGCCAGCATCGCCCTCACCCCCCCCACAGCCACACGCTGGCCCTTTAAGAGCTCGCCCTCGCCACGTGACGCGGGGGGGGCCGCGTCACCTGTTGCCATGGCGACGAGGCAGATTCTAGGCCTAGAGAGGCTCGAGTAGGCCCCGCTAGGCCGCGAGGTCGCCGCCGCCTCAGCCCCAAACGGCCCCGAAGCGGCTCCCCCTGCCGGGACCGATCCCGGCTCTGCCGCCCCGCTGAACGGGCCCGGTCTGCGATGTCCGCCGTGACCTGAAGGGCTTCCCGCTGCCTCCCGCTCCCTGCAGGCCTGAGGCGGGTGCCCCGGGGATGGGCAGCACCCTGCCGGCTGTGGCGGAGGAGCTGCTGAAGGAGCTCAGGAGGGTGTTTCAGGAGACGGCGCACGGTACGTGACGGGGGCGGCTCCGTCCCTGAGGGCGGTGGTGTCAAAACCTCCAGGGAGCAGCAGGTGGGGGCTTCGCTGTCGTGAGGGGCAAGCTGGGGGGTCGCTTCCAGCTCCTCCGTTTCACAAATGGCATTAAATTACGGATAACAAGGAGCAGCCCCCTTCTCAAAGCCAGGCCCCTTCAAAACTGAGGCCAAGTTGGGCACTTTTGGGACTAGAGGCATTCTGCCTGCCTGTAGTGCAAGTGGCTGCATGTGAGGGGTGAGCATTTCCACACTTTTCTGTAGTTGTTTTGTTGTGCTGCTCCTTTTATAGAGCATTTTATGTTTTTAACCAGAGTTAAAAGGGAATTCTTTGTAAAAATGAACGTGTTTCATCACTGACCAGCAGAGGGTGTTGCGTTAGCCAGCCCGTGGCAGGGAGCTGCTTGCCCATTGCTGAGGTGGAGGCAGAAGCTAACAGTTAAACCCTGGCCAGTTCTAGCTGCTAGTTAAGAACGATGCCACTCATTGCCCTCTGGATTACTAACAGAGTTCTGTAATCTGTGCAACAATCTGTGTAAAAGAATATCGCTGTTTGTGCTTACTGGGTAAGAAGTGGAGAATGGTTTTTGCAGAGGAATTTGTGTAAGGAATATTTCTACCTGCAGTAAAACCAACCCAATAAACATCCAGAGGAGTCTGTTTGACTGCTGAATTTGAGTGGGACATGGACAAAGACTTAATATCTAAACTGGGTAACCACCTGGATAGCTTTTTGGCGTACTTGCAGTATGGCTCCTGTCAGGTTAGAGAAGATCCAAAATGTACATGTGACTTTTTAAAGAGCTTTATAAAGCTTATATACGCTTTATATAAAATTTATCCCTAAAGCACCAAAACAGTATGCTGGGACATAACTGAAAAGAAACTGATCAATCACTTCAGAGACCTAAATTAGAGGAAAGTTGGAAAAGTCAGACCAACGGTATAACAGTCATAGGGAATATTTTGAGTTTCTGGAACAAAGGCTTTTAAAGTCAGAAGACCTAATTTTCCAGTGGAATAACAAGGCACAGTACACTGTGTCCCATTAGTGATAACAGAAAGATCAGATTGGGTGATCAGAGCCTCAGCTGTCAGCTAAAACAAACAGACTACTTTTCCGAAGTGCAATTTTCCGTCTTAACAAGAAGTTCTAATAAATGAAGATTTTTTTTTTGCGTGCGTACTGTTTTAAAAGCCATAAACTAGTGGTGCCCTGAAAGACTGTGCTGGGAAAAGAACAACATTGTCGAAGTTTTGATGCCACAAAGTTCTCTACTCACGCCAAGAGAGTTTCAGGGAAACCAATATATGTATTTTTAACCAGCTTCTTAAAGAGGCAGAGCAAGATGTTGAAGCTGTGCGCTTGTAAAAGTAGGATATTGTAAAAGTTCGGGTATTTGGACTTCCATGTTTCTTTTTAAAATTAATCCCCGTGGTCTGAATGTATGTGTAATGTGTATTTAATTGCTGTACTTGATAAATGCATAAAGAACAAGGAGTCACACTGAAAGTGCAAGGGTTGTGGCCCTTGGAACAAGGGGGATTGATGATTTTCTTGAACAAGACTGAGGAAACTTTTGCTCCTGCATTAACTAGGAAGAACCCAGCTTTGGGCTGGGATCGGGTGCATGTTGGAGTGGAGATGGTGGAAAGGAGGGGGCTGGAGCCTGGTGGGGTGCATCAGGCCCGGTGAGGGGAGCGGCAGCGCTGCTGTGAAGAGGGCCCAGGCCCAGAACGGGACGTGGGAGGCTCAGGACTGGAACAGAGGGGCGGGCAGGATGGTGGGAACAGCAGGGCACTTGATTGTTTTCAATTCAATGTGGTTGACGCAGCAAGGAGCTAAGACTGACAATGACAGCGTTGCCTGACTCGATTCTGCGTGCCGTTGGGTTTTGTGGAACTTGAGCTGTTTGGCCTGGTGTGCTCAGCCAGAGCTCCAGACACAAGAGGTGGGGATGGCAAACTCCCAGCCACGGTCACATCTCCTGTCCCCTCACACTGTCCTAACTAAAATTTTCTACCATGGCAGATCATTTTGCTGCTCCTTGTTTCTTTTTGGTGACCAGAAGGGATGGGTAGAGTTTTGTTTGGCCTCTGGGGGTAGATTAGAATGATCCTACCCTCCCGAGGCTAGCCTGTGATGTTATTTTGTGCAGTGGGGGAGTTCAGCAAAATCACCCTTCATTTTCTTTTTGTTGCAGTCCCTGATGACCTGCTGCTGGGGTAAGTATCTTTTCCTTTGCTTCCTGTCCCAGTGTCCTGTTAAAGGGCAGTTGATAACTTGCTGTCATCGTAGTGCAGCTGGTTTTCTTCTGCCTTTGACCAGTGCATATTTCTCAGGCACAGTTTCTAACTAAGTGCGTGTGCTGGTAGTGGGAACGAAGGTTCTTGTCTGAAGGGTTTTTCCAAATTCATGAAATTATCTCTGTATCGCTGAATCTCCTGTGATGACTTGCACTAATTTGGGTGGATAAAACATGCAGAAACCCAGAATGTTTAACCTGAGCTCTGAGTCCGCCCTCTGATCCAGAATGAGTTTTCTGTGAGAGTGGACTGTGTTTCAGTGATTCATGGCACTGGAACGCTGCGCTCCGCTGCGTTTCTATCAGTGTGAGCACAACGGCATCCTGAGAGCCCTTCTTCTGCTTGAGTCATGCGTGTGTGCTAGAGAGGGAGAGCTGAATGTGTCTCTGTGCACCAACCAGGTAACGATTCCCTTGAATATTATCCTGAGTTTTCTTCCATTTAGTGTAATTGTCAGGTCAGCTTTATAACCTTTGCATTGACTGACACTCATGAATATGTCAGCAAAACACAAGAAGCTTCCTAAGAGATCCAAGTTCTGCAGTCCTCACAGAGTGGTGATGAAGGTAGAGAAAAGGCACCATTGCAGTGAGAAAGACTTTTTTTTCGGATTCATATTTAGCTTTGTGTCCTTGCCTGCCTGTAAATTAGCCAGGAGAGGAGATTACCAGGAACCCTTCAGGCCTTGATGGCTTTGGGTCTAAAGTAACCTAATACAACACTTGTGAAAGGTATGCTTGCTGACTCCTTCTTCTGGACCACAGTGGCCTTTCAAGGGTAGGATTATATTTGACAAGTCTCTTTTTTGCTCCCTTCTCCTGAAAAAAGAAAAAAGGAGAGAAAGTGCTTTGTTAAGTTTAGTAACACTTGGGTGGTAACTCTTGGCAGTTGGATTTCCACCAGTTCCCTGTGACCAAGGGCTCTGAAGTATTCTGATTTAATTTCTGAATCTCTTCCAAATATCTGAAGAACTTCAATTTCCTTTGGGCATTCCCCTTACTTATTTCCTGTTAGACTGATCAAATTATGTACATGAAAAAAGAATTCCCCAAATTTGAAAGAGTTACTGAAACTCATTAAACTCAGGCCTATTATAGTTCCAAATCTAATCATTAAGGAATGCCTTACGTTGAGTGTTCCCCCACCCACCTCCTTTCAGTCTGTCAGATGAAACCTATCCTTACTGCCTTGAGTTTGTGCAACTGAAGTTTTGGTCTTCCTGGAATAAATCTGTCTTCTTGGCTTGTTATCAATGAGATTGACTCAGCCGTGTAGGTCAGCCGTGCTGTTGAGACGCCAGGGCTCTGCCTTGGCTCTTTGTGTCTTCACTGGAGTTGGAAACTTTCCTCTGCTTTCTCCTGTTCTCCTGCTCATGTTTCGTGCTATCTTTTCATCACTGCTGATTTTCTTCTTGTTTACCCTTGCAACTAATCTAGACTACGCAGATTTTTCTCAGTGGATAAAAGGTCTGTAAAGATTAGCTCAGTTGCCTCTGAGCTCTTTGGAACTCATTCAGAGTGGCCGGATGTACAGGTCTAGAATAACTTTTAAGCTTATGAGCTGTCTGGACAATAGACTAAAGGTACAGCTCTCCAGGTCTGACGTATGGCTTATCATAAACCCTTACACGGCATCAGCAGGAGAGAAAATCCTCCTTGAATAGCACTAACTCTGCAGACAGGGAGTGTGTTGATGGAACCTGCTGTGCCCTCAGCAGTCGCAGCTCTTTACTTTTCCACTTGCTGGTGTAGAATTTTACAGCACCAAGCGCAGCAGCGGCCGGACCCCAACATGTGCCTCTGTGGTGCTGCCTTGCAGCACTGAGACGGAGGAGAGAGTTGTGCAGAGGCACGGTTGTTCTGGAAGCAAATGTGAACCTGAGAAATCTGGCTCACCTAGTCTCTTCCCCATCCCAGCAAGCTGCCGTCTGTAAGTGCCGTGCAGTGGTGTGTCCCGGCATGGTGATGTGTCCTGCTTGGAAGGGAAGGAAAGGGAAATTTTTTTAGGGAGCATGGAATGATGTAAGGCGTGTGCTGTTCCTGGGTGTGTATCAGGAATGAAGTCGTCCCTGGGCCTTGCTGGTAGATGAATTATAGACATGAAACTACTGCTATTGAGTGGCTCCACTTGCAGTGTAATGCCTTAAATATTTTCCAGACAGTCCTTAGCTTCCTATTGCTGCAATTTTGGGTAGAAAAAGAATAATTTGTAACTCAGTTGTGACTGTGATCAATGAGACATAATCACTTTAGAATGGCTCATTTGTTCTTCTGGGTGTAAACCAGTTTTCCAGGGATCGGGAGGGAGTCCTGTTGCTCAAGGAGTTATGTATCATCGGTGCTCTTTGCTCTGAGGCGTGATGTGTGGCTGTGACTGAAGGTGGGATTCAACTGATCAGTAGGTCCAGGGGAACTCAAACAGGACTGCCACGCCAGATATGCTGCCCCAGAATAACTCCTCACCTACATAGCTAACGCTGCCTCACAGCCACAGAGACTGACTGTAAAAATCTCACTTCTGTGTGTCTGATGCACTTTGTCTCATTTTCGTTCAGGACAGGAACCACTTCATGTCCTGTTTGTGCAGCAGGCAGCCAGAAATGTGTTTGAGTGCTGCAGAAGAATCACATAAGGTCCCATGTAAAAAAATAAAAATCCTTAAAATGCCTTGTAAATAAATCTGAGGTGGGTATTGCAAAGAGATGTGGGACTGCTTGGGAGCAGTTTGGGATTTTGGAAGTTCTCAGGAACACCCCAAACCACGTAGGTGCTCAGAATAGCCGTCAGAGGGAGGCTGTCCTTGAGGACAGAGTCCCTGAGAGAGGTTGTCATCTGGGGTTGTCTCAGAGAGCTGGGCAGGGACTGGCACTCACTCAGTGAAAGAAAAAGCTGAGAAAGCCAGGTGGACACATCGCTTGTTAGCATAGTGAATGGAGCAGTAACTGGTGGGATTTTGAGGTGCAAAGGGAATTTTTGGCTACAGGCCTCCTGTGGATTAAAGCTAAGCCAGGTGGTCTCCTTTTGTGACATGACCGAACTGGAGACACTTTCTCTTTCAGGCTGAAGTTCATATTTGGCCCAGCTGCTGTCCCAGCCTTGGATTTGGTGGATCACCGTTCTGTCACGCGAGTCGTGTCCCCCAGCGGAAGGACAGCATACCAGGTGTGGGCGTTGTTTGTCTCCTGTTTCACTATCTGATGGTTTCCAGTTGACAACTGACCCAATATCTTCCTAACTTGCAGAGCATGGAAGTGCACTTGGATAAACACAGAGGCAATATCAGTGTCTTACAAACCCGCTCTTGCAGCAGCCAAGAGGAACATTTCTAAATACTGTCCCTGCAAGGGGCCTTCCCTCCTTTTCTGGAGGTGCTGAGATGCTTTGGGGTCATCTAGGGTAAGAGAATTGCTGGGAAACCAGGCCTGGGTAGCGACACAAACATTTTTCACGTGTTCAGGGTTTGCATTGCTTGGTTTGCACGTGGAATCTTCATCGCTTCTGGGGCCTTGGAGAGGAATTCTGCCCCTCCAAAGCAGCATGATTCATAAACATAAAGGGCTCAAGAACACAGGCTCCAATTTGAGGTGAGGGCTGGCCGGTGGGTATTTGGTGCAGCATAAGAAGCACTGCTTCCAGGACCTTTAGACAGCAGCTGCCTCACTAATTGAATGCTTAAAGGCTTTTCCTTTTTTACTGTTGCTCATCTGAATATGTCACTGGGCAGAGAGTGGTCACATTGTCCTTGCAGAGCTTTGTCAGGCCTCGTGGGCTAAGGCAGAGCATTGCAGGCCGGGATGCACTTCTCTTGCCCCCCTTTGTGTGAAGGATGAAGGGGACAGTCAGGGCCTCTGGGCAGCCCAGGGAGCCGGGATGTGTGCTCACCCACTGTCAGTTTATCTGCGGTGTGGCAGAGCTATCTGCATCTCCAGAGGCTTGATATTCATCTCTTAGACCGAGGAAGCCTAATGAGATGGAGAGGAAATCAGAAGCATGACAAGAGGGTTTGGATGCTGCAGGGAAGGAACCCCTGGACAGGGCGGTCAGGGCTGGCCATCAGGAGGTGATTTGGGACAGGCCCAGCCCTCGGCCAGGTGCCGTGCAGCTGATGGCAGCTGATGGGGCGATGTTTGCTGCTCCAGCAGCTTGTGCCGGTGCCCTCCCACTGACAGGCAGCCTGCAGGAAGCAGTCCCTGCCCGCAGCCTGCAGCCCCACGTGTCCTTCTGAGCAGCATTCCTTGTAGTGCAGCTCTCTTGCTCATTAAGGCCATGCTGATGAGTTCATTTACAGAGGAATCTGAAGAGCTGTTTTCTCTGGGGGCGTGAGGCCGGTCCCATTGCGAAATTCTTCCTCAGCACAGCTGTCTGAGAGGCAGAAACAGAGCAGAGCCTCTCTCGAGGCCGTCGGCTGGAGCCTTGACGGGAACACAAGCTGGGGCTGCAGAAACCAAAGCGCTGAGCGGGACGCTGCACTCAGGGTGGCTGAGTAGTGTCACTGGCTCTTGAGTCACGCTTCTGTGTGGTGCAGGCGCTGGTCCCAGCTGTGTGCACTTCTGCAGCAGAGAAGCACGCCCAGTGCAGTGGGGTCAGGGATCATCTGTGAGTGTTTGGACGCAGGCTCAGTCATCCCTCAGTCCCCAGAAGGTCAGCTCTGCCCTGCCGTTTGCACCCAGATGTGGGTGAGCTGGAATGTGAAGTGGTGCTTTCACCCACAGCTGGGTCTGGAGAGCTCTTGTTGGTGAGGCCACGAGGTTGGTCCTGTTATGAAACTCCTCTGGGTCCTCGTAGCCAAATCTGAGCTGTTGATACTTCCCAGGCTGTTTGTTCCGTATCACTCAGCGCATGTTGGGCACTGCTTTGGGGGAAATGGCTCTGCTCAAGCAGGCCTTAGGACTGCAGCCTGTCGTGTAGACAGCTTTTGCCCTCAGGAACCGAGATGCAAGAAGGAGCCCTCAGTCAAGTGAAAACCATGAGTTATCTTTTAATGCCCAGGCATTAATGCCTTTGCTACTTAGTACGGGGGTGGCACTGACAGGGTGTTCAAGGCCAATGTTACCTTAGGGTTGTAAATCATCCCAAAAGAGCTTGTGTAATATCTGCCTACACTGCAGGCTATTGCCAGCCCCGGTAATTCCAGGTCAGGGATAAGTCCTACCTGCTGCAGAGGTGGCAGATGTTCACTGGCGGTGGAGCTTGCTGGATGGTAAGTGGTGAGCAGGAGCGGCTGGGGCACCTCCTTTAGCTGTGCCTGAGTTGCAGAAAGGCTGTGAGCTGCAGGAGTGAAGGCAGCTAGCAGGGGGAAGGGTCAGTGCTCTAGTCTTGCCACCAGCCATCACTTCCATTGCTCATGTCCTGCATTTTTATTGTTTTCTTCTTTTATGAGTCTTTTTAAATTAATTTCTTAGAACTCTGGCAGCCTGTCCCACCTTGAGGATGAGAGCACCAGGCCCTGGCACAGAGTGGTGCTGCCTGGCAGTACGCTGGTGCCAGAGCTGGCTCTTCTGTGTCCCTGCATGCTGGCAGGGACACCACCACCAAGGTTATTTTTCCTCTCGGTGCTGCCAACAAGCGCCTGGCAACAAGGGCAGCGGAAGGAAATCTCCGAGCATCTCAGGGCCAAGAAAGCACCCCAGCGCCTGGGTTGGCTGCAGCTGCCCAGAAATGGAGGCACCTTTTTCTCTTGGTCTTTGGAGTTTAGATCCTGCCTTATTAGGCAGAAGCTGCATTCTTGCCGTCTAGGTCAGGCTGGGGGATCTCTAAGCTCAGCCCAAATCTGGCCGTCTGTGACTTCCCCCCCTCCTCAAAGGAAAACACTTCTGAAAGAAAGGCACCATCAGAATACTTCATCTTGGAAAAAAACAATCAAAGGGGCTAGAGAAAAACAAACTTATCACAAGTGAAACAAACAGCCTGGAGTATAAGAGGGGCCAGGGTAAAGGCCAGACTCTGAAGAAAGTCTGATTTCCCCTGAAATAAGAATGTGGATCTTGTGTCCTGAATCTGCTGGGAGAGATGGGGGATAAGAGGTGTAGCACGGCGGGGGGAGAGCTCAGACCTGCAGGCCTCACCCACCAGGCAGGGGCTGCAGAGAGAGCTGCAGGGGACAGGGAAGGGACCTTTAGCAAGTACAGTTCTGGACCCTGAGGGATGATGTTCTTCTGGAGGGACTTCACAGTGCTGGGGACCTCCTGGGGGAGCAACACTCTGCAGAACCTCCACTGCCTTTTTCCTTTTTTGAGGAATTTTTACGTTGAAGTGCACATGCCATGAATCCAACCAGAATCTAAAGCCTGGTGTGAGAGGAGCGTGGTGTGCCGTCAGAACCCAGAGCTCGTGCACAGAAGAAAGCTCTGCTGTGATGGCACCTGTGTAACGCCCCACTGCTCTCTGAAATACCCCCTAAAACTTAGTGCCAGCCACTTGCTCTCGCTATGGCAAATACAACACACATCATGGCACACGGTCTGCTGGAACTGCATTTTGGGGTGACTGGGTTCAGTTTAAGCCTCAGAGCATCAGGGAAGTCCACACTGTTCAGAGCAGGTTTCTGCTCCTAGTCTGTGAGTGTGTTCTTGAAAGAGGAGGAGGGCAGAGCAGATTGCTCTTAAAATATCTTTCTGAAAGCTACTTTCCAGTCTTGAAGAAGGCAGAAGAGAAATAATCCCTAGGTTGGCTTTTCTGTATCAGGCAACCAGCTCCAGCAGTGCAGTTTGCCTGTCAGCTTCATGCTGGAATGAGCGCTTCCCTCACCTGGCTGCCCGCGTCCTGTGCCCGGGGAGGAATATGAGTCAGTGCCCGCCTTGCAGAGGAGCAGCACGTGGGAAAAGGAGGCAGTGCTGTTCCCAAACCAGAGGTGAAGTAGGGAGGCTTCTTCTCTGGAGACTTGAACTTTGTTTATTCAGGCAAAACTGGATTCCAATGGCTGCAGCTGTTTTCGGGAGCAGAACAGCGAGAGCCTTTGCAGCCTCCAGCGCTTGGTGCTGGATAGAAAAGGGCTCACTGCAAGTGCTTACTGCTGCTCTCCTTCCATCCGCAGGTCATTGGAGGCCCTGGATTCATCAGTGTGCTTTCTGTGACAAGACTTTGGGTTATCTTCAACCACCCAGGGTCTGACAGTACTGGGTTGGGGCCTGGCTGTAGGGAATTTGGGAGACTGCGGTGGGGCTCTGTGCTCAATGCCTCAGCCCTTTTCCTGATCTCTCAGCAGCAAAGTCACTGGAGCCAATGTCTGCTACAAACACAGGTGTACGTACAGGAGCTTTCTTCTCCTGTAGGGAGAGAAGTATGTAGAGATGCAGAAAGCTGAGGAGTTTCAAGCTTAATGTGTGTCACTGCAGAATTTGGGGCCCCTTTTGTATTTTTGTATTGCAGCATCTGCTCGCCTGCTGCATGCTGTGAGTCACTGTGGAAAGGATGTCAGACCAAATACAGGCCAGGAGTTAAAGAAATTGAAAGTGAATGTTCGCTCTGACTCCCACGCCCTCTGAATAACTTTCTTTCAGGTCCTTGGGACCTCGGGTAAACTCTACACCTGCTACAGCTCCTGCCACTTCTGTACCTGTCCTGCTTTTGGTTTTACTGTACTGCAGAAGAGCGAGAGCCTGCTGGTAAGTTGTCTGCCCTAACTTGGGGTCAGGGCAGGGTGTGGGGCAGAAGGCTGGGCTGATTTCTCCTCCCCGAACCACAGCAGCCTGAAGTTTCCAAGGGAGCAGATACGTGAGTGTGGACTTGGCCGTGCGGGCTGCGCCTGACCCAGTGCACAACCTGGCCTCCAGGAGTCACAACATTTAGATGGAGCTAGGCCTGCAAGGGCTGGGAAGGGCTTTTGCTCTTAATTATGTGTTACTTTTCAAGAGATGAACAGTTCCTGGTTTCTTGGAACAGGGGCCACTGCTGCAAATACAACTGCCACATAGAGGCTGGCTGATGCGGTGGGGCTCACCTGGTGCCCGTGAGGAAGGGCTCAGGGTCACTAACGGGTCTGTCTTTGTGCCCCCGTGCCAACCATCCCTCCCGCATGAGAAGCCCGCCCATTCCAGGAGCTCTGTGAGCTGGGCCTGATGCTCTCACTTCCTAGAGCGGTGCGGGGTGCGTGAGGGCTGCCAGACGATGCAAAGCCAACTCTTGCTCTTTGTGGCCTGGACCTACCTGCTTCTGCACCTGGCGTGCTCGTGGGGAGGGCAGCAGGGTCTGGTAACACTTTGCCATGTGTCAGACCCCTGTATGTGTCCTGACTGCAGAGACCTGGGGCAGCTCGAGCTCCAGGCTTGTTTCTTGGTGTGACAAGAGGGAAACGTGTACCTGGGGAGGTGAGAACTTCCCTAGACACATTCTGGCCTGGATGCTTTTTTGTGGCTGTCAGATGGAGCGTGGCATTCCTGCACTGCTCCTGCTGTTAACTTTTCCATGCTGTTATTTGCAGTGCAAACATATCCTTGCTGTCTACCTCAGCCAGGCCCTGGGAGCCTGTCAGGAGCTAACGGTCTCTGAGGAGCAGCTCACAAACATCTTACTGGCTGAGGAAGAGGACGAAGGATGAAGGACTTGGATCACATGCAGATGTACTTGCTGTGTACCCTCCTGGCTGCACAGCCAGCACATCTAAGAGGCTGCCATTGCAGCTGCTAGGTTTCTTCCTGTGCTGTAGCCAAATGTGGCATTAATTAGCAGCTTTGCACTGATTAATTAATTAATAAATGTTAAGAAGCCTGTGCTGACTTCGGTTTCATTTGTTTAAGCTGTTCTTGGGATTTCTGAAGATGTTTGAACTGATCTGTGGCAATGTGGAGACACAAACAGTCCGGCAGGTCTCTGGGTGACCACGGAGCCTCATTAACCGCGCCCACTGTGGCTGCCCCCAACCCTGCCCAGGACCCACCAGGTTTTGGGGACTCGGCCTTGCAACGAGTGAGCCCGCAGTGGCTCTTGGCAGCAGGCTGCTCAGGGCAATTTCCAATCCATTGATGGCAAACCCGTACAGGGGACTGGGGAGGGGATTCCCTCAGCACCTCCAGCCTGGTGACAGCTGTGTGGGCCTCGCTTCAGTGCTTAGTGTAACACGGGGTCTTTGGAGGAGTCACTGGTGGCTCTGCCTTTAGATTGACCCAGTTCAGACAAGCCAACCACCTCCTGCTGGCAGGCAGGGCAGGGCTGGGCCCACCAGATACAGGCAAAAGAGGCGACTGCTGCTCCCCTGCTCCACACAGCAAGTGAGCCAGGAGCTGGCTCCTTCCAGCTCCGTGACTTCCATGCTCTGAGACTGGTCTCCTCCCCAGGCCCAGTATTTGTGTGATACACCGTGTGAACACAACACCGCACAAAATGATGGGGCACAGGCTGAGCCAGGTTGTGTAGGTGGTAAATTAAGCATTTTGTATGTAAATAACAAAGTCACTGCAAATACAAAATCTGAGCAACATGAGGAAAACACATCCATCCTATGTACATCAGAGCAGTAACGAGTGACAGCTGCACATCCCCAGCTGCACTCTACAGAAAGTTCCTCTGCCATTTTCACATTTTTATAGAAACTTTCAGAGCTTTTTTTGAGGAGGGGTGGGAGGGTGTCCTATTTTTATTTTGCCTTGAAATGACTTTGGCTCAGATCCATGAAGGCACTTAAAGTGCCTAAATGCCACGGTGACCCAGGCCATAGTTACCGGCACATGCACACAAGGAAATGCCTCATCTGTGTAGAGGGATTCTGGCTCATGAGAGGCATATGGAAGGTAGCAGTCGTGCATGCTGCTCTGCAGTGCTGTCACCCACAGTTCTGGGACATCTCCTTGTGTGGTGGTGCTGTGCACTTCAGTCTGATCTGTGCTGTCCAGAGCTCGGTTCATTTTCGGCGAGCAGGAGGGGAGGGATTGCGTTCTTTGTTGGAAGGATAAATGTGGCTTGCAACCACTTTGCAACACTGCCAGACCTGCAGGTGAAACCCTGCTTGTTTCCAGCCATGATTAACAGAAGGAACATGGCCAAAGATAATACAGAAGGGAAGGAATGAAAGGAGAGCCAAACCCTGCCTAAATGGTGGGAGGCGGCTACATGTGTTAGCTGGACCACGACCAAAGCAGATGCAGCAAAGCTGAGTGGGGAGGTTAAAGGAGAAACCCTCTGGACAGTAACTTTGTTCAGATTCATCTTGGGAATGCCAGGATCTGAGATACCGAGCTGTGGCTGAACTTGGGCATTGCCTAAGCATGTGCTAACCCCACTGGTGCTTCACCAAGGCCTGGGTCTAGCTCTAACGGCTCAGCTGCTGCACATGGTAGTGAAACCCACCACTTCCAGCAACCTGTGGGCGTGGTGGGCCCTCGGGCATACCCTGCAGCCTGCAGGTCACACAGCTGCCACTGCAGATGCTGCAGGAGCGGGATTTCTTCAGATTTTCAGGAGCTGGATCTGTTTAAATTTCCTTCCCTGCCACCTGGCTCTGAAAGGGCTGCTCCCCACCTCTGGCTCCCTGCATGGCTGAGGAGGGCTGGTATTCTGGGTTACCACTGAAAACTCCAGCTTCTGTTTGGTGATGTCTGACTCCTTTCCTCACCCCGTTCCTCTGCTGTGGAATGGAAATGGCCCGCTAAACAAAAGGCCTCCCAGAAACACCGGGTTGCTGGCAGCAGTCTGGAGACGTGGCGCTGGTACTTTGGAAAATACGGCGCTCCTCTTCCCACCTTTGTGTAGCTTTGTGTACCACGGTTACATATTAAATCAGCTGCAGTAATTACCGAGCTGTGGCTGCAGAGTTATTAACTCCCAGCCCAGACTAACACCGCTCTGCTGCTGAGGGCCTTGCGCTCCGGCAGGCCGGGGCTCTGTGGCTGTGGCGTCAGGGCCCTGCAGTGCCAGGCCAGCTCCGTCCCCACAGCGCCTGGCCAACAGCAGGCTGTGAGTCAAAGCGTTCTCTCAAGCAAGTTCGTTCCCTTCTTGTCTCTTCTGCTACTGATGCAGGTCAGGATTAAAAAATGAAAAATGACGATTAGAGCACTCACAGCTTCTGGGGTTTGTAGGAATGAGGTGAGCGGCAGCACCCAGCTATCACAGCTAAAACCTGCGCTTCTGAAACACTGCAAGTCTGTCAAGTTTTGATGTGGAAGCAAAAAAAAATAAAAATTGGGGGGTGGGGGGGGAAGTGTTGCCAGAGCTCTTGGAGAGTTTGGACCATGACAGCCAGAGCACATCTGCCTTCTGCATTTTGATAGCAGGAAACAGATATGAAATAAAACCTGAAGCATTGGGCTGCACAAGTTAGTATATCCTGTAGAACAAAGTTATTTAAAGGCAATAAAAGTGCTGTTCTACAGCTTCAGTCAACCCTTTTCTAAAGTTTTCTCTTTTAGTAAGTACGGCTTCGATAATGGGGCTGGAATACATGGCCAGGTCTGATCTTGTTTCCCCATCAGCATGGCCGCGTCTCTCAGAGCCTGGGACACGGATTCAGTTTCACACCAGCAACTGGGCTAAGACTTTTTCCCATTGGAGAATACTAACTGCATCAAACAATTGATGGAATAATTAGGGTATTACCAAAGTGCTGTCAAGTATGAACAACCCCAAAACACACAACATTATTACTCCTATATCAATAAAGAGATTAAAAATAATAAAAATAATTAAAATAAAAATCCAAGGACTTGACATGAGCAGCACGATCGGGGAAACACCCCCAGCAGGTGGGTCCTCCACAGTCAGCATCTGACCTGGAAAGGAAGCACAACGTGACCAGCAGCGCTCACGCAACCTGGCTTTACAGTAGAGGGTGAACTGCACTCAGTCTCCCCAGTCAGGTTATCCCTCTAGGAGGCACTATGTTAATTACAAAAATAAAAAAAATACAGCTGCATAACTGCATAGTGGTCATTTGTGAGCACTCCCGGAGGAGCTGGCTGTAACTGTCACGTAGGCACAGGGAGGAGTAGTGTCAGGGTCAGGCTGCAGCGCCCCGGGAGCAGGCTGTGCAGGGTCAGAGGGTCCCAGGGGCCGCTGGAGCGTTAGCGTTGGTGACAGTCAGGTGCTGCTTGTTGTCAGTGGTGCACTTGGGGAAGTCGTCCGTCTTACAGAGGATCTTGGAAATGATTTTGCGGAAGGTGTAGCGGAAGTCCCTGATCCTGTAGGCATAGATGATGGGGTTGATGACAGAGTTGGCGTGCGAGAGGATGATGGCCATGTACATCACCCACTCGGGCTTGGATTTGGAGAACTCCTCATGGAAGTGAGTGATGCAGTTCAAGATGTGCAGGGGCAGCCAACAGAAGGCAAAAAGTCCCACGATGATGGCCAGAGACTTGGCTGCGTGGACCTCCTTCTGCAGTGTGGTCCGGGAGTTGCCCATCAGCTCGATCTGATGCAGCTGTTTGCAGGCAACAATAAATATCTTAATGTAGATTCCCAGCATGATGACGAGCGGAAGCAGCACGCAGCCAAAGAAGTTGAAGTACACCATGTAGCTCATAGTCACCACGTTCTCAAAGAGGCAGGAGATGAAGCAGCCGTGGTGTTTTTCCCCGGTGCCAGACCCCGTCTCGTTGGTGGAGTTGGGACAACCGCTCATGGCTTTATTCCAGCCCATAAGCGGCGTCAGCCCGATTGCGAAGGACAGGAGCCACAGCACAGCGATGAGGCCTCTCGCCCTCTTCCCCGTCACCAGACTGTTATACCTGCAGCATCGAGACGAGAGCCGAGATAGGGGCATTAATTACCTGAGCGCTCATGACTTCCCTGCAGTTAAAGTCATCGGTGTTTTGACCAACGCCACAAAATCCCCACCCACACCCCCATGGGAACCTCACCTCTGTGATCCTCGAGGGGTAAAAAATCTCACCTCTGCTCCACGCCTACGCGAGGTGATTTGGGGAGCTGAGTCACGTACTATTCCCGTGGGCTCCCAAGCACTGCCCTGGCCCGCGAGCATCAGCCCGGTGAGACTTCAGTAGGAGGTAAGGGCACGGAGTCTTAAAAAAGGCTTTATCATTGCATGAGCCTAAACCACTGACTACACGGATGGCCAGCACACGGCGGTGGAAGGCTCACTCCGCAACCAGCACCTGGCTCTCCTGGCTCAGCACCCACTGCTGGGCACGCCACGGCGCGCTGCTGGGCTTCGTGAACTTCTGGGCTGACCGATTCCGGCCGAGCCAGTGCTGGCTCCCACTTGTACGCTGTGATGGGCAGCCAAAGGCTTAACCAGCATCGCCCCACACTCCTACAGCCCCTACACCACAGGCTGCTTGCTTCAACTTGGGCTGCTCTTACGCCTGCAGCAACGCTGGCTTTTACTGCAGATTGCAGCGGTCCAGTAATGTGCTGGCCATCCCTGTGCTACCTCGTACACCGACGTGGGAAGTACACATGTGTGTGGAAACCATGGATCCTACCAGTTTCCCAAACAGTGCAATTGCTGGCTCACACATGCCAGACTGCAGCCCACGCGAGCTTGTTGTGGCTGGATAACAAACACCCTGGCAGAACTCTGAGCCAGCATCTGCTAATGATGGATTGCTCAGGAGATTTACAAGCGAGGGTTTGTGTCTCCATTCCGAGTGGAATGCCAGAACCTCCGGGCTGTTCTCCCTCCTTTCACCTTCCCTGCTCTGTGCCCCCTCTGACAGTGCTGATGGGGGCAGCTTCCCTTAGCTCGCAGGGCTGGCATCAGCCTCTGCTGCTTGAGTACGTGACACTGCAGCTGGATGTAAAGACCCAGATCTTAAAGCAAACGCTTTCCTTGGGCTGCTTGCACAAGTTATGAAGAATTTCAGCAAGGGCCAAGTTGATGCAGTACAGGGGGATGCAGAGCCCCCCACCTCTCCGAAACAGGTGATGCAGGCACCTGAGAGGGCAAGGACAAGCTGGTGTGGGTGCGATGAGAACAGATGCCAGCATCAAAACATCACTTGGCTCTCATTTTGGAGGTATGAAGAACCCAGCGACTGCCAGAAAGACAACGCGAGAAACCCATTCCCGTCCTGCCCGCAGCCAGTTCGCATCCACTGGCCCACGGACGTGTCCCCCCTTCCCACACCCTCCTTTCACTGCTTGTTTACTCTGGCTTCGCTACCCTGCTCCTCCTTTCCTAAGAACGTTTGTTCTGATTTTCTTCCGGCCCGTGAGGCAGGGGAGGGTTTTTATTCCCACAGAGCCGCAGCTGTGCATCTGAATCACGCTGGCGTCGCCTCCGTGCGCGCGCGGCCGTCTCCTCCTGCAAGCTGCAGAGGCGGCGGAGCCAGGCCAGGAGGAGCAGCCGGGGGGCTCGGGCTGGCTCCAAGCACCCGGAGGAGGCAGCAGCCCAAGGCACAGGTTTGCTCCTGCATTTCTCTCTCGTTATTACTGAGCCTCGCTGCCTCGGATGAGCAATTATCGGTCGGGGCATCAGCGAGGCCAAGCCCTTTGCTTTCCGAACGCTGTGCCTGCTGTCAGGAGCCCAACCTGCTCTGGGGCTGTGGAGCCTGGAAACTTTAAGATGGGATTTGGAGCAGGAGCCCAGCAATCTTGGCAAAGTCGGAGCCTCGAGCTACTGCTGGCCTTGGCCGGGCTGAGTCAGTGCTGCAGGGAGGACCAGGGGCCACTCCTGACCTTTACGGCTCTACACGTGGGAAGAAAAGAAATGCAGCCATGGGAGCCCACAGGCTGTCTCGGGCTCCCCAGCTTGTGCTATTCACTCAGCTGACCGCTTTTGTTGCTGCTCCGCAGCCTCGGTGCCATCACATCACATGAACCATTGCAGCAGCCATGGAAAATGCAAAAGCCCAGCTCAGAAAGTGAAGGAGCCGAGGCTCTGTCTCGCTGGAGGCTCTGTGAACCGAGTGGCTCAGCCACGTCCTGCACCGATGCTGCCTCTTGCTGAAAACACATGGCCCCAGTGAGTTTTTTTCATTGTCACTGCTCGCTCTTCCCTCATGCTCACGAGAGGAGGGAGCTGGGATCAAGCTGAAGCAGGAGCCCCATCGGTGCGAAGGAAGAGATGGAAAAATGTGCTGCTGGCGGTGGCAAAGGCCCTGCAAAAGCTGCTCGCTGAGAGGAGGCCCACGTGAAGTTGGGGATGGTTTGGCGCTCTAAAAGTGTTGCATAATTACCCTCTTGTTACAGCTACGTGGTAAGAAACCGCCCGCACTGAGTTAGCAGAAGCCAAGCACACGCTTACAGGCGTACAAAGCCACCACGCGGAGCCGCTGCCACAAAGCAGCATCAAAAAAAAACCCTTCTCCCTGAGCACGCGGAGATGAACACAGTGTCACAGCTCTGAGTGCGCCAGGAAACCACTCCTTCACTCTTTCAGGCTTAATATTATCAGGCAAGAAACTGTTAAAGTAAATTTACTCACCTAAGTCCGCTCAATTAATGCACAACAAATATTGAATCTCCTCCATGGTTCTGCTTAGGGGCTTCAAACGCTGCTTTAGTGTAAATGACAGCTGAATGCTTAAAAATGATTTATGGGGATTAAATAACCTGGCGGTGCATTAGTTCCTTTTACACAGCCTGGCAAGGTCTCTTTGCTGGCATAATCATCACCAAACAGCTAATTAGCTCAGCTCCCACCAGCGGAGAGGCTGCAGAAGCACCGATGCCATCCCCAGCCACCGGCGCTGTGCTGCGATCACAAAGAGAGTCAGGTTTCTGTTTTTCCGACAAAAATAGCGATGCACTGGCTGTCAGTTAATAGCCACGCAGCCCACGCTGTGCTGGGCCAAATATTTCCCACGGCGTCTGGCGGAGAGGCCCCCTGAGCTGGCCGTGGGCTGGAGGTGGCAGCCTTCCCCCGGCACCGCCTCTCCTTGGTAGGATGCTCGGGGTTTTGCGGGGTTTTTCCCCCCCAGCAGCTCTCACTGCACTCCCACTGCTGTTTGCTAGAGCTGGCCAAGCACCGAGTCCTGTGCTGCACGTCCCTGGCATCTCCCCGTGAGCTCCTGCAGTGTCCCCACTCCGAGATCACCAAGCAGAGCTGCTGCTGTCCAACGAGGAGCAGCCAGGGCATAATTCAGCATTTAGGGGCATGAGGTTGGGGCCATAAGCCAGCAACGGCCTGGGGGAACAGTCCCGAAGGAGCCATACCCAGCCCAGGAGGAGGAGGTCAGGAAGCCGTGGTGCCACAGCCTTTTCCCACCCTCTGCAACTGGAGACACAAAAATGAGCTCCAGAACCTGCTGGAGCTCACCTGGGGGAGCCAGCAGCGTCCCAGCTGTGTCCTGGCACCTTCAGAGCCTCCGGGGTTGTGTTTTGGGGCAGGCAGGCCCTGGCTCCCTCCCCATTTCACCCCATGCCCAGCGTGCCGGATGCAGGGAGCCGAGCAGACGGAGAGCTCGCAGCACTCACCCTCCACAGGTGCTCTGCTACAAACAAGCAGCGATAATTTATAGGTTTCTATTTTAAGGGTGAAGAAAAAAAAAAACACAGACACCTCCATTCACAGGGGGAGAGAGCGGTTCGGCTGCCAAGCATTGTATCCTTGTCATCTCCTCGCAGCTGTACTTTTCATCATGCTCCTTTTTTTTTTTTTCTTCCCTTTTATTTCTTTTCAATGTAAGAACACGAACTGCGCACCCGTGCTGCCGCTCCGTTTGCTCCATGCACAGCCACAGAGCAGACATCGCCTATTAGACGGAATATCCTGGCAGGGCATTAGAAATGAATCACAAATTGCACCTTAGAGAGAGAGAGAGAGAAAGAAGGAAAGGAAGGAAAGGAAGGAAAAGGAAGGAAGGAAGGAAAGAGAAAGAGAGAGAAAGAGAGAGAGAGAGGAAAGAAAGAAAGAAAGAAAGAAAGAAAGAAAGAAAGAAAGAAAGAAAGAAAGAAAGAAAGAAAGAAAGAAAGAAAGAAAGAAAGAAAGAAAGAAAAAGAAAGAAAGAAAGAAAGGCAAAAACAAGAGCTGCGCTGTCTCCCCAGGAAGGAGTTGGCGGCGAGTGAGAAATCTGATTAGTGGCTGCAGCGCGGGCCGAGGAAGCCGGACATCTGCGTGCAGCCACGGCCAGTCGCAGACAAATCGCTTCCTCCCCGCATCTGCCCCCGATGTGCGCATGGGAAGGCAGCAGCAGCCCCCGTGTGCTCCCGGCCTCCTGCCCTTCCTGCCGGGGGCATGGAGCTGGGGGGGGGCGCAGCGAAGGTGAGCTTGGTGGTGCCCACCGGGTGCCCACCGTGCTCCTCCCCCAGCAGGGCACCCCCCTGCGGAGCCCCTGCAGCCCTGGCAGGTCCGCACGAGGTGTAAATGTGATGGGAGAGAGGAAGGTTGCGGCCATCGCCCGGTCCTACATGGCACCTTGTCCCTCCCAGAGCCCGAGCCACGCGGGGCCAGCAGCTCCCGCTGGTCCTGGCTGTGGTGCTCAGCGCCCGGGCGCTTTCCCAGCACCAAACCTCTGCTCACAGAGCACCAAAGGGCACGGGCAGCAGCACAGGCACAGCCCAGGGATGTACTCACGGGTTATATCTGGCTCATGCCAGGCCTGATGTCCTCAGGAGGCTTAGGGGGATAATCCCCTCTCCGGCGGGTGCGAATTCCCTGCATCAAGCCGTGAGAGCAGCTGGGGAAGGGGCAGCTCTGCACAGCTGCGGGCACAGCTGGTGGCACCGACCCTGGCAGCCTGCTGAAGCTGTGCCAAAGCACGGCAGCAGCCTCAGCACCCTCCGAGGGCCAGGGCAGGATGGTCCTAAAAGGCTCAGTTCCGCAGTCTGTGCTCACTGCCACGACAAACTGCAAGCTCATACCAAAAGAGGTCTTAGCTCCACAGCAAAATTCTGCCAGATTTCAAAACCCTCTTTTTTTTCCATTTAAAAATTAACATACTTTTTTTTTTTCTCCTTTTTTACAGGTTGACCTGACCGAACCTAAAAAAAGCCCCGAACCCCAAAGCTCTGAGTTCTGGTTCAGCCCAAGGTCCGTGCCCCGAGCTGACCCCTGGAAGCAGCTGCGTGCTCCTCTCCCCGACATCCCTGCTGCCCCTGCAGAGCTCCCGGGGACAATTAACATCCTGCCGGGATTTTTGCTCCTTGCCAGGGAGGGAAGTGGCCCCTGAGATATGGGAAAAATATAAAAATTTGGGACATACACATTTAGGAAATCGGACTGCTGACACCTAAAAATAACTGCTGCTTCCCGCTTCCAGTTTACGACCCTAAGAGCGATCGGCACCGATGTTTTTGTACGCAGAGAGGCTGCATCCGGAGGCAGCTGCGATGCCCAGCATTAGCCGCTGCCTGCCCCAGCCCCAAACCCCAACGCCTCAAGCACCAAAAACTCCTGAAAGTCGTGGCAGCCTCAGTGCTTAGGCAGACACCAGCCCTGCCCATGGTGCTGGGCACATTTGCTGTGCACTGAGTTTATAAATCGGTGCTAACCTCATGCCGACGGCACTGCTCGGAGCCTCGGGGTCGGGAACCATGTGCGTGAGCCACTCGCAAACATCGGGACACGCGTGTGGGTCCAGACAAAGGGTAGTGCAAGGATTTCCCCTCCAGAAAGGAAACAAAGCGAGGGCAGAAGGCAGAGCGGCTGCAATTCTCTTGCTGAGGCCCAGCTGGCACACAGAAAACGGCAGAGGAAGGCCGAGGCTCTGCAGAGGATTTTCCCTCCTCCCCAGGGCTCCAGCCCTAGTGCCCATGACCGCTCGCCGGTTTGCTTTCTGGGGAACAAGCTGAAGGGAACTGGGGAACAATTCCTGCAGGGCTGCAGCCTTCCCGAGGGGAGCAGCTCGGGGGGAGCTGGGCTGCTGCAGCGGCAGACACAGGGCGCCCACGATCAAGGCGAGGATGCCCCAGCAGCAGGAGGCGAGGTGAGGGCAGAGGGCACCCAGCACGATGTTGGGCAGGGGTTTTTGCTCTGCTTTGGCACTCCAAGTACAGATACTGCCCCGTCTCGCCCCAATTCCTTACCCATTTGTTCCAGGCTCCTACCCCTACCTCCAACAATGAGCCATGCCAAAGGATTTTGGTCGATGTGAATAGAAGGGAACGGTTTTATTCCACCTACAAATCTTCTTTGGCTCACAGTGGCGGGGCTGTGGGGTGAAATCCAGCCCTGGAGAACGCTGCAGAGCAAAATCTTAGCCCCGCTCCCGTGCCAGATGCTCTGCAGGGTGGATTTGCTGCTGCTGAGACTCCGCTGCCTGGCCCCGATACTCTGCTCGCAGCAAGCGCGGCGGGGAAGGGAGCATTTGCTAGGGGGCTGAGGTGGGAGCAGAGAGCTATTTATATTTATATTTATATTTATATTTATATTTATATTTATATTTATATTTATATTTATATTTATATTTATATTTATATTTATATTTATATTTATTTCTAAAGTGCCTATCACCATACTGATAAACACTCTCTGGAACCACTCTGATGGCAGGGGTAAGAACGGGAGATGGCCTGTTGGTACCTCGGCACTTCTGTTTCCAACCAAATAAAAATAAAAAACAAGCAAGACTTTTGCCCCAGGACGGGTGCTGTGTGCCCACTGCGGCACTGACGGGTGCAGGGCAGCAAGGTGTGGGCAGGATGAGGCCAGGAGCTTTTGTCCTGGAGCCAGGAAGGGGCCGGGAGCCGCAGGCACGGGCTGGACCTGGGCAGGAGGTTTTGCCCCAGCAAATAGTAAATTTGTCAAACCCAAACCCAAACAAACAAGCGAGTTTCAAGGGACAGAAAGAATTCACAACTTCGTGGCCAAATTCAGCAAATATTTTTAGCCAGGCAAGGGAGGGTTCCAAAACACCACTTGGAGATTTTGTTCAATTTTTGTTGTGCTCTTCTCTAGCCGGGGACTCGCCAGCTCCTTCCCAGCCAGGATGCCTCCGTTTCGAAAAGCAGCAGCTGCAGGAAGGGTTAAGCAGCTCAGCAGCAACCTGCCAGGCTGCTCAGGATCGCTGAAGCCTCCAAACCTCGCTGCTTCGATTTGACTGAAACAATTTGCCTCTTCCCCCGTGGGATTTTTGGGTTCAGCCACAGAACTGAAAAATCCATTATTAGCCTGGCTGCAGTGCAAACTGCTGCACAGCCTGCGGGCCTGCCCTGCCCGTGTGCTTAAATAGCCCTTAAATAACGCCAAATAATATGGCAGGCTCCATCCTCAGTGTCCCCACACGGATTTCCAGCAGGAGCCATGGTGCATGGGACTCAGGCTGCAGGCTGGGCACAAATCATTAAATGCTTGGTGCCGTGCGGCCCGTTACTGGTCTCTGCACTGGTCTCCAGGAGGAATTTTTTAGTGCGAAAGAAACTTTTCCTACGGCCATCACTCCCACAGCCCAAGTCTCCCTCTGAGGGCAGCAGTGGGGCCGGATCCTGCCCACAGCACAGGCAGTGCTGGGACAGGCCGGGCACGGGGCTGCTGCTGAGACTGCCCCAAAAACCCCAGGCTGGAAAACCCGAGCGTGGCAGAGAAGTGTTTCGCCAGCAGAGTTTTATAACATCCTCCCCCCAGCCTTCTCTGTCCTCTTTTGATGCTGGCTGTACAAACGAGAAGCCTTTCGGTGCCAGTCCCTAAACCTCCTGCTGCTGAAGCAATGCCCTGTCCCGGCCTTTCCAAGAGGTTTTCCTTGCTGGTCACCCCAGGAGCAACGAAACGCGCCTCGGTGCCAAGGTGAAGCTTAATCCAAACCTCACACCTCGGAGCAGGCTTGGATGGGAGTCCTGGATGGCGATTTACAGCCGAAGAGCTGGATGTGTCTGGCTAGGAGGCAGTCACAGGAATATATATAGATGCACAGAGCAGATGTCCGTGCCAAGGGAATACAGGATTTAGCCAAAGATGGGGCGAAAAAACAGCGCTGGGAAAGTATCTGAGCAAGGAAAACCCCCTGGGGCTTCATCCCACGCAGGTGCACGGATTGACCTAGCAGAAAGTCCAGCAAACCTGCTCGAAAGCCGTGTTAAAAGAGTGGAGGAAACACTTGCTGCTTTGTCGGTTGTCAAACTACTTCCCCTCTGTGTACCTTCGAGCGATCCCTCAAGGCGCCCTGACCTGCCGCTCTCATACCGATTCCAGGGGAGCACAAACCCCGCTCGCAGGGCTCCGCTGCCTCAGCCGAGCCCTGCAAAAAGCGTTTGTGGTACAAAGGGGGAGAGTCACAGCTAAAAGCCCGAGCCCAACACCGTGCCGGCGATGGGTGGTGGGATTAAACTGAGAATTAAAAAATCCAAACTGCTCTGGAGCTGCTGCTGAGCCGCTGGACCCCATCCCGAGAAAGCCCCAGAGCACACAAATGGAGCAGGCAGCGGGGAATTATCCGAGCTGTTGCCGGTGGCTGGGAAGGGTTTATAGGACAGCAGCCACTTGGATATTGCCTGCCACAGGGCTCAGCCCCGCTCCCCATCCTGAGGAATTCCCAGGTCCCACGACGCTCGCCCCGCTCAGCACCGCGCGTTTCCATTCCCTGGCTATCGCCTGCCCGGTGCCTGAGCAACATCTGCCCAATGCATGGGACTTACACCGTGCCGGAATAGGGTGAGCGGGTGGGGTTTTTAAGTCGTTTTAGGAAGAATTTATTGCTTATGCAAGGAGACGCCACGGCCAAGCAGAACCTGGTGAAGCTGCAGCCGCCGTGGTTCAGCTGGGGTCCCTGCCCTGTGCCCCCCCAGACCCCGCTTGTGGCCGCTCCCCGCAGCACCGTGAGTCCCCCCAGGGGCTCCATCGATGCCCAGTTCCCGGGGAGGGACATCAGAGGCAGGAGGAGAGCAGATTAACAGATTCAGGTCATTTGTAATGCAAAACCTGGGGGTTTGCTGCACTTAGGGAAGCTGCTGCACCTACTCGCTGTTAAAGTGCCTGTAAAATAAATTTAACGCATTCATCCCAGCGTCCCGTGAATTAGAAGAAAGGCAGCGAAATTTTTGGATGAAAAGTTGAACTGTGAACTTGTGCAAACCGAGGTGTGAATCCTTTCTCCTTCCCTCTCCTCCGGTCACTGTGTATGCACAGAGCTGACACCTGACATTTACCTAGGTACGCACCCGCTCGTGGCACGCACTCAGAAGGAAAAGGTGTGCACACAAATACAGCACTTGTAAATGCAAAAAAACGCGTTTTCAGTCCATTGATTAAATCTATAAACTAGAGGACAGCCTAGTCAGGCTCTTCTCTGAGTCAAAAACCTGAGTTATGCCCGATGTCACATTAAAGCCCCTTTAAGATGACTTTCAGCCTCCCTGAAAGTATCACAGCCTGAGCTCGGCGGGACAAGGGCTCTCACAGAACAGCCTGCACAACCCTTTCTCTCGTGGGCTGGGAAGTAGAAGGAGTGGTTGCTCTTGTATTCAATTACCCGGGAGATGCCCTGAGCCCCAGTAATGGGGCTGTATAAATACCTACATAGATTAGCTCGACCTGTCCCAGGCTCACTCCTGCATCCCCGCATAGCCTCCGCAGGAAGCCACTGACCCTCCCAAGACAAATAGCCTCAAGACACTGAGCTCCCAAGTAGGTCTTTAAGCAAGAGGCAGGACGCTGGGAACCTGATCCCAGTCGTGCAGTGAGTACAAAATTGCTGATATTTTCACCATCACCACCTTCAAACATCACAGCACTGCTAGAGACGGGATGTTACAGGGAAAGGCATGGCCCCGGCGGACAGGGGACGGGGCTGCGTCGTATCTCTTACCTCAGAGGGATCTTGATGGCCAGGTACCTGTCGATGGCCACCGCCAGCAAGCTGAAGATGGAGCTTTGGGTCAGCACCAGCACAAAGCAGGCGAAGAAGAGGCAGCTGTGAAAATCCACCTGGAAGCCGATGCTGATGGTGATGGCGAAGGGGATGGCCAGCAAGCCCACGGCGATATCGGCCACGGCCAACGACACCAGGAAATAGTTGGTGGCGTTCTTCAACGTGCTGTTGATGGCCACGGCCCAGCACACGAGCACGTTGCCGGCGATGGACAGCACGGCGATGATGAGCTCCAGCACGATGTAGGTGGTTTGCAGAGTGTCCATGGCGAGGAGCCGCGACCCTTCACCGCCACGAGCTGCTCGCCCCGGGGCTCGCGGCTACCAAGAGGCCACGGGGCAGCGCTTCCCGCAGAGAACCACCCATCGGGGGCCTCCCCGCAGCCTCCCCCTGGGTCCCGGGGGGCCGGAGGGGCGCGGCGAGCCCCGGTCCGCAGCCCCCCGCCGCCGCCCGCAGCGCCCGACCCCGGGGGCGCATCCGCGGGCTCCGGGAGCTCCTCGGGGACGCGCTCAGCGCCCGACCGCCCCCGAAGCCGCCCCCATCGGCGGGGACGGGGCTTGGACGGCACCGAGCGGACGGGAGCGGCCCCCGCTGCCCGCCGGGGGATGCTCCGCAGCCCGGCCGCTCCGCGCGGCGAGCGCCGGCTTTTTGTGCCCATGGGGAGAGCGGGGCGGGGAGTGCGCGGAGCGGCCGCGATTGGACGGGGAGGGCCGGTCCCGGTGCCCGCAACCCCCCCCGCAAACCTTCCCCGGTCCCCCGACCCCTCCCCGAGATCCCCGTCCCGCTTTTGGGGTTCAGAGAGCGGCGAACGCGGAGCCGGCCCCGGCCCCCGGCGAGGGTTGGGGATTGCCACAGAGAGTTGGGACACCGCCGGGAGGGGGGTGGGGGATTGCCACACCGAGAAAAGTCCCCCCCCGTACCGGCCCACGAAAGCAAAGCGGCTGTTTCATAAAATCCTGACGGCCGCCCGTGGCCCCACGTAACGTTTCCTGGCGTAACGAGATGGCAAAACGCCGTGGGTCAGCACGAGCTGGCTGCTAGCCACGGGGCTAGCGTGGTCAGGGTTAGCTCCACGGGGTCTGGGAAGAATTAAAAACCTGCTGCAGGCACTAAAAAAGGAGGTTCTGCAGCAGGCGATCTTCAAACCAGCAGTGAATGTGGAAATAAATTATAATTCAATAGCTACTTACCTTTTGGTCACACCTTCCGTGCGTTATATTGTGTTCACCATCCAAAGCCGAGCAGATCAGAGGCTGAGCATCACAGAGGTTTTTGTGGCATCCAGCAGTGCTAAATAATCCAGGACAGAAACTGGAAAATATCCCAGACAGGCATGCTAACAATCCCCCCTTCCTGTAGCAAACAGAACGTAAAAGAAACTGCTGTTGCTTTTCAGAACAAACTTTGAATTAAAAACCCGTGCAAGGGAAAGCTTTCTGGGGATCCAAACCTAAACAGAGCAAAAACACGTGGGAAAAAAATGATTTATAAATGCTTTTTGTGGACCTGGAGTAAACAGAAACACTCCCAAGGATTAGAAATGCTTTGGATCAGGCTGATTTGAGGGCAGGCTGCTGGTGTGTACTGAGTGAAGCCATTTTCTCCAGGGTGGGCAGCTCAGCAGCAGAATGCTTCAGGACGGCTGGGATGTTCAAGGAAAGCCACGTCGGTGGCACGTTTGATTTGATAGAAACATACAGCAAGGTTCCCTTCGCTCCCCTTTGGTAAAAGGATCTGCCTTTGGGGGTGTTGCTGCCCCTTGCCCCCCCACCTGAACACTTCACACCCTGCAAGCTGCCCGCAGGGCAGGGACCACCTCGCACCGCAGCACCCAGGGCAGCACACGCTGCGCTGCCTCCAGCCCCGGTGCCTGCCCGGTGCCGCACGGGGAGGCAGCGGCGGAGCCCCGGGGCTGCTGCTCCTGCCTTCTCAGCCCTGCCTGGATCCTCGACTTGCCTGCACTGGTTTGGTTTATTTATTATTTTGGGATGAGCGGAGCTCCCCTCGCGCAGAGCCTGTTAGGATTGTGCAAGTGAAGGTAAACAATGATGGAAAGGCACTTTTTACCCCAAAGCAACAGATTTAAATCAGGGTTTTTACACATTGTTTTCCTAGGTCTATAACATGTGCCAACAGAAGCCTTTTGCTGCTTTATGGCACTTCGGTGAGAAGTGAATGAACTTTGCAGAGGATACGTTTCATTAGGGAAGAATCTGCTGTTGTGATCATGGAAATAGTTTTTACAGGCTGAGCCCGTGGAAATTTTGGTTTATCAAGTCAGACACGAGCAGAGAAACAATCTGTTTCAGCTTTTGATGAATAGCTCATTCTGGACAAGGTCTGTCTCTGAGACAGGCAGTAAGGCACAGCGAACTCTATGGATTTTGCATTATGCTGAGATTCATGGCTCTGCAAAGCACAGGCACCTCTGCCAAGGTCCGGTGGTTTATTTTGGCATTAACTGAAGCAGCTGAACTCATTCCGAATCCAATTTAGCTGCCAGTGTAGGCAAGGAGCAGTGTGCTCGCTCTGCTCTACCATGCGTGGTTAAAACCTGCCGGCAGTTAGAGCAGGACGAGCCCGGTCCCAGGTCCCAGCAAGAGATATGGAGCCTCCGGACCCTGCCCTCTGGCTGTGTTCTTTGAGCCCTGCTTTAATTTGTGTGCCATTAAACATCACCTGGATGTGCCGGCCTTGTAAAGCAATCATCGGGGCAGGCATTGTGAAACTCTGCAGTCCCCGTGGCTCTGTGGATGCTGAGTCCCGAGGTGACAACGTGCATGGCTGTATTCTGCCGGCTGTAAACCAGCAAGGACGTCACGCGCTCAGCAAGGTAAATATAGCCCAAAGCAGCTCATGGAATCCATTCAAGAAGTGGAGCACAATAATAACACGGCAACAGGTCACCGGCGCACTGTTTGGTGCGAAGATGTCACATACGGTGACAAATGAGTCATCATTACTATTCTTTTCCGGGTTTTTATGTTACGCTAGGGATTTGCCGCTCAGCACTCTTGGAGGAAACAACACCAGCCCCGACCAGCTTCTTTCAAGTGTAAGGACTCATCTGGCTCCTTTGTTCGGAGGGAAACAGATTTAAACAGCTCCCACGTGGTGGACAGCGATACGGTGGGGGGCAGGATCGGCACCCTGGCGCGGCCGTAGCCCGCAGCTCTGCTTTGGCAGAAGCCCTCCAACCTCGTACGTGCTGTTCCTCTGTCGCTGCAGTCCCTGGGGGAACAGAGCTGCCGCTTTGGAGGCAGTGCGCTTCCTGCAGCCCTCTGTGATCTTTTGTGTGAGGCCTCTCTGCCTCTGCGCAGGCTCAGGCTTCTCTGGGACTTCCCCGGCCAGCTCTGCCTTGACACCTTTGGTTGTCAGCCACAAAGAAGCAGTGAGAGGCACCTCCTACCCCCGGCACACACCAAGCCAGGCCCAGCCAGCTCTCGGGGCCAGGCTGCAGCTGCCACGAGATGCTCCTGAGCCACTAAGGGCCGAGATGCTCTCACTGGTCCTGCAGCCAGTTCTCTATTCCTGCAGACCTTGGCACCTTCAGCACAATCCTCCCAGCATGTCTCTCCCCAGCAGGCCCTTCCCTTTCTAACCTCTTCTCACTGCTCGTCTCCTCGGTGAGGGCTGTCGGCTGCAGGAAGGACGAGCGATGGCAGGGCTTTGCAGGGCAGGTGTGAGGAGCTGGCCCAAGAACCCGCTCCTGTGCGTCTGTGGCTGCCTCTGCTAGGGCACCAGACCTCAGCCCCAACGCGCTAAATAGGAGCCACTGGCCTGGCAGAACTAGCACAGCCTGGGGAACTGAATCCCCATTACTGCTCAAGTCCTCACTAGCACATCTGAGCTGTTTTGCAGGACAAGACAGAGCTTGTCCTGAACCTGACTCCACGAAAGGGTTCCCAAGACACAACACAACCTGCAAACCATGCAGCAGGTACAAAAGCCCTCTTCAAAGTGGTGCTTGCGATGATGGTCGAAGGGAGCACGATTTTTGAGGCCAATTTGGTATGCAGGCAGGTGAAAGAAGTACCCAGTGCTGCTGGAATATTCATGGTCTGCATCCCATGCTGAGCATTAGCATGTCAAAGATTGCAGGCAGCTCTGCAGTAAACATCTGTGCAGGTGAGTGGTGCAAGGCAGGGTTTGTGGCTGCATTGCTGGAGGCATTTTTCTGGAAGAGCCGGGGAAAGGAAAGCAGAGAGTGAAATTCCAGAGAAAACTGCTTCCGTACTGAAGACTTCACCAAATCCAAAAAATGCCTGGAAAACAAAACAGAAAAATTATGGTAAGGTCATAAACTGCAGATCAACAAACTTGGATTTTCCTAGTCCTGGGGTCACTGCCAGACAAGAAATGTTTAGCATGGTGCCTAAACCAGCTGCAAGAACTCATCTTGTAACAATGCAGGTGTGTGAATTCTTTATGCGTTGTGGGTTCTATCTTACACCTTTCATTAGAAAATAAAAAACCACCGCAGGACTGAAAAAAAAACAAAAACTATAAACAGCAGTGAAATTAAAAAAGATTTTGGCTGAATGGAGGGCAAGGCAACGATGATAGCAGTTTAAAGAAATTTTTCATGCATCTCTGATTTTACTTACTAACCACCCTCTATGATGAAAAGCCAAGTACCTCTTCCAGCAGGATCTTTACAGGAAAGCTGCAGCCAGACTGCACGAAGCCACGTGGGGCTCAGCCCTGTCCGGGTCTGGTGAGCGCAGGGGCTGGCTGGTGGAGCAGGTAGAGCTGATTTCCCCAGAGAAATCAATAGGAAGTGGCGGTGTGTTTCCAGGCCAACACCAGGAGTGGAAAGCCCGAGGTGAAGCCAGACAGGGCAGCGACACCGCTTGCAAGCCAAACACCCTGCGATTGCTTCATTCACAGCTAGAGCGGCTTCCTGGGCAGAACCTTCACAACTTCATGCCCCTAAGAAAACAGGCTTGCTAAACGTCTGTTCCACAAGTGTGACTCAGAAGTTCACTCCCCATCAACGCTTCTCAGCAGCAATAAGGAGAAGTGATTCTGTGCCCTGCCAGATCCTGACAGGGCAGAGAAACGCGCTGTTACGCAAAAATGGGATGCTTTGAGTTCCAAATCATAGTACCGTTAAGAGCAAGGAGACTTGAACTGGTTGCAATGCAACTGTTCTGAATGCAGACATTTCTCTGTGCAAGATGGAGCCAAGAAATGTAAATATCCGTTATTACTGCTATTACGATTATCTCCAGCTTTCAGAGGACAGCTACAGCACACTGAGAAGGCCATGGTATCCCAGGTCCCAGCTGGAGCTTGGGGCATCTTTGCCCCCTAATTCCTAGCCTCATTTTGTAGGCAGACCCATGCAGGCCACTAAGGGGTTAAAGGGCAGCTGAGCTCCTACAAAAGCTGCAGAATACACCCAAAAAAAAACAGGTCAGGCGCTGCAGAGGAAGGTGTCAGCCTTCCTGCCCCACTGTCTCCACACTCAGCTTCCGCCAAGCACTGCATTTGCACTCCAAGGCTGTTTGAACCCAAGTGTCATTATTCCAGCCCCCGTTGAACTTCTCCATCACAAAGAAAAGCGAATGTTCCGGAACCTGCCTGCTGCCCAGCCCAGGAAGGTGACACATGGAACACCAGCTTCTTTCAGAGACCAGCACCCAGAAACCTCACTGCCTATCGGCTCCATCCAGTTTTGTCCATTCTCTGTAAGTAGTGGCAGCAGTGCTGTGTAAACCTGCTGCTGGCCACCTTTAAAACCCGAGGACTTACTGGGTGGGGTTTCCATCCTTGCCACTTTTTCAGACCCTCCCTGGTTTAGCTGCCAGGAGCCTTAATCCCGGATGAAGGGAAGAACCTGGACCACACTGACTGGTGGCGTGTAATTTATGACTGATGTTATGAGTCCCTTTGCAAGCTTCAGGCTGAACTCTTCCTGCCCAGAATGGCTCTCCAGGGCCTTGGCAGCACAACTGCTCTCAAGGGCCGAGCTCTGCTATGATAGCGCTCTGCTATTCAGGCACGTCGGGTTGTGTGAGCCAAATCCCAGTAGCTGCCTTACAAATAAGCAACAGATTATGCTCATGGCTTTCACTTTTTTCCGGGGCAGGAGGGCATATGCTGAAGCCCGGATTTCTGTGGGTTCCTGCAAAAAGCAGCACTGGGCAGCAGTGTCCCTACAGAGCCTCCTCCCTGGGGGATGATTTCTGCCGGGTCCTGCTACCTGCAGGTCATGCTAGCAATTGTCACATTGCAATTGTGGTGGAATTACCGTAGGTTCCTCTGTGCTGGGCTGTTTGCTGTGGTTTCCATTTTGGTAAGGAAAACAACAGGCATTTTATGTACAACTGAAACACCAATTTGCTTGAAATAGACTGAAATACACATACCTGAGAAGGCCAAGCAGAGCGATGTGTGCTGCTGGTCCTCTGGCTCCCCAGGAGGCTGACCCCGCCGGGAGCATGGTCGATGTGTCCCGCAGGACCACCAACCCCAGCAGTTGTTGCCTTCTGTGATTAGAGTGCAGGAGCAGCTTACACTCAGAGAGAAAGGATGAGCTGTCTGAGAAGATAAAAACTACAGCACACCAAGGTGGAGCAAGGGTAGTGGCAAAACGGAGCTTTGCACTGAAGGCATACAGCTGTCTGTGCAGAGCAGGGTAGGAAAGGCACTTGCTCCCATTTTAATTCTCTAATCTTGTTACTTTCTCTTTAACCTGCTTAAACTCGCGATGTGTGGGTAAGGATGAAACCTCGGTCATTGCTATGTACTTAAGAAGGGACGGAAGTTCATATTCTAGAAATGTGAATAATGTTTACCCACACTGGCATTTTACAGCTTTCGTTTCCCTCCTGCTGTGCTCAATAAAAGACGCTGCTTGTCCCTCCCGTCTGACTGCCAGCATTTCTGGGTGACATTTACTTCAGGGTCCTGCCACCCACACTTTGTGCCGGTCGTTTTTCAGCACCAAATAATGCAAAGCTGTACCTATGAGACTGGAGCCACCTGGTTCCAACCCTTGAAGCCCACCAACACCCCTCATGGAAGACTTCTCATGCTATTTGCATTGCTTATGTTTCTCTCACCTATTTATGGCTCGGATCTCTCAAGGACATGGATAACCAGGACAACTTCTCAGCTAGTGCTCACCTGCTCTGCCTTCCTGCTCAAGCATCTCTACTTCTATTGCAGCCTAAAAAGAGGGCAGATACAGAGTAATTATTCTATATCCACACCAAGAAGATGCAGTGGGACACTTAACCTGACTCTAGGAGCTGGTCACTATAGGGGCCAGGAAGGAACTGCTTCCTGTGTACTGCAGCTCACTTCTCATTTCCTTTCTCCCCAGCTACACGCTCCTTACAAAGCCAAAGAGAGAGCATGGCTGTTCTGAACTGTAGCACTGCTGAAACTCCTGCTTTTCCAGAAACGTTTCTGGTGACGGGCTCTGGACAGCAAGGTGTCTCTGAAGATTTTGAGGCCCATCGTCTCAGGGAAACAGAATGGCTACTCCAAGAAAACAGGCAGGATGGTTCAGGGGCTGTACCAGAACCACGGGCTGAGGTCCTGTCCATTTAGCCAGCAGGAGCCTGGGAATCTTGGGTAAAATTCACATTATTAATGTCTAAGAGAGACATGAAAGGATTGGCTCGGAGGCAAGGGAGACTGAAAAATATGCCAATAAGCTTTTTCTAAAACCAAGAGTTTCCTTTTCATCACATTTCACGGCACCACAAATGGGTTCACAAAGGTTCAGACCCTGTTTGTGAGTAGCACACCTGCCTCAGTTCCCATGGGAGGTCTCTGAGCAGTTGGGAAATGCAAACCAAGGCTCCCAGTGCCCATGACAGGCTTTAGACTTTAAACTGAGTGCGCTATCTTCAGCTTCAGATATAGATCAGATCATAGCATTTCGCTTTCATCTGCCTCTGCCAGGGGCTGCAGCTGGATACAAACCTCAGTCTGCTGGAAGCCAGGCTTGGAGCAGGTCTGTGTGTTTGCAGCGAGGTGCAGGTGCACGGCACCGTGGTGACACAAACAAACCCAGACTGCTCCATCTCACAGATGAACACACACCAGTCAGGAAGGGAATTTTTCCTTCCACCCCAGTCACAGCTCTCTAAGCTCTAGGAGACACTTGGCAGCGAAACCAAACTTAGCAGCAGAGCAGTCCTAAATCTTGTCAGCTCACCCCATCTACAACCAGCCACAAACAATCCTGGGAAAACATTGGCCTGAACTCTCGTTTTCAGTCTCTTGCTGAACCACTTGCAAACATAGCAGCATGGATTACTCACTGACATTCTCCACAGAGAATCCGGCTTTTTCCAACAAATAAATCAAAGCAACTGGAGAACGTTGTGAAAGGAGCTGAGGCAGCAGAGCATCTAACAGCTTACTTCAGTGACAGAAGCACCAAGTCTGGCAGTAAAGACAGCAGGGCTTCAGCATCAATTGCTCCTACACAGGATCTATTTGCTGCAAGATAACAAGGGATTTGCAGACATTAATGCCTGCCATTTAATACGTAGCTGAATATAGTAAATTCTGACAAAAATAAGAACTGTCTTACATCCTCATCTTACGCCCTCTCCAGCTGAAGATCCTGGACTGTTGATTTTTGCTGGATTCCCAGCCTATGCTTACCTGGCAAAGGCACTGGCACCAGTTTAGTTGACCTGTTGAAGTCAAGTGACAGGGTGTTGTCTCCATTTTAACATAAATATTATTTGTGTGTGTTTTTTTGTTTTAAGCTTTGAGACACAATCTGTAATTGCACGATTTTGTGTTCTGTAGCATTTCCAGTTCAAGTATGTAATATGGCAACGGATTTTTAAAAAGCCAAAAAATAGAGGTAGCTTGCTTGATCCCTTGCTTAAAAACAAAGCAAACATGAGCTAAAGTGGCCGCAGTAATATATACTTGCTACCCATTGGTATCTCCAAACTGTACAAAGAATGGATTAACTGACAAGAAGTTATCAGGTTTGTATCTCTTTATAGACAGAGAATTGAACTGAGGCTCATTACGTGGTTGCATTTTTTGCTCACTGGTGTGTAATGCAGGATTTCTGCCTTTCCACATCCCAGGACTTAAATCCATGCCCATCAAAAAATTATTGGCTAATAGACACGAAGGATAATATCCCACCAGCACATTTAACAGTTTGACTTACAAAACAAGCAAGCAAACAAAAAATTGACCCTAAACCCCTCGCTTATTGCAGTTACTGTAACATGCAGACAGAAATTGCTAACTTTACATAAAATGGAAAGGGGGAAGTCAGCCATACACAGCTTTGAATCACTGGTCACCCAGCCCATGAATGCAAATGTTCAGAGTCCTGCTCTTTACACATTAAGCACAATACGAGTCTGCATTCCTGGTGATGTGGAGATTTCCAGAGAGCAAGACGGGGCTGGTTCTGAGAACTCCTTTGCAAAAGATGACTGAGGTGTGAAGACTGGGTCTGGTGCTTTCTAAGTGAGCTACGGCAAGTCTTCAAAATCAAGCGTAGTGGCAGCTTGAAAAAAACTAGGAACGCTAGCTTGCCATTTCATGTGATCATACTGCGTCCTGGAGGTAAAGCTGTCCAAAGTAAAACAAATCAGAACAATATTGCTTTCCCTGTGACATTGCCACAAGGATGGACCAGGCCAGCATTAAAAATTCAGGGCTGAAACATGATATTTAGGTGGGGAAAGGCAAAGTAGTTTGGATTATGTAAATGGGAACTTCCCACAAGGTTTCATCTACACAGCTGGGCACAAATGTACCTGAGAGGCTGGAAGAGATTTAAATGCCCAACCGTATCTTTTATTTTCTCATTTTCTTTGCTAATTCAACAATTTCCTTTTTCTAATATTGTCACCACCATCATGAGATAAAAAGCAGCTTCTGTGAGAAGTATGCTGGAATTGGAATGTACTGGACATAGCTTTATCTGTTTCCCAAGTGAATTACATACATTCTGAGGCACTTCAGACATGTTTGTAACAAACCAGATCCCAGCATCTCTGAAGGCTCATAGATTGGATATGGGCTGCAACACAGCATCCATGGTGCTGAACTCCTCAGCAGTAAGGCAGACCTCCACAGCCCTCTTTGTTTGTGCAGGCTGGAAAAAGGAATTTTATCCAGGGAGACAGTCTAGAATTCAGGAAGCCCTCCTTTACTTCGTGGTGAATGTTTACAATAAATGTCATCATGAGCATCGTTGCTTGGCATTCCAGTTCTGACAGAAAGTCATTATTTTTGCCCTTTTTCCCCATAACTCAGCCCTACCTGAAGTTCCAAAACAAGCTTCCTTTTCCCTCCCTGTGTCACTAGCCAGATGGTGATGTTTGATCTGCAAGACGCGGCTTCCTTTCAAAAGATCAGCAACTGCTAAGTCCTCTCTGTTGTGGAAAAAGAATAGCGACAGGTCTGGTCACTGGCATGCCAGTAGGATTTGTCTCACGTTTGTATCATTTGTTTCACAGATGAGCAGAGGAATGCATCTTTCCAGCACTATGCACAAACTTAGCATCACCTCTAACATCCTGTCACTACCTACCAGGTGGAGGGTACTTTGCAAGCTGTAACTCATTTTGCCTCCTAACTTACTGGTGATGTACATTTATACTTATTCCAGTCACGAGGCCTTGTTTCCACTCTTTGACTACTTCTTTCTTAATCCTCTAGTCATTTAAGAGCTCCTACTGCAGAAACATGCTGGCGTCTCCTGTATCCTTCCTTGCCTTTGCAGTAGGATGGTTTCCTACTGTGTCGTCAATATGGTTTGTTTCAGAAACTGACACTCCTTTATCCCCAAGACAATCTTCTGAAAGGCATCCAAATGCATCTGTTACTGAAAAAAAAATGGAAATTGATGTATTTATGAAAAGAAGATTCTGACAAAATTTTCTCTGCTACCAGTGTAGGAGAAACAATGAACCACGAGGACCTTTTAAAACCTCTCCTGGGAGTCCTGCTTCCCAGCAGTCTGCGGAAGAATCGGCTTTGCATGTAGACATTTGAACCATTACGGCAAACATCAGAAACAGAAAAAGATTTATTAGAAATATTACACAGATTTTTGCATCATACATTTTAATAATGTTAATCTTTAAATATTAGCATGTCCAAATTTGGCAATGCCTAGTATATACATTCTAATGTGCTCTTTGTATAAATTAGATTACGATGTAACATCTGTATCCAATAGAGAAAGCTAAAAGAACTTGACAGTTTAGAGATGGTTATCCTATATGACAAACTCGAGCCTGGACCAATAATCAATAAAAACATTGTGTCCAGCCCTGCCCCACGGATCTTGGCACACGTGCAAGTTAAAAATGTAGAGACCGTCAGTTGTGAAAAATGTTAACTGTGGTTAAGTTATAAGCTTGATTCTACACCACATTGGTGGGTGAGTCTAAATGGCACTGGAGTTGATAAAAAAACATCTAGTCTAGCAGAAGTTATTGCTGGGTTTAAAAATATGTCTTAATGCTCAGTGCCCTGAGTCTTTTTAGGCAAAAGCCCTCTTCTGATAGGAAAATGCATAACCTCATCCCATACAGACTCTGCATCTGATCAGATACCCAAGGCACAGCTTTGCAAGCAGCTGGCCCTGTCAGATACTTCCTGCTGGAAGACCTGGTACCCTAAGCAGAGGAAGATGAGGGAGGTACAAACAACCTACAACCGGATGAGCCAACGCTCTCGTTTTCATTGCCAAGGAAGTGAGACAGAAAAGTCAGCGAAGCCAAAAGTGAGATTTTGAAGAGCTGCAGGTCAGGAATCACACGGGGCAGATGCAATCACTCTGCCAGCGTGCACCTATTTGGTTTGGACAGAAAACTTGCACGTACTGTTTGCACATATAAAACAAGAACAATCACACAGAAAACCTGAAAAAAAAAATTAATTATGAAAACCTGCCAAAACTCAAGGAAGAGAATGTGCTTCACAGAGAAGAAACTGGAGAATCTGCATAAGTCAGAAATCAGTCTGCTTCGTACGGCAGCACAGGAGAAACAGGGAAGTCTTTGGTTCCTGTGCATTTTCTTGAATATCACAGGCACAGGAGGGCAAACCTGGTAAAGGCAGCAAGCTGTGTGCTCTCTTCCCTCCTCATCTTCCACGCTCCATCCCAGGCTGCCCTCTTAGGAGAAACGCCACTTGAGATGACAATCGGCAAGGACTCTCAAGCTGAAACCCTACAGACATCCGCATCTGTTGCTGTCCACAAAGGCACAGGCATATATTTCCCATATGTGCCCCCTCTCCTCACACACTGGACTTTCACTCCATTCAGTTTCACTGCATACTTTCAGGAACAGCTCATCAGCCTTTCTAGAAAACCTTCTCAGAGAGCTGACTCTGGGCTCGCTTCTCAACTCCCCTGTACCTTCCCAAGCCACGAAATACTTCACACCTTCCATGAACCACCAGAAATCCTGGGAGTCAGATCATCCTCTTTTCATACTTCTAATTTTCTTCCCTCTCTAGCAGCTCTAGTACAGCAGCTACACGATGCAATACCCCTCCTTGGAACTTCACTGAAATCCTCATCTTAAACATTCTTCTCACGTGCTCAACCCAAACCAGCTTCATGGTTTCTTGCAGTCTGATGGACTACCCAAGCACATACACACAGGGGTGTGCAGGTATGTTTTCGAGTCAGGGTGTATTTAGGGAGCACATGGTGAAGAGATTTAATCTGCCTGCATCAAGGAAAGATCCATTACTCCTACAAGGCAAGCTGTCAGTAACGCTACACATCATACTATCCACATATCATCACATATTCCAATCTAGCACATTTTCAGAGGATTCTTAAAACTTCTATGAAGATCATTCCTATACACTGTAGCTTATCTTAATTAACAAGCTGTTTAATATCAAAGTCAGCTAGAACTTCCAGTTTGCAGTTCCAGTTGGAGATGTCTAACAAGGGCCTGCAGACACTCGATATTTTCTGAAAACCAGGCTGGTGTGCAGCATCTTGCACGGGACAAATTCTTATTCAAATTTTTAGGCAGCATCAAAAACCAACACTTATTTCTGAAAATCTGGGTCTAGAAATGTAACTGTGCGAGATTCAAAGGGAAGTAGAAATATGCAATATAGCAACAGCGAAATGAACAAATAAACACAGTCCTTCATCTCAAAAAATAACCTGGAAGAGCATCTCAACCTCAAATCATCAGCATTTCAAAGTGAGATGCTTTCAGTTTTGAACACTGGAAAGTAACACTGAGCAACTGGTGAAACAGAGTAGCTTTGTTCCTACTGACAGAGAACAACTTGTTCTAACTCCCAGGTAAGTAAGATTATTTTAAAGAATATACCATTAGAATTGGGTAGAATTAATGTTTGGACTATGCTATTGGGGGTATGAGAAAAGCTGCAAGGAGACGACAGGAACAGTGCTTTGCAAAATTGATTTAAAAATCAAAAGCTGCTAGATCGAGTGGTGGAATGGTTTGCAAAGCTAAAATAAGTCTTGGAGAAACAGATGAGAATAGATGCCAGAGCAGTGCTTGAAGCAAACGCAACTGACATATTAGATAAGGTATGTACACAGTGTACATCTGGACAGGCATCGGGAACACAGGCATTTCCAGCAACAAAGGGTTAAGGTTATATTTCTTTTTTAGATCATGTGGAGCCCTCTGACTTTGAAATGTTTTCCAGGCTCTGGGAATGAAAACAGTTTTTCTCATCTCTCCAAGTGTCCAATCCAAAGCCCACTGAGGAATATGGAATTTTGTGTTGACTTCACCACGCTTTGAACTAGAGCCCGTTGGAGAATTAGGATCTCTGCCAACGGATACCTCAAGGGAAAAGAGCCTGCTGCATCCACAAGGCAAAGGAGCTGTGCAGTGTGGCTCCCTTCCTAAATGAACTCTGCTTAGCAACTATTTTTCTGTTCCCTCTTATCACATAATGGGAAACTTGTATTTGAGAACACTTAGAGCAACGCATCCTATGTTCTCTAGGGATGCCAGAGTGTACACCAAAAATTACTGGGGCCTTAATTTAATCTAGGAAGCATTCTCTTGCAACAAAATAAATCTGGCCAGCATTTACAACTGCTTTCTCAAAGTATAGGATGACACCAAAGAGCGCAAGAGCACTGTAAGTGCATGCCATTTTTTATCACATGGACTCTCAAAAGATTGGAATCAGACCTTCCTGGCGTGGTGGGTTAGAATAAATGTCAGACTCAGGAGCAAGGGATGCTGTTCTCCTTCTGTGAAACAGGCATACGTTGTATTCCTCCAGCTTCCTTCCTGTTCAAGGCACTCACTGACCTTGGCTGCTGTCATCTATCCCCTAGTTCTCTGTTTTGCTGTGAGAAAACCAAAGTTTGAAATAGGTCGTTTACTAATTAAATGGTATAGAACAAAAAAAAACAAATAATACCCCCCCACCAAAGTACTATGGGAAAGCCAGAGGCTGAGATCAGCCATCTGCAAAGCCCCAGAAAACCTGAAACAAATTTCCTCTGCGAAATCACCTGTTTCTATTTCATTAGCTTTTCTGTTTCTGTGTCTAAGAGCAGTAAGCACATGCTATTATTTTCTTCTTCAAGATCCCTAGCTGCCTATGATTAACTTCCACAATGCATTCAGTCAGGGTCCCAGGGCTAAACATGCTAACTAAACTCCTTTCTTCTGCGAACATAATCTAAAGCTGCTAGGCAGCCTTCTACAAGATCCTGTACAGCATCCTCTCTAAGACCTGCTCCTAGAACAAATTAAGCAGTCTGCTCGATCTTGCTCCCACTGGAGACACAGAAAATTTAACTTCATGGGGTGAAATAAGAGAAATGTTCTAATGTAAATTTAACAGTATCTTTCAGACATTTAACTAACAGTATTATTGAGCTGAAAACCTCTTCTCTGGCGCCTTGGAGATTTCCATGATGCAGCGAGAGGAACACAGTACTACATGGCAGCTTGCGGAGTGAAGTTTCAGCTGTCATTGTTCCCAATACAGCACTGTGTTCCTTTACAGGGTAACACCACTTCTAAAAGTTTAACACAGGAGAGAAGTTACTCCACAAAATATGAACTGAGATGTCACTGTATTGCTCAGAGAGGCACCACCTGATTACTGGCACCTTGTAGAACTAAAGCTAGTCACTTACGTTTGCAATATTCCTATGGTAAGTGTCTGTATGGCCAGCTGGGTAATAAGGCTCTGGCTTCCTTTACCAGTGGAGCTATAGTAATGAAACTGCAGTAATAATGCTATTTTTCTCTGAGATTACTTCGGTTTGATCTGAAATGGAGTCCCAGCACCTAACTTGTTCTTCTAGAGTTCTCTCACTAACTGGTGGTTGAACACAGCGTGGTTTCCAAGTTACAAATGACTGTGGTATTATCCTGCTGGATACGCTACGGCAAGCAACCTAGCAGACTCACTCGGACAGATGTGTGAGAAGAACTCAGGTTAAGGTTTTACACACACACACGCTTGTCATGATGTCTTATAAAATATACGGAGGAAAAAAACACCACATATTTGGGATGAGTTAAACATATTTTGGCAAGAAGAGCAGTTTTGTGAGCTTTTGTATTAACTTCCCAGCTTTTCTTGAGTGCCAGCATAGTCCACATTGACTTAAAACCATTTTGTGGCAGGTCTCCTGTTGGTAGAGCCTGGTTTGAGGCAAACATTGTTTAGCACATGGAATCCTCTTCAGAAATAACTCAGGCCTCTTTGAAAACATCTTGCAATTTTCATGTGGGAATAAAATCGCAGATGAATTTGGTTTGTATAGATGGACAATGGTTATTTATTTGGTTGTAGTCCCAGATGTAATCAAAATTATGGAAAAGCTTTCTTTCAAACTAAGAGCTTAGGTTGGTTGTGGAAGAGGAGCAAGGGGATTTTTAAAGTGATCGAGTGCATCTGTGGCATTCTTTGTTCTCTTCCCCACTTCTGTCCACCTCTTGCTGTGTGTCTCAGGTCTCAAAGTACTTGTAAATCTGGGCGACGTACTGCATCACGCTCTGCCAGTCTGGCCGGTCTGTGTACATCATCTCACTGAGCTCCTGCATAGGACAAATTGTCGAGATTTAGTCAGGCACCACGACTGCATCACTTGGTCTTCTGAGCAGCTGTGGTTATTGAACACTGCTACTTCCACACCAGAGCATCTTAAAACCACATACAATACAGAGGCCCACAGGAGCAATCTACTGGCCTACTGCAATTGTAAAACTCATGCCAAAGAACAAACATGAGTTAAACGACCATATGTAGTGTACATCCTGAAAAGACCTCTTCCATCTGTAATCAAAGATTAATTTTCTATGTAATTTCATTTTATTTAAATTACTGCTTCTTTGCATGTCTTTGGTTCTGTAATTTAGCTCATGAACCCTGTAATATTTCCTCCTTCATATTAATCTTATATTTCTTGCCATACTGTCGATTTCAGCAAATGTTTTTTAAACAGCTTAACAAGAAAATTATCCTTCTGTTTCTTAAAACACTAAAACAAAAGGAAAAAAAAAAAGATCTAACAGGCAGATATAGGGCTCTGCCCATGAAAACAGGAGTCATCTTCTAGAATAAGCTTCCGAGGGGAAGACATAATCGATACTGTCATTTCAATACCAGATGATCTCCAGAGGTTACTTCAAATTATATCAATTTTATGATTCTACAAATTTAATCTGCTGGAAATTCTCAGAACAGTGCGAAGTTTCAGAGATGATGGTGCAGCCTTCCCTAGGACCACATGAACATTTCAAGGCAATTTGACTGACTGGACACGTGACAACAAAGGTTTTGGAATGGTGCAGGCAGCAATTCCTCCCTTGTTTATCATATGTTACTCACCAGGCTGGGTTTGATGCCTACACTTTCAGCAGCTTGAAATGCTAACAGCAGATTCCTCTTCTGTAAAAATAAAACAAAATTTCAAAAAGGTTATCAAATTTTGATTCCTGAATCCTATCTTGCATCTGGCTAATCAAGGAGTTTAAATAAGCAGGTGTATTTCAAAACTGAAGAACACTAGATTCTGTATTTTCACATAGACAAACAGCTAGATCTAGGTCCCAGGTTAAGAAAAGCTAGGAACATGAGGTGCAATAAATCTTCTGCCCAACTAAAGCTCAGGGTTCTAAGCGTGTTTTGTCAAAGTTCACAAACTCTTTTCAGAATTATTTCCTTAAGAAGCTGCCAAACTCTAAATATTTTTTTTTTTCTGTGACTATGGCATTCCCCCATTTTTTTCTTTTTTTTTTCTATGTATTAGTGAGGTATACTTACAAAGAACCTCTTTGTCCTTGAACAGCTCATCCACTTTTCCCAAGCTACAGTCCTGCTTTTCACAAATAGGTTCTTGTGAAATGAACTAAATGGGGCAAAAACCCACAACCACTCTGAGCTTGTCTTTATCACGAGTGAGAGGTGCTAACTAATATATGAGGCATTCCTATACATAGCATAACACAGCATTCCCATACACGGCATAATTAATATTGTAATAGACACTAGCTGTCTGAAGTAAAACCAGTAAATAGTTTTCACCTGTTTGTGAGGTTCTTAGTAACCTACCTGAATGTACTGACATGGTTTGACTTTTCTGTCCAAGTAGTTCAATAAATGACCTGTCTACCAAGTGAACCAGCACTTGAATTTGTGCTGCCTACCTCAAAAAGAAATGCAAGGCAGATCTAAAATCATCACAAAATTAAACTGATTAAGTTTGATTGGTAAGCCATTGGTTGTCATACATTGAAACTGAAACCTGACTGAAGAACCTGTAGCATCAATATAGACAGTGAGTCAAGTCTTTCACTACTCCTCTGCCTGGTTTCCTTCCCTTTTAATCCAGTCTGCTTGCTGAGTTCTTAAAAGGCACTCGCCTCCTCCTGTTATTTCCACCTTTTTATTCTGAATGAATCAATACCAAGATCTTGCAGCACTGCATCTGTACCACATGCTCATCAAAATGGATAATGTTCACTGTGAATTCCACAGGTTGTTCAGGAAAAGGTATACTGAAACTTACTTTATCCTGGCTGTTGAGCTCCTGGTAAGGAATATGTGCAGGCAAATACGTGTGCAGCAGAGCACAGAAGGCGAGCCCATCACTCCAGCTGCTGCTGAAGTTGGTAATATCAATATTCTGAAAGAGGAAAACACAAACCACAGTCCTGAATAGTGATACACGACAAAAAAAACAAAACAAAAACAAAAAGCACAAACCTGCAAACACCAGTTTTTATGCAATCATGGAATGAAAACTCAGGAGTATTAAAGGAACATAGGTTTATATTTTCCATTCTCCCCTTCTTTTCATGGCAAGTAAAAAGACACCAAGTAGTATGGAAAGTTTCAAAATCCTGGACAAGGGATTATTAAGAAGTCAAATGTTTTTCACACTAGGCCCCAAACGGGGAGATGCTCTCCAATGCCTTCTAGATGGTGAGAAACACATGTGCAACACATGCTGCACCTGCAGTTTTCCTTTGCTGGCAAGAGAAAGGATTTTATCTGCTCCCTTTCAATCACAGCACAGCAGAAATACAATTCTTCCAGCACTTAGAACAAAGCAATTGATACTTAAAAATGGTATTTTCTAATCATTTCCATGCTGCCTTGTCTTAGCACGTCTGAGGGATGGACTTGCAGAACAATGTAGTAGTGTAATCTGCTTCAAGTGCCATCCAGACGTGGGCCTGGGCAACCTGCTCTAGGTATCCCTGCTCGAGCACATGGGTAGGACCAGATGACCTCCAGAGGTCCTTTCGGATGGCTCCAGGACACGACCGCACCGTCCCTCGTGCTGTGGCAGGGATGGAGCTGCCATCACACCCCTTGTTAGCTGTACCTTCAGGGTGCTGCATTTCAGCTCTCCCTCTGCCACTTAACCTCCTTTATTTAGCTATTTTCCAGTTTCTTTCAAGATTCCCCAAAAGCTTTTGCTGCATCTGGTACCAAATCTCATGCAGGCGCACTAAAAGCCAGTCAGGAAGTGTTTCAGCACATGCTCTTCACTCATGCCTCATTGACTGGTTGTCCAATGTGGACTTTGTCCAGCCAGCCAGGATCTCAGATTAGTAATAAATGTCTACAATAAAATAGGACTCAAACTGAAAGAGTACAGAATATTTCAGGGTAAAATATTCTGGCTGTAATAAACTGACAAATGTAATGAGGTTAGAAATCAGGCCACGAGCAGGGGTCATTGGTGCACTGTGCTAGCACCACCCTGTATTTTAGGCTCTAAAAATCCGTCAGTGGAGATAAAAGTACTTGAATACCAGCACAAGAAAAAAATATTTTACTCTGAATACCATCTTGGCCTGAGCCATAAATTTGCACAAGGAAGTCACGTTTCAGATTAAAAAAGTGACTTACTGTTTATCAATATCCAGCTAGTGAGAAAGAATTGACAGCCACATCACCGAAGTGTTGAATTTACTGAGGGCAATAAATTTTAACAGCAAATCGCCTATCAGCAAATGCCAATATTCTGATTTTATACCGTATAATAAAAATGAAAATGGAGGAGTTTTAACTCGCTCTGCCAAAGGCCATAGAGGCAGGAACAAATAAATAAAAAGATATCAGGTTTGTGTGGGAACGTTACATCCCATCCTCATTTTCGTGATGCTATGATGAGACATGGCATACAAAACTGCTCCACCCTACAGTACTTCACCAGCCCACCATCAGCTTGATAATTTTACACATCCTTGTGGTCTTAACTATACCTAAAACCTCTCTCCTCTTCCCATGTAACAATACCTAGAGAAGTGCTAAAATCAGCAGTAAAATGAGAACGAGGTCCAAAAATCCTCATGTCTCCAACAGCATTGTCCAGCCAGTTATCTTCAGTAATTCTTGGATCTGTGTCTTACAAACAAGCAAGAGAACAAAGATCGGGTTCTGCTGACAACATTTAAACCACGGATGAAATCTACAGCAAAGCGGTATGGGAAAATGAACACAAATCTGAATTTTTGTCCTAAATGAAAAGCCAAAATAAATGTAAATGCAGAGTCAAAATGAGTATCTGAAGGCTCAGCTCAGCTGTTCAGTTAATACACACTTAGGCATAACCAAAAGTACCTAGTTGCCGTTCTCACATCCAAAAAGCATCAGTGAGTTGTGTTTTTTCCCCTATACAAACATATTTCCATTTCATACATGCCCCTCTGCCATTCCACCTTCGATTCTGTGTTAACTACTTTTCATTTTGGGATATAAGGATATGGCAAATGAAAAGTGATCTTTGGTGTTTGGCTACACTGAAGCTTTATTTGCAATACCCCCCCACTACACCACACTGAGAGGCATTAACTCAAACGATTTCTCAGATCATCACTGGCTCCACTGAAGCTATTAAAAAAAGGAAAACAATTTAGGGAACAAACACCTTGGAAACTATTCACTACTCCTGATTATTTTGGCAGCGGAACCCATCCCAGTGTCTGCCACACCTCTCTACTCCTCAGCACACAACCCATGGATATGCTAGAGCTATTTGTGTACATGGCGGTTGTTAATGTACACTTCCAAACTGCAGGATGGAGAGCCTGGTGATTTCTTTCTCACTCCGTGTGAAATCCTACAGCAGAAATCCTACTCCAAGCTCTGAAAAAACGCACGTGGCTTCTCATGATAGACCTAAAAGTTAAACCTTGTAGGACAGCACATGTTAGGAAGAAGATGCAACATCACAGCGTGTACAGAATGAATGGAGGAAGAAACAGGAAAACGGAACGGGTGCTACAGATTGAGTTATAGTGCTCAGAAGTCAGGATGAAAAATTTGCCACCTTATGGCCATAGAATATCTGGTGTCACCAGCGTCCCAGTCCTTAGCATGCCATCAGTGGCTTCACACTGCTAAAGGCGTTTACACCAGAGATCAACTCCTGACCCATGGGCTAAGGGTGCTGAGCAGCTCAGGTCTGCACCACTCAGGGTTACCAGCACCTTTTGGAGCAGACACACCATACCCGTGTTACGCAGCACCGGACCTGGGTCTTCTGCGGTGCTCCTATGAAAGTCGTATTTTGGGTGTTGAAAACCTGGGAAGAATGTGAAAGTCTCACTGCAGTCCACAAGAGGTGTGGTTTTCATAGAAAGATGACATAAGAATCTTTGCGTGCCCTGTGGAGTAGCAAAAAGGAGTGTGGAAAGATTTGAGAGTACAACGTTTCAGCTGTCTGAAAGTACCGGAGCACTTGTATGGTTCCTTTCTATGCATAGTAAAGTATCTGACATTAAGCAAAGTTAAAAATAATAATAATCCATGTTATTTAGAGAGCAAATACATTATCTATAACATTAGCGACAGGCCAAGTCTAAAAAGACACTGAACACCTGCAAGTCATTAACCTCAGCCTCCTCCCCAGGAGCAGGACCTTTGCTTGCAGATAACAGCGCTGAGAGCACCGCGGTGAAGGCCCACAGGGAAATCCGTGTGATCTGTTCTCACTCAAAACAACTTCTTGTTTACCCGAGGAAAAAACAACCACCCCGTTAGATTTCGCTACATCTTTGACTCCGAGCCTTCAGCACAAAGCAACAACATTGTTAAAACACCGACCCCAGATCTTCCTGCTCGGCAGACGTTCCTGTGCCTGCAGCAGCGGCTCTCTGAATCGTAATTTTCTCTTGTAAGACCCAGAATTATAAATTACAGACATGAGTCAGCTTGAAGCCAGGCTGGAAGGAGCTCTGTGGAAGAAAGCCTGCAGTAACTGCACCCTTAGCATCATTCTCCCCCTCCCTCCCCAGCACACAGCGCGCCTCTCGGAGTCCCTGCTACAGGGCAGCACGCTGGGAACACGCTGGAGTGGCTCATCGTTGGGTTTCAGGCCACAGAGAATAGCAACTTTAACAGTGAAGAGAGAACTAGTTAAAATACATATAGAGAATAATAGAATAAGCAGAATATACAGAGTAAAGAGAACCAAAGGGAATTGCCTTGTTTTTAAGAGCAGCTCCCCGAAACCAGCTCAGCTTCAAGTTTTTAAGCTTTAAGCCCCACATGTTCCGCACAGAGCAGAAGCCTTACACTTCAGTGGTTTTTAGTGGTTATATTTAGACACAGGTGTCTGGACAGGAACCTCTTTCACGAGCTACATCTCTGCAAAGCTGAACGCTGACCTTTCTAGCGTAAAATCTGATCGAGGTACCTTGAAAGGCAACTCCCCAGGAGCACCTCCACCCATCCATCTTCAACAATAGCTGCGTGAAACTGCTAATCTCATTTGGGTTCATCACACCCTAATTAGTGGGGGACGTGTTGGTGGGCTACAGCCAGAGAGGTTCTAGCAGAGGAAGCATGTAAACTGCAAGTTCTGGCTGGGCAAGTGGTAAATCCTTCCTAGGTTTAACACAAGAGAAGAAGGGGTCCCGTTAGCACGACCTAACCTGAGCAAACAAAACACTCCAGTTCATCTGAAATGCTCCGCCAAAGATATGAAACATTTGGGCAATCTACTGGAAATGTGGGTGAATTAGAAGTGTGGTCGGGTCCAGTTAAGATGGATGAAAGGCATGAATGCCTGAAATTAAAGACTGCCTGGATTCTTGCGTAATTACAGGGTGCACCCAGATGACTTGGACAATTGCACTCAGCTATTTTCAATGGGTAGCGGCAAGTCTAAAGCGATTTGCATATCACATTTAGTCAATCTATTACCAGGAAACTTTCCGAATTCGCTTACAAACCTTTTTCTCTGAAATGGCAGACAAAATAAACTAATGTCTCTTGATTTAAAAAAAAAATAAATCCAGAATAATTTGTGGAACAGCAATACTGTTTATTGTATAGAGATTAAGTGGCTAGCCAAGATTGGGAAGGAAGCCAAATGACCTTCTATCCTCCAGGCTATATTAATATCCCCAGTTCAAATGGTTTGGGCAGCTGCAGTCTCCATAACGATTATTTTTAACCTCTCTTCGAAACTTTGTGCTTCTATCCCCACCATCCGTATTTTTAACACTTCTGCCAGACAGCGTCATGCATCTTATTGATTAGACATGGATGAAACAACGTAGCTCCAGATAACAGAAAATGCCACGTGAAAATGCTGTTAAATTGCATAATCACAGCACAATGAAATAAGGAAGTGGTGTCAGCTCTTTAAAGGTTATCCCATCTAGTACCTTCCTTTTTATAAGAAACCCCATTTCCTGCCACATTCCTAGGTTCTCTTCACTCCTTTCTTCACTGCTGGTTGTTGCTGCGTGTTGCTTCAGCTTTACTGCTTATCATTTCCTTTACCAAGTGTGAATTAATGAGCCTTTTTAGCATAGCCAAGGCTAAGTTGAAACTGAGGTCGTAACATTTCTTTTTTTTTGGCAGAAGCATCACTTGACCTGAACAGTCACAGGGAGCAGGGACATTTAAAGAGGACATTTAACAAGCTTATTGTCATGCACTCCACACTGATTTTTCTGCTCCCAACTATTTCAGTCTCTCAAAAGACAGAGTTCTGAGAAGATACCTGAAAGTCAGGCATGTCCCATGTTCTTCCTTACCTTTCCTAGTTGGGGCAGACTGGCAAGAACAGGTAACATGATGCTCTCTAAACCTCTGCACTCAAAACAACCTAATCTGACATGAGTTGTTTTAGAAACATCATTTAGCGTAAACTGTAAAGCTTATTATAAAATAATCCGCGTGCTCTTCAAGCTCAGCGTTTCCTTCCTGAGGTACTGAAGAGGTCCATGACCTCTACAAGGCACCTTGGTTCCGTCATTTTGATTGCAAGAGATGTGGTGCTGCTATAACTAAAATTGTCGTAAGAATAAAAAAAGGAAGTGGTACCAAACGGGAGATATTTATGGTAATACGTGATAATGTAATTATGTGACCTCCCATTTCCTTTGCTTGCAAGGCAAAATACAGTTGCTACTGACATGGAAATCATCACTGTAACTATACATACAAGTAACTGCCTTAATAAGCCAAGCAGCATCTGTTCATGGCCAGCAGGTCTGTTGCTCCCAGCACTGTGTGGATGGGTAAATATTTCACCATACTTTGTCCACATTTTTTTTTTTTTTTTTTGTATTGGAATATATATATAAAGACCAACTTTTAAAAATGAGAACAGATTCCGATAAATCAGGGAAAAGCTTGAGAGACAGTGCTGGCACTGTGCTCGTAACACACACAATGCATGTGAACTTTTCCTAGCAAACAGCACAAGCTCTTTTGAATACTAATTACCCTATGAAAACATTCTCATTACTAAAAGTCACCTACTTCAAAGATCTCTCTAGTAGCTAATAAAGTAGGGTTTTGTACATATTTCTCATTTGGGGCCTTTATTATCACTTTGCACCCCAGCTTCTAAGGAGGGGGGGCAGAGAGAGGCTAATGCTGAGCTCACAGTGAGCAAGCTTTTTAATACATAAATATACAGGACCAAATGAGAGCTAGCATAAGCAAAACCAACTTTATAAACATCTCTGGGCCATTTCAGGGGTGAATCAACGGTTCCAAGAGATATCTATCAAGTGTGGGTGGTACTTTTGTAACTGACACTGCTGTCCCATTCAGCGAGCTGGACAAAACATGTTCGTTATGTCTGGAGAGGCAGAGGTGGGTGCCACAGCGAGGCCAAGAACTACCTGGTTCTCCTCATGTCACAATCCCTTCAAATCATTGATGACTTCTTATTTTTGCATGAGGCAAGATGCAGCAGCACAGCTCCGAGGACCACACAAATATTCTGGGGAAGGAGGGAGGGAGCAGAGGGAGGTACTGAGCTACTTCCTGCCTGGAGCCCTGGCACGGAATCGCTAATGACCACAGCGACAGCTCCCACAGTTATTTCTAATTATCTGTGGGGATAGCTCAGAGCTTAAACACGTCCTGGAATTCCTGGGAAGAGGGGTAAGCTGCAGAGGAAGGCAGGCTCACGGCAAAGGATGGGGACAACTTAGGGAGAGGTCTCAACAGCAAAGAATACTCACGGAAGAGGCAGCAGGGCTCAGCGCTCTCCCAGTTAAATTCATAGTTTGGAGCTGTTCCAGCTGGTGACCAATCAATTCAGTGTTTTCCCTGATTGTCACTGCATCCAGGCAACACGAGGGAAGCGTCTTGGACTTTGGGATGGATAGAATGTAAATGCTATTTTTAAAATTACCCAGCAGGATAGAGAGTTACGCATGAGAGAGCTGCATGGGCATTTAATTTATCCCTCCAATCAAAAGACTTGTATTCATTTACAGGATAAAGCCCCTTGCGTGAAAAAGGTAGAATTTGCCTCAAGTTAGCTGGCTACGCTGAAGAAGCACGTTTATGAATTGGCATCTCTGTGAAGGAGACTTGCACATTAGAAATTAAACTGATTACTCCCAACATGCCATGATTTAGCTGCTACATTTATTTTCCAGACCCAACCCTGGCTTCAGCTGGGACATAGAGAAACTGCGTGTGCCCACTGGACTGTAGGTGTTTTTATTTAGAAGAAGAAAAAAAAATGATGCTGGAAAAGAATTGGGAATGTCTTGAAATTTCAAACTTGTATTTTCAGTAATTAAAATTCTCAGTATTCCCCTTTTATCAGGGTATCTTTCCAAATCTTACTGAAACTCATCATCAGCCACTGAGGTAAGATGATCTATATTTTAACAGCCAAGGAAATCAATGTAATGGCATTACGCAAAACAGCCAGGATCACAGAGGTGGACCAAACAGCCTTGAGAGCAAAATTCCTAATCACCTTCTTGCCAATTTTTATTTGAAGACAGGGCAGCCCCTCCTATCTCAGTGGCTTTTACCAAGACTCCCTCTGATCACTGCATAGATAGGAAAAGTCTCTTTGAAGTGAACTAAAAAGTTTTCTGCAAAAATCAGAGAAACTCAAAGAGACAGGAATTTTACCCAGTTCTCAGAAATACACAGAATACAAAAATAACTTCCTGGTAAAACCCCATTGCACATACGTTCCACTTCTAAATGTCAAAATGTTTTAAGCAATGTGGGTGCAATGCTATTTACAAGCGTACGCAGGCTCTCCTACCAGAGCAGATACGCTGGTGTATGGTACTTTAGAAAATGTCACCGTCCACCAGAGAAGAATTTTGCAGCGTTAATGGCATTTGTAAATATTAAGACGGCCAGATTTTTTCTGTTTACTCAGCAGGCCCTGGCCATTAGCTTCTAATCGCCAGCACACAGGTTGATGTGGCAGAATGGAAATCTTCCCACTCTTCCCCAGAAGAGGACGACTCCTCCATGAATGCTGTTCAGAATGCGTAGATGGCTGCCGTTTACATCTGGAGGGGTTTTGTTCAGTGTCTTTCCTCAGCCATATCACACAAATTGGGAGTTATTTGTTTTACTGCTGATCGTTAGTAGAGAAGATGAGAGCACTCTGGGAACCCAGCCTTTCCAGAGCACACAAACAGTGTGTAACAGCAGACGGATTTACCTCCTGTCCCCATTGCTGGAAAGACCTGGCTTGGAGAGGTGGCCAGATAACTTCCACGTCCACTCCTCTGTGTTACTGCTGAATTATGGAATGCCACAGCTTATCGAGTTCTCATGACTAGTCAAATACTTGGATAGAAAGGTGGTAATGCTGCTATGAGAGAGAGAAGCTGATACAATTTGGGAACACACTGAAGCAGTTCTATGCTACTTGTTGACACAAACACAGAAAGTGAGGTAGAAAAGGGTAAGAGAATCACTACCACATCCACAGGCACATCTTCTGATTAAACAACTGGGTTCTTTCTGATCGCATTTTGGACAGTGCACAGCTGTCCAGGATTCTCAAGGCTGTAAAACTAAGCTCCATTCATTATGTTAGCGTCAATGGATACATCTGATTTGATTGTTTCGTGAGGCAAGTCCCAGGAATTACATTCTGCCCAGGTGCAGAGGTTGAGAGGATTGGTTCTGGTTTTTGTTCCATTCGGTTCTTTGATTCTTTACTAGCACTGCCAGCCTGAGCACCAAACCTGAGGACAGCAGTAGCATTTGCAATAGTGTCTGTTCCCTTTCTATGGTCCAAGACAATGCAAAGCTGAAGTGAGGCAAAGTGCTCAGTCTAGACTTAAAAAAATGATTGAGACAGCAGTTGCTTAAGAAGACAGTCATCTACTCACCCTAATGACGTACAAAGAAATGATGGGCTTCTTGCTTCCAAATATAACCCTTGGTTTCCAGAATAAGGAAGAAACTGTCAAACATAGACATGTTAATGGCCATGACAGAGCTTGTGGAGCTGTTATACAGCATGACTCCACAACACGCAGCCCCTGAACCCGCCTGCTTGCTGCATCAGCAGCCAAGGAACCGGCACCCTGGCTGGTGGGCCAAGCAGCAGCATCCTCCCTGATGTGGGAGCGTTGGCCCTATGTCCATGAGACCAAAGGGAACACGTTAGAACCTCATCAGCCTATCTGCTTTTGCACATCTTCGGGTGATACTTAATGTGTGCTGGATGTCATCCAGCCACCAAATGAATCAAAAAAACATGGGAAGAAGCAGGGGATAATACCATGGAGTAGGGCTCAAGAACAAAGACGATATGGTGGAAATACTATCCAGCGCACAACTGAAAAGGAATGTGAATTCCTGTGAGAAAAAGAAAGCCACAAATTCATAAACATAAAGCTAGTATTATTCCGAGTTTAAATTGAATAAAAAAGGGTAAAAAGCTTTATATTATATCTTCTGCCAAGCCACTAGATTACTTGACAAACAACAAATACTGACACAGCCTTTATTTTTCTCCCTAAGCTTTTGCATCCTTGCTACAAGAAGAATATAGTATCGTGCAGACGCTGCCATTTCTACAAGGTCTGATATACCAGTTTTATGCTTCTAGTAGCAAGAGCACTCAGAATTACATTTCATGACTTTCAGGTTAAGTTTGGAAGTAATTTGTTTCCAATTGCTGTCTCTCAGGGCTGGAATAGCCATAATAACTGGAACACTTCAGGGCAGATATTTTTCTTCTTTTTGAATAGTTTACTGAGGCACTACATAGGAAAGGCACTTTTATTAATAATATTCAGCAAAGACTAAGGCTCAAGTATTGCCGACAGCATCAGGAGATTTCATCAGAGCCCTAACACTAACAGTGTCTTAAGAAAAGGAAGCATGAAAAAACAATTCATAACTTTCCAGACAAATATTCAGAATGACTGAGGGTACAGATTTCAGTACTTTACTAATTCAGACTAAACAATATATGTTGGAGATTATTGCCCTAAAAATAGTTCCAATGCACTCCTAAGAATACTTCCTAATACTGCACAGTGTTCCTGGGACCTGCTACAGAGGTAAGTGACACCAAATACAACAGGGAAACAAAAGTCTCTTCTAGCTTTGCTCGTAGTTGCTAGAATATTTTAATGCAGAATAATGAAAAGGAATTATTGTCTCCAGGAGCTGCTTGTACATGTATGATGTGAGAGCTAGGTAGAGATCATGCTACCTAGTACTTACTGTGTGCTGTTGGGATTCCTCCAGATGGTGTCAAATCTCATCTGAGGCTGTGGAAACCAAGTTTCCTGTGGAAACCAAGACCACTGATACCAATTTGTCAGCCTTCTGCTGTCGGTGTCAGTGATAACGGGAAGCACTGCCTCCATCCATGAGAAGATGGACTCAGACTGTCATAGTCATAAAGCAATGGCTCGTCTGCACGGGTAGGGAATATATGATACAAAAATCTTTGGAGGTATAGCTACTATTTCCCCCTTGTCAGTTCTACAGCATTTCTCATCTCCTACTTCGCATTTCTTCCTCAAACAACCACACAGCCAGATTCAGTCTAAAAGATGGTGGTTCTTCAAGAAGTGGATCCCAAATGGGTCCTGTTAAACCAAGTGTAACTTGATAAAAGGAACAAACATGATGGTACGTTGGAAAAAAGACTCAGTCTCAAATTCTCTTTTCCTCTGTGCCATAGGATAGATGTGTAGTAGTTGGAAAAAAATGCAAAAACAGTTCTTTTAAGCAAGCCATCTTCATTAACATGGTAGCAATTCCATCTCATCTCTGAAGAGGGTATGCGGCAGAAATAATAATCCTAATTTTTAACGATCACGGGTTAAGTGCCTCTTGATGTTCCCTGTTTTCACAATACTTCTGTGGATAGCAATAGACTTAATCTAGAGAGGTTTGGCCCCTTGACAAATGGTCTCCACAGAGAGCAAAAAGAACCAGAGCACTTAAATGACACTACAGTCACTAATGATATGATTATGGAAGGTGATAATGCAACAAGAATGACTCTCAGCAGCTTCCAGGAGTTATGACTCATGGGAACAGAGCCTATTAGAAAAGAGGCACCAAATTTCTACTTCACACTGTTGCTATGATGTATAATCTTTTTAAATAGATGAGGAAAAAAAAACAAAAGACAACAGAGAAAAAGCTATTTTAACATAAATAACTTACTCTCAGCAGGCTTTGTGGTTTAAAGGACTTGTGGTAATTGAGCTGCAGAGCCACAAAAGCAGTTCTCAAGTCTGGTCACCTCACCACCCTACATTACATACCATGATGTCAACAAATTCAGAGAGGCAGGACGAACAGTCTATGCATGCTTAGCAAAAGAGATGTGGCAGTGTACATTTCTTATAGGCAACCACACTTCAGATTGAGTTGGGTTTATTTTGTTTGCTTGTTTGTTTTTCAAGCTGGAGATTTTCCTCAAGGAAGTATTGCAAAAAGCCACTAAGCCCAAAGCCTTATTTCACGGCAATTCTTTTTGATGCTGTGATTTTTTTGCACTTCCCCTGAACAGTTATTCAAAATTGATGCCCAAAATGCCAGAAAACATCGATCTAGGCATTGAAACCTGACAACTGAAATCATATGCTAGAACATACCATAGTTTGAGATCTCACTTCCATATTTTTCTTCCTCTAAGTCATTAAACTGAACTTCAGTTTATCAGTAACAGCTTTACCTCAATTCTCATACTTCCTTCTCCATTTTCTAAAATATTACTTTCTCCTTAGTGTTCATAACCTTTTGATATCAAGTCACTGTTTAAATAGGGATCTTAGAAATGACATAGCAGATTAGAGACACGTAGACGCTTTCATGTTTCCCCTCAGTTACTGTAAACTCATGCAATTTCTTTATTTAAAAAAACAAATCAAACCCTCCAGGCCAACATTCATTTCTGTTGCACTTCTCTCAACTCCCTCCAGTGTCCCTCTCTTGTTTTATGAGATTGCCTCCCAGGGAACACCACACTGAAGTAAAAAGCCAGGGAATGTTCCCCTGTAGTCAGTGTAAGGATATATGCCAGGAGCAGTAAATGTAAATTTCTATCTATAGCATAAGCCTTGCATGGATTAAAGCATTTGAAAAGTGTAGCCTTGTGCATTGGTCCCTAGGTCTTATCCCCAGATACTCTCCCAGGTCACTAATCCAGCTTTCCTCAGGGGATGTGGGACACAGGCAGTAGCTGCTACCGAGAGAATCAGTTATTCTAATCCGTTTTGTTCATATTGTTTAATGAAATCAGGTTTCTGCCTAATTTAAACAGAAAGGAATCCCCCTCCTCCTCTTCAGCTCACAGACAGACTTATATTAAACCTCCGAGGCAGCACACTGCGATACCGAAAATAAGAAGCTAGGCAGCCAAGCATCAAGTCTTATTTTCTCTCACTCCACTGCGTCACTGAGCTGAAAATAGTTTGCTTCCCAAACTACTTGTGGTTCTGAGCTTCATGTCAGAAGGAACATAGCAGTATGCTGGGATCTGCACAGATGATGCCTCACAGACGGGGTCTTATGTATGAAAAATAAGTGATGCGCGTCATCGGGGTTCTGCTTCCTGGAGCTCATTACTTCATTCCCACCAGTGCAGTGGCTAAGGCAGGAAGGAGGATGATGCTCTTTCCTCCATTCCAGCCCTCTGTACTCCAGAACGATAAAAATTCCCTGTGGAGCTCAATATCAGCCTTATCGTAAGGGTGCAAGGGTCAGGGGAAAGCTAGTTCACGAGGAATCCGTGAATGCACCACAGCGAGCACGATGGGAACAAGAATCTGGGGAAGACTGTCCAAGAGATAGTGCCTCTAAACAAAGCAATGAGGATAGAGAGGCGAGACTCTCACCATAAATCAAGACATTGTTTGTCCTTTGATACATCTGATTTTAATTTCTGCTCTGAGATCTTAACATTCTAGGCAATAACCCCCCCCACTCACACACACACCCCACAGGCTGAACTCCTCAGCTTCTCCTGGCCTACACAGTGTTTGTCAGTGCCAGGGCTGTACCTGCTCTTTTTGAAAACTGCTGAATGTTCATTCTGCTGCTTTAGACTAACGACAGAGGATGGCCTTCAACCGAACAAGAGCCTCAGCAGAGCAGGAACCAAAATGACAAAGTTTTTTTCTGAAATATCAGCTGGACAGTCATGTCAGTAGTAACAGCATTCCAGCAGCCATATATAAAGCAAAGATTTCTATTGTCCTCTGAGCCAGGGACATGCTTTCCTCCAGAGACTAATACTAAAAGGAAAAACAAATAGACCCGGGCTGCTTGCATACCTCCTGGGTGGCCTGCTATCCGATACACTGTTAGCTGCACTACTTGGGTTCAGGATAGAAAAACAAAACTCCTTCTCTTTTCTATCACAGAGGGAATACTTGTCACCAGTCTGGTACCTCCCGCATTAGGCAGGCCTTTATGTCTGCAAGCGGCACAGTAATTTCTAAAAGCAGTACCTTCAGTCCTACCTGGGTGTAATCAGACAAAGGTAACTACTACAGGCTGCCTCCCAGAGAACGCTTCCAACAGTGAACCCAGATGAGTCAGGCTATTTTAAAAGAAGTGGAGGAAGTTCCTACGTATGACATTTAAAACAAAAAAGGGCAGGAGAAAGTCTTACTCAGGGGTTGGGCTTTCTGGCCTAACAAAAATTAGACTTGGAAAAGTTGTATTTTGCCAATCATTTTCTGAGGACTGGATGGAAATGTGTCATGTGTCCCCACCCCTTCCCCTCTCCCCAAATAACTTCTAATCCAAAACCAGGAGAATTTTAGAAGATGAGATACAAGTAAATATAAATTCAACAGAGTTGAAGATGCAACTTCACAGGACAGCACTAGAGCCTTCTATGCAGTATCGCACAATTGGAGGCTAAAATCTAACCCTGGCTTTATTGCTTCTAAGGTGTGTCTAAAGGCAAGAGCTTTCTCTGGTACTTGTCCTTCTGTAAAGTTTGTGCAAGTCATTCATGTGCACATGAATGTGTGCTATGTGCTAAGAAACAACTCACACTTTCAGAGATGAGCTTATTTAAAGAGAAAGCTACTGTCTTTTCTTCCAAACTCCTGTGCCCTGCAGCTAATGCTTCATAAAGAGCTAGTTGTGAAGAAAAAAATATGTTATTATTTACTTTAAAAGATGGGCTCTGCTTTTATTAAAGACTTGCTCCAGGGTGCATATCATGTGGTGATAACTGCTTTTGTCTTCTGCTCTAAGTAACAAACAATATTATTCTTAAGAAAAAAAAAAATCTCAACATTATATCAAACTAAGACTATCCTGCACACCCAGCATATATCACAGGACGGACTGTTGCCTGTAACTGCCTTCTACAGCTCAGTTACAAGCAGAGTCCAAGGTCTAACGCAACTGTATACAAACACCAGCAAGAGCTTTATGAGCACAGCAATGGCCGTACAATAACTGGAGAAATTATTATGCCTGTTCAGCAGTGGAAAATCACTACATAAAGAAATCACAAGTTCTCAAGCAGTCAAAACTTGTTTTGTAAAATTCAGTGAAACTTCTGTAGATTAGAAAGAGCAGGGCCCTAAGTTGCAGTTTGGGCAAGGCCACACATAGAAATATTTATTTAGTTTTACAGAAATTACCAAAAAGAAAACACTCATAATAACACACAACCTATACAAAAATGTGAGTGTCATTTCAAAAATTGATACCAAATTGAAGCCACCGTTCATATACACTGTTTCTCACCATCAGTGACCTTTGATGCTGCAAATACTTCAGCTTTTGCATGTGAATTACTTATGACAATGTAATATTGGGGTCCACAGTGTTAAAGAAATCTGAAGGAAGAGCATAGAAAACACCCAACAGAAGTAAACATGTAAAAAGCAGCAGACTGAATACATTTCTCTGAAGTGACATTGCTTACTGAACGTGTGTAAGAAAATGATGGAACTGTTCTCTAGAGGGAAGTAAAAATGTACCTGGTAGCCCTCTGTCTTCTTCTGGCACCATTTCAACAGAGCGTTCCTCTTTGAACCACCATACTCCCGGGCAAGGGCTGCCAATGGGTCCTTTCTCTCCACACTAAGCCAGGGGGCGTAAGGGAGAAGAAGACAAATTTGTTTGAAATATCTTTTTTTTTTTTTTTTCCAGTGTATAAATAATATCCATATGACAAACCAAGATGGCATACAGAACCTAAATGGAAACCAAACTGTAATAGCTTTCAGAGCACAACCTCTATCTAAAGAATCTGTAACAATAAATTCACATCCAATTGAGCTGCTGCAAAATGAGTTCTTGAATTAACTGAAATATCTGGAATCTGTATTACAATTAAGGCCTAGAGTACAGTTAAAGGCCATCTGTCAAAACACCCACACTGCCTTCACCCTACAACGTTTACTTCTGTGAATAATGGTGGAGACCAGAGGAAAATGATGTGTCTGGCTTTCTCCTAGACCTCAAAGCTTTTAGTTTTTTAACTCACCATAACGTGCAAAGCTACAGCAAGATACTGATGGGATTTTGACATACAACTGAGTGACTCTTGAAAGCTTGCTATCCTCATTTTGTCACAATTGCTCATCTTACAGATAATTGTGGTTATAATAGCCTGAATTTTGATATTTGGCTCTGGTATAGTTTACACAGCCTGGTAATTCAGAATCAGATAGAGTAGCCAGCAGACTTTCTACTGGAGACAAGAATCCACTGGATTGAAACGTTCATCTTGGTGCCAGGTAATGCTGTCAATCTTTCTCCAATGCGCTGTTTTTCCCAGGAAACTTAGCTTGTACCTGAGTTTGCTTTGGGGTTTCAAGCTGCTGGAGTTTGAGGTAAGCATTCTGCTGCTGAAGGCCATAGGGGGTTTGCTCAGGGATTCCAGGGAGGGGCTTTTACGGAGGTAATGGTCTGGTTTCAGCTCGTCATTTCTCCCCTTCAGAAGGTCTGTGGGAATTAAAAAGGAAAAAAAAAAAAAGCTGTCAGTTTGCAGTCTGAGGAATTCGATTAATCACTGTCCTGCCACCCAGCACACAATATGTAGTCTGTTGTTTTGATTCTAAACAAATGTACTCATTTGTTCATTAAACACACATGGGGCTAGGAAACCTTGAGCAGATTAGAGGTGATCATAACAAGGAATGGCTTTGATGATTTCAACAATACAGACTGCCTGGTTTCCTGTGATTGATACTCCTGCTGGGGGGTAGGGGCCTCAGGTGAATGAGGGGAAATACCAAAATCCACAGACTTAAAGGTTCAAAAGCTGATCACCAGATATCTTCACCAGATGACTGACCAGCCCTAGTATAATAATTTCTTTTCCTGCCACTAATATTCATGTAACAAGATGACCTCTTGTCTTCTTAATACAACCCAGCAGTAAAAGGCATTTATTATCACATGATGCTTGGTATCCTATCTAACATGACTTTGGGAAGTCCCAATATATTCACAGCAGATGCATCTGTATTATTATGACATATATTAAGTATTTTTAAATATTACATATTGGTTTTACAGTATATATATTTATGTGTGTGTATATTTTAAAAAATCAACAAAATTAGTAGCCGCGGAACCCAATGTTGATACGTTTTTGAACAGAAGCCAGAGATCGTAGAAATCAAATTATTTCCCCATGCACATCAATTACAACCGAGTGATGAATAACAGAGTTGTCCATTTTTTCTCTGTAGACAGACTGTCAACAAGCCAGGATCTATGAGCAGCACATTATGAGGTATCAGAAATTAATTGAATGCAGAACATTTAACTTTGTCTTTCTTTTCAGCTACTTCCCTATGTTAATAATTAAATAATGTCACATCTCCTAAACGTATGAATTCCTTCTTAGCTTCAGCAAAGGATAGTATCAGTGAATCAATCCTAAATTTCTTTTCAGCTGGGGTGTATCAGCAGTTGCCAGACAAGCACATCCTTCCAAATGGAGCGTGGTAACCATAGGTGTGCAGCTGCCCTTCCTTTGGCTCCTGCAAGTCATTAGACTAACAGCATTTATAGCTGCTGAGAGCTATAGGCATTACTGCACCTTCTTTCCACAGCAGAGAAGACCGCTAAATTCCTATCTATTAAGTCATATTGATGGAAAAGGACAGAATCAAGTCCTGGGAATGTTTTATTCCACGAAACCTGGCTGTTGGCAGAGCTTTGTTGTGTTTGCATACACCTTGTTCAGTCAGGATCATCCTTCCCTCCACTCCCCTGCCCCTTCTTCATGTACATCATAAATTTGTAACAAGAAATAGCACCAGGATAATGCTTTAAAATACTGCACACTACAAAATGCAGAACAGAAACCCTAAATCTCATTTACCTCCCTGAACAGGGAGGCCCTCTCCTCCCAACCAGCCAGCTGAGCTTATTTAGAAGAAGTAACTCCACATGTCTGTGTGTATGAGTATTTGGATATATTATCCCTTTGCCATTTGAAGGCAATACAGAAAATCTGATTTTATGCCTTTCGGTGGTTTTCCACTGTACGGTCCACATGCATATGTCTCTTCTAGCTCCTCTTTAGGTTGAGTTGATGGAGAACTGCCAACTGCTTCTCCCAGTTATCTCAAATGTTAATAGCCACGCCAGTCAGACAGGCATTCAATGAATTATTCTTGTTTTTTTTAAATTTAAAAATATTTTGTTTAGAGAAACAGATGTACAACAAAGGGCATATCAATAGGTAAAATCTGAACATTATGAAGAGGAATGTAGGTTTCTCACTAGCCTGTAAGGGTGGCAAAAAAAGCGCACTGTTAAATTGTCATTAACATAATTGGACTTGGTTAATGGCATGGTGCAATTAAGAAGTGCTGTGCCAATCATTCAGAACGCATTCATGTGTGGTACAAGAAAGAGAAGGATAAGGAAGGCTCCCAGACAGGAATAAAAGCTATTGGAAGTACTGTGCTGTGTAACTGCAAAGAAAGGAGGGTGCAGACGAGGGTATATTAGGAGCCATTTGGAAAAAGAAATGAGATAATGATTAAGGAACATCATATCCTGTTAGCACAATCTGTTTGCACTATTTAAAGAAACTTTTTGGCTACTGGCGTGACTTATACAGTAGTGCCAAAGTGGTGCAAGTAACCGTATCCAGCCTTGTACCTTGAGTCTTTCTTGCATGAGTAATGTACTTCCTCTGACTTATTTCTGGCTCCCAGACACTCCAGGACAAAACCAGTAAACCTATGATTCTAACTGAAAAGATCATGGTCAAAAACCTGTTCCCTCTGTGAAGTAATCCGCTCCCCTCTGCAGTAATATAGCATTTGGGTCAGATTAAGGACATCACAGAACCCTGCTATGATACTAGTCAGATGGAATCAGCCAGAAGATTATTATTATGGAGACTACTTCACTCTGAATTTCCTTGGGGATATTTTTTTAATTCAGTCGTGTTTGCATAGGACTTGGATCAACTGCCTTCTAGGATTATTTAGATTGGAACCAGAGCTATTACAATTTTATAGTGAGTAAGCATTTGCTATGGATTACTGGAACTAAATCAGACCCAGGTACAGAGTGAAGTGGTAGATGCAGGAACTTGTTAGATAAGTGACCATAAATTTTTAGCATACAATGGCTAATAAAATATCTGTTGATTTAAACAGATTTTCATGGAACAATTGTCTATGGGTAATAACAGCAATTATCCACAGCCTGAACTGGGATACTTATTATTAGGGAACAGCATTATATTACAGCTGACAGATTACTTCACCGTACAGTAAATTAGTAGAGACTAAAATGGTTTTATGTTCTGTTTAGGATCAGAATACACTCTCCTGCAAGACATTTTCTGGAAATCAGTTGACACGTATAAGGAACCTGTCTGTTCCACTAATAACTTCTGTTTTCTTATCATTTACTCTTGCAGTAGAAACTGGTAGCACAGACAAGATTAATGGTTATTTATGTTGCCATCCACCTTATAAACTGTTTTACTGTTCAGATCCAGTATCTCTTCACTTCTGAATTCTGGAAGGGGCATCTTAGCAGATTGTTTGAAGAGTTTAAAAGGTGGGCAGGTTCTAATTTCTCTCCTGTGCTAACAAACTATTGCAGAAACTGCCTCCAGTTTCATTGAGGCCTGACTACATGAATATAATACTTTATCTGTCCTTAAAAATTAAATAATCTATTGGTACTAGCTTTGATTCCAATGCAATAACTACATTCAGGACTAGATAAGCAAAATAAAGGGCCCTGGAGAAAAGGGAAACAAACACTGGTAGAAAAGAATATTAAATGACAAGAGAACAAAAGCAAAGTGTGAAAGAAAAACAAATGCCTCTCCTGAGAACTTACAAAACAAACTGCTTCAAGCCCAAATAAGACTGCTCCTAAAACAGTTGCATCTGTATCTGAAATGTTTCATGTATTTCAAATGAAGCCCAATTTAAAAACAAACAGGCCCCCAGAAGACAGTGCCTTGGGTTTATTCCAGATACATATATGTTGAAAAAAAAATCAGTCCATTTCAGCTCCACGGCATGGATTAAAGAGGTGCCATGGATACTTTGAAATAAAGACGGCAAGTTTGTGTTGGCAAACCATATTGTATCACCTTTTTTTTTTTTTTTTTTTTTAATTTTCTAAGGCTACGCTCAAGATGGAAACACGTCAAAATTAAAAAGCTCTCTAAAATAGAGATACAAAAGACTTCTTCACATTTCCTTTGACCGTAGGCAAAGAGGAAAAATGGCCCAGAGAGACCAACATTTAATGATAAGATTTTGCTGGCAAAAAGAGGCAGCATTTGTACATTTACTGCAATTTACCTGAAAGAGGAAGGTCTGAAAGTTCTGCGTGCTTGGCAACTCCTTTGCTGGCTGGCTTTGTGTTGTTATAAACAGAATGTCTCTGTGAAACAAATGTACAAAAGGATTAAAAAATACAAGACAACACACTTAAACAGGCAAGCAAAAAGAAGAGATGCTTCTGCTTTGCACCTAGAGCTGGATAAAGGGTGGTGAAAAACAAAAGGACAAAGAGCCAATATTTTTAGGTGGCAAGAGATCAGTTCGTGAATTATTTCACATTCTTATTTGCATGTTTTTCTCTTGCCAAACATAATCTAGTACGAGTGTCTCCAACCCAAAGTAAGAATGTCTGTTCCTAACTGTGTCTTCTGTCCACAGCACCCTGGATCATATGCCAGGATTCTCAGCCCCAGTTTTCAGCATTAATACCCACCCATGCATTCATAGAAAGTTCTCAGACCTCAGTTTAACTCCCTTCTTTAATCCTTTGCTGATTCTTTGAATGAAATGTGCTAACACACAGCATTTCCAACAACACTATACCAAAGATTGAAAATTGCTTACAGAAAGTTAATTGATTCAGTGAATCATAGAAGTACTATATTCCACAACAGTTATGCTCCATGAAGGGAAAAAAATCAAACCATAAGAGCTCTTCAGTCAGCACTGGATGAACTCACTGGATAACATACATCTTTGAAACTTATTACCCCTTGTCAATTCACATGCCTGGCTTAGGCTGATGTTTCTCATAACTCACTACCAATAATTGAAACCTATTTTCTGGTTAACAGTGATTAAAGTTCAGAACTGTATTCCAAAGAGTTCATATCCGTCCCCTGAAAACTCTAAACTGAGGTCAAATGCAAACTCACTTTGATCCTTTTTGTTAGTACTATAGCATTTGATGTCTCACAGCAAATAAACAGATGAGTTTCCTTTTCCCCTTGTCAACATATGTATGTTGGCATGCTGAAGCAGTGTCGTGCAAACACTGCATCTACCCATTTTAAAACTGTGATGATGGAAAGAGTTCCTTTCACCTGCATGGGGGAAACAGCAGCTGCGGGGGCTGTCCTCACTGGAATTCCACTTAGAGGGCTCCTAGGGACCTTGTGAACTGAGATATTTTGTCCAGTGCTACCTGTAAGAGAAAAACGTGGAAACAATTGTATTTCAAAACCAACCATCTTCCTCTCATTAAAACTGAACCAACGATGTAGTGACATTCCATGGACGGTCCTGAACCAAGCACTGACAGAGAATTTGCACTAAGCGATTGCATCACAAGACGACAGAAATTACCTATTCACTCCCCCCAAAAAAGGTTTACTACAAAATACACTGTACCTGAACATCCTAAGTCAAATGATTTTATTAGTGACTTCACAGTGGCTGCAGATTCTGACGGTGTGGGAGATGCTCTGTTAATGCAGACTCCTTGCCAGCGGTTGCTTGTATCTGCCTCTATAGATTCTACCTCTTCGGCTGTCAGCCTGCAAAGCAGAAAGCAGATCAAAGTCAGTGGCAACAGGAAGTGCAAGCAGAGATTAAAGGTCTTTATATGTAGTAAGGCAAATCCAACGATGCACATAGTTAATTGTAATGCCCAGAACGTGTACCCACTATTACCATGTTCGTGCTCCCGTTTCGGAGTGCCTAGCAGATGTTAAAATCATTGAGTCTTAAATTTCTTGTGTTATTAACCATATCATCTCCATTCCCCATCATGTCACAGGATGGAAGATTATCATGGAATAAAAGGAGTTTCATGAGACTTGGGAGTAATCACTAATAATTGCCTAAGATGGGCCTTCAATACAGCACAAGGGCCAAGGGCCTAATGTGGTCCTCAGTTGACTAACAAGGAAAATAACCAAACAGAAAAATGTTATTTTACACTCGGTGTTTTTAATTGGTGTGACCACTGCTGGCGTAATTGTTAGCAGTTAAAGTACCATAATTGAAAGTAAAATAATTAGCTGGACAGGGTTCAGCTAAGAGCCATGAAAATTAAACTAGAAAACTTGCTTCATAAGGAAAAATACTGAAATTCAACTCTTACAGCTTATCAACAAGGATGTCTGTTGAACAAGTAAACCCTCAATCACAATCCATAAACAGTTACATAGGGAATAAAACTTAAAAGTGCTTCATCCTAAGAGAAAAAGGAACACCAAAATTCAATGGCTGGAATGAAGATAGACAAACTCAAAATAGAAATAAGGCCCGTATTTTGTTGTGGATCATTAAGTTGCTCCATCGACAGGAAATTTTAAAGTCAAGATTAGGTGCTGGACTTGCAAGGAATTAGTACAGGAAAGTCCACATTTGTGTTAAATAGCAAATGTAATCATGTAGTGTAACCATCGCTTCTAGTCATGCATTTTATGGATCTGGCTGAAATTGCACTGACACTGTACTTACCCAGAAGGTCTCAGGTGGACTTCGAGTCAATTACCTAGCTTTACTTTAGGAAAGCTGCAATTAGATAAAGCCTAGTGGTGTAAAAAGAGAGTCTTTATCACATTGTTCTCCCAATCTCCTAGCTGCTTAATAAACACACGCTGATTTACAGGATTTGAGGCTTCACCACCTTCCTCTGCTCTGAAGTAGGGTAGGGGCCAAGAGATTCGTGTCAAAAAAAAAAAAAAGAAAATATTTCATAAGACATCTGTAAGATTCTATGGGGAAAGTGCCCATGAGGTGGAAAAACTTCTGTTCAGCTAAAAATGTAAGTTGAGCCCTTTTTCTTCCCTTTTTGGCATCACAGTGTACAAAATGCAAGGGGCTAAAGGGTGTCAATGAATACGAGAATAAGAGTGACTCACGCTTCTATTTCTGGCAGAGCTTAAGGAGGTGCTGTCTTTAAGCAGACATTTCTTTGCTAATTCATTCAAGCTACTTGTGTGCCAGGGGGGCCTGCAGAGGCAGATGGCTATAGAAAAAGCCATTTCAGTTCCATTCTCCATTTAATCCAATAAGGAGGAAAGGCAGACTGGATAAGATCCACCGAGCTCTGAGGGAGCCAGTGTTTTGCTGGCTAATTTTAAGCTCGGCCCTTCATTTTTTCTTTCATGGCTTCGTAAGACATTAGCAACAAATCAACAGGTGATAGTGTCTGCACTCCATTTGTAAGACAACACATAAGCTGAAGGAGCCTAATAAAGTACAGAGAAAGGACAGATTTCGGCCTCAGGACACCAAGCCACCCAACGCAATACATTGCATTTTCAAGAATTACAGAGATCTGCCTGTTTAACCAGGCAAAGAGCAAAAAGCACGAGGTTTGTGGGACATTATCCTAGTAGGAAAGGAACGGTCAACGCCTGTAGGCCAACTGGTCAATCTTGAGAATAAAATAAGCCAAAGGTATGTTCCAGGCTGCCATCACTTCAGCAGGAAAAGGGTCTGGCTCCAGATTTCATTTATTCCGAGAGGAACTATACTAAATGGCACCACAAGACACCGCAAAAGACTGATGGCTGCCAATACAACCACCTGGCTCAGTGAGGCTACAGATCATGGGTCAGGATTTAACTCTGAGAAAAGCTCACACCTCACAGACTAGTCTAGCCTCACGTTGCAAAAGGATGCAAACTGGTTAAAATTAAGTCAGCATACCTAGACCAGCCTGTGTGCCATGGCACAGACAAGTCCACTGAGAAATCACGCACCACTATTCTGTCATTGTACAGATTAATTATGAATATTCACGCACTGGAGCTGCTACTGGGTCCGATTTTGTTAGAATGCTTCCTGTAACCTTAAGTCTGTATATTTGTAACACTCCTAATGCACCCTGAAACAACCTCCTAGATGAAACACCATCACAGCAGAAAACAAGAGGCCTCTCACATTGTAAATGCTGGCATGAAAGCAGGTAGAATGCTGCCGAGACCTACTCGCTTCATCCCGTGCCAAAGAGAACAGCCAACAAACAATGAAGAATTGTGAAACCTGGTGAGTACCTTCCATTTTTGAAGAGAAAAATCTGTAAAAAGGGGATGCACCTTTGTGTGCATACATGGGTTTCTTGACAGAAAAGCAGAACTGAACTTGCAGTAACAAGCTGTGGAGGACAGTGTAGGAGAACAAGTTACGAAGATTAATGTTGAGCCCCACCTTCAAACCAAAAATGGCTCCTTGTGCACACACTTCATTTAGCTTAGCATAGTTTAGGCCAGCCGAGAAGACTGACTAAACCCTGCTACAAAGAGGATGGAGTTAAGAAATGTCATCTACTGCTGGATGCTTTCCTTGAAACAAGGATGAATGGTTTACATAGTAAAAAGCTGCAAGTGCAGCTGGCTCCAGTGGAGCAGCTCCAGGAGGAAGCAGAGCACTTCAGCCACAAAGGAATTCTGATGTGCAGAGCCCTTTTCACAAAACCACTGCTTAGCTTCGTTCACTGGTGAGAGAAGTAGATGCAGTGAGCTCTTCTCTAAAGAGAAGAGTTAGTCTGTTTTTTTAGGTTTAGAATACGTGGACAATAACACGGTACAAGTCTTTCTGTGCTTAACATACAGATTTTGGCAACAGCAGCCTTCATGGGTTTGAAAGTTTAACTGCTCTGATCTCTCCATTACAAGTGGCTTAGGACAACAGAACCACATTTCAGAAATAATTGCTCTGCAATCTAGTCTTTGACACAGTTCCTGTCGGTGTGAATCCTCCTGAACTCCAAGAGACACAGAGACACACAGCTGCTGATACACAGAACAGAAAAGATGCCAAGAGTAGGCAGCAGACAATTCCGGACACAAACATTTATTTGGCACTTCAATATATATATTTCTTAAACATAAAAACCGACATTCAACAGCTGCCAGCACAGTAAGGAAAGGCAACACAAGTGTGCATATATGCATACACTCCAGTAGCATGGCACATAGGTGAAGGCCGTGCCAGAGCCAGGACATGCTGCAGAATTCTTTAGCTCAGCCTGCTCTGAGATCAGGCCCCTGCTAGGTCTTCGCATCCAGGAGAAAAGGACAGGAATCCCACATCCAAAATATGAAATTCCAGTCCTGGAACGAACTGACGATCTTCTGGCACAAATGGTAACTTCTCAGTTTCTTGTTGGTATCCAATGAAAGCTTTCTCCAGGTGTCTCCAGTAGCAAAACTGAATTGAAGCAAGTTCTCCCTGATCATATACTTCACCTGAGTTGGTTCACTGACAATAAGGGCATGAGAAAGACACCTTCTGAGAGGATATTGATTAGGAGCTTAATATATTCATTGCTTTTTCTTCTGGATCTATCCATCTGCAATTCTCAGCCAGGAGAAACCTCATACAGGACACATGCTGTGAAAGTCAGAGCAGAATATGCTCCTCGAGCATCACACTGCTTCCTAACACACACTGAGTGAGACATGCCACCAAGTGGTGAGTGCATTGTCAATGCAATATTAAAAGCCCCAAACAAACAAAACAGCTGATACCAATTCAGTAACTTAATGTTTCTATTCAATTTTCCTGCTGGATTTCAGTAACCTAATTTCCATGAGCAACTCACCCAGCTGCAAAGGTGGGAATCACTTGAATTTGTGTGTATGTATACGTACAGATCTGTATGCATGTGTATTTAGACACACAGATCTATGGATATAATATTATATGGAGAACACAAGGTGTATTTTTACAAATTAGACATACACACTCAGTTTTATTTTTAAGCGTAAAATGGCACATTTGAACTTCTGTTCCAGGAAAAATACCCCCATCCCTCCAAAAGGACTGTAAATTATTTCACTGCCCCAAATCTCTGTTGTTACGAATAGTTGGCTTTAGGCTAATTCAGAACGTTCTCAGCCTCATGGAGTCTTCTGAAGATAGAAGCCTTCTGAAACAAAGAAGCAGGCTCTTGCCCATGGAGGGAAGCTGGACCAGAGCAGCATTCACACTTTGCGATACATTCGACTTTTGCAGGGCAATAAAAAACTGGAGTTGCTTTTCTCCAATTGAAACTTCCCTTTTTCAGCTGCAAGTTGAAGGCATGTCCTGAAGTGTCTCACAGGCCTGGCTATGCATCCATCCAGGGCTGTGTTAGCTGGTAGAGTTCAGGCACCTACAGAAATACAGACAACGATGGGTGACGTTATAAGAAGCAATACAAAGCCCATTCTAGTTAATCATCCATCCCACCCTCACTAAATAAAGGGGAAAGGGGGAAATGCTGGTGGTGGCGCAAAGCCCATCTCTTAAAGGAGTGCCTTAACACTCCACCACACCAGCTTAGATTTATTTTTACTGCTGGTTGCTCAGATAGGAAGAGATTAAGTTCTCAGAGCCAAGGACCCAATTTCAAAGGACAGAGATGGTGGCATTCCTGGCTTTCCTTGCCTATAATCATTTAGGACTATTCAGTCAAAATGGGCACATGAACCTACTCAGTAATTAGAAATGTGCTACCTCAGAGTTCGTTTCAGGGTCCTTGCACCAAAGGGGCTGGAACAATCTCCACTTGGTACCAAAAATTCTGAGGAGCGCCTAACCAGAGCAAACAAACAATACTTCAAGGGCCCTGCTGCGACATTCTACTTTGCTTACTTCAAGTGAGAGCAGAATGAACTATCAAACCTCCGTAAGACAGAACAGCTGCAAAACACAGGCACAAATGAGCAGCACATCAGCACATACAGACTGACAGCAGGTTTTAATACACATAGAGTACAAGCTTATTTCCAGGAGAAAAAGCATGTAACACTGCCATGCTGCGGCATTTGAGACTTTAGGAGGAAGAACAGAAGCAAATTAGTGGGGTACATCACAATTGTCACTTGACACTTTTTTTTTTTTGAGGACTTGGTTATGTTTTTCTTTATTCTAGGAGTGGCTCATTTAATTACAGATATAATTCCTTTGTCTTCTGAATGCTGCTCCCAGCCCAGCTATCTTCCCTCCATGTTCTTGGTTCAATGCATATAATATTATAATGCCAAAATAATTTTGAGAACTTGGGAGGGAAAGAATCAAAGGAAGACCTTGAAACTTTCACTGCTGCTAAACATTGTATTGCTAGAAAGGCTTGGAAACATGTGTACGAAGCCAAAAAGGGCTGTGTGAAATTTGGGTGCATTCAGCAATAACTTTGTGTTACAAACCCAATGTTTTTGCCAACAGTGGAATATCTGATCCTAGAACAGCTGCAAAAAGTGAGTTTATTTCTAAGGCAAGTTTTTCTGAAAAGATGAGATTTGCTACAGGATCAATAATAGGGTAATTCAGGTTGGAAGGGACCTCAGGAGATCACCTAGTCCAACTGCCTGCTCAAAGCAGGGTAACCTATAAGACCAGACCAAGTTACGCAGGGTCTTACCCAGTCCGGTCCTGAAAATCTCCAAAGATGGAGACTACATTATCTCTACTTCCACCATGCCTGAGAAAACAGTTATGCAACAGTGGATTGTAAGCTTTTACATTTTACTGAATAGAAATAGCACTAATTAGAATGTAAAGTATCATAGAAGACTGAAACATGGGTTAATTAATTTGTAGGTTTTGATCAGTACTAACTTGGGACAAGTGAACTCTTTTCCTTATTCCACTTGTTTGATGTCCAACCTCCCCCCAACATTCTTAGTCATAGAATTAGACATTTAATCTGTGTTAAAGATGCCTTTGGGAGGCTCTTACCTTCATTCAGATGAACTCTGATGACCTCATCAGGATTTTTTCTGCAAGTTCTTTGGCTCTTCCTGAACCAAAAATGACTTTTTGTCTGATTAGAAGAATGTAATGGTGAAATCAAACTTGGAGGCAGGAATTCAGGCAGCTACAGGCAAACATTAAAATGGCAGGATGTCGTAGGAGATAAATTGGCTTCAAGATCAATTTGAGGTGGAGTCTACTGACCCTCAAGAGATAGATGAGGTTTTGCCAAAAAAAAAAACTGAGTAGCAAACTATTTGGAAGGTACATTTTCCAATCAGAACTTAAAAATAAGACAGGAAACACTCACTAGGGACTCTCAGACATTCAGCTGAATGCACAGCTGCTCAACATTAACAAATATGAGGGATACTTTACAGACTGTGTTAAGGTATCACGCTACAAACCGTTTCCACCAGTGCTGAGCATGCACTTAAAGTCACCACAGGCACCAGAATCTACTGCTGATTTTGAGCAGTAGCATTTGTGAACACTGACTTAAAGCAATGATGAGAATGTCCCCAGAACTTTCTGGGTAGAAGAAGTTGAGGTGCTGGGAAGACAGCAACCTCAGGAATGCAAAAGTAATAGTGTAGTAATTATAGAACTGGCTTTCAGCAGTAGCTTTGGCAACTTCAAGATTTTGTTTTATAGGTCGGTACAGCTATAAAATTTCACTGCTTTGCTGTCGATCAGTGAGTTTTTTGGGCAATGACTTCCATAGACTTCATTATTTTCTCCACACCACTCAGTACTGAAACTTCATTTGTCTTAGTACTCTCTGCACGTACACTGTGATTGATACTCAGTCATATTTGTTATACCCAAACTGACAGATACAAAATTTGGTCTCATTACCTGCCTTTGAAAGAGAACACATATTGTCCACTGCAGACAGTACAACTGGCTCCACGACCAACATAAGACTCAAAGAAAGCTACACAAACTGTCAACGTGACGCAAAAGACACACATATATCTCTGTATGTATGCGAAAGAGTGAGACACAAATGTTAAAAGCGACTTAAATACATTTCTGAATGCCTCCTTCTGAAGCTATGTATGTGTGAATTCCCGTGGTCTAACTTCAAAAGTGACATGTTCAGCTCAGGCTTCTTATGCCAAAGGACTGACAACGCAGGCACGTTCCTTAAGCACGTACAATAAATATCCCGATTGACCAATTAGTGGGTCATCTTCCAGTTTAAATATTATTAAATACATCTTCAGATTAAAAAATGAAAGAATAAAGAGGGAAATTATAAGTAAATGATTCCTGTCCTTATATATATATACAGACTAACATATAAACTGGGAAAAGTGGTTATGTACCTTACCCCCTGCTCTAAATAAGAGAATTTTCATTAAGAACAAATTAAGAATTAAAAAAGAGCCTAGAATTTAAGCACTGGCTCCTAATCATTTTGCCTTAATACATAATGCATAATGCATAACAGCATTTCTTTGCATCCACTGGGGACTCTGATAATGAACCTGGAACTTAAACGCATTCTTTTCTTTTTCTGGAAAAAAGAAAAAACAAATTTGTTCTTTCTATCCATCAGTTCTGAATTACATGCCTCTACATAAAAGCCATACTGTCTTTGTACTTCCATCTACTGTCCAGCTGCCGTGGAAACTTCTGAATGGAAAACAGTGAGAAAATACAAGCAACATTAAGCTGGACACTTACTCCACCTGAAATAAATGAGTGTTTGCTGTTTTCCCATGGCTATTCTAACAGAAGCCATGGGCCTTCTCTGAGAGACATTAACTGGATAAATCCAGAGAAGCAAAGCTAATTTCACATGTTTTTGGTAAATGGTCTTACTGTTTATGTTATTTTTTCTTTCTCTATTCCCCCGTACAAATTTTTGTCCCTGAAGCTCTGGTTCTGCTTGTGCAAATGCAATAATAGAGTAGAGCATTGCCTCCTTTATAAATTTTAGTTCCTCCTTCCAATACATCTTTTGTTTTCCATCTTTTATTATTTAGTGCTTCAGTTGTAGTATGACTTTTGGAATAAAAGGTCACACATAAAACATCCTGCACTGAATAAAAGCCACATTGTAAGGCAGCTGTACTGATTCCAAATTCAATTGTGTAAGTCACTTGTTCTTACCATGCTCCCCCAGAGGCTCACCATGACAGGGTATATCTTTAAACCGTTCGCATTTACTGCTCCCACCCCAACCACAGACTACAGCCACTGAATTTCAAGTGGGTCCACTGCATGACAAATCATTTCTGGGATAAATGTTAACCCAGGCCACAAGCCAGAGCATTTAATCACGCAACAGGTTTTGACTTAAGGACAGGAGATGTGAGGAATCCTAGTGCTTGCATTGATCACTAAATCAGCATATATCGTATTTGCAGACCTGCAGAACAGAAGTCCAGCTAGTCCTCATTTTAGTTTGAAAGAAATTCTCTTCTGGATGTCCCATATGTAGCCAAAGAAGCTTTTTACAGATGGTTTAATACAGCTGTGCAGAGTTATGAAAGCAATAAAACACAGTGGAATACAGTAGTGAGAACAAAGCTATGAAAGGATATTAGCAATTGCTATTACTTAATATTTGCTTATTAAAACCTTCATGGCCTAGGCGACAGAACTGGATCATCAAAAAGAAAAAAGAACAGAAACATCTTTGAATAGAAGACAACAAAATCCATCAGAGGAGTTAAAAACAGACAACATGCACATCCAAGCCAATGAATAGTTATTGACAAAGCACTGTTTGCATGCACGTTAGCAGTCACAGAGATCAAATCTTGGCTTTTGTAAGTAACCAACCTGTTGTTGCCCTTCACTTCATCGAGCTCCTTTTGCAGTCTAGCACTCTTCTCCTCTTCCTCCTGAAGCTTCCTCTTCACCACACGGAGCTCCTGCTGGGCTTCACACTTGATATCATTGGCTACAACCACTGCAGTCTGCAGATCAGCTTGAAAACGCCTCCATTCTTCTGTATCTTCCTAGGAAAAACAATTACAACCCCAAACTGTTTGCTGTAAAAATACACTTACTTGAGCACTTTGTTATCAGTCTCTCAGTGATCATAAGAGACCAGGATTTCACCACAATTTCAAGATGCTGAGGTCAAAGTAAACACTTGCCTGTTTACAGTTTTGACTAGACTGCCAAAGAAAAAACTGATGCTTAGCTCTCCATTCCAATACAAGTGTAGTCAAGGTTCTTCCTATAGCTATTGATCATTCAGACTTGTGATACTACCACAAGTACTGTTGCTGAAAAGAACTCACTGTTACTGATTATTTATGAAGCAGGAACAGATGCTCAGAAGTAGCAGAAGTTCATAGGTACAAAAAACAAAAGTAATTTGCAAAGGATATATTACAGTTTCCATCACAGGCAAAAAATCAGCTATAAACAAAGGGGACAGAGAATGAAAAGATGTAGAAGCTTCTACAATTGTTCTAGAAAAAAATACAATGCCTAACTGAAATCCAGTATTACAATAAAAGCTCAGCCTAGCTTTGTCATGGTGTCTGAGCCTTACCTTCATTTGCTTAGTCAGAGCCTTCAGCTGCCTCTCTATATCTTGTTTTTGTTCCTCCAGCTTCATTGTTTTACCTAAACACATTAAAAAAAAAAAAGAGCAAAATATTATTGAACACGAGGGCAATCTGAAAAGTGAAAATGGGAAAACAAAGCAGCCCATTTGGTTTTGCTTCTAGCAATGCTAGTAACAGATGTAATGGAAATTAAGATACTCTGTCAGTGGATCAGGAATGGAATCAGCAACAGCTTTATTACTGAAATACCTCTAATGGTTTGTTATTTTGAGGCATTTAACCACTTTTATATTTACAGAACTGCATGTGCAGGATCACTTGGTCTGCACACCCGCCCACGAAGCACTCAGTAGAACACTGGTACGAGAAATGAGCGGCTCAGTCCACCAGGTGGCAGCTCCCCTTCCACACTGCTGCGGCAAACTCGACTTCCCAGCTGTTACTAGCAATTCTACCTAAAAGCTCTTTAAAAGGCCAGTAATTCTAGTTCTCGAATAGCCAGTACATCACTCGCTGAAGAATGAGTTTTGGAGACTGGTTGTAATTTTCTTTCTGTAGCACTAACTGCTAAAATTGTGACTTGTGTGTATGAACAGGAAGGACTGATCAAAACAAATTTTTTTAAAGTGAGGCTCTTGTCACACACCTCAACACACGCCTTCTCCTCCCAGTTCTGGCCACAACTAAGCCTCCAGAATAAGTTCACTTCAAACATTTTTTTCAGCTCCACCTACTTTCTAGGTCACTGATGAGCTGGTTGTTGTGAAGTTTGATAGCACGATGTTGTTCCACCTGGTCCTCCAACTCGAAAATGGTCTCCTTCAGGTTTTTGATATCTGCTTCGTTCTCTGATGTTTTTTCTTGTAACTTCTGGCTGGTTCTGCTCAGCTGCTCAGCCTGCCGGTCACAAACCTCCTTCAGCTGACCACACTCATTCTCAGCCTGGAAATGAGGGAAGAAAGCTGCAAGGCTGCCTTTTATTTTTTAACATATACCACTCCGATTTTACTGATTACTAACAGAATCGAACATCTGTTCTGTGTGTTATAGAAACTGAGTTTCAATGCTAACAAGACAGTTTCAGGAAACATACATGAGTTCTGAATGGCAGTGTTCTTTCCTGGCCATAGGTAACAAAAGAAGATGCTAGGAAGGGAATTAAGTTTTCTATACCATTACCATAATTCCAAACCAGTCTGTGCAGGTAATGAACAGAGGAACAATGTTCCTGGAAAGCTCCAGATCTCTTCCTGTTTCGCATTATGAGAATAAAATAGCTGCCTTAGGGCCAAGATGCTAATCAGTTTGGCCATATTAACAACTTTGCTGCTTTTACCACGCGCATTTCTGATGGATTGTGAAAACATATGCAGGAGAAGTAGCTACTGCAGATAAGTATAACTTTCTGGATAGAGGACATCTGGAATTACTGAAGGGGGAACTGCTGCACTTCAGTTTGTTGGCTCAGGCCTACCTACAGATCAATGCTTTTAGGGTGGGGGAGATCCCTGAGTATGACCAAGCTACGGAAAAGCAAGGTGTAGGCTGCCAATTCAGTGAGTAGCACTGGCACAGGCTGACTTGAGGGCAGCCTTACAGAAGCCTGTGGTCTTGTTTGGGTGTCATAAACAGCCAATGATTCAAAACAGCTTAATTCAAGGGAAAAGAAGAGTAAAAAGGAGGAAATCTGTGGTTTCAAAACCAAGCAATAAAAGTTTGGTGCAGAGTCTGAGCACTCAGCAGTTTTTCATTTATTCTTCATACACTGCAGCTCCAGCAACCACTTCAAAACATTCGGGAACTTCCTCTATGAACTCTGTTTGCTGTGGTCACCTATTTAAACTGAAAAGACACCTGGATTTTCTAAATCGCTCAAATCACAGAGGTGAGTTTTGGCAATGCTCTCTTCCTCTGCAGCTAGCCAATTCTCCAGCTCTTCCCATGATCCCTTCCCAGACAGGAAGGGCTGCACATACTGCTTATCACTCCTCCTGCAGCGATGGGGCATTAATCACTGCCTGGCACTGTATTAATGACGGTCCTATAACACCCTGCATTGTGGCTCTCTTCTGAGCACCCAAGATCAAACAGCAAACTGAACACATAATTGACTTAAGCTTGTTTGGAGCAAAGCTACTTACTACCAAATGAGGGAGAGAAAAAAATTGTTCTACACATATATAATTTTTGGCCATTTTACCTATGCCAAAAGAGTACTTTTTAGTTTTGTAAAAATACTTTAATTTCACCAAAATTATCTCATCTGCAGCTTGACTGTACATCATAAGTCAAGTCACTGTAAATATCAACTTCTCTGAGCACGTTTGCATGTTCTTGTACCCAGTGACTTCTATAGTTCACTACTAACTAATCTGTCCTGCATGATTTATCAAGGATTTATTATTTGCTGATAAATACTTATGTCCTTCTCTTTACCTGGATTATGAAGTGATTTTCACTAATCTTGGTTCGCATAATATCAAAGTAAGGTTTTATTGACCTCTTCTCTTGCTCCAGTTTTGATAAATACCTTTCTGTTTGCCAAAATGGTAAATTCTGCAGAAAATACTACGGAAAATAAATTTTGAACTTACAAGCTATGATACCAGTTATTCCTCGAAAAACACACACGTATAGCAGAAGAAATCAAAAAATATCATATGGCCCCAGCTTCCACTCAAAATTAATGAATGCAATTGAAATCATGGACATTTATAATCAATTGCTGAATAGCAATCCATAGACCATTTGTGGGAAGACAGAGAAATTATATTTTACAACTGTTACTGCTTTACCTTAGATAGCAGCCCCTGAACATGCTTCAGTTCACTGTTAGCCTTCAGCAGCTCTTGCTTAAGCTCAGTACAAGATGCTTCTAACTGATCCTTTTCTGCATGGGCTACCTTCAGCATCTCTTGCACCTCCGAGGTGTCAGTAGTACATCCCATCGCGTTGATTTCAGCAGCCTTTTGTTTCTCACTCTCTAACTGGGTTTTTAGAGACCCGTTCTCAATTTTTAGACCTTCCAACGCAATTTTACAGTCCTCCAGAGTTTTTGTAACTGTGCTGTTGTTCTGCTGTTCCACTTCTAGTAGTTTAAGCAGCTTCTCATTTTCAGCTCTCAGGCCTTTAATCACTTGCTGGGCATCTTGATGCTCCCTTTCTAAGCTTCTTAGGCTGCTGGTTAACTGTTGCTGAATGTTAAGCAATTTCTCTCTTTCAAACTGTGCTTTTTCAAGAACTTCTGCACACTTCTGTTCCAGTTCAAGGACCTTCCCCTCCTGAGCTCTACTTTCTTCATTCTTGGATCGCTCTTGGAGGAGAGTCACTAGCTTTTCGTTTTCTTGACTCAGCTGTTCTGCTCTGTCTCTATGTTGACGAAAGGAAGTCTCCAAGAGAGCTTTCTCTTCCACTAGCTTCTCATTTTCTGCTGTCAGCTCCTGCACCATTTGTTGTTGATCTGACAGCTCCTGCAAAGTGGCTTGTAGTTCTTCTGCTGTGCTATGGTGATTCTCTTCCATTTTCTGTATTCTCTCTGTAAGAGATGCAACAGAAAGGTCGCTAATATTGTTTGGAGAACTTCCTGTAGTGGAGCATTTGGAACCTTTGATGTGGTTGCTGTTGGAGGATGTTGGCCTGGAAGGTATATCTGCTATATGTTCAAAATCCGATGCATCAGGTGACAAGGAAGCTTTAGTGACATCGCTGCTGGAAGAGCCTGAATTGCGCAGCACGCCCCCATTCACTCGCTGCCTGTGCTCATCTGTTTCATTTCTCAGTGCATTTTTTGATGGGCTTCCAAAACTGGACTCTTGGGTAGTTGGGGTTGGGAGGCTGCTGTCACCTCCACTGCTTGTTGTTGTGTCTGAGAGAGGCGAGTTCTCCAGATAAAGCAATTTCTCTTTCAAAACACGATTTTCTTCTCCCAGGCTAGCAAGCTCTTTTTGAAAAGTCCTGTTTTTTTCCTGAAGGGTCCTTATTAGTGGGTCTATGTCAACAGGTGACGATGGTTCTAAATTTTGGTCTGAAGGTTCAGGGTTAAGTGACCCTTTCTCTTTGCATTTCTTCAGTTCGCAACGGAGCCTGGTAATTTCAGAATCTTTTGTCTTTGCTTCTGCCAGGAGTTCTTTAACCTGAGATTCCAAAACAGCCTTGTCACCAGTTTCGCTCTCCTGCTTGGACTTGCTAGTGGGACGCACATGTTTGGTAGGAGTCGGTGTACCAGAAGAAGTGGGGCTGGGCTGAGTTTTCCTAGTGTTGGCTTGACCACGCAATACAGCTCTCTCTCTCGATACAGATGACGATATTTCCCGGGGTGCCGGAATCCCTGTGCGCTTTGCAGCTGAGACCGCTCCTTGAAGAGAAAAGAGATGAGGCAAACTGAGTGAGTTCATAAAAGAAAACACGTCACAGGACAACAACACTAGAGCCCAGAGCATGCTTGGAAAAAAACACCTGAATGTTTGAATAGGTTTAGTCATGACTGAGTGCGTGGATTCATGTTTCACAAAGGCTCGTATTATTTTGCATTTCCTCCTCTCCCACCCCCTGCAAAGGGACACAGGCTGCTGAACTACTTCCCAGTGTTATATTATTAACATGCAGATGCTGCAATACACAGACTGCAACCTCCCATATTGGGATATTAATTACCTGAAAATAGGAAAATTCTTTATGCTACCTTGCGAAACGCTGAATTTACACCTATTAATTTCTGGGGGAAGATTCAATAACTTGAGAAAAGATACAGTCTTTGATTGTAAAATATATATATTTTTTTAAACCACACGAGTATTTTAACTCGCAGGAAACCAGTATTTGCATTACTCTCAATTGATGCAGAATAGAATCATAAAAAAGGTTTGAAGTACTTATTCTGTCTGCAGATTCAATGAAATGGAGCCTCAAATACAAAACTGTCTCCCCTGGCACTTTGAACACTAAGACAATTGTATTGCTGCAGCTCTCACAGAGATGGACAAAAGATTTTTCATGTTATAAATTCCATCCTCCATTATGGAGGAAGAACAATAGGGGGTTAGAAAATTGATGCTCTTCCTTTTTCATTTTATTTATTGTTATTTTTTAAACCTCATGACCAAGCATTATGTGATTACAAGGGAAAATTTCTGAGTAGCTGATCTTCATTTTTCAAGTCTTTTGGAAGATGAAACCATGGGTACGGAAGAAACAGTAACAACCATCCTGACCATGAAAGTATTAACAAACCGGTTAAAGAACTGCTTTCGGAAATTTACTCAAAAGGGAAAGCCCTAAAGTACAGAATAAAGTTATGGAATATGGTACAAAGAAGAGATTTTGTCTGATGGAGCCACACAAACAGGATGCACGAGTCAATTAAGCAAACAAAGCGCTACTGATCCAGTGTTTGGAGTAAAAACAAGTTCCAGAAGCACTCTGGGGGTAAATCCTAGAGTCAGCCACCTCTCTGCAAGTTTGGAAGGCTCTCTTTGCTGATATACACAGGAAAAAAATCACAGAAAGTCAAATGTCTGCTAAGACCAAAGGGGGAGCAGACTCCCTGCTGCCCAACTGCGTGCCTACGGCCTTACACAGCCAGGCGACTTCATAAGCATCCCAAAACGTTTTTTGCACAGCGAGGGAATCTTGGTCCAGTTCTGCGACCCTCAGTAACGCAGGGTACTGACGGGTTAATGTTAACAACACCCCCTTTGCTCAGCATCTCTTTTGAAGACTGCACGAGGTTTATAAAACCCACACAAACAGGAGCCCCTCCTCCTCTCCCCCAAACAAACACACTCCGCAGCAGGCACAATAAACACCCAGGGACAAAGAGCAGCTGAAGAAAAGCCCCCTGAACACAGAGGCGCTGTGCTGGGAGGAGAGCACAGAAAGGGCTCTGTGATGGCAGGGGCACGATAAGGCCAGAGACAAAGGGTCCAGTGTTTATGGGAAGAGATAGCAGGGACAGGCTGGCCGGAGAGCCAGCAGCCCACACAGTTTCACGTTGTCATCTACATCTGGAGGCGCCGCTGTAGCAAGGCAGCACCGGGCTCCCCAGTGAAAAGTGCAAGGCAAGCAGGGACGGGAGCGTTCCCACTGCAACTCAGATGGTTGCCGGTGCAGCTCCAGACCTGGGAACTCATTTTTCTTGACTCATCCGCAGGCTCTGGGCTTGCTGCACGTCCCGTTTCTTAACCTGGCACCCGTAAGCTGTACTCACTGAGCTCAGCAGACAATCAAAGCTCTTGGTGTTGATGCAGCTAACACCACAAGATGATGGGCAGGAGGGAAATGGCACGGATTGATGCGACGTGTCGTTCCAGCAGTACAGCTCAGCACAGCTCCTTCCTGCTCAGAGGGAAAAGGTTCACGTGGGGATTCCCAGGGGTGCAAGACAGAGGCAAGGGCATGTGTCCACTGAAAATGCAGCAATTTGAGAGTCCTGACAAGAGGAGCAGTACCCACACAAGCTATAACCATACTACAGGCTTAAGATGTAAGCTATGCATTACACATGGCCATAGATGTTCTCCAATGGAGCCCAAGGTGTGCTTTTAAAGCCTTCTGCTATGCCCTGGACTTTTATTCAATCTGAAAGGTTTTTCTACTGTCATAACGAAATCCCATGACAAAGCAAGTGCCCCAAATAACTCATCTGGTTTTTTGCACTGCTGAAACTAACGCAAGGCCATGACTGTCATCTGGTCAGCACATGACAGGGCAGTGTTGGGTAAGCAGTGGGTAGTGTTGACTGGGCAGTATCACACACATTGCAACAAAGAACGATGCTGCTACACGCTGGCATGAACTGCACAGCACTAAGAAAAAACACTATTTTGAGAGAAACGTAGCGGTTCTGGTAGCAATGCCAGTGTGCCTTTAATTGCCACCAGCTCATAATCACAACGCGATCCAGAGCCAAGGAAGATGTATACATAAGGACAGCCATCAAGCACATTTAACTGGGATTATCTGTACTTCGCTGAGCTTACTCATCCTGCCCCGTGTTTTGTGCCTCTATACTCTGCTGAGTTGTTCTGTCATAAACCACAATGCATTTGCCATCTACCAGGAACCATTAACCAACCTGTGTGGTTTTTCACGATGTAGAAGCGTGTACGTATCTTCCATCTTCCTCTCTCCACCCTACACAGTGCTGCGGAGTACTGAAATGCCAAAGAGAACCCAGGAAAGCAATAGCTCTCAGCACATGTTGATGAGAAAGCACCAAACCAAACATAGGCACTAATATAAAGTCTATTTTATGGATGGCTCCTGCTTGGAATGACCTTGAAATTGAGCAGCGTAGCGGTTATAAATGGAACCGGCAGCCCCACAGCCCCAGGCACCCGCTCTGCGGGAGCTGAATTTCGGGCTGCACAGTCTCCCGGGTGACCTGATTAGCTCTGCACCCCGCAATGGTTAAGGTCCGAGGGAGGCTCCAGACAGATGCACATCTGCCAAGCTGCAGAACCCAATTTCGGGTTGATTTATGCTGTTTTTTCAAGTGGCTGGAATCACATGGAAATATGCTGTTGAGAAGGTGCTTGCTGTTTTGAGCTGGGAAGAGAAAAAATAGCCTGCCCTGCATCTCAAGGGCAACATTTGGGAAAAATACCCAACCCCTTAAATATCTTCCCATTTGGTCAAAATGGTGCTATGGCTCCTCGTTCCTATTTTCACCATTCATCCTCCCTACCCAGACTGCCAGCTTAACTATGCCCTTGATAAATTTGAGTCCAGCCTCCTCCTCACTGCCCTGTGCTTTCAAGCTCAGGCTGCCTCTTTCGCCTCTGCCAACAATATATTTCCAATCCCCTTGGCACCATATTTAAATTCCCATTCCCCCAGTGCTGCACCCAGCTTGCCAATGGGCTCAGCTTGTGTTCCTCCACTTCAGGAGAATGGGCAAGCATTCCTGAATAATCCACTGGGAGTTATTTCCTGAAAACTTGTTTTGCCCAATCTGAGGTCACCTTACCATCACGTTCCCAGGTGTCCTCCTTCATTTTCAGCGCCTGCCACGCTATTCAGGTGTAAGGGATTAAACCTCAACATTCACGTAATACTTCTAACTTTCACAGTGCTTTAAAATCAACAACTATTTAATACTCAAAGCCATGGATACGGGCAATTGTTAACTCCTGGTTACAGAACGGAGACCCACAGAGAAATGCCTTACCCAAGGTCACACAGCAAGGCAGTAAGGATTTGGACCCTGGAGCTCCTGGCTCACAGCCTGCTGTGCAGCTTCATTGTTTGCGCTGCTTTCTGCCAGGGGATACTTGCTGCCTTTCAGCTGGTGTCAGAAACAAAGTGGGACTTTAATGAGATAAAAAGTGACACCTCATGATGCTCTTCGGCCATTTTTAATCCCATTTGCAGCACAACTACATTGTATTCCGCAAAAGGATGGATCAGGACTGCTCTGTAGTTTTTCCACATAATGCCTCTGATCTATATTTGATCTAAGCTCTCAACACCTGTTCCATCAGCTCCCAGAGGGGCATCCACGAGCAGAAGAGAACGGACGATGGAATGGAAAAAAAAACACGTCCTAGCCCCCAAGGTGGAACAGGTGGGACTGCTGTTCAGAAGTCAAGCCGTGGAGGTTGGCCCACGTAGTTACAGTCCTGGCAGAACAGGGCGGAGGAGGTGGCAAACACTTTGCCATAGTCACAGGGGGGTCAGAGATGACATTTCAGAATGAAGATTCAGACACACGTCTCTCTGCCTTTTCGCACAACTCTCTGCCTTCACACTTTGCGTGCTCCGAGATAACACATTAGCACTGCCTCTTCAGTAAAGCGCTAGCCTTGAAGTTAAATTTATTTTACTTGACTCTTAAGTAGAATTAACAGTTCAAATACTTGCTTCTCCACTCCCAGAGCAGAGGAAGAATCTCAGTAGGGAAGTGATTTCACCTGACCACAGAACCACCTTTCAGACTGTTCTGCATCCAATCTGGTTTTTAGACCTGGAGTCACTCCACAACTATTTGCCTCTGGTCCGTGTGTCATTTGTGTCCCACAACCTGCCCTTTTCTTAATCCTTCTCTCCATCAACATATTAATAACCCAAAGGTTAATACCATGGGCTTCAGCTCTTCCAAACTAATATGGAATGTTCCATTTTATACTTTCTTCCTACATTTTAATTCTGGCAACTCTAAGAACAACAAAAGCATACTTTCTTCTTTAGCATGCTTAAAAAAACGTGTTAATAAATCATTCTTTCAAAGTTTGAGTAGGTAGTGATTCTCCTGCACTTACAGTTCATCTGTGTAATTCAAGCATGCTGATCGCTGATTCATTTCAGAAAGCATTTCAGTCATGTAAGATTAAACCATGAAGACAGACGCATCTTGGGTATGATTTCTTAAAACAATGGGTACCTTATTTGAATTGCAAGGGCAGCATAACATGAAATAAAAGAAAACTATTCACAGCACTCTGCAATGTTAATGTCATATGTTTCAAAACAGGCGAGTTTGCCTGCAGACAAGTTTGCACTCTCATGATCACCTGCTGCACTAGGACAGGCGCATCTCTTTCATTCTAGCTCCCACATTTGCAACAAACAAATTATTGTGCTGTTTTGTGTTTCCTTGCCATCCCTCCCACCTCAAAGTGGTTCTAAAGAGATAAAGACACAAAAGACGTCACAACAAGAAATTACAGGCTAATTCATAGCCTCTCTGTCAACAAAGACGACCGTGCTTCTTCTGTTGTTCTGGAATTCGGCTCCCATGAGCCAAGATTTTTTTTTAGTACAGTTTCCTACCCAAATGTAACTCCCAGGTCTCAGATAGAAAGGTGATTACTGTGAAACCTTGAGGGAAGGTGTTGTTATACAGGCTGCAAGCATTTAGAACAGCTAAATCAAGACAACACTATTACCAGCCCATGTCTGTACAGCAAGTAAGTTAAAGCTCCCCAAACAATTTGACTGCTCTATCACACATGGTTCAGCTGAAATAGGTCCTGCTCATCAGTTTGGTTTTTCATCTTATCCTCTGGCTGTGACTTCGGTAGATTCTGGACTTTGCATCAACTGCTCCTCCCCAGGCTTTGCCAAGCTCGTGCTGAGAGTCCACTGCAGACTGGTACCATACAGCAATGGGCAGGTAACACAGCCAGGTACTCATGACTCATCTCTGTTCTTGCTTGTAGAAGGTCCTATTACTATTTTAGCCTAATTGGAGTTTCTTATTTGCAAAACAAACCTGGGGCACAGATGTACCTTAATCCCACTGAGCTAATGACACCTTGTGAAGGAAGTCAAAATACAGATGTCTGTCACTTCAGCCACTCTGTAGGTACGTTTAAAACACCTTCCCCGACCTGAAAAATTTGACAGTACCTGTGGGAGACCTGTCCTCTGCTGGAGAGGTAGGAAGAGTGCAACAGATGGCTGAAGACCTCTGAAATGGCACCGAACATTGAATTGAACTGTCAGACTTTCACAACAGATCTACCAGCTGGTGTTACATGACAGGTAATAGCAGCTTTTAGGTGCTGTTTACAAAATTACTCTACTACCACTTAGGTGACTTCCAACCACACAATGAACTATGACTTCACACAAGGCATTAACGTGGGACTTCATGACACCATCAATATGAAATTAGTGGCTGTCGAACCACGAAAAGACAGCGTTGGCCTGAAGCCACCACACTCTGTTGACTCCCTGCTGTAAAGTAACACACATTGCAAGGAGCTGAGCCACATTTTCTGCGGCCTCGTGAAAATTTTACTCTGAGTTGACAAGAACCTGATTAACCCAGGTGCTTAAAATCACTTTTCCAAAAGTGGCTAAGCCAACAACAGCTCCAACTTCAACCGAAAGCCCAGGTGAATTTGCAAATTACTTTCACCTTTCTTGCTCCAGAATTGCTCCTGTCTGTGACTGACACTGAGATTGATTAAGAGTGAACTAGGTATGTCTTTGGGGAAATGATGACTACACAGCACAAAAAGAAGGACTGGTGTACATTTGACTCTGAAGTACTTTTCTCATTAGAAGGTTTCAGAGTTTTGCACAGGAATCTTGTGCAAAATGCCTTATTTTCCCCTGCCTTTACATTGCTTTGCTTGAAAAAAGTTAACCAACTTTCCTGCTAACCAGGTATCTTCCCATATCCTAACTAACAAGAAACACAGTTTCAACATGAGAGAAACATTAACACATCTCATGGTAGCATGAGAAAAAGCATGCATAACTGCTATAAAGGAGGGCAAATATAACAGCAATCCTCTACTGCTCTGGAGTGCTCATTTTACAGAAATCCCCACTGAGACAAAATCCCTATATGCGTTCTGCCACGTTATTTAATGTTCCTATCCTTAAACCTCTGGGCATGCTAACAGCAAGACAGCTTGATAATGAATACTGAATGAACACATGTGACTCGATCAATTTAGAAGGAAGATCTGAATCAGTTTTAAGTGCTTCTTGGGGCTTAGAACGAGAGCAGGACTGGATGCATAAGGCCAGACTTTCAGAGAGCAAAACGTCTAAAACTTCTGGTCTGCCACCAGCCTAGGTAAAAGTCAGGATAAAGAAGAATGCAATTGTATGGCAACAAACAATTACAGCTTGATCTGCTTGATCAAGGGAATTAGCTGAGCGGGTTACCTTGTCAGCATTTTCCAGTGACAACATTGCTAGACGCTCCTTTGGGTATTCCTCAGTAACGCAGAAGAACATTGCATTTTCCAGCCCTGTCAGGGTTTCCCTGCAGAAAGACAATGCTCTCTGCTACCTTTTATGCAACAGCGAACAAAGCAAACCTAGGCTTGGCCACTCAAGGTTCTCCTGAATGAGTGTGTTTGCAGAATATTAGTCACAGAGCCAACACCTTTGCAGGTCAGCAAATCTTTGGGAAGGCTCACTTGGACTCCACCTCACTTTGAAAGAGGCATGAAAATGGCTGCAAAATAACAAAGGTGGTTTTGATAATCTAACGCTAATTATACAGGAGCATCTGCTCAAATAATGCCTTCCACTCGCTTAGTAAACAGAGACTAAAGAGTAATTATAACGTGCACTTGCTTTTCTCTTTATGGGCCTGATCACATAGAGCTCCTCTCTGAGCAATTGTAGTAGGAAAAATCTCCTTACCCTGACAGACATGCCAGCATCTAGACAAAGGGAAATTCCTCTGAACATTTCTCACATTAGCTGCTTAGGTTTTCTGAAAGTTTGTTAAGTCTCAAATGTGAACTCAAGCTTGGATATGTTTTTTTTTTTTTTTTTTTTTTTTTAAATGTAGCACAGTTATTTTTTGTACTATAAAGTACTGCAGGTTTTACTGTAAGAATGAACATTTTTGCTCAGGAGAAGCGTAGGGACCAAAAATACATTTGTGAAGTACACTGGCAAAACAGACAAGATGCAAGAACTGTACTATCCACATCTATCCTTAGCCAGTATTTCCCATCTTTTGCTGTCACAAATAAAAATTTCACTTCCAAATCTGCTCATGAAGCATCCAAGGGGCTTCACCGTGCCCCAAACCTCCTGCATAAAGAGAACCATGAGGGTACCAGTGCATTTACCTCTTACACGAAATACACAAACTCCCCCTGAAATCACCACGTTTATCATTTCTGATAGTTTGGGTGCAGATTACAAGAGCATAATTGCAATCCACCACTGCACTGCTTTGGATTTTTAGAGTACCCAGCAACCTGGCATAACAAACAGAGACATTCAAAGCAAGTGATCTAGCAAATGCTGAGAGAAACCCTATATCGTATGCTTACTGCGATGTCCTCCTGTAAACTCAAGCCTACTTTTTTGGGAACTGCTAATACCAGCAGGTCTGCCAAAAGCTTAGTCACCTGCTGACTGTACCCCTTGCCTCCCCCCCAAAAGGATGATTAAAACATTCTGTATGCAACATTATCCCAACATTAATCTGGTAGAATTTACAGAAATCCAGCTAATTTCTCAGCTGAGATGGCTGCAATGTAGTTTTCCCTAGGATAAATGACTGTCAGTTGGATTAAGAATTCCAGGATTTTCCTCGGTTCTAGCCTGCAGACAAGTAGATAATTCTCTTCAGCTCCGAAAATTACCTCCCTGCTCTTTTAGCCCAGAAATCTATTAGCCAGGCATCGCTGGGTTAACAGTAGGGACAAGACAGCTCTACTCCCATTTCTGGGAAACACCATTAAATCAGACAGAATAGCAGCTTTGAGTGTTTCAAGAAGTACAGGAAATTTAAAAAACCAAACAAGTGCTTAATGCAAGAGGGTAAATTCAGTTAACTATGGCCATCACAGAGTAGCAAGTAGATACATTCCTCTGTGCCCAGTGCATATATGATGGCTGCCACAACTGAACATTACAGTCTGGTCTGTGTCTGGGGGGTAATGAGGAACAGTTACCCAACACCTCCTGGTCCAAGGATCCAACAGGAAAAGTAAAAAGAACCCTGCTGCCTCCAGATACGTCGGGTGCTGTGCATCACGAAGCTACAAGATCTACCTGATGGATCTACAAGCACAAAGGGTAAGCAAAAAGCAACCCTAAGTAGGAAGACGTCTGATATCGACATTTGCACAATTAGAAGGGTAACTTTGTCAACCTGTTAATTTAACCGTTCATGAGGCCACGCTGTGAATTGAATCAGGGAACTGATTTGGCTATAAGAATTATCTACGTGCTTTTTTCTCCTTCTCCTTTCTTTGTTAAAAACAGAACCTGATCTAATTCGCGTCCTTCCCACAAACACTTGAGCTTGTACCAGTAAGGGAGCAGCAAGCCACTACAGGAGGAATGGAGCAGCTGAAAATGCCTTTAGACAGCAGTGCTGTAGAGTGCTTTGTATTAGGAAACCATGACCTGAACCCTCCCGTTCAGGAATGCTGCCCCACGCTTGGCCAAAAGGCCATGGCTGACTGAGCCAAAATAATTTCTTTCCTCGTGAGTTCTCAAACCCTGCTAAACCCAGATAGGAGGAGGAAAAAGTGGATCAAAAATGAGAACATGAAAGAAGGTTCCTTCTCCTCCTGTAAATCAGAGGGCAGGACTTAAAAGCTGAAGGCCACTGTTTTGTTTGCTTAATATTTAATACCAGTAGACATTGCATTGGTATTGCAACTGACTTTTGTTTACTAAAATGTGACGACCACATAATAAACCCAGTTTTATTGCAGTTTCCAGCCTGCCTCAGTGAGGGGGTGGGGACAGAAATGTGATTTAGTTTCCGCAGCTCATCCACAGCTCAGCTCTGTCTGCCGAGTAGAGCAAGAAGGGAGCCAAGCAGCACTGTCCTGAATAGCTGACACTGGGAACTGGGCTGAAATCATTAAAACTCTATCAACACAGGATGAAACACATCAAGAAATGAGACAGAAGGAGAGAGAGGAAGAAATCTCTAACATAATGAGATGTTTATCTATAAAAAGTTGCCCACTTCAAAGCAGGAAGAGCTTCGACTCCTCGGTTAAAAAAAAAAAAAAGCAGCTTTTAATTAAAAGATCAGTCAAAGATTTTCCACAGTCAAGCAGCCTCAAAGAAACTGTGCGTGGAGGAGGCAGGGAGTAATTTCTAAGTTGATTAGTCCATTCTTCAAACTCAACAAGGTTTTATGAAAGCAAAATTTCTCAAAAATAGATAAGGATTGTGGAAATACCTTCAGCTCCTTAAAGAGCATTGTCTCTTCCCTTCTGACACCTCATCAGCACCAGCTTTTGCTCAGGAGAACAAGGAAAAATGTTATCAGAGCTGTGTGAACCTTTGAATGAAATAGACAGAAAGCCCAGAACTGATGGACTGTGAGATGGATGCTCAGCTTCGGGTCAAACAAAGCCACTGCCATGTACTTAAAGAGGCCTGCAAACATAAAACGAAGTCTGTCTGTACATATGTCTGCACACTGCTTTAGCCAGATAAAACACGCTGTCTTCTGCACACAACCTTCCATTGTATGAGGGTTTAAACACCTTTAGAGATTTACATCTTCTGCACCAATTTTCTGGAGCACTCTTTCCGTCCAAGAAATCGTATTTGCAGATAGAAATGAGTATGACACAGCTCTCTTATCCCAGCACCAGAATAGCAGCATTACTGCTGACATTACATGGGAACAAGGCAGACACATTTCTGTCTGGTCATATTATGTTTTTTTTTTGTTGTTTGTTTTCTGAGAAAACAAGATTTTGACAATTCTGCCTAGAATAAAGAAAACTTGACTTCTGTTCCACAGGCTGCAGTTAGGAATAGTAATAACCAACCATTTTATAATGGCACCGACAGGACCACAGCAGATCCATCACAGTCACTCAGCTGGTGCTGTGAGTTCTTTCCCCAGCTGGGGAATACCAAGCCCTGCAACGGCTGGTGTTCATGACAGCTCAGTCTCATCCCCATTTAGCAGCTACTAATTGTGACTAATGGAACTATCCTTGAGCTGGTTCTTTTCTGCACAAGCATGGAGAATTACCTTCACTTTATTTTAGATGTATGTAGTTTTTTTTTTTTTCCTATAAGAATAAATATTCAGATATGCTTTGGAAGGTCTTTCCCTTCCCTGTCTTGCAGAGAACTAGGTTCCTGCCAACAAATTCATCATTATCCACACCCTTGTAAAACATCCTCTACAAAAGCGATTACATGAAGAATAATTATATGGTATTAGAAGAATTTCTACATCTTTATTATAAATGCTGCAATGTGAAAATGGCAAAAGACTTTTAGGATGTTAAAAACAGGGAAGAAGACCCCTCTAGATATAGAGAAGTCACCTTCACAGTTTAGTTCATGTTAATTTGTACAAGTTTACTTTGTACATATTAATTAAAACAGCTTTCTATCCTTAGCGTGTTAGGGGTCTTCTCCAGCCAGCTGGACACGAGACAGTTCAAACTGTAAGGGGCAGGATGAAAATATGCTCAGTCTCTTCCTCCTCTATGGCATTTCAAAAGCATCGCCTTGGTGCCTTCACATTTCCTTTACACACCCCTATCAGAACAGCCATAGGTCAGGATGGTTTGCACAGACCTATCTAAAGGTAAAAGGTGAGATGACCTTTTACCTATAAAGGGTAAATAAATCAAAACTAAAAGGCTGTCAGGAGATCACAGCGTCTTACAGGCTCTTCTACTGAATTCAGGATGCCCACTGCATCCTGAGGCAGAAGCTGTGTGGGAGGGCTGTGCCCTCGAAGATTAAGTTTGCTCAATAACCATTTTAAATAGCCTTCACGTTTATTTCCAGATATCATCTTGATTTAGAAGAGGATCAGACCATGGAAAGCAACCAAATTCTTAAATTATAACCAATTACCATTCATCAAATTATGCGTGCAACTACTAGCTCACTGCAAGTCAAAAAGTAAAGCAAATTATTCTGAATATTCTTCACAGATCATGGCAAAGAAACGTGAAAGTAGGGTTAAGGATAAACTACAGTTCAGCAGGAGAAGAAAGAGGAGTCAGCCAACGTAAGTACAATATATATCAAACTACTAACTGAACCTTGTCCCTACAGCCCCTTTCCATAATTCAATAAATATGACTTCAGCCAAGTAACTGGTCAAATTCTTACTTGGTTCACTGGTGCCCTACTTCCACTGATCACCTTTAACAGCACCATAGTGTCCAGAGGGACAAGAATGAGGGGGAAATAACTCTTCCCACAAGATACTGACATGTTTACTTAGCCTCTAATACTTTTCCTAAGCAATTGAACAAATTCAGCTTCAAACAAAAACTAGGCAGTTCTCACAGCTTAGTAAAAAACAGAACATGTGTCCTTGGTTCAACACATCCCAACGCGTACTCAGAACCGAACCCTGCAAACTCATGGTAGCCTTATTTTTTCCCCACGGAGATATTTTTCCATTCAAAAGCAAATTTGCCTCAAACAGCCTTGTATTTAAAATTTTGCTATTAATACATATATACAGCTTGGTAGTTGTGATTCAAAGGATGGAAAACTGCAGTTCTGCCGTCATTCTGTAGCCTGCAAGAATTGACTGCTGAGCGCAGATCATACAAGGACAGAGCGCTCTGAGAACACGCGATCCATAATTATCGATGCTTATGGAAAAACATTACTGCTCCATGAAAAACAATAGATAGAACATTACAAGAGGTATTTGTGAACACAAGTTTACTTTAGATTATGGGAGAAAATAAGGTGATGCATGGAAAATCTCAGAGCGTCTGTCATCAGAGAACTTCAACTTCATATAACCTTTAATTGTCACACTCAAATTCGCTTGGATACACAGTATGGAAAAGTATGAAAAAATAAAGGAAGTACCAAAGATTTGTCAGCCTGAAAGTGGCAGTCTGTTCACACACAAATTAAGTCTTCTTCAGCAAATACTGTGCCAATGACATCAGACGGGTATTTGCTTCGGTGTGGCAATTTTGTGTTGTTCTGAAAGCTACATTCCCTGGGGGAAATCAGGAGATTTTATGAAAAATAAATTAGCAAACTAGGGGAGGAATTGAAAAAGAAAAAAATGCTTTGTTTTGCTGAATTAATAGTAGAAGCTCCAAAACGCAGGCCTGCTTTGCCACGACCTCATGAATACCTGCAGGGCTCTGCAAGCTCTCAGTAGGAAGACCAAGATGCAATCCTTGCTCAGATTTCTTTGGCTAGCTTTGTGATTTTAAGATCTCGAGGAGCCAAATATAACCTAAACAAAAAGGAAACTTAGCTTTTTCTCCAAGGCCAACATACTCCCTGCTCCCCTCGCCCTTTCCCCCACCGGAGCCCTGAAGCATTGTGTCCGAAGCACCGCACCACCACGGCCATCCGCTGCCTGTCTCTGAGGAGACAATTACAGCACATTAACTAAACCAATAAAACGGTGACCAAGAAAATGAGCTTTTACCTTTACTATTACCCTAGATCTACTATTCACAGATTCTAGACCACCACCAGCACAGGGGCAGAAGCACAGACTGCAAAGCTCTGGCCATAGAGGCAAGCCGTCATTGACCAGCTCATCCAGAAAGGCTTCCCAACTGCAGCAGCAGCTCTCTGCTTCCCTCCAAGAATGGTTTTAATTTCCAACAGCACAAAAATCTAACACAGACCGAAATACATAAACCACATCCTGCTGCCTGCCATGCCCTAGAAGTGCTTTTTGTAAGAGCTTTGGTCCTGCCCCCAGAGCAAGCGCTCCCACTCAGCTCATCCTCCCAGCCACACCGACTGTCAGAGCGGCCCTTGCCTTAAGAAGGAGAACTTAATGAGTCTTCCACTAATTTAGCATTCATTGGCCTCTCATCTTGGGATCAGGGGATCTAGGAATGATGCCTTCCACTAATTTAGCATTCATTGGCCTCTCATCTTGGGATCAGGGGACCTCTGATTATCACTTAACTCTGCCTCAAACAGAATTTCAGAGGCAGCTAGTTAGTCATAGTCATGACTAAATTCCTCTAAGAGGTCCATCCAACTTGTGACATAGTCTCTTGGCTGTACTCGTTTCACTGGCCTACAGAGCAGAAAACACTACTGCTATTTGACATCTGTTTGTCAGTATTTCTGAAATGATTTAATAATGTCACCCCAGTCAAGTCACATCACAAGACTAATCAACAGAGCTGGCCCTAACTGGCCTTGGAAGAGAGACTTAAGTCAAGTAGAAATTACCCTCTGGGGGAAAATAAACTTCTTCAATGCCGGTTTAATCAGCAGTGTGTTACTGCTCCGAAGAATGAAAGCATTTGTAAAACTCTCGTGCAAGGATGACTTGTGGGAGGAAGAGGTGACTAACGAATTAAACTATCTGCTGGAGAGCAAACTGTGGTTTGCTGGCTCCGCTGGGAACAAAAGGTCTACGGCTCGCTGCCTGAGCTCGAGGAGGACATGACTTGCTGTCGGTATTTCCATGAAAGCTGTTGTGTGATTCATTAGCTTTGCTGGCTCCACTCTCCTCCCTCCCTTCCCCCCACGGCATCATTAAACTCATCTGTTCTCTGGAGCTCTCGCTTGGCAGAAATGGTGTGCTGACATATAACAGAGTTAAAAAGAGTGGTTCCCATGTTTAAAAGGAGAAAGGAAGAGAAGTGGATGATGGAGACTAAAGGCAGCACCCAGAAAAGACAGGAATGCACTCCCCAAAAAAAGAAAATCAGAAATCATTAGAAATTATTTTTCTACAATACCCTCTATCTTGACAGAGTCTGTATGTTTTAGAGACTATGTACCCTACACTGAAGAATACCTTCCTCAAATGTGAAATGCAGCCACCCCTGAGCTAGGAGAAAACAGACATAAGAAAACAGATCAACACTGGCTTCGTGTATACACTGACATTTGATATCCTCATCCAAGCCATGTAAGCATGTTTTACAAATAAGCACAGATCCAAAAAAAAAGTCTAACCCTTGGATAACCCCACCCGTTACCTTGTTCCAACTAGAGAAGTTAACATTTCCCATTTGATTGCTCCTTTCAAAGTTTTTGTATGTATTGAGTCACTTTTTCCACCTCTTCCTGAAGATATTATTAATCGCCACATCACCTGCAGATGTTTAGAGGATAAACAAAGCCCCACCACCACGGAGTCAACCCCTGTCAAAGAATCTTAGCACTCCTGTTCAGAAGGACAGGCTGCCTCACCGCTTCCAGGCAAAGTAATGTTTGAAAGCAATGTTTGAAAGCCTTCTCTCAGTAAATACTCACACACTGGATAATGTGTACTGCTTCATACAACTCCCATGAAATGTTCCAACAACTTCACAGGTGCTCTGGCCTGTGTTTGTATATATTAATGGTTCCTTCAGCTCGGGGCAGCCAGTCTCAGAAGCAGAAAGCTATTTCTTCCAATGAAGTGCAGCAAGTAATTCACTATTGGTTTACATCTTTTTCTGTACGATTTTATAGGTGTTTTCATCTAAGTACTCAACATGCTTAATGAATTCGAATATTCAGAACGCTGAGCTATAGCAGGAAGAGTCACCACTTCCCCACTGTGCAAGTAGGAGAGTTTGGCAAACATGATGCAAGCTTGGGTCACACAAACCAAACAACATTCTTACAAATGATTCTAAAAATGGCTTAAACACATTTTAAATTACAAGTCAGGAAAAGCCTGTAGGATATAACAATCACAAGTAATCTCCTTGACACCTTTTCAGACACTCTTAGCGACAAGTAATGCAATGTAACAAGAGATACTTGGCTGTTAGAGAATCTCATAAACCTACTCAACCCAGAACCATTAGACACAAGTAGCGGATTACTTTGCAAGAAACACGTAATGTATGTAACATTCATTTTCTGTCTTCACCCCTCCGCAATCCCTTCCTCATCTAACTTTTCCTTCAGATTCCCCTGTACAGACACGTCAGCTTCAAACAGCTCAGTTTGGGACCAGTGGTTTCTTTCCTGTTCCTTGGCAGCACTGACCAGCCCACCCAGAACTCGGGGTTATCACAGCTGTATCTGTTCTCCCTGACTCTTGGCTCTTAGCTGGACAGTCAGGATCACCCACATGGGCACTGTCAGGCTCTGAACCTGTTGCTTCTGGACCCACCTTCTTTTATGCACAGTTTTTAAACTAAAATAAATCTTTGTTGTACAACTGCAGCCACGTTAGCCAAAAGCTTTGTGCGCCCACATCCTACTATTTGTATGTACACTCAACAGGAAAAGCTGCCAAAATGCATCATGCTCCCATAAGTATATGGAAATAAGTATTTTATTCGAGGTTACACGGATGCATTCAGGGTCAAACTTTTAAAGACTTCCGTGTCCAGCGATACCAAGAGAAGGAACAAATGTTTTAAAATCTGTCTCTGGTAACCCAAGATGATAAGTTTTGGGGTGGAAGAAATACAGATGAACCATGCAGTGTCTGTAAGATTTCCTGAAAAGAAACAAACGAGATGACTCTGAATATCATAAGGGGAAACCCAAGTCAAGACTTGACTGTAGTTAAAAATGAAGCACAAGTAAATACATCAATAAAGAGGCCCACTTCTGGGTCTTATTTTAGTTATTCTAAACGGACCAAATTTAGAATAACCACAATTATTCAAGAGTTACATATTTCTGACTAAGAGCTGAACTAAGCTCATCCAAGCAGAAACAAAGCCAAACACATACACTGTCCATCTACCACACTCAAACGATGCAAAAACTTGCTTTTCACTTACTTGTCAAAAATGAACACAAATACTACTTCAGATGTCACCACATTACCCTGACTTCCAATTCCTGAGCTCTCACACACAACAAAGAGTCAGCAGTGATGATCCTGAAACTTTTTTCATAATTTAACCGAGTTTTGGGCATGTAGTTCAATACAAAATTCTCTCTCAGTATTCGTACCTCATGAACTGTGAGCACATATTAAAACAAGACTTGGTATAGCCTACACTTAAAACCTGAGAAGAGTTCTAAAAGTGTTTAATGCAGCAGAAATATAACCCTTTCCCCCTTCAAGGAATCACAGAACAAGATAAAACAAAGAATGAAAGATTTTCAAAATGCACAGGGGGTCTGTACACTCATTTATCATCTACGTTAATAACAATAAGCTGTTCAAATTCCTTCACTGGCCCTGAAAAATCACGGCCAGTTTTCCTAAATTCTGACTAGAAGTTAGCAGTGTATTCCCATTCATCTCCCCCTTAGTTTTAATCAGTATTATCCCTCCTCAAATGAAAGTAATGTGTTTAGTTTCAGCTGGACTTCTCTAGCTTGCAGTGGGATGACTGCAGATCCTGGGTTTGTACCAGCCATACTTCCTAGCCTGAACTTTAGGTTTCCCTTAGGGCAGCATTTCTACTGGTGACTGGATACTGGCAGCTTTTGTGCTCTTCGTTAGCCTGCTGATTAACATACTGCTAGAGAGTTCTCCACTACACCTAACTGCTGTTCCAGCACTCACAGGCAGATCTGTTACGAGAGATCCCAGAGCAGCAATGCAGTGGTGTCTGCCCCTTGCTTTTCCTCACAATAGTAGAGATCAGGTACATATATTTGCTTTTAAAACAACAGCTATATATCTAAAAGTGATGAAGAATCCCCGATCAAGCTGTAACAACTTCAACAAAATTTTGTGAATGGAATTCCCATGGAAACACTAAGGTGCAAAGTGCCAGGAAACCCAAGCGATGCCAGCTTTCTGTACGTTAGAGCATTCTAAGCTCGAACAGAAACTAACCGCAGAGATCCGTGGGCCTACTGCTTTTCCTCACTCAGTATTAGAGGAGCAAGCAAATTAAACCAAAGGGCAGCCAAAACAGTACTTCAGCATAGGGAACGAATTACTGTCTTTTCCTAGCGAATCTTATAGACATCTGGCACAAAGGGAAGCAGATATACCTGACACTAGCTCTTGGCTTGCTGTACAATCTGCTACTGTTTAACATGCAAAGCACTACACTTCTGAAAAGACAATGGTGGGAAGACTTCCACAAAGGCATCATTTTAAATTCTACCGCCTGGAAAATTTCAGGGCGCAGGCCACAAGCAATTGTAAAGGCTAACACGCCGAGCTGCAGATCCTAGCAAGTTGCATGTACGTTACAAAATACGCTTTGGAACTTTTTAGCTGCATCATGCAGACTACGTGAAATAATATCTGTCAGGCATCGAGGTCCCTCCCTTGTAGGCATTCCGTTCTGACCAGCAAAGGATTTCTTTCAGAAATTCCCTAAGGACGATGCTGTGAGCTCAGGTATGGAGCAGCAATGAATGCCATTCGCAAGGTAAACGGTTGTAATTTTACTAGCAGGCTTGAAGCCCTCTGCATTATCTCTGCCAACAGCCTCTTTTTCCGCTCGGTAGGACGCTGCAGTTAAGCCCCCCGAGAACAAAACCCCGAGCCCTGCGGTTACAGCCCCGAAAGCTGCAGGCAGCAGCCCCGGCATTTCGCAGGGGCTGGCCATGGCCAGGCAGCAGCCCGGCCCATACAGACCTTGGTCGTGCTCCTCGGCTCGCCCAGGCTGGTTGCCCATCTTCGGTCCCTGGCCAGCTCTTCCCCAGGCTCCTCTAGGATCCCAGCACCCGGCTCATGCTCTCGGAGGCAGACCTGCCTTTATCTGCTCGGAAGGTCTACGCTTCAGTCAACTTACAAAGGAAAAAAAAAAAAAAAAAAAAAAAAAAACAACAAACCTCAGCTCCTTCCTAGTTCCTGGCACCAGGAACAGAGCCTGCTGCTCATGCTGGAGCAGCTGTGGCTCTCCCTCCTACCTCATTACAATATTATGCACTGAAGGCCGGCCTGTGCAGTTAATTAGCTGCCTGACTGCTGGAATAAAAGGAGGGGAGAAAGAGAGGCAGAGAAAAAGGGAGCTTGCTCGCAGAGAAAGAAAGAGCGACTCACCGAGCAGTGTAGGCCACTTAGAGGCAGCAGGAGCAAACTGCAGGCGGCTCAGGGAGGCACTGACTTCACCCAGCCCCTCTCCGGCCAAAAACCAAGCTCCACCACAGACCTGAACTTGCCTTGGAAACTTAACAGGACTTCTGTGCCCCAGCACAGCCATATGAAGAGGACCCATGGCTGCAGAGGGGTCACTGGCTAGAGTGTTTTTTGAGGCATACACTGGTGAATTTCATCACAAATACAAACTATGTAGCATATCTCTATCATCAGTATCTTTTGATCACGCCTTGTAGTGCAAGGAGACGTGCATGAGGCTGCTCAATCCCCAGGGACGGGCCAATTGCCCATCTTTCAAAGGAAGAACTCAAGATGCTCCTCACTGCCGGGGGAGCCATGACGTACATGGGAAGCAAGAACACAATGACTCCAGCAGTTTCCATTGCGTAGATAATTAACACAGTCATCTTCTTCAAGTCTTGGTTTCAACAAGAGGGTTAAAAGCAAATTAAAATAGCTCACTAATGTGTCTTAGGCTCAAACCAGACTGAAAATAAAGCATACAGAAATTAAGACAGCCTGTTGTGAATCCACAGTTTCAAACAAGAAAGGAGATTGTTCAGTAAGATAAAACCAGAATTTTTCTACTATTTTAGTGTAACAGGGCGAATTAGTTGTCAATTGTATTTTTTCATCATTCTTGCTCTGACACTTCATGGTTGAAGCTAAAAGCTTTCATACATTTGTCTATATTTGGATGACATTAAAGAAAACTCCTGTCTACTATATTTTATGACTTGTCAAGTACAAAATGCTTTGTTTAATGAATAAGTCATGTAAGTTCTGTAAAAAAGGATGACTGATGATGCATTATTTTTCTAAAAGTCATCTCACAGTCCCTTAAGCTTTGCATCCTATTAGGAGGTATTAAACACGCCACCAGTTTTCTCAAGGGTGCAGATCTAAACGTCCTCCAACCACTCTTGATATCTATCTCCAAGGCAAAGATTTTCTTCTATTACAGATTAAAGAGTAACTTCTGCTTTTCTTCAACAGGATTCTCCAGAAGAGTTGCATTAGTCAGTGTAACCTTGGGCTGATATATCCTGCCACTGACCATTTATTATTTTATCAGCAGCTTTCCACTTCTGTAACACAGAGGGAATAGGGTATCAGGCTCCCAGTATAGTGTGGGATACAGCGTGCAGCAATTATAAAACGTAATCATCAAGTCAGAGCAAACACACTTGAAATCTGAACAGAAGTGTCCCGACTGGAAGAACCAATCTGCTATCTTTGACAACAGCATGAAACATGAGTCAGAAAATTCTGACACCATGATAGGAAGAATTACGTCAGGCAAAAGACTGCAAGGCTAAGCCCATAGTGAAAGGTAGAGTGTGAGCTTTAAAATAAAGCTAGCCTGAGCAGAAACCACAGATGCCAAGATCACCATTTATGAAGCCTGAAACTGAGGGTAAAGAAAAAGGAATATTGCATACAACTTCCAGCATGGTTCATAGGTAATGAACTATGACAGACACATGGCTAAATCTTTAAGCAACCATTTATTATCTGAACATTTTCACCTTTCTCCTCAGTAATAAAGGAATACAAAGAAGTGAATGAACAAACAATTTCATCACTATAATGTAGATGAGCTGGTTTCTTCCTAGGCACAAAGACTGACTCATCTTTTGCACCATCCACTTGTGGGACTGCCAAGCAAAATACACACAAACACGCCTTTTCTATACAGCAAGAATAGGAATGAATTACTCAAGGTGTGAAATACTCAGCTTTTTCAAATGACTCGTCAAATGACAGGACTTACTTGGCAGACATAACTCTCCTTGCATCCTGCTTGCACAGCAAGCAAGCATAACTGCTGAAAGTTCAAACCATAATCCATTGTCAAAAGAAGTGTGAAAGAGCTGCAGAATATTCCCAAATTTCCAGCATCCAAGGAACTGACAGCCTGTTCACATGGCTAAGACCTAAAGAAGTTACAGATGCTGAGCAGGACCTCCAGAGGTTGGACCTTCTGGTCAAGACTGAACTAAACTGAACGGGCCTTAAGTATGTACAATGCTCATCAATGCCAGTGTTCACACCACCATGCTCTACTTCATTAACGCTGGAGACTTTACGAGCACTAATATTACTTATGAATCCATCTGAGATGTAGCTGTCAAACCTTCCCTTTTACTTGATAATATTAAAATCTAGTGTAAGCCACAAGCTGCTAAAAAAAACAGTGAAAAAATAATAGAAGGAATGCCAAGCCCTCTCCCGATATGCATACTTGTTAGACCAGGCCAGCTTTGCATTCCTTTCCTTCCCTCCCTCCCATTCTCAAAGTGCAAACAGAATGGCACTCCGCCAAGGCAGTTTGGCTGTGATACGTTTAGGCCTAGAGACTGTGTGCTAGGGATCGTTTCTCTTCAAACCAGCTGAAGGAAAAGCTGATTATTAACCTAAGGCAGGTAGTCAACACCAGGTTGTGTTGACTTTGCTGAACAACTTCAGCAGAGAAGCCTGAAAATGAACACAAACCAAGAGATCCTTGATGCGTACTGTTCTAGGACTATCCAAGCATGATCTCTTTTCTGTTATCTCTAGCAAGGATCTTGTGATCTTCACAGTTTGCTTAGAGCTGTAATGGATCTTCCCTGTATGCATTGGCTTGAGCCAATTAACTGTTAACAATTTAATGAGTCAAGTCATTACAGTCTAAGATTTTGCATTTCAGTATCCCTAGCACACACTGAATCCTCTTAACTGGCTCAGGTCCTGGGGTTGTAAACATGTGCCAATGGAGTCATTCTCAGGGAATATACAAAAGAGAGAAAAGCCTGTGTATTTCACAGCCTGCTGTAACAGAAAGTTGCCTGCAAAACATTAGGATGTTTTAATAAGGATTCAGTGCAGTAAATGTAAATTGTGCAGTACATTAGCAGAGCAGCAAAAACGACAATGGAACATACTGCAGACTGCGCTGTCAGCACAAGTTAATTCTCACCTGTTTAATAATGCAGGATGACTGCAGACAGTCTGTGAATGTCTCTCAAAGAAGTTGTTATCCTTAACGGACTCAGGTATCAGAAATCCCAAGTCACGGTAATGAATTGCGCTCTCTCCATTCCTGGTTATAGAAGGCGGCTCATAACACACCCAGTGACAGAACAAAAGAATAATTATGCTAGTCAAGCCTCACATGCCACCTTTAGAACAGGAAGAGCATCAATCAGTAGATCTCCATAATTCAAGGAATCATGAGTCTGAGATCTTGAGCCAATAGTTATCAGAGTTTAATAACAAGACTCTGATTTTTTATTAAAGAACTAGTGAGCTCCTTCTGCCCTACTGGAATAAGTGCCTGTTCTCATTAAGATATCCTACCACAGTATTTATCAAAACAGAAAAAGAATCCTGAAGAACAGCCACATGAAGCAGTACCCATTCCAAGCAATGCCAAGATGTAGAATTGTCCATGGGCTACAGAAAAAAAAAAAGAACAGAGATCAAAGAAACAGGGAAATTTAACATGGCAACAAATGTTGTACAGAAACTTTTTCCAGCAAATTATTTAGAGGTGAACAGATGCACTTGAGCGTGCAGGATATCATGAGGGAAAATTCATTGCAAGAAGAAATAAGAGCAATTTGACAAATAGGAGACATCTAAGAAAACTGGAGATTTCAGCCCTTCTCTACACAGTGCACATATTGTAACATATCCTAGGTATAGTTTCTGTACTTGTAAATGTGAGGAGCTAGCTCCTTGGCCAGCATCATCTTTTAAACCTTCATTGTAGGAAGTATGAAACAGTGATACTCTGAATTTTTCAAACTACTTACACAGTAGAGGCATGCAGAGTGAACAAAAAAAAACACCTCAAAAGACTGTAAAATACAAATCAATCAGATGCCATAAATTGAATGTGGAATGCCAAATTTGATCTACCTCAATTCTGGCCCTTTACATTTACAGGTTAGTGGGTAAAATCTCCTAAAATGGTGCTGAAACTTTGCCTGATTACTTCCTACCTAGGGAAATCACAGATAATGTTTTGTAACATGAGAGGTTAAGACTCAGATTCACAGTTGCACCAACACCTTACAACCAACCATGCAGATGTGGATGTCAGTATGTGTATGCAGCTGCATGTGGAGCTATGGATGCAAATGCAGACATATTTTTACATTGCATGCTAAATTCCTGCAGTACTTCTTGCCTATTTGAATGACATCTTGGCTAAGCATCCCTCCCCTTCCCCCCTCACGTCCTCCTTTCCTTTTTATATCACTTCTTCATTTCTGGAGCTAAAAATCTCTTTCTCTTGATATAAAAGAGGAATTATGCAAAAGCTGTCTCTTGTACATGGAAAGGGTAGCAAAATGCAACCAGCTTTCCAGAAGAAGCTTCAAAGCATATTTACTGTTCCTGGGAAAGCCCAGATGAGATCAGTCATTTGGTTTCTGGTGAAGCCTCATGGAACAGAATGCACCAGTCTCATTAACGTCTCTCACACTTGTCTGTATCTTTCACAGAAATGAGACAGTAACGAGGCTGAATGCAACGCCCAGCAATCCTCTACAAACCTACAGTAGTCCTTTGATCTGTCACAGATCACAAAAAGCAGACCCTGTCAAAAACTGATGTATGGGGGAGTAGAAAGGTCCCAAGGTCAACAGAGGGCTGTCCTTCAAAAGAAATCACTTTCCTTTTTCCCCCATTTTAATTGGGGTCTGTTAGCATTTTATGAAGAATTAAAACTGTCAATTAGATTTTGCATTGATTTTTTTAAAAAAGCATTTATTAAGATAAATACTTTTGCTTGATTTTTTTTGACCACATAGAAAAGGCTTTAGTCTGGATTAGCTTCAACCAAATCTAAAGAGTTACCCCACAATGGAAAAATGACAAACACTGGCCAAGGAGACAAGTAGCAGAAAGAAAGGCAGTAATATTGATGGATTCCATGTATTATTCTCACGTGGGAACCTTGAAATGACAACTCTATAAATGCGCAGAAAGCTCTGAAATGTCTAGGCTGCAACATTTTCAATTTTGATGGGAAAGAAACATACCTAATGTGCAATACCATACACCATCGTCCCTTCTAAAATCAACCATGATTGACTTTTTCTTGTCCAAGTTTCCCAAGTGACTGAACTTTCCCAGCACAAATGCCAAACCCGGTAGCAGCCAGTTATCCTCGCTTAGTTAAAGGCTCTCTTTTCTGAATACCATCACTACCACCACAGTAAAGCTACAAGCAACTATGTTCTACAGGGAAACCAAGACTTTTCTTTTTACATAAACTGCAGGACAAACAACGAGTGACAGACAGACAGACTAATGGTAAGTGTTCTCCTAGACCCAGGAAGGAATTGAAGACACAGTGACCATATTTAGCCACTGGCACATCAACTCTGACAGCTCAACAGCAATATGAATGACAATTTACAGAAAAAAAAAAAAATTAAGAGTTGAGGCTTTCCTTATTTGAAGTGAACACTCACTAAACCAACCAACCAGTCCTCTGACAGAATATGTTCCCTGGCTCATTCTGGAGCCTTCACCGATTAGACCAAATTTCTTAGTATTTTCCTTCTACTGCTCAGTTTCCTGGCATTATCAGCATGCTTTGTACAGCTTCATTTCTTATGCTGGCAATGTTCATTTCTAGGATTAGTGGGTTTTGTCCAGGTAACCTGCAGTTCAGATTCTCAACACAAGATGATTAGGAGATAATTGAAACTCTTCATATCTTTAGAGTTTGCCTTCCCTCTATTTCCCTATTGACACCGTCTCCAGCCATTAATATTAATCACCCCGCAGGCCTGCACAGAAAGCAACACACTTTTCTTGTTGCTTTGGCTGTCAAAGTATGCCAAATATTGATTTTCCCATTTAAGGCATAAATATAAATAGCCATTTCTGATGGGGTACGGGATGCCACAGAAGGCCAGCTCTAACATTGCCGGCTGGCATCTTGGCTTCTCCTGGCCTCCACCCCACTCTCACTGCAAGATGATGAAGTGGATGTCTGCTAACACAGACTGAGCTTTAGAGAGATCCTGAGCTTTTCCATAAAACGCTAAGGATCTCTAGAAATAGTAAGTTAGATGATTATAACATCATCATTGATGATTTCCTACTGTTTCTAAGGCAAATTAAGTAGTTCTATATCGATTTAGGCTTTACATAGGATTAAAGAAATAGGCTGATGAAGCAGCCTGGGAAAACAAGCACAGCTATCTGCTATTTACATTTCAAGGATAGGTAATACTTCGTGTTGCAGCTGATATAAAAATCAATGCAGTTCTGTGAAATGGGGATGCTTTCATACTACCCATTCACAGCACCGCCCAGTCACAATTCCTGGTTCTTGCTCTTTTCTAATGTCCAGAATACACAAGCACAAGACTTTTTCCCCAGTTGTTGAACCTGACAGATAATAGCTGCTGGCACTGAAATAACAGCAAGGAAGCATATGAACATGATTAAACTAGACAGCCTTAAGGGAAATTTTCAGAAAGTGCTTGAATCGGGAATTTGTAAGGAGTGAAAGAGAACTGACGGACAGGATTTGGAATGACTTCTAGGATCTATTGAGCCAGTGATTTCACCTTTCTGAATGTCAAATTCTCTATTTGCATGCCAGTACTACCATGCAACACTCTTCACAAAAAGTAAATGACCATATAAGAAGCTTTGAAATTCTCTGGGAAATAGCAGAATTTACAGTTATTTGGCTTACAAACCTTGAAGGTTCAGAACCTGAAAAATCACCGATTGCCTGTAGTCCTAAAACTAAAGGAGAAGAAAGTCCTAGTTACTTATGGAGATACAGATTTCTATATTTAAACATTTTAAAACAATTTATAGCTTCATAGATTGGATGGCTTTACAAGTACATGCATTAAAATAAACGTTTTCCAAGATTAGCAATCTCTTCCTTTTCTTCCTCCTGTTCTGCAATTTTTCCAGCTCTTTCCTCTCCTGACACGTTAAAAGCAATGCAAGAGCCCTGTAAGTGTGCTTTTTAACATAAAAACAAATTGATATCTCAGGTTATTGTATTGCCAGATATAACACTGTGGATAAGGAAGCTAAATCCAAGACATTTCTCCCTGCCTGTCATTTCCCATTACTTGGGGGTTTCAAAACTGCCAAGCAGTGACAAAGCCAAACATCACAGCAGAGAACCCACAGCCAGAGTCCTTCTCCAGTTCTTTTTACTCAACTCCACTTGCCAAGAACGGAGACATGAGAGTGGCCTCATCTTCCTTTAAGTTGCTTATGATTTACTGTGTTAGCTTCCAACGAGGCAGACAAGTGTAGCACATGTCAGCAAAAGGCAAGAATGAATAAGTTAAACTGCAGCAAGGGCAGCATACAAACAACCCTATTTAAACAAGCAATCTTGGTGTCAATTATTTATTATCTGCAGCATTTGGAACGCGTGCTATTGCTCAAGGTCACACAAATATCAGACAGTCACACCCAAAGAAGAAAGAAACCTAAGCAATTCTTTTTTAATTTTAGTTGCCATACCTGATTTTTTTTTCTTTTTCTCTTACACAATACTGAAATACCAATTGAGTACCACCAGAACATACCTGGAACTCGTATAATATCCTTTCAGTAAACTAACCAAATCATTCACTTGAATAACAAAGAAAGCCCAACCTAAAAAAGACCACGTCTGCATTTTAAGACATTAAAGGAAAATGCAGAACTGATGAAGGCAGTCAGAGAAGCCAAAGAAAGTGGTTTCAGAACAAAATTAAGATTTACTCAGTTGGCTGTGTACACAAACATCTGCATTTCCCAACTACAGGAACATTCCTACTTGGGTCAGTTCCACAGTCAGTTAGCATTGCAGTGCAGTCTTGATCACAATCAGATTATTTGGGATTCTGTTTCAGTGAAGAATAGCAGCTGAAACTCTCTCTTTCTACTTATGTTTCCAGGAACATGTTCTGTCCTCTGTCATATTTGATTTTCAAGTTTTCTCTAAGCAATAATATATTGTATGGAAAAAATACCAATATGCATTTTGTAACAGTGAGACCATCTAGAATTAGCACTCAGCCTTGTAACCTTGCTCATTGTATCTAGCACCTTTTACTGACCACGATAGTGACAAATATCCTCAGAGTCTGCCTACATTTCCAAGCACCCTTTTGGACTTTGGAACCACTATGAAAATTAAGATATGCAAGATAAAGCTCTTTTTGTACATACCCGTGTGGATAGCCCCTATAAGATCTGGCCCAGTTCCCTCTAGGCTAAACAAAAATTTAGAGAGAGGTAGCACATATATTCTTCGTGTTTATCTGTGCAATATACATAGCTCCATACTCAGACTCTTTTTGCTCAGGACTAATATTCTCATTCATATTTCTACAAATGTTGCTGCAGAGCAACGTATGAGGTCAGTTCTAACGATACAATTTAAACTGAGAAAACAATACCCTAGTGTAACTTGACCTCCATAAACCATTTTACCATTTGTGTTTACAGCGGTCATCATCATAAATCTTATCCCTCCCCCACCCCGTTATTATCCACACATGCAGAAGGGGGCTCTCTATTCCAGTGCTGGTATTTGTGTATCTGACATATGTCTTCTATTCCGTACTCCCTGCAGTGCTGTCTCCTTGGCTGTATTCCCGGGATCCTATGCTGCATCATCTGTGCAGGTTTTCTTCTCCCCTTGTTACTCCTCCCATGCCTCTTTAGCTAGCATCTTGTCTCTTTATTGGCTGGCAAATCTCATACATCTTTGGATGTGAGTAGTCACTATTAAATTTGAGGATTTACACGCCGATTAACTGCAGAGCAGGATCTGTCTTTGGGTTCCTATAAAATGCTCTTTAGGGGGTAGAGGGAAGTATATAAATATTCCCCCTCCCCCCAAGAAATCCCTTTCTGTTTAGTTTCATTGTTCTGTTACACAGCCAAACCCTGCAGAGGCTGTGACAAATAGGGAGGTCACGATCAAATTTAATAACATCTCACATTCCCCTGGAAATGCCACCAGGGAGCAGACAAAGGCAAGCATTTGCTGAGCTCCTGGGGGAGAGAAGAGTATTTGCACTGAAGTCCTTGGTATGCAGATGGTGTCGCTGCCTCTAGAAACAGGCTTAGATTTGAAACCAATAGGCACAAGCTGATAGGAATAACACTGAGGGAGAGAGCGTGCCACGACACAGCTCAGGAGGACAAGCTATACATCAAGCGCTGTTTTTTTTTAGTTTTGCATCTCTGCTGTGAAGATTGCTAACTTCTCTGCTCAATCAGTAGAGGGAGAGCAGAGAATTCTACAGATGTGGCTGGAAATAATAATAATAATTTTAAAAAATCGCTGAATAAAAAAAAAAAAAAACAAAAAAAAAAACCTTTAACTGGCCGCGTTGCTTTGCAAGCAGGGAGCTGCGCCCCCGGTGGGAGCACACGGGACGAGGGCACCCCCGTGTGGCTGCTCGGGGCTTGGCCTCCCCCTGCTTCTCACCGAGCTGGAGCTGGAGGATGCTCGGAAAGGCGAGGCTGCAAGGCTCAGCAGGTCCCATCGGCACGCTGAGTATTGCAGGGGGATGGTAGAGCTGTCACCACCTTGTAGCACAAGGGAAGCTCACCAGGTTCTTGGCAGTTTCACATAGAGCAGCCACTGGTCCAGGATCTTTGTACCTACCTGTGCTGGGCTTCAGCCGGCTCTCAGCAAGCTCAGAAATGGCTCCGGTTGTAATGGTCTTCTTCAGTCTAGAGACTCCAGAAGCTGCTGTCACTCCTGGTTTTGTAAGCATATCATCGCTGCTCGCCCTCTTCAGCTGCAGGAAAGAGATGTTATAAGCAACCAGAAGATTAAAATGTTGGCTGTTCAAGAGGCCAGGTTCCTGGGAGAATAGGACTGTTTCTGTAAAGTAACCCAATGGAAATATTGCTTTGATAACACTACTAAATAATTTAATTAATTTTGTATTATTTGTATTGCTTTCCAGATTTTTGTGAATTGGTTTATGATACTACTGTTCCAATAACAAAGAAGAAAACCAGGAAAGACTGTTTAAATTAGCAAGTAACTGAGCTGGTGGGAGAAAATAGCTTACAGTAGCAGACTACTGGGTACCTCCAGCTTCTCAGACACTGCCCCAAATAGCAGTCATCATATTTCCTCACTGGTTTACATTTACTGAAGTAATTAGGCTTCTGCATCTAAGTGCCAGCTGCAGAGCCTGACACACAGAACAGGTCAAAGCTGCAAATAACTGGCCCCACACTTAATCTGTCTGCCAAAAAAAAAAGGATCCTAACAGGATCCTCCTGGCTTTTGTCTCGCCATTCAGGATCATTCACTTTTGCTCCAGTGGTGACCTCAGACTCTTAAGAGAGGCATCTGAGCTATTCCAATAACTGCCATTTTCTTCCTGTGTTTCTCCCAAACAGGAGTCACCAAACTTTCTGGCAACATAAACAGGATTTTTATTATTTTTTTTTTTTAACATGAACAAAGAACATGCTAGAAACTGAGCCAAAACCCCAAAATAACTTAGCTGAGAAGCTCAGGCTGCCACAGTAATATGAAGCAGCCACTATAAGATCTAGCACCATTACAAATTGGAAATCCTTTATCTTAAACATGACATAATTTCAGCTACTTGAGCTCCTTGTTTATGGAAAAGCAGTGAGCAAAGCTGGCCAACAATAGCGTGATGGGGTCTAATGCTATTGGTATTGCGAGGGACTGTAGGACTCAGTACAAGAGAAACCAGAAATCTGTTCACAAGAAAGCATTCTGTTATGTGGCCACCAAGGAAATCATTCACAGCAGAGAAAAGCATTGTTCTTCGGGACAGATGAAATGTAGAGTTCTGAAGACTAATACTAATACATTTCATAAGCTTGGAAGAAGGGGAACTATTTGCTTTACTTGTTGTTTAATAGTACGTGTCATAAAAAAATATTAGATATCACTAATTTACTGGTAAGCCTTATTGTACATGAGAAAACAATGGGCCATTGTTGCTGTGCTGTTGTTTTGGGGAGGGGGATTTGCTTTTAAAGCAAGTTTACTCTAAATGCATACTGAAAACCACGTAAGTCAAGCACGATGAACTTAAGATCCAAGGAGAAACACTTAAATGATGTTGCTTCAACAAGCAGAAGTAGCATTTTATCTCAGAACTTTTGGTCAGCTGCTTCCCCATTTGTGGGAATCTCCGTAACGGCCTGTGTACCTCTAATAACAACTTCTAAATAATTTCAAGAGAAATATTTTAAGCATTTTAAAAGACCAAAGCTCTAGATCCTCCTTGGAACAGTATTTTTCTACCTTTTTTTCATTTTTTTTTTCACCTAAACTATTTTCACAAATCAAACGCCTTCCTTAGAAGACGTCCAGGGACACCAAGGGAGCCCATGAACCACAGGCTGAAACCACTCCTTAGGTTAAATGAAAATGAATGCAAAGTGGAGCTCTCTCTGTTTAGAAGTTCCTAAATATAAAATCTTTAAGCAAAATGAAATCTCTCTCAACTCCAATTCCTTCTCCCTTTCATCTCTTCCTCTTACTCAGAGTCTGTGGTTTCCTGGACCCCGTGAGCATGCAAGTTTCAAAAGCTGGTGTTGATCTACTCCAGGAAACCAAACATCTAACGTTTTGCTTTCTGGCACAGGTTTTGTCAGCTCCCTCCTACTAGCAGAAAGAAACAGTCTAAACTTTCTGACATGTAGAAACCCCTGCAAACTATCTGAAGTAACTTACTCAATGCACCCTCTTTTAACAGCAGCAACTGTACTGCCTTTTTCTGTTTCTTTGGGGAAACTACATTGATCATCTTGCATTTGCAAATGTTCAGCAATTTGAAAAACATTATCTGTAATTTGGAAGAAAATCCTCGACATTTAACACCAGACACAAATCAACCACATCAGATTTCCTGCTTAGTCTCTTCAGTAGCATTCCTTCAGAGATGCTTGCCTCAGCTATTACACAAATACTCCAATGACACAACTTGCCTGGAGACTAAAACACCCTATTGATAAGATGCTTGGGGCATCTAGGAGTCTACGAAGCAAGATAAGGAAATTAATCCTTCACATGAGTGGCTGTGAAGATCAGTGATGCTTAGATCTCCCGTTGATTGAGGTGCAGTACCATGTTATATATAGTTTGCTAAACTTGACTATCGGAAACAGTTATAACCAGGAAGCCCTGGGCTCTTTTCATCACTGTCATCTTGCTCTGTATTTGGGCCACAAGGTTATTTTTGTTTGCTAATTATGAAAGTACAAATGCAGCGGCATTTCAGGTGCATTATTGTTTTCTTATATAGCAACAAACTTCTGGCAAAGTAGGGTTATTCTGAAAAATACCTACGAGGAACGATAGATATCAAAAAATGCTTGTGTGCCATTGTGACCAACACATTTTGTTAATATATTTTGCCTTGAAGAAAGTGGTTAGTACCTTGCTGAGCCGAGATTCAAAGGCCAGTGAAGTCGAGGACTTGGATGTCTTCATTCCTGCTGAGGTGGTGGTGGAAAGCGACTTTCCTCTGTCAACCCCATGACTTGGTTGCCTTGCCACTGCATTCCAAGGCCTGGCAGTACTCTTCATTTTTTTTTCCCCCCCAAATAACTCAGTTTACAGCCCCTAAAAAAAAAAAAGAATGGAAAAAAGAAGGTTTTATATAAACTGAAAGATAAAAAGAGAAGCAGAGATATTTAACACATTTAAAGGGCTGAAGAGGACAGGTCAAGCTTTATTCCTTCTCCTATAAAAATAAAAACTCCACTTACTCAGCCCAGAGAATCCTTCAGAGCAGGCTGCAGCCACTCAGATTTTTAATGCTGGCTGGTAATGAAACAACACAGAAGGAACAGTGACTTTTGTTTGCACTGTACAAGCCAGAAACCTCTGTCAGCCACAGAACACCTACAAATGCTGAAGCACAACAAAAGAAAAACTGAGGACACTGACATGCAGAAATCCATAGCAACTGACGACAACTGTGGCATAAAAAGAAAACTATTTCTCTTACTATTAGATTTAGCATCTAATAATCACTTTATGAAAGTCACAAGAAACAAGTTTCCTCGGTTGTGCAAAGAATATCTTTAACTTGGAGTCATCCAGAGAAGCAGTTGATGTTGCCACAATGATTAAAAAGATGTTTCATAATACCAAGATTTACAAAATGTGGTAAAAATACCAACTTCCTTGCAAACAGAAAAAAAAAAATAAATAAAATCAATGCACACAACCAAAACCAGATCCACTATTCCTTAGAGATAAGCTTCTGCAAGAGAGAAATCCTGCCAGGAATCAGCAAATAGAAGTCAATTTCTTTTTTTGGATATAGATGAATAAATTTAATCTGCCAGCAAGAACAACGAGCGTTTCTCTCAGTAAGCAGACCGCTGCCAATTAAATAGCTAACTCAACTCTCGTAGATCTAAATATGTGCACTTTCAGCCAGCCATCGCCCAATCCAAACCAGAAGCAGAATAAAATAATTATATTTAAAATCCCACAAGCCTGCTGGGCTGCAAGTTGGAGGGAGGGGAGATTGCCTGGTATCTCGTCGCTTCCCCCCCTCTTCGGCATGAGCAACATTAGTCTTCTGCAGCTTCAATTTCTAAAATAGACACAGGATGTATTTGCACACCAGTTTTGCGTAGGCAGAAGCTAGCTTGCATCTTTCTGAGCTGAACAGGTACCCAAGATCTACAGAGAGATCAATATCTAGAGTCTCAGCGAGGGGAAAGCACCCAGTAAGCAGTACGCTGGTTATCATGTAGGAGTCCAGCTGGGCTGGTGTGAGCTCAGACAGCAACCCTCCGGGAGAGATACCAAAATATTTTTCCCTTGCTGAGACAGTAGAAGGGGTTAGATCACGTCCCGTATCACACGATTTGCTCTGTGCGTTATTTCACGTTCACAAACAGGAACGCTCACTGGGCACAGGGAAGAGAAACCACTTTGGGGCCAAGTCAGTGCCCATGCTGGGCACTGACAGCACCGTCCTGGTGCCACGACGGGCTGCTTCAGGAGCGTTTTGCAGCACAGAGGCAGCAGGACATGCCAAGTGCTCTGCCACTGTCCACAGAGAACAAAGCTAGCGACTGGCGGGTCCTGCTGATCCTCGCTGCCTCTTGCAGGGAAGGCTGCCTACTTTCTACACAGCTCTAACCTGCCAGCTCCTACATACAGAAATAAAAAAGTTAGTAGCGCTAACTAGTCACTCCTGCATTACAATTCTTAACGCAGGCAGCACAAAGCCATCATCGATCCCATCAGAGGTGAGAGCAGCACTGCCTTTGTCGATGGTGATTCTGATGGCTTGGCTCCTTTTATTTTTGTAAAGCCTGGACAGATCTGTAAGCTGTACTACAGCAGAAAATGTTTAGCATTCTCGGAGTTCACGATCTACCTTAACAAGCTTTGGTGCTTTGCACATATTTAATAAGCCATTTTATAATGAGCACGCCATTCACTGTATTTATATGGGTGAACAAGCAATTACACATGCAAACTATCTTCCTGATTAATCTCCAAATTATGCAGATTTGGGGTTTTGTAGAGTCAGTGGTTGCACATACCCTCTGGATTTCTTCATAACTATCTCATACTTTCCTGCCTTAAGCTGCACAGATGCTTTCTTGATATCCAAACGAATTTAATTTTGAGTCACTCGTGGCATTTCAAGCTGCAGTGGAGTGATATGCTCATTAGGCCACGAAGCTGGAAGTGAAAGGAGGAGGTACTAAAAAAAAAAAAAAAGCAACAAAAACCACACACAAGAAACCCAGCCAGTAGCCTGAAGCAAACCAGCTTTTTCATGTAATGATAGCTGAATTGTGCCATGTGGATTTAATAGTATCGCACCACATCAAGCAGATAAAACTAAAACTGAGAAGAGGACATTTGGATTTGGTTTTCCACATATTTATACGGGACTCATCATCTATAAAATATGGAGGCAATGCTTCTGATGTCATTGACTAACCTGAACCTGTGCTGCAGATAAAAGGTTTCAGTCTCTGAAGTAGAATCCCAACACTTTCCACAAGCCTTACTTCAAAGAATAAAGCCGAGTTTCACACATATTAAGCTGCTCTCATTCCTAGACAGGTGACACACATTTATTAGAGGTACTGCTTTGGGAGTAGTACAAAATAAACTACTTTCCAAAAAAGAAAAAAAATCATCCTACTGTGCTTTGATGCGAGCAGGAAATATATTCTAAGAGTCAACCTCTGCTTTTTCTACCCTCAAAATTCAATTTATTGCACTACAAAAAAAAAAAAATCAAAAAGGTTTTGTGGATGTTACAAGCAGTTAGAGCAATGGGAAACCCCAGAAGGTCAGTATCATGCAATGGCTCAGTAGGAAGGATAAATGTGCTGAAAAAAATGTGTAAGGACGGAGTGCTACTAGTACAAACTATTAATATATCCTAGTACCTAACAAAGGCAGCCACTGAAGGACACCTGAATGCACCCTTCCGTCCCAAATCTTAAACTGGGCAGTCTTTGCATTGCTCAGTGGCAGCCTCTGCTTCCTGATGTGGTTTTCAGGGTGAGGTTGGTAGCAGCAGCTTGTGCAGGCCGTTCCTTCTGAGCTGCAGAAATGACTTTGAAAGCAGCTGATCATCGTCAACTGTATCATCATAAACTAGCCCTGAGTGAGAGCTTGGGAAGGGGATCACCACTGACTTCCCATCACAGCTGAATGAATCCTGAACAATTGTCCCTTCCACAAGTCAGGGCAAACGCAGCGCTTGTGCATGTATTCGTATTGGAACCACTGCAATAAAGGCGATTTTCGACACCCTTTATGACCCCACCTTCCAAGCTGTGTGCATCTGCAGAACTGCGCGCAGGTAACAGCTCCCAGTTAGCTTAGAATGTATGGATAGAGGCAAGGCTGCTGTGTTTTAAATAAATGACAGCATTCCCCATTCAGAAGAACCCCAGAGAGATTATGACATGATCTCTAGGCTACCCACAAAGAAACCTGAAAAAGAGAACAGCAGCAAAAAAAAAGCAGCTTTACACAAGGGATGCAGCCAAGTTACTTCTGCAAATACAAAGCCAAAATCACTACTTTTACACCAACTACGTCTCAGTACGTTTCAGATGAGACATGTTTCTGTTCACTTTCCTGGAAGATGACTCTCCAAGCAAACTCTGGAGCTCTGCAATTTCAATTCTCATTTCTTTCTTAGCGTTTTACAGGGACTAGTGGCCACAATCAAACCCGTGTCATACACTCTGCTTAAAGACGAGCTCAGGTGGAAGCTGGAGACAAGCAGCAGTGCCACGTCGAAGTAAGTGGGGGTTCGTGCCAGGGCCATGTTGCTTCAGAGCAGCAAAGTCAGTTCCATCACCAGTAATTTTCAGAATAAGAGTGCAGGTGTTGTGTTTGAAATAAATCTTTTGTATTCAAAACTGCTGGTGTCTGAGTGCCCCTCTCCTCCGAAACAGGTGCTGCAAATGAAATAATTGAAGGGTTCATAAAAATGGAAAGCTGGTCCTGACAGAGCCTTTGCTCTCGGTAATCCTCAGAATTCCCTGCAGGCATCAGGCTTTGAAAATTCAGGCCATAATATATAGCTCGTCCTTTCTCACTTGTATTTTTAAAAGGTCTTTGGCAATTTTTGATGTGGACTGTTTTGGCAGTTGTCAGAAGTCTTGCAGTGGAAAGACGGTCCATTTTACTTCAAATTTTATTGTTTTATTAAAGATGGAAAACCTAGACATCTGTTATTAGTCAGTCCACATGAATATATTAATAAAGGCCCGAGAACCAGCCTGGAATATTTCCCATTTTACGGCTAGAAAAACTGGATTAAGAATTTATCCTGACTCTCGCAGGCAGGCAGCATCAGCAGAAACAACCTAGGTCTCTTGGATCTCAAGGCTTGGCTATCCATCAAAGGAGTAACTCACCAGCCTCGTAGAACAAACTAGGGAACACTCTGCTGGCCGCCAAATGCTGCTTTACTCCCAATAACTAGAAAAAGAATGGATAGGTTGAACTGAGTGATGACAAGCAGTATTATTTTACGGCCAAGAAAGCTAGCAGTTACACTAGTAAGTAAACGAAATTCATTAACATCTGCAGAAATTAATTTACACAGAAAAATCCCTTAGAGGGACGGGAATAGGCAGGGTTTGTCTGTACCCCACGTATTTAAAGAATTTGGGTTTTGGTGATCGTGTTTGTGTGTGATGCTACCCAACAGGACAGTCAAATTAGAGCAGAGCCATTGGCATGCTGTGGCAAAGCCAATGAAAAAAAGATTTATGAGCATCCCTTACTAGATCTGGAAAGTAACATACAGGTGGCAGGTTCACTGAGACCTGTGAATGCCCAGCGCTTCTGACAAAGGAGGTCGGAGGCACCAACTCTGCAGGCCGGGCTCTCCAAGGACAGACATCCGTGACTTCACTGGGTTAAAAACCCCAATCCCCAGTGCCATTTCCCTCTAATTCTGCTACTTTTATTACATCAAAAAGTCAGACTAGTCCAGGACCTTTCTTACAAATTCTCATGAAATCAAAACAAAATTCTCTTCCTTCCTTTCTCTCTTTTTTTTTTTCTTTGCCATGTGAGACTTGCATCATGCTTCCACTGTCTTCCTCCTGACCTGATCAAGCTCTTTTCAGACAAACTGCCGACCAGAACAGGAACACCCAGCAGGTTCAGGAAGCTGTACAGCCTTTCCTAGCAGCCAGCTGGAAGCTCTGTGGCAGGACAGCCACTGATGCTAAGACAGGATGCCTTTCTGCCTTTCACTTCAATCCATTTTTAACAACGTTCAGGCTCGACAGATGCTCCCGTGTGACTCATCGGGATTTCGTAGCTGATGCCAGGGTCGCAAACCAGGGAAGCTGACAGTCCCATACAGTAACTGCCCACGTGGAGGTAGCACACAAAACCCATCTGGAAATAAGACTGGGCTAGCAATTAAAAACAACCCACTTACTCCCTTGTGGTCATCATTAGCAACTTTGCCAAGCCATCATTCATTTCAGCTCCACGTCTGTATTTCTGTATCTAACACGTCCCCTTTTTCCTCTAGCTGCTGTTAGCCTGGACGACACCGAAAACAAGGCATCTCCGTGCAACCCTCCTCCATTGCTCTTCCAAGCAGAGACACTTGCAGGATTTTTTCCTGGTACAAAGTTTAGCTTTCATTAGAATTGGATTTAGAAGCCCACAAAAATCACAAGCCAGACCACCCTCTTCCACCCAAAAGCAAACCAGAGGAACAGACAAGACGTGTCCATTTCCCAGCACCTCACCCCTAATGCTTTCACCGGCCACAGAAACAGAAAATCAATTTCAAACCTGACCCTGATCACCTGGACAGCTGCTTCCTCTGGTCTACCTCAGCAGACTTGCTTTCCAATCTCATTTGCACCTGAGTTTTCATGTTTTGCTGGTAAAGTATAAGAAGACAAGACAACACTTGGAAATTTTCATGTCCAGACTGCATGTTACAGCAGGGAAAACTCGGTTGGTTTTATGCATGCCTCAAGCGAAGGTGTTTTCATGGTTATTATTTTTAACTTTCAAGAGCGGAGAAAAATGTAGAGTAATAATTCAGCCAGACAGTTAAAGCATCCAAGTGTTTTTGCAAGAAGTTAAAAATGTAGGTGAATTTTAGATAGAAAACAACTACACAGAAATGAAGAAACAAGCCCAAGGTCACCCAGCTAATCACTGGGAGAATACAAAACAAGAAACCAGCCCAAGGAGTTAACCAGCAGTAGTTGTGATATGGCTTCAGGAGCACATCTTCAGCATCTTCTTTTAAGGTTGTCTGAAGATTGTACCCTCATATGCAGAATGCCTTAAATGAAAACAAAACACACAGTCCTGCAGGACTCCTAAAAAACTTCGAAGAGAGCTTTTAACATGGCATCAGATGGGAATTTCAGAGCACAGGGCTCCCCTTCCTCTCTACATTACAAACAACTGCTGCAGAGCCAGTCCCTGTCTCCAAAGGCACTTTCTTTACCTGTGGTTACAGTGGTAAGAAAATCTCTCATTTCTGTGTTGTTTAAAGTGTTTCTTGCTTATTTCCTTACCATTCATGATTTTCTAAATGGAAATTTATTAACCAGTATATAAATATACCAAATGGTTATGAGCACTTGTAAATAGCAGCAGAAATGGTCTAGGCAAAGACAGCTCCAGGTAGCCACAAATGACAGCTTTCTGGCCATCAACTTCCCAAACCATCCCAACCAGACTGCCAGGCTCCAGGTCAGCCACTGCAGGCCTCCAGTTCTCAACATGGCTGAAAATAAAATCCTCTCTTCCCACAGCAGCCGTTAGGGTCACTGATGATTTTTCCAGGCACGGACGGATGAGAGCAGCACAAAACCTCCCGTCCATCCTCCCACACAGAAGCTCTCCCTGGAGGTTTAATTTGCGATTTTTTTATGCTTAGTTAGATCTCAAAGAATGCAGAAATCACAACAAAACCCTCATGGGTGCATATGGACAAAGGATACACTTAGCTGTATTTCCCTTGTCCTCATCCTACATTACTGGCCGTTTAGAAGACAGGAAAAAATCAGGCAGCTTTGCTACTTCTCTAGCTAAAATACCCAGAAATGTCATCCAGCAGTGACTGATGCTTAAAAAAAAATAAATAAATTCAAGCCAAAGCTGTACTCTGAAATGGCTGGGAACCATCTCCCCCAGTAATCTAAATGCTGGTTGTACATGGATATTCGATTTTCTCCTCCACCCTCGCACTGATTATCTAACCAGTCACCACCACGCATCTCAGAAGAGAAGCTATGCTTCCTCCCTGCGACCCCTGATCTTACAAACACGGGGATAAGGAAACAAAAATAGCAACTGATCTGTAATTTTTTGTGCTTGTGAAGCCTTCCAGAAGACAGCAGCAGCAGCTACCGGCTGGATGGGACAAAACCTGAAGAGGTTGTGAAGCACAGCAGGGTGCTGGCCATCAGCAAACCCCCACCGCGCTTCTCTGGTGCACGTGGATGTTGTCTCAGTGAGGCTGAAATGACAGAGGACTGACAAGATCTTTCACTAACTTCAGGGCAGAGACGTGGACTTGAACGTGGCAATTCTGAATCATGCACACCACGTTACCAATGGCTGTGTGCAAGGGAAGAAACTCAACCAGAAGGGAAAGGACGGGAGCACGCGTTCGTGGGCGGCATGTTCTCAGGCTGGAGCAGTAAAGGAAAGCATGGAGCAGTGCAATGCTGCACAGAGGTTTTATGTTTGGTATATTGCAGATGGGAACAAGATGGTTTAGAACCATTCCAAGGTCACTGCTGCCCAGTAACCCAGGTTGTCTAACTGCTGTCCCGGGGAACACAGCACAAACTGGCTAACACATCTCCTTTGGCCAACAAGGAGGAGGAAAAGGTTTCATTTCAGATCGAGCAAGAGCTGTGTAATTGCTGAAGAAATGAAGAATAATTACAAGTGGTTTGCCGGGTAATTACCTGCCATTACATTTTCCTGTAGCACAGGGGGGTAGCTACATGTACAAGAAAGGGAAGGCAGGATGCTGTGTTAGCATGGCAGACATGCCCAGCGTGCCGCTACGTAGTTATCCGGCCCGGTGCGTGCACACACACTCGCAGGTCCCACCTGCTCGAAGCATCCATGGATGACACCGCCGTCAGTACACCGGCTTGGGATTCCACCCAATTCTATCCTCAGCTCCATCACAGTTTTCCTGTACTACCTCAGCCATTTCCCATTTATAGGAACAGGCTCAGTCCCTACACAGCAGGTTTACGAAGACAAACACATGAATGAGCAGCATTCACGTGCCTTGCAAAGAAACCCCACTGAAAAGCAAAGTAAAAATGAGAGATCAACATCTGTCCCAGAGCGCACGACAACCCCACAGACCGCCGCATGCTGGGATGTTTCCCTGGCTCCTCTTTTCCATTCATCACGATGCAGAGAAATAATAGAGACCTGGGAGCTATCCCTAAAGGAAATGTTTGTCCTCCAGTAAGTGCAGAGCTGGTCACATATTAGCTGCAATAAATGGGCAGCTTCTGAACTTCTATGAGTGGTGATGTGAACTAACTGAAAGGTTTCTTTGGGAAGATGACAGCAGCAGCAAATTCCAAAACTGCAGGAGAAAATAGAGGACTTTTGCATTTTTGAAATATACTGAAGAGAAACAGAACAGATTTAAACAATGCTATCAGGGGATTATGAGTACGATTTGAGGCCACTAAGGGAGCGGAAGGCCCACCTTGGTACACTGCATAATGAAAGGAAATTTTAGAACTGAGCCAAGAGAGGAGGTTGCACATGTGAGCATATTAGGTTGAGGCATTCCTGTGTTAGTTACCTGTCACGTTCTGCCAGTAAAACCCAGTGTATTTCAGCAAATCAGCCATCCTCTCTCCTGCTGAGCTTACAGGGACAGAAAGTACCTTATAATTTAGAGAGGGTGGAAGAGCAACATATGAAACAGTATTTGGGAGGGGAGACAAAGCATTAGGAGGGGACATCCAAAAGAACTTAAGACAGTACAAAAGACAGAGGTAGAGAATCCCTGCTTTCAAACCAGTTCCACCAGTAATCCCTCACTGCTCCGTACCCAGGGCTTAATTACCATCTCTATAACTGCAGAGCTATGTTACCTGCTATACAAACGCTGTTATTATTACTACTGCTATTACGATCGAGCTTCAGCCCAGAGACCAATTTTAAGGCCAACTGTTCGGCTGCTCCATGTAAAGGTCCTGCTGCGAATCCCAGCAGCTCTTTGCTCTGCTCTCACAAGGGGGGAGCCGCCTGGCACACTCTCCAGGGCTTTCGCTGCTCCCCCGCAGAGCAGCGAGCTGCCAAAGCTATTTGCTCAGCAGCTTGTTCCCTTCTGCCCTTTCCCGACTGGACTACGGGAGCATGCAGTAGCAGAGGCAAGCGGGCTTGTGCTCCTGCTTGGTGCAACTGTTGGAGCACAGAGCTAAATTCCCGAAGAAAGGAGATACAGGCACAGAAATCACTTCATCCCCTCTATCTCTAGACTCCACATAGCCGAGCAGAAGCAAACACAGCAGGCAGCTCTCCAGACTCACTTTTATGTTGTTGCAATGGCTTTTACATCACCCCCCCCAGCCCATTTTCTGCTAACACAGAATTGTTTGCACCGTACATTTCTTGTTTCCAGCAATTTAGTTATAATTAGGGAGATATTACGAAAAAGCATCGCTGAGCAAAACAGGTACATTCACTCCAGAATTACATTGCTGCTCCAACAACCCCACTAGAGATGATAACTCCCACCTTAAAAAATAAAATACTTACAGTAAAAGCTTGTCCTCTTTCCTGCATTAAGAAGAAAACTGTCTCCCACTAGCTTCTGACAGCATGTGCAAGCCAGACTGAAAATTCAGGGCTTGAGTTCTTCCCTGAGAGGAAAACCACATTGCAGCGAGACACAGAGAGCTGCTTGAGAAATGATTCACATACGGAAGCAAGCTGGCTTCACCAGCGCTTTGGCATTCAGCACACACGCGCACACACATATGCACACTTGCTTACTCAGGGGAAAGAGAAATATTATATTTTCATCAAAGCAAGGAAGATTTATGCAAGAAAGACGTTTATATCCCACTCCAAAACCCGAAGGTGCTTCATTCCACAAAGCAGGCAGTTGCTTTCAGGAGCTCCTCATCCCAGCAGCAGAGCTGGGCACTGGGCAGAGGGCACGAGCCCCAGCCTGGTCTGCGTGATCCAGTCAGGTGGGAACATGCGGTACCTACAGCGTAGGAAGGGCAAGGAGGGGACAATAGCAAGAAGGCATTTTGCAGAGGAAATCACAGGGACAGCTTCCAGAAACTTTTATATTCCACACTAAATCTCTCCCACAGAATGCCAGCAGTCACAGCCAAAGCAGCTCACGACATTTTCCGTGCCATTGTTACAAAAAAATGAAAAGGTGTGTGTGTGTGTGTGGAGGGAAGATGCATTATGACAAAGACTTCTGCAAGAAGAAGTGGGTAGAATCAGTCCTGCGCAACTTCTCGTGAGCTGACCAAAAAGCATCAGTCTGTTCTTCATTTAGAAGAGAGTGAATAAGGGTCAAGGGGAGCAATGCTCAAGAATATCCCACTTGCTTGCCCTGAGGAGCAATTCATCTCCGAAAATGGGCAGGGCCAGAGGTTCTACTGGGGTTAGATCAGGCAAAGACAGCATCAAGCTAGAGGAAGCAGAGAGGATGCAAGGAGAAATCAAACCCAGATGTACGTTTCAACCTATAAACTTGAGGTATTTAGAACAGGGATTTTTGTTTGAGGCTGTGCAGAGGGAGATGTTTGCTCCCCAGAGGATGTCTGTCACCTAAGACTGAAACTAGAGATCAGGAACCTCCTCCTGGGCTGCAGCAGGGGCTCTGTGAACCACCAGTGAGAATCTAACATACAAGCAATCTCGTAATAACAGAGGCAAGATTTACAGTATGATCCTGGAACAGTTGTTGCAGCTGAACAGTTCAACCTTACCGCACCTCTTGGAACTCTGTATTCTGGGTGCCAAGGGGACTGAAAGGAAGCTAACGCTATGCCACGGGTTAATTTACTTTTCAATTCAATGTTGGCATCATTATTGTTATTGCAGAGCAACCAGACCTTAAAACACAGAGTGAGTCCAAGCTGAGTCCCTTCTAAACATCATGGATTTTGGGTCCAACTCTGAGATATCCCTGAGAGTGGGAACTCTTACCTTCAGACCTTAAAACACAAGAACAAGACCACACCATGACTTACCTCACAAATGATAATGGTCTATGTTCAGTAGGTGCCAAGCTTACCTTATTAGCTCCAAATCCCTGAACATTCACCCCATCATACCAGCTGCCACTGGAAGTTCCCACCTACCTGCAGCACCAACCCTTCTATCCAGCCTGCCTCACCGTTCCGTAATTTTAGACATCTGAAATTCGGCAATTATTCACAGCTCAGATAAGACAGCAGTACTTTCTATCATTCCTATTAACCAAATTCTGGTAGATAGTCATCTACGTGAACTGTTTCTCCTCTCCAGGGAAGCAACGTTCAGCGCTGCACGCACAGACACTGAGGTCGCCCAGGTACACAGCTCAGCACCCTCTGCCGTGATGACCAACCACCTTCAAACATGGAATATACAGCCAAAATCTACTGACAGAAGATTGCAGCCCCCTGGAGCTGAGCACATAAAGGAGAGGGCCATCAGCTGCATACACCCTGCTGCAAAGCCTCCTTGTCTGGAGAAAACAAGCACTGGTGGGACCGCAGCACGTTGTCTCTCTGCCACTGCTGGTGAGTTCTTGTGGGCTGGGGGGCAGAGCAGCCGTGTCAGCTCGGTAGGTTTTCCTATCCTCAGGCCAAGAGAAACAAACAACTGAGATGAGGGGTGTGGGGAGGAGAGATGAGCTACTATATTTTGTTCTCAAAGACTTTTTTTTTTTTTTAGCTTTGATAAACACAACTTGACCAAAACCTAAACATGAAAATGTTTGGGTGTGAGGGATAGTCCCAGCATTTACATGCTGCAGCTTTAGCAGACGGGCTAGAGTAGGGCCACACAACTTCCCAGACCCAACAAGACCAGACAGTGCTTGTTTATTTAGTTTTTTTTTGGTAGCGCTTATTGCTATAATTATCTGATGTCTTTACTTAGACCAAAGAATTATTCAACACAAAACCTTCTGAATTGAAAAATTGCCTTTTTGTATAATGAACAAAGAGCCCAGAAACAGACAGCTCAAATGAGTTGGCTAAGGTCATAAAGAAAGTCTGTGGCCTGTCCAGGGCATTAACTGTAATTACGTTCACACAGCTGGGATGAGAAAACAATTTCAAGCAGCAATATCTATATTTATATATATATAAATTTGCCAAGGTCTCACCCAACTTGTACGCCTGGTTGATAGCCAAACGGACGGTTAGGATATTGCTTGCGTGGTCAACTTGCTAGCCCCCATGACTCTGCAACAAGGGACAGGAGTTATACTCTGCCCCGCTCATCGACGCACCTTCAAAATTCTGCATTTGAGGAATTTAAATGCTTTGTGTCGCAACCTGCATCGTCTGGGCAGTTTGACAGGAACGAACACGGATGACACACAACTTAAAGGAATGGGCAACGGGCAGAATTTCTGGTGGCACAGCTCATTTGAGATTCAAATGCACAAAGAGCGTGGAAAAAAAGGGCTCATACACGGAACAAGATTAAAAATATCTTTGCATTTACAGATATTTATGCTATGTTTAACTGCTTTTGTGCATGCAACAGCCTTAATTACAAAGAGAGAGATTCCATAAGCAAGGCTATTATGTCAATAACAATGTCTTCTTAAAGCAAGTCTCTAATTCAGTCAGAAGACTTGGAACAGCACTGTCTGGAGTTATAAAACCAAAAGTAATTACAAAGGAAAGGCTGCACCAGACAGTGGGTATTAGTGGAGCCAGGCCATGGCTTTACTCCCTCTTTCCTCCTTTTTGTACATAACTGATACAAACTTCTTTATTTTCTCAGTCCCACTACAGATGTCAGGAAGTTCAAGCAGCCAGTCGACATTTGCAGAATGAATCATGGGGCACCGCTTTCCACTCTGACAAAAACAACTGCTGTTCAGTCAGCGAGGCGATGCTGATCAAATGGGTGGATAGAAAAAGTGAACTCCCGGAACTGCTGCCAAAAAGGCTCCACCAGCACAAGGAAGCTGCACGCACTCCCCTGCAGAACTCCCATTTCTCCCTGTCCTTATTCTGCAGTTCCATTTTCCCGTTTATTTACCTGCAGAGCGCAGCCTGTGGCACAGCTACCAGCTCTGTCCCATAACTAGAGAAAACACTTTTGCTGGGAGAAGCTAGAATCGTTAAAGCTGGAGGAAAGCAGATATGATTTATGGAACGCGGAGTGCTACAGGAGACAGAAAAAGCAGCTTCCTTTGTTGCCTGTTGCCAAAATTTCAGAAGACCAGACAACAACTTTCAAATTTCCAAGGGAACAGCCACTAAGTACGTCAAAAATAGAGTTAGGAAACTGCCTGTTTCAGAAGTCTGAGTCTGTAAGGGGAGCCAGCATTTTTCAGCATTTCTGTCATTTCCGACCAGATCACTGAAGAGTTAAGAGACATCTATCTACCAACAAAACCCAGCCCCCAGAACATGACAAAATGAGGAAGGGAACCTACGTGGCAAAGAAATATTCACGTATTCACAGTCATTCAATTATTTAAAATAAGTCTAATTATTTTTGCACAATTTTATCCGGAGAAGTTATTTTTCCTCTACAATTTTCAAACATCTCTGCACTTTCTTAGGCATAAGAGGCACAGCAGCAGACCAGGGATCGCTTCACTACAGTCCCCCTTCTGTTCAAAAGCAGATAAATCTGAAAGCGTGAAAAATGCAACCCTCAATGCTCTTCTCTGAAAGGGGGAGATAAGACTTTCCGGGTTCTTTCCGACTTAACTGAAAATTTTGATTTCAATGTTGAAATTAAAGACTTAGAAGAAGGGGAACGTCTCCATTCTTCATTATTCTTCAGTGCTCATTTTCTGGTGCATAGGCGGTAATACAGCACTCATTAACACCAAGAATTACCATATTCAAGTTGCACAGCAAGTTCCTACTACCTACACGAGAAAAATACTGCACAACCCTATTTGCTCCCTTTGCTTATTGTCCGAGACGGATCACATGCTGCAAAAGCTAGCATTTGATCACCTAACAGCAGAGAAATTGGAACAGGTATCCATTAGAAACGCTAACGAGCCTCCAACAGAAAATCATTTCATTAAGTTTTTGCTGATCACTAACAATAGAGAGCTGTGCAGGAAAATTAAGGACTGGAGAAGACGTGTGCTGGAGGCTGCCTGAGAATTAAATCCCCGATGGGACGGGGTAGGAATGCCCCACTGCTTTGAACTTTTTGGCGCATTTCAGGGAGATGCAAATAAAAGACCTGAGTTGCCAGCTTCGTTTCAGAGGGACTTGCACTAGAACTGCTGACAGCCCTGAATGGAGACAGAACCGCGGGGTGCGCCTGGGTACATGGAGAGCATCACAGGGAGCCCAGCAGCAACAGAAAGTAGGACAAATTAATACAAAAAGGATGAAGCACAAGGAGTTCAAATCCCAGGGGACAAACAAGCCCTCTAATGTAGATCAGGATTCCAGAAAAAGGGTATCTGTAAGGTTTGATACCTTATATAGTAATATCCTAGAGTTTCCATTTGTTCTTACCCTCTGCTTTTTATTTCTAATAGATTAATTAAATGGAATCAGCTAATCACTGCAGCAGCTTCATAACTCTTACTTGTTTTACAGGTAGGGAAACAAAGGCACCTAAATTATTGAAAAAATATCAAGATCTAGTAAGGACCTATGGTACCCATTGATTTTAGTTCCTACGTAATAAGAAGTCAGCAGTTTTGCAAAACACAGGCATATTGGTATAGATTAGGCACCCAGAAATGGAGCAGAAAAGTTTGGCATTGGTGGCCTAATCAAAGCCAGGAAAAGGGAGAATCTAAACTACAGCAATTCATCGCTTCCAGACAGCTTGTATGAATGAACATTTGCTGCTGCTTCAGCTTTTAAGTCAGCTTAGCACACTGCAGAACTATGCAGCTGAAATGTGAAGTACTCAAACACTGAGATCCCTCCAATGTTAGTTGTCATGTTACAGAATAAGTATTAAGAAACGTGCAATGATATAACGCAAGCAAATTCCAATCTGAGATCCTGGCTCTGCTTTCAAGATTCCTTATGAACATTATTTCCTTGGATTTCTCAGTTACCAGTCATAATTACTTCAGATTTGAAACTCAGTCCAAATTTGGCACACTATAAACATCTTATTACAACTGAAATCAATTCTGAGCATTTTTAAACTCAGCAAAGGGATCTTCATGTTGCCTAAGAGGCAGGTAAGGACAAATATTCGTGCTTTGTCAGCACAAACTCCTCTCCTGCAGAACAGGTGGCATTCTTTCAGCCACAGAGGTAGGCAGCAACGCTTGCTCTGGCTCTGGCATGTCAGTTGTCCCCACGCACTGCAAAGTGAATGCAAATTGCTCTTCTCCTCAAGGTCTCCTTCCACGTTCTTGTCTGGCGCAGCCAGACTGAAGAGCCTGTTACATGAACGAACCTCACTCTCTGAAAGGTGAAAGACAGAAGGCCAGAAGCAGCAGGTACAGCCACAGCTAGCGAAATAGGAGAGCAGCAGAAAGAGGTGCTCAGCTTTCCAAGTCGCTATAAAAGCAAATGATAATTTAAAATCTCCAGCAGATAGCGAGATAGAAGGGTAATGAACCAAGATATCAGTGCATGAAAAGGAAGTATCCTATGGAGCCTGTGACCAGTCACCATAACCAGTTTCATAAATAAATGAAAGCAGAACAATCCCTGAGGTCACAGAGTTAGCGTGAGGGACATGAGTGACCTGCCACTTGGAGACACCTACAGAAACAACTGGCGTTAAGAGCAAAAGGACTGACTGGCCAAGCACACAGGAGCTTGGGAAAGAAAGTTGATAGGAGGGAAGGAGGGGAAGAGTCGGGTATTAAACACAGCAGGCAAGTCACTTTAAATAGTAGATAACTAGCACTGCTAGCCTGGTACACAAGAGCTGAAGGCCTAGGGCAAAAAGCAGCAGCTTGGGAATACAAAGAAAGAGGAGAGAACATAAAAGCCAGCTCATTTTTCTCTACTCCAGGCTGAATCAGCCCGAGCACCTCTGCCTGTTTCTATGGCAGAGTACCACGGTTTTGCACCCTTTCTGAGGATTAATTAGTTCACTTGTTGGCAGCATCAATAGAAAGGCCAAGTGTTGGACTGACCAAGGAAAGCACCATTCTCCTGTTCCTGCAGGAGCTTGCTGGTAAAGGTGTGCTTCTTAAGGGAGGTCTGGTCCCTCATTGCATATTTAATTGTACTTTTTCTCCAACTTGAGCACATCAGATTCCAGAATCGTCAGTCAAAAGACCTTCCAGTACCATTAATATCCACTGCTATTACAAATAAGAAATACATTATATTTTCTCTTTGATATTGTGGGTGATCTCATTGAAACCATGAAAACAGAAGCCTAAATGCTCTGCCCTGTGGTATCTCAAGGAGCTGGAAGCCTTGTACCAGCGAGAAACTCTTGCAGCAGTTGCCATGGTGACACCCGTAAGAGATATTTAAAGGCAGCTCACCCGTAATCACATCTATTAGGTACCAAGCAGCTTTGGTAAGAAAGACATAAAAAGCTTGAAAACCAGGGGATGGTTTCAAGGCCACCAGGCCTAGGGATGGTGTAAGAGGATGGGAAATTCATGGAGAGGGACCCGCTTATACCTCCATTCGGCTGGGCACCAAGGGCTCCTTCTGTTCAAATCTGAAACAGCGATGAAGTTTGCAGAGTGAACTATTTTTAGCAAGTCATTTAAAATGGGATTCTTAAGGCCATGTTTCAATAGCAGGAGTTCTATAAATCCTTACAGGGTTGTCCTGGCCAGGATAGGAAGTTGTGCTATGACTCAGACCACAGTATGGCTGCTAGAGACCACCATGCCCACCAGAGCTTCCTTCCAGGAGGGGACCACCACTGCGGGCACTGCTGCTCCCTGCGCCCACCTAGGGACCGACACCTCCAAATCTGCCCGGCTCTGGCCATGTGGGCAAAGGAACGGGGCCAGGCTGCTTTTTGAACACTACAGTGCACTTGGAAACACGGATCCAGATAAATAAGCAGCATCCTTGATGAACTAGAAATATAGATGTCAAATAATTTCTTGAGGATTGAACATAACAAAGAAAGTCCACAGGATCAGCTCTCCAGCTATGGAACCACTTCATCACCAAGCGTGCTATGTCTATGCAGCGTTTATCAAATTGAGATTTCCTTTCTCTTTTTCCTGCATATTTCCATGACAACTTCCTCCCCCCCCCCCCCCAGTACCAACTTATTTCTATTGGAAAGGTCTCTCAAACGAGAATTTAGGCTTCTATAGCAACAGCTAAAATCCCTGGGAGATGATGATGTCTGAAGCCTCATGCAGATCTTTTTTTAGACTGTGAGTTACAAGGCAAGTGCATTTTGAATTTCATGGAGGAAAACAAAAGTATGCTTAGTATCAGGGAGATGGAAAGAAGGGAACAAGAAGCTCGATGAAGGGGGACAAACAGCAAGGAAGCACGTTACTTTCAAAAAGGATGTGAGCTTTGAGATCTAAAACGTCAAAGAGAGAAGAAAGACGGGATCAAACAGCTTGAAAACCCACATCCTGCTCCTTCTCGCCGAGTTACAAAGCAGAGTCACAAGGAACAGTCTACTGATTCTAAAAGGAGACCTTATTTAAACACACATATCTGTATCTCTGCAGCCTCGTATATTGACCTGGAGAAAAAAAAAAAATCAGGCTGTCCTTTCAGTTTTAACTCCCATATAGCTGCCATCTAGCTACAGTACGATCTTTTATTAGTACTTTAGTTTTGGCCATCACACTGACAGTATTCACCAGCATGGAAAGGCTTTGCACCTCAAAAACAAAACAAAACAAAACGAAAAGCACTCTCAAAACATAAAATTGGTGAAACTCATAGAAGCCAAGGGAAGTACAGACATTAAAGCAACTTCCAGTCACTGCTTTGTGAAATATCCCTAAATTCAATTTACTTCTCTAATGCCCTTTTAAACCTAAGACGTTAAAATCTTATACAAAATCATTACATTCACAAGCTGGATGGGAAGTAAGTAAACACCAGCCTAAATTTATAGCTGAGGGTACTAGAGTGGAAATGTGAAGTGGTACCTGAAGAACCATGCTCAGAGCCCAGCAGGCTCCCACACAGCCCCTTGATAGCCACTGGAAACCTCTTTGCTACATGAGACGCAAGGTCTGCAGCGTGACCGACTAACACGATTGCAAAACAGCCGTACTTTCTTCTGCTTGTGGTGAGACTGAAAGCTTCTCCTTTTTTCCCCCCCATGAAAGCTTCAGTTAATCTGTCCTCTTCTCCTCCCATTTGCCTAGGTCATTGTAGTTCTGGGAGAGAAAAAGGTGACAGATAAGTAGGTATAAGAGTGAAAAAGAATGGATTAATCAAATTATATTTAACTTCCATCTTCAGCCACCTCCTGCCCAGTTAATTTCTGAAAAGAGTCTGGGAACTGTCCATGTTTTACAAAAAGTTGAGAGAGATGAATTTTTTGTTTGTTTGTTTTTAAATAGTGACGCTAAAAATGACAAAGCTTATTAGAAATGATGGAGCTCTACAAGTAAGAGCCATGTGCAACAGTGATTTCAGCCAAAAATATTCTTTCCAAGGTTTAAACTCTCTGCCCTTTGGGATCCTGTTTGGAGAAGTGTTGGATGAAGGCTGAATCCCTGTACAGGTCAAGTGAAATAGAATTATTTCATATCCCTACGTGCTGCCCTCTGCTGAAATACTGAGCACCTTCGTGCATTGGGTCCATCACAGGCCAGTGAAAAACTGATGATCAGCTGCACCTAATGCTGTCATCACCCAGGGAAAAGCTGCTCGCACAAAATGGAGATGTTTCAGCTGGTACTAGGCAAGGATAAAAATAACCTAAGCTCGCCTGTAATAACCTGTCCTGGCCTTAACAGTTCCAAGATGAAAGCGTGACTTCAGGCACATTGTTCAGATGGTAAAAGCCTGGTGAAGGACGAGGATCAATGCCCTGGCTGCACATGTCTGTAGTGATGAAGGTTCACAAGTTTATGGAAGGTTCATTCAAAAAGAAGAAACAGCTTAAAATTTCAAATGAGTAACTTTTCAAAGATAACTCAAACTTACAAATTCTCTCTCAAAAGTTTAATGTTCCATCTGATTTCACTCACAGAAGTCCTTTCAGGCTGCTGAGGTTATATAAACAGCCAAGGCCATGTGTTTGTTCAGACATGGAACAGAAAAGAACATGTATGGGAAAAGGAGGAAACCATTTCAATACCTGAGGGGAGAAATTATATATATTTAAGTCTATACATGTATGTATAAATAAATATAACTATTATAAACAAATATTTTGTAAATATATTTATAGGGGAAAAAATAGTATTTCCAAGCAACTCTAAACACAGGATTTTGTCCAAAACCCAGGAACAGTTAAAAGAAAGCAGAAATAATATTCCAGCTATACATGGAAACTCTCAGAGCTCAAATTCCAGATCCAGCACATCCTTCTTCCCTTTACACCTCTGGAAAATAGGCTTTGCAGTGTGACTTCAAGATCAGCCCAACTAGGTTAGTTTAGATCAAGAAGATTGAAATCTACAGTTAAGGGCCCCTTAGGGAGATCATCCTGCCAGCAACCTTCTCTTTTATGTCAAGATAACGTTTTAGTAGACTGTAACAGCATGCTTTTCAACAGCTTCTGACCTTAAAAAGAAGAAAGGCACCAAGATAGTGTAAAAGGAAAAGGACAGAGATAGAGAGAAGGAAGAGCACCGGGCAGGTCTGATGGTCCAGCCAGTAGAGGGCACTGGAATTTAAGAGGAAAAGAGGAAAGTTGTTGCAAATGAACTTCATCGCTTCACTTGAAGTGGTAAAACCATCAGAATCAATGGTTATTTAATCCTACATGTCCAGCCCTAAACTGAGACATAAACAAGATACAGTGAAAAGCAGTAAATAAATAAATAAATAAATAAATAAATAAAAAGAATAGATTACTTCAGGATCTCTAACGAGTCACCTTTCAGGGTGAGTTTGCTGTCAGGAAGATTTCATACTTCAATAATTCCTCTCAAACAACGAATTAACCTTTTACATCGTTTTCAATTAGCGAGGTGGAGTAATTTGAAGCATCCTAATGAAACGATCACAGCATCACAGCTGTTCCTCGAGAGTTAAAAACTTGCAGACAACTTTTACACTTAACACAAAAAAAAAAAAAAATGCCAGAAAGAAGACAAAAACGCTTTTTTTTTGAAGCATACCTTCAAAACAGCGTGCTCGGCTGTGCAGAACGCTGGCTCTAGCCCACAAGACGGTAACACTGGCTAAACAAAATGAAACACGAGCAAGGCGGGTAGGAGAATTTCAATCCTGGCAGCCCCTTGTTCGCCAAGGGTAAAGGCACGGCGGCATTTCTCACCCCGCTACCGCGCAGAGCGAGCAGAGCTGAGCTTTCTGCGTGACCTGCCGTGAGCTCAGCGCGCGTTTTGGGGCAGAAAAGCCCGATTCCGTACCTTTTCCAAGCACTCCTGGCAAACGGGTCCCGAAGCCGAGCCGCCTCCGAACACCTGAGGAAGCAAAAGGCGCAGCTGACAGGCGATGCCCGCACCCCTCAGCTCCCACCTGCGCACCACAGACGCCGGCAGCGCTGCGGGCCCCCCCCCCCCAGGCCTCCCCTCAGACCTCCCCCCGCCTCCCGGGCCCCTCCGGGCCCCTCAGCCCCCGGGGGGGGCCGGGCCCTGCGGCCCCCACACGGCGCCGCGGGGGCTCCCCGAGCACCTCAGAGCCTCCCCCCGGGACTCCTCGCCCCTCATGCGAGGCGGAGAGCCCCGGCCCGGCCCCTCACAGCCCCCCCGGTCCCCTCAGAGCCCCCCCCGGCTCCCACCTGCCGCCGGCCCCGCTCCGCTGCCGAGGATGCTCCGGAGCCCTCCCCTCAGCTGCACCGGCCGCAACCGTCGCTAGGGGGCGGCCGCGAGGCACGCTGGGAAACGTAGTCCTCCCCCCGCCCCTCCCGCTGTCCTTCAGGGAGCCTCGCGGAGCACGACGGGAAGTGTAGTTCGCTGCGCCCTCACGGGGCATCGCTGGGACGCGCGGGCGCCGCGCCGCGGAACTACAACTCCCATCGGCCCCTCCGCGGCGGACTCCTGAGGGGAGGGGGTTTCGCGGTGATGGCGGCGGCTCCGTCCCCGTCCTCACCGGGCGGCCCGGAGCCGGAGCCGCCGGCGGTGCGGTACAGCGAGCTGCTGCAGCACCTGGTGGGCGAGCGGCGGCGACCCCGAAACTGGGACCCCACCGCCCTGGGAGGCATCCCCAGCCCGGCCAAGAGCGAGGAGCAGAAGATGGTGGAGCGGGCCATGGAGAGCTGCGCCTTCAAGGCGGCGCTGGCCTGCGTGGGGGGTGCGCGGGGGGCTGTGAGGGGCGTGGGGGGGCTGTGAGGGAGGGTTTGGGGACGGGCTGGCAGCGGGGGTGCTGGGGGAGCCGCCGGGGGACGAGACCCAGGGCGCTGGGAGGGTGGGGGGGAGGTCGCAGAGCTGCGCCCCCCTGGGTTTTCCTCAGCCCTCAGAGCACCCCCGGGCTGTCACAGGGAGGGATCTCCGTCTGCTTTTCTTTCTGTACAAGAAAGAGGTGATCGTGGTGTTTCTCCACACAACACAAGCCCTCAGCGGGGAAGGTGTCAGCATCAGCATCCACAGCATCACCGTACAGCCCCTCGTATCACCCTGACCCAGCAGAGGCTCATTTTATCCCTTTTCTCTTTCGCAGGATTTGTTCTTGGAGGAGCGTTTGGTGTCTTCACAGCTGGCATCGACACCAACGTTGGGTTTGATCCCAAGGATCCCTATCGCACGCCAACCGCGAAGGAGGTGCTGAAGGACATGGGGCAGAGAGGCATATCCTATGCAAAGAACTTTGCCATCGTAGGTGCTATGTTCTCCTGCACCGAGTGTGTGGTAGAATCGGTGAGTAAGGAGTCCTTAAGCATTATGAAATATTTTTATTATATACTGAGTAATCTCCTTTAGTGAACTCAGATAAGTAGGCATATCCCCCTTGTAATGGGGTGAGGGACAAGGCTACTTTATTTTTGCTTCTCAATCATGGAAGCTTTTCAGCTTTGAGACCTCCCTTCAGAACCGCAGTTTTCTGATAGAATGAACAGAACTGCACACAACCGTGAAGTCCTTTCCCAATTTTGGCAAGTATGGGCATTGCTTTTTGAAACCCTAGCTACAAGTAATCTGTTATTACTTTAAAACATCAAACTGAAAGTTGCAAACTTGCAACGTGGTCATTTGAGCCTGTAAAAATTGCATATGCAGACAGGGAGCCTTTGATCAAAGTTCTTAAGTAACAGGCCTATTTTCATCTTGCGCCTACAGCAAGAACTGGCCTCGTGCAGCTCAGTGGTAAATCTCCCATCCATTTTCTTAAATAGGAAAATTAGCTTGTTATGAATTTCAGTACTGTCTTTTAATTGAAAGACAATTATTTCTTAACTCACGAAGAAGAAAAATGTACCTGCTTGCACAACAAAGCAGAACAAACATATCTCCGCACTGGTGAAAAACTGGCATGCTTTGGCTATGGAAATTGTATATCATTGCCAGCAGGGTGCTGTGGCTCTCCCCTGTGCTGAGAACCAGGTTGCATGGCCAGGCTCAGTGCTGCACTCGGGTGACTGTAGCACCTTTAAAATCTCTGAGCTGGTGCCAGTGCACAGCGCTGCCGTCTGGGGGCTGTGTTGGCTCACCTGAGAGTCTGTGTTGTAGTTCTGCATTGCACCACATGGATTTGTCTTACCTCTCCTGGTGACCTGCTCCTTCCCCTCCTCCTGGCCCTGCAAGGCTTATGTTTTAAAGTGCAGGGGGCCATCTGCTGAGAACAGAGGGAAAAACATCCTCATCTGAGACAGGGCTGGAAGGTCATTCAATCTCTTCTGCTATCAGTACAGAGTATTGAGATTTTATTCCATATTTATTTGATGACTCTGCTTTTTAATTTCTCAGTATCGTGGAAAGTCAGACTGGAAGAACAGCGTTATTAGTGGCTGCATCACAGGAGGAGCGATCGGCTTCAGAGGTTGGTGGTGCCTGCTACGAGCTATTTCTGTGATGAAGCTGTAATTCGGTTAGGTAGCAAGCAGTATTTTTAAGGCAACATGCACAACAGATCTCCTTGCACGGGGTTATGGTTATGTCAGCATGAGAGTGTACTCCAAACTGACAGAACTGCCATCTCTCTCGCTTTCCTGTCAGCTTGAAAGATATGTGTGGGTAGGGAAGGCTGTTGTACAGGACAGCAAGATTGGAGAAAAATGAACAGAAGTGACTTGAAAGAGAATCAGGAAACAGTGTTTGCTATCCACATGCGTCTGTGGTGTCATCGAGAGGGATCCAAAAATACGTGCAGAACAACTTAGTGAAGTTACAGCTCTTGTGGTAACAGAGCTGTACTTAGATATACTGTTTCACTGGCAGGAACTCTGTTAACTTGCACAGCATGTACAATGCTTCCCTCCTTTCTCCTGTATCAAGTCAAACAGACAATTCTATTTATTACTCCTGTACAAGAGCAGGAGCACAGGGATTTTAGTCCAGCAGGCACGCATGGGGACTTTTTGGGGGAAGCCATGAATGCAAAGAACACCCAAGTAGGAAGAGCTGCGCTGCTTGTCAAAAATACTAAACTTCTCTCACCTATCCTTAAGAAAGCAAAAGCAAAACAACAACAGCAAGAAGAAAGTTAACATAAAAGAAACAAAAAGTGTTCTCAAAAGAGCTTCTAATTGAGCCCGTTAAGTTGTGTCTGTCCTGGGCCTAATACTCTTAGAGCTTTCCAAGTAGCAGCTGCTTTTCCTATCCATCTCTTGTCCAACAGCAAAGCCACTCACAGTGCTCAGATCAGAGCACACTGAAATCATTAGTGGCCACTGGTGCTTTCTCTCCTAACCCTTGTAGGGAAAGTTAGGACCACAGCACCCAGTCACCGTGTCTTGTGAGTCCAGATGGGGGATTTTAAGTCCAGTGTGTGCCAAGTTCCCCCCTTCCTTTAGCTCAAGCAGTGTTCCCTGGTAGAGGACCACCAGGTTCCTGCAGGTGTAAGCTTTACAAGCCCATACAGCGTAGGCTAGTTACTGGGAGGAACAATTTCTTTCCTATTTTCTCATTCTTTCCCATCCTTTTACGTTGCAGCTGGTTTGAAGGCAGGCGTTATCGGCTGTGGAGGATTTGCTGCTTTCTCTGCAGCAATTGATTACTATCTCCGGTAACAGCGGGATCCCCTGGGAGCAAGTTTTCCTTGTGTTCCAGTGCTGCTGCGAAGAGCCTGCATCACAGCAGAGGAACCGTCGAGCTTACCTTTCCACTGCTTTGGAGTCCTGATCAGTGCAAGCTGGATGGTGCTGGCTGCTTCTCCTGAGTGACTAACAATAATCTGGCTCTGAGCCTTGGCATGCTGCTTCAGGCAGACTTGCAGGAATATGCAAGGATGGAGCCAGGCGCAGTGAGCAGTATCACCAGGACGGATCAGCTGACTGTCAGTTTCCAGGAAACAAGCCTGGACTCTGAGCTTTCTGGATCCTTTGGGTCTGATTTTGATTAAGTCTGTTGCTAGCATCAAAAGAGGCAGGAAGACAGTTTCATAAAGAAATGCAGTGGTTTAGATGACCGTGTATTTGAACGTGCTGCAAATGTTTAGCAGTTACCAGTTTGCAGCTTGCTGTTCTGTTGGGGAGAGGTAAGATCCTGTGGAGAAATAGTTTGTTCCAGGCTTTTCTTAAAATACCAACTGAAGACAAACCACCATCTGTACAACTTGTCTTATTTCAAGCACAGAATGAGAGCCAGATTTCTTTACCGTTTCTTAAAGGGAAAAGCAAAAAGGAATCCTTAGCCTTAGAACTGTGTGGTTACTGGCAGACGAACAAAACAGTTTAAGGGTAAAAAAGAGGTTGTTGCAGATGTATAATTCTCTGTAGCCACTTGGCTAGCCTGGTTTAACCTCACCATGGGAGTACAAATAGTCTTGCTACTGCTTTAACTGCCACAGGCTCACACCGTTGGTTCCAGCAGTTTGATGGCTGGACTTTAAAGCAGAGTTGTGAGACTAAACCACTGTCAGACAGCTGACCAGACATTCACTTAGCACACTGCTTCCCGTCATGTTCCTGCACCACCTCTGAGCACCCCATTGTTAAACTGGGGGAAAGTGAAACATCCCCTTCTGCAGAGCGTTGGTACTGAAGTCAGAACACCTGCTCACGAGCCTGGGGAGCTGCTCCCTTTTGGATTTGCTTTCTTACTGGCTGCCTTGCTCTCCTAACCACAGGCTGTTCTTGGACCATAGAGGATATCTTTTAAACTCAAAATAGTTTAGACTGGGTTTTAACTGTCCTTGAGCCACTGTACAAGGGGGAACACCCACCCTTATAGAGTCTTAGAATGGTTTGGGTTAGAAGGGACCTTAATGATTATAAAATTCCAACCCCTCCGCCATAGGCAGGGATACCTTCCACGAGACCTGATTGCTCAAAGCCCCATTCAGCCTGTCCTTAAACACTTTCCAGGAATGGGGCATCCAGAGCTTCACTGGGCATCCTGTTCCAGTGCCTCACTGCCCTCATTGTCAAACCGAGACAGCAAAATCTCAAATTCAGCTCAAACATCTTCTGGGGGTTCTCTCACCCACTTCCCCTCCTTTGCATTCATGGTTTGAGATCCCAGAACACTGACAGCACTTGCTTACCTGGGAGAGCAACACCAGCAGGGCAGTTTAGCCGATAAGGTGGTCAGTTTGGAGGTGTGTTGTCTCCCATGACCACAAGGAAAGAAGTGGGGCGAGAGCTCCATGTGATCCATCAGATGAGGTTTCTGGATCGCCTGATCACCCTCACTGTGCCTGTTCAGTATCCTCGGGCCAGAAGCTGTGCAAGTCAGCTGAATTTGAAGCTTGAGTAATTCCAGGCTGATTAAACAAGCTGGCTCCAGACAGTCCAGGTTTTTTTCCTCCAGAACGTACTGAAATGCAAGGATGTAGCCCAAACCATGGGATGTCTCTTAAAAGATTGCCTGGCACAATGCCCGTGCTTATACCACTGGCTCGAAACACAACTAGCAAGATTTCCACGGCTGAAAGAGAAGAAATTGCGAAGCCAAGGTGATCAGTTAGTGCAAACAGCAACACCACAGGGCTCCTTTTGTGCAAATGTTGGGGCTTTGCATTTTTATTAACATTTTTTTTTTCTTCACATGGTTTACAGCCATTTAAAGTTTATAATCTACAGAAATTGAAACAGAACACAAACAAAAATATATCCTTAACAACTTCTGAAAGTCAAATATTAATTAACAGTTCTATTCTACCTGTAGCTGCAGAAGTCCACCCCCCCTGCCTTTCCTTCCTGCAGGAACAAACAAAAGCCCGTCACAGGGATTTGGCCGCAGCCTGTTGTGCTGGGGCTGTGCGGCGCGGGCCTGCAGCCACCGTCACGCGGGGGGGATTTTGGCTGTACAGAGTCTCCATCTGGAATGACACTACGGTGGACAGAGACTTGGACACACGTAACAACTCGGACACACACAGGGATCCGCTGTGCAGTCAGATCTTAACGCTCGGCCTCCTTACTGGGTCCAGGGCCAAGACAGACGCCTGGTTCTTTTCTGCGCTGCTGTTTCCCTTCTGGTTAGCTGGTAGTCGAGAGGAGCAGGGTCTGGAGTGTGAGCCCTTTAGAGGGGGACTGAAAGGCTTCCCCTCGGGTAGTTGCTTTGCTGGTGGGGGGCTGGCAGCTGCTGCCTTCCCCGGGGAGGTGGGCTTAGGACATACCTGGAGCATCGGCCGGGCTTTACCTGGACCAGTCTGCTGGTCGGGGGGGGAAAGGCAACGCTGCCGGCAGCAGGGACACGCTTGGTCACTTCTCATCATCTCCCTTTGGCACAGGAGCGCACCGGGCCAACGCAATCGAGGAGGGGGCTTTTCCCCCACGAGAACACAGACTCGGCTCACAGAGCCAAAGGTTTTGTGTCCCAGCAGGTACCGGCAGCTCCCCGGCAGCGTGGGAGGGCAGGGGACGGAGCCAGGCGCTGGGGGGCAGCCGGGGCACAGCCTCGAGCACCCTGCCACGAGACACAGCACGGCCACTCCGGCTGTCAGCCTGGGGTCAAGAGCTGGAGCCATCCAACAACTTAGCGAGAGCACTTCTGCCTCCGGTAGCAAGGGCCAGGCCAAACAGAGCCCACCGGGGCTTTCCTCCCCCATCCCTGAGCCAAGGAGGGAAACAAAACCTCCCCGTTCTCGTTCTCGTGGCTGCAGCAGGAGTGCTGCTGCCCCGGGGTGCCGCACGTGGCATGCCCAGGAGGCAGCAGCCAGGTGGCAGTGCTTGGCTGGAAGGGGCACGCAGGGAGATAAGGCAGGGACACAGATGTACAGACACAGCAGGGCAACGCTCCGGTCTCTTGCTTGGCAAGAACAAGGCCGAGAGCCTGGTGAGGAAACGGGAGCTGACCCCATAGCCCACGGCTCTGCAGTCGGCCTGCCACGCTTCCAGACAGGCACAGTGCCTCATCCCAGCAGGTTACACCCCAAAACACTGCGTGGCAATGCCAAGCAGCGAGGGGAGCGACCCCCCTGCTGCACCCACACAGGCAAAGCGCGGGGTAAGAGCGCCCGAAGGAGGGGACTGGCCTGAAAGCGCCCGGCAGCAACATGGCGAGGAGGCAGGGGCACCCTGCTCCCGGGTGGATCCAGGCAGCGAGGCAAAGCGGGGCAGGTCGTGGCTGTCAGGGAGAAATCCGCGAGCTCCCAGCCTCCCAGCGAGGAGCGTGCAAGCAGGGACAGCATCCGGGCAGCCAGGGGATGCTGCAGGCTTCGAGCGGGGCAAGGCGAGGGGCGCCGGGCGGGAAGGAGTCCAGGAGAAAACGAGCCAAAAGGGGGAAGCCTGTGTCCACAGCCCTTGTCAGTCACTACCTCTTCCGTTGAACAAATATACAGAAAACAATTCTTGAACACGAGAAGGGACATAAGACACGACTACTTTACAGAGCGGCACGGCGCCTGGGGCGGGACCGGGCCGTCGGTACGGGATTGTACAGGAGCTGCAGGCGGCACCGTCCTGGGGCCAGGCCGATCTCCCCGGGGGCCGCGATCCGGTCCATGGCCCCCAGCGGGGAGCTGGGAGTGTTTGGAGCTGGTGCCTCCTCCCTGCAGGCTACACGTCCGTGGAGAAGTAAAGTGTGTTGCGCTTCAGCTCAGTGAAGGAGATGGGAGGATGCTGCAGGTAGTAGAGGAGGACCTGGACCTGCGGCAGGCAAATTGGGGGAGGGTTAGGGCCGGACAGGGGGGAGCTGCCAGGTGCCAGCTTGCCCCGTGCAGCCACCTCCAGCAAGCAGGGACGAGTCCACCCGCACAGGTTGGTGAAACCCTCTGGGTGCTGGCATGGGCTGGGTCCAGGCCCCACCAGCTCGGCTCTCACCTGGGCCATCACGTCGTGGGACCAGATGTCGGAGGCCAGGGTGAGGTGTCCTTTGCTCTCCCCCTCCGAGGGTCTCAGCAGTGTCGGCCCAAAAACCGTGGCCAGGTTGTGGAGGGACATTTTGTTGATGGGTTCCTTTTCCGCTACCCTGGGGGATAAGAGGAAAGCCACAAACGTGAGCTCCCAACACCTCCACCCGGAGCAGCGCAGCCGCTGGGTGCCACGGGAGGGACAAACGCTGACCTCCCCCTGCCACCCCCCAGCCCCACCAGGACGGCTCTGGCTGCAGCAGCCCCCTGTGGCCCCCACAGACCCAGGGGCAGGGCAGGGAGCTCTGCCCCCTTCACGGCCTCCGCAGGAGCTGCTGGGCCTGGCTGGGAGCCCTGGGTGTGATGTGGCAGCGACCGAGCCCTGGCTTGCTTGAGAGCTGCAGAGCCTCCGCCCTGCCCCAGCCCCTGCAGGGTATGGGGGGCTCTGCACCGGCTCCCTGACCCCGTGGGACCCCAAAGAGCCCCCAACAAGGGAGCAGAGCCATGACAACACCGTGTTTGCAGGCGACCGCGCTCCCCGGCTGAGCCCCGGCCAGGGGAGCAGATGTGGGAACTGGCTGTGCCCAGTTCTCAGGGTGGAAATGGATTTTCCTTCCCCAGTCCCAGCAGCAATCACTTTTTCTGTTTGCTTTTAGCCAAAGCAGAGAGAAACACGTCACGATGCGAGTAACACGAGCCGCCAGCCCCGCTCCCAACCTCATGGCACGCTCTGGCAGGGCCCTGAGTGCCACACTGCGGTCCTGCCACCAGCCCTGTGCCCACTGCAGGTTTTGGGGGCCCCTGCGCTGCCCTTCCCCAGCTTCGTGGCTCTCCCAGCTGCAAAAGGAGCCAGGAGCAGCTGAAATGGAGCGGGCACAGGAGCTACAGCTGCTGCCATGATGGGGAGCTGCACGGTGCTGCTCTCACCATGGGACGAATGGCACGAGGTGCTGAGCACAACTTTGGGACATTTCTGCAGAGCTGAACACCCCCAGGGCTCGGCTGCCAGCTGCAGAAAAGTTGCAGGGATCAGAGCAATGTGCCGGGCAGGGGCTGCTCCTGCACTGGTCGGGGGGCACAGCGCTCAGTTTTCCTGCTAAGAGGGCACCGCACGGTCCCAAATTGATTCCCCGCCCCGTGCTGAGGCCAGCTGGTCCCCACGGGGAGCTCATCCAAGCAGCTGCACGCAGGCAAAGGCAGCCAAGAGCTGCCTCGTGCCAAAGGATGCGTGCTCCCTGCAGAGCGGAGCTGTGCAAAGGGCTCTGTGCTCTGCAGGGTCCCCGCTGCCACCACCACCACTGACCCCAGGCCTCCGGGGGCTGCTCTGTGTCACAGAACAGCTCCAGGATCCCACAGATCCCCCGGTGAACGCACCAGAGCCCAGGGAGGCAGAGTTGGGCTCAGCCCTGAGGCTGCACCCTCTGGAGGAGCCGGGAGAAGGGAAAGACCACTGCAAGCTGCCCAAATCCCAAATCCCAAATCCCACCCTGCTCTGCACCAGCACCTGGTGAGGGACCAGCCACGGCCACGGGGTGTCGAGGGCACCCTGGGAGGCAGGCAGCAGCTCCCCCCATGCTCGTGGCCCACCCCCAGGCAAAGCAGTGAGATGGATGCAGTCCCCCTCGCCCTGCCCTGCCCACCCGTTACCTTTTCAAGTGCTCCAGCAGGAAGAGGAAGGTGATGAGGTTGGGGTCAGGCAGCGAGCGGAGAAGGTGCATCATGCAGTTCTCCTTGGCAGCAGGATCCGAGAGGGCTGGAGGCGAGGAGAGAGAGGGCTCAGGGCAGGGACCAAGCCCTACATGAGTGGGACAGCAGGGAGGAAGGTGCTGGCAGCGTGGCCAGACCCCTTCCTGGTCCCCAGGCCCTTACCGATGCCCTCCATGAAGGCGGGGTACAGTCTGTCAGTGAGGAGGGGCTCGGGCAGCTCCCGGAAATACAGCTTGAGCGTGCCGGCGATGGCATTGATGTCCATGTCACTCAGCATCACCAGGATGTCCTTGTTATCTGTCCAGAGAGCAGCCCCGTGTGACACCTCCTGTTTACCAACACCCCAAGCAGCACAGTCCCCAGCCCCGGCGCACCACCGAGGGCCCCTCTGGATGTGGTAGCCCCAGGAAGGGGATCTGGGGACCCCCGTGAGCATTCATCCAGCTCCTGACCCTCCCGATGGCAGCGGGAGCGGGCAGTTTGGCCACGGCAGGGCTGGGCAGCGGGCCGCGGAACAATTTGCAAATCCATCTGCAACCTTGCCCTGACTCAGTGTCTCCCTGGGAGCCGGCCAGGCGCGGAGGCAGATCCGAGCCATCGGCACACAAACACCACCGAAAATAGGTCAGGGCAAAGCGGGGCTGTGGGGCTCCCTTGCGGGGGCTCAGGGCCAGGGCTGCCTGTGCCCCACACAGGACTGGGCAGCAATCCCTGTGGCACCAGCTCTGAGCTTTTACCTCCTCCTCCCCAGCCCCTCCAGCACCCACCCGTGCACCTCGCACGCGGCGCAGTGCCACGGGCACCCCCCGGGCTTGCAGCACCAGGGGGGTGCTCAGTGCCCGCGGAGGGGACAAGCGGCCGTCACTCACTCGCATCGAAGACAGCCTTCAAGGCCTGGATGTCCGTGGCGACGCCAGAGATCCTGTAGATGCCGACCTCCTCGATGCCCCTCTTCTCCACCTCCTCGATGCACTGGCGCACGATGTAAGGCACCTTGGAGCGCTCACGCCTGGCTCGGAAAGCAGAGGTGTCAGCGGTGATTTTTGGGGTCCCACCAGCCCTGAGACGGGGCAGGATCCACGTGCAGGGCGGAAGGAATGGGGGAGGTCCCCCGCGTCCCCAAACCCCACAGCCCGCAGGGACAGGGAGGGAGCAGCCACCCCCAGCCCCGCACGCACTTGGTGACGACGCTGATTTTGACTCCGAAGACGCCAGTCTGCTTTTTGGACGGCGTCCTCTTCAGGCTCATGTCTCTGCTCGTGAACTTCATGGAGAACTCCACCTTGATCTGTGGGGACATCCTGGCTGTCACCTCAGCGTCACACGGGGGTACGGCCCCACAGTGAACCCAAAGCTCAGCTGGAGGAACCAGCAAGCCCACCCCGCCGCCCCCCAGGGAAGGGGTTTTGTGCCCTGCTTACCCCGTTCATCTCAATCACGTCCATGTGCCAGTTCTTGGTCTGCACGGCCTGCGGGTCCAGCTGCGGGGAGAGACAACACATTGGGGTTGGACACCAGCGGGGACAGTCTGGGGTCCCTTGGGTTGGGCGCTGGACCCGGTGGGATCAGTCCCCCCGAGCCCCCAGCTGAACACACACCCCAGCAGAAAGAAATTTCCAAGAATCGGGACTATTTCTGGAGGCAGATTGATGGAACAGAACTAGGGCAGTGTTTTCCATGCAGAAAAAAACAACATCTCCCAATAGCCAAGGCTATTTATAACCCCTGGGAATGACGGGCTCTGCTATTTCTGGCTTTCGGGCTAGCAGGGGACTCGGTGACGCTTCCCCAGGGCCACAGCGAGGTTCTGGCGTTCCCAAGGCCCCACCACTCATGGCAGCGAGGTGGCACAGAGCTGTCCCCAATCCTTGGAGACACAGGACCGGGGCAGAGAGGACAGCAGCGACCCCAGTCCCAAGAGGGGACGGAGATCGGGGACCTCAGCCCCAGGGATAGGATGATGAGGATGCAGCACTGGGACGCGGAAGGCTGGCACCAGCTCACCCTACTGCGGGGCTGTTGGGGTCCGCTCCCACCCGAGGGCACGGGGGCTCTGCCACAGCATCCAGCCCTCGCTCCAGCTGCTTTCTGGGGCTTTTTGGTCCCCAGCTGGTGCCATCGATCCGGCCCCATCGATCCTCGTAATGCACGGGGCAGCGCCTGGCACTAATGTCCCCTCGGGGAAGGGGATGGGACGTGGAGCTGGCGGGGGTCCCGGGGCTGCGAGCGCGCAGCTGCCAGGCGAGGCTCGTGCCACGTGCACGGGGTCACTGCTCAAGGACATGGGAGTTTCCTTTAGCAGCTGCTGGCTTGGGAGATGCTTGGGGTGAGCACAAAGATCTCTCGTGTCCCCTCCTGCACACCAACACCCAAATTGCCCTGGCTCCAGGCACAGCCCCAGCACCACGGCATGGCCTGAGCTGAGCCTCGGGCAGCAGGAAGAGGGGATGTGGAGCTCAGCCAGGGGACATCAGGCTGAGGACAAACAGGTCCCACAGTTGTCACAAACACTACCTGGGCTGGTCCATCCGAGATGGCCAGACCCTGCCCAGCACCCGGCTGCTGACCCCAGCACCATTCCCACGAGGCCGGGCAGCTCCTCCACCCCCCACTGCCACGTGAGGTGCTGTGGTTTCCAGCAATGTCTCCAGACGCCGATCCCCTCCCCGGCGCCCCAGCACGGGGGAGCCCTGGGGACCACCGTGACGCCTTCACCCCGCCAGCCCCACGGCTGCTGGGGACAGAGCGGGGAGAAGGAGGAGGAGGAAGAGGAGGAGGAAGGCTGCAGCTGCCCCAGGCTCTCAAGGGGCCCCACAGCAGGTTTGGATGCAAGGATCACGAGGCTGCAGCTGGACCCTGGCCAACCCCAGCCCTGCCACCGAAGCCCCTCGTGTCCCCCCCACCAGTGCCAGTCCCCTCCTGCAGCGCCCGATGATGCCACCACAGCCACTGCCATGCCCTGTGCAGCAGCAGTGGGGCTCTGGCCGGGTCCCCAAGGGCTTTCACCCCTTTTCCACACACAGCCACGTCCCCCTCGTGGCACCGAAGCAGAAGCTGCCTTGTCACCACAGCCCCAGCAGCGAGGAGCAAAGCGCCCAGCCCCAGGCACGGCAGCGAAGCCGTTCGTTCCCCAGCCAGGTTGGGAGCCGTGGGCCTCCCCCTCCACGGCACGAGTTTAATTGGAAACACCACACATCTTCCCCAGCCCCGTCCCGCGGGTCCCCCGTCTCCGATGGCCCTGGCAGCGCACATCTGGAAGGGCTTTAGCAGGCTCCGAACAAAGCCCTAATAAAAGCCAGGTTGGCTGCCACGAGCACAGCGCGTTCCCCCAGCCGCACCGCGCCCCCCCCCCCCAAACTTTTGTCACTGCCCCAAATTTGAGCTGGCTCAGCTGGCGTCACCCAGCTCCCCTGCAGCTGGGGACGGTCCCCACGGAGCAGTGGGCTCTGAGCTGGCCCTGGTGCTCTCCAAACCCTGCCCGCAGCCACTGCCACGTCCCCACGGGACACAGCTCCGTGTGGGAGGACGGATGGGAGCATCTGCCCACGGCGCCAGAGGCACCTCCTGCCCACATGGCGCTGGCAAACACCCAGGCTCAGCTACTGCCACTGTCACCATCTCCTCCCCCTGCACCACGGGGAGCTGCCACGCTCCAGCACGGCCCAGGGACGGCCCCTAGCTGGTGGGGAGGACGGCACCCCCAGCTCTGGGACGCAGACGCTCACCTTCAACCTCTTCTCCCACGTTACCTGAAGGTGTTTGCTTGCACGAGGCCCCTTGTCACAGAGAGAGAGGTGGCAGCAGGGCAGGCAACGAGCAGTCCCACAGGGCTGCGTGTGTCCTGGGGGCTCTGGTGGCAGAGGAGCCCTCGCAGTGTGGCCCTAGGGGCCCCGAATGCCGGGATGCTGCTGGGCACATCCCTGCCTCGCACCTCTCACCCATGAGGTCACCCGATGCATCAGCCCGGGGTGAAGCCATCCTGAGCAAAGCGGTGACTCAGCCGGCGTGGCTCTCCCCCTGTGTCACCCTGGGAGTGGGATCCCATGGGATCTGCTACAGACGGGGTCGCTTCCCCCCAGCACGACCCCCGTGGGCACCCAGCCCGGCCCCAGCAGGCAGGGGATGCTCTGGGCACCCCCTGCCCAGGTGGCACATGGTGACAGAGCTACACTACAGGGACAGAGCAGCCCCAGAGCAAAGCAGAGCCCGAAAAAGCAGCGATTCAGAGCCCCATCTGACAGCGACCCTAAAAGCAGGACGTGCCTGCTGCACACAGGGAGCTGGGCACGGACTTGCTGCAGCTGAGCTCCCGTGCAGGACGGCTCACGGTGACACAGCCCCTGCTTGCCCGTCTGCCCCACGTCTGTCCTGGGAAGCAAAAACCTCCTCAGGTTTTGCCCCAGCAACAGCCGCCGGGCAGCTCCCACCGCAGCCCTGGCGGCCCCTAATCCCCTCTGCGGGAGCTGCACGGAATCGAGGTTAATGCCGCTGCGTCACAGCCAGCCCTGCTGCCACCGAGCCCCCCTCGCTGTTGACAAACCAAACCTGCACGTGCCGGGGCAGCTCCTGCCTTTCATCGCACGGGAGGGAAGCCCCCGGTGCCCCCGAGTCCCCCAGGACTGCCTGCGATGGTGCCGTGTCCTCCCGTCACCCCTTCGAGCACCCCTGCCCCCCCAAAAAAAACAGGCAGCACCTCCTGCTTGGGGCAGGAGGCAGCACCCAAGGGTGCCCCAACACCCCGGCTGCACCCCGCGCAACACAAGCAGCCTGGCAAAAATCAGCTCTGCAGCCCCCAGGGAAGAAGGGGAAGAGGAAAACAAGTGCTGAGCAGGCTGCTAAGTAGCCAAAAAGCTCCCGAAGCAACCCAACAGAGCCCCCCAGCCCCCTCCCCAAAGCAAGGGGGTACCGAGGCGCACCCATACCCGAGCCTCCCCTCCTGACCAAAGCCACCGGGTACGGGGAAGCCAACTGGATGCACCCCACCACCTCCACGTCCCCCCGAGCCCCCCAGGCACCTTCTGCCTCAGCAGCTTGCTGCGCACCCGGCCCCAGAGGCGGGCGCCCGTGGTGGAGGGCCGCTTGCCCTCGGGTTCCTCCGGGCCAGGCTCCAGGCGCTCGCCCCCAGGAGCGGGGCTGCCGTCGGGTTGCACCAACACATCCGTCATCATCGCCACCGCTTCGGCTCCCGGGATGCCAAAAGAGAGGCTGGGGGGCCCCAGGGTGGCCACGGGGGGGCTGGTTAGCAGAGCACCGGCATCCCCACTGATGTTTGGGCACGGAGGTCAGCGGTGGCCGGGGGCAGCCCGGCTCGGGCGGCGGGCAGGCGAGCAGGCTGGGTTCATCTTCCACCAGGGTGTGTGAGCCAGGCTGGCGAGAGGCAGCTCGGCTCGGCAGCCCCAAAGCCTCCCTCCCACTGCGAGGAAGTGACTCAAAGCAGCCCCCCCGGCGTCCCCCACGCGTTAACTCCCGCCCTGCCGCCCGCTGAGCCGCTCAGGAGGGCTGCGCAACCCCACAGATGAGGCCAGGGAAGCACCGCCGGAGCATCCCCGTGCCACCCCGCAGCAGCCAGGCTGGGCACAGCAAGGGGGTGGCGCTTTTGGGGTGTCCCGATGAGGTCTGGGGAGCAGGAACCCCCCTACACCTCACCAGCTTGCTCGGATCCTCATCGCCTCCGCTGCTGGTGGGGTGAGGTGGGGACAGCGTGGGGCAGAGGGAGGTGGGGGTGCCCTGGGGCATCACCACGGCTCCTCCTGACACACACGGACAGGGCAAGGAGCCAAAAATCGGAATTACACAGCACCCTGCCTCCATGGGGCTCAGCACCAGGCAGGATCCAACACCCAGGGCTGCATGGGGGCACCCTGGGGGTCCCTGCAGGTCCAGAACAGCCCCGACACCACAAATCTCCCCCTTTTTTTTGGAGCTTTTGCCAATCCTGCGCAAAGGGGGACTGGCCAGGGAGCAATTCCCTGCAGGGATGGCAGGCACCGTGCCCATGACAACACAGCCTCCGCTTCCACAGCCGCATCTCCTCCCTCCTGCACCAAAACGGGGGCTGCACGGCCAGGGGGGGCTGCTCTGCCCTGCCCCATCACCCCCTGGCTCCGAGACCCCCTCCCCATACACCCGCTGCCAGTCCCCCTGCCCAGCCCAGGGCACCAGCCTTGGGGCCAGCCCTGCCCCAAGCAACGGGGCCAGGTGACAGCAGGACAGCCCCACAGCCCCGCTCCTAACGTCAGGAACACCACCCCGTCCTCGGGGTGAGCAGCCCCGGCGGCCTCCTCTCTCTCCTCTCCCTTTCTCCTTCCCAGACTTTCGCACGGCAGAGCCAAGCTGTGCTGTCCCTGCCCCGACCCCCGGTCTCCCAGCGTGACTCATGTTTGTTGACACGGGTTATTTCCAAGCACACAGCTGGGCTGAGCCCCACGGGGTGCTGAGCCCCTTCCCCAGCCCCCTGCTTACTGCGTGGCCTCGTGCCACCCCTGCCCCACGCCGGGGAGGGCAGCAGATGGGCAATTTCGGGTACAACCAAGCCCAGCTGAGCCCCAGCCCCCATCCTGCACCCAACGTGCTGCCACCCCACATCGGCACCTCCTTCCCAGCAGCGTTTCCGTGCTCCTTCCTCCTCCCCAGGGACCTGCCCTCAGCTACTTTCCCATGGAGCAGGCAGCCGGGTGCTTTGAAGTGTCCTCAGGCAGGGGGGGGACATGTCCCAGGCATCCCATCACGGGGGGGGGAAGCAGCCAGAGCAGGGGTCCCGCCAGGAAAGCGGGTGGGCATCGCTCTCCTGAAGCATCCCCGCTGCCCCCTGGCCAAGGGGGGTGCCGTGGGGCACAGGGTCTGGGGGCTGCCGTCCCCCTCCTACCAACCCTGCTCACCTGGAGCATCTCGGGGCAGCCCCAGCCTCCATCCCCCTGCCTGGCAACGGCCAATCAGAGGTGGCCGGGCCGTTGCCCTGGCAACCCCCCGTTGCCATAGCAGCAGCGGATGGAGGCGCCGGGGATGGGGATGGTGGCAGAGGGGACAGTGGCAGCCGGTGGGGAGATGTGGGGCTGGATGCTCAGAGCCCTCGGCAGGTGGACACCAGGCTCGTGGACCCCCCACCCCCCTCGGCCACAGCAACCCCTCCCCGCAGCCCATGGGGTGAGCTGATCCCAAGGAATGGGGCTGGGTGCATGCCTGGGGGGTGGCTGTCACCTTTGCCACCTCCCCAGGATCCCCTCTCATTTTGTCCCACCTCTGCTGAGGCCATCACACCCCAGGATCATCGTTCGTATCTGATGCTCATCCTCCTCGCTGCCTTCAGCCCCGAGCCCAGACCCCTGTGCTCAGCTCCTGGTGTCTCCCGGCCCCGCATCCCGGCAGGCTGGCCCCAAGAGGTCCTGGGTTAGGTGAGAAGGTGCCCCAAAGCCCCAGCACGTACCTGGATCTGCCCCTTGCCCATGATCTTGTCCACGATTTCATTGTTGTCCTTGTTGAGCTTGGTCTTGTCGTAGCATTTCTCATAGCAGAGGATGCGCAGGGACTGGGAGCCTTCCAGCTCGATCTCGAACTCCTGGGAGCAGACGGAGGGTGGCTCAGCCCCAGAACCCAAAACATCTCCAAAATCAGGGCTGGAAGGTGGGCACGATCCCTTCCTTCCCCGCATCCTCCAGCCTCCTCTCACCTCGTTCCACTGCGGCTCCGTTGTGTCCCGGAAAACCCTGGTCTTGGCTTTGCTGACGAAGTAGCCGAAGGAGTCCACCTCCAGCGTGCAGTAGAGGTCTGGGGGAGGAGACACCTCTGAGCACCCCCGTAACACGTCCCCATCGAGCTCCCGGGACCCCTGGGGGCTCACGGGGCCCTGTGCTGGGCCCAGCTCTCGCCCCAGCCTCTCCGAGCAAGGGCGGGCGCTGCACTTACTGGCCGACTGCTTGAAGCCCTTGGCGGAGTGGACGATGACGTGCAGGAACCCGTAGAGCCCGGGGGACTCATCATCTGCGAGGCAAGGAGCAGAGGGGTCATTAAGGCTCTGGTTTTGACCCCCAACAGCCCCCGGAGGTAGGATCTACCATAACGAGCCCCAGCACGGCCCCCGGGTGCCTGCAGTGACACCCCCTTGTCCCCAACCCCTTGGAGGGCTCCTCCTGAAGGTCTGCAGAAGGACAAGCATCGCCTGCTGCCCATCAGTCCTGCCAGACATCCCGAGCTCCCTGATGCTTGGGGTTGCTGGTTGTAATGGGGTCACCCTGCTCCTGCCCAGCCTGCAGGGACGTCGCCGGGACCCCAAAACCAGCCCCGTGTCACGGCTGGGAGCGTGAGCATGGGAACCCAGCTCTGCTCCGGCAGTGCCACCTGCTGGGGACACATCCCCCTGCACAGCCAGGGACCCCACTCAAGGCGAGGAACCCCGCACACCCTTCCCCACGTCACCCCCATACCAATTGGGGCCAGCAGCCCGGCAGACACTCACCGTCCTTATTGCTGGTGACTGGGATGTTGTGGACGGTGCGGAGCTTGAAGCAGGATCCCGTCAGCACCTGCAGCTCCACCGAGCTCAGCACGAAGGCCTGGAGGTCTGGGGCAGGAGAGGGGCTTCAGAGGGACGCAGCCAGCACCAGCCCAGGGGAGCAGATGGGCTGCAATCCCACGGGGCTGATCCATGGCAGCACCTTAGGGAAAAGGAGCCCCGATGGGGCCTCGGCAGCCTGAGAATTACCTTTCTTCTGCAGCTTCTGAATGGCCTCCCTCCACTCGGACCTCTCGTAGTCGGAGGACAGCAAGAATAGGTAGCTCTGGAAAAAAAGAGGTGGATGCTGCAGGGCTGAGACTCATCCCTCCCCGGCCAGCACAGCTCCAGCCCCCTTTATCCTCCAGCCCCCCTCACCTTCCCGTTGCGGTTGTGGATGCGGAAGGGAATGGCAGGCGAGTTGAGGAGCAGCCAGAACTCGTTCTCAAACATCTTCTTCTTGAGGCGCTCGATGGCACGGCTCTGCCCCTTGTTGGCTTTCTGCAGGCAGGGAGAGGACACGGGGACTGGGTCAAGCAGGCGAGATCTTCTCTCCGGCACCCCCAGCACCCCTGGGTGCTATCCACCCATCCGTGGGCACCCCGCACCCTTCCCAACCCTTCTCACCTCCTTCTGCACCTCGCTCTTGATGGCCGAGATCTTCATCTTCATGTCCTCCAGCTCGTGGTCGGGGATGACGTGCACCTGCGGGCAGTGCTCCGACTCCTCCGGCGAGGGGAACACCAGGTCGGCCAGGGGCACGTACCACTTGCAGTCGTACTGCTGGTGCTTCCTGCGGCCGAGGCGCGGGTGCTGAGCATCCTCAGCATCCTCCCAGCCCTCCCAGTCCCCCATCCCCACCCCGTGCCCCTTCCCGCTGGAGGACGGGGCCCCCAGCGCCCTCCTTACCCCACCGCCGTCTTCTTCAGTTTGGCACAGAGCAGCACGTCGGTGAAGAGGAAGACGTGCCGCAGCTTCCGTGAGCCCTCCGACAGCTCCACCAAGAAGCCGTCCTTGATGAGCTGCCGGGTCTGGGGAGAGCAGGGATGGCGTGAGAACGGGCAGAGAGCGAGGGTCAGCACCCCACGGGGCCCGGATGCCCCTGTCCCCCTCCGTGGCTCAGCCAACACAAGCACGGGAAGGTCCGCGTCCTCTGGGGACCATTTTGGGTCCCTAGGGTGCCATGAGCAGCGAGGACCAGAGCACAACCCACACACCCAGAGCTGTGTTGAGGACACCCCCTCCACCTCCCGGCCGAGCACCGTGGGGCTCCTCAACGTGGAGGCACCACCAGGGGCTGGCAGAGGGCTCAGCCACCACCCCGTGCCACCCTGCCCGCCTCACCTCCCCCTTGGGGGTGGTGACCGCCGTCCTCCGGGGGTCGATGTCCTCATTGATGCTGGAGAGGAAGTTCTGCGAGATGCGGAGGGCATCCTGCAGCAGCGGGTAGTCGGGGTGGTCGGCTGGGGTGTGCTTGAGGAGGTCCTGGATGGGGGTGGGCACAGGTGAGCGACCCGAGGGTGCCACCCACCCCGCAGCACCCACATTGGGGTGCCCCCCACGGCGCTCCCCGGGCTGTGGGTGCCCAGCAGCAGCAGGGCACGGCTGGTCTGGCACGAGGGAAGGTCTCCCTGGGGACGCAGCCATCACCAGCCACCTGTCCCTACAACCCCTTGGTGTCCCCATCCCATCCCGGGACCGGCGCCACACTCACGTGCAGGACCAGGGTGCTCCGGGTGACGCGGTCAATGGGTTTGTACAGCAGCGCTGCGGGAGACACGAGGGGTCAGCCAGCACAACCCATGGGGTCTCAGCCCCCCACAGAACCCCCAGTTCCTGCTGGGTCCCGGTGAGAGACCCCCCATGGCCCCGCACCCCGCTGTGACGTGGCAGCGGGGCGGAAGAGCCACTTGGCACCACCAGCGGCCCGGAGCTTTTTCAGTTTCCCTTTTTGCTCCACACTGGGTCCCGTGCAGCTCCCACCCCAAGCCCTGCTCCCACTGACCCCGAGAGATGCTCTGGGGCTCTTCTCACCCCCAGAAGCCAGACTTTCCTCCTCCTCCTCCTCCCAATCCCCTCGCAAGGGGCGTGCATGCGGTGCCCAGCGCCCCTCGCATGTCTTTCTGGGCTATTTATACCCAGACTGAGGCATCTGGATTTTCCCGACAATTCGGACCACTTCCCCAAACTGCAGGGCCCCGGCGGGGACGGGCTGCAGGCGGGAGGGGAAGAGGGAAACACGCCGACCCCAAGCCATGGTATGAGTCATGGAGGGGGTCCGGTCCCGTTCCCAAGGAGCTCGAGGGAGGGTGCTGTGGCAAGCTGGGGGTCTGGACATGGGGCTGGTCCCCATGCCTCGGTGGCAGCACAGAAAGCCAGAGCCCCTGCGGCACCCAGCGAGAGCTCCAGGAGGGAGGGGACGCTCAGGGCATCCTCCCACCCCGCACACAGGGAGGATGAAGCCTCCCGCTGCCATCGCTACAGGTAGATGCAAAGCACTTGGGAGCCCGCTGCGTCCCCAGGAGGGGCTGATCCGGCACGGATCTGGGCCCCCCTCCATCCCCATCCCCATCAGCGTGATCCTGGGGGCAGCAGCGCAGGATGGCAGCGGGCAGGGAAGCAGGAGCCGCTCCAGCCCCGCGGAGATGGGCGTTGCAGCCCCCAGCTGCTCGCAGCCTGCGGCGAGCAAACGGGGACCCCTCCCCATCGCCACCCCGGCGCAGAGCCCCCCCGAGCAGGGCTCCCCTTCACCACCACCAGCACGAGCCCCAACCCCACGGGCCCGGCGAGCGCGTGGCCACGCGTGCCCGAGCCAAGGCGGCTCGATGGAGCCAGGAACAAAGACGCGCCCAACTTCAGGCTGCCGAGCACGATGCCGCCTCCAGCCAGCAAGGACAGCGGCCGGCACCCCCACGGCAGGTGAAACACCCCCAGCACGGCAGGTGAAACACCCCCAGCCACCTCCCCACCGCCCCCAGCCCCTCACCGTAGGTGCAGTTACAGCACAGGCGGACGATAACGAGGATTTCCATGGCAGCCCCGTCTCCGCGCAGCCATCCCTGCCTCCCCTCGGCAGCTCAGCCTGGCTGCGCCGCGGCATCGGCCCTCAGCACGGCTCCCAGCGAGGGAGGAGGGGGTGGGCAGGGGGTGGGGGGCTGCTGCACGCCCCCAGCATCCTCACGAGGGGCGTCCCACCCCCCCACCAACACCAGCACCAGCACCAGCGCCGCGCATGGGAACACAGAAGGGCTCCGCTGCCGGGAGCCGCTCGGTAATGCACCCGCAGACAAAAGGCTGCAGCCCCCTCCCCACGCCCGCCCCGCGCATGCCGTACCCTCCATGGTGACGGACGTGTGGCTCTCCTTCGAGTCCTTGGGGCCCTTCACCTTCAGCTCCTAGGGAGGAAAATGCCCGTCAGGGGTGGGGGCGAGGGGGCTGAAGGCTGGGGCAGGTCGTTGCTCAGGGTTTGGGGGCTCCGAACACGCCACGCACCCAGGTATCCCCCCCCTGTGGATGTGCCCTACAGATCAGCCCCCATGGGACACTCAGGGCTCCCCCGGAGCAGCACTGGTCCTGCTGAGGGACCCCAAGCAAGGGCCAAATCCTGAAGGATTCAGCACAGCACCGAGGCCATGACCATCCCGGTACAGCTGCAGATGGCTCAGCCCCACAGGTGGTCCCCAAAAGTCCCTCGGGGCAGGGGCAGCCCCTCTGTGGGGTGCACGTGGTTGACCAGGCCACAGGGACGATGTCCCCTGCCCCACTCCATGGCACATGCTCTGACCCCACGGCGCAGACCCGGCCCCGCTCACCTCCGAGATCTTCTGGAACTGGTAATTGCTCTGGCTGCACTTCTCGGCCGTCTCCAGCGCGATTTTGTAGTTATCCACAAAGGCCTTGTACACCCCAAGCTGGCTGGCCTGCAGGCATGGGTGGGGGGTCAGCCAGGCACCCCTGGGGCCCCCTGCACCCCCAGAGGCCAGGCAGGAGCCACGGGGACCAAAACTCGTCACGGGCTGCCCCTCGAGCAGGTAGGGAGCAGAGCAGAGCCCCAGGGAAGGCGCGTACCAGCTTCTGGAAGAGGTGGCCCATGGTGATGTTGCTGTCCCACTGCTGCACCTTGGGGCACAGGCTGTCGTAGAACTCCTTGTGGATCTCGTAGATATCCTGGATCTTGTAGAAAATGGTCTCAATCTGCTGGAGGGTGAGGACGGGCTGCGACGTGGTGGCCGTGGCCTTCAGCGGCTTCATGGGCTGCCGGGCGAGGAGAAGGGAGAGCGCCTGAGACCGGGGCATGGAGAGGAAACAGCCCCCAGGGGCTCCTGCAGCCCACCGAGAGGACAGCTCTGGGACAACCCCGGACCCCCCTGCACGAGGGGCTGTCGCTGCGTGCCGATGCTCCTGCACCCCCCGGGACTTCCCCGTCTACATCAGCAGTGACCCTCTCGCGTTGTGCAACGACGTCCTGACCACGAGGGCCGGCGTGTCCGCGGGAGGAAGCGGGGCTGGAAACACTTCTGTGCCACGCAGGCTGGCTGGGGAGGGGCTGCCCTAGCAGAAGGGACCCCATCCACCCGTCCTGGGGACCCCTCCCCGATCTGTGCTCACCAAGAGGAGTGCCTCCAACTGGTTGATGTAGATCTCCTCGCTGGCCAGGAAGCCGGAGAGCACCAGCTTCCGCATCTCCAGCCCTTTGCCAGCATCTCGCTCGCCCTGTGAGACACAGCAAGGAGCCCGGCTCAGTCCCACCGGTGCAGGACGGAGCCCCCTGATCCCACCAGCCCCAGTGTCCCCATGGGGACACACAGCCCTGCCACACCATGGGGACACCACGGCGAGGGCCGAGCACGTGCCAAGGTGTGGCACGGCCAGGCTGGAGCCAGCTGGGGAGCCGGGGAGGCACCGGCGGCACTGCTCTCCCTGCTCCTTGCTGGCTCGGAGCCCGGCGCCGTGGGCAGCGCTCCAGGGCGCCATGGCACGGCACGGCACAGCTCTCCCCGGGCAGAGTCCAGAGGCACCCCTTGGAATTGCGCCCGGCGGCACCATGCGAGCCGGCACCACCCTTTTCTCCACCCGGGGCTTCCTCCGGGAAAGTGCCACCCCACGCGGTCACCGCCGGCCTCTGCGCGGTGCCATCGGGGCAGGGCTGGTGCTGGGAGGGTGAGGAGGGGGTTTGGGAGCTGCACCCACCCAGAAATTGCTCCTTGGCGTGCCAGCAGCCTCTGCTCTGCTCGGTGGGGCACACGTCCCATCCCCGACACTGGCACGGCCCTGAACACTGCTCATGGACTACCTCAAACACCCGCTGTGCTCTGAGTCCCAGCCCAGCACTAAAAAACCACACTCAGGAGCTGGGCTTTGCCACCGAGAGCAGCACCAGGCAGAGCCACAGCCCTGCAGCACCCAGATCCTCATCTCCTGCCTCAACCCAGCTGGTACAGCCCCGTTTGGAGCGGATCACAACTCCCACCTCGTTGCTCCAGACAATTTGGGACAGTTCAGAGACCACCATGTCCCGTCTGCCCCCATCCCGCACTGCCTGCAGGGATCCCTGTGCCAGCACCTGGCTCTGCTGGCCCCAAATATCGTGCTGGGGGTCCGGCAGCAGCACCCACACATGGGTGCAGCGCAAGCACCCCCCCGGACGGGAGTGCAGCCAGGAAGTGCACGCTGCCTCCGGGACCAGAATCGCCCATCCTGCCCCTCTCAGTCCCGATCCTCAGCTGCCAGGAGCCCGGTGCCCCCCCAAAAAGCTGCACCTTTAAGGCCAGGCTGCTGTGAGCAGCAGGGGGGGTACCCAGAGAGCCCGCTTGACGTTGGCGGGCTCGCTGCCACCGATTAGTCACGGGCTCTTCCTGCTTCCCCAGAGGCTCGGCCCTGCGTGAGAGCTGGGGAGATAAGGGGCCTGTCTGTGCCGGGGACCCGCAACAACCCCAGGGACGGTGCCAGTCTGACCCCATGGCCCCATGGAAGGGCACGGAGCCCACCCTCCAGCAGGGTGCAGCCACCCTGTGGCAGAGCCTCCGAGGAGAGGAGGGATGGAGGCCTCCCCCCGCCCCATGGCAGCCCCCACAGGGCACCCAAGCCAGGTGGGCGAGGGAAGGCGCAGGGCTGTGGCCGGCCGGGGGCTCAGCACCGGGGTCCAGCGGGGTTGGGGGCATTTTAAGGGGGTCTGCATGGGGCTGCGTGGGGAGTCAGTGGCACGGAGCGGTCCAGCTTCTTCCCGAGCATCCCAGCTCTGCCAACACAGCATCCCACCCCAGCAGGCACACGCAAGCACCAGCTGAGCCCTTGGCACCCTCTCCCCTCCCCACTGCTGCCCCGGAAAACCTCACACCCAAACCCCAAGACCTGAGCCGGCAGCTGCAAGGTGCCCGTCTCCGTCCCCACCCTGTCCAGCGCCAGAACGGGGTGTCCCACGGGTGCCCACCTTCTCGCTGGCCGAGAACGGAGACCCGGGGCTGGTGGGGGTTCCCGGCTCAGAGTCATCTTCATCCTCCAGGACTTTATCCAGGTACCCTATGGCCTCCTCTTCCTCCTCCATGGCCTGCCGGGCACCGTTGGGGTCGCACGGGGGGACCCCACAAGGCTATGGCTGGGAAAGCTTACGCGGCTGAGCCAGCCCGGCCTGACTCAGCCCTGGACGCCGGCCACAGCTTCGGGATGAAAGGAGCCATTATGGGATCCCCGGTGCTCCCTCCTGCCCCGTCGGCCCCTTTGCGAGGCGCTCCTTGGGCAGCGGCACGGCCGCCCGAGCACGACGACGAGGACGGTGGGACCACCAGAGCTGGGGGCTGAGGGGGTGCCGAGCTCTGCCCACCAGGCCAACGCTTGTTTTTTTTTTTGGGGTGGGGGGGCTGCCGGCGGTGTAGGGCCGCTGCCCGCCGTGCCGCGCTGCTCGCAGCCAGCCCCGCCGCTCCGCCCTGCGCTCTCGCTACAGGAAATGCACGTCGCGGCGCTGGAGGTGGGGCTGCTCCGCGCTCTGGTCAAGGCTGGGGCGCAGCAGCCCTCCGCCCGCTTGTTTTTTGTTTTTTGGTGGTTTTTTTTGGAGTTATGTAGTGCTGGGCAGCGGGGGAAGGCATTGAGTTGGGGGCACCCCCATAGAGAGGGGGTCTCCCCACCGTGCTGCTGCCTCCATCCGGACCCCCCCGTGGCCTCCCCACGTTTGCCAGGCGGCGTCATGAGTGATGGGAGAGATCCCATCCCATCTGGGGTCCCCATGGTCCCCCCCAAGCAAGGAAAGAGCCGGACCATGGGGTCTTCCATCACCCCTAAGGGCAGCAGCAGGGATCGGGTCCCATAAGGGCACCTGGACCCCCAACCTCAGCCCCTCCTCCCCCCAGAAAAAGGGTCCTCAACCCCTCCCTGCTCAGCAGGGAAATGCTGCTGCTGCATGGCGCTTCCCAGAGCGCCCACGTTGCGCCCAGTGGGGACCAGCACCCGGCTGCTGCCCCGGCCCCAACGGCTCTGCGGGGCCTCATGGGTGCTGCCAGATGGGGCAAGGAGATGTGGACATCTGCACGAGCTAACGCAAGAGCCGTTTCAGCTGTTTTCCCCCTCTCCTCAGCAGCAAAAGGGGAACCAGCAGCTGCTCAGTCCCTACAAGCCGCTCACCTCCCCGCTCTTCTCAAAACCTGTAACAAACCCCACGGTGCAGCTCAGAATTTGCACGTTTTTAGTAGGACACGGACACCGGATGACCAGAGCAGCCACCCTCAGCACCAAACCCAGCAACACCCAAGCCAAGGCTGGGCCGCCACCCTGCGCTGTGACCACAGCCCCTGCCAGGATGCTCAGGGCTGTGGGTGGGACGGGCTGGTCCCCACGCAGGGCTGGGGGGCTCCAGGTTCAGCCTCAGAAGCACCTGAGAGGAGACACCCTGCCCCAATCCTGCCAGCAAAATTTCAGGTGCCAGCACCCAAAGGGCACTCCCCTGAGCCCTAACCCAAGCAGCTGCAGATAAAGAGATCAGAGGCAGAGCCGGCGCTGAGCTCTAAAGCTCCCAATCCTGTTAGCGCTGGGCCAGTGCTGAGCCGAGACGGCCACTTGAGACCGCCTGCATCCCCCAGGGCCACCCACCACCCCGCTGCCCCCCCCAGGACCATCCTGCCAGGGTCAAGACCCCCTTGTGAGCAGGGTGCCGGGGCGGTGGGTTGCCTCAATTCCCTGCTGCGGGACCAGGGGACCGTGCCCGGGGTCACGGCAGCTTGGAGTGGGGTGGTGGGACCCCCAGGAGAGCCCCGCGGGACCCCCATAGGGCTGGGCGCCGAGGATGCTGCGCAGCACCCTTGGGGGAGGAAGCCACACCTCTGCGCTCCTCCGCCTCAACATCCGGGTTAAGGCCTTAACTCCTTCCACGGCAAAAACCTCCACATTTTCCACACTGCCTCCTCCCGTGCCCCTGCCGTGCCACAGACCCCCCCTGACAGCCTGGGTGCTCCCCCCGAGCAGCCCCTGTGCCGGGGAGCAGAAGCACCCAGTGACAGCAGCCCCCGTGTCTCCGGGACAGCACGGCACCCCCTGGGCTTTAGGGAAAATTTGATTCTGGAAAAAAATAAAATAAAAATAATAATAATAAAAAAAAATCTCATTTTCCGCTTTTAATTTCCCACTCCGAAGCTCTCCAAGCTCCCCTCCTTGGGAAGAGGATGGATAAAACCCCGGTGGCTCGGCGAGGATGCTGGGGTAAGAGCCCAAGGAGTTAAATCTAAGTTTCCCTGCAAAGAGGAGGGGACGGACACGGTGTCCCTCTGCAGCTGGCAGGGTGTCCCCAAGTGCCGCTAGATGGAGCCGGCAGCGTGGCTGTGCCTTGTCCCAAGCCTCCCAAAAAAAGAGGGGCAGGGGACAGGGGGGTCCCAGCACCCTCAGGCTGGGCTCCAGCACCCAGAGCCACCGACACGTCCCATGGATGGACGCAGCCCCATCCCAAACAGCATCCAGACAAGGAACCGGCTTTGGGAAGCAGAGGGGACATCCACCGAGGTCACAGCACCACCAGACTGTCACCAACACCGCAAATCCCTCCAGCCGGGCACCCCCAGCCCCGAATTTCGCAGCCCCCAGCCCACCTACCCCGGTGCCGAGGCCGTCGGTGGGTGTGGGTGAGACGCCGTCGCCGCTGTCCTGGCCCCGGGCGCTGAGCTGGGGGGACATGGTGGGCGACTCGTCGATGTAGGGCATGGTTTCCGAGCCCTCCGGCAGTGCCTTGGGCTCCTCGTTGCCCTCGGCATCGTAGTCATCTGCACCATAGTTGAAATCTGCCAGAGGAAGAGAAGATGGGGGGTGAGCATCCCGGAGATGCCGCCTACCAGCAGGCTCAAGGCCGGTGCCAGGGGGGGGACAAGGACACCAGGGGAAGCCTCTCACCATGCTGATAGTGGCCGTGCACCGAGCTGTAATTACCCAGGGACTAACGAGCCCGTTTCCAACACGTGGGGCCGTGCGGGGACACGCACACCCCCGCAGGGCAGGCAGGGCATGTTGCGGGCACCCTCCCCTGCCTCTGCATAATTCATGGTGCCGGGAAGCCGCAGGCCTCGTCTGTGTGGGGGCAGCTGCTCCTGCAGACACCCCTCATCAGCAGCAAAATGCCCTCCTCACCGGCCCTGGGGGGGGGGGGTGATGGAGCCGGGCTGGCAGCCGCCATCCTCCCCATCCCCTGCCCAGAGCAGTGCCAGGCCCATAGGGGCTGCAGGGGGGACATCACACCAGGCCCAGGGGGGGCAGTGAGGGCATGTGGCCACCCCACCAGGAAAAAGGGGATGGCGGCAGGTGTGGCAGCGATGCCGACGTGCCACAAACCCCGCTGAGGTGACGCAGGGGGGCTGCTGCAGGCCAAGGAGGCCTCGCGCTGCCCCACGGCCCTGGGTGCAGCCACATTGGGGGCCCGGAGCCCTCGGCAGGGTGTGGGGAAGGAAATGGGGAGCCGGGAGCAGCCGAGGGGGAGTTAGGGGGGTGCAGGGCCTGCGGCGGGGCCGGGGGCGCAGCGGGGGCCGGGGGGGCCTCCTAACCCGTTCCCATGGAAACGGCGGCGGCGAGAGGCGGCTGCAGCAGCCCCGAGATGCTGACAAAGGCGAGGGGGAAGGGAGCCCGGCTGCGGCACAGGCGGCCATGGGGTGCAGCTGGCACCCCACACACAGCCCCACAGCCCCCAGCCCGGCCCCAAGATGTCCCCTCGCACCCTGCCCGGGTGTCCCCTCAGCCCAGACCCCCACACGTATGGGGCGTGTGGCCTGCACCCAGCCCCGAGCAAACCCTGTGCTGCCGCCGCTTCACCCCGCCGAGGAGTCCCCAGCTCCCAGCGGTGTTGCTCATCGCATTAATATTGCACTCAGCTTAATGTTTAAAGTGGATAAATCTGTAAATCAAGGAGTGCTGTGAAGCTGGCAGCCCTACAGGTGCTGGCAGGATGATGGGAACCTCTCCTGCACCTCAGGGCAGGATGGAGGAGAGCCCCAACACCGCCCAGGTGTGTCCCCTCTCTGCCAGGACAGCCCAACTGCTCTCAGGCCTCTCCTCGTTAGCAATTAGCACCTAATGAGCATCCCCCTGAGGCCTATCACCATCACCCTGCGGGGGCAGGTGGCCTTGCCATGGTGGGCAAAGCTGAAGGTTACCCCCCCCAAAAAAAAAAAATCAGAGCATGGATGGGGGAACCCCAAGCTCCTGTTGACCAGGGCCAAGCTCCTCATCTCCAGGCTGATGCGCAGCCCGGCACCCGAGCCTGTGCCATCCACCCCAGCATCCATCGACAGCGATGTGGGGACAACCGAGGCCACGCCGGCCCTGCCAAAGCCACCACCTCCACTCAGCCCCCATGCCAGGAAGGGGGCAGGCAGCCAGCAGCGGCCAGAGAAGCCCATGCTGAGCCCAGCACCAGCACCGGAGGGGACCTGGCCACCTCCCCGCCCCACTGCCAGGCTTGGGAGCAGCTCGGGTAACGAGGAACGGTTTTAATGAGGCGGCTGGGGACCTTGCCACCTGCCAGAGGTGACACTGGCAACGGTGCAAGGGGAGGAGGTGGTGGCGATGGCATGGAGGCACAGAAGGGGAAGGGCCCAGCAGGAACAACCCCAGCTCTCAAGCCCCCAGCCTGACCAGGTTCATACTGTGCAGCCCCGTGCCCACCCAGGGGCACACGTCCCCATGGCTGTGGTCCCAGGTGTGCCCCAAAATGTGCCACCTCCTGGCACAACCCCACTGGCTGAGCCATGGCCACATGTCATTGACCGGGCTCTCCCACAGGGAGGACAGGCAGAGGTCTCTCACCTTGTCCTGCAAGCAGGGAACACCCTGACCTCCTCAAAGCCTCTGGAGAAAAGCCCCCGGTGCCCACGGAGCAGGAGTGGCTCCATCACTGCAATCCCTCCCAGGGCAGGCAGATGCAAGCCAGGATGTGCTGCAGGCAGAGACCTGCAGGGAAGTGCCATCGCTTGGCACACACACCTGTGCCCGATGCCACCAAGGGAGGGGGACCCTGCTCATGCCCAGGGGACACAGGGAGTCCATCCCCTGCACCTCCCTGCCTGCAGGGCTCAGCAAACCCAAATCTCGCTGCCTCTCTCCTCCCCCCGCAGCTGCATTGCCCCTGCAGCCTGTTCTTGTGCCCATGCCAAACCCAGAGCTATTTTTGCGCCAGGCACCCTGGTTTTCGCAGCAGTGGCAACCCTCCCGCTCCACCCAAGGCATGGGGACAGAGGAGCAGAGGGAGCCTGGCCCAGGGGAGCCACCTCGGAGCCCTGCACCCAAAGCAGCCCCTGGCCCAGGCTCCCCCCGCAGCGCTGCAGACCCCAGCCCCAAATACACCGAGGGACGGCGGCACTAACGGGGGTCCCCCAGGCTGGCACACGGCCCCGGAGCGCAGCAGGACCAGGAACACCTCCCCAAAAAGAAAAATCACATTTCAGCTCTGCCACCCAAGCCAATGCCAGCGAGATGATGCTCGAGAGGGAGCGCAGCCAAGGGCGGCCACCAGCTCCTCCCCAGCGCAGGCAGGTGACAGCTCTGTCACAGCGGCACAGGGTGGCATTTTCTTCGCTTTCCCAGCTGGGCACAAGCTGCTTCCAGGGCTCTGCACACCTCAACGCTCGCCCGCCTCATTTCCACAGGAGAAGTTCAGCATCCACACGGGGAGTGTGGGGGGGGGGGGAGCGGATTTTGCTATTCCCAGCCTGCAAGCTTTGGGAAAACGCCACATTTTTACCGGGGCTGGGTGAAAATTCACCATGACAACAGGGATGCGTGAGCTGGCCTCAGACCTGCCTCCACGGGCCTCGACACAAACAGCATCTCCTCCGCACCCTGCGCTGCCTCCTCCCCACCGCCGCAGCATCTCGGGGGGCTCAGGAGCCCGGCACGGCACGGGCACCGCTCCCAAGTGCCCCCATCCCCTGGGCACAAAGGTCTCCGGAGCTGGGTGCCCAGGAGGATGGCACGGCTGGGCACCATGGGCTCTGCAGGGAGGCTGCTGCTGGGAGAAAGGAGCGTGCGGAGGCTGGGTCTGGATGCAGCCTCCAGGCTCCAGCCTGGCTGTCCCCACAAGCTGGCAGGAGTGTCTGCTTTAGGGGCTTGAGGATGGAAAACTCTGAGGGGGGGCTCAGCCCCATGCATCACACACAACCCCCCCACCTCCCCGACCAACCCCAGCTCCAGGTTTGTGGGCACAGCAGATTCCTAATTCTGGGTGCCGTGCCCTCTTCCTGCACATCCCCATCACCCCCGTTCCCCATGAAAACCTGCCCCACAAGCACCGGGCTCCAAGCCCAGCCACTTCCCAGCAAACACCCTAATGGGAATTCACACCCTGCAATCCACCCACGGGTGCACCCAGGCAGTTCAGTGCACCCCAAACAAGCAGCAAGGACCCTGTAATGAGCCCCCCCACCTCCTAGCCGTGTCCCAGGCTCCCTCGGATGCTGCCGAGCCAGCCAGCCTGCGCCAGGTGCCCCGGGACCAGCACCGTGGGGGGCTCGTTCCCCCTGCACCACGTCCCAGCTGCCCATCCAGGGGACCAGGAGGGATTTCCACCCCCGGTGCTGCTGCATCCCCCCCAGCTGCCAGCCCTCGGGTCCCAGCACCATGGGACCGCTTTTCTGCAGCACCCTCAGCGCCGTGCCTGCTAAAAATCACTGCTGGGGGAGAGGAGACGTCCCGAAGCCACAGAGGGAGGGAGACAGAACCAGCACCCCCCATCCCCAACCCCTCCGTGGGGTCCCCAAGCACCTCATGGGCAGAACGAGCTGTCACTCCGCTCCGGCACCCGTGCACCCCACCACACCAGTGCCACCGCCACCCAGCCCACCCGTGCAGCCCCTCGCAGCAGGCACAGGGTCCCCCGCACCCACCCCGGAGAGCACTGCCATGGCGTGCGGGATGCTCGGGGAGGGGGCAGCGCGGCCCCCGCCAGCATCACCTGCCCCCTGCCCGCCTTGGGCTCCGCATCGCCGGCGCAGCACTCGTCCCCAGCGCCACGCAGCGTCACCCAACAGGTAAAGGGGAGGGGGACCCGCCGCCCCGAGCCCTCCCGGCCCCCCTCCCGGGGCACGTACTGCTGTAGAGGGTGTCGATCCAGGAGAGCCGCGGCAGGCCGCGGTGGCTCAGTGGCTCCATGCTCGGCGCTCAGCTCCGCCAGCAGCCGGCTCGCATCGCACAACAAAGGCGGCGAGGGCGGGAGGCGGGGGGCCGCGGGCCCAGGCGGGGGGCTGGCTGGGAGAAGGGGGCACACGGCCGCCTGCCCGGCAGCACCCTGCCTCTTCTGCCAGGGGCACCCAAGGAAGGAGGTGCTGGCTGGCAATGGCAGCGCGTCCCGCCTCCCGCCTCTGCCTCGGTTGGGGGGGAGCAGAGCCCAGCGTCCCCCGCACCACGCAGCCACGCCAGCCCCCCGCGGTGCCTGGGGACGGGGAGGTGGGGACGGTGGCAGCGTGGGCATTGGGGTGTGGGGGTCCCCAGACTGCCCCGGTAGCACTGGGGGGTAAAGGGGCTCCCGGTTGTGCCACTGCCACTGCTACCGCCCCCTCCCTGACCTCATTCTCATCCCTTTCCTATGCCCTAGGGATGCCCAGGCAGTGCCCCTACCCAGAGAAACCTCACCAGGTGCTGGCGGTGGATGCAAAGCACGCAGACCCCTCCCGGTGCCACTCCCCAGGAGGAGCCAGCACCCGGGGAGCCCCCTGTGCCCCCACAAAGGGCTCAGCTCTGGGGCAGGCAGGGGTTAAATTGCCCTCCCCATCTGCTTGTAGCCAAAGGAAATAATATAAAGTGCCAGAGTCATCAACGCTGATGTATCAGGAGCCAGCCAAGCATTCTGGCTGCCCCCCACCCCGAGCAGGGGGTGCGAGCAGCATCCTGAGCCACTGCCCTCGGCCACATCCTGCCCTGCTCAGGGATGGGCTTGGACCCGGTGCCAGGGCCAGATGGGAGCCGTGCGGGAGGGCTGATGTGCAGGAGGGACGATGCTCCACCGGCACGCGGGGAAGGCAGAGCACCAGGGCGTGAAGTGCCAGGACATGGGGGGTGGGGGCACCGGCAGCTGCCATGCCTGGAAAACCCAGGAGGGGTTGGGGGGGACACTGCCCCCAGGGATGCTGCAGCCCTTGGAGGTGGTTGATGCATTTTGGGGGAGCGCAGCTTGGTGCTGCCACCAGCACCCGGTGCTGCTTGGGTGCACCCCTGCTCCCTCAGAGGGACACATCCAGCCTGAGGGCCCTATCCAGCCCTGGCAGGACCCCCCCCTCCACCTAAACCCCAGCCCCCAGCCGTGAGTCAGCGCACGCTGAGTCAGGGCAGGAGGTGCTGCCACCCCCCACCCCTCACACCCCACTCCTGGGCACCTTGGGGAGCCCCAGCGCAGGATGCCACCGGGCTCTGGTGCTCCCTTTGTCCCCACGGTGCCAAGGGGTGGCCATGGGGTGACAGTCCCCAGGCAGCACGCCCCATGCAGGGCACAGCGGGTGCGTTTGCCACTCTGTCTCTGCCAGCCCCCATTTGCACCAGCCCAGGCTCTGGCTTGCCCCCAGCCCCCCAGCCCTGGCGGCACCCTCAGAGCCCACGCAGCAAGAGCCAGCACCGAGGCTGGGGATGAAGGAAGGAGGAGGAGGAGGAGGAAGAGGAGAAGAAGGAGGCGGCAGCAGCTGCTGGGGCTGCAGCAGGGAGCACGCGTGCAGCCAAACCAGGGCCCGGCTGCACGGAGCGGCCAGGAAGGCGCCGGTGGTGGGGCTGAGTGCAGGCATCCCCTGCTCGTGGCAGGAAATCGAGCACAGGAGCAGCAGCGCCGGCCCGGGGCCCTCTGCAGCAGCTGCAGCACCAGCACAGCCCCTGCAGCTGCAGAGCAGAGAGGGGGCAGGCAGCTCCCAGCCCCCCCTGGCACAGCGGGGTGGCCGTGCTTGGTGAATCACCCCATCAGCAGGAGGGTGAGGGAAGCCCCTGCCTCCCCGAGCAGCTCTGGGAGGGCCAAGAGAATCTCCCCTGAAGTGGGAGCACCCCGGTGTCCCCTGCGATGAGCCAGCGGTGTCAGCAGCAAGCCCAGAGATGCTCAGGGAGGGAGGTGAGGGCACGGCACAGGTCTGCTGGCAGGGCAGGAGCTGTTTGGAGGCCACATGCAATCATCCCATGGACTTGGGGTGAAGGGAACCCCCTGCGTGCACCACGCACCCATCCCACAGCTGTCCCCATGCCAGCACCGACGGCTGCGCACAGCAAACCCAGGTCCTTTGCACGGCCTGGAGCAAAGAGCGGCACCAAAGCCCTCTGTTCGATTACTTTCTTTTCATCCTCTTTTCACCTCTTCAAGCAAGCAAACAACAACACAACCCTGATCGGCAGCTCCAGCCCACAGGGCACCAGCACCTGGACACCCAGCACCCAGGGCAGGCGGTGGCACAGCCACTCCAGCACCCTGAGCGCCCCTGCCCATGGCTCCAACCACAACGCATCCCTCAGAACCGGGAGCATCCTCACAGCGAGAGCCAAGGCGAGGGGGTGGCTGGATCCCCACCACCACCACCACCACCCTCCGACCTCGTGCAGCCTGCCGGGTGGCTTGCTGCTCGCCTGGCATCTGCTGCGCCACGGCCGGGCAGCCCACGCGCTGCTATTTCTGGGCTCTTGTGCAAGAGGCTCCTCCGGCTGCAGCTGCACAGCCCCGGGATGCTGGCTGGGAGACGGGCACCCCGGGCAGCATCGCACCCTGCTCCAGGTGGGAATCAACGGGGATGACCCCCAGCCCCTAACCGAGGAGCACGGTGCCAAGGGGAGCGCAGGGCAGCTGCCTGCGGCATCCGGGAGCCCGTGAGGTGCTCGCCCAGCCCATGCTGGAACAAGGTTTCCGCAGGGACAGCAGCACAGCACCAAGCCCCATAGGGAGCAGCGGCTGGGAGGCAGCAAAACAACACCAGTGAGTCCATGGGGACAGTTCTGGGAAGCCACTGACAGTAGAGGATGGCGCCTCCTGAGCAAATGACACTCCCAGGGCTCCTGCAGAGCCTGTTCCCTCAGCCCGACATGGGATTTTTTCCTGCTCCAGGCAGGCAGGAACAGGCAAACCCGAGGAGTGTCACCGCGGCGGTGCAGAGACCTGCTGGCACCACGCTCCCACAGCCACGTGTCCTCACGCCACCAGCTCATGCCCTCCTCTGACACAATTTCCTGGCTGGGAGAGGGAAAACAGCACCGGGCACGGGGAACACCCAGCCAAAACCAGGGCAAGCGGGGCTGGAGGAGCCCCAGCACCATCCCTGGGGGGGGCTGCAAAGGAGAAGGAAGAGGAGGCGGTTAGCAGGATCCAGATTAAAACCGCCCAGGAAGAAAGCACCCATCCTGAGCACAAAGGTCTCCCCGTGTGCCAGACCTCGCCGCGATCCCTGAACTTTGCAGCTGCGCCTTATCGCCAGGCAGATCTGCAGGCACCCTCCTTCTCCGCTCAGCCCCGGGCCAAGCTCGGCTCCTGAACCAAATCCAAGGGAGCCGTCCCTGCTGCTCATCTGCATATGCAAATCCCCCTGCTTAGCAAACACTGATAAAGAGAGGAGGGGTGGAAGAGCCAAGTCTATTTTGAGATGCCTCTTGGAGGGGAGGCAGGGAAGCGTGTGCGCTCCCTGACGGCAGCGCCTCGTGCCGCGGCTCCTGGGGATGCTCTCAGCAACCTCTGCGGGAGGAACCCGGTGGTGCTGTGAACCGGGTGGGAAAATGCTCCCTTGTGCCTGGATGGATGCACATTTTAGCCCTTTGCTATCCCAGGCTCCCTTTTCCAGCCCGAGGGAATATATCCCTGCCACCAGGGGAAGGGGGGTTCCTCCATTCCCTTCTCCGGCTGGGCAGGACGGAGGGGGAAGCTCACCAACAAAGAGCCCGCCGCACAGAAGTCTTTCCAGCCAAAAAAAAAAAAAGAAGAAAAATAACAAAACAAATTTCACGGCTGCGGGAGGACTTACAATGCAAATGTATTCAGGCCCCGCAGGGCACTTCTGGCTGCAGCCAGCACCTAACGAGGGTTTCATGGGGCAGGGGGACCTGGGGCTGATGGAGCCTGGCACGGGTCGAGCCCTGCAGCGGGCACCCGGGATGCTCGGGGCTGCAGGAGGGCACCTCCTGGAAAGCCCCCTGGGACCCCCAGCTCCAGGGCCATGCCCATCCTGCAGGGCCCTTTTAGGTCCTGTACAAGCCCTCTGCTACGTGGCTGGCACGGGGAAGTCGCTCCCAAAACCAGCGCTCACCACCTGGTTTTTGAACAGGAACAGTTGTGCCCCAAGGCTTTTGGGGCACCGTGTTCACCACGTGAACTCGTGCGTTTATTTATGCTTTTCGGGGAGTGTGGCTCAGCTTCTTGGAGAAACACCACGTCCTGCACCTCCTGGAGCATCACAGGGCCCCAGAGCAGATGGGGACAGTTCAAAGGTCCCAGCCAGGGCTCGCACACACGCACACACACGGGTGTTTTGTTCCCTCCTAAGCAGTTAAAATTAAACACTGCAGCTCTGCATGTCCTTCCTGCACCAGAAGAGGAACTTGCAGTATGCTCAGAGCCAAACAAGTGCTTTTCCAGCAGTGGGAAAACACTATAAAGTTATTAAAAAAATAAATAATTAAAAAGCTAAGGACACGGATGTTGCAGCCGGGCTCTTGGGGACAGCAGCTGCCACCCACGCACCTTCGGCTTCAGCACTGGCCTCGAGGTCCCCTCCTTGCTCCAAGGGAGAGGAAACGGGTGCACGGAGAAGGCAGCGGTGTGACGACGAAACATTTCACTTTCCTTCACCTGTTGCACGCCACCGGCTGCCCCAGCCAGAAAGAGACGCGCCGAGACAAACCTTGGACTTGGCTCACTATTTCCCGTTCCCCTTCTCATTGAGGCTTTTGGGGTTTTTAAATGAAAGAGCAGCCCGAGCGTGATCAGGACAGAACCTAGCCTACCCCTCAGCACCTCGGTGTCGCGCTTAGTGCTGTGGGCACCCCGCAGCTGTCCCCGCTTCACATCCCCAAGGCACCAGCAGACACCACCAGCATTTCGGCCCAGACCTGCACCTCCACAGGCAGTGCCCAAAACCAGAAGCTCCCCCACCTTGGCAGCCTCCCCATGCCCCCAACACATCCTTGGCTGTGAGGTCAGCTGCGTGCCCAGCCACAGGGACAGGTGACGGCAGAGACGAAGGGAAGTTCAGCCCTCTCTGTGCTCTGTGCTGGCCATCTGCTCACTGACACTCAGATTTTGTTGGTCCTGAGAGAGCTGGAGAGGCGTTATCTCAGACGCCAGGATCACGTATCTTGCTGTCACAGGCACTCCTCTCACGCAATAGCTGCAAACAGAGGCATCTCGCTGATATCCTCCCCTTAAATCAGATTAATCACAAGCTACTTAAAGGAAAACACTGTGTTTCCCTGGTAATTCCCATAAAGACAATACCCAGCGCTCCTACCCCTGCTGTCGGGGTAGCGCCGCGTTGTTACGGGGAGCCCAGCTGGCAGGATGCCCACCGACCGACCACATGGAGCTACAGCACCGAAGGAGAGCACCGAGGAGCCCAAAACTTCATGAAAACATTGAGGGAAGGCCCCCCAGGCAGCCCAGCGCTCGCTGAGTTACAAACCACAATCAGGAATTTGTAACGATAGCTGAAAAATACAGAGAAGTGAGAAAAAAACAGGAGCACTAAATGAGCCACACGTAACCAGAAAGGGGGATGCAGTCAACGACCACATGCATTTTATTGCATGCTCAAATTCTGCTTTTAAATGTCAGCGCCAGCAGGACACGCTGGATGTGCCAATGCCAAGGAAACGCTCAGGACAAGCCCAGGAAGAGCCCGTGCCCATCCCTGCCACCGTCATCTGGTGGCCACGCAGCCCCCGGCTCGGGCAGCCCGCTGGTCCTGTGCGCTCAGCAGAGCCTCCCCTGGGGATGGTGGCAGTCAGACAAGTGCACACGGTGGGACCACGGCTGGGGTCCCCTTTTGGGGGATGAGGAGGAGAGGAAGCCAAACTTAACCACAGCCGACGCAGCCTTGGTTTTCAAGGTGCTGCCACAAAGCCCCCCTGCTGGCAGCGAAGGTTTTAACCCGGCGCCCTGGGGGCTGGAAGACCCCTCCGGGTCACGGTGCCCTGGAGAGCGGTTTCTTACCCCATGCTCCAGGGAGGCCCCTTTACCAACACATCTTCCAGTGGCCCAAGAGCAGCATTGCACAATCCTCAGCGTGGGGAACTGTTCAGGAGCACGCCCGAGACACAAACACAGCACAGGACGTGAGCATGAACCCAAAGGCACCGCCACACGGGGACTTGGCCACTCCGACTGCTCTTAACCCCTCAGCCACCACCAAGCAGCACTCCGAAAATGACAGAGCATCACTGCTGCTGGGGCTGGCTGGGAGCTGTGTGGGGTTGGGACCCGGCTCCCACCCCAGATGTCCCCACACGTCGGTGACCAGAGCCGGGTAGAGGCAGAAACGCAGGCGGGAGCGAGCCCAGGGCGGCACGAAGACACGACGCCATCCTTTGGATGTGTCACCTACAGACAGCTGGGGAAGGCGAAACAGGAGCTGAGCTGCTCTCCAGCCCTGTAGACTAACGCGATAAATATAAATTAAACTAAACACTAAGCACAGTTTGACGCTGGAGTGTTTGTTTGCGCTTAAACCACCGCTATGCAGCTTTCCTGCAAACCGACCCTGAACAATTGAGCAAGAACCAAACTAATTCAAGGCAGCTGCAGAATTAGCTCTGCGAGAAGTGCCATCCCCTAGCTGTCAGGACGGTGTTTGAGCCGGGATTAAAGCACACGGGATGATGCAACAACAACTTCCAGGCCGCTGGAAGTAGGACAGCGTGACAGGCAACAGCACTGGCTGTGCCGGCAGTGCCACGAAGCAGCCAGCAGCTCGCCAAAGGACATTGTCCTCAGCGTGCCCGGCCACCTCGGTGCCCCGGCGTGCTCCTGTTTTAGCAGCTCCAGGGCTTCCCCAGGGTGATTGCACGGTGTCACCCAGCAGAGGCGTCCCTGTGAACCAGGTCACACCTGGAGGAAGTGACTTTTGTGCGGTGTCCCAGCCCCAGAGGCAGCTCCCGAGCCGGTGGCACGTCCCCAAAGGCCGGCTGCACCCTCCCTCCTCACGTGCCCAAGGACGGAATCTTGGCACGGGGCACACCTGGAAGTGGGACAGGGACAGCACGGGGGCTTGGGGTGACATTAACTGATGGCACGATGGGGTGTGTGACAGCGTGGGGTGCCCTTGGGCTGTGTGATGGGGCTGTCGTGGGGAGACCACCGGACCTTTGGCCGTGCCACCACACGGAGCGTGCCAGCCACACGCAGGGGGCTCGGGACGGGGTCTGGGGGCGCGCTCCATCACAGCGCCCCTCGCACATGTCCCCGGAGGGCCGAGGACACCCCGTTTGGCGTGGCCGCTCCTACACCACGGGGCACCCCGACGGCACACCGGGGCCTCTCCACCCCAATTCCTCGGCTCGCCCCCAGCCCCCCGGGGCGCTGCCGGTGCCGGTACCCGCAGCCGTGCCACGGCACCCACCTGCCGAGGACGCGTCCTCCGCCCCGGAGCTGCCGTCGCTGCCTCCCTCCGGGGAGCTGCCGCGGGGGGCGGCGGCCGGGGGGCGGCGGCGCGGGGCGGGGGCGGCGGCGGCGGAGCCGGGGGGTCGCGGGGGGGCTCGGGCGAGCGCCGCCTCCAGGTACAGCACCTTGAAGCGCTCCTCGGCCAGCGCCCGCTGCAGGCGGCGCAGGTGCCGGCGGCACCGCTCCAGCTCCCGCTCCATCGCCCGCACCGAGCCCAGCTCCATGCGCGGCGCCGGTTCCCCCGGGAACTCCTCCTGCCAGTGCCGGGCGAAGTCTGCCCGAGCAGCAGCCGCCGCCTCCTCGTTGCCCACCGCCATCCCCGGCCGGCCCCGGGTTTCCCGGCTCCGCCGCCGTCAGCCTTCTTCACCTCCTCCTCCTCCTCCTCCGCCTTCCGCCCCCCGCCGCCGCCGCGGGGCCTGACGTCGGCTCCCGGCCGGCCCCTCCGGACCGCCCCCGGCCTCAGCACGGCCCCGACGGGGCGGGGAGCAGCTCTGCCACCGCCCCCGGCACGGCCCGGCACGGCCCGGTGCGGCTACCGGCAGCCGGAGAGCCGGGACCGCTCCCGGTGCCTCCCCGGTGCCCCCCGGAGGAAGCCGCTTCCAGGCTGCGGGGCTGCGGCGGGGGCTCCCCCGGGGCTCCCCGGAGTGCAGGGAGGATGCTGAGGAGGGCAAGAAGTGCCCGGTGCTGGCAGCGACCCCAGGTGCTGCAGAAGGCTGGTACCGAGCCTGCAAGAAACGAGCCTGGAGGATGGGGAACACCGGTGGCACGGGGCTGTCCTGCCCCAGGCAGCGTGTGCCCATCTCCTGGTCCTCATCGCCATCCGGACGGTGATGACCGGACAGTGGCACGTGGCCTGGTGATGCTTTGATGGTGACACTTGTCCTGAAGATGCTCTGAAGGTGACACCCGGCAAGAAAGGCTCTGTGCCACGCTGCACATTCCCACTGCATACAACCCACTGTGCCCCCACGGGACAGGTTTTGTTCCCCACGCCCCGGGCTGGGTTGGCATTTCCCCCGTGCCACGTGAGGGACACGGAGAGGGTGACTCACAGGTGGGTGACTCACGAGCCCGCGTCCCTTGTGGCCACCTGGCCATGGCACAGCAGGAACAAAGCACCCTCTATTTACGCACGGGCCCCAACCGTGTTGCAACAGCCACCACCTCCATCCCTGCTGTGCCACCCAACCGGCCTCTATGGGCTCCCTCCAGCACTGTTTCTCTTGGAACCCCCCCCAAATCACACCTCTGGGCTGTGGGACCAGCCAGAGAGGTGATGCTGGTGCCCAGGTGAGGATGGGAAGGTGCCCGGTGCCAGCAGTGCCCTGTCCCGTGTGTCCCATCCTGGGGAGGTGGCGTGTCCCCGGGGGCTGAGCCCCTTGGTGGAAGCTGGCAGGAGGGGGGCATGCCATGAGCGGCCTGATTTATGTGTGGCCATGGATAATTACAGCCCTCTCATCAGCTGTCAGGCAGACGGGCCCAGCAGAGCCTTACAACGGATTGCAGGCTGCCTGTCTCAGCCCATAAATCTCCCCAGAGCAGGGTGATAAATCAGGGGGGGGGCGGCTGAGGGAGCAGCCCCGGGCGGGGGTCCCTCCCCGCCTGCCCACCCGGTAATGGGCACGTAGGTAGGAAACGGCCAGGACAAGGTGGGGACGGCCCGGCGGGATGCACTAATTACAGGCAGCAGGTGGCATCCAAAGAGCCGTGATTTATGGGGTGGCCTTGCCTTCTTCCGAGGGTTGGGGCTGGGTTCCCACAGGGCCGGGGCCAGTGGAGGTCCCCAGAGGCTCCCAGGGCTGGGGGCACTGCGGGGGCTGCAGGTGGGCACGGCCCCGTGTCTGCTCCATGCTGCATGGGTCAGCATCCAGCACCAGCAAAATATCCCCATGGCAGGGAGCCGACCTGCTCAGCTGCACCTCCCTTTGGCATTTCTCTAAGCATCCAGCATTAAACCACCCCAAAAAGCCTCTCGCTCCTGAGCTGGGCTCGCTGCTGAGCCAGGGGCTGGGGGAGCACACGCACCAGCACAGAGCACCCCTGGGCTGCCAGAGGGCCAGTGGGAAAAAGAAAAAAAAAGAGGGCCAGGGTGAGCACAGGTGGGTGTTCGGAAATATTTGCAAGCTTCACCTCCCTTTGAAGTCCCGCTGCGTTGTCCTCCCCGCTCCCCCAGGCCCCGGCTCCTGATTTATGGGGTTCATGGAGCAGAGGCACCTAAATCAGCTCCCACTTCAAAGGGCCAAGAGAGGAGAAGGGCAATAGACAAATAGCCCCCGCTAATTGTGGCTATTGATCAAACCCGGTCCGGGAGGATCAGATAGGAGGGGGTGGGTAAGGGGGGGGGGGAGTTCTCCCACTTTTGCACCAGTAACCCCAGCAATTTGTCACGATTCCAGAGCCATTTTTCAAACTGGTGTTACCCCGTGCTCAGGGGGGCGTTTAGCAGCTGCTCTCTAATGAAACCGTGGGCGAGGGGCAGGGGGATGCGAAACTGCCTGGAAGGCTCTGGGGATGGGGGGGATAAACCCAAAGGGGGGGGGGCAGGCAGGCAGCGTGCCCACCCCAGGGCCAAAGGTGCCCCGTGTCCCCACCATGCACGCTCTGAGGATGGGACCCTGGCCCTCCTGACAGCCAGACTGGGACACACTGGGAGCAAGAAGATGCTTTCAGCCCCAGTAAACACCGGGCAGACCCAGCAGCACCTTCTCTGCCCCCAGGCCCCCGCTGGGGGGACAGGAAGGCAGGAGGCAGGTAGCATTTTAGCTCTTTTATCACCTGCCCGGTCCCCCCACGACATTCCTGCTTCCTGCTCCGCGGGGCAGAGGCGTGCCAAGGCCCTGCATTCCTTCACTCCCCAGCTGGGCCCCCACTGATGGGTTTTGGGGGGGGGGGAGCTGATGCTGCCCCCGGTCTGCTCAGTCTGCTTGTGCCCCCAGCTCACCAGGACACCGCGGTGTGAGCGGCTCCGACGTGCTGGCTCCAAGCTCCTTCCATGCTCCGGTCCCGTCCTGGAGCTGAGGGGTTCAGCTCCTCCGGGGAGGAGGTTTTTTGGGATGGGGAGAGGGTGGGAGGTGAGGCAGGGAGCTCCCCGGGTACTGCCAGCGCCGTCCTGCGCAGGAGACATTTGCCTGCTCCTGGCACAAGCCTGGCTGCCGTCCTCAGCAGCCTCCTTACTCCGTGCCTCAGTTTCCCTCCCTGGGACACAGAGGCCAGCGGAGAAGCCCCAGCAGCAGTGAACGTGGCTGAGCAGTGCCTGAGCCCCGTGCCAGGGCAGTGATACCCACGGGCTCTGCTCCAAGGCACTGAGTGAGTTTAGGATTGATCCAGCCCAGGCTGAGCTGCCCTGCAGAGAGAGAGCAGAGCAATGGGGGGAGCTCCTGCAGAGCCCAAACCCTCCGCAGCAACCAAAGCAATCCCTGCTAGGTGTGCTTGAGAGCCTGGCTTTCCCTCTAGAGCCTGGGAGTAGCAAAATGCAGCCTTTAGCTGGTTGTCCCCCACTCCCACTGCAAACCCTGGTACCGGTACTGGTGTCCCCACTCCATCCTGGCTCCGCCGTGTCCCCGTGGGGCCCGCCGGTGTCCCCAGGGCAGCACACCTGGGGGCAGGTGCAGAGGGGCTGGGACGGAGCCACGTGATGTTTTAAAAACGCTGGGGTTTTTAGGGGAGGCTGTGTGACCCTGGAGGAGTGTCTGCCAGCCTGACGGGAGGCAGGACCGCAGCAGCACCTCGCCCCGGCCCCACAAGCCACAGCCATGTCCCAAGCAGCCGTGGGGAGCAGTGCGGCACGGCAGGGACCCCCCGATGGCTTGGAAGGGGAGCTGGAAAGGGGGGCTGCACCCCAGCTGTGCCACGGGCAGGACCTGTGGGACCCCAAGGGGAGGGAAGCAGCCACCCACCTGGGGGAGGCTGAAGAGATGAAGGTGAGGAAGAGGAGCAGGCCAGTGCGCTCCAAGGCCAGGAGGATGGCTGCCAACGTCCGAGAGCGCAAGAGGATCCTGGACTACAACCAAGCCTTCAACGCCCTGCGGCTGGCCCTCAAGCACGACCTGAGCGGCAAGAGGCTCTCCAAAATCGCCACCCTCCGGCGAGCCATCAGCCGGATCACGGCTCTGTCCCTGTCCCTGCACGGTGCCGCGCGCTGCTGGCCCTGCGCCCACTCCGAGTGCCGCGGGCAGGGCGCGAGGGACGGCCGCCCCCGGCTCCTCGGTGCTGCAGGCTATGGGGGATATTCCCCCGAGAACCAGCTCCAGCACCACGAGAGCCCGAAGGAAGATCGCCTGGCAGCCAGCCCTGCGTTTTATCCCATCGGGAGCCACCAGCTTGGGCTCCGCAGCAGCTGCCAGCAGAAACACGCGGGCAGCCAGCGAGCCCCCCCGGTGGCACCGCTCTCCTGGCAGCTGGGAGGGCTCCAGAGCTCAGGCTACCAGCGCCTCCCCATCCACTGACCCACCGGGCTGGGAAGGCGAGACGGTGCCGGGAAGGTAACGCAGCCAAGTGACAAACGGGGCAGTGGGAAGGGACCTGGACAGGAGAGAGAGAGGTGGGACACGGGGCTCGGCACGGTGCCCGGCTGCGCTCGCTGCTCTGCAGGAGAGCTCGGAGCTGGGGGACGTGGAAAACTGTTTTCTGCTCGAGTAAGCTCTGTGTTTCTTTGTTGTGAGGTTTCCCTGCTGCAAGTTGTCACGGTTATTTATTCTCTCTTGCTTGCTTTGTGAGAAAACACGAGTTAAAAGCCCAGCATCGGGGCGCTGCCTGTTAATGCGCGAGGTGGACAGATGGGCCGTGCGGGGCGCGCTGAGGCTGCTGGCTGGATGTCAGCTCTGACTGCAGCTGATGGATGGGGGGAGCAGGAGCTGGGAGAGGTTTATTTGGTTGTACTTTTAATGCTAAGCCCATCAGGGCACATATTGGTGCCCGGGCAGATCTGCGGGAGCGGCCGAGGAGCTCATAAACCCCCCGGTGCCTCCTGAGAACTGCAAAGCAGCTCCCCAGGGATGGTCTGGGACTGCGCTCCTGATCTGCCCAGCCAGGAGGACGGGGGGCTCAGCCCTGTGCTCCCCGAGTGCCTGGCTTCCTCCTCCTCCTCCTCCTCCTCCCTCAGTCCCAGCGCGGGGTGGGGGAGCTGGGAAATGAGCCCAGCAGAGGAAGGCTCCCAGCAGCCAGGAGAGAGAGCTCTCCGCTCAGCAAAGGAGCCTCTCGAAGTGCTGACGGTGTGAGACATCTTGGCTTTCATCTCCAGGAGGTTCCCCTTCCCAGGAGGGGCCTGCTGTCAGAATCCTGCTTCCCCCACCAGCTCCCTGCTGCTGGGCGGCTCCGCTATGGGGTGAGGTTCCCCCATGGGGTGAGGCTCCCCCTGCACCAGCTCCCCCTGCTCTGCCCGTGTCAGCATTCGTCACGCTGGATGCATGAGCCCAGGAACACCTAGGGGCAAGGAAGCAAAACCCAGGCATAACCCTACACGAACCCCTCTCCACCCAAATCTGTTTCCAGTTTCCCTCCCTCACTTCGATATTAAAGCAGCCCAGGTGGAAATAGATGCCCAGAGAGGCAGGAGCAGGGGAAAAAAGGCCTCGAGAGCCCCGAGGCAGCATCCCTGCATTGCTCTTGGGTTCTCGCTTAGGGCAGGCCCCTCTGCAGGCTGTGGGGTGGGAGAGGCGCTGGGGTCCCCCTCCTGCCCGGCAGGAGCAGGCAGAGGGCGCTGGGTGCGCCCGCAGATGGCACTCACCGCCTGGGAAACGAATCCCTGGCGAGCCGGAGAGGAAAAATTCAGAACCGAAGAGAGCCGCTGGAGCCCAGCCGGGTGCTTGCAGTCCTCCTCCCGGCCCCCCCCGCAGCACACTCCGGACCCCCGGGTGCTGCGCTCCGCTTTCCAGGACTCCCCCCCCTGCGCTGCGGGTCCCGGCTCCTGCCTTTGTCTCTGTGCCGGGAGCGCTGGGGCTGCAGGGGGGGCACCGCCGGGCACCCCCTCTGCCCGTCCCCAGCTCCACGTCCCGAAACCCCGGGGCGAGGCTGAGCGGGCTGGAATCACGGCAGAGGGGAGGGAGGACACGGGGGATTCCCCCCTAAATCCCCCCAGTCCCGCCCCATCCCAGCATCCCAGCATCATCATCTAGGTTGGAAGAGACCTCCAGGATCACCCAGTCCAACCTCTAACCCCATCACATCCCATCTCTCCCCATATCCCATCCCATCCCATCCCATCCCATCCCATCCCATCCCATTCATCCTATCGCTCCCGATTCCCCCCCATCCCTCCCCCTCATCCCATCCCATCCCATCCCATCCCATCCCATCCCATCCCATCCCACCCTCCCCTCCCCAAATCCCCCCAAACCCCCCCACCCCTCCCCAACCCCCCACCCCTCCCCACCCCCCCACCCCTCCCACCCCCCCTAACCCCTCCCCACCCCCCCCAACCCCCTCCGCCCCCCCCATCACCCCCCTCCCCCCTATCCGACGAGCCTCCCCTCCCTCCTCCCCGGTGCTTTCGGGGGGCGTTGCGCATCCCCCGCTCCTGCCCCGGGGGCCGAGCCGTGCTGGCCCCACCCCCGGCACGGCCTCCCCGGGGGGGCGGCGAGCCCCGAGCGCAGAGCGGCGGCTGCGGGGAGCGCTCGGAGCCCGCTCCGTCGGGGCCGGGCCATGGCGAGCGGCACCGCCGCGCCCCCGGGCACGGGCTCGGGGTCGGGCTCGGGGTCGGCGTCGGGTTCGGGCTCGGGCACGGCTCTGCCCTCCCGGCTCCAGGAGACCGAGAAGCTGCTGGCTGCCACCGAAGGGTTGCGAGGCTCCAAATCCTTCACGGCGGCTCTGGCCGGCGAGGCGGAGCGCAACGGGCACGGGCTGGGCTACAAATCGGTGTCCGTCGGGCACCTGGACGCGGCCCCGTTGTCGCCGTCGCGGCTCAGCCTGGGCAGAGCCTCCTCCACCGGCACCAGCACGGCACCGCCCGAGCAGGGCCGCCCCCGGGACTACCTGGTGCTCGCCATCTTCTCCTGCTTCTGCCCCGTTTGGCCCATCAACGTGGTGGCCCTCGTCTTCTCCATCATGGTGAGCCCCCCCCCGTGGGGGCGTGGGGATGGGGAGGGATGGGGGTGCTGGGGGGGGTGCTGGGCAGGGAGGAGGTTGGGGTTGGGGGGTGCTCTGCACAGTGTTTGGGGCTCTCCGGGATAGCGAGAGGTGGGATGGGGTGGGGGCAGCCCGGGTTGAGGGTGGGATGCAGGGTACGGGGTGAGGTGGGGTGTAGGATGAGGTGGGATGGAGGATATGGGGTGAGGTGGGATGCGGAGTGAGGCGGGATGGAGGATAGGGGATGAGGCGGGAGGTGGGATGAGGTGGGATGAGGTGGGATGATGTGGGATGATGTGGGATGCAGGATACGGGATGCTGTGGGACACGGGGTGCTGTGGGACGCAGGATAATGTGAGATGAGGTAGGATGTAGGATAAGGGATGCTGTGGGATGCAGGATGATGTGGGATGCAGGAAATAGGATGCTGTGGGATGCGGGATGAGGTCACAAGCAGAGCGGGGCACACCAAGCCCCTGTGGCCCCGTGCTCCTCTCCCAGTGGCACTGGGCAGCCCACAGCCCGGTTCCCAGCCGGGACAGAGCTGCTCTGCCCCTGCACCTCGCAGCCCAGCCCTGCAGCACTGGGGAGACCCGGGCTGGGGGCTCGCCGCTGCTCCCAGCCCCTCCAAAGGGCCGGGCTGTGCCTGCAGCTCCCGCGCTTGTTCTGAAGAAAAAAAATATCCCCATTAAATATCCCCCACAGCTCAGCTCGCACACTGACATCGCAGCTGGGGAGAATGAAAGCAGGCAGCCTCCCACCCATCCCAGCAGAGCCTCGCAGGCACGGCCACCCCCTTACCCACTGCTTTACACCCCCCTGGCACCTTTTACACCCTTCACTTGCCACCGAGGCAAAGCTTCCCTTAGAAAATCAGCCCAGGGCGAGCGCTCGCCTGCTCACCACACCAAAACACACGGTGAGGGGACACACAGCGCTTCCCAAAAACCAGCAACAACTCGAGGAGTTGGTGGCAGGTGCTGCAGAAAGCCCTCTGGAGAGACCAGTTTCCATTTTGAGGCAGAATCACCGTTTTTACCAGCTGCCATCTGCACGGTGCAGCTGTGCGGTGGCGGCCGCCCAGGCGGCGCGCGGGGAAGCCGGGTGGCCTCGTCCGGCTGGGCGAGAGGGAGAACAACGGGCCAGCGGGAGCTCTCACGGGGATTTTCCAGCCCCGTTAGCCTTCAGGCAAAAGAAATCCTCCTCCACTCGAGGCTGGAGCCCGCAGCGGGGCAGGGCTGTGCCTCGTGGGCCGCATGAGCCCCTGGAGGGGACGAGCAAACAGAGAGATGAGAGCCCCACAGCCCGGTGCTGGTGCAGGGCTGGGGGAGGATCGGCTGCTTCCAGCCCCCTGGGACCCTCCACAGCTCATGGCCCCCCCCGTATCCAGCAGCCGGGGACCCCCATGGGTTCCCCATCTCCCTGCTGGAAACATCTCCCCGGTGCTCCCGCAGCCTTTGCACACAAAAGCTTTTCTGGGCACTAAGCAGCAACCGGAGAGGGAAGCAACTGAGTGCTGTCGGATTTGGTGTCTCATAAATCATTTTTCAGGCCCTGCTCTTGGATACGATGGCCGGGGGTAGGAAAAAAAAATCTGCTCCTGCCCCCAGCCTCTGCCTGCTTACACTGGTCTCATGGAAAAGAGCAACCTGGAGGCTCCTCCACCTCCCCTTTGGGTGTGTTTTATTGACAAGGCGAGGGCCTGGAAGCTCCCGGGGGTATAAATGTGGTGGGTACGGAGCGAGGTGGGAGAAGCCAAGGCCCAGGTTACTCCTTCAGATGGTGCCCCCGTCCCCCTGCGTCCGATGGTGGCTGGGACCTCGCCACCATGGGTTTCAACACAATGTAGGTGATGAGGATTAATGATTTATTCTGAGTAACTGGTGATAAATCTGAACGATTTATTCTGGATACCGGGATAGCTATCCGGAATAGGTCAGCGGAACGCATCCCAAGCCAGTTCCTAAATTGTGAAGGGCTGAAGGAAGAAGCTGTGACGGGTCGGTTGCCTTTGTCACGGGACTAGAAAAAGTCCCAGAATTTACAGAAAAGTAACTGCCTTCATCTGCAATGAGCCCACTGAGGCTACCTATCAGGAGAACACCCTCTGAGCAGTAACGTGAGCAGGGGACGAGATGAAAGCAGGGACTTACACTCACGCCTACACTCACGACTCCATGCCCAAAAAAAACAGCTTGGCACACCCGTGGCACGCTGCCCCAGCCCCCAGGCCTTTCAGAGCTCTTCTGCCTCTTCCAGTCTTGATTAATAAAGAAAATGTTCGTGTTTTCACGTAGAAAGAAAATGTTAGCATCACCGATCCCAGGCAGCTATAATCAAACTGTTCCACGCCGATGAATAATATATGGACAGTAACAACTGCTGGCTAAACGCACCGTGCCAGTGCTGATGTATTTTTCGTAATTGTTCGGGATAAATGATCAGCAAACACTTCCAGAAGCTACGGTGATAAATATGTTGAATTCGTTAGCCCATATATTTTGCTTGGAAGACAGCTAAAATTGCAAATGTGTTCCACCGTGATCTAACCCACACCTTGCAAAAATATTATACTCGGTTGCAAATATCTGAGCCTATAAAAATCCCAAATGCGAGGAGCTGTCAGGGAGCAGTGCAGGGACCCTGTCAATCCCCGTGCTTCCCTACTCACCCCCTTCTCTCCACCAAACCTTGAAGCTTCATTTTGGCACCTCCTGTTCTCTAACACAAGGCCCTTGGCTGCCTACCACTGGTTTTTGACATTGCCAAAGGTGCTGTAGAGACCGAAAGAAATGAGGTCTAGAGCGAACCCAACGTCAGTGCTGGGGAAATTGCTCTGCCTGGGATGTGTTAGCACAACCAGACACCCGCGGGGCTGCAGCCACCTGAGTTAACCCCAACCCCAACCCTAACCCCAACCCCTAGAGATGCATTTTGAGAAAGGAGAGGGGGATCGTTTAATACCCCTCCATCTTTACCTCGAGCTAACATTATTTTCCACCTTGAGCTCCCCCAGTTTTAGCAGCCACATCCCAGAGCCAGGACTCCATTGTCGCTGGGGGGCTCCAGCCTTGCCCCCACACCGACAGCTTGTTCCCAAAGCACTTTGTCCCTTGGGGACCTCCCGTTATGATGCCGGTGCCTCCTGCACACGAGCTGCAGCAATGCAGCAGCACCCCAGCAGCATCCCCTATAAGTGAATTCCTTTTGGGGGTTACAGAATTTTATTTTTTTTCCCCATTGATGAGCCAGAGAGGGCTGGGGCTGGGCAGTGCCTCCTGTCCCACCCTGGGGACACCTCTTAGTCCCTCTGACACCAGGCAGACCCCATCCCATGCAGCTCCTGCCCACAGAAGCATCCCCGTGGGGCCGCCCCAGGGCACCAAACTGTAGGATACAGGAGCCCAGACCCCTGCGGACGCAGCCGCTCTCATTTTGGGGTCTGCAGCCAGAGCATGGCCCCGGATCCCTTCTCAGCAGCCTCTCTCTGTGCTTCCCCCCAGTCGAGGAACAGCGGGCAGCAGGGGGACATGGACGGAGCGCGGCGCCTCGGCCGCATGGCCCGCCTGCTCAGCATCGTCTCCATCGTCCTGGGGACCATCATCATCGTGCTCTACGTTTCACTCAGCGTCAGAGGTAACATCTCCTTCCCTTTTCCCCTGCCCAGCTCAAGCAGGAACCCCACACGGTGCCCCGGGTGCTGTCCCGGGAGTTTATAGGGCAGCCCTGCCTGTAGGATGCCCCCGTTCCCACCCCAACCGCAGCGTAAGGGCACCGAGGTCCCCCGTGGGCCCACCCCCAACAGCACCTGTGTGTGCAAAATACCTTGGGGAAGGGGTTGTGGGAGATCTCCCAGACAAGGGGCGTTTAGGCTAAAACCCAAAGCCTTGGCAAGGCTGTGCTGGGTTTGGAAATGTGTAGCGGGGTGAAAGCAAAGGGATCCAGCCTGCCCAGGGGTGCAGTCCCGCAGTGTTTGGGGACCTTCCCTGACCCAAAGCCACCTGCCAGGAGCAGCGGGGCCGCTGGCAGCGCTGCTCGGGCTAACGGGAACCTCGGCTCTCGGCCGCTCGAACCCAAAGCCCGAGCCAAGAGCATCGGGGACATCTCTGTGACTGCTGGAAGCTGCCCTAAGCCTCTCTTTATTTTACAGTTTCCTAGAAGACATTTTAGCATGCAAATACCTCGAAGAGGAGGAAGACAACTCTCCTTTTGGGGTTTTTACTTTCAGCCTCGCAACAAAAACTTGTCACAGCGTAGGGGGGCCGCCCCGGAGGAACGCGCGCTTCTGCTCCGCCGCCCCCTGGGAACGAGCCCGGACGAGGGCTGGGACGAAAACATCGTGAGAAGGGATGGGGAAGAGCTTCGGGTGCCGAGTGGAGAGGAGAAGGGGGAAGCCCACTACCTCATTCCCCTCCAGCAAAACTGACGGAGCGGGGAGACAACTCCTGGCGAAGGGCAAGGAGGGAGTTTCGGGAACGGAGCTTGTCTTAAAGAAAACCTAAGGACGGGCCAGGACACTTTGAGGAATCCCCTCTAAGGATTTTGGCACAAGCGACTGTGTTGTTGGGGGGTTGTTGGTTTTTAAATCATTACATTCTCTGTCTCGACGACAAAAAAAAAAAAAAAAAAAAAAAAAAGCTCAAACTGCCATCGGGAGCGGAGAGCTGCTGGGGGCAGGAGGAGAGCCGAGCTGCAGGAGGAGCCCGGCTTGGGGCCACAGGAGCTGGAGGGTGTGGGGGTTGCTTTTGTATTTTTGATGAAAAAACAAAACAAACAATAACAAAAAGAGACGATGACCATTTGCATGCCTTTGGGAATGCTCTCCACGTCTGTTCCTACAAGCTCTTTTGTCACTCGCAGCAGATGTCGGGGCCGGCGGAGCAGGATGCTGCCGCAGCAGAACGCCAGGCTCCTCCTCAGCCGGCCCCACGGTGGGGATTTTAATGGAAGGAAACAACGCTTTCTCCGTGCAACCACACATTTCTCTCCCTGGGCACCCGAAGCGAGGTTAATGCTCGTGGCGCGGAGGAAAGAGCCTGGTTAATCTGCAGCAGCGGCACCGAGGCACGGAGAGCCCATGCTACCCGCTCGAGCGTTTTTTGTCCTGTCCTGTCCATCAGCCAAAAGCTGCAGCGTGACCCAGACCCCATCGCCGCCCATACTCATCTCCCCTCACCCCGCTGGGCTTCAGCTGAGGACCTCCCAGGAGATTTTCAGAGGTGCAGAGGGGTTTAGGATGCCTGCTCCTCTCCTTACCCCTCACACGCCCTTCTGCGTCTCTGAACATCTCCAGCACCCCTGGAGCTGGCTGGGGCCGGCTCCACAGACAGTATTATTTTTTAACATTTTGTATTTAACGACATGTAAAGAACACTGACTTTTTTTTTTTTTGCTCCTCCTGATCTGCCTGGGCCCCCCCCATGCCCTGCCAAGTCTTCCACGATGCGCGGCCCCCCTCTGCCGTCCCCACCTCCCACCCGTCCCTGCCACGGGCTGGCACAGGCTCTGGTACTGTATTTGCCACCCAGACTATGCAAGGTGTCACCGCCTGTCGTTGTACCCAGGCTCTGTAGATGGCTCCTGGCCATATCCACTGGCTCCGTGTTAGCCGAACCTCCTTTAGCAAATCTTTGCTGGCACAAGTACACGACCGGGAGCTGCACCCCCCGCCTGTCCTGGGGCACGAAATGTGTTCCCCTGCTCCCTGAGTTAATCTGGAAAAACCTCAGAGCAAACCCAACACGGCCAAGGGCTTTGTCTACGTGGGGAATTGCTGCCCAGCACAGCAAGGTGTGCCGGGAGAAACCTCCCAGCAACCTGGCACCCGCGTCCCTTCCAAGCTGGTGAGCACAAGGGGCACGCAGGGAGGCAGCACAGAGAGCTGCCGGCTGTAAATCCTCATTCTGCAGTGCCCCAGGGGCATAGCTGGGAACATTCTCCTCTTTGACTGCTCCTCCTTACTGAGTTTCCTCTGGCTGGATGTTATTTGGACCTAGGGGAGAGGGGAGCCACATCCCCAGGACACGCTGCTGATGTTTTCCTCTAAGTTCAAAGTGGTTCCAGGGGCTCAGAGCAATAGCATGTTACTACAGCACTTTCTTGGGCTGCCTCCCCATCTGCCCCTTTGCCTGTGCTTTCTTATAAACTACAAGCTTCTAAAAATGGACCAAATTCACTACCTTCCCTTTAGCAATTCTGTTTTCTGCCCTTGGTGCTAGGGGAAGCTTTGTGCTCAGCCTGGTGCCGCGTCCATCAGGGTGTTCCGCGGTTTCTGCTCTTGTCCCCACTCTCACCAGAAGCCTTCCCTTTGAGACTAAACCCCCTCATCTTATGGGTGGGCTGCTCTGTTCCATCAAATCCCCAAAAAGTTTCCTTTTTAAGCCCTGAACCCGAATGCTGCTGGCTGGCCAAGGGGCGGCTTTGTCCTGAGCCACTGACAGCCAGCGAAAAACTTGAAAGCCAGGAAAGATCCTCCGAGGACAGGACACGCCAGCATCCAGGGAAAACCACAGCACCTGAGAGCACCAAATGAAGGATTTAAATGCCATTTTTATCATTACATGAAGCCTTTCCTCTAAAGAGCCCAAACTTCTTCACTATGGCTAGCGACGAGGCCCTGCAGCCCCGCACGCGGCGGCTCGGCGTTGTGCTCTGCTAAAGGCACAGATGGCAAAGTTGTTCTGAGTCACGTGCACGAGCAGCTCAGAAAAGACATTTTTTCTTTCTCCTCCTCAATATAAATAGGAGTGAATGCATAATTCCTTTGAATCTGATGTTTCCAAAGGGATCTGTGCAAACACACACCTGCACGCTGCATTTCAGACCGGGCTGGGAGCCCTGCTGCAGGCACGGGATGGTGAGGGGCCGCATGGAGCTGGGCAGGAGAAGTCTCTGGATGAAGAAGGAGCAGCAGAGGCACTAAAATTCACTAAAAATCAACGCCCACGGTGAGGATTTATTGCACGCACCCACATGGGGTTAGTGTCTTCTGCCCAGCCCGGAGCACTGGGCTGCCGAGGCGACCGCTTCACAGCCCAGTGTTACAGATAACAAAACTGAAGACGCTCCAACTCCTTTCCTTTTTTAATCTTCTTTCTGGTTAGAGCCAATTGCACTGCTTTGCGCTCTTGAATACACCTTTCTGGGCCTTGTCCTGCACTGAGATCCAGCTGAAAGCTCTCCGGGCACTCCTGACATCAAATATTTCCTTTCCTTGCAATGCTGCCCTCGAGTTGCACCAGAGAAAAACTCCTCAGGAGTTTCCCTGTGGCATGCATGGTCTCACCCCGCCGTGCCAAGGAAGAGGCCGATGAGCCCCAGCCCTTGGCACCTCACACAGGATTGTGTTACGAGGAGCAAAGCCCTGGCAGAACCCACCCTGAGACCACCGGGACCCAACTGTCCTCCTTTGGGCTTTGAACAAGGAAACAAAAACACCCCTTGTGATTTTTTGCCAATTCAGTGCAAGCACCTTGCTGGGCACATCCAGGCACCACTGCTGCTCTCCTGAAGTTTGTTTTTAGGGCATGGATGGGCGATCATGAGCAGTATGTCACGGAAAGGCTTCTCCTCCCCGTCTCCAGCTCGTTGCCAGCTGCTGCAGCCTCCCCTAGGCTCCCACCTCAGCATCAGGCTTTCTGCTTCCAACTAAAACACGAAATCCTCAGGATTTGGCCAGCTTCACCCCCCAGCAAAGCAGGGAAGGAAGAGGCAAGCTGCACGCGGCGCGGTGGCCACCCAGCCTTACCTGGCAGCGCAGTGCGGCTGGTAGGAGGACAGCACGCTGAGGAGATGGAGAAGGTGGGAAACGCAGCTATAAGCGAGTCCGAGTAGGAGTTGGGATCGACAAGTGTGAGATCCTGGTGGGACAGAACCATGCGGATCGGGAAGGAGCCAGCGCACGGAGCCGTGAGACCACACCAGCACCCAGCCTCCAGGGCTCATCACCCTGGGGAGGTTCAGCAGGGCCCAAATGGGTGAGGGGATGCTGGAAGGACGCACTGGGAGTGATTCAGGAGTGATTTGCAGACGGGCTTATCGTCCTACCAGCAGCTGGGAGGATGTGGGGAGCAGCACGGTTCAGCCGGCTTCTGGCAACGCAGCGTCTGGCTGGGGAACGCCCGCAGAGGAGACCAGAGGGATTTTAGCACAAAGGGAGGAAAACGGCAAAAAATCTGCTCTCAGTTTGCTGCACCGGCCATGCCCTAGGGGCTGGTCCCACGGCTTTCTCTTTGAATCCCCCAGCCTTACACCTTGTTACTGAGCACAGCCCAGAGCCGCAGAGCAGGACCCACCTCGAGTAACTGCAGATTTAAAGTTCATTTTCTTCCCGCGTACATCCTTTAGTTTTGGTGAAAATTTGGACTGAAAATCCCCCTGCTTGGGCACAAGCCAAAGGGTGCGGTTCGCATTTGCAAACGCCAGTAGGTAGCAAAACTCCAACCCAGAAATACCCACGTGGGATACGGAGCACCGGGAAGGGAAGGTGTGCGGTACCCCAGGGCAGCCCCTCACCACTCCTGAGCAGGGCCACACGCTCCCAGACCCTGCACAATGGTGCCAGGGCAGGATCCGTGCGTGGCAGCACCTGGGGCATTCCCCCTGTTGCTGTAACCACGGACGTGCACAGCCTCAGCCCCTCGGAAGTCCGGCTGGAAGAGTTGGATCCACAAAGAGCACGAACACAGCAGGAATTTCGGCCGGGCACTTGGGTTTGCTGATAGGTGTTTCTTTCCCTGCAGGACGATGTGGTATACCTGACATACTTCCTTTGTATTTCTTGGCATGAGAAAAAAAAAATTAAAATGTAACATGCATGGTCACAGCTGAACTTATTTCTTCTGTCTATATAAGAAAAAAAAAATAATTAAATTTGAACTAGCCATTGAATCATCGCTTCTCACTCCAAGAGCGAGCAGCTCAGCGGGTATTTGGGTGCAGTGGGTTGCAGATACACACACAAGCAACTGGCAGCAGGCAGCAGCACGTCAGAGAGCAGAAGGGACAGAGCCCAGCCCGGTGCTGCAGAGAGGAGCGGTGCTGAGCTTCTTGGTGAGCACGGCCACCGTGGAGGTGTCTCAGTTCTTCCCCTCCCACAGCCAGGGTTAGGGAATCATCGTGCCCATGCTGCAGCATGGTGAACAGACTGATGGGCTGTACCCAAACCTCTCAGCCTCTGGTGGGGTCCAGGAAAGCTTTGGGCTGCCTGCCATTTTCGTAGGCAGCATTATGATAAATACCTTTTCCTTCCCTATCAAGCTGTAGTGTTGGCTGGGGAGGAGGAACACCCCCCCTGCTGGTACTCAAAGCAAGAGAAAGGTGCAAACACAACATCTGTAAACTGCTGGGCACACAGCTCCGTTACCCTCACGTGCATCTCAGGAAGCAAAGGAACCATAATCAGCCCTGGATCCACCACAGCCCAGGGCTCTGAGCCCATGCTCAGCTCGGGGTGCCCAGTAAGAGGCCGCTCAGCCCCGCACCCAGGCTCAGCCCCTGCTTTGTGTCCCATCCCTTCTTCCACAGCACGCTCTCTACCTCCTACTGGGCCCTGTAGCTTGCTCGCCCAGAAGCTCTGCAAGCTTGAGCCTGGTGTCAGGGAGGTCCAAAGAGCCACTTTCGTCTGCCTTGATCGAGAAGCAACTCAGACAGTTATAAAATTCCGTGTCATTCACTTATTCTTCACCAAAACCAAGGGCCCCATGCACAAGACTGGACAGTGTCCCCAGTGGGGAGAGCTCTCGAGGAACAGAACCAGTTGGCATCTCAGCACACCGATGTCTGAGGCTGCTTTAACCCCATCTTTGGCCTTGTCACTTACTGCTTAAGAATTCCAGCATGCAAGAAGGCTGAGCAGGAAAGGAGGATATTTTTGTCCTGGAGGAGGAGAATCTTGCTAGCATAAAAAAAAAAAACAACACGCAGAGAGTGGAGAGATCTCCCTTCAATGGGAGCATCCCCCGAGCATCCTGACCGTGTCACTGAAGCAGCTGGGCAGATGCAAGCTGCAGGCTTCAAAGACCGAGGCTGACAGCCTCTGCTCTGATGTTTCACTAAAGAGCTGGGAGTGCCAAGTGCTTTAGCCTCCTGTTTTATTAATACGCTGCTCTGATGGCTCATGTATAATAGATACACCAAGGAACATCAAGAGGTTTACATCCCATTTCCATGTTGCATATGGTTTCTACTAAACACTATAGGCTCTCCATTCACCTCTTTAAGTTTGTCTTGGCTAATGAAATTGCATGAGTTTTGGGGGACAAAAAAGGGACAAAAAGTTGGTCACCAATTCTTCATCTGGTTTCCATGACTTTGCTGCACATGGGAGCTACAAATTAAGTACAGGGAAAATGAATTTGCTCTCTCATAACACTGGATGCTGTTGTAGAAAGTGCAGTGAAGGGCTTGGCACATTGCTTGTGGGGTGACCGAGCCAGAGCTCAGGGTGCTGCAGCCACCCCAAAACCAGGCAGGAGCAGTGTGCAACCATGCTGGGTGTCTGAGCAGCGCACAAACACGTCTGGCTCTGTTAAATCACTCTCATCTGCACAGACACGAGGGGCTTGGAGCTCAAATATGGCCAAAACAGACAGATTGTACCCCAATCTCCTCCCTTACAGAAAGGTAATTAGCTGGAGATGTTAAGACCGAATTAAGATTGCCACCGAGGCAGGCAGAGCCGCACAGCAACGGCTCGCTCATCTGCACAAGGCTCTCCACCAGGAGCCTAGCTGACCCCACAGGCACAAGGCAGACATTTCCATCACGTCCCAAGCTCATATTTTTTTAAAATCTGACATGACATATTCTACAAACTTGGTAGAAAGAGCGGTGGTTAGAACGCATATGACTGAGAACAGAAAAAGGCAGCTTGCGCAGCTAAGTACGAACTGCCTCAGCAGATCAGGGCACTGCTCTAAATCGGGACCTTCCCCTTCTGGTGGTTACTGCTGGATGCCTCAGAAGATGAAATCTCCCACCCTGCAGGCTCTAGATTACCTAAAATAGAGTCATGGGGATTTCTCCGTGAGCCAAGCCACCTAGTTTATGTGCTAAAATGTGAAGACTGATGGTCCTCATTGTTTCCAGCTTAGCTGTAAGGTTAGATGCTATTCTTGGTCAAGAGCTGCCAAACGTTGCTGAAGCTTGTTAGGTTGTTTGCTTTAATAGCACACAGCGTGAAACAAAGACGGGAAGTCTTCACAGCAAAATGCCTCCTTCTGCTGAGCTCGCTGCATCTCGCTGCGCCTTGGAGAGGTTTAATTATAGGCTGCTGGTTCTAAAGCATTTTCTTCCAATTGTTTGGTCTCAGGTCCAATCCCCTAAAACCCGTATGTTACACTCCTTCCCAGCGAGGATCGATGCAAACCGATCACGTCATCAATTTCATCTGGGCAGCAGAAGGAAAGAGGGCAACTCAGCCCCTGCACCCTGACAGGTTCAAAGCAGCTGGGCTAGGGCAGCAGCAAACCATTAAGAGGATGTTGGGAAGACATTTAATCTTTAAAGGATGCTCTATTTAGACCTCGATTTTGTTTTCCACATTGCAACATGTACAGAGGGTATAAGTTGGAGCTCTAGGAGCTGAACCAGCAGCAGGGGGACACACAGGCTCCCCCCTTCCACTCCCAGCACTGCCATCAGCACTGTGCCTGCAGAGGGGCCAGGGCTCAGCCCCCGAGCCCAGGAGCATCCTCACCTCGGGCAGGGTGAGGAGCTCACCCCTGGGTGCAGCTGAGCCGTGGTGGGAGCTGCACAGCAGCCCAGTGCTCGGGGATGTTCAGCTAGCAAACACACAGCTGCCACAGGAGGTGGGGATTTTCACAGGCCAAATACATGGACCTGAGTGAAAGGAAAAGACCAAAAACCAGAATCCCCATGGCAGCACCTTTCACATTGTTCCTTTCCTCTCTCACAAGAGCATAGCCCCAGCTGAATATTCCTGGACAAGAGCAGATGAACTTATTCATCCCCCCCCCAGTTCCATTTATTTAACTGAGACAGAACAGAGGTTGAAAAGTATTTACGTTCCCTGAAATGCCTGGAAACTCAGGGAGAGGTGGCTGCAGACCTTGGCCCTGCTCTCAGGTACAGACCAACCCCGAGGAGCCATCCCTGCCTGCAGAGCCCCGTTTATTTCGGGAGGGCAGACACACCAGTGCCGATGGCCCTCTGCCTCCTCACAAGCTGCGTTTCTTTACGTAAGCGAGGCGTGCTTTTAGAGGCCTGACTCACAAGCCGCCCCATCTCGGTAATATTTTAGAGTAAATTTAGCACTACTGAGACATGCCTGACCTAGAGGGAACTCCCCTCACGGCCTAAGTGGGGAAATATCCAGGCCTGCCCCGTTCTGTGCCCGACCCGCCAGGCGCCATTCGGCCTCAGGAGGCCGGGCCCAGCCCAGCAGCTCCAGGCCTCTGCCACGGCCTGGCTCCATCACTGGGTCATCACCAGCCTCCAGCAGCCAAGAAAGCCCTTTCACAGTCCTGTTCCTCACTAACGTAGTGAATGTTTGTGTGGCAGCAGCCGGACCCACCCAGGGACACCCCACCGCTGTGTTCACGATGCCTTTTTCCACCTGCAGTGTTCCTGGGCACCCTGCAGAGCTCCAAGAAAAGGCTCCCTCAAAAATGTGATGTTTCAGCAGCGTTTCACCCTGAGAGAAGCCAGCTCAGCACAGGTCTGCAGCCTGACAGGGCTGTAACAGACTGACGCAGGCACACATGCCAGTAACACCATCACTTTCCACAATACAGCTGGCAGCTAAATGGGATTTGGGTTTGCAGCCAGCAGCAAGGAGCTCCCAGGTTTTCCCATACATCTTTAGAAAGACAAAAGATGAAGAATATTCTCCCACAAACCTTGCACCAGACAGAGGGGTATAGGCAAGGAAGATAAGAGAAACAAAGCATCTGAAGGCACCGGTCTACCTGTTTGCAGCACTGAGGTGGGTATCATCCATGAGGCTTCAGACAGAGCTCCAGGTGTGGTTTGGATTGATAAGCTTCAAGTATCTCTGGGACAGCCTCTCTGGACTTCAAAGTAAGGATAAATTTTTAGGAGATGAAAATCACGAGAGCAAAAATTAATTCATGTGTTTGAAATGTCTGCTTGAAGCCAGACACCCAGCAAGGGAGGAGGATCTGAAGGGCAGCAGAGTGGAAAAAGCATCACAAGATGCAAAGACCTGAAAGGACTCAATCAGAAAAGACTTCTTAAAATCACACCACTGGCAGAGGATTCACAGGGCGTGAAAGGGGAAAGACAACGGGAAAATAATACACAATGAGGGAACTGCAGACGCTGCTTCAAAGGCAGAGGGACCGATCGCAGCCAGGGCTTTCCGCCTGCTGTGCTCGTGCTGCCAGAAGTGGGTTAGCAAAGCCTCGGGGTCCCATTAGGAACAAAGACCAAGGAGGGCGGCAGTGACAGGAAGACACGAAGGAGGAGATGAGCGCCAGCACACAGGCGTGGAAGCCTCAAACAGCTTTCAGAGGGGTGAGATGAAGGCTTTTGCGTTCAACGAGCACATCCCTGACAGTGCAAGCAGTCTCTGTACCTGCAGCCCTCTGTTCTGTATAAAGGAACATTTGGTAAATGTTGAATTTTGAGCCTTTCAACAGAAAATCTCCAGTCCACCAGCAGCACATATCCTGCGTTCAGCCACACAGATAAAACAAAGCCACTCCCGTCTCTCCTTATGAATTTCTCATGGCATGCTCGGTTCCCTCTCAGCAGGAAATCTGCTCGGGGAATCACTCCAGGACCAAAGGGGCAGAGCAGAGCTGATCCATAATGCACAAAGAGCCCGAGGTTGTCAGGAAGGACAACAGTTTGCAACACAAACAACGGTACTCTGGGAGGTGGATGGTTAAAAATATAAATCTTACGCTTGTGCCACTATGAATTATTGACTGTACGGGGAGTTGGAAAAAAGGATTCAGCTCCATTAATAATTTACCTTCTAATCCAAGCGAAGATGGAATTTTATGCACCACTTATTACCAGCGCCGCTGCTGGAGGAATGAACTGCGCTGACCGCTGTCGGGAGGCAGAGCCGCCTCTCCGTTTGCAAAGCAGTTTCTGAAGTTAGCTCTCCGGCTTGAAACATCCAGCCTAAACCTTCCCTTGGGAAAGGATATGGTCATTCCTGAATATTTAGGAGGCACATTAAGGGCACAGAAATTTCTCTTTAAAGCAGCATCACAGGCACAGCACAACAGTGCTGACAGAAAGCTAAGGACCTCTCCTCGCTCCGGCTCTTACGCAGATGGGCAGGTATCACACCACCACCCAGACTTTCTTGTTTGAGAAAATAAATCTGAATGACATTGCAAAACGCAGCAACCAGTTACAGAAACACCAGATACTGATGAGCAGAGGAACCCCTTCCAGTTCTTTGGGCACGCCACCGCCTGGTTTGAACACACAGGGATGGAGGCTGTCCGGAGCGCAGCAGTGCTGGATAATTGCACACTGCGACACAACTTTGTTGTGAGTTCTTACAACTGCTTGGTCTGTGTTCAAAGTACTGGCTTACTTTGGGATTTGTGTTGTGATTAGAGAAGGGGGAAATGGTATCAAGGCCCAGAGAAGTGTATTAAAAAAGGAGATGGCGAACACACCAACACCATTACAACAATGTCAGTTTTGGTGTGCATTTGGGAATTGATGTCACATACTATGGATATACAGAAAACTTCTAAAAGCTTATTTTTAAAGAAAACCATCCTTGTTTCTTTCTGCCAAAGCACTATAAAACATCATCTTACTACATTCAAACCCTTCCGAAGTGGATGCCTGAAACAGAAGGTGAGAAGGGGGCTCCAAGAACACACGGATAGGAGGAATGGGTTCCACCAAACTGAGTACCTGGGTCAGGGAATGCTCCTACACGTCTGATATTTAGCACAAAATTAGAGAACAAACTCGTGTACATTCAGTGACAATCCCAAACTGGACAGATGAGTTATCAAATCTTCTCCGCATCTTCACAGAAGGTCGAGTAGGTAAAGATCATCATGGGGAAAGAACCAAGCACCTTGCTTAGAATTCTAATTTATTATTAAATTACATATCAAAGCTTTTTAAATATATACAGAGAATGCACAATAGGTGAAAAAAATAATTACAGATACAATAAAACAAGTTTCAAGTAGCTACATGAAAAGAAGAAAAAAAATCAGAAAATGTAATCAAACTAATTTACAAAAGTCTGCATTGGGATGTTTTGTGAGAAAGTCGTGTGTGGGTTTTGTTATCTTGAGTGTTGATTTCAACTTCTTTCCTCACTCTATAGCAGACAGACCAACAACCACTTATATATTCAGGGCTGAAAGCATCACACTGGTTTCAAATATCCAGTCAGCACATCAGATATGGGCACCAAGAGGATTTCACCTGGAATATAGCTCAGTTTTGTCTCACTGTGTTTTTCATTGTAGACTCTTTTTACATTGCTAAATAGGACCACTACTCTGAAGGACTGCAAAATCTAGTACCGTTATTAGGGGTTTAAGAACTATTTCTTCCTTCAAGAGTGATATAGCTGTTATTTGAAAAAAGGAGAGGTAAAAGTTTTGGGAAAACAAAACAAAAAAACCACGTAAGAAAAGATCATGCATTAAGTGATCTTGGGAAACAAGCTGCTAGGTTTAGGGAACTAAAACAATCCTGATTGAGTCTCACAACCAGAAGTGGTGGACCAGCCTCCACTCCCTGCGTAGCAGTTTGGGGGGAGCTTCAGGAACACAGTTCCTCTGAGAGCACAGCCCTTGAGGACAAGCAGTTGACAGACTTATCTGAAACTTTCACATCACCTAAAAAACCTCCTACTTTCGCTCATTCATTTTTGACACCCAGTGAGAAACAACTCTTTCTTCTCACAGTGATCTTAAGGCTTTCCAAAAGAAATTACTTGTAAAGCTACAAACAAAAAAGTCTAGTTGATTAAATTCCTCCGGGATTCATCACACTACAGCACACCGTGATATCCAAAAGCTGAACTCAGAATTGATTTAGAAAAACGTGCCTCCCCAAGGAAGGGCAAACTCACCCTAGGAGAAGCACCGTGTTGCTTGGTCCCAGGTCCCTTCTGGGCTGGCAAAGCCCTGCCTCCAACCTTGCTTGCACACCCTCCAGCGAGAGGCAAGGATAAGCTTCAGCTGTGCTCTGGGTTGTGGCCACCCAAATGCTCACCACTTGAATGTGCAACACCTGGTGCTGTCCCCATGCCCCCTTGTGCTCAAGCAACTGGAGCACAAAGATCAGAAAAACATATAAAAAAAAAAAAAGCCTAAAAATATTTGTGTCCATTTGGGGGATCAAAAGGATCTCTTGTGTTCTAACGCTTACCCAAGGGGTTGGTGGACAGGTTTAAAGTTGGTGTTTGTGTGCTGGCAAGAATAAAGAAGAACTTTAAAAAGGAGAAGAGAAGGAAACGACGTGCCCTGCAGAAACGTAGATTTACTCACTTCATTTCTATGGCTTACTAACAATTTTCTCAGCACAATTCTGCTTGGATGAGTTTCAAAATTGCAGCTTTGCCAGGAATTGCAGAAATGAGAATTCTTTAAGGACTTTTTTTTTCCTTAGAGCAAGAGGAACTATACTGAAGAAAAAACTTAGAGAACATATCTAGCAATAGGAGACGCACAAACCTGTATTTTGAAATTTGAGATTAAATGTACAACCCCGTTTTCCTTTTAACAGTCCCTTGTCCCACCTACAGGTTCATGTTATCAGAGACATTCAGGAGAATTATTCAGGAGAATTAGCGAGTCTTTCCCCTTTGGCTATGTGCATGCACATCACTTCAGAGAGCAATGCAAAATGCCCACTCACATAGCTAGAGGAGAAGATAATGAAAGGGAGATTACAAGATTAATTAAACGTATTTTCCAATGCAAAACCAACATAAATAAAAATCATAGAGGGGTTGTAAATACTGAAACCACTTCCAGTAAAGCTTTATCAGAGATAATTCAGCATATTTCTATTATTTTGTACTAAAATATATCAGTTCCTCCATAACATCTTCATGACATGAAAAATCAATCATGTTTACATATTTATTATAATCTACACATTTTCCATAGCAGCTTTATCACACAATAAGATTAAATATATGCACCAAATAATCAATTAAGTCCAGTAAAAAAGACTGATTTTAAGATTAAGTAAATGAATTTATTTACGATACTGCAGATCTTATACTGCCAACTATATAGCGATCAAATCCTACAAATCCTAAACAGAAGGACAACTGCTGATCAGGGTCCTGTGGGGGTGGAATCAAAGAAAAAGCATCAGGGGATATGAGGTTTGATCTCCCAACACACAGATTCATTAATAAACTTCCTTTACCCATCAAGGTTTTCCATAAACCCTTTTAATGAACATTTTATTTCAAACCAGGAACATTCCCAGATCATCCAGATAAATCACCCTTTATTTAAAATACGAGCCCCACCATTTTACATGTATCCATTCCAAACGCTTTCGAATCCCAAATGACAAGATGGCTGATTAGAAGTCCTCGTAGACTTTTTAGCACAAAGTTACTATTCTGCAAATAAGCCTTCAAATCCATACAAACATTTTAGGCGCAACAGTGTGGTTTTGCACACTAGACAGGCACAAGTCTCTATTCCCTCCGACAGGTACTTCACAGACACTATAAAAAGCAGTAAAAATATCGCGACTGTCCCACTAGACTCCATTCCAGAAGAGAACCCGGAGACTACCTGGCATTTGTGGGTAATGGCATATATGAAACCAGTTAGAAGCACTGCAAATTCACTGCGAAAAGAGTTAATCAAGTTCTTAGAAAGAGATTCCAGTGCCTCAGTTTCAATTTAGTGGGTTATGATACGACAGATGGAAAAAGAGACGTTGAGAGAGCAGAAGAAATCCGTAACTTGTGAATCTGCAATATCAAAGCCATTCCTGACATCGGTTTTGTTTATTGACACAAACACAACAGGGTTCATGTTCCATGTCTGGACAAGAAACAAAAACTTCCCCCCAGATAATGGTAAATGAAACTTGCTTCACCATTCATACATTCAGCTCTTTACTATGAGGAGGCAAGTCCCAAACTTTTGCACTTAGATACATTTGCCTCAGCTATAACCATCATAATTTTAATTTCCAATTGACAGTTTAGATTATATCTTACTTACAGTGTAAAAATATTAATGCTATTAGAATAACTTTATGTAAATTACAATATAGGCTTTTCAATCATGTCTTTATAAAGACCTTTATGATGTCATCCAGAATCCAAGTATTTGCACCCAAAAGACTGCTTTCAGGTGAACTCATGTTTGGTCACGTTTCAGATGACTGAACACTATGGTAAACAGCTGCTAGGACACTGTGCTCCCTTTTTACAAAAGGGGACTTTTTAGTCCCTTTAAAGCCACACACAAAAAAAAAAAAACTATAAGTGTTCCTCAGAGGGTGGTTTATTCATATTCTGTGCAAAAAGTGAACTGAACAATCCTTTTTTTCTTTGAGGAATTTGCGTGAAGCACAGTTTTCACAGCACAAATAACGCAGAAATAACTAGTATCTCAGCCATGAGTTAAAAAGAATTACAGAACATGTATTTAGTAGTAGAGCAACCTGATGGCTTAAAGCTGCAATATTCTTCTCATAGGGCAAAAGTGTTCAGTACTGTGCTTGGCCTAGCGGGGCAGCAGGCTTCCTGCAGCTTCCACCCCAGGAAAGCCTAACACTTTCTCCACCTACCAGCCAACAACAGACCTCCAGCACCACTGAGCACAGCAGCTGTTCTACTGGTTTTGTTAAGAGTCCTGTGTTTACTTACCTTGCAGTGAAAAAGGCAATTAAAGAGAAAAAAAAAATAATTAAGACCATCTAATTTAACCAAAGGAAGATGCATGGCAGGGAAGGAGAAACACTGCAGCTTCAACCCAAAACCAGTGTCACAGTTTATCATCCTAAACTTTAGACATCATGCTGATACTCCCAGCCACAAAGAGCAGGCTGTTCCAAGTCTGTCTCTTCCCCCACTCACTTTTATTTGACTGGGGGGGGAGGGATGGTGGTGATGAGTTTAGCAGAGTCCACGAGGGCACATCCATCAATGAAAAGCATAGAGCAGCAGTAGGATGGTGCAGATACCAATGACGCCACCCAAGATGAAAGAATCTCGTCGTTTCCGAAGGTTGATCCTTTGAATCAGGCTGTTCACTGCTGGAAACCGATCTGTAGGGAGGCTGAGTCAAGGTCATATCAAAAGCCAGTGTTTTTATTAACAAGCCCCAAATTCTGCATGTGGAAGTCGGCAACATTGCAAGAAATGCAGAACTACTCCCAAGCTGGAGAAAGCAAATGCAATTAAAAACAAAAACTTACAGACAGTTAACAGGATTTAAACTGTACTACTACTAATCAGACAATCAGAGAAGAGAGGTGACAGAGCAGCTCAGAGTTCACATTTACATAGAATTTAGTATTTGATCACCTAAATTACCAGTGCTTGATATAATCTTGAATGTGAGGCTTAGCTACTTTTAATAACACTTGAATGAGAATGAAAAAAATAGAATGAAAAAAATAGAACAACTATATATAACATCTGTGATATTTAATGAAAGTTAAAAAAAAATGAAACTTAACAGTTACTGGTGAAGGGAACAACCAAAGGCATTTGACAGAGAAAAGCATGCACGTTGCATGAATATGCACTATTCCCTGTATAGAACAAACAACTCCTCCTACTGTAAAATCATAATAATGCAAATCTATCTTTTAATGTACAAAAATACAACAGCCAGCAAGATAATCAGTTTCAGAGTTTCATGTCTTTGGAACCAAGAATCCTTTAAGGCCAAAGCTTATTGAATTTTTTTTGTTGTTGTTCTTGCCAGTTGCTAAAAACTGTAATGAAATTTATGGCTCACCAAGATACATCTCTTCAGGATGTAATCTGTCTAATCAGATGACACTAATGCTGCTTGGGCCCTTATGACAGAGAAGAAGGAGTAAGGGGGAGAACGACAACCGTGCATGACTTGACAACCCGGCACATACTTTTAGCCACAAGCACCAAGTATGCAGAGAAACCGAGGAACCACAATCTTACTGTCTGCAAGACTGTCAGGTCATGAGTACTCGCCTGTAAACCATAACAAGCAGCAATCTATGCCAAGCTTTAGCTCTGGATGATCTTGAAAGCAAAAAAAAGCAAGGTATTACACTTTGAAGAAGATGTATAGCAGAGAAGGCCATTAAATGCTGTTGCAGATCTCTATGTGAAAATTAAAGATACTGATCTATATACAGTGCTCAAAGTTAAGCAAAACCAACTTGTTCACCACATTCATCATTAAGATACTTCACTTAGATTAAGAAAATGACACTGGGGAAAAAAGCCTATTTGTCACTAATGCCAAGACCACTGTGGGCTATACAGCCTTTAGCATTGCAAAGCATTTTGATCCCTAAATGATGTGCTGAAAAAAAATGTTACTATACCTCTTCTTGTGCTCCGGCAGTACATTTTTTTTAAGAAAGGATACTAGCCAAGGTATTCATCTTGCTTTGTATTGACTTCAACATCCCTCTCTGCGAAGTCATATTTTCTTTAGTTGCCATGGCGATGCTGGAGAAAGAAAAGAGTGGATCAAGTCGCTGGTGCTAAGAATAATCTCCAGCTACAACAACAGGAAAGCGAGCAGGGAGCACTCCTTTAGAGAACAATGAATGAGGTGAAGCAATATGAATGAAACAACATTTTTTTCCATTAATCTCTATCTTTTACACTTAAATGATTTCTCTTTTTTTTCATATAAGCCATTAACAACTGAAAACACCGATTTCTTGAAAGAGGCAGGCTTTTGGGACATCTCCTCCCCAGCCCCCAACAAAAGGGATGTTCCATTACAAGCACACCTAACGGTAATCTTCCAGCCTAAGATTTAAGTTCAGAATTTTGTTTTATCAGAAAAGCACCAGGCTTATTTTCACTCCAGAGGGCATATTAAAATTCTTTTCTACCATCAAGATAAAATTACTATAGAAGTATTACACAAATAAGAGCTGCTTCACTATTAAAAATCAATTTACAAAGGGAATGTGCTGCTTGAGAGGAGATGGAAGGGCAGTTTGAGAACACAGCTCAGGGAGCTTTACACAAAAGGCTTCTGAACACAGTCACTGGGTCTTTGAAGACCTTTGAACACAATGAAGTGTTGGGGTTTACTTTGTTTGACTCAGGATTAATCCTGTCCTCTCTCCAGGTAAGAGGGCAAAGCCTGGATTCTCCTGTATTCATGTCCCAGCAAGCCCAACTTCACTGTTTTTCACAAGCTGGAGTTAACAAAGCTGGTGTGAAATGAAATCATATCAAATGATACTTCTTTCATAGCACAGATAAAACACATTTTTGAACTTTGGTCCTAATTAAGAATGTCATACATGGGAATACCATTTTTCACACTCTGCTTCTTTAATAATACACAGTCCAGTTGTACGTACTTTATCCAAATAAAAGAACACAACACAGGTGAATATAAAATAAAATTTCCCATTTCGAACTATGCTCTATTTCATTTAAATAACATATTTACATGAGCATTTTAAACAAATAGTCAGCTGGCTTTTTTTTTTTTTAAACATTTCTCTTCAGCCCATAAAACCAACAGCTATGCAATGAAAATCGGAAGGGTATGCTATTACTATATAGCCCCAGGTAGTATTTCACATAGCTGCTCTGAATGCAGTAGCTTTGCCTTGACAAACACCCTCATTCACATAAAGAGAAACAATATATAAAAGGTTAGGTTCTGGAGATGCAGTGCTTAAGAAGGAACAGCAGGAGAAATACTGCTCTCCTCAGCTGGCAGCAGTTCAGAGAGAAACAAAGTAGGGCATAAATACAACATTGCCGGATAAAAACTCAAAAAATGACACCTATATTGCTATTGACTATACTTACATGAGTAACAATGATTAAAAGAAGTGCTTGGAGAAGTTTCTAAGCCTTAAATATGGAGAGAAAGGGTTCTGGGAGAACAAAGTTAAGTGGAACAACATCACCACAGAGAGAACTGTGAGAAAAGGGAACTAAAGCTGCCATCTCCCAGGAAAATAAATGGATAGGAGAACGCATCGTTTACCAAATACACATACCCAACCTTCAAGAGCATTTTATGCTTGCTCACACTTGGTTTCTGTACCCAAGCATGGTACAAAAATCAGCTAAAATGATGAAACACCATTTGTTCAGATGCTAGTACTAATATACTTCAGCTGACGTGGCATTTTGGTACCTGGAGGTAGCAAAGCACCCTCGCCCATCTTGGTGCACCTTCCCAGGTAAATCTGGTAGGAAGAAGCATGCACACAGACTATTTCTGCACTTACTCAACATAGTATTGGCATTCCTCCCATTTTTGTAATGAAGACCACTTGATGTATTTCATTGCATGTTTCTCTCTGAACAGATTTCTGAAATGAGCAGCTTTGGACCACCTGACATAGCACTGGCTTTTCTACTAGGATGCTACAGCCAACAACGTAAAAATAGCTGGCAAAACCCAGCAGAGCCAAGCCTAACAATTGTCCCTTCAAACCTGTAGCAAGAAGTCAGCATCACAATTCACAGACATCTTAAGGAAAGAGCCCAGATCAATGAGCCCTGAAGGATTTCTGGAGCTGCAAGTTCATTTGGGCTCCTTTCCATTCAATCCACCCGCTCCAGCACAAGCTGCCCCTGACATACTACTGTCAGCCTTCATATCGTGTGCCAGGCAAACGTAGAAAGATTCTCCCCAAAAGTCTGTACTGCAAGGCCTTGTGAACAGAGTAAGATGCACTGACAAGGCAGATTGATCAATTATTTTAAGGTTACATTAGCATCCAGGTGAACTTGAACCTACAGAAGGATCTGGGAGCTTATCATGCATAAAGAGAATAAGCAGTTTGAAAACATGCAGGCAAAAAGTTAACATTTCGAATCAGCATCTCTAGGAGATTTAACATGTTAATAGTGTTTTGAGGTTTTAGATTCACTAAAAAAAAAAAACAAAACAAAAAAAAAAAAACAACAAAATGGAAGCTTCTGTGCACAACTAATAGAAACCTGCAGCATTTTGTATTTTTGCATTTTTTGCTTCATACTTTTGAAGTGCCGAATCAGCAGAAAGTGAAAATGGAGCTCAGGGCTAACTGGAAGCAACAGGGCTTGCAGCTGCCTCGTTGGTGTTCAGATGGAGCTTGCCACAATCAGCTAACCACGGCCCTTCATTTGCGCAAAAAGAAACGAAAAAAGCCTGCAAAGCTTCTCCTCTTAAACCATGTAAGTAGTGACACACAGCAAGTTGCACGTGCTTGGTGTTGGGGATACCCCAACTCACCTGACCCATGAATGCAACCGATTTGATTACACAGGAGACCTTTTTAGGACAAAGTTTGTCCTTTTTAGGACAGAATTACAAGAAGAGAAAGTGAAAATTAGGTAACAGGAGGAACAAAAACCAGCATTGCTCACTGCCTCTACCAACAGTGCATGAGAGTTTAACGAACAGCAAGTCAGAGAAGGTGCCAACAGAGATTCTCAACAAAGAATAACAGCTGTAGATCAATACAGAAAAGCAGTCACGATCTAGGGCTGAAAAAAGGGGCTACAAAATTAGAACAGCAAATATACCAAACCGCATCCTATGTGAGAAGATACAGCATTTGACAGATTACATATTTACAACTCAGCATACGGGTCGTTTAGCTTCCTAAAGTATAAAACAAACTCACAAAAACATTGGGTTTGTTATTGAGAAAAGCACTCAGTGAATTTGGAATTATTAGGCACTGAGCTGGAATAAAAGACTTCATCGCTGTACACAGGAAAGCTTGCTCAGTAACCTGCAGCTTCTTATCTTATGCCTCCACGCCGGCTTGATACTTGTCCAAATGAAATTTTAATACATCATCTCTCAATGCACTCCTGAATTAAGCCACGTGTTTTCGTAAGATGCATCCAAAGACTCATTAAGGCATCCATTAATTTACAGAAGTGAAAATACGAGGTGACTGCCAGGATATAAAGTGTTCCTGAGACACCTCCAGCATGCCTTTGGAAATGGTTCTAGCAGATTATGATGGAATACAGGGTTCAAGCTTTAGTGTCTGATGAGAAAAACTGTCCATTTCTCATAAAAAGGCACGATAGAACTGTTTAAGTTTATGGATGACAAGGTTGGAACCTTTTTTTTTTCCCCCTCTCAGGATTCTGAATATGTTAGCACAACGGGGTAGTTTTACTGATGTGCCTTGAAGAGAAAAAAAAAGTAACGATTGCCATTTTTAAGTTTTAATGTCGTATGGTCATTGTGATGTCCACAAACAAGAGGCTGACTGGATGCTAGCTGCCATTCAGAAATCAAAACTCAAGTAGAAAGCACCGTTCTGCATGTATAATTTGATTCCTCAGAACATTAACTGGTTTACCTACTAAGCCTTTGTATTTGCGAACCTGAGGCTATTAAGTTTAAGCACTACCAAGAGGAAAACACATGACTCTTCAGAGCTAGTCCCCCAGCCGGTCTTTGTACAGTCTCAAGTATTTAGGCTTCCTCATATCCTTCAATAAACAGTTTCACTTCCCTTCCCATCCCTAACACATGCTCATTAACTCACTGTTACCATTTGTTTACTGACAAATGCTTTTTTTAAATAAAAAAATAATCATTTTCCCTTCCCAGTATCTGTCCCTTTTAGTTGCTTGACACAGTAACAAGTTATTCCTAGAACTATAATTATTTTTTTTTGAAACTTCTATTTAACATTTACGACAACAGATTATATCCTTCTTACTGGAATCTATTATCTCTTTCCTACCTGTGGAAGATCCAACTATACTAAATTATTCAGCAGTACACTGAAATAAGGTTTAAAGGCACACTTTTTTTTCAACGTAATGATGATCCCTTGTTGAGACATTCCTGGAAAGTGATAATGGATTCTGATCCTCCAATTTTCCCAAGCTCCTTTGTTTGGTTCCTTATTTCTTCTTAACTGGTGATTACCAGTCACAATACATTTCTGCTAGTCCATGTCACAAGAGTGGAAACATTGCAGAAAATTAAAAACTCCAATTGTAACCCAACTACTTAAACCATAACCCCGTGCCCTGTATTCATGAAAGCACGCCCAACGTTAATCTACATTTACAAATGTAATAGGGAAGATAAAGAAAATGATTTTTTATTGTACATCTCGAGCTTTCTGTTTCAGTTTATTCAGCCGATTTAATTTATATCTAAGTGTGGAAACAGGCAACTTTTTTCCACTAGTTCACTGTTGTGAACAGTGTGACGAGGCAGACCTGCAGCTTATCTACATGCACAAGAGTGTTTATAATGCATGGACAGGTCTCAAACAAGAAAGAAATGCCAAATTTCTCTTCTTCACATATTTCGGTTTCTCTCCTCTGATCCAAAAACAGTCTGTGTATAAATTCAGACCATCTGCATCAGTGTCAGGTGATTCCAAGATGACCCTGACTTAACAATTCACTTGGAAATAGCACGAACTATTCTCAGCGCAGCACTGGATTGAACTACCAGAGATGGGTGTAAACCAAGTTCCTAAAACCAGATGGTATTCTGCCCTCTAAATTTAATACTAAAGTGCTGCTCAAATACAGCATTAATGACTGCTGCCGTGCTGGAGGAATCTCTTCTGGGTAAGCCTGGGGTCACAACCACAAAGAGCCATCCATCTCTTCCATGAATGAGCAAGAGGTATCTCAAATTCCTGCACTAGTAGCAGTCTTTCCCCAAAATTTCACTTACATTTCTAGTTTGGCCTCGAATGTTCAGTAGTGCTGTAGGTATGTGAGCAAGCAAATTTGTCTTTAAAAAGTCTGCAGTTTTCACTAGTGTGAAAAAGTACACAGTAATAAACATTTCCAGCCATTATCGAATTCAAACTAGTCTTACACGCAAGCTACGCTTTTAACGCTGCTTGACTTGGGAGCCAAATGTTTTTACCTAGACAAATGTTCAAGCTGTTGGGTATTTTTACCCCACATAGCAGCCCTATATACACAGCATGTTATCAAGCAAAATGTACCAAAAGTCAACTCCTTGTTTCATCCGTTGAGGCAGCTCAGTCAAATATATATTGGTTCAGAACTAAAACAAAACTCCAAAGGAACAAGACGTGTTTTTAAAAATCAAATAATTTATGTGTTACGGGAACTTCTGCTTCATTTTGTACTCCATGAATCATACTTGCTCATTTAAATTCATGACAACATCTGTGACTAAGGGAATGGACTCTGTGACTATGCATAGAAATGCAAGCTCTACTTTTAAATTGATAACAATTCTGACTAGATTGCTTATTCTCTGTGTATACGTATATATATTCATATATATACACACACGCATCATCTTTCAAATTACTTTAAAGCTTATTTCATCTTTTGATGAAGGCTAAAATGAAAACAAAAGGAACTTTTCTCCAGAAAAGCATGTGATTTTGCCCAGACTCTGGAAGGCTCTTCTGAAAATAGCTGAGTCTCAAAAACTAATTCATACCTTCCCATTCTGTAAAGGCAGGATTTAATGCAATTGAATTTTTCCCTTTTATTAAATCTTAATTATTACCCAAAGGAATACCCTAGTATACAAGAAGATTTTTTTTCTTTATTTAATCTATGGGTTTGGTCCAGCTTCTAAGTGGAAGCGTAGTAGTCCAATCTGTTAATATATAAATCTGACAGATCAGCCTCAGTCAGGCTGATTATTATAAAACCAAAAGAACCGACCACACTACACGGGCAAAACTATAACAAATTTTCAAAGCGAACCAACCTAAAAATACAAGTTGTTGGAAAACAAGAAATAAATCATTTGCTATTCTGAGAAAGTGATAATGTTTGAAAATGAAAACCTGAGAACACCAAACAAATTAAGCAAAATCTATGCTTATATTTAAATATGCCCAAGACAAGTGAACACTGTTCCAAAAGAACTGCAGTACAAACTATCACATCCCACTCCTTTCTGGAAAGAAATATGCTGCAGTAAGAACCTGTGTCACACAATTCATTTAAAAATTGATTTTAATTTTAGCACTAACAAAACATCTGAATGACAGCCCTAGTTGTCACTTAATAATTTCAGCTGAGGTACCCCTAAATTCTCTTGCAAGTATGTTTGGTCCCGTGGAGGAGCCATACACAGGAAAGTCAGGATCTGCACTTCTTCAGTTCTGTTCTGTGCAGAAAGGCAGAGCAGGAGTTTCACAGTTAGGGTTTTCTGTGGGGTCACTGCCAATGGGGTCACCAGCATGCAGCTTACCAGCAAAAGCCACTGCACTGAAAAATGCTTTCCAGTGTTTAGAGTGCTGCTTAACAACAACTCCTAAAAAAATGCAAAGTGATCTCATAACTTCCTGAATTACACCCAAATAATATGAGTAATGAACTATAGCAGATGTAGCTCTTGAAGACAAGACAGCATTAAGCGCCAGAATGAGCTAATGATGTCTCACTTTACTCAAGGAATTCAAACAGCTTCCCCTCCACAGTCCCATCGTTTCGTTGGTTTACAACAGATAAAGCAATTGATAATCAGACATCGAATAAATTTCTATCCGGTGAATTCACTTAAAATGCATCAGGGTTTACCATCAATTAACATCACAGCTGAGTACTTGCAATTACTGGGGATGGAGAGTAAAATTTTAAAAAATCACCCTGGCTTCAACAGAGACGGAATTTAACTAAAATAATATAACATGAAATTACATCTCCTGGGCGATGTAGTTACCAAACAAACTCTTCTTCTACAAAAATAAGTGTAGAACATTTTGGGCAACAGCCACAAGAAGTTCACTTACAACAGATAACACGCGATGCAAGAAGGAGTGCTGAAATCCAGCCTCCTAAAACCAAAGTTCATCTGCTAACGGGAGGAACGCTTTAATGGCAGCAAGGAGCTCCCAGCCGAGCTTCTCAGGGGACAGGTCATCATGAGGCTAGGCAAAGAGCTCAAATGCTACATGTTCGAGTCATTTTGCAGGACAGAAAGCTCAGAAAGTCATCACAGGCCTTTTAATGCCTTCGTTACTGGAGTGGCAGCAAGGAAGAGATTCAATAAATAGTGAGTGTTTTTACAAGATGGAAAGGTAGGGCTACAAGCATGGCAATAAAGGAGAGGACGTTTAATCATGAAAAGACCGGAACCCAAATAAAACAAAGACTCACAATAACTGGGCTAAGTTTGGCAAATATGAGGCTGTGGAGACATCGTATCCACATTTTCAGACATTATTGTGCTGACCACTTCTGGTTCATCATAGCACATTAATGTAGTGGTTTAACACATTCTTCCACCATGTTAATTATACTGAGCCCACTGGATGTACTTAAGCTAGCCAGACCTTAATGGACACAGAGCCTTGCTGCACCTCTAATTACTCATCTTCATCACTTCTGCCAGTACATGCATTATCTGAAACCGTATCTTGCTTTCTTTCTTCCTCTTTTTTTTTAAAGCAATAATCTAAAACTTAAAACCATTAAGTCGGCACTCTGAATTATTGGTTTTCAAAATCCCAGAGTTCAATGGAAGACCAGGAAGGGCACAGATGATAGAAGCAATTTATAATGCTATGGTTCTAAAATTTCTAAATCAGTTAGAGAAGGCAGCACTCCAGTATTCAAACAATGCAAAAAAAAAACAAAAGATAAGTAACTATACAACAGTAATAATCATTCAAGTCCGTAAGGTAAAAGCTCTTACCAATATCAGCTGCATATTAGGAAGCTGAACATGTCAAAGGATTACAGGAAGTCATGCTGCAGAAGACTGTCACTATGAGAAGAAACAGCTCCACTACTGGAATAGACCTTGATATTGATAGCTCAACCCAAGATTTCTTTTGCTCAGTCACTCCCATTGTTTTTAAAGAAGCTATTCACTTTCGAACATAAACCTACATTTTCTAAATTAGGATGAATAAAATATTTAGGCAATATGATTATGTCAATACTGAATAGCAGAAATAAAACCCCATTTCATTGTAATACTGCGTACGAGTTACAAACAATACAGTTATTGTATAAATAAAGTGACTGATATCTTTGGACACAGTTCAGTGTAAACACTGATTGTATAGAAAATAATGAAAATTAGTGAATTCATTCCTACCTTATTGTTTCTTCTATCAGCCGATCTGAGCTGAAAGCCAAAAAGAAAAAAAAAAGTTAAAAAAAGGAATGAGCACAAAAGTATTTTTGACCATTACATCAATGATCTCCATGACACAATCCTTAACAAATTTGCCCTTAGAGTATTTCAAGACTCTGTCACTTTTCCCTACAACACAGATGTGGTGGATATATGCAGTCAGAGTCTCTGGAGAAGATGCACAGTGTCCCCTACCGCAGCACCGACTGTATGCAAGAGCAGATGCTCAGGAGAACACAAACTACCCTGCAGACAGAAAGGTGGAATGAGTTCCTTAATTCATGGTTGATTAATGTTAACTGAGCCCAACACGTTCAAGATACCCAGGACAGTTTGGAAAGGAGTATTAGAGAAGGAAGTACCTCCTATTTTTGGTCTCTAATCCCAGTTGTTCCTTCCCACCCCCTCAAAAGAAGTAATTACAAATAAAAGCTGAAGCTTGGTTCCAGGTAATAACATCTCAAAGCACGGCCTCAGAGCTGGTTTACCAAGTATCGTTTCAGGGTGGTTAGCAAGACATGCTTTTCCTATAGTAATACCAGCTGGATGAGAACTAAGTGATGCTTACAGGAAACAGAATCCACATCGTGTGTAAGAGAAAGACCTCGCTTACACGTGCCCCTTCCCACTGCTGCCACACACTGATGGTCTGTGCAGCACCACTGGGAAAAAGAGCTGAAATACAGCACTGCAGAGACCCCACCATTAAAAACAGGCGTGCAAGATTAAGATGATGAACAGGATCCTCAGAAGACGAGCAATTTTTCTGTACTTGCTACTCTTCGCAGCTTAAGGGGCAATCAACCTGAGGGAAGCAAGTTTGATATAGTACTGCATATTGCTTCCAGTAATAAAATGGGAATTATTGCTGCCAAAACAAGGTTAAGGGGGCACGACAAAGGGCACAACCATCCTCCTCCTCCATCCTCTGTGTCCCAAGAGCTTTGCCAGCTTGTGCAGAGGAGGTCTCAGGAGCAGCAGCACAACCTGCAAGCTTCCATCATGCTCAGCAGCCTGGAGACCCGCGGCGGAGCAGCAAGCTGTGCAGGGGGTGTGTGGAACCTGCTCGGGGGAGAGATGCTGATGGAACATCCCTGTTTGTCTGCGGAAGGAGTGACAGCTCCCAAGTTGCTATTTCTGAATAGTCCACGGCTTGAAATTTGGAGACAGCACACAGCGCTAAAAATATTTTGCCCAAGTTTGAGTTGAGAGGGACTCAACTGGGGCAGCGAACACCAAAAACACAAACTGGAGCACATCGTTCTGCTCCCAAAACGAAGTCAGGCTCCGAAGAGTCAAATCAGCTGCAAGTTAATCAGTTTAATGAAGTAAAACCGTTTTCACTCACTGTGTGGTGTGTATTGCTACGAGTACAGAGAAGTGAAACGCCAGAGGCACGCGTACAGAACGAACACAACCAGCTGCAAGTCTCATGGGATCTGATGCTGCCCCCAGGTCAAGCAGAACAGAAAAGCAACGCCTTAAAGGTTTCTGTAATTGCTCAATCTCAGATGCACAATTAAACTGAGAATGTTATTTCTGTACACACATACCATCTCTTAACAAACTGGTGTATTATGTGGCCAGTGCACAATAAGCTACAAAGCCACCCAAACACAGGCTGAAAAGCAAGAATGTTGCACAAGAACGCACCATTTTTTATTTTTTTTTAAAAAAACATGTTAATAACAAAAGGAGTTATCATGCGTGTAGCCAAAAATAAAGTGCACATTCAAATTCTGTGGAACAAAACTTTGCAGCAGCAAGTTTGTCCATTGAATTGATGAAATTACCACACTTTCATGTTGATGAACTGAAGGCGACAGGGAAGCTGAACACAATCACAGACCTTACGTGAACCTGGATGTTCTCCAAGGGTTTCAGAGCACAAAAATTAGGCCGTTCAGTTTTCAGGAGAGACACTGCTCTTTATCTTAAATAAAGCAGCAGTTAGGCAGTCTTATTACTTAATCAAAGAAGTAAATCCAAAAAGTATTTAAAAGCTTCAGATTCAATCATAATACATTATTTTGCTTATACCTATGATACACATGCATAAAAATAAAATAAAGACTTAAATGTGGCCATCTGTAAGATGACGACAGGTAGCAGTTAATAAGATGTACAAACATCTTATACCAACAAACATCTCAATACCAACAAACAGATTAGATGTGAATGCCAACACAAGACATTTAACTGGTACTTGAGTCACAATATTGATGACTCTCCACTTACGTGGCAGTCACACCAACCACTTAGAAGGATGAGCACAGCATGTGAATTTTCTTCAGAATGACTGCTACACAGGTAAGAGCAGATTGAACTCACTTACATATTCCACTTAAATAAATAGCTGCTAAGGACAGAGATTTACTAAGCACATCTTTCATTATGTTCTTCCTACATCATCTTTTGAAGGTCCTGAGAGTACGCCCCAAAAAAGGCTCTGCTTGCAAGCCTCCAGCAGGGATACAAACTCCTGCAAAAAATGACAAGGCCACGATCTATGCATTTTCCTGCTCCTCAGCTGCCGAGAGATTAAGAGGTTATTTTGCTCATTGAAATTTTGGTAAAGACAGCATGAGCAGGAACAACATTTTTGCGTAAAAATCTGTGCATCACCATCCTTTAGACTTTTGTTAAACTTAGTGCTTCTGCTTAAACTCAGCTTTTTCAGGAAGTCAGATGTTCTTCTACAGGCAGTAACGTGCACTCACACAGCATCGCAGTCTTACAAATCTCTTGGCAAGTGCTCACTTACGGCGATATCCAGAGAGCAGCAGGCACTTGATTCAACACTTACAGAAAACAACAGCAGGTTTCAGGAAGACCAGGAGCCATGGAGACCATACGGCACCAAAGCAGCACCCAGGTGAGATGAGTACAGAGGAAGTTTGTGGCTCTCTACATACTAATGTCCCATTGCACACAAACAGTTGTTATAAATAACGTTCCTGTGGACATTACCTTATGAACCTCCAAGCCAGCAAGCAGTTGTTCTGGGCAATATTAATGTGAGCTGCCACATGTTTCAATAAGCTATGTGTTTTCACCAGTTGAGGCAGATGGCACTTGGACAAAGTCATTTAAAGATACTGTATGAAGGGAATGCTCGAGGATGCTGAGGTAATCACCTGCTACAACCAATGGCACAGATCCAACAGCAGCCACCACACATATGGAATAACCAGGCCTCGGTGCAACGGTTATCTTCAGAGAAGATCATGCAGTTCATCATTTAAGTATGCAGACAGTTAAATTAATCCAGAGGAAAAATTAAGTAAAACATGCTTGTAGGATAGACAAATGTGTCCATTACACTGAGCTTTTGAAAATAAAGAAAGCATTTCATTTCCTTTTTTTTCTTACCCCCACTGCAGTAGTTACATTTGAATAATTCAGATGATTACTTCGCTGAGGACCGGGCTTCTCCCACACCCACAGATCTTACAGCTGACTTCCTAGTGGACACCTAGTACGCGAACTTGTCAGGGAAATAAAATACAGCTCTACGGCTCCTCGCACACCACTCATTGCACAATGCACTTCAATCCTTTCAGATAAAATTAAGGGCAATGAATTTCAGGACCAACATTATAGAAAAAAGAATCTCACTGCAAGATTAATCAATAGCCTTAGCTCGCTCAAACTGCTTGCACTAAATCTTTTTTATTTTCACAGTCCTGGATCAGCAGGCAGCGTGGAGCTTTAAGGAATGCAAATATCACAGAACGTACTTGATACTCTAACACAAATACACAGCCTATGATGAAGCAGATCGGACTTGTACAGTCGGTTATTTCCACCATTACCATTCCTATCTCACAAGTGAAGCACTGGGCACACACACACAAAGAACAGCTCCAACTCATGTTTTTGCTTGCCATTAAGATTCTGCATCACTGAACACATTCAAAAGATCATTAAGCTCTTTACAATTTTAGAATATATTTTTTCCTGTGATAATGAACAAGATATTCCAGATTTGATAAGCTTTATATCAAGCTTGCTTCACTTTTGTGTCCAAGACTGTAAATTCTGCTGGATCTGCTTAGCTCGTTCGGACAGCCTCCCACAGCTGCTAATGAAGACAAAAATTGTTGCAGAAGCCTACTCATTGTCTGGCATCCAACACAAGAGCATGATGAGACAAAAAACCTTAAGATATGCAACACCCAAAGAGAGAACAATTTATAGTAGAGGACCATGTAAACACCACAAAATTCACTGCCATGTTTTTAGTAAAGAGCAGAGGAAGCACCTGTCAGGAGCACAAAGAGTACAACAGCAGAGAGGAAGAACACGTCTGCCTACAAAGCAGGCATCTTACATTTCTAGAACGAGAAGAGCAGACTGGCCAAGAAATGAAGACCTGATGTAAACTGGGTATTGTTTGGGATGAACAGCTGGTGTACAAAAACCCTTCTGAAAGCAGCGAGAGAAAAGTTCAAGTACCTACACAAGCTGCCATCTCCTGCGGGTTCCCTTTGTACGTTAATTAGGGCACAGATCTGGATGCTACAGAGATGTGATGTTTTCAAACTATCTGTTGCAGGAGCCAAATGAAATATGAGTCTACAACAATCAAACAAAAACCAGCACAAGCCTGAGTCAATGTATAGATTTGCCCCAAAGGAACAAATTGTTAACAGCATCACACTTGCAAGCTTTAAGCACATAAGCAAGCTTATTTCTGCAGATCATTGTACTGGGCAGCATGATGCTCAGCAGTCACTTTCAAGAAGAAACAGGAGTAGCTGCAAGATTGGAAAAGAAAAAAAGCACAATAGCACATCACTACATTGCTTTTAATCAATACAAGCAATTTGTTAGATCTACAACAAAAGGCACTGCAACATAATCCATTGCTCTAGGCAGAAGTTAACCAACATAATTCGGTGTTGAATTTCCTTCCAGATGCCTCACATACACCTTGTACATGAGCAAACAACGTGCAAGAGGTTAGAAGCAGGCTTTTCACAGGACAAAGGATTTCCAGGAAAATAAACTAGGGGCTGATAAAAAAAAAAATCATTAAAGCTGGACTCCTAGCTACACCACCGAGTAAATACCTCAACAGCTCATCAATTACAGCAAGAAGAGCCTTTTGAATTGGAACTTAAGTCAACACACACCTTCTCTGCAGCTAACACCTGCAATCATGTCTACGCATGGACCGCAGCTAATAAGAAGATTATTTCCACCCTTCTGGGGTGGAGTTGCTTGAACCCAGGGATCCAGCTTCACTCACACACAGGTTGTTTCTCCTGGATATCCAAATGGTCTGCATCTCCACTGAGCTCCGTGGACTTGTCTGTGAACTATCAACAGAGCAAATAAATGTTTCTGCAAAAAGAGGAGTTAGCCAAGAAAGCTCTTTGGCACACAAGAGAGACTCCTGGGGAGAGTGCCTGATGTCTGAGCTTCCCAGGAGGGTGAGTAACAGCAATACTTCTTCCTTTAAAGCAAATCTATAAGGAAGTAAGAGGCTTCTCGATAATCTGCAGTGTACAGTTCACCCAAAGCTAAAATCCCAAGATGACAACAGCTCCCAGCAGCTCAAGGAGGCGCAGCAGCTGGTTGCCTATCAGCAAGCACAAAGCCAATGCCAGCACGGCACCAGCAGCCACGGAACGAAGTTTCTAGAGGCTCTCTGTTCAGGGTTGTGAAAGTTCCTGGACAGACTGACCCTGCCGTGTAATTGTTCCATATTACCCACAGGAACAAAGTTAAATGAACAGAGAGGGGCAGGCCTTACTGTAAGTCATTATCAGTAACCACAACTGGCAGAACGGTTCCAGTAACTTACTAATGGACTCTATCGGCATTTCCTCACATCCTACATGCTGCATGCAGAACTAGCATCCAGCAGCACTGCTGCTTGAGTTATTTCCTCTGGTTTAAAGGATATAATTTAGATTATACCTTCAAGCAAGGGGAAAAATCTCAAAACCCAGCAACACCTGTGAGCGCACATGAAGAGTTTTCCATGCACAACAGTGATCTGACAGAAGAAAAGATGATCTCCACTGAGATAACCTGTCAGTACTGGTTTGCTGTGCACACACAGAAGAGGTAGATGCACAAATTACAAGAAACACAAGCTGCTTATAATCTGTACCGTAACAAAAAAAAGGTTCCACCACTTTTTTAGCTCAGTCTTTTTTGCCTCAAGCTAGACAAAGCCAGAAAAATACTCACACGTTCCTAAGTAAGGGAGAAAAGAGAACACAAAGGAGAACGCCTTCCAGAAGAGCCCCACCATACAAACCTTTGCATTTAGTATCTTAATGTCTTTCTAATTTCAAGTGAAGGCGGCACAGAAATGAAGAGAGTTATCCATGAGATGACAACCCAGTTTTATTTTAGTACGAAGCCCTAAAATACACGTTGGTTTTCTGCTTCCTAACTCTGCATTCCACCTGCTGTGGCTTTGACTTTTTTTTTTGGTAGGTGGAGAAAGCTGTAAGGCTTTCATCTAGGGCTCGGCCAAAGTACCTACTGTTAGAAGTACCTACCTGCTCGTTATAATTGGGAAAATGATTCTCAGAATTGTATAGTTAACAACATACTGAACATCTGTCATTTAGAATTTCAAGTGCATGCTACACTTAAACAATCTGAGGTCCAAATTTAAGATGCAATTCATTAATCTATCAACAGTTTTCTTCCAACCCAATTTCACTGCTTGCCTTTTATTTAAGACTGAACAAGATGCCTTCTTTCAGGAGTGAGGATACTCAGTACAAACAAGTCTCTCAAGCGACACCAAAGCACGCTGCATCCTTCACTTGACAGCAAAACATGCACCTTGAAAGGTTCTAAGCAATACTGTCTTACTGGGGTAAAATAGGCAAACTTTGATGGTTTTTTATCTAATTCTGCTCACCAGTATCGATTTCAGAGAAAGTATCCTCAGAAGTTGGGAGCTGATGCTTCTTATCAAGCCGCTAGTAAATCAACACGCTGGGACCTCTGTGTGTCCTGCCAAACAGCAGCTGAGAATGAGGAGAACCTCATTCTGAGGCATTACTACAGAGGTTCAAATTCAATAAAATCAAGAGAGACATTTATACAGTAGTATTATAACTTCCAGGTTCCACTTCAATAATCCTAATGATCAAAGCACAGCCAGCTCTGTTAAGGATCGACCTCTAATAACTCACACAAGAGGTGTACGCCTCAGGAATATTTCCACATATCCAAACCAACATTTCTTCTAGCCTAGAGTGAGCATTCCTAAGGAGGAGTGAAGACCGTAATCACAATGGCAGAAAAAGATGTCCATGTGGGTGCCACCAGTTTTTCCTGAAGATGCTTGTTTCATAAAACATTTCTGCAAGGAATTTCTGCATTACGAATGCTTTCTGCAACAACAGAAGTATCTGGCACATACTTGTCTCAATTTTAAAATGTTTTTTCTACTCATAACTGGAGATTTTAACATGTTCTTTAGCTAGAAAATTATTTATACTATACGCATTACTGTTGTGACTATATGTGAAAAAACATACAGCACTGACTGAGAATAACTAGAGCACTGTAATCATTGGTGGCAGCTCCTCTGAAATATGAACTGATTTAATCATCTTAAATAAGCTACACAAAAGGAACTCTCTCCAACTCCACAATTGTTGATTCTGTTCAAACAAGGCACCTACTTTTCAGAATCAACCCATGCAAGATGGATTTCAGTACTTGTCAAAGTCCTAATTTCAATACCGACCTTGGGGGGGAAAGCTGCCCTAGTTAAGGAGTGGTGTTTAAAGGAAAGCTAAAAGCAAATAAAACATGCATCACTGTGCTGTTTATTTCTGAAACAAGCAACTAGCTTCAGAAGCGCACACAGGGCTCTGAAGTTTGAAGTGTGGTTTTATATCCCTCCCTCTCCCAAATTGAGGGCACGATGTTGTTTCTGACATAAAGCCCAGAACCAAGAACCAGAGCAGAGCTGTAGTCTCCCACTACCCTTTGTTCGTGATGCATGCAGGTAATGTTTCCTAAGTGTGTTGTGAGGGTTTGTCCTTTAGTTTCTGCAGACAGCTGTGAAGACCTAGGATAGTTTTCAGGCTCTTTCCTGGGGTATGTGGAAATTCACGCATAAGCTTTCACATTTTATACAGGTGAAAAACAAAAAATGGGTTTTGAGGCTCTCAGTGCTAACGTCTGTTTGCATCCTTTGTCACCTGCATAATTCAATTTAACAGCTCACTTAACTCGGTAGTGGAACCGTAAAGGAAGTCCCCAAATTGGGTTTTGTGCATGTGGTGTTTTCTCCTTATAACAATATCACAACAGCCACAAGTGTCAGGGAATTTATTGATGACAGAATTTATAAAGCAATCTAACTATAAGGAAAGCTTGCAAATAAACCTCATGAGACTAATATCATCTTTGTTTTAATGCTTTTTGTTTGTTTGTTTTCTGAAGTCCTAAATATAGCATGGGAAGATGAAAAACACTACATGCTTTTAGTCTAATGAAGCTCAAACTATTTTTTAAAGGGAAAACCTCTTTTAAATCCCGACGTGCTAGGCTGATTTTCATATTCTTTTATAAAATTATTTATAAACAGTAATGACACCCAGGAGAGCATCTTCCTTCATTGCCTGCAGCCTTTGAGCCTCCCCAAATTCTCATTAAACCACTTCAATGACTTGCTCATGCAGTCATATTACGCTCACACAATAAGCAATAAAGCGTCTTTGTTGCAGGAGACATGTGAACTGCCTCCCTCATTGAGAAATATTTACTATTAAAATGAGAAAATAGATAATTTGCGCTCAGTTTGGCTTTGTGGATAAGCATCATGTGAGAGGCATGAGTCCTGCATTCAGTCTGGGGCTGTTACTCAGGAAGGCGATCCAGCTGCTCATGAAGTGGCCCTGTGTCATCCTACCATAAATTTTCAAGAGACAGAGGTCCTGCCAGCAGGCTGGGAAATAAAACTCATTCAGCCCCATGCAGAAACCAGGCTAAGGGAAGGAATCACTGATGCGTAACTACGATTGGGAAAATTGCAGCACTAAGAGACAGCAGAAAGGGAAAACAGGCTGGGATTTTGAAAGAGGAACACAATAGCAGTTGCTGTGCGCCTTTAAGCTAGCTCTTGTGATACCACGGAAGGTCCTTTGCTCAAATCCCTTCCTTGAAGAGCATTTTATTTGTGCTGCCTCTCAGATAGCACGTACACCCCTACCCAAGAAGGCAGCATCAATGGATCCACAGCTCCATTTGGGTGAGCCAGGTGGCAGCAGGGTGATTTCCGCAGTTGCCCCGACTGCCTTGCAGAGGCACCAGCACGTACTTCTACAGCAATTTATTTCCCAGCTTTCCTTATTCCAGAAACAAAGAAAAGGCAGCAGTGCTACTTAATTGCATTCGGGAAAAGGGTGACACAGCTCTGCTAGAGCTCTGGCAGTTAACCACCAGCAGAGAAACATTTTAACCTAGATTCCTCCCTCTCCTCTCCCATTGTACCTTCCAGTTGGGTGGACAGAGAGCTGCAGCTTTCATCTACTACCGCACAGCAAGCATGCAGCCAAATCGCACCTTTTTCAGGGCTTCCTGGCAAACAGTCCAAGCCGAGCTCATAGTATGGATTGTCCTTTGGTAGCAGATCTATTTTGTTCCTTTCATAGCTGCTACGAAGCGAGGAGAGTTATTAATTATAAAGCGCTGCTTCAGGTAAAATCTGTATTAAGAGGACGGAGCAACAAGAACACCACATTCTGCTTTGACATGAAGAAAAGATAAGTTTTTCCCGAAGATGCAAGTCGAGCAATTAAGAAAATCCTTACTGGGCCTGAGCGAAGCGGAGCTCAGCAGTTCTGGGGCTGCAGAGCCGGCAGGCACCCAGCACAGAGGCTCATGGCGCTCCTCCCTCCCCGCTGCTTCCCCAACCACCTTGGGAAGGAAAAGGGAATTGGCAAAAAAAGGTGTTTTACCCCACAGGCTTTGTCTCCAAGAGAAGATGAAGGAGATGCAGTGGAAGAACTGTCAGCTGGAGCAGCTGCTGCCCAGGCACCTGTGTGTCCCCCCTGCCACCAGAGGCGAGGCTCCGATGTCACAGAAGGGGTGACAACAGCAGCTTCTAACCCAGTGCTGAAGGGCCCCTGAAGCAACCTGAGCAGCAGAAGTACAGTGAATGGAAATCGTGTGCTGGCGTGAGGAGCAGAGCAGAGTCAAAAAAGAAAAGGAAATTAAGTCAAGGTAGAAAACTGGCAGCTTTTTCCACAGTGTGCTTATAACCAAAACCTTTGTGAGTTGCCCCAGCAGCTCAGGAAGCTGGCTGCTTTGTGCCAATCAGCACTGAAGTGACTATTTGTGAGTAACATCAGTATTAAGAGAGAAAAATGGTCACAAAGTCACTCCCTCTATTAAGATCTGGACTGTATTAGGAATAAAGTTTGAAAGCAGTTTCCCGGTGATTATTCTCAACTGAATGCAGCCATCTCTGCACAAACAACAACAGGAAATTTGTTATAGTTCTGTGGAAAAATGAAATGCAATGGTAGTAACAGCAATATTCAGTACTTCTGAGTGCTTCACAAACATTAATCTACCCTAAACATCTCCCTGAGCCAGGTATGTATTATTTAGAGCACCATTACACAACTGCTGCACATTCCCCTATTTCTTCTGCTCACTTCTCTCTTACCTTTTTTCTTTCCCATGCAGAACTCCCTCTTCGATCTGTTTGCTCTGCTCCCACTCTGCCTCAAAGTTTCTCACCCTTCTACCTGGACACCCCTACCCTCTGTGCTCGCAGTGCTGCAGGTCCCAGGACTCACACGGCTGCTTTATGTCCTCGGCTGGTCTGAAGGCTGTGCAGGTGGGTGCCCCTCGCCTCATCACACCACTTACAGGCTCCACACTAAGCTGAAAAATTCCTTACTGGAGAGACTGATGGCCTGCAGAGCAGCACTCACCAGGAACACACGGTCATCTGGCAACTAAAATCAGCTCACGGCATCTGCGCCAGCACAGGCACCACCAGCACTTCTCCTGGGAAAGGACAAATGCCTGGATATTGAGAACTGGAGCTGAGCAGCAAAGCTACAATGACAGAACAAATCCTGCAATGACAGAACAAATCCACTACAGCAAAAGCTGCTGACCACTAAGTGCTTCGTCCAGTTTTAAAAAGAATTCATCATGGACAATAAAATCTGCAATTTCTACCAAAATCTCGGAAGCCTCCATCACTTTTTACACCAATTCACCGGCGCCATCACCTGAAATGACACCAATCACAAACAGCACAAGTACTGACGCGGGGGAAGACATTTCACTCACACACAGACACACACACACACAATATTGCAAATTTAATCAAAAGCATTAGTTCTTTGCTTGCTGACTTCAGATATAGCTCATCAATTTCTGCAGAACTTCTCAGAGCTGACAGGACTCCTTCCTCTGAGGCAGCACTTTTCAGAGCAGTTCACAAACTGCAAAGCCAGATCTATTAATCAAAATTCCTGATTCCGTTAGATGGAAAAGGGTATTACAAGAAAAAGAATTACTTGTTTACTTCCCCAGCTAAAAGCACACGAAGACATTCACTGAACTGTGCAGTGCTGAGGGAACAAATATTCAGAAATCAACTGCAGCCATTACTCTATTTCATTAGTTCTTTAAGTACCTGATGTGCCAAAAAAAACAGAGCTGTAAAGACAAAAATATTAACAGGGCAACGATATGCAACAAGAGCTGTCGTTTTGCCTCTTTTTAATTAACAGGTATTACATTTTTTATTAAAAAACAAAAGTAGGCATTAGTGGTTCTCTCTCCAGAGGGGGCAGAACTACCCCTGAACTGCCTGCACAGAAATAAAAGCTGCAAAGTAAGAGACTCGGAGACTTCACAGCTCTCACCCGCAGCCAATAAAACTCCCGACACATCTGCCTTCCTAACGAAGGCTCCTGCTGCCCTCGAGCACAGCCCGCTCGTGCCAACGGCGCTGACACAGCAGCCTCACCCAGGGGATGCGAATCCAGCTGGATGCTCGAATGAATGGAAATGAGCATCCAGATGGATGCTCCTGTGGGTGGCAGAGGCATAGCGAGGGCTCGCACAGCGCTGCAGGAATTCCCTCGGTGCTTAATATGCGCCCAACCCTTTTACTCATCGGATTTTGGTACTCGGATTTTATTTATTAAACACAATTATCTACGTACATAAAAACAAGGCGGCTTCTCCTTCATTCTCTGTATTTCCAGAAGAGAGGATGTTCAAAACGGGGCGGAAATATAAGAAGGCAGATGTGGGTAAAAGCAGAGACCCAGCTTCTCCCCCAAGACCCTCCCAGAGAAGAGTTTTCTGGCTCCCCTCCCTGTTTTCCCTTCACTCCCGGGTGAGACACCACCACAAACAGCACTGCCACGACTGCCAGCGTGCTTTTTAAAGAGCACCCGCAGAAAACGACGCCAAGAAAAACCCAGGTTTCCCCTCACCCTGTCTCATGTGGTGGCACGCAAGGAAAAAGGCTGACAGATGAGGCTGCTACTCCGAGCTGGGATAACAGCTCCACCACTCCCCATTAGCAGATCAGGGAATAAATACGAACAGGCCATAGCACTTCATATCATGAATCAAGCAGGGTCACAGCCAGGGAACGCTCCGGTGCTCGATATGAATCCGTCTCTCCCGTGGCATTATTTCATTACTCTGCAGCACATAATGACACACGCGCACAGGGTGTGTTCCCACCTCCAAGCTCTTGTCAAAGGTTTCACAACTTCACTGAAAATACGTGTTAGTTCTTACCATTGTGCCTTTGTTACCATTTACATACGTTGCCTTGCTCTGTCAATTAGTCCAGCTCTGTGATTTACTGCACTGCAAACGCCTGACATTTCAAAACTCATACAAGGCTTACCCTAGGAGCACGCCTGGTATAATTTGCCAGCTCCTGGTTATTTCTTGGGACTTTAGCTAGCTTTTACAGCTTTTTGGCATTCATAGCTCACTAACTCTTTCTCTGAAAAAAAATATGTTGAATCCCTTTAGTAACTTCCTCTGCCTGTATCTGTTTCTGAGCTTATGCACATTCTCAACTGAAAAGTTTTAAACATCTTGTAGGCTTTGATTTCTCATCCTGGTTGTCTTCTACCCCAGATTTCTTCACAACCCTTAGTTATCTCCAAAATGCAGCGCTGTTCCCTGATTAGTTTTGTGCCTGTTTCCTAAAGATCCTCAGCTTGCATTCATTTCTTGTTTGCTTTCTCTCAATGTTGTGTGTTTTTTGAAGTCTTGACATTTTCAAATTGTCACCTAGAATATGTTTTAACTGTTTCTAAAACAGCCTATTTTTCATGCATTTTTATCCTAAAAACATACTGGAGAATGTTTAAAGAGATCAAAGTAACCAATGCTTCAAAGAGTGCTATTCTCAATTTCTAAAAACATCTGCCAGATAATGTTTACAAAATGTTTTGAACTTTTCAAAACAGTGTACTCAGAGGAACGTAAGCTTTTTAGAAGTATGTAACTCCAGAAACATTTAATTTGTAGCTTTACAAAAAATACCAAATGTAAAAAAAAAAAAAAATTTACTACCTCTCAAAAAAAAAATCACATCTAGAAAAAATCCAGTTTACTTTGAAGAATCTATGTCAATAATCTAAGCATGACATTTCAGCTAACATTCTTCTCCAGAATACTAAGCCTGTTTGTTTGTTTTCCTGATCATCCATGTCTAATAACAAATTCAACCTAACCAAAGTCATAATTCAAACTTTAAATTAATTTATCTCAAAGTCCTAAAGATATTGAAGAAAACTGAGGATGGTAGTGGTAAGCCATAATCTTAAGTTTTGGGTTTTAATTTCCTGTGAAAGCTTTTCGTGCAGTTCCGACTGGAAAATAAAGTTCTTTAATAAAGCACATTTGAAAAAGCCACAGGTAATTCTTGTTTATAATGAAAGCCTGCCCTCTTGTGTAAGGTTGGAGTTTAGCATGACGAGTTACGAATAGAGACACAAAGATTGGTGCTACTTCATGACTATACATCACAATGGTCTAGAAACCATAAACCTTCCAGCACTCTGTCATTGCATTGCTTTTGCTGTGTGGGGAATGTAAAAACAAGCTACTTATAATCTAATGCTACCTGCAGCAAGAAGAAAAAGAAAGCACTTTCTGCTTTGCTTTTTATCTTGGCCAATAAGGTAGAGTCAATTTCCAAATATTTAAATGCATGGCTAATTTTGGCATTAGTCCCTTCCATAACCTTTTGTACACATTCAGTTCAAACAAACAAAAAAACGTTCTTCACTACTTAGTGCTGACAAATAAAGCAAAAGAAAGGGGAGAACAGCTAACTCACTGTGACTTTCAGTTTCGTTTAACCCTTATCCCAGTTAGGATACTGTACAGGCATCTCCCTTCTTATGAAGAGAGGAGGCCAAGTGACTTGGGAAAGCCCACAGAAGACAACAAAAGCCACTGAGTGCTGACAAGATCCTAAAGCTGAAATCACTGAAAACTACCATAACTACTACCAACTATACACATCTTACAGTAAGCACGAGCAACAAACATTTATCCAGCTGTGTAAGTAGCAGCACTGTCGCAGAATACATAGTGCAAGGCATTCATCAGGGACATTTTCTAGAAAAGGACAAAGTTTTCTTCCACGTGTTGAATTAAGAAGGTTTTATCCCCCCGAAAAGTTAGGCACCTCCAATGCAAGTAAATGTGCAAGTTAAACATGTAACACCTACTTTCGAAGGTGCTCGTGTTCCTTCAGGAATAGTTCTGTTCTTCTGTTATTCACACCAGACCCACTTTTATATGATCTACATGAAAAAAAAATAAAAATTGGAAGACGTTTTCTCCAGAGGGTTTTCAGTAGATATTATTAATCAACTCGTACGCATTTCATGCTTTGTTACTCTGAAGTGACCGAACAGGAAAGCTCCAGTCATGCTAAGACATTTTTGAAGTGATTCAGCACAGCCTAATAGTTTTACTTTAAAAACATTAATTCCCTTTCAAAGTTAAAACATACAAACAAACGAACAAAAATATCCACCAAGGAATCTTATCACAAACTCATTAAGAGTTGCGAATTCAAACAATTTTTTTTTGCGTTGTTCAGAGCACAGATGATTAACCTAAGCCAAGTAATCTCCTCCTACAGGGAAGTACTGCCTCCTCCCTTCCAGTGCAGGACCATGTCATTGCTAGAACACATGCTACAACTTACTCAATATCTTTTCGTACTGATCCCAACAGATTTTCCCTTTCTCGTATCGCCAAAAAGTTCGCTTTGGTTTTGTGGAATTCATGAGTGTAGTCCTGTAATAAAACAATTAGTCCAAAATTAGGGTCCTGAGATCATGTTAACAGAACAAGATTCTCAAGGAAGATCCAACCATCTTTTAAAATGTTAACTATTCTCTAACAAGAAGTGTAAGAGAACTTTATTAAATTAACATCAAAACTTCTTGGAAATTAATATAAAGTATTTTTAAAACTCACTTTTAGCTGCTGTATTTTGGTAGCTACAGTTAAGGTCAAAGTGGAAGATCCACTGTTAATTCCTTCTCCCAATTCCACACATCTTCAGCTTTCTGCTGGATTATCAATTTCCCATTACTGGTTGAATCAAAAACAGTAAAACCTACTGATATGGTGTGGTGAGGATGCTCCTGGGTTTAGTTAAGTTCCACTGAGTGAGAAAAAATATTTTCTGAACAATGAAATCAAAGATCTTCAAGTTGCGTTTCAAAACATTTCAGGCAGCTTGAAAACCAATCCAACTGGTAACCAGTGTCCAGTACAACACCAAAATCATTGTGATTTTTACAAAACACTGCTTTTTTAATATTCTGCGTTGTACAGATACCAAAGAGAAATTAAACTGTATATGACTGCAGAGAACATGCAAAGAACAGGCATTTTTAATATTATTATGCCATGAAAACATCACCAGTTTGAAACACTGCTCATTTAAACAGATTAGTAGCCTTAGCCATCATGTTTCCTTCAACTCCCTTTATCAGTTCAGATGGTTTTACAATCATGTTTTCCTATCCTAAATGTAGGAAGAAGCCACAGTCCAGTTTATGTAGAACATCCACATGACGTGTTTCAAAAACAAGTTACACTAATTAACACAAACTGCAAAACATCCCAAATACTCTTCACCATGACAACAAAGCAGCTAAAAGAGACCTGCACAGACTCAGTTCTACAATCAGTAGAAACTTCCAAATGAGATTAACTTCCATATTCAAGTCTTTCAACTGCCTTTTTTTTCTTTTTCTTTTCCTCCCACCAAGCAGCCTCCTTGGGGCAGCTTTTCCTTTATCAGAGATTGCTGGTCGCAGTTATTTTAGGTAACTAAATGCTAACAACCCCTGCATCTCAAAGCAATACAGCTTCATTATAATATTTTTATTTTATAAAGAAATCCAGCAGGAAGTAATGCTATGAATGCACAGATAACTGGATAAATCATACTCCCAGAGCACTTAGCATTGAAATAAATATTTACACTCATTTGGAGAAGTTTGTTTCTACAAACGTTTTCAGATCCTGTGCTTGCAACACATTTGAAGAAAACTTTTTTTCAATTAATCAGACTTTTTACTTGTTGCAAGTTAGGCACAGTAATACAGTACTCACAGACTCCTCCCAGCCAATTGGCATCTGGAGCGCGTTTGAGCATATGTACACAGTACATCCATACTGAGATAAAACAAACAAGTATGCTGTGATACCAGCAGTACTAGTAATTATTTCAACAAAGCAACACAATAAAACGTGTTTGTTACCTGTAATATGTCTCTGTGACGCTGTAACGTATGCATTAGTGCAGCATTCAGGGATGGGACTCCTGCGCTGTTTGTGTATTCTGCCATTTTGTCATTTATTCCAGTAAGCTGGAAGGGATAAAGAAAAAAAAAAAAAAAAGGCTTATTCTTGTAAGAAAGTTACAAGGCATCAGATGAAGGAACTCCCCCTAACAACAGATGCACACTTTCAGAAACATTTCTCTACCACCCCCTCTAGTACTTCATAAACAGGTATCACAGAAACCTGTACTGTAACACTTTCAAGGTGCCAAAGTAAAAATACAATAACCGGGGTTACCTTTCCCAGAAGCTGTTCAATCTCCACAGCCATGGTCTCAAACATTCTGTCCTGGCTTGACCCATTTAAGAGAGGAGTGGTGTCAGAGCTAAGGGGGGGAAAAAAAAAAAAAGTAGTTACTGAAATGTCCACCTTGCATCACCTGGGGAAAATATAACCTCCCCTTGAAAAATACTCCTGACACCAAACATTTGTCTAGTACCAACGCCCTTTCATCCTCAACTTTTAAGCTCAAGTTATTTTCTTATGTTTCGGCACTAAGGAGCACTGAAGGATGGGTATGTTACATCAGCTACAGAATTACACTTCAGTTACACAGTGCTAGGACAACCCACTGAGCTGTTATGCAGACAAACATTCTACACAGCAGTGCGTACCACCCAGCTTATCACCATTCGTTTCATACAGCACACCTTCACTATTTTTTTTTTTAAGATAAACTAAAAACACAATGCAAAATCACACCTAAGCAAGAGAACAGCAGCACACCGCTTAGTGTGCCAACCTGCAGACATCTGACAGCTAACACCTTTCAGAAAACGCTCTGTTTTGATTATCTATTGTAACTAGAGTAAGAGAAGAAAGTTTTGCAGAGGGTAGCAAAATAAGTACAACAATTAGATTACATAGCAAGTAACGTATGAGCTTAAAAGAAAAAAAAGGCAGAGACTAGGACTTTTGACTCAAGGGTAACGTGATCATTCTTGTGTTGCTCTCAGGCTTCCAGGACCAGAAATTCAGGGGAAGATTAAAAAAAATATTCAACCCTCCAGAAGCGTTATACCCAACCCACCACAGTATGTGAGCTCTGAGAGCAAGAAATGCTCTTACACTTCAAGCAAATAGGACCAGATTTCCTAAAGAAAGTAGCACTTACTCAAAAAGACAAAGAGCACACAAGGCTGCAGGTTTGTACCTATCAAGATATAACCTACAGCACTGAGAAGGATAAACGTGGAGTTAAGAAGAAAACAAAATCAACGCACACACAGGCAGCAGTCACTCATAACTGATACACGATGCTGAGATCCACAATTAATAAGCAAAGAACAACATTTTTAAAGACTGTGCACAGGGACAGAGAAGCTGATAATTACTGCTGTGGGACTGCAAAAAGGCCTCAAGGCTGCTGTTAAGCTGGAAAGAGTTGGAAAGTTTTATTATACTAAATCTCCAGTGAAACATAAATCTACGTAATGTAAGATTATTCTGTTTTATATATATATTATTCTGTTATATATACATACACGCACGTACCTGGTTTATATATAAATAAACCTACGTATAGCTCTCACTCTGGCTACTTACCTGAGGAGCACACCAGAAAGTGACAGCCACCCTGGAGAGGGGAAAGCAACAAACTGCCCGCTTCCCTTCCCCGCTCTCCATGCTCCCAGCTGCAGTGGCCGCAGCTCAGTGCCCGCTTCCCCCAGCTCCGAAGCAGGGATGAGGAGCACCACAGCAGCCCACCAGGGCCACGTAAAGGCTAAACTGCCAGAGCCCAAAGCACTTCCTGCAGCCTCTGAGAGCCTCTGCTAAGTCCATACAAGTAAAACTGGAAAACGCCACCTGGCATCACGCTGAGAGGAGAATCACAGAGCTGTGAGGGGTGGGAAAGAGCTCCAGGATCACCTGCTCCAGCCGCCCACCACCATCCCCCCCTAACCCACCTCCAACCTCTCCCTGAACCCCCAGGGTCGGTGCCTCCCCCCAGCCTCAAGCGCTGCGACGAGCTTAAGAAACCGAGCTTTATAAAAAAAAGCAACTGAGGTGGCGGCAGGGAGAGGAACAGAGCGACAAATTAAACGGTAAAGAAACGTGTTAGTACCTATACCTGTCGCGCCGCCCGTCCCGGCCGCCGCTGTAGCTGGTGCAGAGCTTGCTGAAGGAGACCAGCTTCAGGTCCAGCTCGTTCTCCAGCTGCCTCGCCTGCTTCCGCAGATCTGCGGGGGGGGGTCGGAGGAAGAGAGGTCACAGCCCTGCGGGGAGCCCCAAAACCCCGCGGGGAGCGAGAGGGGGAAAGAACCGGGGAACCGCGGCCGGGCCCCAACCGCCTCCCCCTCAGCCCCAACCCCCCCATGGCCCCCGCTCGCCTTCCCAGTAGTTGCTGCTCCCCGCCGCCATCTTTGTTGTCCGACGTCAGCCGCGGCCCGCCGAGACGGCCGGCACGGAGCGGGGCGGAGCGGGGCGGGGAGCGGCGGGAGGGCCGCCCGCTGCAGCGCCCCCCCGAGGCCCGCAGCCGCCTCACGGCACCCCCCCGGCCTCCGACCCCTCTCAGGCCCCGATCCCCGTCATGGCCCCGACCCCCCCCCGTCAGGCTCCAGCTTCTTCTCCCCCCCCCCAGTCTCACTGAGGTAAAAAAAGGACAAAAAGACGTTGCTGGGCGTCAAAATAGGTTTTATACAGGTTATTGGAGCTCGGTATACAGGTTTAAAAAACAAAACACACCAAAAAAAAAAACCACAAAACCACATAAAATAAACGAGGATGAGAGGCCCTGCTGTCCAGCCTCGCCTCGTGTAGACAAATGGAGGCTGAAGGCACGGGTGAGACGTGTGGGGAAGCGGCTCCTTGCCCTCGGACGGACAGACGGACGGACAGAAGGCAAAGGGAGGCTGTGGGGGCTCCTCCTGCCCCGCCACCAGCCCTGGTGGGGCCTGAGGCGTAGAAAAGGCTCCCGGTTACAAAACGACCCGACCCGACCCAACCCCACTCGGCTTTAAAAGAGGCACTGAGTGCACTACCCCCGGAGCTCACACACCCCCATCCTGCCGAGACTTATTGCTAGTGGGACGAGGCAAGGCCAGCTCCATCCGCTGCCTGCTGCCGGAGAAAACGCTGCCCAAACAGAGCTCTCAGAGCCCTTTGAACCATCAACTTTTAATATAAAACCCAACTGCGGCTCTTGTTAGAGCCCTCAGAAGCAGGGCCAGGGTGGAGATTTGGCAGCATTACTGCTGGTGTGCCACAGCCCAGCACCTGGGGAAAAGGCACAGCCAAGGACCAGAGCCCACAGGAGCTGGGACCAAGCAGAACACAGCCATGGGGGGGCTCCTTCACAGCGCAGTGATGTGGGACAGGAGCATGGGGAATGCTCAGCCTCGGCCCAGCCCCCCACCCCAGCCAGCTCTCAGCACGTGCTTTTTGCCCCATAACACCCCCTGAAAGAGGGAAGAAGGCAGGCTGCAGTCCAAGCGTTATCCTCCTCTTTCCAGGTAGCTGTAGAAAACCAGCAGCTAGCTGCCAAAATGATCAGCGAGGCTACAGACACAGTTTTGGAGGGGAAATCGACCACCAAGTGGTCCTTGCAAGATAAGGCTCAGCAGTCTCTGACAGGGAAGCTGCTGCTCTGCTCCTCCAGAGGAGCCCCTGTCATACGTTTGGGTGCAAACACACTCCGGAGACACCCTGTGCAGGTTCACGAGCAGAGCTCCCTGGGCTGCCGGAGAACAGGAGGAAATCAGGTTAAAGTGTACGTCCAAGGAGTTGCTGCAGTGCTCAGCTCCTGTACCCCAGAGAGAATTAAAAAAAAAAAAAAAAAAAAAGAAAAAAAAGAACCAGCAGCAAGAAAATAAGTGCCTATACTCTAATCCCAGACTTCTGCCCAGAAAGCACAAGAACTTCAGAAACTTATAGATAAAGGCTTTGGAAATCAATGTTTCAGGCATCGTGCCCTTCTGGGCATTCCTTCTATTCCCCACAAATCCAGGGCATCTTGAGGACGCGCAGTGCGGCTCCTCTTCCCACCTTCCTGCCAAGTGCTACAGAACAAAAGTTGGCTGCTTTTCCCTTCTTCTGCACAGGTCTTCAGCCCTTCCTCACGCCTTGCACCAGGCCCCCGCAGCAGCAGACACTGCAGACACACAAGCAGGTGGAGCTCTTGCTACACACTTCAGGGACACTGGAGCAGCAGAACAGAGCCAGGCCAGCAGGCCAATTTGGTGCCTGCCATCGCCAGAGCTTGACGAGAGGTGTTCAAAGCACTCTGATCACTAAATGGTATTAGCTGGACAATGACAAGTCAGGCCACGGGCACCCCTATGGCCACTCTCTGCTGTTCCCATAATGCTCCAAGCAGTGGCCAGGTTTCACTGTTTCCACCTGAATAGAGGTGGACTTGAGCAAAAGTGGAGTCAATTACTAGTTATTTTCTACAGCATCCACCACAACCAGTTTATCCGTCTGTTTAGAACAATCTCCAGTTGCGCTTTCAGACACTGTGCTGCTGTAACACTAAGATGAGACTCCAAAAGCCAAGTCCACACAAATGAGAAACAACCAGGGGTGATGGGGACAGAATTTTTCTTCCCCAGAAGTCAGGAACAGCAGTTCTTCAGAGCTGGCAAGCTGTTGAACTTGGTCAGAGTTCACTGAAGCTCTGACATTTGCTCCTTTCTCCAGTTCACGTGAAGAATGGATGTCATCTCCCCCAGGTTTTAGCCAAGACCCTGCTTGGGACTAGCAATGCATTAGAGAATCTCCACAACCACTGCAGAGCAGAGCAGGCCACAGCATCTCAAGGCGGGGAAAAGCTCTGAGAGAGCAGCTGAGAACCAGGTACAGTCCATTTCTAAGGGCTGCTCTGCAGAACGTGGAGTCAGTGATGGATCTGGCTTCCACCACGTACAGAGTAAGAAAAATGAAATCAAAACAGGTAGAGAAACCACTTTGGAGTGTTGTAACTATGACCCCATGCAGGTCTTGGGGCACTTCCCCACCATCTGCTCACTGTTTTGAGATGTTGGGGAAGTGCTAGGAACTCTGCTGGCCACCCTGTTAAGTTACCTTTCAAACAACGTGATGTGAGAACATCCAAACCTTGACCTAAAATCATAAGCCTTGTCCTTAACCCAAACACAACCCCTAACACCCACTGATTTGCACGTACGTAGGAACAGAGCAAACAGCAGAGGGAAGTCAGGAGCTGCCACCCACATTTCTGGAGGACACAATCCTGCAAGTTAATGTTTCAAAACTGAACCACAGGGATCCCCCCCCCTCCCACTGGGGCTGGTCCATGGGAACCTCCTTTCCTGTCTGGGAGGTGTCAGTGTTTGCTGGAGTATAATGTTTCTTCTTCAGTGTCTGTTTCATCCTGGAATTCGTGGCTCAAAAGGGATTTCTTTGAGCCAGTGGACATCATGCGGATTTCGTCCTCGTAATCGTCGTGGTGCTGCCGGAGGCGGTGGAAGCCATCTTTGTGTCTGTTGGACTTGATTGAGCAGACACACCAGATGATACAGGCAGTGAGGACCAAAGCAGACATACTTGCACCTGCCAGAGAGAGGGTATTGAAGTTAATTCTATGTTCCCCACCCCAGAAGCTTCTAGGTTTCTCACATTCTCTCCTCCCTCCTACAGATACAGCCATTTTCCTCACTTCTGTGGCCTAGAAGGAAAGAGCATGGACACAGTAAAAATGCACCATGCAAGAGAGGTGCTTTCAGAGCACTAAAATCCCTTAGTACTTCACTGTCAATCCACCCACAGAAACCTTAGGGAAGACACAAGATCTGCAAGGTCCCAGCTCTATGCTCAAACAGGCTCCCCCCATTCCAGTCATCTCTAGCCCCACCCAGGCCCCTGCAATACTCTCCCCCCCTTCCTTTCTCCCTTCCTCTTATCTGCTAGCCCAGCACCACTAGATCCAAGGGATGTTGGACCCGTCCGCAAGGACAAGCTTATGTTCAGAAGGGAAAGCAGGAGGTGACTTTCCAGTTCAGTGAAAAGAGAAGAGTCACGATCAGGATGAACCAGCCCAGAAAGCAGGGCTGGAGGCTGTGACTGGAGCTATCACTTTACCTGCAACAGTTACAACCAGCTCTCGAGGCAGACCAAATATCCTGTTTTCCATGTCAAATACAATGAACACAGAGCTGGGTGCATCGTGGCGTACCAAGACCTGGAGAGAGAGAGAGATGTGAGAGTTCAGACCATCTCAGACCTTACATCCCTGTTAGGTGTCCAGAGAAAAGAGGTATTTGCCAACCAGGGCAGAACCAGGCAGATGTCATCAGAGACAAGCGTGGTGTAGGGAAAAGCTACCACCCAAAACAATTCTGCCATGCCGGGAAATTCTTCTTCATCCGTTATAACAAGGTATAAAAGACAACACGGGCACGCAACCAGCAGCTAAACACAGCCAACAAGGGAGATCCCAAGTATGAGCAGTGCCCTCACAGGACAAGGAGGGGAGAGAAGATCTCTGATCAAGGCACATACCTTCATATGCTTTTGTTGGTACCCATCCGCTATCGCATTGATGTTATGCAAACCAGGAGCCAACAGCACATGGAAATAGCCACCTTCTTTAGTGTAGACCCTCAAGCCTTCATTAAGGACAATGGTAGCTTTAGAAATTGCCTTGCCACTCTTGTCCTGGACAAATCCGTGGACTCCCTTATGAACCTGAGATAAAGCATTTCAAACATTTCACGTTCAGATCCAAGAGCATGGCTTATTTGTTACCTAAAACAGGACTTAATCTTCCCCTCAAAATATAGCACTTTCCTAACGCCCTCCCCCTTAAGAAATAAGACCGCACAATATTGTGAGGACTGCTCATCCCACCAGAAGGCAGTTTACATGTCAACACATTTCCTGGTCACTCGCTGCCTCTTTTCAATCCATTCCTCACGCAGTCCACATTAATCTCTAATTAACACAGCACCAATAAAAACACAAGCAGTCTCCACACTTTCTTCCTCTCCCCTTCCTGACCCATCATCCCACTGCCTTCAATCCTTGCCAGAATTTCTTCCCCCAGACTGTGGCTCACCTCCACGAGCATGCTAAGCAGAGACTTCCTGTGGTCTGCCCACAAGCCAGGGAGCTGCCCTGCGCTGGGGAAGTAGCAGCAGCTGGTATAAACTGTAATCTCAGGACAATGACCAAACGTAACACTGAAATCCTGTGGAGAAAAACAAAAAAAAACAAAAAAAAAATCCCACACAATTAAAAAAAGGTGGTACTTAAGTTTTCCAAAGCACAGCTCGAGGTGGCTAAGCTTTGCCCAGACAGCAGAACAAATACGCTTTTTAATGCTCATTTAAAGCTGTATCTGCAAAGATAGCAAGAGGTGTGCTGTGACAAGTTACCTTCATACTTCCCAGGTGACTGTGCCATTCAGAGCCACGGATCACACCCCCAGGAATATTCTCATCTGTGAGAGCAAGAATACAGCTATCAGACATACCTGCTCCTAGCAGAGTCTTGCACAAGCTGGGGTTAAAGGCTTGAACCAAACATACCTGACTTATTTGGACAGCCTGGCTGGCCCAAATGCATCAGTGGATGGTTGTTTGCATACACAGATGCCAAATGCTTCAGCGTGTCTTTGTTCTCCACTATAAACAGAAAGGTGAGCCATTGGGAGTGCAAGTCCTATTCATTAAGGGAGCAGATTCTTATTCTACCCCCCCCCACACAACCCTGTATTAAACAGTCACACACATTGTTTCAGGGCGATTCCAGATATCCTCTGACATTAAGCGGTGGCAACATAAGCAGGCCTTATGTTGGTTTTGGCAAAGGAAAAGCTGGTATACTGTTGTAAAAACGGAAATAATAATAAATCTTTCAATCCCTAGCTGAATCCTGTGAGGATTTTCAGCTTTGTTTTACAGACTTTCAGTTATTCTCTAGAAACAAAGGGCTGAATATAAAGGAAGGCTGCAGGACACCACCAGTGGGACAACTTCAAGAGGACAAACTCTTAACACCATGCAGTCACGGGGCTAGCCAGAGGCTAGCTGTGCATGCAGGACCCTGGAGGAGTCAGTCATACCTGTCTGTGCTGGCTTATCAAATGGATAAGTGACAAGTAGAGATCCACCATCTAGTGCAACAGAGAGGCTGAAATCCTGCTTCAGTATCAAGTTCTCTATGATGGCTTTGGTCTCAGGCTCTCGTGTCCCTGAGTACCGGGAGTAATTGCCTGTAAATGAAAACAACAAATAGAAAAGGGAATTGACAACAGTTTCCTCTGCTACTTGAGAGGCCAGAAGCATGTACTTTGTTTATGGCTGAAATTGGCTGCTGCTTATTTTAAATATATTAGTTAGATTTCAGCAGATTGCACTTGCAACGTTAGGCACCTAGTCCACACTACCCATGGGTGGAATTCATCTGCAAAGCTAAACAAATAATACATCACTATTTCCCCAAGCTATTTACTTTTGTGATACAGAGGGTGTTTCATGGGTGTTTACTTTCTTTTACTGTCACTGAACTGCCACTATTGGAAGAAAGTACTTGGGGATGATCCCAGCCAAACCTGGCCAGAGAGAACACTTCCTTTCCAGGAAGGGTGGGGATAGAATTAATACAGAGCTCTGCAGATACACCATGCGGTTAAATAGAAACCATAAGAGCGTGAATAAAGGAGGCTGTTCCCAGGGAGCATGAGTAGAGAATGTTTCTCAGAAACTTAGGGTTAAAGGAAATCAACTAACAGGAAAAAATATTAAATGTTGTCTGATCTCTGGGACCATTCCTAAACAACTCTGCTTCATCAAGTCCTTTTCAAATAAAGGACTGCCAATTATCACCTGTAAGGAGTATTCAAGCTTTGGAAGCTTCCCAGCAGCTGTGCTCCCTCAACTTTGAGGCAGGAGTGCTGCTCTTTTTACAGGTGGACCCTGTAACCCAATGACTACACCCAACCCTAAAGGGGCTAGCAGATTTCTACTGCAGCCTGCATTTCTACAGGGACACCACATATCAGCTTGCATTAGTTTGCCTTACTAGTGAAGTCTGTGTCCAGATCTCTGCCATGAGCATTAGCGTGGCCTAACTTCGAGGTGCAGCCTCTCTCCTGCGCTATCTCACGTCCATCTGGATTCAGGGAAGGCACGATCACAATCCGCGTCCGGTCAATCAGCTGAAAAAATCAGGGGGAAAACAGTACAGAAAGTACAATTAGTGGGCTTTGTTTTCTCTACACCTCATTTACCTTGCTCTTATCCTAGGACCAGCTGCTTGTATTGATTTCAGTGGTTCCCACTGGCCCCATGTATCTCACAAGACCTTCCCTTTGTGCATGGGGCCACTGCAAGCTGCGAGCCAGTATTAATGAGACTAATCTCTCTCAATGAGCACTGTCTTCTCAGGATATAACTGGAGGGAGCCAAAACCATCATCTCCTCACCTTCGTAACAGCAGAGTTCTTCTTGTAGTTCATGCAAAGAAATTCTGCCAGTGCCAGGAGCAGCTCCGTACCGACGGGGGCGTTTCCATGAATACCAGCAACGAAGCGGATCTTGGGCTCCTCAGGCTCGGAGTGGTTGGGCTTGTTGGAGATCTCAAGGGACCAGATCTGACGGAACTCAACACTCTGACCCAGGCTGCCAAGAGATGAGAAACCAGAGCATCAGCTCAGGAACAGAGCCACTCCCCTAGCCTGGCCTTACAAGAAGTGCTGGTGTGGAAAGGAACTGCTGCCTAGACCACAAGTGACACACAAAACTCAGCCACATCACAGAAGATTTGCAGCAGCACTGAACCACATCCACTATGAAGATCAGTCTGAGCAAACATCTGTGTGAAAAAGCACCCAGGTAGAGACACACAGGACACCCAATGCTCCGTATTTCTCTATATAGACCACAACATCATTCTAAACATGGAATGGCAAAATGCCTCTGTGCTTCCTGTGTGTTATTTTTTTTCCTGTTTTGTTTTTCCTCTCCTCTCTCCAATCAGTGCAGGATACATCTGGACATCGAACTAATTTAGAAAGCAGCCAGTTTCAAGGACAAAAGCAGGCCTATTTCCAGTAGAAGTTGTTGCTACAGTCGTGCCTTTAAGTTAGCAAACTGAATGCAGGCAAAGCAGGGAACACAATCGGGGCTGATGCAACTGGAAGGACAATAGAGGCTACAGATCAGAAAGGCAGCCTTGGCACCAGCAGGGACAGGACATGAGCACATTGTGCCTGGTGACAACAAGCAATCAGGGTCCCGGGGACAAAGAGGCCGGATTTATGCCTTTTAAAATTGACAGAGGGTAAGTGCTGCAGGTCACAAAGGTGAGCAGAAGACAACAGACAGCTGGTCGCTTGCAGGAGGGCAGAGACCTTGGCTCGGAGCACATTAACTCAAACACATCTCACGCTGTTAAGTTAAAATCTGAAGGCAGATAGTTTAAAAAGCCACTGGATTTGATGATCCTCATGGGCCCCTTCCAACTCAAGATACTCTCTAAGACTTGTATGCCAAATTTGATCACTTTTGCTGGGAACTTTTTAGCAGGGTAGCTGTCATAAAGGATTTGGAAAAGGGAGGAAGTAGAAAACACTAAAGAAATATGTGCAGGTACCTGGGGTATCAATGCTAGGAATACCACCAGACCCAGGCTGCTGGGTAGCTGACAGCCCCCCAAGGTTTAAGTCAGTAAAGTGAGGTCTCAGGAAAAACACGGGGGCCCTGCCGATGTTCTGCCACCATGTCCTTACCCCTGGGGCTCCTCTGAACTCAGGCACCACAGGGATGGGCAGAAACAAGCTCCCCACCTCTGGGCTGCACTTACAGCTCATCATTTCCCTACTTCCCTGCCTCAGAGAGGAGCTGAGCGTTGCTGCTTTGAGCTTTCACCTGGTGAGATTTGTGATGTGTGGGTAGTTCAGATAGAGGCCTCGGAGGAACTCAGAGAGGTCCTTGTAGGGGCGGTATCGGTAAGGAGAGACTTTCCCTGAGGAGGCAAGCAGAAGGCGCTCCAGGCCGTTTTCAGCAGATAGATCTTTGATCAGAGTCTCAAACTCCTTCTCGTTGGGGTCGCTGGTGTCTGGGGTGTTCAGGACTGGCACCTTCCCCTCCTCCACTTTGGCGTCTGTCCGTGAAAGAGTGAAGTTGACCTGCACCCCACCTTTGCTGTCGACTTCCACCGTTTTAGTGACTGGATCATACCTGCCCAGGAAGAGAAGGCACAAGGAGATGTCAGGGGCTGAAGCTTCACACACCAAGCCACCCCCCTTCCTGACTAGGCACTCAACACAGGACTGCTCTCTAGCCAAACGAAGCATGCAGCATAAAAGCAAGCAGCAAGAACACTTCAAAAAGGGACAGAGAAGTAGCAGGAGGACAGGAAGCAGCTCAGGGCCCTACATGGCACTGAGCTGCTTTTGGCTCAGGTGTTGCAGGGTTACGTGGCGGACTGGCAGGACAAGAAGTCAGGCAGCTTTAACCCAAAGAGCAACAAGGCTTTGGCAGCTGTTGAAGCAATTTCTGCGGGCAGCTGCCTGCATGAGAATTTCCCCTGAAGACATCAGGTTATCGACTACTTCACCGCACCACCTCCAAACAAGGGAAGGTTTGTACTCTGCACTGTCACCAGATTAGCAGTCCCTGACACCGGAGTAGCACGACTTCATTAACTCTTGACTGGGAAAATCAGGAGCGCGCTGTGGCAACCGTGCAGCTGTTTGTTCCCCGTGCCATGGCTTGCTCACCCTCGGGCAGATGCTGTGACTTTGTACGTCCCCTGGACCAAGAGGCGCCAGTAGTCCCCATCTTTGTAGGTGGTCACGGGGTGGTTGATGTCGGCGACGCTGATGGTGGCGTTGAGAATGCCCCTTCCGTCCGTGGCATCCAGCACAAATCCCCAGATGCCGCGGTGAACCTGAGCACAAACCCGGAGCCCTGCTCAGAGCCAGCAACCTTATCCCCAACCCCACACACCACAGCGAGAGCGCTGACACCCACACCCCACCAGCTCCCCAGGAGGCTCCGCATTTCCAGAGGATCAGCACGTCCCAAAAGGGCTCAGGTTAAGCCCGCCAGCAGCTGGCATGGACAAAGATCACCCGAGTACAATGGGCAATTGTTTGGCTCGTGATGCCACCACAGTACGCTCTGCTCCACGCCTTTGTTTGCATGCCCCAGGTGCACTGCACTACCACCAACCCTGACCCAGCTGGAAATAGCACATAAAGGCCACTAGCCTAGGGAGAACTGAGGGATTGGTAAATAAAATGCCCACACCTGCATCACCTGGCTGCTGTTTCCATATGGATTTTTTGGTGTGCTGAGGAGGGGAGAGGGGGAAATTGAGGCATGTTTGGATGGGAAGGATTTCTGTGGAGCAGGTACCTAGCCTGGCCAGGAAGCAGCACTCAGTGTGCAGACCAACCTGTTTATTCTGGCACGACTAATCCAGACCCCAAGAGGCAGCTCACATATTTTCTTGGGCATCAAATTGGCTCACCTGTTTAATGAACTGGAGGAGAGATCTACGGTTCTGCTCCCAGTACTTCGGCAGCTCCTCTGCTTTTGGGTATTTCACACAGCCCAGCTCAATGGTCACTTCAAAGCAGTTTGTATTTAAGTAATTCCAGTCCTGCATCCCACCTACAACAGGAATGTAGAAAAAAGTTTTGACAAGGTCTCCTGAAGGCAGAGTCAAGCCCCAGCTCAAAAAAAGATTAAGAAATCAGATACTAGAGAGAGATGAAATCCTAACTACAGCATGCATTTTATACTGAAGTGAAAAGGGTTTTACACAGGGCAAGATTCATGCTTCAAGGGGACGTCAAAATAGCAGACTGATAATCAACCTTCTTGTAAATGCCTTTCATACTGCTGGCTAGCCAGAAATACTACACTATAAATTCCTTCCCTCCAGAATGATTTAATCTGGGTACATTATTGAAGAGGCTACGAAAGAAACTCAAATTCCTGCAATCTGGACTGACCAACGCAGAGTTTGTGATGACCAGATTAAATTCTTTAAGCTGCACATGCATTAACTTGGAGATAATCGAGAGACTGAAGGTTGACTTTACCTGGAACGTTGTACCACTGGGCCCCGTTCGTGATGCCATGTGGAAAGTACTCTGTGGGGTACAAATCCTTACAAGGGCTGCCCTGATACATCTTTTTGTTTTCCTGAAACAAAAGATGTGACACGTGGAGCTCAGTCTGTACTCTATAGCCCTTCCTGGCCCACATACAGCATTTTCTACCACCCTTCAGCACACTGCTGTGGGCCCCGTGCCTGCAGAGAGCTCTCCTCCTACAGTGCCTGCAGGCAGAGCACACCGGCCATCCCTGTATGGGAAGAGCCTCCCACAGGACCCTCCTGCTGTGACCCAAGGAGTCTGCAACATGTGGGTGCCTGCTCAAAGGGCTCATGACAGCATCAGGAATTACCCTAGCAGGATGAGCTGTTTTCCCATTAGAGCTTTACCTTGGAGTAGGAAAGTGCCAGCTGCTGAAACACAGCATCGTCTGGGGATTTACTGTATATGGCTATTCCTTGTTCATCGTCATCAAAGGGGTAATTAACCACCAGAGAACCTGCAGGGGAGACAAGATTTGACTTGAACTTGCAAGCTTTTCAACTGATCCCTCAGCCTAAGAGGAGTTTTTCTTTTCCTCCAAAGAGTGCCAGGGACCAAGCCTTGTGTTTCTCAAGACTTGACATTCAATACTAAATACGTAGCATTAACACCAGTGGACAGAAGAGACAAAAAGCACAGGAAAAGATAAGACTCTGCCCAACAAGGAAGGTGAGCCCCAGCCATGACACATCAAAGCTTTGGCTCTTACGTGCAGGAGGGGTGATAACAACCTCCTGATAATCCCTTTCACAGAGGAGAGAAAGTAAAGGAATACATTTCTTAAAACACACACAGCAGCCTTGGCCCAACTGCTGTAGCTTTTCAGCCCTCTGGAATTTATGGCAAGCAAATCATAACATCTCTGGCTTTTCCTAGGCAAGCTGTACTGTGGGAACCCAGATACCACCGCTGCTGGAGAACTGCCAGCTCTTACCCACGCAGGGTACATCTGCACGACAAAATGAAGCGTGCTAGCACAAAGCAACCACCTGCAAGTTACCACAGCTACAACAAACAGTCTGGGGAATCAGGGAATAAGCTGTAAGACAGACACTTAATTTAGATCACTCTAAAAAGATAATTAAATTACAGCAAATTTCATAGTTCCGCCATGCAATTCATGACGGGGAACCCTCAGGATTACATCTCCTTCCCTCCAATTTATAAATACTACGAAGCCTCCAGCAGCCACAGCATTACCGCATTCACCAAACCAGCTGCTGAGCAGCTGCTGACATGAAAGGCCATCCCACCTGCCCCGTCCTGCAGCAGGCAGTGTGCTAGCTACTGCCCAGTGCTTGTGCTCCCTTCAGAGAAGCAGGTGTGATCCTCCCAGCAGCCTCTTCAGCTCCCTACAAACATGCTTGGGGAAGTGGCTTTCAGCCTATTCCCAGCTTCTGATCCAGCCTCCAGCAGTACAAATTCCAACCTACTAATAATAGATTTGGTTTACCCTTTTTTTTTCCCCCTATAGGTCCTCTGGAAACAGCCTCATCCCTGGTGCAGGAACCTGGCTGCCTTTTCTCCTGCCTTGCTCACAGGCACTTAGGTCTGTGAGCTCTCTGCTCGGTCTCCTCTGTTTAGGCCTTGATCACAGTGGCTATATCCCTAACAAACCCCATCCCTCAAACCTCAGTGCTGAGGAAGGAGCCTGGCTGGCTGACTTACCTCCATGCAGGTTTGCTGAAAGCACGAACGGGTAAGTTTTCAACCAGCTCATGACAGCAAGAGTTTCTGGCTGCGGAGGGTCTGTCACCTGGAAGAACTGATCTGGGAAGTTCCGGTTCAGGTCGTAGTTGTTGCTGTTATTTCTGCCAACGGTGCCTCCTCTGTCTCCTGAAAACGAAACACACGTTCAGCCTTGTGCCCCGTAAAAGTTCCCTTTTCACTATGGAGGTTGTGTCCTTTTGCTGAAGATCTTCACGCTACCAATTAACAAAAAATGGCAGAGAACACAACAGAGCTGGCTTCCTGCAGCCAACAGTGACGGGACACCCACGCTTTCCTCCAGTGAGAGTGCCCAAAGGTGTCCAGGGGCCGTTTCAGCAGCTCTCAGTGCCAGCCAGGCCACAGCTAGCAGGAAGGCAGTGAACCATGAACAATCCCAGCAGCTGGGTGTCACGACCACAGAAACCTCAGAGCCCACCTTCTCAAACCAGCTGGACATGTCCCCTGTTAAACCCGCGTAGAGCTCTAATTCCAGGAACCTGTTCTGGACAGGCTTTGTTCTGTCAGTCTGCAAAAGCCATGCAGTTTTAAGGACTTCCCTGAACGTTTTTGCCAATTTCCACATCACGATAAAAGTCTATTATCCTTGGACAAGTGCTCTGCAGACTGCCTGGCTCCCACATCACGTGTTGTAAGAGCACGGACCAAAGCACAACAAGTATGAGCTGTGTCAAAGGAATGTCTTTATTTCTAATAACCCTTGGGAGAGCCACAAACCATAAGGGGACCCAAACAGGGGTAGCATATAGCGTTGCTGAAGCGGAAGAGCTCTTTCCAACCACTTCAAGAAGCAGCCAACAACCCACTTCCTGCAGCGCGGGGTCTGCCCACTCGTTCCACAGCACACCCCAAGTCCCTTCCCATCCTCCCCGGGCAGAAAGCACTTCTGAGAAATCTCACTGGAGCACAAGAGCAGAAGTACCACGAGCCCCAACTCTTGTTCTCAGACCTAAACCCCTCGTGTGTCTTTCAGCACAGGCAGCACTACCTTCCTGGGACTTCTCGTAGCCATCTGGGTTCATGGACGGCATGATGTGGATCCGCGTGCTCTGGACCAAGTCAGTCACTTCGGGATCTGTGCCGAAGTTCTTGCAGAGGTACTCGATGAGGTTCAGGAGCAGCTCTCGCCCCACAACTTCATTCCCATGCATGTTACCAATATACTTGAACTCTGGCTCACCTGCACACACACAGCCACGCCAAAGAGACAATAATAACCACTACAGTAACACTTGGAGACATTTCATCACCCTGAGCATTGCACATTCAGGCCTTTCTGCAGGCTAGGGGGCATTTACTTCAAACATACCCTTCTGCAATCACACCACCAAGAAGGACAAACACTGCTGCAGGGAGAACCCTTGGTCCTTCTGTTCCCAGAGCCCCACCACCAATGCCGATGTCCCCAGGAATGCTCCTTAACTCACAGCAGTACCACCCATGGAGCCTGATCTTTCTAAAAAGAAAGCTGTGAGGACGAACTTGGTTTCTCTTCAGACAGATTCCAGCTCTACATCCCTTCCTGCCCTGCCCAAGCACCAAAGCAAAGCGTCTGTCACTCGCATTTGTGCCTTGCTAGGAAGGATTTCCAGCGATACCTGCTTCATGGACGCCGGGGTTGTCCGAGATCTCCATTACGTAGAGCTCCCGCAGCTCTACTGACTTGCCCACAGAGTAGAGGCGGGTGATGCTGGGGTACTCATTGGCATACCGCCGCAGGAAGATCTCCATGTCCGAGAAGTGATGGTGGCGAAAGTCCACGGGTTGGACTGCTCGGTGGAGAGAGGTTGTGGCCGGGGGCTCTGCCTGCGCAACAGAGGGCGTGAGGGTGGATGGAGGAGCAGGCGTCGCGGTGAACTGCGTGAGGTTAGGGTCTGGTGCCACCACGGTTGGCTGCAAGGAGAAATCCACTACTGTTGCATCTCCCTCCTTCACCTCAATGTTCTCCTTGGTCACTGGTGCGTAACTGTGGGGGGGAAAAAAAAAGAGCTGGCTTCAGCAAGGAGGCTCTGCAGCCTCTCAGCCTCCACTCCACGCTCTCCAGCTTCTTCCTCCCAGCCTGAACGCAGTGAGATGTTGGACTAGGGGAGAGATTCACCAGCAAACAAGCTGATGGGGCTCATCCCACTGCCACCAGATCCAACTATGCTGCTGCCCTTGTGGTGTCAGAGGCACAAGTTCCTGTTTATGGGGAAGAAGCCACAGGTGCATCACAGGGGTAGCAAGTGGCAAGTGACACGTTTACGCCCAGACTTGAGACAAGGCAGGCTCTTACTGGGACGACCCTACTCCTTTCTCTCTGTTTGCCCAGAAGTAAGATGAGGTTGTTATAAGCAATCAAAGGTAACAGAAGTGCTGTGCACCCAGCAGCTCCCCACTGCAGGAGGGCATGGGGTGAACAAACACAGCTGCAGCTCTAACCCATCACAGAGTCCTTTACTCTGAGCCCCCTAAACACACACAAGATGCTCCTGGAAAAGAAATCACATAAAGTAACACAAGCAGTCAGCAGCGCAGACACCGGCTGCCACAGAGACCTTACCCCATCACAACTGCGGTCACGTTGTAGGTCCCAGGCACGAGCAGCCGGTGGTAGTCACCAAATTTGCCCGCCGTGATGTTATGAGCGATGCCGGCAACGACAATGGTCGCGTTCTCCAAGCCAGCCTCAGTGATCGCATCCCTGACATAGCCTTTCACACCGATGTGGACCTGAGGAGAACAACGCAAGGGCCTGGCTGAAGACAGGTAACATCAGTGCAACCACATCCTCACCCCGCAATCCCCTCCCATCCCCAAAACAACAGAGCAAGACAGCTGCCAGGCAGAGACAAGCCGAAGGTTCAGGCAGTGCTTGGCCAGACAGCAAGGACAGGAACTTCAGCATGCACTGGGAAGGCAGCAGCTTTTCGGAACTGATCCTCCCTAGCAAATCCTCTCATTCATCGGCATGGGCACACAACACTATGATCACAGCAGGGTTGCAGGCCATGCTGAGGGACCCAGTGCAGCTGCCTCCCTTCCCAGCCTAAACTGTCAACTGTCCCCTACCCAACCCACACGTGGGTATGTGGAAAAAGCCTGGAGGATGGATCTGTGAGCCAAGGTCTGAGCTGTGTGGCTTGGTGCCTTTGAAGACCTGAGATTGAAGGCACCGAGGCCATACAGGTACTCTGCATTATGTAGCAACATCTGCATTTCTCAGCCTCTGCATCCCACTGTGCCCCACGAGGCCCCTCTCAGAGGGAGCTCTGTTGTTGCTGAGGATGTGGGAACTGTGGCAGAACCACAGAGATAAGCAGCAGCTTTGTAGCCTCTGACCTCCACGCAGCAACTGCAGCAGCTGCGTTACTGCATGCAGTGAACCAAGCTACAGGAGCATCTGAAGGCAGTGCTCTCAGCCCGCCGGGGACACAGGGCTGACCCAGATGTTGCCCCCACACCCTGCCTCAGCCCCCACTACCTTCTCAATGAAAGTAAGGAGAGACTCCCGGTTGTTTTCCCACTCCTGCTGAAGCTCGGAGGTCGGTGGGTATTTGCAGCAGGACAGCTCCAAGGTGATCTCAAAGCAGTTGGCCCACACGTAGTTGTAGTCCTGCATCCCACCTGAGGAAGTTAGGCAGAGACACGTCACAAGAGCAGTGCACGGACATCCAGCCCCCCCCCCAGGATCCACATTCTGCCTGCCGTTCAGCCCCCTGGGGCAGGTCACCAAGCTGCTGCCGGAGCCCCAGAGCGAACAACCTAAGCAGAAAAGTCAGATCACAGATCAGATCCTGGTGAAAGCCTGTGCTGGGGCACACAGAGCCCTCTTTCTCCCAGTGGCCACCACACTGGGCCATTCAGATCCTGCAGGCCGTCCCTTTGGCCTTACTGCTGCCAGCTGAACTCAGCAGCCCAGCACTTTGTGGGTTCATTCCACAGCAAAGACATCTGCTAGACACAACCTTCATATTACCTGCATTTCCCAGAAATCATATTCAAGGACCACACAGCTGTTCTCCCAAAAACTCTCAGCGAGACTAGAGGCAGCAACAACCTTTCCTCACCTCTGAGGACTGCTGTGACCCTGCAACGGCTGGGTCCTGCATGAGCAGACCAGGACACAGACTTGTTCACCTCTTCCCCGAGCTCTGGAGCCACGTCACCAGCCTCCTGCCCCATTTCCTCTTGAAGGCAGCCGTCTCAAGTAATTTAAGTAATGTTGCAGCACCTGGGGACAGCTTGGTCGCTTGCTGTTAAGAGTACCAGCAAACAGGAGCACACAGAGCTGTTTCACAGTATTAACCTTATCTGCTTATTCTTGCCTTTCAGGGAAACCACAGGTACTGCTGCAAATAAAAAAATGTCACCTTGTCCTAGCAAGTGCCGTGCCCTCATTTACTGAAGGTTACGTTCAGCCCTCAGCAAGCAAATCTGTTTTGTGAGCAGGGATGAATCACGCACCAGCAGGACTCCAGGTCCCCAGGTATCAGCACCCACGATCTGGAGCTCGTACCCCAGCACGCTGCTGAAGGCTGCAAATACTCAACCCCTCCAAACATTCCTGGGAGCTTTCGATAGCAAAAACCCCCGCAAGCCTGAGAAACAGGTTCCAGTCACCCCGACAAACGCCGGCACATGACTGCGGCCACACAAGAGGACCATTCCCACAGCAGATCAGGCGGCTGTGTCCACGTGGAAGAGGCACACTGCTCCGAATTTACACATCCCCTGGGTCACACAACCTCCTACAAACACAATCCGGGCAGGCTGGCATGCCACAGCCTTGGCCACCACTGCCCAGCTGGCTCCATCCCAAGCGCACAGTGACCCCAGGACGACGCAGCAGCCACCCAGCACCCACCATGGCCAAGAGACACGGCTCAGCCTCTTGGATCTCCTGCGAGCCTGCTGGTGAGGGACCAGGAGGCTTTTATCCCAGCAAATCCAGTGCAAAGAGAGCACTGCACCTCATGCAGGGGCTGAGATTGTCGGGTAAGGGACTTCTCTGTCCTGCACAAGGAGCCACGGAGTGCCTGAGGACTTTACAAGTCTGGAGCTCAGTCCAAGAGGTTGCAGAAACAAGGGCTGTGAATCTGATATGTACTCAATTCTGCTCGGCTCCTATTACCAGGCTCAGGAAAGCAGCCCACAGCGGGCTGCTCTCTCGCCAGCAAACGCCACGCAGAGTGAAACAATTTGCCAGCCTGCAACCATCTGCTCCTAGCAGGACGCTAATGCATTTGAAAACATCCATACATAAACCAGAGCCATTAAGCAGCAGATTTAGGGCTTCAACTGCCATTCAAGTAAATTTAGGACAGATGCTCACCCATAATAGAGCAGCAACAGACTAAATTAGTGCTTGGTACATCAATTTTGGTAAAAACATCTCTTGGAGAAAGTAGTCCAATACATGCTCAAAAATTTGGACTGCATCCACTGCACATATTTGGCCTTCACATGGCCCCGTTGCGGAGCAGGACGGTTATTTTTACAGCATATGGAATCATGTATTTTTCCAAATCCCAGCTGCACAGCCTCTCCTGCTTAGGCAGGAGATCTGGAGGCATACAGAGACCTGTACAGGGCCCAGCAGGAGCAGAGCTCTAGGCTCAAGGAACTGAGCAGGAAAGGCACACCCAGGGTAGAGGCTGTCAGACTGAAGTGTTTACATTCCACCTGTTCGGGTGTTACCTTGGATAATTCCTTGTATTCAATCCAAATATTTTTTTATCACAGGTTCTTTTAGCCCTTTTAAAGCTTCATCTCCCGGACTGGAGCTGACCCCTCACTCCCAGTGCAGGATTGGGCCTGCCCAGCACAAGCCTCTCCCCTGCTCTGTCCCAAACCTCAAGCATCAGGACTGCACTTCAGCAAGGATCCCAGACCTCCTGCAGCACGAGAGCCACGGAGATCACGCTGCCAGGCATGCCTCTGCTCCCTGCCAAGCCCCACAGCAGGCAGACAGGCGGGAGAATGCTGCTCTCGAGTCAAGCCCGGAGCTCCAGATACCGTAAATACACCAGATGCCAGGAGAAACCTTTCGGGCCAGCCTGGAAGGCCTCCATTTTCCAAGTGCACCGTGCAAAACCTAATTCCAGCTGTCGCTGGAGCAGACACGAGCAGATAAGAGACCTGCAGCTAAGTCACAGCAGAGAAAGGCTCCTGTTGGCTCTGCAGAGAGAGCAGATGGCACAAAGCAAGCTAGAGACACGATAAAAACACAGCACAAGTTGCTTACCCTAGCACAGAACCGATTGTCTTGAAGCACGAGAGCAGTGTAAGCAATCAGCAGCAGCCCCAACAAGGCGGAAGAAGGTTTTGGTCCAGTAGTCTGCGGTCATTAAAACTCAGAGGGGGTGAGGTCCCAGCCTCCAGCAGCACAGCCCTGCAGCCTCCCGGGGCTCTCAGGGAGGAGGGCAGCGTCTTCCCAGGTCAGCCCAGGAGCTGCAGCACTGCTCGGCGGCTCATGGGAGATGGGAAGAGAGGCATCAGGCCCCTGAATCATCAAGCCAATCCTTGTCTCAAGGGAAGAAAAATTAACAGGAGGAATTTCACGAAGACTCCAAGTGCACAGAAATTGAAGGCTGCTATCTAGCACAGCTCACGCTGCGCAGTTGCCTTCTGCCATGCCCAGGGACCCACAGCAGTGCTGCCACAAACCAGCACAGGAAATATCATTTAGGAAAGGACTGCAAGTCAAGAAAAGGCCTCCCAAGGCTGCCCGCAAAATGCCCTATTCAATGTTACACTGAATTCACTTTCTGAATTGGGCTATTTAGGAAATAAAGGCAAACGTCCACCCACAGGTGGTGGTGTTTTTTTTGTTTGTTTGTTTGTTTTTTAAATTCATGGCCTCTTCTGTACAGCTGGCTTTTCTTCTTGCACTAAGCACCACTCGGCTCATAAACCAGCCCAAATTCCCAATTATTTTCTTGACCTGAACCGGCCACTCAGTGGTTAAACACGCTGGAGGTTAAAAGGAAGGAAGAGTGAGCCCATGCACCACCGAGATAGCCTCCGAGCAGCGTCCCCGGCACAGGCGCGCTTATCGGCAGCAGCTGGAACGCAGGAACCAAACTGGGCTGTGAGGCAGGGAGCCACATTTCTCCACAAACACTTGACCTTAAGAATGACTCCGATGGTTTCTCCTTGCCACCTCAGCCTGATACACACACGAGGTTGTTTGCAATCCCGAATGGAAGTTAATGCGGTGCAGTGGCCTGCCCCGGTGGCTCCAGGACAGCAATGCCCACAGCAGCTGGCTTCCTGGCATGTTTGATTTCACAAGATAAGACGTGGCAGGAAAATTTCCACCTGTTGAAACAGTTTGTTCTCGTTTCCTGGCCGTCGTTCACGTGGAGCCTGCAGTCCTTCCTGGCACAACCTGATCCGGGAGCCACAGGCGCTTGCCCTGCACCTCTCCCCACGTGCTCTGGTTGTCACTTCGAGCTCAGCCTGGACCCGAGAGCTCCCACGAGGGCACCGGGACTTCCCCAGCCTCATTTCACTGCAGACTGAAATTCTGCGGTCACAGGGGAAGGCCTCTTGGTCTGCGTACAACTGACTCTCTATCTGCTGCCCAAAATAACCGTTAATGCCTAAAACCTCGAAGCGACCCAGGAATTTCACCCAGCACCCAAATACACGCCCTGCCCTCTGCGCTGTCAGTTCAGCTGTGCTCTTCCCTGGCTCTCAGCTCCTGTGGGTCACACTTCTCAGCCTGGGACACGCTCCAAAGGCTGCCAGCACCCTCCTAACAGCAGCTAGATGGAAATTATGGCCTGGGGGAGAGACAGCACAGGTGCCAACCTCAGTGATATTCCCTTCCGGATTAGCGCCAGCACTTTCTCTATAATCTCTGCCTGTGAACCCCCCGCACCAACAGGACCGAGACCGAGGTTGTGGTTTGTCACAGCCCCAGGGTTTGTTTCCGCAGAGGCTGAAAGCTGGAGGCTATCACACGGGGTGCAAACCGCAGCGATGGCAGCACAGAGCGAAGCGGTCTCCGGCCCACACCTTGCCGCTTCCTGCGGGGGGGAGGCAGCAAAGCCCGGCGGCTCCCACCAGCTAACGAGGCAAAGGCAGCCTGAGAGGCTCGCAGCAGCCACCAGCAAACCTCCCGAGGGCAGGCTGGCACCAGCGGGTGCTTCACATTCGAGCAGGAGGGCCAACAAGTGAACATTGTGCTGTGAAGCAGTGCACTGCACTCGTCCCAGTTTGGTGAAAAAGGCAAAACCCCACAGAGCTGCAGCTGAAAACCCTCTCGACTGAGATGTTCTGGTGGCTGTTGTTATCGGCAAACAAGGCGGCACAGATCATCCAGGATATCCTGTTCCGTCGTAAGCAGCTGCACAAAATTGCACAAACCTTCCTCACGCTGGACTTTCCGCAGAAGCAGAGTGAACCTTGAGCCAGTAAACACCAGCAGCGGTGCGCTCGGCAGGGCGGGGGGAAGGAGACACGCTTTTCCCTTTTTGCTAACAGCCATCGTGTTTGAACGCTGCGTCTTGTTTGACCAGTGAAATCTTCAGGAGTGATTCAGCCGCTGCTGAAGTAAGGACTTCCTCTTCCAGCACGGGTGCCGTGTGCTCAGGCCCAGTAGTGGGGAGCTCTCCTCGCTTCCCAAGGAACAGAGTCAGGGCTGATGGATGACTCAGCTCCTAAACCCACGTTTTGGAAAGACACCATCTTTCCAGAATTCGTTAGGAAAAGCTGCTAGGGATAAACCATGCTTGGCTGCTTTGCTTGCTCAGCGCTCCTGCCATCATCCCTCGGCCCTAGCGGGAGGGCAAGCAGAGCAGCCCAGACACAGCAAAGCAATGCAACTTCTCCATATCAATTATGCAAGATTTTTGTTTTGTCCTCACCACAGACGTTGCCTTGCTGGCTGGTGAGCCCGCGATTGTACAATTCCGCTGAGGGGGCGTGGAAATGGTGAAACTTCTTCTACTGACCCAGCCAAGATTTTTCTTCCCGCTAGCTCACGGAGTCTTTTCCACGAGAGCATCTCACTACAAACCGGCCTTTGAATCTCAACGCACAGAGCAGCCCGGTGCCAGGCCAGCCACTTCCACACAGAAGCAGCCTGCTGGTACTGGATTTTGCTCTCCTCACATCATCTCCAGACTGAATCTGGGATCCCTTCTAGGTCCTGCTGCAAGGAGGGGCAATCACGGCCCGTGCTGTCTCCCTCTGCACAGCTCTGACAGCAGAGCACTTCACAGACAAGTTCCTCGCCCCACTTCCAGGCAGAGGAGCTCGGTTAGCTCAGGCCACGCATTTACATCGTTCTACAGTTTTACAGCAGGCTATCTTATAAATCATTTACAAAACAGCAAGGTTAAAGGTTAAAAAAACCTCGCAGAAGACTGACATTGGTTTCAGTTTAATACTGTTTGGATTTGCAGTGCGTTGGCAAGTTTCCTCTTTCCTGTATCATCATGAAAATTTATTAACTGTTTTGAGATCTTATGGCAGCTCATTTGTTAAACAGAGCCTCCTCCGTGCAGGATGCCTCCAGCACCGAGCGGGGTCAGGAAGAGCCCTCCAGTTCACTGGGATCTATTTCCTACAAACGTCTCCCCAACTGTGATTCACCAAACACTCGATGGTGTGCCTGCGAAGCCACTTCACGTCATTTCAAGCTGCTAGAACACATTCCAAGCTAAAAATACCCCTTCACCTACCATCCTCGCCTCGGTGACAAGCAGCACGGTTTTGGATATCAGTTCTCGGTGGAAGCACGAAGCATTTCTAAGACTTTGGTGTGTGACCCAAACTGACAGCGATTCAGCAGCACAGCTTACCTTCCACATCGTACCACTGGGCACCGTTCGTGATGCCGTCTTGGAAGGTCTCTCCCTCCTCGCCGGGGCAGTTTGGTTTGCCAGTCCTCATGATGGGGTGATGTGAGGCGTAAGCTTTGGCCAAATATTTGAACACTTCGTCATCAGCTGATTTACTGTAGACTCCCGTGGGCCTGTGCGTGGGAGAGTCATCGTAGGGATAGCTTGCAACCACCGAGCCGCCGTGAAGATTGCCGGAGAGCAGGAACCTGGGGTTGGGAAGGAGAAGGAAAGGAGTTGTCACTGGAACACCGAGAGAGAAGCCAGCTACAACCAGACATCCTGCTGCCTTCCCACCCAAACCGAGCTCTCCACAGCCTCCAAACCCTCTTTGGGATCAAGCAAGCGAAAAGGGCCCACGGGAAGAGCTGCCCAGCAGCAAGTTTTGGAAGAGGAACCACTCAGACCCTTCCGTGCAAGGAGAACTCCTGCTGAGCTGCAGCTCCACCAAGGTTACGTTACAGACACGCGCTCCTCCAGCCCTGAGGCCACTGTTTGACAAAATCTTTTTGTTAAGAGTTTCCAAACTGTTCTGGGAGACAGAGCCCCTCACTTCAACGCCAGCCCCAACGCAGCACGCAGGATTGTTGGAGCATATGAACAATGTCCAAGTGGGAGCATGTCAGGGACGTCAGATTTCTGCGATAAACCAACTGTCAGGACTGGTTTATTTGCTCCCCAGACCAACATCTGGCAGTGCTGGAGATGAAGCAAGTTTCTTCCTCCAGCCTAAGACGAAGCCCTCAAAGCCTGTGATAGACACAGCGCGATGTGCACGGCGCCTCTGAGCAGTGCTCGATACGCACAACAGAACTGCCTGGCATAAATAAAATCTGGACGAGTGACAGAGCTGTTAAAATCTTGAAAAAAAAAAAGTGAAGAAAGTACAACAGCACGGCATGCCCTACATCGCGCCTTAATTTGATCACGGGCCCTCAAAGGAGTAATTGTCTCTATTCTCCTTTTCACTAAATACAGCATGGGGGCAAAGAGAGCTTTACTTCTCTTTTGGCCAAACATAATTCGATTTCTGAGCAGAGGCAAAGTGACCCATACCTTTGCCTTGCTTAAAAAGGACACGTGAATTGCAACACTAACTTTTTTTTTTTTTGATCAAACAGTTCTGTTTACCCACTCCGTTCAGTACCAGTGGCTACCTTGGTGTAACAAGTGGAACAGCAATGCCTGGTGCTGCCAGGCAAAGGGACGCACAAGGTGCTGGTTTCTTCACGTTTTGGCCTGGCTTGCATGAAAATCTCACCTCCAGAATTTGCAAAATCATTGAATAGACAGCGCAAGGTATTTCCAAAGTGACACCAACAACGTGCCCCTTGTAACAAGTTCTGAATTGCACCAAATCTGGAGGGCTCCTAGCGCACACTGGTGCCCGAGAGCTGTCCCCTAACAGACCCTTAGGACAAGCAAGTTACCGGAGCAGTTCACAAGTTCTAGAGCAACGATCCCAATGGGTGCTGCCATCTGCTAAGTTTCACTAAAGATAATTCCTCAGACAAATTTTGCTCCCCACAACAACCGAGCATGCGCTGTAGGATGCTGAACACTGGCACATCTCCTTTAGACCCGACCAACAGCCCCCAGCACACCGCGCTCAGCTTTCCTCTGTCCCTTTTTCGGGCAGGGCGCAGGGCCTGTTGCAGCGCACTGCTCCCAGCCGATGGGACTCAGGCTCTGGCTTTGCACAACCGTGCACACTGCGCTGTGCTCTGTGCTTCGGACACGGCACCCAACGAAGCTGGCAGAGTGAGCACAGTGCCAGCACCCAGGCCTGAAGGCTGCCAGGACAGCCTCCCCAGTGCTGCCTCCCCTGCTCAGCAGCCTCCCAGCCCTCTCCCCCTTCCTCCAGGCAGGAAGGGAAGCACAAAGGGAGCACTGGCGGCACCGATGGCTTGGCCAGGCTGGAGAGGAGCATGCGAGCAGCATCCCCTATCCGAGGATAGTGATGCAGGGGGCTGCAGAGGCTGAGCCCAGGCAGGTGGGCACAGGGCAGGGGCAGCACCCTGCGGGCCAGGCAGCAGCAGGAGGGCTCTGCCCATACTGGAGGACACCCGAGGAGAGCCCAGGGGGTTCCCTGCGGGCCACACTCACTTGTTGCGCCGCATCCAGGCGATGAGGGCTCGCACCTCGGGCACTGGCTCCAGGTCGGGCTGAGCGCTCCCAAACTGATCGGGGAAGCTGCGGTTGAGGTCCCGGCCTCGGCTGTTCTCCCGGCCCCCGGGCTCTCCTCCTCCTTCACCTCCTCCTCCTCCTCCTCCTCCTCCGCAGTCTCCCTCTCGGGCACGCTCGAAGCCGTCGGGGTTGAGGCTGGGCAGCAGGTACAGGTCGGTGGTGTTGAGCAGCCGGCCCAGCCTCTCGTCCCCCCCGGCCCAGCCCCGCACCAGCTCCTGGGCCAGGCGCAGCAGCAGCGGCCGGGCCAGGGGCTCGTCCCCGTGCATGTTCCCCACCAGCTTCACCTGCGGCCGGCCGGGCAGCGCCCCCCCCCCTCCTTCCTCCCCCTCCTCCTCCTCCTCATCCTCCTCCTCCTCCTTTTTCTTCTTCTCCCCGTCCTGCCGGGCCTCGGGCAGCTCTGGCAGCCCGGCCGTCAGGCGCAGCACCCACAGCGGCCTCCCCTCCACCGAGCGGCCGATGCTGAAGAGCCGGGCCAGCCCCGGGGGGGCTTCGGCCACCAGGTCCCGCAGCGCCTGGCCCAGCTCGGCGGCGTGCAGGTACCGCAGCTCCCCCCCCACACCCCCTCCTCCTCCTCCGGCCGCCGCCGCCTCCGCTTTCTTAATATGAGCAGCACGGAGAGGCTCCGGCAGCAGGCACAGGGATAAAGCCGCCCACAGCAGCCCCCGCGCTGCCCCCGCCATGGCCCCGCCGCCGCCACCGCCCGGCCCGGCCCGGCCCCGACCCCAGCCCCGGGCTCCGGAGCCGGGAGGAGGAGGTGGAGGAAGGGGGAGGGGGCGGGGCCGAGGTGCTGTCGCTCCGCCCCTCCTGGCCAATGAGAGGGCGCGGATGGGGAGGGAGGGGAGGGGCAAAGGGGAGGTTGGCCAATGGGAAGGGGAGGGGAGAGGAGCGTCATGGAGAAGGGGGGGGGCGCACGGAGGCTCAGCGGCGCCCCCTGGCGGGAGGAGCGGGAAGGGTTGGGGGGGATTTGGGGTTTTTGGGGGGGTTTGGGGTTTTTGGGGTCTTTGGGGGTTCTGCGGCCTTTGGGCAACCCAAAAGGCCCCGCATGTGTCCGGCCAGCCCTGCCCCAGCCCCCAGCGCCGTGTGCTGCTGGAGCAGAGCCCCCCGGAGATAGCAAAGCAAAGCCAGGGAGCTGCAAACGGAGCCAAAGCCGGAGAGGAGGAGGAAGGTGCGGGGTGGCTGCCTGCCCCGGCACAACAATGAGGGGTTCAGGTGTGGCTCTGCTGCCTGGCTGCCCGCAGGGGGCTTGTCCTGGCTGCCCCCCGGCACCCAGCCCTGACCCCGGGGGGTTAGGGGTCACCCAGCACCATTAGGTGTTGGTACAGGCAGCCCAGCACCGTGAGGTGTTCTTAGGGACATCCCCGCACCCTCAGGTGTCATTACGGGCACCCCAGCACCGTTAGGTGTCATTACTGGCATTGCAGCATGGTTACGTGTCGTTACAGGCACCCCAGCACCCACAGGTGTCGTGCACAGCGCTGCTGTGCCGTGGGCTATGGCAGAACAGTGCCAACGGGACACGGACCCGAGAGGCTTTATATAAATACCACTTTGGGGGTCCCACCACTCAGATCTTCGTGGCTTCCTTTTTCCAGGGAGGCGAAATGACAAGGAATAACCAGCACAATAACTTACTCTGCAAAAAGCCCCAAGAGCGGCCCTGTCCGGCAGCGGGGCTCATCAATTCCTGTTTAACTTTTCGGCAGTATCTCACACACACATCTGCTTCCCAGCTCCGGCATTTCCTGTCGGGGATACCAGCTCTGAGCTTAGAGCATCAGGCTGCAGTCTTCAGGGCGGCCGTCAGCTGTTGAACCTTTGATCTCGCTGCGTCCAGGGATCCCCTGCACGACAAATCAGATGATGAGAACTTGTGTGTAAGCCACGCGTGGTGCAGCATCGGAAGGGCCCTGAGGAAAAGGAGAGTAAATTGGCTTCTCTTCCTCGGGGCTCATCTGCGCTGCACAGTCATTACGAAGGAGACGAGCAGGGAACAGGGATTATCCATCAAAGAGATGTCCCCGATCTAATTAAACTGGGAAAGCTGAAAGAGCTGGGTCACCAGGGTGTTTTTAAACCAAAAGGGAGAAGGGACATCACCAGGGAATTTGGCAGCCTCACAAGTGGTCACAGTTACATAGGTTTAAGTCCTTCGTCTACAAATAAATCACTCTGGATTTACACAGAGTAACTGAGCTCATTTCCCTTTTTAGCTGATAAAAGCCCGGTTGTCTGGAATTTCAACAAACCAATTGTAAAAGCAGCATGTGGCAGAGGACTGACTCACCCCGTCATTTTCTCTGCAGCCACTAAAAACAAAACCTCCACGCTTCCTTGGGCCAGCCTAGGAGCTGCCAGGCCCCTGGGTGAGCATGACCATAGGTGAGGGACTGACCTGCGGGACTCCTCCAGCTCCGCTCCGTGCTCCTGCGTGCAGAGAGCTGCAGCCCTGGCACACCGCAAGGCTCGGTACGTGGGGGCTGTGGCTTTTGCCTTACAACACCGTCCGTGGTGGTTTCAGCCCCTGAGGAGTGCGGTTTCCTCCTGAAGACTGGCAGCGAGCGGCTCCCCGTCAACCAGCAAGATGGAGCAGCTGGGGCTTTGCGGATTCCTCGCCCAAGGAACGGGGGATGACTCCACAGCAGGGAAGTTCAAACTGCTCGTGTTTTTTGGCAGGTCTTCACACGATCAAATCAGCACTCGGATTTCCAGCAGAGCACTTCCGAGAAATCCCACTGGTGATGATGGTTCCTAGGTAGGCAAAAATATCTTGGGTCTGGGCTGTAGAGTAGCCACAGAAGAACAGTGATGAAAGAGAAGCAGATCTGAGAATAATACCAGGGAATTTCCTGTACTGGCCGTCAGAGAGCATCTAAATCAGGCAAGAAACAGGCACCCAACTTAGCAGCATCCCCAGTCATTTTCTTTTCCCAGAGGAAGAAAAAAAAACTTGAAGTCCTGCCCCGCAGTGGCAGCGGCATGTTTTCTGTCCAGGAAAACAACAAAGTCACAGGGACCTAGCAGACAATCTCTGCTACAAGCCTGCTGAGGCAGGAGACTGCCTTGCAAATTTCTTCAATCAGGTTGAAAATGGAGTTTCATGATGCAAATTAAGGATCGATATTAATAATTTGCCTGAGTGCTACGAGGAGTGAAAGCTGAAGGCTGTTAAACAGGACTCCCTAGATGGGAAGCTGCAAGGACCAACACCGAGGTGGAATTCAGCACAGAAAACTCAGCTTTATCTCCCGCAGGGACCTATATTGCTAATGTCATGCTAAGTTCTTTTCACATTTGCTTTTATTTGGGACTGTATTTCTCAGGTTAGGATAGCAACGGCCACACTTGGTTGCTATCTTTAGTTTTCTAAATCAAGACCGGCGACGAGGCGTGCCAGCAGCACCGAATGTGACCCAGAGCAGTTCGGGAAGAAGGCTGAGAACAGCAGCAGGCACTGTGGTGCAGCAGCATGCCACGATGTCCCTGCACACTCCTCAGAGTTCCTGCAGTCTCTGGATGTTTTCATCACAGCACAGGAAATGCTGGCGAGTGCCTCGATGCTCTTCCCTAAAGGTCAGACTTGCCCTTCTGGGCACATTTCTGCTCCTCGTGCTCACTTCAAGGAGGGAGAGCTCAGAAGATCCTGAAACAACAGCTTCAAGGGATTGTTTGAACAATTTAAACCTTGATGCCTGCCTAAAAAAAACTACCTAAACTTCTGAAAGATGAGCACAGCGAGGCCAGGATACAGCTCCGTGCTGCACTGCTGCCAGCACAGGCTCCTCAGGGGGCTTCCCATGCCAGGATGAAACCCAAACCCACCCAGGAGGTCCCACACCCCTGCTCTGAGCTGCTACCCACAGCTTGGGCCACTGCCATGGGCTGCCAGAGGCACCCTGTGTCCCGCAGGGGGCACCCGCACCCCGTGCCTCCACACCCAAACCCGCACCCATTACTCACCAGCACCACGTCACAGCCCAGATGCCACTCACCTGCTGAGTGACTTCTTTTCCATAATTTTTTACAACATGCACTGGTCCAGCACTCCTTTTGCTATTCTTTCTCCTTCCCATGGCTATTCAGAGCACATAACCTTTCATTTCAGGGCGATCAGGAAACAGAATTATTAACAAACTTGTGAAAAAGTTCTGTCCCAACAGTGGATGATATCTGGGGCATGGGCTGCGAGCCTGCAAATCCATGTCTCATCCTTCCTGATCTTTATACTTGGGAAATTCGGTTTTGGGGGAGGCCCAGGGGTGCTGAGGATGCTCATGGCATCCCCTGGCAGCCCGGCCCTGACAGCTGACAGCTGGCAAGCGGAGGCCATGTTAGAGTCATGCCCAAACAATGGGGTTGCAAAATATGTAGCACCGCATATTAAAAAGGGATTAGGAGAGGAGAACCACCACGAGTAGGAAGACGGGAGCAGGCTTGGAGCAGAGCCTCAGGCTCTGTTGCAAACATGTTTTCTGGAGCAGGATTACAGTGGGCTTGGAGGCACCGCTCACCTCACAACACAGCCCAGCCCGTGGATTCGCTCCTCAGATCCCACACGTCGGTGCAGATCCTGCTGTGCCCCAGACTCCAGGAGGAATCTTCCACCCTCACTGCTGAATATCAATTGTGCTGCCTGCCAGCAAACGTTCAGGGGATTACTCGTTGTGCTCTCTACCCCCGGAGGCACTGAGGATAATCAAGTGGAAACCAAACCAAGGAGGAGGTTGGAGCTGGGAGTTAAGACAGCCAGTGGAAAAGGAACTTTGGCCCAATCTCTATCACGTTCTAAATCTTTTCTTCTCGGGTTTCCAAGGCTTGGATTACACCCAGAAATAGACTGCTGTGTGTTAATTTACTCCCTTCGGGGCTGCTCAGAGTCATATTTAACAACAGGCTTAATTGGGGTTTATTATTGTCAGCCCACTGTTGCCATAAGGACGGCGAGGAGGAGCGGGTGGGTGGATGGTTGTGGCTCAAGCCCAGCTCTGCCTAACCCAGCCTTGACACAATCCAAACACCTCAAAGGAGGGCACTGGATCTGCTGCTGCGAAGACTCACCGGGGTTCTGCCTGTCTGAAGGGTTCCTCCTGGTCTGAGTCACCAGGGGCTGCTTCATGTCCCGGAACATGACGTTTCTGTCCCTCCTAGGTGTCCCGGGAAGGTGGATAACGCAACCCACTCAGCTCGAGACCTCGGCGGTAATTAGACTCCCACAGGATGATTGTGCCCTTTATAAAAGGGAATATGCAAAAAGTCATTGCGAAAGTAATTCTTATCAGTTTTAGAGCATTCCCTTTCGGTGCCTCTGGCCAAGTTAACACCTTGCTTTTCTAGTCTCCCTTCCTTTGGCAGTTCCCAAATCCCATTGCAAAACAGGGCACTGCCATTGCTTTCATTTCAAAACTGTAAACCCAAGGAACCCCAGTTCACCTTGCTGCCTGTCACACAGACTTGGGGCAAATCCAGGGCAGAATTTTCCCCAGGTGCCATTTGATGCTGTGCCCTGCATCATGACAGACCCACCATAGAACCTCTAATTCCTTTACTCTTCTTTCTAGACTGAAAAACACACCCCAGACTCCGTGCTCTCATCCTTCACATCCTCATTTACTCCAAACATTTCCTTTTTATCATGCGGCACCACTGCAGCGCGGCGACCCTCGCTCTTCCCAGGGGCTGAGCCAGCCGAGGGTACTCACCTTTTAGCAGGGCAGTGGCACTGCTCCCTCTGCCAACACACGGTTCAAAGTCTGAATCGGTGCATTTTCTCCTTTTTCCATCAAAGAAGGACACAGCAACGGACCTTCAGGCAGGAGGGGGAGTATCGGAGTCTCCTCCTGTTCAACAATAATCTAGGATAAACTTCCTACGGCTTGAAACGGTGTCACAAACAGCCAGAAAGCTGAAAGTGAAAAGGTGTTATTTTTGGCAGAAGGTCTTTATAGCTGATGCAGGAACTTTCTCATTAGTTACTCATTGCCTCAGCAAGTCTCATAAAACAGACAGCAGAGCCCAGCAAATACTTTTCTTCAATGTTCTGGGAGCTCAGAAATCCAGGAATTAAATGAGGCCTTGAACCCATTTTATGGACTCACTTCTTAGTGAACTACCATAAAATATTAAAATCCAGACCTTATAAATGCAGGGAGGAGAGCGCTGCACATTTCTTTTCAGAAGCAGCCTCTCCTGGGACACTTCCCAAGGTAAGTCCTCTGCTACATCCCAGAGACAGCCGCCCCTGGCAGGCAGGTAGTGAGAGGCAATGGATTCATGCAACAGAGGTGAAAGACACAAAATCTCCTTGGTTATGCTTGGACTTGGAAAAAATTGTGCAACAAATTGGCTTAGTTTATCCCCAGTGACCCTGGCCTGGTGTTGGTGAGGGCTCTCCCCAGGGTGTCTGATGGCAGCAGGCAGCCCCTCTGCGAGCCCCAGCAGCAGCAGCAGCGCTGTGGCTTTCCCTCTCTTCAACAGGCACCGGCTGGGCTCCTCGGAGATGGCGCAGAAAAGCAGCCTTGCAGTCCCCTATGCAGTGCCTGTCCTCCTGGTTTGCTTTTTGGCATGCGTAGCCACAGGTAAGCAATGGAAAAAAATCCATCATCACTTTGTCCGAACCGCCTCGTGCTGACAGGAGAAACCGGGCCTGGGTGCTGCCTGGGGTGATGTGCCACAGCAGCATCCCAAGTTTTCGTACGCTCTGGAGCTCTTTCCCTGAGGATTGCCTAAAAGCTGGCCTCTGATTTTAGAGGAGCTGAGCAGGGAATGGGGAAGCATCAGCATTTTCAAATGTTAGTGCAGCAGCTGCATGGGAATGACAAGGCCGCTGTGCTTTTATATTCTGCAATGTGCTTTTAGCTCGTTAATCCATGACTGGTTAGTCTAGTGAGTTTTAACTTGATAGAAAAATTTATTTCCCATACTGTTTTCCCATTTAATACATCCTGAGGTTTGTACGTTAGATTAACTGCAACTCACAAACTGCCTGGGCATGGCAGAGGAGCTGATTCACTGCTCTACACTCTCAAGCACGTTCAGCTCAAGCCAAAGAGCAGAATACCAAACTGTGTCACGAAAACTGAGGGCACCGGTATGCTGCATCAGTGACTTGTAGCAGAAGGTTGGGCAATACTGGCAGGATGCTCTTTTGCTGTGTGTTACGTCGTTGCTGACATAATGTGGTTTTCAGACATTGTCTTATTATAGGTCAGGCTTTGGCATTCACGCAGGCACTTGCAAATGCCTCACTTTGATTTTAAGTAACCATGAAGTGAGCTTTGTGATGAAGGTGCTTCCTGTCTCAGAAACTAAAGTCACACTTGAAAGATAAGTGTCATGTTGAAGCCTGGAGCTCTTCTGTCAGTGTCTCCTTCAAAGTCAAGGCCTGGGGAAACCGCAGGGCTTCTGTGGGAAGGGTACAGCTTAGGACACCCAAATGCCCTCATTCTCCTTCTGCAGGCGTGGAACTGTCTGTAAACAACCATGCTGCTGACTTCACCCTGTCCACATCATCTGGGACTCCCATCTCCCTCTCCTGCCTGGTACAGAACAGCAGCAAGGCCGAGGAGCTGCTCTGGTACCGAGGAGATGGCCAAGTGGATCTGAAAGATGGGAACAAAGTGAACATCAGCAACATCTGCATCTCCCCGGCCACTGAGACCGACAATGGTGTCACCTTCACGTGCAAGCTGAGGCGGGACCAATCCGTCAAGGTCTCGGTGATCCTGGATGTCCAGTGTGAGTCGTTGTTGTGGATATCTGTGTGGAACGGCCTGGTGAGACAGAATCATGGGCTGAGCACCTTGGGGTCTGGGTGTGAGTCGAAGGCAGGGTGTTTTGCACCCTTGTACGCTGTGTTCACCCGGAAAAAATGCGTTTAGGAGGAGACAGCTCACGTGGTAAGACACTCCCTTTCCACACTGTTGCTTATGGCCTGATCTGATGCCTCTTTTACAGGGAGTGGGTGGGCCCTTAAGAAGATTTTCTGGCTATGTCCCTGCCTCCACCTAGATTCTTTCTCAAGGATACAAGTCAGGGCAGGGGAGTCACGGGAGCGACTGTCATGCCTGCCCTGCTGATCCCTGGGGATCATGAAGGGCTGCAGGGCAGCGTGCCAACCCCATTTAAACAAGGCGCACAAGCGATGTGAAAAGCGAAGTTATTTCCTGTTTAATGGCGAGCAGCGTTGTTAACGACCTATTTATCCGCATTTACTCTGAACAGTTCCTCCCAATGTGACTGAAGACGAGACCGTCAAAGCCGAAGAAGACAAAGACGTCACTCTGACCTGCAATGCCAAATCCAACCCGCAAGGCCAAGCAACCTGGTACAAGAACAACACCATCCTGACCCTACAGCAAAATCGCTACCAGGTGTACCAGACTAGCGAGGTCTTCCAGCTCTCTATCACGAAAGTAGTGAAGTCTGACAACGGGACCTACACCTGTGAGGTGAAATCCTCTTTGGGAACCGGGAGAAAGAATTTCCACCTGATAGTTGAAGGTAACAAGGCTGCTGCTAAACAATAAGGTTCACACCTAACTCTCCATTCTGTTTTACAACGATAGCAGTCCACTTACATTAATATGGTGGAGAAGTGTAAAGAAATGTAAGTGGAAAGTGGCAAACTCCCTGTGTTTATGAGGATCTCACCTGCGCCCAGGTGCACAGCACCAGTAAAGGCCTTTCCTGCTTTACTTGTTATTCACAGGCACTTGGCAAGCATGGCCTGAAGCAGACTCGTCCCGCTTTCTCACTTCCCATGATGACAGGGCACATCCAAGTGTGTTTTAAAGCACCTCAGGTCTCACTTGAAGCTTTGTATTCCAACCACAGTATTCTGTCATGCTAAAAAAGCTGCTTAAGGCAAGACAGATTAGCTGTCCTCCAGAAATGACTGTACCTCTGTGGACTACAGGCAGGCGGAGGCCGAGCCGTGCTGGATGCCTGTGTCTCTGACAGGTGATGCTTGGTCAGGTGGCCCACCAGATTAGGGGCATCCACTGCCCACCCCATTGCCCATGGTGTCCTGAAAAAGAGATAAAAGGAACGTTAGCTGTCAGTGATACAGCTGGATATCCATATTGCCACACGTAACAGTACCCCGGGGATCCTCTGCAGGGACCGACATTTTAATTCCTCCTTTGGTTCGCCAAAATAGAAATGTGCCTTTCTGTGGTTCTGTGAAATGACTTGTTTTATGTAACTGTACCAATCTAGCAGATACACAACCTCCTCTCCCCTCTTTGCAGATAAAAAAACTGTTTTCCCCCTGGAGGCTGTTATTGCTGCTGTGGTGGTGGTTACGCTCACCGTGCTTTTTGGAATTGTGGCTCGAAAAGATAAAATTTTTAAGGTACGGATAGATCTAGTTTCTGAGGGAAAAAAGTAGATTGTTTTGCTGTGATGCCCTTTTGTTTTCTGCCTTTTCTATACTGCTTTGTTGGGTTGCTTTCAGTGTTAGAGAACCATTATGTGCTACCTCCTGCGTTGGATTTACCAGTAGATAAATCAAATATTAGGTATTCTAGGGGGAAAGAATTACACGCATGTAAGACATTAGTAAAAACACCCCTTGGCCAGAACATATGAAAGATAACAGGACTCTGTCTTTATTTTCAGTGCTTCAAGAAATCAAGTGAAACAGCTCTGTAAGTATTTGACTGCGTATTCATGCAGCTTCCCAGAACAAGCTTCTGAATTAAATCCTGTCTTTAAGCCTCAGCAGAAGCTGGGGAACAAAAGACCTCTCAACACACTAACTCCAGCCAGGCTGAGCTCCCCTGCTTCTGCTCTGGCTGAAGTTGGCCTGCACCTCCTCTCCCAGCAGAGAGGCTGGGCAGGAGCACGGGGACAGGAGCACAGAGGCACAGCCCCAGGTGGCTCCTGGCCTGGCCATCCCAGCACCCTGCAATGCCTGTGGGGAGGCAGTGGAGGAAAATGGGATGCCCCAATACAGCCCAAGTGAATTCCACTCGGATGTTTTTGTATTTTTTTTTTCCATAGTAGGTGATTTTTCTTTGTTTTCATTTCGCTGCAGGTAAGGATCAGCAAGTTCCCGTGCACGCCCACAGCTTCTAGTGGCGGAACACAAACCCCTGCAAAGAGATGATTAAACCCTGCCATGAGGCTCGAGTTCCTGTGGTCTTTTTGAAATACAAATACTTCTTCACGGCTCCCGATTCTGGTTTATTGTTTAAAGCACAGCCGGGGGGGGCAGGCTGCCAAACCTTCCCTGTGTGCACACCCAGGGCTGGATCGGGGTGCGACACGGGACTGAGGGGCTGGCAGCCACCTTCTGGGCTCCGTCCTACAGCATGGCTCCTGGCCGCCCCGTCCTGCTGGCATCCGACTGCCCTGTGGTGTTTTGTGGTGTTTTTTGTGGTGCCGACAACCCCATCACCACAAGGCTGTGGCACCCAAACTCTCCCCTTGGGGCCATTACGGGGCACGAAGGCGCCACGGGGACCCTCTGTGCACCTCACTATATAAATAAATAATAAATAATTAAATAGGGGTGTGTGTGTACGTGGGGGGCGGGGGGGGGGGGGTCCTCTCCCCCCCTCAGAACATTCTGGAAGGCTGTAAGGAGGAGGGAGGTCGGGGAAAGGGGGGTGGATGGGGGGGGGGGAGGCGCCCTCAGGGACACCGCGCGCGGCCCGGCACAAGTTTGTCCCTCGGCGGCCGCCGTCCTCACCGCCCCCCCACTCCCCTCAAGGCCCCGCTTCCTGCTTCCGGTGCCGGGGCTATAAAAGCCGCTTCCGCCCGGCCGCACGACCCGCTGCGGGGCCCCGGCCGTGTGAGCGGAGCCCCCAGACCCGCGCCATGAACGCCCGCGGTGAGGGGCGGGGGGAGCCGTTACCGGGGCAACGGGGATGGGAGGGGGGAGGGGGGGTGGTTACCGGGGCAACGGGGATGGGGGGGTTGTGGGGGGGGCGTTACCGGGGTAACGGGGTGAGGGGGGGGGTCTGGGAGGGAAGGGGGGAGCGGTTGCCATAGCAACGGGGAGGTGGGGGGCCTGAGGGGGTGGGTTCTGGGGTAACGGGTCCTGAAGGCGGGGGCTGGGAGGAGAGGGGGGGTGAGGGGGAGTCCCGGGGGGGAGTGGGGGGTCATTAAAGGGGGTCCTGGTGAGTGGGGGGCCTTGGAGGGGGCTTCGGTGACGGAGGGGGGTCCTGAAGGGGGTCCCGGTGAGGGAGGAAGGGGCCCCGATGAGGAGGGGGGGCCTTAAAGAGAGTCCCGGTGAAGGGGGGGGGGGGGGGCTTTAAGGGGGTCCCGGTGAAGGGGGGGGCCCTGAAGGGAGTCCCAGTGAGGGGGGGGGCATTGAAAGGGGTCCCGGTGGGGAGGGGGGGCCTTGAAGGGGGTCCCGGTGGGGAGGGGGGCTCTGAAGAGGATCCTGGTAGGGGGGGCCCAGGAGGGGGTCCTGGTGAGGAGGGGGGGTCCCGGTGAAGGATAGGCCCCAGGGGGGGTCCCTTGGGTCCCAGCCACCCCGCTGACGGCCGCCCCCCGTCCCTCAGGGCTGAGCCCAGAGAAGGCCGCTGCCTTCAGCCGCCGGCTGCGGGCAGAGCCCCGCTTCCTGCTGGCCCAGAATGTGGCGACGTGCAGCGACCCGCTGGAGGTGTGCCTGCAGCGCCAGGTGGTGCAGGACACCGTGCAGGTCTTCCAGCATGCCCTGCCCGCCGAGGGCAAGCCCGTCACCAACCAGAAGAACTCCGGTAAGAGTTGTTGGGGGGGAACGGGGCTTGTGGGAGGTGTTCCGGGGGGTTGTAGAGCAAGGGGGGGGGGTCTTCAGGGTCTTCAGGCTTGTGCCTGCTGGGGATGGCTTGTAGTGGTTTGACACAAGGCAGTTAACTTGTAGCAGTATGCTAGAAGGGTTTCCAGCCTTACCTGGCTTCTGTTGCCACCGTGTTCTGCTAACATCTGTTCAAAAGACTTCTGAGAGCTGAAATTGAATCCTCACAGCATCCTTGAGTCGGTAACTGTCTTCACACCTCCAATATTTGCCTTCTGTAAAGGATAAGAATGAAGCAGTTGAGACCTACCTGTGTGCTTCAAGACTCCTGAGCTGTCGTTATTCAGTATTTTACAGTGCCAGCCAGGACAGTGGGCCAAAGGTTTCAGAAGGGATGTTTTCATGAATCTGGTGTTTGGAGACCTTGTGTGGATTTGAGTACAAGCATTCTGGTTTAATTCTTGTTCCTTTGATCTCAGGGAGATGTTGGATCTTCTCCTGCCTCAATGCAATGCGTCTTCCCTTCATGAAAAAGTACAACATTGAAGAGTTTGAATTCAGCCAGTCGTACCTCTTTTTCTGGGATAAGGTACGGTAGTACAGCTCACAGACTGCTAAAGCTGCATCTGCGACTGGTTTTAGTATTGGGATGGAATTTCTTCTAGGTTGGACTGTCTTAAATGGAAAACACGCGTGATAGGAAACACCAGAAGTTCCTTAAATGTATGTTTTAAATTAAGATAGCACAAAGTGGGACTTCCAGATTGCAAAGGAAGCTGTGAAGATATTAATGGTCTGGAAAAGTAAAAAACACTCGAGAGAGACTTTGAGTATTTCCAAAGGTATTTGCAGGAGGCCCAGCAGGAAACATAACTGTAATTTTCTGTTGAGAGGTCTTTCAGTAGTGCTTGTGACCTGCTGATCTGGGAGCTGTGTCTTTGCTTTCTTCCCTAAGGGAAATTGAGAAAATCGAGTGCTGGTTTGGGCCAGGCTTCATTACATAACTTCTCTTTCACGTTTCCTGTTTTTTTCCACCCTCAAGCTCTGTACTCACTCACTTGTAAATACTTGGTCTGTAACAAGAATAAGCTTATAGAAATACTGTGGGGAAAATGAGAGTGTTAGTGGATGTGCAGGCTTCCAAAGAAAGGACTATATGGGAGTGTATTCATGCATACATCACACTTAGACATTTATCCTGTCTGTTCCTTCCAGGTCGAACGCTGTTACTACTATTTAAATGCCTTTGTGGAAACAGCTCAGAAAAAGGAGCCTGTAGAAGGAAGACTGGTACAGTTCCTGCTCTCTAACCCCACAAACGATGGTGGACAGTGGGATATGTTGGTTAACATTATAGGTAAGGGAATTGGTTGCTGGAAGCACTTCCTAAATTGTACACTGGTTTGGGAGATAAGGAGTGAAAACACAATTTTGGATTGGTTCTGCAGTGTTTAAAACTAGGATCACCTAGGTCAAATAGTAGCTGGCACCACAGAAGATCTCAAACAGAGGTTTGAGTTTACTTTTCACTGTTACCTTTCAAAAACTGGCTTGAAACGTGTGTGATATAACAAAATCTGCAGTGAAGTGGTTGTCTGTGTAGTTACCTTAAAACACGTGTTAGTTACCTGGCTGTATTTCTCGTTCTCTCAAAACACATTCTTTTTAGCATCAAGTCTGCACACAGGCAGCTGTCAGTTTGCACTCAGTAAGAAACAGAATTGATGATCTGAACAAATGATAAAGCTGAAGCGATGATAATCTTGCTTAGGGCCAATAGTTAACTGCCTTTTGCTTTCCTTAACTTTTGCCATCATTAAAGCAATGCTCTGCTAAATATTCAACCAAGAAAAACTTCAGACACCTGCTTTAGATGCATGTACTCACTTTGGATTGCTTTGCCTAAACTGCCCTGTGACCACGGTTTGAGCTGAGCTGTGATAATGTTGTTAGCCATGCCAAAACTACGTGGCTATCCATACGGACTGAGCAGGTTTGTGCATTGTGAGGAGTAATAACATAGCTCCAAATGTAAAGTTTATCTGGTCTTTTACTTTTCTGTGCCTGAAAGTTCAGGACTGTAGTCTCTCGGAGCATTCTGCTAATGTTTAATGGAAAACATTGCGGGTTAGAATGAGGTCTGGAGAGTTATGTAAGCTCTTCTGGACTTTGTTATTGATTTCCAGCTTTGCTTTCTTTAAGTTTCTAACATACCACATCAAAAAGCAGCTAACCTGTTTCCTAATAACACTTCCTTTCAGGTAATAATCACCTTCATGTTACTAATGTAGGAAAAAAGGATATGAACTTTCATAGACATGGGTTTTCTTGTCCCATCTCCTTAATACTCAGATAGGAAAAGGAAAAACTAGCAGCATAGACTGGTGATTGATCTTTAAGATTACTGTAAACTCTGAGTAAGAAGAATCATTGTGAGACCTAGAAGCTTGCTAAAAACAGTGCTGTTAGCCATTTCCTTTTTTAATCAATGATCTTTTTCATGTTATCTTTTAAATATTATGCTTAAATCTTTTCTGGGATCTTCATTTTTGCATATTGCTGCTGATACAAGCTCAGAAAATCAGCAGAAGTAATTAGATAACCCAGATTGTCTGTTTACTAAGCGTGTTTCAGTCCCCTGTTATTTCAGTTATAATTTGACATGTTGCCTTTGTTTATATCCATATTTACAATTCAGTGTACCTGGTAAAGAAGAAACCTTGTTAGACCAGGGTGTGTCTACAAGGCAGAAGTAGAAGGGCTTTCAGAGTTGCAGCCTGAAGAAAGCTGATACAAAGATCAGTCAGAGGGAAATTATGTGGAATGTGGCAGTGCTGGTCTTACAAAGATCCAGTTTAGGTAGGATCATCCTTAGCAATAATTAAGGGGATGTTTAGTGTTTGAATTAGACTAGCATTTGCTTTCATTTGTATGGTGAAACATTGCGACACTTTGTAAAGCCACAAGCTAATAATGCAAGTTTAGAATCACAAAAGGAACTCGTTTATTTGAAGCCTGGAGGTTACTTTTTTCCCCATTCAGTCATTACAAGTACTCACAAATGTTTAAACAAACCAGAGAAAACTTCTGGATGCTGCTGTTATATCCAGAGCTTGCATGGTGTGATCCTTAGTACCATGGTGTAGGAAATAACTGAGCTGTTGTTGATGTTTTATAAATGTTCAGGAGGAAAGGAAACTGGGAAGTTAGTCACTTAACCTTAGACCAAATACGTGGGATTATTCATAAGAGGCCCAGTCTTTCTGGAAGACATTTCTGGAAGCTAATTTTCAAGTAAGCTTTCTTCCTGTTAAAAAAGATCTTAGAAACAAACAAACAAACCACTAGTTTAGAGCCTTTTAAAGTGTCAGATGAAATGATACGAGGCCACTCAGGGATTCCACCTCTTAGGACCTGCATGGAATGCAGATCGGAGGTCAGGATTCTGTCAAGGGAAGACGTAAACTTTGAGTACTCGTAACCTTTAAACAAGACTTTTCTCTTATAAAGTCTGCACAGAACACTATGTAGTTCTTATGTGTGCATGAGCAGAAACACTAGTTCTGTTGTGGTGAAAAGACAGTTGTTAACGTGTACCTGTATTGCTTTCTTTTAGAAAAGTATGGTGTGGTTCCCAAGAAATACTTCCCAGAGTCTCATACTACAGAGGCTACTAGAAGGATGAATGAAATCTTGAATCATAAGGTAAAATTGGTTTAGATCTTGCAATTAAAGAAGGAGAGGGGATGGGAATGACCCTGCTCCAGGTATTCCAGCATTTTTTTGAGTGAAGTACCAAGTGCATCTCAGCAAATTTTTTTTTGTTTGAAAGACAGCTTAAAATCATAGCAAGGGAATGAGATCAATCTTGAAATACGGAGCAGGAAACTGCGTTCATGGAAGATAGCCATTGGCAGGCCTCAGTAGCTTGAAAATGCACCATAGTTTTAGTAGCAATTGCTCCCAATCCTCAAACCTCTGAAAAGTTGATTCTTGATTTGTGGCTGATTAAGTATATTTCTGGAGAGCTAGCACTTGGCACGTAGGTGATTCTTCTGCCCCCTCAGTGTTCACCTACCAGTATGCCTGTGTGTCTTAATATTGCTGCCAAATCTGGTGTTAAAGATCAAAAATACATATTTTAGAAACACTAAATCTTAAAAATCAGCTTGCAGTATGGAGGTGTGCAGCTGTATCTGAAGGAAGGTGTAAACTTGTGCTCTGAACTACAAAAGTGAATTTATCTGGGAAGATGCTAGTGTAGGCTGTTAGATTAAAAAGGCAATTTATTTATTTTTTTTTACAGCAGGCTTTGATTTTTTTCCAGTTCATATGGTCTGTGCTCAGAGAAGATTGCCCTTTGAAGTACATATAAAAAATTTAAAATGTGTTGAAATGAGCTTAGACATAACAGTGGTGTTAATGTTATTCTTGTCTTGAACATTGCAAACCAGCTGGTCTTGAGGGAGCCCCACTCACTGCTGCTCAGCCTTATGGATGGTGACAGTAATGGGAGGCATGTACTCTTCCTGCTGCAATTCTGCATGCAGTGGGGAAATGCTCCATTATTTTTATCAACCAAGAGATCAATTATGCATTAGAATTGCAAAATAAATTTTATAGTGTGGAGATGGTCTGTGCGTGAGTCACAGAGGTGGTAATGTGTATGGATGTTGCAGCATGAGTTATATTAGGGAACAGAGAAACCAAGCCTTAAGAAAAGCTAATGGCTGTAAGCTTCAAATCAGGAGTTGGAAAACGGCAATTGAATCGCAAGTATTTGAGTTTTTTTGCTGATCCTTTACTTTTAAACAATTAGCTTGATTTTAAAGAATCGCTATCTGACAAGGCTTTCTGAGATGGATTTTCTCTTCATTTTGAAAACGTGTTAGAAAGAGTAAAATGGGTGCCTGTAACAACCAGATAAGTCCTGAAGACTGATGAGGCAGCACCTTTCATAATCTTAAAATGGCTTTCTCCTTAAACAGATGAGAGAGTACTGTTTGCGGCTGAGAAACATGGTGGCAAGTGGAACAATTAAGGAAGAACTTTGTGCTGCAATGGACACTATGATAGAAGAGGTAAATGTGGTGCTAGTATTTTTGGAACGGGAAACTAGAATGAAAGTTTTATGCTCACTCCTGTTTGTGGTGGTTTTACTTGAGTGGGCAGCTGAGCTCCATCACAACTGCTCTCTCACTCCCCCCTCTCCTCAAAGAGGAAGGGGGAGAAAATACAACACAGAGAGCTCAAGGTTTGAGATGAGAATGGTTTAATTAAAGGGAAACGGAATGGGGGTAAAAAGAAACAAAAGAAACAATAAGGCCGCACGGAAGCACAGAGAGAAGGGAAAAAAAAAATATTCTCTACTTCCCATCAACGAGTGATGTTCGGCCACGTCCTGGGAAGCAGGGCCTGAAAATGTATAGTGGTTGTTCAGGAAGCACAGCCCCCTCCCTCATGAGAGCCCTCCTTTTTATTGCTGAGTGTGACATCAGGTGTTATGGAATATTCCTTTGGTTGGTTTAGGTCAGCTGCCCCGGCAATGTCCCCTCCCCATCACTTGCCCACCCCCAGCCTGCTGGCTCTTGGGGCTTGGAAGGAGTCCTGATGCTGTGCCAGCACTACACAGCAATAGACACAACACTGGAGTGATACCAGTGCTGTTACAGCTATGAGTGCACTTCCAAACAAATATTCCAGAACTTAACTGAGATCTATGCATTTCTGTTTAAAAAAAAAAAAAAAAAATAAGGGGGGGAATAGGGGGGCAGCATGGAGATCAACATAGTGACCTATCAAGCTTTTTTCAACTCGCCTCTTTCCTAGCATTTATAACTGCATTTTGATGGTTTTGAGTGTAGATTCCTACAGCATGAGTGTTGTTGCAGAAATTCCCCACAAGAGAGCAGGAAAGAACAACAAAAGTCAGTGCTCTGCATTGTGGGAAAGATGTAAGCTGAAGGCCAGGCTGAATCCAGCTGTGATTTATACTGGGGAGCAGCAGAGGGATGAACCACAGCATCTGGTTTTGGCTGTGTGAATTGAATCAATCAGTAAGTCTGTGGAAGTGGTGTTTGTGTAGCGGCTGGCCTTCCATCTGTTCACTGAACGTGGCCGTGGCACTTGTTCTTATTCTACAGTTCTTGTAATTGAGGTTTAAATAGCAAAAGTTAGCTTTAAAAGCTCAGGAGGGTGTGCTAGTTTGAATTTTCTTAGCCAGGTGCATACATGTAAAGTTTTTTTCACTTGTTTCTCAAGCATAATGCAAAGCGACCCAGTGGTTTTAATGTTTGTCCTTCGATGTCTCAAGAAATCAAGTATCTTCTTGTCTTTTTTTTTTTTTTTTTTTTTTGCAACCAAATAAACATTGGGATTAGGCAGAACCTACTTGGGACATTTCTGCAAAGATTTAAGCAGTTTCATTAATACACAAGTATTGATTAATGTGTTCACTTGAAGACCTGTAGCTTTTATCTAATTAAAAAGGCAATTTGTAGATGTTCCTTGGGTTATGTTATTGAGACTAAAATATATTATGAAATGCATACCCAAAAATCAGTAATAGTTCTGCTTTTTGAGCCTGTCCTTCAGTATGTTGCAAATCAGCAGCTAGTCCAAAAGTGAGTAATGTAACGTCTGTCCAAAGTGTGTGTTCAAAAGCCCTTGGAGAATTTTACAGCGAGCTATCAAGCTTCCCAGGGCTGGCAATGTTCTTTTTTTGAGGGCGATGACATAGAGTTCACTGTAGAATGTCACTTTATTTGTTTAGAGCCTCTTGCCCTTTGATAAAGGGTCCTGGAACTATCATTAGAGGCTCATTAAACTAGTTGTAATTTTTTTTCTGAAAAAGGTCATGCTTAGTTCTCTGTGGTTAACAGAGCACTTCCTCTTGCAGTAGTAAGAGTGTTTTGCAACTTAAGTGGTTTTACTTAAAATAAACGCTGTATCTGGAATGTGCACTGCACCTGTGTCTTTTAGGAACACTTAGTTTGATACGTAAGACGACTTCTATTTCATGTTGTTACATGTAAGTGGCTGTTAATCTCTTTTCATAAGTGGCAAAACAATTTGCCTTTGTTCTATGAAGTTTTATTTGCATATCAAGTCTTAGCTCACTTATGCTGGGAGGCGGTGCTCTAGCTAAAACAGGGCAGCTGCACTGGAACGTGGGATTAAATATTCACTCCAGAACTGTTTAAACATTCTCCTTATCAAACTAGAGCACAACAGGTCAGAAGTTGAAATCAGTGCAGTGCATGTGATTGACTTTCTTCCTTCACCGTTTTCCTTTGTAGGCTCTTATCAGGAGCGTCCTTTTCCTCTCCTTGCTCATTTTGTTTTTTAGCACAATCCACTACATCTTTGCCTTATCTTGGTTCCAGTCGTTGCCAGAGTGATACTAGTCACCTTTTAGTTTAAATGCCTCTCCTATGGGCATTAGTGGAGGAAGCTTTTTTGATAATAAGGGTTGGCCTATGAAGGGTGTGGTGGAAAAAACAATCAGGGGAGGTCATTCGCTGTTAACTGCCTCTGTTAACTTGAGACTTCTGTCTCCATCACTTTCCTTCCTCTGGCTGGAGCTTGCTTGCTTGTTTCTTTCCTTTCAGGCATTTTTCTTGCTTGGCTTTCATAACCCCAAGTGGTGAGAGCTGAGGTTATCTGAGGCAATGTGGGTGTATCCACAGCAAATGCTACCTTTTGTGCAGGGTGCAACATAAATATTTAGAGTAGTTTAGGGATTTAAATTTGCTCCTTAACATATTTATTGGTAAATAAAGGTGAGTTCCTCCGGTAAAAACATAAGCCCACACCTTAGTTTCAACCTGTAATTAATCTATTCATTTGTTTTCATTAAGCTGCTTGGAGCAGCAACACCTTTATTTGCATCTTGTACACAGCCAAATAGCGAATGTTACTTAGCATGAGCAGTGCACGCATTTTGCCATGAGCACAAACAGCTTAAAACACAGAAACCCCATAGATCTCTCCAAACATTTTTCTCTACTCATCTTCAGAACACAATGAAAAAGGGCGGAAAACCTATTAAGAATTGGGGTTATTCTTAGTGTGTGAAACTGCACACAACTCCTAATTTACAAGCACTTAATGAGCCAGCCCATAAGTGCTGTTAAAGCCTGAGTTGTTGTTTTTGAGTTTAAAGAAAGTAAATCCCTGTTCTATGTTTTTTTGTTTTGTTTTAAAAAAAGTGTGTGTGGTTATGGAGGCTGTCTAGCTTTGCTAATTAACAACTATTTCCTGTGGTACCTTGGGATCTTATAAATCAGCTCAGCTGGCTCCAGAAAGAGCAAGTCAGCCCTGGAAAAGTATTGTCTCCATTGTCTCCACTCCTGTGAAAGCTGGTGAGAGTGACATGAAGGCTGACAGCCTAGGATAGCTGGCACAAACCATAGGCATTGGATCTTAGTGCAGAAGGTGCAGTTCAGATTTGATTCCCCCTTCTCTTATTTTAAAACTGTTGGTTCTTTGCAAGGAAGTATTGTACTGAAGATATGGATGGGCAGAGCTGAAGTAAAGTAGTTTCAGCTGGAGTAAATCAGTTTAAAACTTGCTTCAATGATTGAATTCTTTCTGTCCCCATATATGCTGTGACAGATCCTGCTAAATATCCCTAAAGACAGTCATCTGGTTACTGCCTACAAGATAGCACGTTTTATAAGCCCTGTGAGAAAATACAGTATAGATTAAGTACTCTTTTATAGTCTGATTTATAGGGAGGTTGACTTAATCTTCAATTTCTTGTGGTAAAGAGACTCAATAAAAAGCTGTCATCTGCAGAGGATGTCAGTCATGGGATGTGGATCTTCAGTTAAATTACATAATCTGCCATCTTAACCCTAAATGGAGGCATTGTTAAATGTATTAAAACAGATGAGAAGATTATTCTAGGATTTTGGAGAGAGGCAAAGGCCCATCACTGAAATCCAAATCATCATTACAGGGAAAAAGGGATTAGTATGGGAAACACTGGGATAAAATGTGTGTTTCACATAAAACGTGTGTTGGAAGATCTCATTTGTCTCTCTGTGTGGGGCAAATCACCTACTAAAACAGGTCATGCTGACTGTGAAAGCTTTTTATAATCAGATTGGCAATATTCCTCCTGTGCTGGAAGATTTTCTTGATATAGAAGATTCAGAATTATTGAAAATATTGGAACAAGACTGGGCAGTGTATTGGCTTTTCCTTTTTGGCTGCTGCATTCCTAGAATAGCTTGGGATTCAGATGTTCAAGCTTCTGCTGGTTTCCTGTGGCATTTCAGATAGATTCTTCACTGTTGCAACATTTTTGCTACAAAACTGTAAATGTGTGTATGTTTATTCACATGCTTCCAAGGTGAATGTTAAGATTACATTTCTCCTGTTGATTTTCACGTGGAGAACTCCATCAATGGCATTTTTGTGGTAGGAGGGGCAGACCTGCGTGTTTTGGCAAGTTCACAGCTGTTTGCTTCTCTGGCCAGGTGTTCCGAATAGTGAGTACTTGCCTGGGCAACCCTCCGGAGACCTTCTGCTGGGAGTTCCGGGATAAGGAGAAGAACTACCACAAGTACGGTCCTGTGACACCAGTGGAATTCTACAACGAGCACGTGAAGCCGTACTTCAACATGGAGGACAAGGTTGGGGATGCAGAAAGGCAGTGGCTTCCAAAGACCTTCTTGCTTTTAAGCCTCCCCCAGCTTATTTTCCCCTGTTGCAAGTGTCCTGTCCACACCTGTAACCCCACTGTGTGGGATGGGTACAAGTCAGGTGGCCCTGTGTTTATGTCCCAGTTTCCTGTTTGTGCTGTGCTCTTCAATTAGTCGTGGCCTTGCATTGCACTTCAGTGATTTTTAATAATATTCAATGATCAAATCAGTCATAAAAGCTGTGAGACAGCCATTAGAGGAAAGGAATAACATGTAAAACTCCTGTGCTACAATTGGAAGTGTACTGGTAAAACTAAAAAAAATGAAACCAGTACTTCAGCCAAGCTGCTTCTCTGCTGTGGGACAGACAGCTAGATTGGACAAAAGCAATTGTCTGAAATCCACCCAGATTTCAGTTGCACCTTAATTTATGATGTCTTGTTCGTTGGCAGATTTGTCTAGTGAATGATCCTCGACCTCAGAACCCATACAACAAGCTGTACACAGTGGAGTACCTGGGCAACATGGTAGGAGGGAGGAAAACACTCTATAACAACCAGCCTATTGATGTCTTGAAAAAACTGGCTGCAGCATCTATTAAGGATGGCGAGGTTTGTTTGGCTTCTTTTCATGGATGATATGGTGTAACTCTTGTAACATAAAACTCATTGGGATATGGCCTAGACATGACTTCCTTCTATTTGTAGGCTGTGTGGTTTGGCTGTGATGTTGCAAAGCACTTCTATGGCAAGCTGGGAATCAATGACATGAATATGTAAGTAAAAAAATTAACAGAATGCCACTTTGGATACTTAGCTAGGGCACAAAGTAAGCTTTGGCTGCTTAAACTAATTTGTACATACACTTATGTAAACAAAAGCATTTGAGCAACAGAAATACTTTTTCACTTCTTAGCTAAAATCTTAATCACTTGTAGCAAATCTTTAAAGGACTGTTACATATTTGTACCCATTTGATTGTCTAGTATCTGGTGAGAGAAACTCCTAAAGAGATGGGTCTTCTGCTTTTATTCTGACACTGTAATTGCAGAACTTGTAGGCCTGTGCCCTGGTTCCTAATACAGGGAAGGGTACTGATTCTCTGGTTTGTTAGTGAGAATCCTCCCTGTATCCTTTTTTGATACAGTGTATGTGGCTTTTTAACAGATTCAATCATGAGCTAGTGTTTGGTGTCTCTGTCAAGAACATGAACAAGGCAGAACGACTGATCTTTGGAGAATCAATGATGACCCATGCCATGGTCCTGACAGCTGTCTCGGAGAAGGTAGGGTCTCTGTCCTGAAACTGTGATGTTTAAACAGATGTATTTGAATATTCTGGCAGCCTGTTTATATGTTCTGTGCTCATGCACAGTGTATAAGCTGTTCTAGAGCTCAGCATGTGTGCTACAACACCTAGGTTGTCTGTACTTACTGTTATTTGCCTTGTGTTCAGAACTAAATATTTAACCAGTACAAAAATTTAAGACAAGTAAAGGTTTTCTTTCCTTCTGCCCACAAACTTTTTGGAGGTGGGGAAAGGAAGTTAGATTTTCTGGTGTCCCAGAAATAGAAGCTATCTTAACTGGTTCTAAATGCAGATTCTGATGCACCTTGCTAAGCAAGGAATGAAGTACAACAGCAAGCATTTAACACCAAATCCCACTGCATGAGCTAGTCTGATTTACCTTTTTACAGCATGATGCTTATGTTAAAATAGCTAGTAGGAGGCACTTGGCAGCAGTCTTGACCTTTTGCAACCTTGTGCAGTTGGGGAAAATGGTGTCCCAAGCAGCTTTATGGCAGACAGCAGGCTGAGGTGAATCCACAGCTAAACCTGCTCCTGGCAGTGCAACAAAGCACAGATGAAGTAAAAAGAACCATGCGAATATTTACACTGTAGGGTTATTTGCAGTTTTGATCTTTCCCGTTATTTCCAGAAGTTGTCATTATTGGAGTTTCTCTGAAGTGGTCTCTTCCTGTCCAACATGACCTTGGCTTGAGAAATAACAGCTTGCATGTAACTTAAGTTTGCTTCAGCTCCAGCGTTTAAGGACTTCAGAGACTGCTGAGTCATAGGAATTTAAGTTGCTTTGTACAATTCAATATACAATTTTCTACTGTTCTGTGTTTTGAGCTCTTAACACTTGTATTTTATGTACTAGATTGTGTTTTCATTGCTTTTCAGTTATGATATATTTCTAGTGTTCAAAACCTATTTATCTACTTGTGGCTGAAGGATGTGTGTTTGTACATCCCCAGTTGTGGGCAGCACTTCCTTGGAGGCTATAGTTCACAGTCTATATTTCAAAGTTTTTACTTTTGCATGCATAAAAGTATAGTTGCATAAAATATCAGATATGACCTGATTTTCTTAGATATGTATCTAGAATGAAAAGATTTTTTAAGAAATTACTGTTCTTTGTTTGAAGGATAGTAATCTACTTTTATTTTGTTTCTACCTTGTTTGAACATGTTGTCTAATATTAAACCTGAGATTAATCTAAAGGAGCTTTGATAAATGGTTGTAAAAATGCAATACCTTGGATTTACTACTTTATAAAAAGGCTTTGAAGATTTAAAAAAAAATAAGTACTAAATTTTACAAGGTAAAAAATTGCAGATTAAATGCACTATTTGGTTAAATGTAATATATGTAAACAAGTTTATACCAGTTTCTGTCCGATAGCATCAAGAGTTGATTTGTGGTTTGTCTAGTAGCTCTTGAGCATCTAATTTTAAGGACATTCTTATATTTTTAAAGTGAGAATAGAAGCGATACAATAGCATTCACTCAAATTTTAGGAGTGGATTTGTAGGATGTTTTCCAGGCTCTTGTTTCCTTGATTCCTCAAGGGACACAGGTTTTGTTTTTTTGTTTTTTGTTTTTGTGAGAATCTTTTGAAACTACCAACAGCTTGCTTTGTGGCATAGCAAGCCTATGAATGTGCTTCAAGTGCTTTTATGTACTTGATAGATTTAAACTTGTTCTTAATAATATTGTTCCAAAGCTGGCTGCGGTTGCTTTATTGCCTGTGTGCCTTTTCTGATTCCTAGCTCAAGCAAGTGATGCGTTTATTTCAGAAGGCTCACAGGGCACTGATAGGTGATAGGGAAGGCTCCTTAAATTCTTTCAGCTAAGTCCAAACTTGAATTTAGGTCAGTTTGTTCTCTTTAAATATTTATTGCAGGTTGTCATCTTGATCACACTTACTCATACTTCATGTAAAGAGATAGACATGTAGTTAAAATGATTTCTCCAACCATTAGCAAGAAACCATTGTCTGAAACTGTGTCTGTAGCCTTTGGAGTGGAGCTCTTGTTTGCTTGTGCTGGATTTAGATTTGGAAGGGTTGGCTGCTATGAACTCTCAGTCCTTCACCACTAATAGCCATCTTCTTGCTTTGTCACAGGATGGGCAAGAAGACTGCTTTGAAAAATGGCGAGTGGAAAACTCCTGGGGTGAAGATCGTGGGAATAAAGGTAAAATAATTTATAATCACAGGTTATCAAAGGTCAGTCAGCTTATTAGTATAAAGCTGCTCGTTTGTCTAAGCAGTGTATGCCAGTTTGCTCTTGATCACAAGAAAATTGCCAGGTGGTATCACTGTGAAAAGAAAAGCAGTTTGTAGCAGTTTGCCAACGGTGGTAGGGAGAGAGCAGAACCTTTTCTCATAATCCTTTGCTACAGAACTCATCTGAGAAGTCTGATAGTGTTGCTTTGAAAGCATGGTGGTACTTCTATTCTGAAATACCAAGAATTCCAGGAGGCATGTGAAACAATCTTTTAAAAAGGGGACAGCAAGTAAGAAATTATTTGCAGTACCAAATAAGATGGGATCACTTTAAAGAAATGCCTCAGTGTGCACTGTATAGAAATGCTTTTCCCTTCTAGTATGAAAGGGAAAATAAAGTTTTCACTGCAGTACTTGTAAATGCACTAAAGTTTCTGGATAATATTCCAAAGTCATGTGAAACTTGAGTGTTTTAGATTTTAAAGCACTGCTTATCAATCGCTGCAAGCTTTTGCTTTTAATTTCCTTTAACCAAATCAGTATGGCCTGTTCCAGATGGTGATGTGAACAGTTGCAATGTGACTGTTCTATCTCTAACATCTGTCTACAAGAAAATACTTCTGGTAGCCTTTCTACAGCCATGTAAAAACATGACCTGTGGCGTCCTTGCAGTGTTCCTCTCTGGCATGACAAGCACTAGCAACCAAAAAATCCACAGTTAACGTGCAGTTAGCTCATGGCAGGTTTCTGCATGAACTTGCTTTCCTGTTGATGACTGTCTTGGCCTGCCCTACAAATCCTTTACAAAGGATTTTTAAGCTCTGCAGGGCTGTAGTGGGGAGATGAGCCAGCCTGGCATGGCACGTGGACGGGCATTGTGGGCAGAACAGTGAGTCACAGCGAGCAGTGGGTTAGGAGATAGCTTCTAGTCTCTTTCCTGCTCAGCAGGGGCACAACTGGAGCAATGCTGCTCTGCCTGGTTGAGTTGGGCAGCTCTGATCCTGCATGGCCCTAGGTGAGTGGGGCCGGCAGTGTGAGAGTCTGCTTCTGCTGAGGTCTGCAGTCTGTCAGCTCATCCTAAATGAGCGCAGCAGGACTTCTGTGACTTTTTTCTCATGAGAGAAGCTGGATGTGCATGTAGTTGTGGCGTGGTGACCTCTCTGATGAGCATGCCAAGCCAGGCTTTGGTTTGTCCAAGGGCATAATACAACAGTCACTGCTGACCGCATATTTCTCTTGCAGATTAATCCCAAATGTTGTGGATTTTCTTTTGGGAATAGACTATTTTGGGAAAACTTTGTTTTAGGATGTGGTCTACTTATACAGTTTTGATATCTTATATGTGAGTAGTGAACTAAAATGGTATTCTTGGAACAGTGTCTTAATTTGTTGTGGCCCCTTGGTCTGGTGTAGTCTATATAGAGAATAAAATATAGAAATGCTTGGTTAGTTGTGCTTTTATTGTCGAACACTTCATTTTGAGATGCTCTGGATACTTGAATTGCAGTGGTAGACTGCTAGTGGTAATGTTAGAAGAACACTTCCACAGAGGAAGTGTCGTACTCAGCTTGCTTTACGACTGCTCAGCATGGATTTTTAGTACTCAAAACTTTCTGAAGTTAATAGGTGTCTGTCCACATTTCTGGTTTGCTTGTCATATATGTTCCTTAGTCAAGTTCAGAGCTGTTTTTTATTAGAGCTGGATAAAAACTGGGCTTAATTTCAGGATATTGGCTATTGTTCCCAAACTGCAATGTAGTATCATGGAAACATTCATGTTGGAAAAGGCCTCCAAGATCATCTGGTCCAATCCAGTACTGACAAGTCCACCAGTAAACCATGCTACTAAATCTTACATCTATGTGTTTCTTGAAGACCTCCAGGGATGGCGACTCAACTGCTTCCCTGGGCAGTCTGTTCCAATGCCACACAACCCTTTCAGTAAAGGAATTTCTAATTCCCAACTTAAACCTCCCTCTCTTCCAGTAGATAGATCGGACTAGAAACTGTACCTGATGAGATGTGATTGAACAGCTGCAGTTCTGTGCCAGTATTGCTGGGCTGGAGGAGCATCAGTGAATGTTCTGGAGGAGCTGCATAGGCTGTGATCTACAGCACCTACAAATGAAACAAGTGCAGTGTCTCAGACTTTGAGCTGTAAATAACACTAATCCATATACCTGGTTGTCCTTGAGCTTTACTTTGAATTTGTTTGCCAGCCTTGTGAACCTGAGCTGCTACTTGGTTTGCAGCAACAATTCGTCCTCATTAGATATTGTCTTTTTTTCCAATTACGGATTTACTTTTCAAGAATGAGTTCTTCTATAACTCCTTGAGGGAAGCTAGTTGCTCCTTCCAAACATAACTGGACTCTAGAGCGACTTGAATACACCCTGTCCACACCTTCTGTGCGTGTGTTGCATGCACACCAGCTGTGTGAACTTCCTGGGTGAGTCACTGTCACTTATCTGTTTTGCTTGTCCCCCCTGCTGGTGGAGACCACTGTCTCTGGAAAGTCTCACTCACTGTCTATTTTTTGTTTTGGTTAGGGAGTTGTCTTGAAAAGTGCCTTGGCAGAAAACCTTATCAGAACTAAGAAGCCTGACTTCTAGTTCAGACTGCTTTTTTCAGAGAGATGAATCCCTTAATAATTTTAAGTATGGCTCAACAACTTACTGTTTAGCTAAAAGTAATTAGACATATCCTTGGGATTTCATTCTGAAACACCAGAAGAGGTGACAGGGTTCTTTCCTTCCACCTCCTGCCCTGCTTTTTCCCTCTCTTCAATGTCCAGTACTAGCTGGTGTGGGAGGATGAGTATTTGTTGTACTCGGTCCTGAGTTTCTTGCTATACCATTGAGTCAATCTGGCAGTGAATTTTATCTTATGTTATCTGCTTTGTTAAGAAGGTGTCGCGTTAAAGGGGTGTAGCTGATTAACCGTTACGGGCCCGGTTGGATTCAGAGTACTGAACCAGTCGGACATTCACCAAAACTGGGGGTCCGTTCGGACATTCACCAAAAACGTAATAACCACCTGGGGGTCCGCTCAGACATTCACCAAAAACGTATTAACCACCTGGGGGTCCGTTCAGACATTCACCAACAATGCATTAACCGTCTGGGGGTCTGGTTAGATTCAGAACACTGAACTATCACGGATAACCACCCTAACCCTAGTTGCATTAATGAGAGCTATCACAATGCAATCAAGTATGGTTTATTACAGCAACAGATAATCAGGTTCTTTTGGATTGCCGGTGATAGTGACTATCTGCAAAAGCAAGCTAGTATGCATGAAATACACAGGTGTTCTAGGTGCGGGTTCTAGGTGCGGGTTCTAGGTGCTGGGTTCTAGGTGTTCCAGGTGCGCAGCCTAGAAATAAACGCGTTAAAAGGATCAAAGACTCTATAGAGATTTATAAGCAAATATTCAGATCTCACCCAAAGGCGTCCCAATGGGGGGGAAGAGAGGCTCAGCCCGTCGACTGATCCCAGGAGTCAGGAGGTCCTAAGGATGTTGTATGTCCTCGGGATGGTATCTCCCCTGACGATGGTATCTTCCCTAACATCCCCTCTCTCTTGGGCCAATTTATATTATTTTCTACCTTTTAGGTGGAGCTTGAGTGGCTCTAGTCAAGCATATCTTAGTTATGATTGGTGTAAAGTTTTCCCGTCTCCGTTTAAAGTAATAGGCTCCGAGAAATTCAGAGCGCATGCTCAGTGAGGGGTGGTCGCACCTTGGAGGCGGGTAGCTTTTGGGATGGAGGTGTGTTTTGGTATTATAATGATATTATAATGAGCAAAAAGTACACTAGGGTACAGCATTTGTCAAAACGTGACAGGTCTTTGGCTTAGGGTGGCAAAAAGTGCAGCTTTGTGCACAAGAACAATCGAGGCCCCACCTGATTACAGAGCCTAGCCGTGGTGTCTCCACTCCACTCTACGCTCCGTGGTGTTCCTTAGAGCTAGCACACCAAGTTTCCCCAGCGCAATAGCATCCAAGGTTGGGAGCCTAGGGAATGCTCAGATAATGCAGTTATGCCCTACCCTGAAAGCCTCTTCAATGCTGTACCTTTTCCTTAAAAGTGTGAATGTTAGTTTTATTTTCCTAGTTACTTCAGGCATTTACACCACAGAAGGTGGGAAGCTGTGTTGGGCTAAGTCCAGTGCAGAGAACCAGTGTCCACATCAGTAAAGAAAAGGCCAAGAATGATGTTACACTTGGCACATCCCGGTTGAGGCCCTGTTGGGTGTGGGGGATATGGGCAAGCCCCAACTCTGTTACTGGATTATTGGACAGGATAATTGAGTACAGCCCGCAGGACACCAGAGACTAGCTAGGCTTTGTCATTAAAAACATAGCACAAAACAAAAACACTTGGTAGGAAATGAGTGTTTCATATGGAGTCCCTTGTGTTTTGCTGTGAGCACAGTCTGAGGTGCCAGAGGATCCCTGCTTCCCCGGCCTTGCATGGCACAGGACTGGAACGAGTGACTCTTGGTTTGGGTATCTGGGAGGAAGTTACTTATATGCTCAGACTCAGCAGTGTGGGCAGAGCTGAATTCTTGTGGTAGTGCTTGTCCTGGAGAAAGGGAAGCCCTGGGAACTGCCTCGCGTTGCCTTCTGCTAAATACTTTGTAATTACATGCATCTCTGCTGTAAGAGTTTCTTGGAATCCAATCTGGTTTTCCTTAAGGAACGAACACAGCTGCTGACAAACATTGCTTGTTTTTTTTTTTTTTGAGGTAAAAAAGTCACTTCCTAGTAAAATATTTCCTTTCTGTGTTTTACTGGCACTTTGTCAGCTATACAGCCAAGTTTAATTGTACTGCTTACTCTTTTGTTCTGAAGACACAGGACGGTATTCCTGAAGTTTGAACCCAGCTTATCCCATCAGATATCTATACTAAAAACAAGCAGGAGGTCTTCAAAGAGGAACACTAAATCACGTTATCACAGCCACTTGATAGGGGTCCCTTTGTTTGTTTTGGCATGGAAGTGCTAGCAGGAGATGTACGACAAGAAAAGTCATCTTTTGAGTTCATCTTCTGACTTTTTGTCTCTTTGTTGCATACTTCTGCATGAAGACATTTTAAAGATTTAACTTTACACTCAGGCGTATTCATATATGAATATTATCCCATGAGTGCATTATGAGAGGCTCTAACTTGCGCTCCCCGTGGAGGAGTTAAGGCACGAGCACAAAGTGTCTTGTATGAGGTCTGTGAGGAACTTTGCAAGGGCTTTATTTTCAGGTTCCCAAATGCTGGGTTAGGTAATAATTCTCAGACCATACATCCTCAGCTGACCTCTCCCTACCCGGCAGCTTGCTACTCTCAGAACGCTGCATTTTAAGTTTTCCTTTGGGTAAGTCAGAAACGTGGACCAGCTTCATGTGCAGAGGAGCGTACTCCCAGTCAGGTGTTCTGTTTTGTTAAAGCAAGATGCTGCTGCCTACAAAGTCTGTCTCCTTGTAATGAAGAAATTGATAATGGCTTTCATTGTGACACCGAGCACAGGCCTTCTCAAAGAGCGACCTTACTTATTTGCATGTTCTGAAGTTCTGCTCGCCGTTTTCTTCTTGTTCAGACACTGCGATACTAATCAGCACTGTCAAGCTTTGAGATACAGGATGTCAGAAGCAGAGTTCATTATCCTCTCAGGGTGCAATTACTTGTTGGCTCTTGGGAGTGAGAGGTTTTTGTGTGTCCCAAGAACTCATATCCTGAAGAGAGAATAATCAAGGCAGCTCCCTTTTGGCAATGTTTCCAAAATGGCTTCTAGCTCGGATTACAATTGATAGGGTTTTTAATTTATGGGAATTATCTGATCTCTTGCTTTAGAAACAAGATGGTGTAGATAGATGCATTTATTGTCCATATTGGACATTTTCTTGTTTCATTTGATTGTGATGATACTGTATAAGGACACGAGGAACTTTATTACATAAAGCCTTCTCATCTCTTCTAAGTGCTTTCTTTCTCCCTGCCGCTGTGTTTTCAGTTCACTTTGAATAGTTTGTTTCTAGTGGCAGCTTTCTGTAAAAACCTGTGATACTCAAAACATGGCTTTTTCCCCAGTTCAAATGCTGTTCATTGAAATTCTTGATAAGAATTACATTGAGGAAGATAACTTAGTTCAGCCAAACTGATTTAGATGCCTTTGAAATTGAGGAGAGCAGAGAGCTGCCTTCTTTTGCTGCAGGAATTGAAACAGCAAAGTTTGGTTTAAGCAAGAAGTGGCTTGGATATCCATCTGGACAATTCCCCTTTTCTTACCAAAATCCTGAAAACTTTTAAAGCCAGAGAACCAGGTAGTTTTATGTTCTGTTTTTAAGGCATTCTAATTTATTAAAGTATTCCTAATGCCTATTTTAACAGATAAGCCAAACTGACAGTTATTCTTGAGCTTCTTTTTCCTAGTGAGTTTCTTGGTTTTTCAGTGCACATGAAATGCATCTACTTAGCCTATTTGTTATTTTTTTTGTTTGTTTTTTTTTTTTACGTAAGTCCTGAGAGAGACAGAAGTATGACTAGCTCCTGTTTGTAATGGATTATTAATGTGTGCAACTTGTGACTGTTTCACTGTCTCAGTAATGGTTCTCTGTTGTAATGAATCTTTTCATCTCCAGGTTACCTGATCATGATGGACGACTGGTTTTCTGAGTATGTGTACGAAGTTGTGGTGGACAAGAAGCATGTACCAGAAGACATCTTGGCAGTGATGGAGCAGGAACCGATTGTTTTGCCAGCCTGGGACCCTATGGGGGCTTTAGCCAAGTGAACTACAGAAAATTTGCCTCCTAATGGTCAACCAGAAGTAGATGCAATAGAGAATCCGAGTGGTTGGAAGCCATAGCCAAATGATAATGTGACCAAGCACTCAGCATGGTCCATGTTCTTGAAATGTAAGTTAAGGATCTTTGGGAAATAGCGCTTTACTGATTTGTCTGAATTAAAGCTCTCAGACAGGCTACTTTGCAAAACTAAAAAGGGAAAAGGAAAAAACTCACTATGAAATATATTACAAGTGCTGTCAATGGCAGTTTGATTTTATCTTAAATCTTAAATAAAAAAATCAGAATAGTAACTCAGTAGAATTGTTTTGACCAGTGTTTTCCCTAGACAAGATGGCCATAAAAGGCTATTCTTTAGAGTTAACAGCTAGGTGTTAGAACAAATACATCAAGATACTTATAAATTAACCATTTGTGGTCTGTCATATACCGTAAGAATGCCCAAAATATTTTATACATCCACATTTCTAATTTTTCTGCCAAGGGAAGAAGTTTTGAAGGGTACATACAATAGACACTGCTGAACCTTAGAAACGGTTTACCTAATTTACCCTTAGGAAGCTTTCTCTTTCAGCAGCATTGGGGAGGGGGGGGAAATAACTTTGTTTCCAGTTTCATTTGTCTTTATTCTTCCATTATTGAGATGGGACTGGATAACCTCTATCAAGGCCCAGTGCTATGTCTGTGTGTACAGGAGCGCTATTTTTCAGTTATATTAGCAAGAACAACCGTAAATGTTCACAGGTGGAGTTAGTGTCATGCTCAACAGAAAAAAAATAAATTGCTGCATTTTATTTGGATGTTTTCAAAAACAAGATGGTGCTATGAAGCTTTTGAATAAACACTTTCTTAAGTGACTGGTACAGCTCTGGTTTCTTTTTTTGAGCCTCATGGAACTATTGAATGTGAAAGATCAGTGACCTACAAACAGACCTAAGCGAGCCAGAATGTGAACAGGAAAACATGTTGCTTTATATTCCTAGTAGTCACAGATGCTTATCTCACTGAACAAATAAAAAATAAACACCATCTCACATGCTACAGACACTTGAATAGTTTGGTGATGAGCACAGTGCTAATACTGCGATTTAAATTGTGACAACACGGTGGGTTGTCTTTATGTACCCTGATAATTGTCCTGTTTTGTCCTGAGTTTAGTCATAAGCAACTAAAAGGGTAAGTGAGGATATAGAACCACACCGCCAGCTACCATGGGTGGTAGATAAATATTGCTTAAGTCAAATGCAAGCAAACATGTTTGTTATGGCTGTGGTACTCTACAACTTAGTTTGACTCCTTCCATTTGGGCTACAGATATAGACAGTTCCATGATTATGGAAGCAAATTATACATTTGTGTATCTAGTGTAAGATGCATATGTATGTACATGTATATACATACACTAAATGCCAAGCTAAAGGATGCCTGCATGTTGCTTGCTAAACTAAATACAGATGAGGGTTTAGCTAGGAGTCACCCAAGCTTATTAAACTTGCTGCAGTTAACACTCCTCAAATTGGGTGGGAGTGCTGGCTAGATGGAAAACAATTTGGTGTGGAACTGCAGCAGGGCAGTGTGTTATTCTGCTTGAATGATGCTGTTTAAGAATCTGTCCTCCACAGTATTTCCAGCAAAGGTAACAAAGCTGTTCTGGAGATGAAGACTCAGAATGTATTTTGGGAGTGCAGTGATGCTATAATTTGGTTTCCCTTCTAGAGTGGGAAGAGCGGAGGTTCTGGAAATGTGAGTGGTAAAAGGCTGGAAGAACCATGGTCAGAAAAGGGGAGATGTCACATTCTTTGAATTCATACATAGATAGGGAATTGTTTGTTACCACTGCTCATGATAAATGGATTAAAAAGTCATGGGTTTCAACTACAAGGGTCAATGAAATTAGGAAAAGCTTTCAAAGCTTTCTAGTGATTAGAAAGAAAAAAATGGATTGCCTGAGGATGTGATGCCTCCCTCTATTGTTAAAGATCTTCAGTGGAGGGTTAGAGAAAAACATTTCAGAAATGACATTGATAGAGCTGATCCTTCCTTTTGGCACAGGGATGGGCAGGATGATCCTTTGAGGTCCCTTCTGCCCTTGTGGGTATGCGATGCACAATTTCTATCTCATGCTTGCACCAAGGCAAATAAACAGCCCTGTACTTGATGCAGAACCCTGGTGGCTCTGAAACAAAGCCAAATCTCTGGGGAAGCTGTATTATGCACAATATTTTCATTATGACTAATGTGTGTGTTTTTTGGTGCTTTTTTCAGTCAAAAGGTCAGTATTTTAATTTTTCAAAATCTTTCTGCTTGTGACATTATGCTAGTTCTATTCCCTCTACACTTTCTACCAGAGGACTATAGCAGCCAAGGACAATTAACTTTTTCTCTGGAGTTTAACTGGCTAACATTTTTGTTGCCTGGGGCAGCTCTGATGATTGAATTTGATAAATCAAGAACTGTTTCCAAGCCAGTTTTTGTTAATTTCAGTGTTTAAAAGTAGTGTCCGGTGTTGTGCTTATCTCTGGAGTACTTGCCCAGATATTTCCCAGTACAGCTTTAACAACAGTATATTTTTTTCCTTTCCTTTAAATAAGCACAGAAAATCCACGTGGCTAAAACACAGAATAGGAAACGAAGCCAAACTGGCAGAAGCAGTTTTGCGTTTATGCCCAGCAATTTTATACATTCTTTAGGAGCAGGGAAAAAGAGGGGAAATACGTTTGTCAAAGTGAAAGCTGTGTTTCTGCTGCAAGAACTCCAAGGGCAGTTGAACAAACAGTTCCAAGGTTCACGATAATGACTATCTGTAATTTAAGGCTGGCACAACATCAGGTAGGATACTCTGTTTTGCTGCCTAGGTGATGATAATCCACAAAAACCAGTCCTGTGGCTTTCAAATCACTAGCTGCAGGTTCTTGCTATGCAGCTGTCTGTGTTATCCATAAGGCATGCTCATATCTTACTAGCAAGTGAACTTGTTTGTAAATTGTAGTTTGAAACAAATAAAATCAGTATGTATAAAGTGATGTTCCATTAACAGCTCCTGTTGATATCATCTAGTTTAAGGCAGAAAAGTTTCTGAAAACGCCCTGGGTTTCACCTAGATTTGTAGTATTCTTGTGGGTATGGCTGCAAAGAATTAAAAACATCTAGAGTCTTCGGAGAGATGTTCTAAAGCAGAAGAAATTCTTCTTGCACAATAAAAGATAACCAAAATGACAAAGTAATTAGCTGTATCTGCCTCCTTTACTCCTTAGTTTTCACTTATTTCTGTGTTAGAGCCCAGGTCTAATGAACTGTGGGTACTGCTAGCTAGCTAGTACAACATCTTATTCGTATTAAGTGTTAAAAAATCCAGAATGAAAGTTCCTTGCATTGTGTTTGCACCTCCGTAACTTTCCTGGTGTAAAAGATGATGAAGAAATTGCACTTCAGTTGTTGACTCAGAGAAGACACAATGGTTTACCGGATCACGCCACCCTTTTGTGCTGGCTAGGCTCTGGTCCTCAGGAAACGCTCCAGAAAAGATCAAAAATTAAACTCTCTTCAACGCACGGAGTGGAAATCATTTGGGAATAAGCCCAGCTTGCTACAGGTGTAGTCTCTTGGCAAAGACAGCTCTATGCCTTACGAGCTCCAAACCCAGGTCACAAAAGTAAATAAATAAATAAAACTGATAAAAAGGTTATTAGGTTAGAATAAAAAAAAAAAGAAAAACAATTATTCATGTCTGTGTTTCTGTGGTGTTTGTTTAGTTTGAATCTTTTGCATGCTCTTAAGAAGACCTTTGGATTTTTGAGGAACCAGCCAACTCAGAGTTTCCTTTTCCAGTTTCTGTCAATAAAGCCATGGAGCTTTAATGTGACAATGCAAAGTTACTCAGACAGTTGGAAAATATTGACAGATAATGTTATCCAAGTCCTCTTCCTCAGTTTCAGATGTCAGAAAATTATGCGTACAGCTAAGGAAAGGAAGAGGCAGGAGGTGAGGTGACATCCAGGAGCAGTTTGTAGGGTCTCAGAATCGCATTCTTCCATCGATGCTCTGGTGGAAACAACAAAACATCTCCAAATCCATGTACCTGCCAGCTGTACATCCCAGCACGGTCAGCTTAGAGAACAGCAGGGAAGGACAATCAGGATTTCTTCTTTTATCCCAAAGCCAATCTTAATAGCTTCTACATGTAATCTGATTCCTAACTAAGCAAAAGGGAGCAACAAATAAATATTTTAGGATTTGTTTATGTTATTCTCAAGATTGCTCCTATCCTCCTGTTGGCAGTGAATCAGAAACATGCTTGCAGAATTACTATTAATCCCTTGGCACAGCTGGTACTACTGTTACTAGGTAATTTTGCTGGGGCTTCCCATTCCTGTGCTGGCACTGCTGGCTGGAGATACGGCTGCTTTCTCTGTGGAGAACCATGGAAGCGTCTGAATGTATGTCTCGTGGGAGGTCTGGTTCATTTTCTCTTGTTTTTCTGTACTTTCCCAAAATCATTAGGATTTTGCCCCATGATTCACTGAAATTCTGGAACCAACTCAGTTCAGCACCCAAAAGTTTTTACATACGGGATAAATGAGTGTCCTAATGCTGAGGGGTCAGCCTGAAATCTTAAGTCTGTTATTGACATCACGCCCCAAAGGCTCCAGACAGTTTGGCAAGAAATTAAAATAACAACAACAGAAACCATGCTGCTGCAGAAGACATTAATGGAAGAAAAAAAATAATAATAATAAAAAAAAAGGAACAAAAAGGCCAGGATAAGTCATGAAAGGTGGTTTTGTGTTCATATGCTGTTTCTCACATTGCAGCTTTGTTTACTCTATAAAAATAATTAAATACTGATATTGGGTGCCACTAATAAGCCCAGATGAAAGCAGTTTAGCTGATGAATGGTGTGTGATAGTATTGCAGAACTTGGTCAAAGAACCTAGTCTAAGCAGAGCCTGAGATAGAGAATAACATCATACAAAGGTCATGATGCTAAGACTTTAAAAAAGACAGAATTTTACAAAGAGCAGAGAGAAACAAAGCAGACGCAGAGCTTTTATTTCACGTAAGAGGGTAGGATAAGGGATCCATTCCAGTTTCCCAGCAGTGGTGAGCTGGAAATCACCCCTGTGTGCAAAGGAAGGCGCAGATTCCTCCTGCTGTCCGTCCTCCCACCTCCCAAAGCCTCCTGCCCAAACCACAGGGACTCATCCCCAGATGGAGACACGCATTGAAATACCGTGCTCTGATCTCAAGAAAGGTTTAGGGGGTGCTTGTCCTCTTCAGACCATGAACGATTACAGCGTGCCAGAACACTAACCTGCTGGAGTTTTTTTTCCTGCCTGCAGCTAAGCAGAGATTAACACGACCAAAGCTGTTTATTTTGGAAAGGGGAGTGCAAGAGGGGAGTACAGCAAGAAGACAAATTTAAATGTTGCTATTTTCACCAAAAAGCAATAGGTCTCTACTACTATTTAAGGGGAAAAAAACTTAATTGCTAAACATTTTTAAGGTACTGCCACAAGATTTAATGGGAAAGTAAAAATCACTTTCGATACACATCTGTTTGCAATTGCAGTACCTGAACTATCCTTGAGATGGTGCAAATGGCACGCTGCTGGCTGATTGCTGCTATCATTAAGGGAACAGAAGGAAAAAAAAAAAAAAAAGAATACGCTAATTATAACCCTAGGATTTTCATTTTCAATATATATATATTTTCCACTTAAATGTCTGGAACACATCTCTGAAAAGCAGAGCTAACAATCAGCTACTCTTACTTGTTCCCATTCTGTTTTTCTACTTTCTTTTTCAAATCTGTCACCTAAAGTACGGCAGTATTTCACTGACCTGCTATTCGTGGCTTTTTATAAACAAATTGTGAAGTTTCGGAATGAAGAACTCCTGGGTGAAAGAAGCAGGTGAAAAAGCTTGTGTCAGAGGTGAGATAGGCTGAGGAGCAGTAGGAAGAAAGGGAAGTACTTGTTGATTTTACTGAAGTAGGAAAACACTTTTTAAAGAATCTGTGCTTAACGTTTCAAAACAAAACTAAACTTATTTCTTCATTTAAAAAAATAATGTAAGTGCTCAGAAAGAACATTACTCTTTCCAAGCCCCTTTGCTGTGCTAATATCCCTATTGGTACACAATCTGCAGAGCCACCTGCAAACTTGCAATTTACTGACTCCCTCAAAACTTCAGTCCCATTTGTCAGCCCCTTCATCATCACCGTCCTGTTATTTATAGCTGTAATAACAGGCAGCAAAGCTGGCCCTTACCAGAACAGCCTCCCTCACTCTCCCTCTGCCTTCATTGGATCCTGTTCTTTTGAAGCGATCGGAAGGCACAAATGTAGCCACCCACCTCTAGGAGAAAAACTGAGCTGCAGCCCTGGTGAAACATAAAGTTTATTTGACTAAAGTGACGCAAAAATTCTTAAAGAGCTCTTTGGCAGCAGATTATCTGGAAATCAGACCATGTGAGGGGGACTGGTGTACAAAAACCTCCCCAAGATGCTGAGTTGCCCACAGGCTGCGTTCCCCAGCCGCTGCAGTAAATGTGGGTGAAGGTTCCTCCAGCTTGGATAACTCCAGGGAAAGCACTTCCAACCCGGCCGAAAGACAGGTAATGAAAGACTTTATGATTTTGTTTTTTCCACACGCAGCTGCCTAAAGTACTTTGTGAAATTCAGAGGGACTCCTGGAAGGCTGAACCTGCCTCCCGAAGCAAGCAGACACCAGAGCTTCCTTAACTTCTCCTTGCCTCTTTCAACTTTGGCTGTAAAGCCCGAAATGCTGATGACACTTTCAATCCTATAAATGTATTAATTGCTTCATTTTAACTTAACTTTTAAGGTCTTAGAATGATTTCGAAAACACTGGGGAAAAAGTACATCCAGCAAAGCTTTGGAAAACAAAAACAACACAGTGATGTATTAATTTTTGGTGAAAGTTTCCTTTTGTCTTTTTTTTATTACTTTATATTTTTTATGCTTTTGTTTGCTTTTCAGCTGTTATATGCCTTTCTCTGCCTCGTTCAGGCACTTGTCCAGCAATTATGAATGTTGGGAGTCAAATGCCTGTAGCTGAACATGTTGTGACAGTCTGAAATATCGGAGTCTTGGCAGTCCGCATAATTGCATTATTAAAGCAGGGTTTATATAAAGTTTACCAAAATTAAAATGAACTATAATGAAAAATGAAGAAAAGCACCAGAATCTGAAGAAAATAAAAAAAAATCATTGCAAAACATTTACTTTAAAATGGTAAACTTTATTAACCAAATTAAATTGTATTTTAATAGGTAAACTGTGCCAGCACAGTAAATTATCTAGCTCAATGGGACAGGTTTATTGTGAGTAGTAAATCTGTACATAAATATACGTACAGTCAATCATGTTTACTGCTGAAACTGGCTTGCTGGGTCAGTCCAAGTCAGACAGAAGTTGAAGTGAGGAATGCAATGTAACCGAACATATAAATAGTCACTTTTTGTTGTGTCAAGAGAGCCTGGGAAGGAGAGGACAGTGCATTTAATGCCTCTGGTTGCACTGGAGGTTTGTGACATTTTTAAAATGTGGGCTGCAGGCTGTCAGGCATTTTAACAGGAAGGCTCTCATGCAGCTAGGCGTCATCTTCTGTGCTTTTGATGAGTGAATTGATCATAATTGTCCTGGAGAGTACTTCAGGAACTTGGCAGGAGACCGCTGTGGGACTGTTTGGTAACCGAACAGGGTGGTGAATTTCAAATGATTCTACAAATTAACAAAAACTGACTCCAAACTGGAAATTTAATAAAAACCCTAAGCTATTCCCACACATGGAAATGTGCAGTGCATTTAGGTTCTTTCCTGTTTCCGTCCTAGGAACTATAAACTGCTGAGGTTTCATTAGAAACAGCGTTAGAAGCTGAAAGAAACGTTCGCTCTGAACCCCAGGGTCCCATCTCATGCTCACATTTTAACTCTTTCCCAAAACCGAGTTCCAGCAGCTCTGTTGAGCTGGCAATTCGTGGCTCAGAGAAGTGATACGACATAAGGGAGCCATCCACGGGATAAGTGTTTCCCCAAGTACTTAGGTAGAGCTGGGAGCCTGAACAAAGGGGCTGTGTCTTGGAGACAGCCAGGAGCAAGTGTCCTTCAGTGAAACATCATCTGGTGACCGTTTCTTTGCTTTTTTCACACAAAACCATTCCAACGCTAAGTGTGTGTATGCCAGCACGTATGTGCAGCCGGTCTGTGACTTGAGTGTGCAAACAGGTCTTTTACTTGAAGCACTGTGCAGATTAACGTCCCTGTGCAGTTATATCACGGAGCAGTGCCCTGTTCCTTTGGTGACATTTGCTGTTTTACAGCCCTTCCTCCAAGCCGATATAAATAATTCGAGGAAGACTACAAAAGGAATATCATTCCCTCCAAGCTTATCTGTTTCCTTGCACTCCATGTGGACGCTCTCAAGCCAATAAAATGCATTTTCCTCCCCTCTCTGCTCTTTAAATAACTGTCCTCAGCTTGGCAGCATTCCCACTCCGACACCGCACCTCTCTTCTCCACACTTTCCTCCAGGTAGAATCTCCCTTTTCTGCTGACTCTTGAATTTCAGCCCGAAACACGGGCAGGTGATGCTGTACGCCTCACAGTACAAGTTGATATTCCCCCAGTACAATAGTTTCCAGAACTATTTTCACATCTTACCTATACAAAGCCTTATCTGGGCACACACGAGTTAACCGGAGAGCTCACTCCTTGGGCTGCTCCTGCCTAAGCAGCCTTTTATTCCCCAGAAGGGTCATTGTCTCAGGGGGACTGCTGGTTGAGTACAGTTCTACTTTCCTTTAATGGGAATGGGAGCCAGCCCTTGGAGGAGTGCAAATATTCATATACAGGCCCAGTTTGCTACCTCCATGCTGTAAATTTCTTCTAAAATACACATTCCAGTGATGTGCAGAAGTGCACAGTCCAGTTCCATTTCAGATCACTGGGATCAGACGTGCAATGTATGGAAAAAAATTCACCAGACCCATTAATTTCAGTCTGTTTTGATCATTCCTTATCCCAAATCAGTTTTGATTCTTTTAAAACAGACTAGAGAAGCAAGCAAAAAAAAGAAGCACCTGAAGAGATCATTTCTCAGTTGTTGTTCTTTACACGTGGGCTTAGGTCTGCTTTGCACATAACACCTATGTATCATCTTGTTATGTATTAATGAAGAGCAGTTTTTGAAACCCAAAACACAATCTGTCACACTTCCTATCAGCTCACCTCATGGAAACAAGTTAACAGAAAAGGATGATCTTGGTACTCCTTTATTTTTGATGAAACAAGTACACGTGGAAAAAAGCCTAAGTCATTATTTTTTTGAGTTATGAACTCTAAATGTGACTCATCAATGGCAATCCAGGTAAAATTCGTTGCTATGTAGTGCAGTCTAGTTTCAAGATTTAAATAGCCGATATTTTCTTTTTTTTTTTTTTTTCCTTACTTTTTTTCTTTTCTAACAGCTCCCTAGACTACAGAAGCATTTAAGCTATCCTGTAATAATTTTGATTAAAGGGTTACTCCCAGCCTGTGGAAAATCAGGATCGATATGAAGCCTCTACACCCTTCCACGCCACACAGGCAGCCCAACAGGCACTCCCTGACCCCCAAGAGCACAGGAAAAGGATCAATTTCTCCAATTTTTCAGAGGATCGATTTTCTACAATTTCTGTCATCCCAGTCACAAACCTCCCCATGCAAAAAGGCAGAGTAGGGCTGGCGACAAACAAGACAGCCTTTTTCTCGAGGGATACCTGACTTCTCCCTCATCACACAAAACACTTGTATGATTTTCTAGACAAGAGGTTTCCTTGGGCTCCTTCCTTCTGTGTGCAACTGCCTGTGTGACCTGCGACTTCACGGCAGGGTGTAACGAGCACTGCAGCAGTTACACGATCACAGCGCCCGTCAGTGCTGGGTGATGGCAGTGAGATGTAGGTCAAGTTAGCAGAAATCATCTCAACGTTCAATGCTGTTTGCCAACAGCATAGATTAACGTTTTGTCCTAGGGTTCCAAGCCGTTTAATTTTTTGCAGGTGCTAGCATGAAACTGGCCAGAAACAGTGCAGCTGGAGCGCTGGCACTGGTGGCAAGAGGGGGAGCTTCACCACGGGAGCGCAGCTGCAACCCAGGCGGTGGCTGGTACTCCAGCAAGCCCTGCCTTAAATAATTAGCACATTAAAAAGGAAAATAATTTGTTCCAAGCGACATGTATGCAAATACACGTTTGCAAATCACAGTGTATTTGATCACTGGGAGGCCAGTAATGATTTCTGCAGCGATGCAGAGTCAGCCTGAAGAAGCCTGGTGCTGCCTGCCACCGATGTGTTCACCAGGTGACACCAAGGTTTGCCTCCCTTGGAGCATCTGGTATTTGCTGCACCTCAGCCTGATTGTTTTAGTCCCATATCAATCATTAAATTTCAGTTTTCTCCTTTAAAAATACAGAGGAAAGGAAAATCATTTTGTGTTAAAGTGCTGGGAAGATTTATTCTATCGTATGGCAGCGCATTAAAGGAAAGGGATTCCCACATTGCCACGAGAGGTCACTGCATGCCTCCAGAAATAAAACAAGGCAATGAGAAACCAACTCCGAGGCTCCCTGCTCGGAAAGGAACTGGACCCCAGGCCAGGGATGCTCCTCTAGGACTGCTCTGGTAGAGGCAAAGGAGTTGGGTTTGTGCAGCTACAGGGCTGGCTGAAATTCAGCTCTGTGTAGGAGTAACCAAAAATTATCGTGTATTTAATACAAGCCCCAAGAAGCACACGGCTTGGGTTCTCCATCCTAGTGCTCCCATCAGGCGAGGCAGAGCTGGGAGCCCAGGGCAGAGCTGTGGCTCTCCTGGAACAAGGAGGGGGCAGCACAGCTGGCAGCACAGGGGACAGCTGCCCACAGGACACCAGAGGGAGAAAAGACTCAGGCATGAAGCGTCTCCAAAAGAGCAAGGTCACATCAAAAAAAAAAAAAAAGAAAAAAGAAAAAAGAAAAAAGGTAAAGCCAAAAAGAGTAAAGTCACACTTACAAAACAAAAAAAGGCACAGCTTTCTTTCCTTTTTCTTTTTTTTCCCCCCTTTTTTCTTTTTATCTTTAGCTAAGTAGGTTGGTGATAAGAAGCCAAGATGAATTTATGTAAGAGCAACCTTTGCAACAGCTCAGATCAAAAATCTGTACTAAATTGCCATTCCTTACATCATTTGCTAAAGGCGTGTATCACTGGGTCCTGCAGGGAGATGGGCACGTGTAATTAAGCGGAGGCTGGGCTGGGCAAAATCCTTCACTAATAGCGTAATTTTCTCCTGGTGATTGTCCCTAATAATTCTAGAGTATTTCTCAACTCCAAGAGCTCTATTTTGGCCATTGTTGCCACTGTTTGTAGCAGTTGCAATTCCTTCAGACATTTTTTTCTTGAATTATACCAAGAGAAAAAAAAAAGTACATTCTCCTGATTTATTTTTTTTAACTGGATAATGAAATCTTATGGGTCTGTTTTCATGTGCCAACTCTCCTTCTGTGAACATGACCGCATAGCTCTGGAGTCTCACTCCGGAGATTTCCCATGGTAGCTGACGAGCTGTAATTCACTTTCAGAAAGAAAGAGTTGAAATTCCAGCTAAAGCCCCTCGAAGTTCACAAGTCATTATGCATATTTGAGGCTCAAACTACTGAAAATTCTACCTACTTATGTAAAGTGATGTGATATTCCTTTCCTGTGGTCTGCAAACGGAGCTTAGATTTGGGTAAGGACCTTGTCACAGATCCAGGAAACCAACAACATCTTCAACAATCTTTCCTCGGGAGGAATGTGCCAAGAAGTGTCTATGTGCGGAAGCAAAACGTTTTATAAATACAGTAAATGCTTAATTCTCAGGTGTGGAAAATTCAGTCTCACAAGATTATGAAGTTAAATCAACATCCTTTACTGCTTTCCCACTTATGAGTAAGAGGTATAAAGTCCAGAAGGGCTCAGGTTACTTTTCCATATTACACTTAAGTCTTACACTTAACATGCTCTATCCACGATGGAGAGAAGGATTGGCCGTGGCTTTTCCTAGGATTTTCATGTTCCTACCAGTGGCAGTAGAGCTGTTTTCATCTGCACAAGCTCTTTTGGGACATGTGGAAGGTTTCGGACTCCAAAGACACTCAGGTTTTATAGTCTTGCAGGTAAAACAGAAATTGCTCTTCTTTGCCATAGTATTTTTCTCTGGAATCCTGAAGATGTTTCGGTCTTTGTAGATGATTAACTAATAGTAGCAAAGTGCTGCAATTGTAGGAATTACGCATTGATATGCACTGCTTGCTGTGTGATGAGAATATTATCAGGGTGAGCACAGAAAGTAAGCAGGAACAAACGAGGGGCTTCTGGAAGTTACAAAAATACCTTCGAGGAACTTCTTGCTAAAGAACATCCCCTGCAACTCGGTAACTTTCCTTCTGCTTGCTTGTTTAGGAAGAGGCTTAGTAAACTGTCTTTTTACAAGACTGAATGCTGGCAAAAGACATGAGTTTTAATAGCTCCGGCAATGAGCAACCTCTAGCAATGAGCAATAATATACCCTTGCTGCTCTAGATCTCCCAGCAGCTGAAAGTGAAATAATGCTAATCCTTGCGCTCAGGATGTTGCACTGGCAGCTACTGCGGTACAAAATGCTTTGAAAAGGGAAAATGAGTTGTAATTATCATCATTTAGTATGTGGGGGTATCACGGATTGTTCGACACTTTGCTAGCCATAGAGCAAGGTCAGTGCATGTGCAGCACCAAGGATCTGCTCCTATTCTGACGTTTCATTGAGTAAGGGCAGCTGGGCATTCACACTACCTAACAAACAAGCAGAAAACAGAACGAGACACGGGGAATCAGTCCTTTTTCTGTTATTTTTATATTCTCCAGGAAAAGTTAATCGCTTTATTCTATTTCTGAATGGCTCGTTTCCCCTGGATTCCTCATGTAAAGCCAGGGAGTCGCTCAGTGCAGGGTTTTTGCTGGCAGCACAGTCCCTTAGGAGCAGCACCAAGTGCCCTTCCCAGGGCTGGAACCACGGCGTGAGCAGAGCCAAAGAGAGTGAGAGATGCCTTTATTTCTCCGAGGAGTTAAACAAGATAGGGGACAAGTTTTAGTGTTTAAAAGTGTCCTAAGTAAACCCCGATGCTAGTTGTTACTGACTCAAAACGATCAAACTGAAGTCTCCTAATCTTTTTCCTTGTTATTAGAACTGACTGAATGTTAAAAGTTAGTTGATGCAAAAGCACTGGCATTTAAATACTTTTCTAAACTTTCATTTAAGCCTTCCAGATCTGCTTCTAAACGTGGCAGACACAGTGGGATTTCTAAAGAAATATGGTCCTAAAACGTAACTTGTATATCCATTGTTATCTAAATATTTAGATAACAATGTTTAATTAATTAACAAAGTTTAATTAATTCTGCTCTCTTAATACTGGATGAATCTAGAAATTAATGGTAGAAATCACAGTATGAAACTATGAGAAAGCAAACACAAGCCAAACACCATGCTCCGCCCTGATGTTTGCAATCTGGGAGTCCCACAACCTCTCAGGGTGTGAAACCAGTGCTCAGAGGGACAACGCAGTACCAGAAGACAGCAGGACTGTGACCACCTGTGAGTTGCCCCACAATGCATAAAATCCAGCAAATCTGCTGGCTATAACAGGTCTGCTGGATCTTTTATAAGCCAGGTACACCACCTGCAGCTGTAGGAGAGGATGACTGCTTCTTTCCTTTCTCCGTACACAGTTGAGTTTTGCTGGTACATCCTGAATGGATTATCTGCTAAATATCACACTGCGTGCTGTGGTGGTGAATTATTTCCAAAAGTATTTTAATCACAGAAAGTGTTACAAGCGCTGGTAGCATGAAATTACTGGCATCAGTAAGCCCAGTAACAGTTTTTTTTTTAACTATTTTTCATTTCTTAGATGGTGTTCGTGCCTTCAGTCTGATGGATTTAAAGATGGAGGGGGAGTTGTAGGAGCATTGGGAATACAGTGGAAACAAAAGCGTGGGAAAAGAAGCCACGCGGCCGTGCTGCTGTCCCTCTGCAACTGAGCAGGACGAATCTTGGAAAAATGGAAAAAAAGGCAACGAGCAATGAGACTCAGCTGCTGGCTTCCACGAAAGATGTCTCAGGCTGCAGTGAAGGAGCAGACTGCAGAGAGAACGGACTTCTGATCAGGAACCCTAAATCTGCCCTGCGGCTAGTGGAGGATGGGAACAAAGTCCATCCCAGCCAGGGAGATAAGGAGGAGGCAGCTCCGATCAAAAATGGCTATTCGGGGGTTCAGAGCTCTGGTCCTTGCAACGGGATGGGAGGGGTGGAAGATGCCCAGTGCACTGCCCCTGCAGCCACGACCACCACCACAACCACCACCTCCACCACCTGCGGAGCCGAGGGCCAGCAGCAGCTGATGGAGCTGGAAGACAGAGAGACCTGGAGCAAAAAAATTGACTTTCTGCTCTCTGTCATCGGGTATGCAGTGGATCTGGGAAACGTGTGGAGATTTCCTTACATCTGCTATCAAAACGGAGGAGGTCAGTGACCGGTTCTGTGTGTTGTTTTTAACACCCAGCTTCCTTGCTTAGAAAGGAGTGAGTTTAGTGGCTCATTTTAATACCACCCATGACAAATGAGTAAGGGGAAAATACTTCTGAAGCAGACTGAAAAACGTAAGCAGTGTGATAGGATAAGATAAAATAATCAGTACAGCTAGAAACTGAAAGCTGGTTAGGTGCAAAACAACCTTGCAGGAGATGTTCAAGCCCTGCCCAAGGGCTGTCTACAACCAGATAAACCAACGTGTCAAAACACTCACTGACATTTCACCCAAAACACAAATCCAATCAAGCAAAGCTAGGACAGGAAAGACTTTTGCCTCCCTGACGTACAAAGGCATTCTACTGAAGTTAATCATTTTTGTCTCTATCCCACGACTGTACCCATTGCAGAGGCAGTAGGGTCTTTGTGAATGCCACCTATACAGAAATGTGAGAAGCCTGGCCTGAGTGCTGCTTCTTTCATGCTGCTGGGTAGTTGCCCTGCTGAGAAATCCCAGGATAATTCAGTGTGGCACACTGGCTAGGGAGGGAATATGCACTGTCCCTGAGAGATAGAAAGAACTCTGTTTGTGGAGTGTTGGGACTGGTGGTGGAGAAGTCCCACAAAGAACTGTAACCATCTTTCTTAACTGCTTTCTTGCAGGAGCATTCCTCATTCCGTACACAATCATGGCCATCTTTGGAGGTATTCCTCTCTTCTACATGGAACTAGCATTAGGACAGTACCACAGGAATGGGTGCATCTCAATCTGGAGAAAAATATGTCCCATTTTCAAAGGTAATGAAGGGAAATGGAAAATTATCAGGAACTTGCCAAGTAACTGATTTTTCTATAAAGATGACATTTCTGAAAAAAATCTGAAAATCACAAAAGGCTAGTTCTACACAAGATTTTGGCTTTACAAAGTAAGCTTTCCTAAGACCTTATGTACATCTGTAGATGTGTGTGTGCTCTCATATACACACGATGTGCAACTCTCTGATTGACTAGAGAGGCCAGTCCATTTTCTCTGACCTAAGCTTGAAAAAAAAACAAAACAAGCAAAAAATGAGTTACTAAAATAATTATAATATTACTGAACCCAAAATTAAAAACAAGAAAGAAAGATCCACTACTTCTATTTCAAAGATACAAGGAAATGAGTCCCTGTTTGCAGTCTTTTAGAATAGAAAGACCTATTCTATATGCTTGTTACTCTTGCTAGTGCTCTGGTCTTTTTTTTTTTTTTTCCCCACTGGGAGTACAAGATGGCAGTTTCTAAATTCCACATTTTAAGAGTGGATGAAACAAACTATTTAAGCGTATTTTGTCTTGACTAAGAATGCTTTTTTGGAATCAGAGCCTGAGTGTTTCCAAAGCCACAAGAAATTCCAGTGTGGTAGACACAGGACAGGGCATGTGTGCCTCCTGCAGAACTGCCTTAGGCAATCACTAACTGTAGTTGATGTGAATAAACAATTCCTTCTTTTCCGCGGCCCCAAACTCACTGTCTTCCTGGAATTATTTCCTACCTTACTAGGAATTGGCTTTGCCATCTGTATAATCGATCTTTACGTGGCCTCCTACTACAACACCATTATGGCGTGGGCCTTTTACTACCTCGTGTCCTCCTTCACGGCGGAGCTGCCGTGGACCAGCTGCACAAATGCCTGGAACACGGGCAACTGCACAAACTACTTCAGCAAGGACAACGTCAGCTGGACCATGTACTCCATCTCTCCTGCAGAAGAATTTTATACGTAAGTGCATGTAAGTGAGGACAGTGATATCAGACAGAATGGTGGAACACGTAGCAAGGTTTTCTTTGGAGGGGGAGCAGGGGTGTTTAGCAAGAGTATTCTTTTCTAAAGTATTCAAATAATCAAATGCTTGTAGGGGTATGTATGCTTAGGGTGTGTGGGAGGGTGCTCTGTATTTTAGATCAGACGTTCGCAATTTTCTGGCCTTTATCAGCTGTCAACGCTTATCATTTATCATCACTGATGTACCACAAATATCAAGCCTGTAATTAAAAAAATCCCATGATATGATATGACTCTGAAGGCCTTATCAAGGCCTCAGGACTACTTGTAATGCTCAGATCACAGTATGGGACTGCTCAAAGCATACTGACCATAAGTATTTGTTACAAAAATATCTACACTCTGTTTTTCTTTCCTCTTTCAGCCGCCAAGTTCTACAGGTGCATAGGTCCAATGGGCTGGATGACCTGGGGGGCATTAGCTGGCAATTGACCCTCTGTTTATTGTTAATCTTCACCATTGTATACTTCAGCATCTGGAAAGGGGTCAAAACATCTGGCAAGGTGAATGCAAAAGCAAGACAAATCACTTGGTACAGTATAGCCTAGCAGCAGTTCTAAAGGAGCCAATTAACACGGCAGAGAATTATCCCAGACTGCCTTCACGGCAGGGGTTATGGCCTCGTGTATTCGGGAAGCTCTTACCGCAGTGACTGCGACTGTCACCCAAGTAATACACCACAACAATACCTTATGCCACCCTTCTGTGGACAAGAGCATCCCTGCCCAGAGAAAGCATGGCTGTTCATGTGCCAACTGCCCATTCACAGAACTTTTGAGAAGTTCACATGAAGATGCTATAAATGCTAAGAGTTATCAATTGTTTAACTTCTTATCATCTGTTAATTTTCTACCCACGGCAAATGCTACCTTCGTGTTCCCATCGCAGGTGGTGTGGGTGACTGCCACCTTCCCGTACATCATCCTCTTCATCCTGCTGGTGAGAGGTGCAACTCTGCCCGGTGCCTGGAGAGGCGTCCTCTACTACCTGAAACCTGACTGGCAGAAACTCCTGGCCACTGAGGTAAAAGCATTATAGAAGGGCAGGGATTTACTTTCAGCCACTCAGCATGGATATCAGCACGTATAAACTTCAGTGTCTACTCCCAGCATTGGGCACGACTACACACACGTCTGAGCTTGGACTCAAAAGCCTGACTTCATGCTCTTGTTTAAACAGTCATGCCATTCTTTCCATAATTATATAATGGCTTTTTGTTGTGTTTGTAAGATTAGACAGGTTTTCTGGTTCTATTTAGCTACTTAAGTCCACTGTCAGTTTAGCTCAAGCTATTAGGGAATGGTGAGCAGCCTGGCATCGAGCAAGAAGCCGCTATGATCCCTGCTACACAGTCCTGTACCTACGGCAGTCACAATGAGCAAACTCATTTCACTAAACCCTAACATCTGGATCAGCTGCAGGTTTTCTTCCTGTGAGGGGATCACTGCACACTCAGGCAGACTTTCCCCCCACAGCAGTGGCTCCAGTTACCTGTACTTAAATGTAGTTACCAGAGCTGAAACTTAAGATCTCCAACCGGTGACGGTTTCTGGCAGAAAAGCCCAAGGAGAGTCTCCACTGCCAGCTAACACACGACTCGGTGATCAGTGGGTACGTGCGAGTGCTCTGGAGAAGGAAGAGGTCAGTTAGGCCTGCATACGCACCCAAAGTTTGAAAAGAAAGGAGGAATGAGGACAGTACTGAGCTAACCACAAAAACTCCTTCCAGTATCTGATCTAGCTTTGAGCTCTGGGGATGACAAGCGGTCCATCAGGCTCAAGGCTGCGCTCACTTCGCTGCTTATCAAAGTCTCTAGTGGGGAGGGTGAGGGAAAACCCCCAAAGCAATAAATACTACAAATACAAAGATAAAAAATTCCAATGTTTGCAAGTCTGCCACTGCCCAGCTGATACGGAGAGTTTTGAATGAAAAGGAAATGAAAAGACACCAGTCTCTGATAAAGAAGCATCTCCAATAAGGGACCACATCTTCTGAAAAAGCAATAAAGGGCATTGATATTGTATTGGATGGATCTGAAGTGAGGACAGCAGATCGCAATCTGTGTGTGCTGGACGATGACAGAGTTCTGTCTGTGGCTGATACAGGATGGCCTCACGCGATGGAAGAGTATTAGAAATGAGTTGTAATGAACTCCAGGCTTCAATCAAAAGAGGAGAGACGAATGTGGGCTTTCACCTTCAGAAAGAGAGCTGATATTGGTACTTTAGGAACACTACTCGCTAAGGCTGTGGCCACTTTTCAAGTACAACAGGCTTTTCATAACAAGATCATCACACTTGCATCTGTCATGGCTACAACAAAGCTGTACTGAGTCCTTCGAACTAGGACTGCACCCACACTGTCACACGTATTTTAATGCATCGAGAAAAAATACAGGCAGTGATCATCTACTGCTTAGCCCAGAGGATGCACAGCCAAACACCGGACTGTTCCACGGCACCCAGAGCTTGGAAGAAGAAAGGTGGGCCAAGCCCACCATGAAATCATGGACTGCAAAAGCTACATTAATCTAATTACAGGCAAATCACTGTGAATTAATCTAAGATACTGTCAGAAATTAGTATTTTAAAAAAGTGTATGAAGAAATACAGTAACATTTTATCCATGGTAAATTCCTTGAAATAAATCCTAATTATATCACCAATGAACACAGGCATAGCAAAGGCACGAAAACTATAGTGGATGTTAGTACCTGTCTCAAATCTAAAAAACAATTCTTATTCTAACAAACTCTTTTAACAAAATGTTCATTAGGCCAGGACTAGCATATAGTCAGAGTAGCAAAACATCATTTTGTATGGCTACGTGATACTGTGAATCTGCCAAACTCAGTCTGTTTCACATCATTTTTTCTTGACTTTACTATTTTTCAGGTTTGGGTGGATGCAGCAGCTCAGATTTTTTTCTCCCTTGGTCCAGGTTTTGGGGTCCTATTGGCTTATGCCAGCTACAACAAGTTCCATAACAACTGCTACCAGTGAGTTCTAACTTATTCTGTATGTATAATTAATATATATATATATAATTGCTTGTATTTATGAAAAAGAAACACAGTGATGGTGAAAGACACTGCATTGCCAAACCTGTATACACATAAATCAGACAGTGCTGTAACAGAACAAAAATCCTTATTCAAAGATTCTGCAATCTAAAACAGTTTTCTCTCTGTTTGCCTACCCCGAAAGAGAGAATCTCTATCAATTAGAGCAAGGAAGCTTAGGTGTAGAAATGTGCCAAAAGAAAATGGCACAGGCCACTGACAAACCATCAGATTACAATTACTCTAGTCAGTCAGGATGGATACGACTTTAAAATCTGGAGCTGGATGGCAATTTGTAGTTGTTTTCCTGTTTTCTTAAAAACTGTTATTTATAACATTAAATAAAGTATTCCTCCATTCTTTAGTATTTCTGTAGTAACTCCAATCCTTTTAAAATTCCAGTATTTCTGTAAGCATAAATCCAGCATTTAATCCTGTGCCAGACTAATGTTATAACCTGCTTGAAGTTCTTCCTTAGGAAAAGCAATGAGAAGGAGCTCGGTTGTTGTTTGCTTGTTTGCCAAAATGCCCTGCTAGTTCTTTGCACCGCATTCCCCTAGTTTCTGTAGGACTCTGTTCAGATCACCCCATCTGGTAGCAACCTACCCTTCCCATCAGACGCCAATTCCCTGATATGAGTTAGGTCTTCTGTTGCAGAGATGCTCTGGTTACCAGTACCGTGAACTGCTTGACTAGTTTTGTGTCTGGATTTGTCATTTTCACTGTGCTGGGCTACATGGCTGAGATGAGGAATGAAGACGTATCAGAAGTTGCCAAAGACACTGGTAGGCTAACTTTTTGTACAGATCTCTCCAACTTCTAAGAGATTTAGTTGCACCGTGCTAACAATTACCTCTAATTCCTACACCAGGACCCAGTCTGCTCTTCATTACCTACGCCGAGGCCATTGCAAACATGCCTGCTTCAACTTTCTTTGCCATCATATTTTTCCTGATGTTACTCACACTGGGATTAGACAGCACGGTGAGTAGATGAGACCTCAGGGAGCAGATCTGAAGAGATGGATGAATGGCATTGGGTGTATGATGGCCTTACCCCAGCAAACACCAGAAGAAGCAGAATTACGACCATGGTGCTGTCATCAAAGGGCTCTAAAGCAAGACCGGCACCTCCACGCACCTTCTGTGAGACAGCAGCTCTTCCTCCAAATTCGATGTTGGAGAAACTGAGGCCAAAATAAAATTAAATGCTTTGTCAAAGTCACTGTGATAAATAGTAAGAGACCTGGGAACACGGCTGAAGCACTGGATTCATAAACTCCTGGTTGAATGCAGCCTCCTTCTCTTCTGTACTCATAAACTTATAAATCAATTACTAAATTCTGTTATTTTTTTCCACACTAATTGGCTTTAAAAGGTGGAAGCTGGTGAAAGCCTTCTCAATAGCACTGCAAAAAAGATGTTCTAACAATTTGCTACGTAAGCCTGTTTTGAGAGATTGTGAATCAGCTCCTTCCAGGAAGGCTGAACTCGGCTGAGTGCACAGTCTTGGTTGCAGTCTTATCAGTAGCTTATTACTTGTAATACAGTCCTTACTCCGGGTGATAGGCACTTCTTACTGATGACTAAATCCCTGCCCTATAGAGTTAAAAAATTCTGAAGAAAGTCTGTTTGAACAGCAGTTGTACCAACTCTACAGGCAGAAGAAAACACAGAAGTGTTTCAATCATCTAAAACTCCTTTTCCTGGTAAAACCGTCCTCTGTTTTTCATTGATTTTTCAGTTTGCGGGACTAGAAGGAGTGATTACTGGAGTACTGGATGAATTCCCTCATGTCTGGAGCAAACGCAGGGAATTATTTGTCCTCGGCCTGATTATTATTTGCTTTTTGGGCTCATTAGCAACCCTGACATTTGTAAGTATTTTACCCGCTCCTCAGCTTTCCTTACTGGCAACTTTCTGCAGATGACGTCTTGGAGAGAGAGTATTTTTTTTAACACAGATTGAGGAAGTCAGATTAAATCTCTCGCCTGTTTTCTTTACGCATTAGAAACCTGTATTTGTAATGAACATAAACAGTATCTCCCACTAGGAAACGTGCTGTGAAACAATCGCATTGCAATTCAGCAAAACCCTAACATGCCACAAGTCACAAATGACGCAGCTGCTGCCCCAACTGCTAAATCAGCAAGCAGAGATGCTCCCACATTGCATACGTGGTTTACTTCTCACTGTCCAAACCTCCATGTTTAAAAATAATGGGACTTGTTACTTTCATTTACCCAGTGTGTGAAAAGTATATTGCATTTTAAAAAATTATTTAAAAAGTATCTGCTAGAGATTACTGTAAGTATTGCTGAACTGCTCTCCAGGAATTTCTGCCAATGAATGTCCCAGATCTTCCTCATCAAATCAAGCTGGAAAGCATCATCAGTCACGCCTTAATTGTCCCTTCATTTCTTGTGGGATTTCATTTTCCCAATAAGCTAAATTTTGAATTATGAATGCAATGATCATAAGGGACAAGGAAAAAGTACTCGCCTTTCCTGTCACACTTCACTCCCCTTGCTCATTAACAACTCTCTTCTTGTTTAAAGCATTTTACAGTAAAGGCAGGCGTAGTCCCTCTCTGGGACGCAATGTCCTCCTCCTCCATCTGATTCTAGGCACCCCAAATGGAAGGAAAGCAAAGCAACACACTGCATGTTTCCTGTTCTGTAACTATGACTCAGGTTGGAGGAAGAAGACACAGAGGGCATGCAAAAAGCCGCTCCATCACACCCCAATAAACCTCATTTGTGCATTAAAAGCCAAGTAGAACAGCCAGCAGATTTTTAGCTTTTTAGCTCTTCTGCACGGCACTGGGGGAGGATGTTCATGGGGAGCCAGAACAGACCAGCAGCACAGCCAGGGTTTTCACAGGTCACAGCGCAGCAGAACTTACACATCTGCAAATATTCGGGTCCAGATGAAGGCAATAATAAAAAAAAATAGTGTTCCAGGACTTCCGTCACTGGATCTCTGGTTCACTGCTAACGCGATCTCCTTCACAGGGAGGCGCATACGTGGTGAAGCTGTTTGAAGAGTACGCCACCGGCCCCGCTGTCCTGACAGTGGTGTTCCTGGAAGCAGTTGCTGTGGCCTGGTTCTACGGTACGTCCGCTGCCGTGGGGCAAAACCATGCTGGCGAGCACTCCTGAGCCCATGAGGAATGGCATTTCCTGTGTCTGCAGACAAGATCACTGTCATCTCAGGGAAAAGTTTGCCTTTTTTTCCTCCCACAAACTCTCCAGTTACCAAATCTGTGAGAATTGTTACTGATTGTTCTCTGATAGATGCGTACTGACATCTAAAAACAGTAAGAGATATCACTCAAATAATTAAGGATTTAATGTAGTTAGGACTTACAGGAACAAAACACTATTTCAAGATGGGGTCTGAATTGATTTGCTGTGCATGCGTCTACTTGGAAAAACGTGTTTCTGCTGTCACAACTCCTCCTGCTTGTCTCCACAGGCATCACCCAGTTTTGCAACGATGTGAAGGAAATGCTTGGCTTTGCCCCAGGCTGGTACTGGCGAATTTGCTGGGTAGCAATTAGCCCCATCTTCCTTTTGGTGAGTTTTCTTTACACTCTTTTTTTTTGGATCCAGCATAAGAAAATAATCATTGAACAATGTAGCTCCTTAGACTTCTAGAAGTTGACAGGATTTGCTTGTGAAGTTCTTTAGAAACAATTCTTGTTAAATCAAAAATGCCCAACTAGTGAAGAATCTGACACAATGCTGCAAGGTCTTGCTACTAAACCACAATTTTAAGGATTTTTGGAGATGAGCTGTGTAAACAAGACTGGATTATGAATAATTCTTCTCCATCCCCCTCATGAACAAGTATTACTTTGTTTTGTTGTTTTATATTTGCCTCAGCAAATAAAAATGATGAGGAAACATACTGTGTGCGGAGCAAAACCAAGGTAGGTAAATACACTGTCCCAGTAACTGCTGATGGACACTTAGAGTACTCCATATAACATTTACAGCAGTTAATTGCAGCCTTTCTAAATCTACATTACAGAATTGGAAATACTGTCCTGATGTTTGACTTGGCAGGATTATCGATAACATTTTAACATCAAGTGTTCATTTCCTGATCCCAAATTAGTTCGTGCTGTCTTTTATTGTCACCAGTCTTAGTGGGAGCAGGGCAGGTCACGATGGAGTTTATGAGCACCGAACTAGATTTAAGACCTACAGAATGAATTCCAAACACTATTGTAATGATCAATGCATGTTTAACAGATTTTTGTTTTATTACCCACAGAAAAAAAAAAGGAGAAAAAAAAAGACTGTAAATAAAAGTGTTACACCACAAATAATTTTTATACTACTGTCCTCTTTGTGATCCCAAAACAGTAAAATAAACAGAAGCAAACAGCTTTGGTGATGTGGTAACTAGGCAGAGCTATTTGTCCTCGCTGCGGAAACTAACCCAAACTAAGGAAAGCCCAGAAGGCAGCATGTTAGTTTTCTATGGAAATTTTAAGGACAGAATCCTTATCTTCTAATAATAATCTGGAAAAAACAAGTCAGAGATCCTTCCAAGGGCAGTCCCAAATATTATTCACGTAGTATTCAGCTACAAAGTATTTGTCATTTCACAAGAAGGTTCTCAGTCATGAAGGATGTGCAGATTGAAGATGATGATTCAAATTCTGAGTAAGACTTGGCTATCCAATTTTTTTTCCGCCTGGGAACACATGGGACGAGGAAGACCTAAGAGCAGCACTGAAAAAAAGGCACGTTTTGTAGGAAGCCTGAAGCAGTACAACCTCTCTCAGGACAGGCAATCCCGGAATCACACAAAAGTCATTTACTCCCTAAATCCCTCCTTAGGGACCTAAACCCATTAAGAGAGGTTCTCACCAATGAAAATGACAAAAATAAAATGGGTGTAGGCACACTGGTATCTGCGGAAGTTGTAATGTTTGTTTAACTTTAAAAATCCACTCATTTATTTTGATTATACATAAAAATAAAAAGCACACTCAGATTATAGAATAAGGAAATGACCACAGAGGATATGAAAGAGTTATGAACTGTTAGGAAGCGTATCTTAATGCATCATTCTTCAACTATCTTAAGCAGGGAAGAGGGCAGAGCAACAGGAACAATGAAGTTGGAATAATTAAAATGGGTCCTAGATTACTTTTTTCCTGTTCCCACGTAGTTGTTTAATCACTACAGTAGGGATTGCTTCTCTTCCCTCTTGTTTCAGAGTAGACACTTGCAATATTTGTGGAATTTAACTGAATGAGCAAATAAAAACCATGTTCAGAGCTGAAATTTCAGACCTCAATTCCAGGCTATCTGTACATGTCAGGGCTGCTGTGATCTTTGGATTCACAAACTACACACAGGAAAGCCATCTAACAGCATTCATATAGGTGACAGCAGAATACCATATCCAAACTAGGACTGGCATTTGCAAAAGCTACTGAAGAACAACAATTATTCGGATGAATATCACAGAAAATATGCTAAGTTTGTAGAACGTAAGTAACAGAAAAAATTGGAACCTGTATAGCCTATCACAGAGAAAATGGGAGGCTGCTGTGAGTACTGTATGGAAGTACTTTAATGGTATTTGAGAGAGCATGAGCAGGGTCTTGAACCCAACAAAGAACAGCATAAGGAAAACAATAGAGGGGCTGGAGGTTAAATTCAGGCAAACCAGAACTGACACTGATAATGGTTAAATACGAGGCAAGTAGCTAAAGGAAACAGCACAGTTTTCATTTCTGGTGGCTTAACATTCACGTGATGCCTTTCCCATGGGATTTTTGAGCAGAAACCAAGCTGTAGGGCTCAATACAAGGATAACTTGATGAAATTCTACAGACTGGTATCGACTGATCTGGTTTTGTTCATCTACTCTCTTTTTCTTTTCCTTCAAATATACAAGTGTGGTCCTGAGTTTTCTCCCTAATGCTTCTTAGGCAAGAAACACCAGCACGCATATTTATGGAATAAGCAATCCATATGGCACTTTTTACCTAGGTCATTGTAGTTGCTGGTTGGCTTATATCCTAAAGCTCCTGAGCTCCTTTAAATTTCCTGAAGGAAAGTTTGGATATCCAAAAGCTTTTTATTAATTGATACTAACATCATCTGAGATTTTTTTTCAGGATCAATATACATTTAATCCTTCTTAAGTCTTAGTATTTAGGCTTAAGTTGACTGCTATTCTGGGCCAGAGAGCTCCCTAATGCGTGCTATCAAAATACATGCTTATACTTTTCTTGTTTCTTTTTCAGTTTGTCACTTGCAGCTTTCTGTCCAACCCTCCTGAGCTACGGCTTTTTGATTATAATTACCCCTACTGGACCACAGTGCTGGGTTATTGCATAGGAACCTCTTCTGTCATCTGCATCCCGATCTACATGGTTTATCGGCTGGTCGTCACTCCAGGAACACTGAAGGAGGTATCCAGTAGGCTCTGTTGTTTCTATTTGACTGTTAGGAAGGAGGTGATGTCCATAAGTATTATACATTATTTTTTTCTAGGATTTGATGGCCTCGGCTGTTTTGTTCCTAGCCTGCTGACAGCTAATTGTCTTTTGTCCATTCTGAGGGATTTACATATCTCCCAGGTCTCACCGAGGGGGCTGAGATACGTATTCATATCAATTTATTAATCATAGAATGGCCAGGGTTGGAAGAGACCTCTAAGATCATCTAGTTCCAACCCAAAATTAAATCAAGTTTTTTTTTAAGCACTGGTGAACTGGAGGCATTCCCTGGAAATCACACATGACACAGCGCTGTCTGTGTGCCTGAGCCAGTGGAACGCCAGTTCCCCTGGGTGAGCTTACAAGAACAAGTTTCTTTTTCTCTCCCACACTTAGTAAGATTTCTCCACCATAAATCCTTGATGGTCTGTGATGACATTTTGGGGATTTCTCGTAAGTTCATGTAAATACCAGTTCAGAGAGTATGTTCAACTTGCTCAGGGTACCCACATAAACATCAAAGTCCTAAAGCATTAACATGACAGCTATCAAACTGATTTAATTGCATCTGTTACAAATAATTAATAAATAATGCTGTGCACTTCTGTAGCCCCTTACGATTTCATAATGCTAGGATAACATAACTATGAAACATCCTTGTCTTGTAGCTGATGAGGTGTAACTCAAACCAGAGTCACGTTTTTATTACAAATCCCTTTTCAAATGGTGCTAGTGTTATTTATTACCTATAAAATGAATCAGCTTCTAATACTGATTTCTTTCCAACAGCGTATTCTGAAAAGCATCACTCCAGAAACAGCTACAGAAATTCCTATTGGAGACATCCGCATGAATGCAGTTTAAGCTAACCTGTCTGCTGGGGGAGAGGTGGAGCAGAAAACCTAACTTTCCCTGTACTCTTCCCCACCCAAAGAATTACGTTTCCAGCTGAGATAACAACTGGAGGAGCTTTCAGTGGGGGCTCTGTCACTGACAATGGGCATTTGGAAACGTGATGCCTCCAGCACATTTATCCAAGCAATCCGATGAAAACTGCCGAGCACTTCTAACCAGAACTGAACCGACTGGGACCAATCCGTTCTGGAAACACGAGGACGTCTGCGTGCATGAGAATACCACTGCTCCACGCGTGGGCACTGGGGCTGGCTGAAAGCCTGCGTGATTGCCAAAGCCTCTGTGGGACGAGTGTCAGCGGGGGGGATTAGGTTTAGAATCGCACGTGTGTGGCAGTACCCCTGTATTTTCCTCAATGTGATCGTTCGTACTGGGCAATGTTGTATTCGCTTCTAAGGTTCTAATTGCTTCAACTACAGTGAAAAATACAAAGGTATTTCCGATAGCCATATATTACTCAAGTAACACAGGGTTTTATAAACTGAAATATATTAGTAAATTCTGCAAACCCTCGGTCTGTAGGGGAGTCATGATATAAGAGGAAACAACCCCAAGCAGCGCTAGGTAGCACTCCGCACGAGTTAGCACACACATCTGGTAACGTTATCCTCCTTTTCATTTCCCACATTTCATAGATTTTAACAGTTTGTTAATTGTTTCTTGCTTAATACATTCTACAAAATCCATTTTTGCAACGTAGGCTTCACCTTCCTTGAGACGCAATCAAGCAAAATACATCATGGGTTACCTGACAAGTATTTAAGTTGCTGGCACTTACTCTAATGTTTTCATAAATAAGCTAGATATTCGCAAAAGTCATTGCACTGACAGACCTAATGTTTATTACCAAGGAAACTATAAATTGACTTCCATACACATACTGATCTCTTCCTATTAGATATGTACATACGCCTTCCAACAGGAACTGCCCTTTAGACTCACTGCAGCCGCCAAGTCAGTTGGAGGACAACATTCTTGCTGCAGTTAGGTGGAAATTTAGATAAACCTAAGTAGTCATCATTTATGTAAAGACATTGTATTTTTACTCTACCACATAGATTATAACAGTCTATGAAAAGTAAAATAAAATAGAGCATAAAAGTCTCTTTTGTATTTCATGGTCTACTTAGGCAACATACTGCTATAAGGAACGATGTTACGTACACATTTGGAGCAGCAGGCATTAAGAAACCCACTGGAGAGATTACATCAGTACAAAGAACTTACCTGGTTAGAGGAAAGCAGGAAGGGTACAATTGCCTTTTGAAGCCATTTCCCTTGCTTCTGTTGTTTTGCTGCTTAGGTGTGCAGATACCTCGTGGAGGAATGCCTCCTATACCTCAGCTGCTGACTTCACTTACCTTTAGGCCTCAAGCCCAGCTTCCAATGAGGAAATAACTTAAAGTGAAGGTTCTTTCCAAACTATAAACATAAGTCTTCTGCACCGTTTTAAAAAAGGGAGTAGGTTCTCACGTTGCCACCAGAAAAACATAATAAATCTGTCTTACTGGATGGTTACTCATACAAGCTAGTTCTGAAGTTTACTCCTCAAGAATATTTGAAAACTACTTCCAAAACTGACTTCATTGTGAGGAAAAGACAAACAAGTTGAGAATCCATTTAATAATAAAAACGCATTAAGATTTGAAGTTGTCAACCAGAAAATTACTGTTTTTTTAATAAACTTTTCTGAGTTCATTCATTGAAAAATTACATATGAAATGTCAATGTAAAATGAACGATGTACTCTTATGTATCAAGTGTGGGAAATAAAGGAGAAAACCCCACCCAGCTTCTCCATTCTTTAGACTGGTGTCCACCTAATGCTAGGTATCTTTCCTCCTAAATGGGAATTTTCAATAGATATATCTTACAGATGTATTTCTTGCCAGAACTGATACTCTGTTCCGTGCTAGGCTCATAAATAAATAAATATTTTAAACTCTTACAGTTCCAACTTTTAGTCATTTTTGTATGCCCGCTTGCAAAAGTCTCTTTTAACAGACATTGTGCTACCTTTTATTAAGAAAGGCGACAGGATAGCAGAAATGGTTGAATTAAATATGAACATTATTTGCATCAAAGCCAAAGTTTCTCTTTTAGCCGTTGCAAAGAAACTGAAACTGGGAACATTATTTCTAATGGAATAATTTGCAGGGTAATAACTGCAGAAATCACTGCTATTTAGTGTCCAATACTACTGACATGTTATTCCTTTATAACAGCATTTGGAAAGGCAAAAAATGCATCTTTAGTTTGTATTAAGACACTAACATACAACAGCCATTTATTCTCTGGGTGGATTTAGCACAGAATGCTGGGAAACTGCCCAAGAAATGCCAGTTTTTTTCTAGTGGATTAAAACTCAGCCAAAAAGCCCCGATCTTAATATAGATTCCTGTTACAGTCACAGTGTAAAACTGGGCAAGTTCTCTCAGCTTGAATTTTGTCAGTTGAAAAAAACAGAATAATGAACTGTGTCTACAGCTGTACCATGAGAGATGAAAGCTTTTAAAAATATTTGAAGAGAGATAGAAAAAGCAAAGCAGACATGTAGTCACAGGAAAAAAATATTTTCAGAAGAAGGCAGTCCAGAAGATCACTAGTGATGTTACATCTCTATTCTCTTTTCACCAGGATAATCCTGGGGGGGTAAGGAAGCCCTCAAGAAGTAGACTGAAAAGGCTTTTATTTTTTTGAATAATGTAAAGATAAAAAACATCTGTGTTTTCATTCTAAAAAAGCTGATTTTGCAAGGTACTTCAGCTCCCCTTCTTTTTGTTTTAGATGGCATGCTGGTTTGAGGTTTTCAAAATCTTCTTATGATAAATTAATTTCTTAGTATCTCTGTTTAGCCAAGTAGTTGAAAAAATGAGAAATTGATTTCATTTATATTTATCACTGATCTGCCTTTCTTCTTTTTACATATCCACCTGAAACCATTTGCAGTAACCAGTATTTATCAGGTAGCCCAACAAGCAGCCATACATAAAACACTCTTTTTGTCTAAAACATAGTTGTTTTGATACCAAACGGGCTGCACTGCAATTCAAACTGAGGCAAACAAAATTCTTCAACTCACCTTCTGCTTATCTACCACACCAGTACATCCCACCCTCTATAATGAACGGTGAAAAGGGACTTACTGAAACTGGTAAATTAGGAACGCATTTGCCTTTCAAACAGAGAATTAGGCTGGAGCTTTAGCTGTACAGAACTAGGTATTCCCTCCACCTTGTACATGGATGCATCTGTATTAATTTATGTGGCTGTTTAGTTACAAGTGTTGCAAGCTGAGTGTAAGTCATCAGTATGTGCCTTGTACTGTAAACTGTTATTGTAATAAATTTAATATTCATAATCCATCTGTAGATGACTCTTGTGCCTCTCTCTTATGGGGAGTTTCAAGCTGGCCCACAGCAGTTCCCAGCTTTTTAAAGCAAAGATAAAAGAATTCCAAGAAAAAATTAATCTAGTTTACTACACCACTAAGGCCTCTTTGACAAAAAGCAGAGTATTTCCTTTGCTGTCTGAACCTTTTCCACTGCTAAATATTCTGCTTTCATTCTATTCCAACAGAAAAAACAATGTGCGTGACATTTGTTTAGACAGAACATCAAAACCAAACTGATCCACACTTGGAATAAATGCTTAGCTACTCAATTTATTTACGTAAGAAGACAAGGTAAAAACAAAATGGTAGCAAAAGAAAAGGACAAAAAGATAAAATGCCAAAGCATTTTTTTTTTTAGAGCTTCATCTAGGAAAATATAAATAAAAAATTTGAAAGAGGATTAGTCCAACACAAGTATTTCTACTTATGTATTTCCTATTTATAAGCCTAGCATATTTCCCGACCAAAGAAAACATAAGCACATCATAAGGAAAAGGGAAAATACAGATCAAACAGAACTCCAATTGGTTCTATTCTGAGCTACGTTATTTTATAACATGTCAAAAAGGAGCCCAACAGTTTTGGCAGCATTTACTAAAACTAGGACACAAAAACACAAATGACTCAGCTGTTCTTCCTACTACAAACCACTGCAGTTAAGTGAATCATACCGTGCCCTTCCCGATGAGTTTCTTAAAATGACACATTTCAAGTTTCCCCGCTCTTAGCAGCAAACGATCAGCTCACAAGACCTGAGCTACAGAAGTCATAATTGAGAAAGCACCACAGAAATTCCCAGAAGTAAAAGAATTAGTAAATCAGAAAGTTTTTTTTGGAAAATAATGTAAAGGGATCTGGAGAGAAAAAAGAATATCATTTTAAAAGAATAACATTTTAAAATCTTGGCCAGGAATAAGGGTTATCATTTCCCATATAAACATTTGATTGTCATAGGCTTTGTTCTGAAACTAGGATCGCCTTAAAGGACTTTGATTATCTAAGTGTTCAAAATCATCTTTGTGGCACTTATAAAAACATTTATTTTCAGTTCACCTTATTATGAGACAAAAGTGAGATTTACTGAAAAAATAAGTGAAAGAGACCATTGTGAAAACTGTTGAAAAAATATTCTAAAATCAATGCCCATTGCCAGATAGCCTACTTACCAAGTTATAGTTTGGAGAGAACTTTATTTCTTTCTTATGAACCCCTAAACAGAGTGACAAATCTAAAGTACTACCTCCAGCAGAACAAGCAAATGTGACTGCAATACATGAAAAAGGATGCATTTACCTTATTTCACATACAAAAAATATGAAGCTATTGCCGGAAAAAATAACTCAAGCATTCAAAAAGACCCGCACATTAGATGTAGTACATATCTTACACTTTATTTAAGTATTTCTGTACATTAGGTCCCTAAAACCAAAGCCCACACATATATATACAAAATGCGTATGTCAATTTGCATTTAGCTTCCCAACCATCACACTACATACAGACATCTCCTGGATTGTTGTTTGGGTTGTTTTGCTGGCATTTCTTCCTCAGTTACAGGTATGTTTCCTATTTTTAGGAGCATCTCTGGGCATTGATAATTCTTGGTAAGGCCTGAGAGCCGTAAAGCATTAAGAGCTTAAAGAGCTCATTCTGCTTGAGCTGGTGAGAGGAGCAGGGGCTGCCTGGGGGAGGCATTCTCACTTTAGGCTGTTTAACATTCCTAGAACTTCCTAGAATCTTCAGATGAAAAATAAAACACAACAGGGATAGGATAGGGTGCAGGCAAGGGTGGATTGATTCAGACAAATTTAATACTTTGACTGGATAAACTAAGGGTATGTTATCAACCGATCCATTAATCCATTTCAAAAGATGTTCTTGTTTTTAATAGAGCACAGAAATTTTTAAATGAAAGCCAAGAATAAATAGCTAAGGTACACTTTTACTTCTGTACAAGAGTCCATGCAGCAGTGGATTTTCCTCTTGGTTGAGAGACCAAGTGGTTTTGTCCACTGCAGCGGCATTAATCTTCTTCTTTCTCAATGTAAGTTTTGGCACTGACACGTGCCATTTGCCTTGCCAAGTAGCGGTCCCTTGCTGACATGACTGTCTCTTCATTGCTCCGTTTGGCAAATTTGCTCATGCTCTCGGATGCTTTGTGTGTTTGTTCTTTCTCCTCTTTCTCCCCTTCTTCTCCAGCTTTACGTTTCTGCTCAGACAAATTTCTAGAGCTGGAGCTCCTCTTCTCATCCACCTCTCTCTCTTTTCCCTTCCTCTCCATTTCTAAATCTCTCTCTCCATCTTTTTCTAAAGATGCAGGGCTGTTTTCCCTCCTGTCTCTGTGTTTTTCATCACTACCATGTTTCTCTCTCCTCTCCTTTACATGATCTTCCTTCTCTCTGCATTTCTCTCCTCTCTCCTTCTCTCTATCGCTGGACCTATCTTTACCACTTCTTATTCTTTCTTTTTCTCGTTCCTTTTCTGAACACTTCTCCTCTCTCTCTTTTGCCTTCCTCCATTCTCTTCCATGTCCCTCCCTCTCTTTTCTTTCCTTCCCCCTTTGTTTATCATCTTGTTCTTCTCTCCTTCTGTAATTATCTTTAGTAGCATGATCCCCATGTCTATGCCGCTCTTCCTTTTCCCTATGGTGATCCTTTTCATGGGTCCTACTTCTCTCGTAATCTTTTTCCCTGTATTGTTCATCACTTCCCCTTCTGTCTGATCTGCTCTCTCCCCTCTTTGTCTGATGATTTGTCTGGGCTTTTGTGCGCAGCTCTTCATCCACACTGGATGAACTTGGTGACCTGGAATGCCTCTGGTGCTTGTGATGTTTAGCCTCCTCTTCACTGCTCACAAAGCTGTCTCTCATTTTCTTCTTTTTCAAATTTACTTTACTAGTCTTGTTTCTCTTATCATCATCGTTACTATCACTTCCTATGTCGGTATCAGCATCTGGATTATCCTCTTCCTTAGCAGGGGGCTTGAGCCTTTGCCTTTCGTGTGGGCCTTTGTTCCTTTGGTCGGATTCTTCATAACTAGTGTTAGTTTTTTCTTCCTTTATCCTACATTTTTATGTTAAAAAAGAGAAAAAACGTTACACAGCCTGAAATCTCAGACTTTTCTACAGCGTGACTTCTGGTCAGGGCTTAAGCAAGACTGTAAACAAAAGATGCTGCTGAGACGTCTAAGAAAGCAAATCTATCTGTAGCTCAGGTTCCAGGAATCCAGCATAAATGATTTCTGTTAAAAATCTACATGTGGTTCACTGGTGAATGAAAGCTGATGAATTTATCTAAAAGAATGAGTATGGTTAAGTATCTGCAGTCTCCTTCTAAAGAACAGAAAAGAGATTTGAGTTCTTGTATAAGCTTTCTGGCAAGCTACACATTTTTTCCTATGCACTTACTCTTCTATTCACGTCAAATAATTGTCCGAAGAAGAAGCATGTTGTGTGATTTTGTTCACAGAAGTAGGAACGTTGCTTCCATTAGAAGTAGTAGATTTTTACTGCAATATTTCTGAAGTTCTGATTCTTGTGACTAAGTAACACTTCTTAACAGCTCATAGATTCTCAAACAAAAAAGACAATCCATGAAGGACAAATTTGGGAACTGGGCAGAAAAAGTTATGCTTCGTCATTCTTTTCTGACTGATGGAAATGCATGTTTAATCACACACAAGCCATGTGTCTCCTCTTCCTAATCATACGGCTGCAGTTACAGGCTGTGGTAAATTCTTATGAATCAGCAGACCATCCAGATAGATTGAATGTCTGATGCATGCTTTAAAGTCTTAGAACAACGACTAAAACATTAAGTTGGGAAATCCAATAATCTACTTTATTAACCCAATTAACTAGAAAGAATGTAATGCAAATTCTGAGATCTGAAAGTCAAGCTGTGTTCTCTCTGTATCCTACAGTACCACCCTAAGAAAGATTAAAATATAAGCTGGAGCTCACACAAAAGGCTTTCTGGAAGCACCATCTAACGTACTATTTGCTTTCCCACAAATTAATTTTATATACAACTTGCAAAAGAAACACTTCCTTAATATGCAAGATTAAGAAACCACCATTTCAGATATCTCTACACAGTAGAAAACCACATTTTACTGAAGAGGCTTTGAAAGACCTATTAAAGCAAACAGCAAACTACGTAGGCTGTTACTTACACTACAAACGCTATTGCTACTGTTTTACACAGATTCAAGAGAATAACAAAGATTGCATCAATAAAAAAAAGAAGAAACCATAAAAAGCAAAATTCATTTAACCACCTCAGTAGCAATCTTTGTAAGCCACTGAAATCAAGCAGGTCTTTCTCACTGGTGGAAGCCAGGGACAGGATGTTTTTCCAAACATATGTGTATACTAATACTTTAAGACTGAAATGACGAAACTGTGGCCTCAAATTACACACTTTTTTGCTTAAATTCAGGAAGCTGTTCTGCTTTTCTTCCAGTTGGTATTTCTTACTTCCTATTTCTTTTACACTACCTTTTCCTATTAATTCCAATAGGTGGCACATCTTTATACCAAACACATAATCTAGTACAATAAGTATAGTATTAGAGTTCGACATTTTTTTCAAGAAATTCCTATAAACATTTCCTATGACTTACCTCTATGTGCCCATTATTTTATTTTACCTTTTGCCTCCTTTGTGATTCAGAATATGTAACTTAATGCAGATTGCAAAATACTATGTAAACCAAAGTAAATACAGGTAGAATAATATAAAGTACTGTTACAAGTATGACTGTCCTCTGACACTTTTTAACCACTTTTTAACCTGTCCTTCTTGTTGCTGTCTTATAGTCTAGATCATTGATGATCACTGGACATTTTCCAAATAATTTTGTTAACTAGCTGTATGTATGAAATAATCAAGTTACCCCTACCTGTGTGATATACTATTCCCTATTTCTCGCTGTATTCCAGTAAGTCTGGAACCACAACCAGCCAGAAGCTGTTTTATATGTGAAAGCTTTCTGGAATTGCATCGTACCTGGCTTCACGGAAGCTGCATTTCGGCATCTCTTCTTCCCCTACTGTCTGGTTTAAAAGATGTCTGTAAAATCCACTGAGATCCTTCTGTTTGGTCACATCCAAGTATGCTAAGGGGAAAAAAAAAAAAAAAAAAGCAAGGTTGGATTTAGTGTGTCATAAATATTCATCAGACATAATAATTCACAATTGGTAAAGACACCAAGAGTGCAATCGCTGGATTGCAAACCTGGAGGTTTTCAAGCCTGGAGTGCAAAAAGCTCTGAGCAAGCTGATCTGACCTCATAGCAGGCCACTCTTTAAGAAGGCTGGTACAGAGGTCAACTAGACCAGAATTACCTTATTCAAGATGCTGAAAATGCAGGAGATTACATAGTGATCAAACATGCTTTGTTTGTTATTCTAACATCTATTTATAGTTCTAATTTTTAAGCCTATTTCTGTGACACTACAGAATATCTGGTTAGGGAGCGCAAGCGTAATTGTACTCCAGGCTTACAAGTCTTAATTCAGTAAGAGAAACCTCCTCAAAAATTAAAGGCCAAATAGTACTGACACACAAATGGAGGAGCTTCTGCTCTCAATGACCTGCACAAGGGAAAATAACAGATGGAAAGCGGGATCTGATTCAGTGTGTGTTATCTGCTCCTTTTTTATACTTAAACTATATCAAGCCTTACAGAAAGACCAGATGACAATGCTGTAAATCTTGTACAAGGCATACTTCTTTTTAAGAACAATTATACTGGTTTAGTGTTAATCTCACCCTCCAGAGCTGCCTGTCTTTTTTCTCTTTCCTCCTCCTCAGCCCTCTCTTGCAGCTTCTTCTTATAGGCCGAAGTCACAAAAGCCTCTTTGTGAGCAAATTCTTCTCCTTCCATTTCACGCTCTTTCTGAATTTTTCTTTCCATTCTTTTTTCTTGTTCCTTCTTTCTAATCTCTGCTGCTTTGAGGATATTGTGGATGTATCTGGGCTAAAATAGGAGGGAAAAAAAAAAGTTTAATGCTGAGAGATAATTAAGGTGGCTAAGAAAACACAAACTGGGCCTGATGTTGATTAAGTTTGTAATGGGATAAAAAATGACAGAAGTTAGTATAACATTCTCACACCAACAGCAGTTTTAAACTATCATCCTCTTTTAGGTCACTACTGTGGTATGCTTCCCAATAACATCACAGGTTGCTGTATTCAACGAAAACATTCAGCCCGACAGACTACGATGACTTTTTGTCTGAGTGAAACTAAATCTTTTTTTTTTTTTTTTTGACTTCTCAACCCTGTCTTCTGTCTTGTAAAGTCTTGCCTTTCTACTTATGTAAGGGAGTAGAAAACTTTCTTTTATATCCCCATAACCTGACAAGCCCTTTCAAACAAAACAGAATAAGTAAAAACAAAAATATCACTTGTCAGGATAATTCTGCAATGCTTTGAAATTAGGCATTGGGCTGTGAAAACTGGCTCATATTTCACCAGCGAAAGGTAATTACTTTAGTCTTCTGACAGGTTTCCTGTGAGCACACCAGTGAGCAAGAAGGGACAATTTATGTTCATCGTCCTTTATTGCCAGAAGTCATACTGCTGCAGGGCCCATTGCCTCTAACCCTATTATCCCACCATAACAGTCTCTTAAGAAATAGAGAAAGATATGCTAGACATCCTAAGTTGGGTGGGAAACTTGCAGTCTGCTGCTCTCCTGAGTACTCTGAAGTATCTGATGAACCAGTAGTTCTACCAAAATTGTTGCAAATTACTAGCTTAGGTAACAAAATTAGAGAATGAATTTGGCAAAGCTTAGAAGTTAAGCGACTGTAGTTATTCCAAGCACACAGAGATAAGACAGACAGCATACATTTTCAAGTATCGACCTTTTTGTCATCGTTTCCTGATAACATTCTGGCATTATTTTCTTTCTTCTTCTGCTGCATTTCATCATAAATACTGTCATACTCATACACTGTAGCATCTTCTGACAAAGCTTTCTGAATTTCCAATTTAGTCTAAAACAAAACAAAACAGAAGATAAAGGAATGAATCACAAATATGTTAAATGAATGATGCATAAATATCTTTTTCCTTCTAACTATGTCTTCCATAGCTTTTTTTAAAAGTAAAACTCATGTTTCTTCTGTATAACTTACTCCTCAATTACAGTCACAGGCCCACTGTTGGCATATATTTAAATATTAAAAAACAACAACAACAACAACACTTTGTAACATTACATTCTACAAATAAAACAATTTGAGAAACTAAAAACATAAATGCATTTTATGCCATAATACAAGCTTTGCTTTGTATTGATTAAACTTAATTTTTTACTGTTTCAAGTTATGACCAGCTCTGTGTTAAACCTCAGCCATAGACCGCTCATTAGGCAGTTCTACAGCTACTCTGGTTATAGCAAGAACCTAAAAAAAGAACGATCTTGCCCACAAAACCGAAAGAAAATCTTTGCTGGAGGAAAGGCGCTGAGAATTTCATGTTTAAAAAAATTTTATGCTGCGAAGAGCAATGCATGAAATTATAAAACCACGAGGAATTTTTTAAAGGGTAACTCTAACTCTGAAAATACACAATTATGTTTCTGCAATTATTTAATAAAATGGGAAATGTAATTGGTTACAATTTTATCTTTCCATATTTAGAACACTTTAGATTCCAATTATTATGCTTCTGGAAAATAATCATGAGCATTTCCCTACTGGTAAGGTTTAAAAAAAACATTTTATAACATCCTTAATCTGTTGACCAGAGTAACAAAAAAACCATCTTGATTACAACGAGTCTTATCTTTGAAAGACATCTGTGTGGAAGCCTAGAATTAGGATAGTAAATTTCATTCTGTAACTGCAGTAAAAAATAGAATCACATTCTATTTGATTCCATGATTCTAATCGCACTTAAATACAAACCATATAATTTGAGTTATATTTTCATTCAGTCAAGACAGGAGGCCAAAAACTAGTAAAGGACTTTCTCACTTCCTTTGTCTTTTCAAGTATGCTTCAGAAAAATTGGGAAGCGCACTGCCTGCAGGATGTGCGGAATCAGCAGGATATACGGCAGTGCATTTTGGGATACATTACCACATAAAGAACTGAAAAAAACCTAACACACTGGCAAACAATTTATGGAGGAAGTTTAGGAAGGGAACACATTTTATCAATACAGCAAAAAACAGATTAAAATGCACACCCATATACACTGATGTCACTGGCAAAGCCAGATTAGAAAGCTCCTCAGCTTCACTCACTCCATCGAGGGTTTTTTTTTTGGTTTTTTTTTTGGTTGTTTTTTTGTCTTCCCTGTGTCCCATTTACTCCTCTGTCCACAGCCCTGCTTTTAGGTCTGCACTGTCAGGCTGCTTGTTTCACAGGTCTCAGTAGCAGCATGGGTTCACAAGCCACTATTCCAACACAAAGGTGCAAGAGTAAAAGGACAGGAGCAAGAATTTCTTATTCTTAGCTGGAATTTCTGGCACCTTTGCCAGTGAAGAAAACGTGTGTGACTGAATCTGTGCTGAACTGGCTGCTGGCCTGAAGACAAACAACCAAAACCAGGTAAAACTACCATATCTCTGCAGATAGTAAATGCAGTCATTTCCAAATTTGCCATGGGCATGAAAAGTCTCCACTGCACCTTACCTGTTTCATCACTTGTTTTTTCAATGCTTCTTTCTGAAGACTTTCACCAACGGATGGCTGTAAGAAAAAAACATTGCAGAAATAAAATGAACTACATTGATGCAGCTCACATTATTTTTCTGCCATTTTAATGAACAGTTATCTAAACAGTCTCCTTACATTAGGCAGTCTCTCACTCCATCAGCATTTTTCCATAAGCAAGAAAAGCTAAAAGTTTATTCATAAGCATACAATGAATCAGCCTTTTCCATGAGCAAAATACTGCCCTACCTCAACATATGTATATGTCTTTTATAAAAATGATGATGAGTTTAAGAACATGATTTTACAGACAGCGTACCTCAAAAGCTACAAATAATTTCCTGCTATTTCACTAACCAAGCAGTCTCTGCTCAAGAAATGCTCAGAGACGTGAGATCTGTGGAAATTGTTTTGTCCCAATGCCTTTTTCCAACCACTGCCAAAAAACTCATAGAAAAGCCATGTCCCTCCACTGCAGCGTCAGTCTACTGGTTTACGAAGCTAGCACATCAGGAGTCAAAACACCCAAGAAAGGGTATCTAAGGCAAAAACCAAAGCAGATTCCTAAGAGATAATGCTTGTGATACACCTGTGCACTCTTACAAACACTGAACTTCTTTCCATTGTTGCTAAGAAAAAAAAAAAAGGAAAACACAGACCACCCCAAATCAACAAAAACTGGAATTATATCCTCCTACCAATTTATGTATCAAAACCATTTTAATGCTCTTGCAAACTGTACTTAAGAATACAGAAGGATAAATATTCTCAATAATTTTTGAATTATATTTCTAATACTCTGTGAAACAGGCATTGTTCAGAGTATACATATTGCTTCCCGTGTGTAAATTTCAACAGAGAAGTGACTGTGCCGAGCAGACATTCTTAGTGACAACCCCACAGGAGAACTGCATTCATAGAAATATCCGAAAGGATTTGGCAATATTTCAAGTTTGATCAGTATCGTTAATTCTGTATTTTTTAAAAACAAGAATGTTGCTGTTTTGAGCAGCATGTACTTCAGGCATTAATGGATAATATTTCAAGATAAGTAAGCTAGAAAGCAGCAATACTAATCTTCCCCAAGAAAAACACGTATCCACTACTGAAAACATTCCCTAATCAGCATACTTTCTAAAAACAAATAACAGAAACGAACAAACAAAAAACAGAACTGAGTTTTATTTAGTTTTGTCTTTTAATTAGTGTTGAACTAGACTGCATATCCTTCTTTTCTGAACCAAGAGATAAGACTGTTTATTAAACAGACGTTCTATAAATGTCAGGACTCCTATCCTTGTTTATGTAATTAGGTATCGCTTCATCTTAAAAAGCAGAAATAGGAAGGAAAAAATCCTCTTGCGTTTTGGCAGCTTCCCAAGCTTTGTGACTTTGACTAGTACGTGGATTCACAGAATCACAGGACGGTTTGGGGTGGAAGGGACCTCAAAGCCCACCCAGTCCCAAGCCCCTGCCACCTCCCACTTTTGGCTGCCCAAAGCCCCATCCAACCTGTCCCAGGGCTGGGGCATCCACAGCTTCTCTGGGCAGCCTGTCCCAGAGCCCCACCACCTTGGAACACACTCTCTCTCTTTCTAAAAGGAGAAGAGACTGTGTAATCAGCTCTTAATAAAATTAAGCTGAAAACCAACTAGCAGGGAGCCTGAAACAGCGACTAGGATCTTCTGAAATCAAACAAAACTAGCACAAGGCAAACCCAAACAGATTCCCGTATCAAGAGGGCTCTGAATTTCATCTGATGCTTACAAGTAATAACGTGTCATGACCTCTTTTTCTTACGTTATTGAAGTTTTAACAGATGGGTCAACAAGGAAAGACGCCCAAGTGCTTTTCCATAATTTTCTACATGACAGACTGTAAACAGTTCAAATCTTTGTCATTGCTTAATTTCAGAAACAGAACAAGTTGTGCCATAAGCAGCAGAATTAATGGACTCTCATTTTATGTGACTTTGTGCCCTCTATCTCTTTATTCCCATTATCACCCCCTCAAACACCCTACCTGCTTGATTTGTCAAGTGGGCAACACTCCGTGTGATCCACAGCTACCCCTGTGCTGAGCAGTCCCTCAATTATGCCTTCTTTGGGCAGAAGAAAATTGGAATCACAAACTCTCAGCTGTCTGTCCTTTACTCAGATGCCAAATTTCACAAAAAAAACAAAGGAAGAGAGTGGTTTTGGGCCCTCTGCCACCTATGTTGTGTGGTTAGGATTGATAGTGGGGGTCTAACTAACAGGTACATAGAGGGATCACCTCTACATGTTTTTTTTTCTGCTAGGCAAAGCACAAATGGTAACAAGATCTGCAAGCTTCTGTGTAGTCCTGTCTAAAAAAAATATCCAGAAATTTACTATGTCCAAGCAGTACCGAGCAATTCCAAGCTCAGCAAGAGGAAAAAAGGGTGCTAAGGCAACACTGACAGTGCTGGGAGAAGTAGGTATGGTACCCCCTGACAGCATCCGCTGAATTCGGGTTAGTGGATTATTTGGTTGTATCACCCAACAAGACTCCTGGCTTCAGCCATCAGTATTTCCCCCTAGCTCTCAGGATTGCAGAGCTAATGTTCTGTAAAAGGTGCCTGAACACCAAGGAGCTTCCTCTGTGTTACGGCAGAAAGCAAAGGCTCGGTAACAGACAGCACAGACCCCACGGCCCTAGTGACAAAGTGAGCTTTATTCCACTGAAATATTTCAGACCCTGCTCAGAGAGTTTTCCTTGTCAGCCTACATGAAATGAATGTGTTGATCTACAAAGATTACACAAACACAAAAGTAATATATAATCCTCATTATTGTACATGTAATTGTAAAGAAGTCCACCTGTGATATGTTTGCCTAGAACAGCGGCAGGTTTATAGAAAACAAACACCTTCCCTAATGGTTTATGGTTGACAATTTCCTGTTGTGCTATGAGCTCTGATAGATGAGAACTTCCTGTTCTTTTGTATTGTTTTTACTTATCAACTGCCCATTTATTAAAGGCCCCAGAAGCTCAGCAATCTGTCTCCTACCTTCTCTTTCCCTGAAGTCAAGCTATTCTTCAGAAGCACAAAGCCTGTAGTTTAATATTTTCTAGAAGGAAAAGATGGTTTAACCCTATCCTTTGATTTGCGTAGAACCCAAATAAAAAGATAAATAAACTTAAAATAATAATAATAAAGAAACTTAAAAATGAGACTCTACAGTTTACCAGCTCTACAAGGCCATGGAAGAAAGCTTAGATGCAAACAAAAAGGTTAAAAAAAAACAAACACAAGCACACAAAACAGTTAAAGAAATGGCCTCAATCTATGAACACTTCTCACTGTCACACATCGAAGCTACAGACCAATGTTTTTAGCTCATCTCAGGTGAGTTCAAATTCTAACAGAGCACTGCAAACCATTTGCAGCTTTATACAAAAAGCACAATTCAAAGTTCAAAAATCCAGCACCTAAAAAGGGGGGTTCCACATGTTTTCTCTGCCCTCCCACCAGAACATCCCTGTCTTCCCACATCTCAGGTCTCATCTGCAGCTCTTCCCTTTCTCTCTGTAGTTTCTGCTTCCTCCCATCTCACCTTGGCAATGAAAAAGGAAAGAACTCAGACAACAGATTCACCTCAAATCATACACTGTACAAGCCATGGTGACTGGTACAAGGCGACGAGACAGAATGCGTAAAATAACTCCCATACAGAACTAGCTTTCCTTGGCATACCCACCCAGCTTCCAGCAACTAGGAGTCTTGGGGCTTCCTGAGATGGAGGATGCACCTGGACCATTGTTTGACACCAGCAGCATCCCCTGATTTGACGAATCCATTCCTGAACCCATTTATAGCTTTGGCCATGCCACAATATCCTGTGGCAGCGAGTTCCACAACTTAATTAGACATTGTGTGGAGAAAAACAACTTCCTTGTGTTTAGATGAAACCTGCTACTTGGTCATTCCTTTAGATCCCCTACTGCTCATGTTATGAGAAATACCAAAATCACTTTACTTTCTCTGAATCATTTTTGATTTTACATGCTTCCTTGGGAACTATTCCTCTCCACTTCCTTTCTGTCAGTGAGCTAAGAGCCCCTCAGTCTGTTTAGTCTTATCCTGCATGCAGACTGCTGCATAAACTCCAGTCCTTATTGTTACTCTACTGAATTCTCCACTCTTTTTATCAGTCACAGTGTCCTTTTTGAAAGGAACTGTAAGCAAAAATAAAAATTTGAGTCTACATGTACATGCTGCAAAATGAGCCTCCATTTACACAGCGATACTTTCCACTAAATCCCAAATACGAAACAGAACACAGAACAGTGCGCTGGGAACACTGACAAGCCACCTCTGAAAGCACAGTGCATGAATATTTTGGGATAATATTTTGGGAGAAAATGGATATACAGCAAGTAACGGTACGCCAGAATAGAAGCTTAATTCTGACATCTCATAGTTTGCTGATGTAACGTCTGTTCTCTATAACAGGTTTTCCTAGGGATAACCTTCCCTCCAGTTTTTAAAAACAGTAACAGTTCCTCATTTTGAAGGCAAATAATTCAAGACTATGCTGTGTAGAAATAACTGTAATCACCTGGTTTTTCTTTTTGCCACTCAACACTGGGAAAATTTAAGTAAAATTTCTATCCAAGGTGTTCTTGTTGTGAACTAACCCAAAGAACATCTTCATCAGCGACTAACATCCACTAACGTACTTAGTCACAGTAAAAATGATCACATTTTGAATTCCTTCAGCAAGGGTACAGGCAAAATCTTAATGAAATATGCATAGTAGCATTTTAAAAAAAAAAGAAGGGACTGAAAGTTTGGTATCTAATATATAATCACAGACCAAGTCAGGTGTGCAGATTTCCCAGCACAAACTTTATTAGAGTTCAGTTAAAAATACATAATCTCCAGACATTTGAGATGTAGTTCTGACTGATAAGGCAGCAGACAGGAAATGAAACCCCTCCCAAATGCTGCTCCTTATCTCGAAAAGCTCTGGAATTATTATTGAACTAATAAAGTAATTTTGCTTTTTAAAAAATGATCCTTTTTGATAAAGGCAGTTATGAGATTATTACTTTTTGCTGGGTATGTACCATACTGATGTGCATGACAACTTTAAATAGTCTGTAGAGCAGCCTGGTAGCGAATGTCAGCTCTTCGGAAAGGAACGATACTTGATCTGTTAAGCTACAAGTTAGCTGACACCAACACACATTGTTATTATTACCAATATTATTATTAGCATTATTTTACTTTCGTGTTGAGATATTAAAAAGAGAAAATTCAGAAATAGAAAACATGCAAGTCACGCCTCACCCACTGAGGGTTCCCAGTCCTACCATTTAATGTTTAATGACAACAGATTAATTCAGTTCTTGGGATCTGGAAAATGTGGGGACAGTCCCTTGATGCAGAGAAGGATACCAAACCCCATACTGCCACAGAAAGGGAAAGTGCTCCTGGCACTGAGGATAGTGGATCCCCATCACATTCACCAGCTGTGTTTGAAGGAAAGCCTCTCTTTAGAGCCCTGCTGTCAGCTGTGAGCTGTTGGAGGGACACACCTCCTCGTAGTACCGAGGAGAGCAGCTAAATGAGGAAAGGAAGGGGATTTCAGACATGTTCCTGCCCTCTGTGCTTCCTATAAGCTGCAGTTTCATGTCTGGGGTTGAGTGGATATTACTAAGAAACCCCTCAGTCCTCTCACGCACTTTGTAAAGGGAACTCAGACATCTGCAGCAGCGACTTTCTGGATGCAACCTCTCACAAAGGTTGGGAATTGCTCAATTTGTCATAGAAATATGACAAAAAATAACAACTTCTAGTTCATTAAAAATGTTTTGATACTAGGAGTCAGAGACCAACAAAGGTTATTTGATGCTTTATTAGCATTGGTTTTTCAACTACACAATAGAAAGAGCATTTTCTGGGTTTTGGAGGAAAAAAAGGTTAATATTCCTGTATTATGATTACACTATGCAAATGATTCAATAATCACGGGTAATTGCTGCTTGATATTACCCAGCAAATTGTAACTTTATCTCCAGAAACAGAGAAAGAAATTGTAACTGTATCTCTCATCTGTGTAGGGAGCTCCTCTCCACAATTCTATCCTTTTCCTGTAAGCTATGAAACTACTGGCTCTAAAATCTTCAAAAATTCTGTTTAAGAAGCTGAATATCTGTAAGTGTTCAAACCAGCATACACTCCGAGCCAGTTCTTGGATGGCCCCATGTGTAGAGCAGTACATCCAGAAGTGTAATTTTTATTGTGGACAGCACCATCTACTGGATCAGGTAGAAAGCTAATATTTTTAAGGTAAGGCTTAAAAAAATAAAGATAACTATATAAAATAACACTATCAACATCATGCAATATTGCCATACATCACAGAATATCAATAAACTCTGCGGTCACTGAAAAGCTGTACATATGTTACTGCAGGGATTGTGTGTTTCGTTGCCTTTTTTTTCTTTAAAACTTTTAGTTTGTACAGCTTTGCTTTTGTTTAAAGTGAGTACCAACAATAAATCAATTATATTGAAGCTGCGTGGAATAATCTAAAGGATACAACACACTTAACAGCTGTTAATATTTGAGAAACGACTGTTGCTTGCTCCTGGCTGTTCCGTTTGTAGACATAATCACCTAGGTAACCAACAAACCTATGAGCTAGTTGCTGTTAACTCTTGCAAATATAAATTTGACGAACTTTTGGAAGAGTTGTCAGAAATTAACAGTGAAGTAATCACTTACCTTTAAGTTGCACTAAAGAAAACAGATCACATTTCACACCCAAATTCCAAGTGATAATAAATATCATAATACTGCTGCTAGATGCTGATGCAGGCACTATGGTTGTAAACAAATTGTTTGCAGAAAATGGGAAGAAAATTGTTGAACTGACCTCTTCATCAGAGTCATCTGCGAACACGGAGAGTTTGCTGGAAACGAGACTCTTCTGCTGCATTTTCTTGGGCATAATGAGCCCATACCTAGGGAAAAACATTAAAAGTTACCTTTAACATATTTGCTGCAAAACACAGAGGTTACAAATCAGAAACCTACTCCTCACAATTTTAGAAACAAAGGTCAGCATCAGTGTAACGTTTTGAATACAGATCTGAGCAGGATTTCCAGCAGCGCGCTCAGCATCGCCACACACCTGCCAGCTTCTCCCATGGCTGTGGTTGTCTTTTCCCATGCTTCTGACTAAAATTACCTTCCTAAATCATGCCACAAACCCCTCCAGCCCTGAGTTCCCTATGTGATGCTTTGTTTTTCCCCTGCTCAGAGTAGTAAACAGCCCCTGTTGCCCAAGCTGCAGGTTTCCCCCCACACGAGCTGTTCTGTGGCCGTGAACCCACCCCGTGTGGCACCAACCCGCAGCCCACCCCCTGAGGCAGCAGCAGCAGGGGCCGCGGCCTGCAGCCCACTCACATCACCCAGACACCACCTAACTGCACATTTCAGGCCCTGGTGCGAACAGGGCGCATTTTTACGCTCAGAAACACCCCCTGCAGTCGTGTCAAGGCTTGAGCCCCTAACCCAGGCCCGCCTCTCCCCTCACCCTTCCCCTGAGCCCCCCACAGGGCTCTCCACAGCGCGCGGTGCCACAAACATCGCCTCACGGAGCTGCCCGCGCTCCGGCTCAGGCCGGCAGGGCAGGGCTGCGGGAGCTGCCCCGCGGTAGGGTCGAGGGAACCCCCCCGGGGGCTGTGCGGGGCTCGCCCCGGCCCCCTGCGACCCCCTGAGCCCCCCTTGGCCCGCCCGCACTCACTGCCTGCCGGCCGCCGCCATCTTGGGCCGCGCTCCCGTCACAGCCGCCGCCGCCGTTCGGGTGCCGCAGATTCCTCACGGCTCAAAGCCCCCCCCCAGTCCCTCCCGGCCCACCCCGGCGCCTCAGCGCCGTGCCGAGACCCGGCCCCGCTCCTGTGGAGAAACGGGAAACGGACCAAGAAGGAACGGGGGCGGCTGTTTTTTGTTTTTTTTTTTTTGGCGAGTGGCGAAAGTGCCGATCGGGGAGCGGCCGGCCCGCGCCGCCCTGAGGCGCCCTTCGCGGCGGGCTGAGGGGGAGGGGGGGGGCACCGGTCCCCTGGCGGCGTTGCCTGTGGCCGAGTGAAGAAAGAGGAGTTTAATTTCCCCCAATTTTATCAAATTTTATTAAAGAAGCGGTTCTGCCGTAAGAAGCGTTATTGCAAAGATGAAATCTTGCGGCAGACGGTCAAGTTTGCTGTAATCTCAGGCTTTATCCCAATAAGACAGCTTTTTCCCTTTATATATTAAAATTATGGGGCTTTTCCATAACACATGTAGAAGTAACTGTAAAAAAATGCTGATTAACAACCTTTAGTTAAAATTATTTCTAAAAAGTACTTTAAGGACAGTGAGTCTTAAAAACTTTTGCTCTATCATTTATGAGCACTGTAGCTTGGCAGACGTAAACTCTTACCTGCTTCTTTCTTATTGGAATTAATTAATTAAAAAAAAAAAAAGTTAAATAAGCTTTTAAATTTACTATATATACTTATAACAATAAAATTGTCTCCTTTAATGCTTTTATTTTTCTTAATAACATACAACAGACCATTATAACAGACCAAAATATAAAGCACCAGTTTATTAAATAAAAGATGTCAAATAGCAGAACCACTAGGGTTAGATGAGGAACCAGTGTTTCAGCTGAAGGCACGCTAGACTTTGCTGGTGAAATCTGGAACTTCTTTATTCTGTAGGCTCTTTGTCATCTCCATCAGTGCCAAGCAGGTGTGCACCCAGTTGTACAGGTACTCGGCTGGAACTGAGCCCTGCTTCCACAGATCTGCTCTGGGTACACCTGAAACAAAGAAGAGCTGTAACTGCAACAGGCCAAGTCAAAACTGCGACCAGTGTTTCTACAGGACTGCACAGAGAAGGTCATCCCATCAGCAGAGTTTTCCCCAAGTCCAATAATTCTACCCTGGAAAATTCTGGTGCTTTGAAATGGTGTATTATGATAGTGAACAGTTAAGCACATGAATGCTTCATTTTTATTATAATTTATTTCACATTGTGGTAGGTCCCCTGTTGTATGAACTGCTCTATTTAATACTAAACATTTGATAATTAAAAATGTAGTGAGAAAAGTATTTTTGTTTTGGTTTGGTTTCCCAAGCTCAGATTTGATTTTAGAGTAATTATCCATTGAAACTCTTTTATTATATGCTATCAGAGGTCACCCTAGAGTCATACCTCCAAAGGTTGCTCTGTGAGTACAGCATAGGTTATTAGTGCTTTGTTCCATATTACAGGGCACGCATATAGAACATGCAGGTGTTGTCCAACATACACCATGCGTGAACACTGATATTCATTGAAAAGGAATTGCTATAACTGTGAGTCAAAGCGGCATTCACACTGCTGATCTCACACTACTGTCTCACAGTAAGTTCCATCTGGGAAACAAGTCTCTTGTAGCACACAACAGTTGTTTGCCAAAGCTGTACCCTTTCTAGTTAAATCAAGGTTCTTAGTGAAGTAGGACCGGATGCTCTAGGCCTGCTTCATTGTCTCCCGTATTAGTTTAATATATATGAGGAAAACACACAAAAAGAAACGCTGACTGTATTAAGTGTTCACTGTTCATCAGTAGGCTGGACACTGCCAGCAACTATCCCCAGCTAAATTAGTAAGTCTCGTCCATGCTTGATTTTAACAGGCCTCAGTCTGGCATTAAATCAAGTGAAAGATGTCCATAAGAACAGCAGTCATTTCTCCTGCAGAGATGTTACAAGTACTAATTACCTCTTGACTGCTCTGGTACACAGAACAGGATACTTGCCAAACAAAACCATCATTCTTTGCATGTTACCTGCAGGATCACAATGAGACCACCTGTTCTGGTAGATTTCAAAGCTGATTTGTTCCCCTTTCCTTAAGGCGGTGAATTTTGATAATAAATTTAACAGGTTGACTTTTATTGACCAAAAAAGACCGCAGATCTTTAGGCCCCCTTATCTGCTGTTTAATGTACTGGGAAATCAAAGTTAGTTTCAGAAGTAAGGATTTTAAAAGCATGCAGCTGAATGTTGCAACTGAGAGTTTCATTACTGAGCTGTGTCTGGTAATCTCACAATTACTGTACAATATTTACCACCAATACAGTCCAGCAGCAGCTCTCCTTGAACTTGCACAGATGGAGCAGTTGGATCAAAGCAATAAATCTCCTGAATCAAATTGTCATCAAGATTCTGCAATGCAGAGAACAGAGTCAGATGGCAGTGAAAATCTTAAGAGAGAGTTACAGAACTAAAGAAGGGTAACTCAAGTATATAGGAAATCTAGAAATGATAAGTAAAAAAGTGGAAATTGAAAGGAAGATGTCTGCAAGGATGGAGAAACTGAAAAGTAAAAATACAGGAAAGTGAGTGAGTACCTGAGAAACAAAGGAGCACACAGTCTTTCAGATATTCTTAATTTGGAGGATATCCTTCCAATGTTTTAAAAATAATTACAAATCATACTCTTCATTTTGCATTTAGTCAGTATATGGACACTTACTGTATGTAACATCTCCCTATCACTGTCTTAATGACTGTAATCACTTCAAATTCAACCATCCAATTCTGTTACATTTCCACATCTGCAACTGTATTTACAATGTGATTTTTAAATAGTTCTGTCTGGTCATTGCTTTTACATGAACATATCTCCAGTGCCCACTTATCCGTTTCCTGTTCTCTTAAAAACAAATCTGGTTTATTAAACTGGACAGCCCCTTTTGTGTAATGTGCATGGAATTATTTCACTACCAATTGACCCTTGGCAAATACCACTGTATCTTCGTAATAACAGAAAAAAAAAAAAGGCTCACCTGTATACACTGACTCCAGCTCTCAATCTTCTCTGAGCCCTTCCAGTTTGGATTGAAAAGCAACAGCACAGCCTTAACTATGTTATGTATTAGAGCTGGTGGTTCTTCATAGCCCTTTATTTCAGCAAAGCTCTCAGCACTGAGTTTCTGGACACACTCACGTAGGTCCTGCAGCATGAACCGGTGGAAAAGAATTCCTGCATGCCTCGAATTCATGTGTTCTGCCTCTGGAATCAAAAACCAACCTTTCAAGAAGTTGATCAGAAACATATGATACTCAAGACTTATTTTATTGACCGAAAGGCTCTGCACTCTATCTGATTAACATTTTTTCTCCTTGACTGCGTGATTAATTTGCATACAGCCCAAGTATCCGATGAAACATTTCAAAATGGATACGTGCCTGAGAAGGAGACAAAACTTGCTGTAACGTAAGTGTGGTATGTTGAGACCGCTGAACATCCTAAGGGGATTAGATGGATGCCATAAATGTTGCTGTGCTCCTGGGGGAACTGGAGCCACTGAGGGAGTGATTAACATAACCTCCTCTGGGGGTGATAGTGGCTCATTCTGATTCCAGAGTTCAGACAAACAGAAAACACAAATGGTATCAAGATTGCACCCTGGCCTGGGGACCTGACATGGGCACCCTGACTTATCAGCAGCTTTGGCACTGTGCTTGCCTTGGTTAGGATCCAGGTGAAGGGTCCAGGCACGCACTTAATTCTGGAACTTTGACACTAAAACCCTCTTAACCTTAGGTGGGGCAGTTCTGTGTAGAACGTGACAGATCCCTGAAGGCAACAAAGCACCTTTGATTTTAGTGGGACTCGGGCACAAAAGTAGCCTGTGAACCAGAGCCAAAATCTGAACATTCTGTTTAACTGTACTCTGCTCAGCACGTAGAGTTGCTCATGAGTAGTTCATGTGTACCAAAGCTTTGTATTTGTCTTTCTATACTTGTAAGAACGATACTTAAGATGTGGTTTTACTGACATTCCTATTTCTACTCCTAAAAATGTATCTTGGCTCTGTGTGCACAATACCTAGTACATAGGTTGGTTTTGTTTCCTCTGAAGGTATCTTCAGTATCTCACAGCAGGCAGCTTGGGCCATCTTCAGCATTTTCTGCAGGTCTTTATATTCATGAGGAGATAATTTCTGGTGGTGTCCGATGCTGATATCAAATAATGCAAAAGCTTGTCTCGATAGGTCACGGAGAGGTACTGCAACGTGGTACTCTCCACAGACAGAAGTGCAAATGACTTCTGAAGTGTCTATGCACTTAAATAGGTAATCTCTGAAATGAGAGTAAAGAGAGGAAAAAATCCTAACTTTTACCATTCCAGTCTCTTTTGGTACTTTATTTAGCATATTTTAGTTAAAGATCATTCATCTTGTGTTGTTAAAACAAAGGTATTACATTACAGTCATTGTTTATTCCTTGAACTGAAATATGAACATATTTCAGTATCATTCAAACCACTTACAGAAAGGAGAAAATAGTGTTTTGGAACACAATATTGCTTACCCAAGGCAATTGCTGAACATCATAAGAGTTTAACAGACCCACACTAGTTTGTATTCTTGCTTTAAAAACAGATTCCCATTATAACCATGTTGACATTTGTTCTACACATTTTTATAAAAAGAAAAAAAAGTGCTGGAACAGCAAATTACTATTCAACCAACTTTGACAACAAGGATGATATACTTAAAAGAAAAGTCTGTGAGGATCTTGGCAGTTGAAGGAAACAGATAGTTGAAGGAAATGAGATACATAGCCAGGAAAAAAAAAAAAAAAGACAGATTACTGTAAAGAGCTTCACTACAGGCTCTGATCCTGCAAACCCTTCGCAACAGATGCAGAGCTTGCTTGGCAGCTCATCTGGTAAGCATTAAGTTGGAAGTTAAGTTTTCGCAGGCCTAAAATTAAAGAGAAAATTCACCTTACCCCTTCAAAATTCAGTATCACATCAGCATCTACAACAGAAGCCTCAACAGTGAGACAACTACAGACAGATAGTCTTGTAGGGTTGCATTACAATGGGCTTTACACAATGTACATCATGCAGACTAGAATCTAGGAGCAGAGGTAACTGGCTAGATTGCAGGTTCCAGAGCCTACCTTAAAAGGTTTTCTTTTCTGAGGAAAAGAACAGCAGAAGTATGAATTTCTTTTTGTCCTGTATTATCTGTAGTAATCATTTTACGTAGAGCATAGTCACATGTCTGTCGGAGAGAAAAGGGACATTTAGCTGCATCCAGGAAAAGAACAGCCATTTTGAAGCTTGGAGAGGGCGAAAAGAGTTTATTTCTCAAAGAAAAACTCCTATGTATATTCAAGTGAAATGAGATGGTTTAAAGACATCTCCCAACAATATCTGTTTTTATTCCCAAAGTCTGTTGCTCCAGATGCATGAAGAGTGTGCCGTGGACCTCCCTCAGACTGACTATTTAATCCATCCCCAGGCTCTACACTGAGGAACACCCACAGGCCAATGAAGAGGTTTTCCTTCTTTTTCATGTCCTATTACAGCCCCCTTTCTTATATTATGTTTGTGTCAGCGTGCCCTGAAACATGAAAAGCACAGAAGGGAGCAAACAACCTGGCTATCAGGCAGTTAATAAGGGGACAGTGCAGAGCCTGGAATGACAACAGAAGGCTGCCAGCATAAACTATACTTATCAGAGGAAACAGATGAATTATGGCTTCAGCTGATGTCATGCAGACTTTGTGGTGGCATGGGATCAGTTCTTAATATTGCATACACTTTCCTTCTCCTTAACTCACTTGTGGACTGACAAGGTTCCCAGGGTTTGAGTGCCTGCTGAACAACTGGACTATGATCTGCAGGGACGTGGGCTGCCTTTACAGGCAAGTTAACTGGGAGCAGCCATTTCCTGAGTCAAATTTAGGTCTTGACTCCTGACATCAGTTCAGAATGAAGAGGTAATGCATTAGCTAGGGCGTTCTTTTTTTCCACACCATAGTTTTAACATGCACAGTATCCCCACAGAAGAGCAGCTCCCTCTGTGGAGGTTCCAAAAAGCTGACCTTTATCAGGCATTGCAGGCTAATCACCTGGATGGATGGATGGATGGGGGTGGGGGTTTGCTCTATTGGTTGCTATGCACCTGTGAGCACTGAAGTAGGAGAATATTTCCTTGTCTGACGGAGAAAGGAGATATGCTAGCAGTGCTGTTGAATTGTTTTCCATGAAAGGCTGAAAAGAACAAGTGGCCTCCTTTCCAGAGGGAACCTTTTGATGCACAGGCAGACACAAGAATCTCAGGCAGCCTTCAGTTTTGACAACACCAGCACTGGGAAATCATATACAGCTAGATATAGCATGTCCCCTCACTAAAGTAGTCCTGTCAGCCCCGCATACCTGCAATTAGCATAATTGCATAATCAGTAAACTACATACCTGATCTTTGCCAGGCTCCACCAGGTATGTAGTAACAGCGTGGATGCTGGAGACTCTGGGATACAACCAGTCGAGTGCAGTGAGGGTCATTTGCAGAACGTTTTCTAGTGCGCACACATGATGGTAGGCTTTGCTGAATGCAAGGGAAACTCCCTGTGAAAGCAGAATGCTCCAAATGAGCCAGACCTTTCTTTGGGGAAAACGCTGGGGAAACATTCATGTGGTAAAATGAAGCAAAATGGTTGTAATAAGTTACTTTAATTGCAGCTTGCAAAGGTGAAAAGTGACTGCGATATCTCCCTTATCAAATAAGGCCTTAAGACTCCAGAGCACCCAGGTCACAGCCAAGTACTACAGTAGTCAAAATTGGTTTTAGTGGTGACTGATAGTCAAATACACTGATAATGTTGGCTTGCTGCGCTCCCTGCTGCCCAGATGATGCATGCACAGTGAGGCTGATTCTAAAGAGCACTGCGTAACAGCATCTCAAAGAAATATGGACTGCTGCTGCTTATAATTAACCCACCATGTAAAAAGTGAGGTTTCACACCACTTTATACAAACAAACACAAATAAGATATTTAGAGCTTCAGTAACTAAAAGCTACTACCTTTGGGCTTTGCACAAATCTGCAAATGATTTACTAGTCAGGTCTGCAGAAGTTCAAATAAATTACTGATGAGGTGATAGCTGACAATCAATTACAAATAAGATGCTAATCAGTAAGATATTGACAAGCTGCTCTGCTCACACCAGTTTTATCACATACTGTAAAATCACATCAGTTCTTTTCTGAGTTGTACATCTTATGTCTATGCAGAGCAAACCTAAAAAATGCAAATAGTCTCCATCCATTTTTTTGACGTGCAGGATACAAACTGCTTTCTGGTAGTACCCACCTGGCAGAAACTGATCTCATGGGTCAGAAAGATGGTTTTCTCACTCTGGTCCCGAAGAGTATCAATTCCTAGAATGCCAAAGACATTCCAGTGAGCATCTTGTAATGGCAGTACCAGGAGTGAACCTCTTCTCTCCTCAACTGGACGGTCATAGTTCCAGAAGTGGATATTTCCGTGGAGCTGAACTCTTGGAACATGGATTGGTTTTCCCTCTTCAACAGCTGCAAAGCTGAAAAATAAATGTACGAGCAGGTTTGTTATGAGTATCAGAAAACCATTAGAAAAACAATAAATATTGCAGCTTTGAACTCTTCCTGCTTTTAAGCATTAGAGAAGGAAGGTTTTAGCTCCTTATTCCAACCACACCTAGAAATACCACATTTACCACTTGCATCCCAAAGACAGTGGTAATAAATAAGGCACTTTTTATTCTTAAGACATTGTAAAAACACCAACTAATGAATATAATGAAAAGGAATTCAGAAGGGAGTAGCTGGTACATTTTATAGGTCAGAAGAAGCAATATTTAAAGAAATATGTTTATCTTATGGAAATAAGAACTAAAGAGGTACGAAGGCTGTTTTTACTGTAAACACGAAGGAAGGGAAGGCATTGTTCTCAAAAATTATCCAGTGGATGTAACTGCTGTAAGGACATTAATTTTAAAAGAAGATATGTAGGCCCAATACAAGACATTTGCTAAGGGATGAGATTTATTAGACTGTGAGCTAATCTCCCCAAGGAAAGGAGCAAAATCCCAAATAAAGCAGTTCTAAGTAGAGCATGCAAAGCATAAGGATATCTGTATGATAACGCAACATCCACAATGGTCCCTGAGGGAAGTTCCTCTCTGGAGTACTACCAACTTCTGTTTTCAGTGCACCCCAAACCACTTCCAGGCACCCCTGCATTCCAGATACTTTCGGGAAGAAGGAACAGTTCTTTGTAGCTTTTCTTACCTTACTCCTTTCATGTCTTTGTACAGAATCTGGTTGAGAACATATGGAGCATCATCTGTGGTACACGCCACATAGTGTAAGAGAATCTGTCCCCGCTCTGGTGAGAGCTGGTTCTCTTCCAAAAGGGCAATATACGCACTGATCTTCTTGTTATCCCCGTGGGCTTCTGCATCCTAGCAACCAAATGGTTCCCATTACATTATGTACATTAGCCACTGGCCATTACGCTTATTTCATGCACTTATCACTCGTCTCACTTATGCTGACATGCTCTTCTGGGTCACTGATTTTGGATGTCAGGCACCAACTGTGTGACTTATACATGTGCATGTCGTGGTTGTGTCTGACTGGCATGCTCTCTTACAAGCAAAACCACATGGTATTTAGATTCTTAGAGAGAATGTATTTCTTTTTTTCCTGCTTCTAGCAGGGAGCAGTTCATCTTAAACTAAAAGCTAATTGTAAGATGGGCCTGAGCAAAACTACTGTGAATTTCATCTCCAACAGGAGATTCCTTTGGAACAATCAAACAAATGCCAGAGTTACTACATTTACAAAGCTAGACAATTTTGTAGCAACGTTTGAACCACTTTGAAGGAAGTGTTTATGTGGGGAATACTTTAATGTTCAAGATAAACATCCAGACCTACATCTGCAAGTTAAAAATGAAACCTTTTCCACTACAAATTAACTATCTGCATCCCAAACCAAGTCTGGTGTGTTTAAGAAACACCAGAACTGAGGATGGATTTCCAAATTTGATCCTAGTCAGCTATTCAAAATTTGAGATGTAATTATCCATGAAAGGCAGTCTGTGTTGGCAGAGCATGAACAAGAATTCTTTTATCATTGATCTGACCTGTGACTCTTTCTGTGCATAACCATTGGCTCTTCTGAATATCAGCTAAGAGCAGAAAGCACGGGAAAAAGAGCCTTAGGCCAGCTTCTCCTGCTACCTGTGAGTTCCACTCGAAGCACCAGGGTTTGAAGTCAGTGGCACAATCCTTACAAAAAAGACTCTCACGCTCCCTGGGATGCACACCTGGGAGAGGGCCTTAAACACTGCTTTGTAAACAGGTTCCATGCTTGCTCCGCTTGTCTCAGCTGCTTGCTGGATGTTGTGCAGCCATTTCCTCCTGGTCAAGCTTTGCAGGCACTCCATCCAGCTTCGTTCCACACTCATAGTCAAAAATTCCACAATGTTAGCAATAACTTCATCTTCATTCCCAGTGAACTCAGAAGCCAGTAGCTCAAGGAAAGTCTGGAATGCCTCTGGGGAGAGCTTCTCCACTCTGCTAGACTGTGGGTAACGTGAGCTGAAGTGGCTTTTTGCTAGTAGAAGAAACAAAAAATAAGACAGGGACAATCTGTGTGAATAATATGTTTTGCATTTCCTGTGCAAACTATGAATCAAGCCTTAAACTGGTTCTGGGTGAAGCGCTTCAGCCTAACCCATCATTCTGGGTTTCTTCCAGCTATCGCCTACAAGTGGGTTGTCATCATGGGAGGTAATCTTCAGCTTCAGGACTGGCTGTACCTTTTCCTTTAGATGCCTGTGTTCTCACCTACTGAGAAAGAAACCCACACACCATTGCACCTTTGCTCCTTTTGAACCTCTACAAGATACCTAAACAATGAAGGTCAATTAAAAATACAAAAAATCAGAGGTATCTGTGCATCAAAACCAAATTTCCTGGACACATGGGGTTCTGGTGGGACTGGGGTGTAGGTAGGCATGCTGCAAACAGCAATAGTAGTTGAGACCTCACAGGAAAATTACTCACCTCTTCCATTAAAAATGTGAAGGGTAGATTTTACAGATGATTTCACAGATCACTCATATACCTGGATTTTCTATTACATACCATGCTTTCAGTCATTATATTTTTCTTTCAAGACCTTCCAAAGTAACTATCAGCCTTTCTTAATTACCCTTCTTAGGTGCCTTTGATGAAATATTGAAATAACATTTATATTGTGCTAAAACTTATAAATGGAAATCAAAGAAACTTAAAGCCTCATTGAAGTCATGCAGAGGATGGGACAACAGTGCTCTGGAGTCACCTGCACTGCACCAGCAGATGTAGATGTAGTGCGAAAGAACAAGAACAATCTTCCTGGGTTTAGAAGAATAAATTAGCATGAGAAACACCTGAACAGAGAACAGCTGCTGCCTATTAGCTGCGAGGGATTGAAGGAATAAAGATCACTGTGTGATCACTCTGTGAGGCTGCTTTTTCCTATCTTGTACAAGGTTGAGGAGTGTAGCCTTGCCCTGTCCCCTTCCTCATGTCCTAGAGACTGCAGCTGAGCTGGCCCAGGTACCAGCCAACCATCTGCAGTAGATATCTGGCAGAGTTTTTGCTTGGTGGAGGAGGAATGCAACAAGGGTCAAATTCTAAAGAATCACTTTCCTCTACCTACTTTCTCCAGTTCACAAATTTCCAGTTTGCTCAGGGGTCCTAAGACAAATGGGTCTCCTCCTAGCCTTGTAATCCTAACAGACTGAGCATGAAAGAGTGAAATTACCACATCAGTTTCTATTTAAGTGTTAGTTAAATCAAAGTGAGATTTTCTGAAGCAATCAACCCCTGTCCCAGCTGTTCCAAGACCCAGTGTTGCTCTTCCCTGTGCTACAGCTCCAGACTCACGGGGGTGCTCTTGCACAACCTTTCAGAGCTGCAGGGTGGCTCCTTGCCTCGGAAACCTGGGGTTCATTGGGTGCTCTGCCCACAGCCGTGCTTGTCTGCTCACGCTCCGGGCAGTGCCTCTCCTCAGCGCTGCAGTGACTAACGCTTTCATCATTTGTTCTGCATCCTGATTTCAAATCCTGTTGGACCCGAAGAAGTAAAGCAAACGACAGATAGCTATTCATCACGCCACACCCTCCTAGCAAACTAACCAAGCGAAGATATACAGGTAGAAGAAGCGTGAAGTTTGCTGTTAGGCAGGGAGTATTTTGCGATCAATACGTACAATGGTCTATAAAGACCAGAGCAGTAGAAAAAGCTTTGATTAATGACGCACAAGAACAGGCAGGAAGCTACCCTGGCTGCCTCTCAGCACGCTGCCAACACCAGTGTTTATGGGGGCTGAGAGCCTCCTCCTTCCCCTGCAGAAGGCAGTGGGCATTTTATCACTAGTTTTACCTATAGCAATAGCAAATACTAGCAGGCCTCAGTCATGGTGGAGCTCATTGTTAATGCTGTCTTATCCTGCCCATCATCTAAACAATATTCAGTATTTTTTTCATGTAATTTTTGCTTTCTGACCAAACTAGGATGAAGAATTTTTTGATGGTATAAAAATGTTTGGATTTTGACCTTCACCTTCTCTCTTTGAAGAAAGAGATGAAGAAAGACAGATGAAGCTGAACATGCCATTATCAGTTCTTTCTTTACTGAGCCACAGCATAATGAATTATTTTTCCCATTATATCTGTAATATTACACTTTCCACTTACAAGGAAAGCAAATAATTCTACCCACTTTTCAGTCTGTGCTTTCATCCAGGAAAGTGCAATGTCTGTGAGCCTCTCCTCCAATCTGGCCTGTTCCATGATGTTGAGATTATGTTGAAGCTGCTAGAAATAGTTTTATGTTGCTTGTAGGTGGTATTGATTTTGCTATACTATCTTTCTATTTATTTGTCCTTTAGTTTATAAGCCTTTCAAAGAAGGGATTATGTCCTTCCATATTTCTGTAGCAGGTTCTGGCACACTTTGAATACAGCAGAGCTGTAAACTGACAGTTTCTTTGGCTGTGCAGCCTGGGGACAACTAACTACAGCATGCTGGTGCACTCCCCATCCCACCAGCTGCCTCAGATGAGCTAAAGAATAGAATTTGTTGCTTGCCAAAATGAGCCTTTTTCAGTAATGCGTGGCAGAGTGAGCCACATGCAGATGTTCATGCAGATGAATAAACCTGTCCTCTCCACCCAAGCACACATACAGACATGTTCTTAATTGCTAATACAGTATTTCAGAGCACCTGATGCCCACGTTTTAATATGTATGAGGCTGCCAGACAGGTCCAGGTGAACCTGCTGCACTTCTGTCTGACCCAAGCCTATTCTGTCAAGGACCAAAATTGCTAAGTTTATTCAGAGTAATGAACCAATAGCAAAGTGAGACTCAAAGCTGCTATCTAATTCATGAGAGCTGTGCAACAGTGTGGGATTACTAAAGGTCATCTGAGCCCAATAAAGAAAGCTGGAGTTCTCTGCTATGAGATACACTCTGTAGTAAAATGTAGCTGGATAACATAGCCAGATTAAAAGTGTGAAACCTGTCCTCAGGCTTTAGTATTTTTTTTTTCACTGCCATATCACAAGTAGATATTGCACGTTACAGTTGAAATAATTTTTCAACATATCACTATGTCATGAAAGCACTGAGCTTCTCTCTGACAAGGAATTGCTCTCTCTGGAGCGTCTTGCAGTGAAGGAAGGGGTGGAGCTCTCTATTAACAAGTAGGTCAGGATAACTGTTCCTTTTCATTTTGTACATCATGCCCTGTATGCTTATGACTGCTTGCAAAAACAAAAAAATACTGGTGCTCGCCAACAACTTCATTAGCACCGTCCTTGAATGGTTTAAGGCCTACTGTGTTAACATTGTACTTCTCTCGGAGCAGAGCCATTTCCTTACCCTTCCTCAAGGCCTCTTTTTCCATTCCTTCCTTGAATGTGCTTAGAACAGCATCCACCTCTTTCAGGTCCAGAAACCCAGATGCATTCTTGTCCCACTTTTCAAAAAGTGCTCCCAAAAGCAGTTTTCGATGGGCCAAGCGAGAGGTGCGGCGAACCTACAACAGAGAAAGAGCTGGTCTTTGAGAACTCCTGGACACTGGAGCTCAATGTCTACACAAATATGGAAACTGCAGCAGTAGGCTGATCATAGCCCCTGTGTGTCAGGCCAAATCTATGTAAATACATAGCTCAGACCTAGAGATGAATCGGTAAACCTGGGAGATTGGAAACACTAAACACCGCTGACAATTTTATCAGGTAGAATCAGCTCTGCAGAGGGCATTTCCCAGTAAATGAATGAAACCCTTGATGGGCCTGAGGCGAGATCAACTCAGGTAAGTGGAAGTTTCCCAGAATACAAATGTCTTCACAGCAAGAACTAACCAGAGGCTTGTTAGTAATACCCAAAGATTTCACAGTTTTTATTTCCATACATCACTTTTGCTGGCACTGCCCTGAAGTGTGTGGGCTCCGAGGAAACGCATGTGCAAGTTGTCCTTTAAAACCAGTCTCTGCACAGCATACAGTGATAAATGGCTAGGAGTGGAATTGTCTCAAAGGCCAAAATACTGGCAGCGTGCTGTGCTAAGCATGAGGACAGTAGAGCCGTCAGATCCAATATCTCATCCAAATTAGGTCAGCAGCGCAGAGGGAAACTAGAAAGAGGTCTGAGAAAAATGCAGCTAGAGAGGCTACTATGGACAGACCCACCATGAAATCCATACATATACACATATATTCTGAAGTGATACGGGGCAGCCTCGTGCTGTGCATGAGAATGTTGCTGAAGGGGAATGTATTTTTTCCAAACACATAGCAAGAACACCTCGTTCCTTAAACGCAAAGAAATGTGCACATTCGCATATACCCATGCACATAAGCAAAGCAGAATGTTGAAGGGTTGTTTTAAAGCCCTCCCCAAAACATCCACAACCTCATATGTACATGCCAGCATAGTAGGTCAGACATCAGGTTCTTGGCTATTATAAAGGTGAATAAGCAGAACAGAATGTTTTGAGTTCTTTCACGGTTAACTATCAACCTGCTGTCTCACTGGTTCCAGACATAGAACAGACAGACAACCTCCTACAGGATGAGTCTGTCAGCACTGCTAGAGCTAAGGGCTAAGGATGGTGAATCCATATCAAAACAAAGGGGCAGAAACAGAATGCAAGGCTGCAAGTGAAAAGCTCTGCCAGCAAGAGATTAAAAGCTGACTTTGTAATTGCCTTTAGTTGTTTGCTTGTTTGGTTTTTTATTTTGTTTGGACTTGGGACCAGCAAATCAATATTTACCTTTTCTAGTTGTTCAATTTTTGATTCTTCTGTCTGTTTGTATTCTTCTTTGATAAATTCAATAAGACTCTTCACAGTAGGCAGAGGAATGTCTTGACCAACAAATGTCTCCAGGAGTTGAACAAATTGTGGCAGGTTGAGGCAGTGTTCATCAAAGGCACTCCTAACACGAGATGTACAACGGTTCTGAATGTCTGCCATGATGGGACATAAGTCTGAAAGGCAGAAAGCACAGTGTGTCACAGGAAGCCAAATGCTGCCCTAAAGCCAGCCATGTGACAGTGGCAGTCCTGAATCCTGTGCTTCCTAGGCAGCAAAAGTATGGCTAAACACAGACTGATTCCATGCTGACTAAAGGCCTTAATCTGTTTGGACTTTTTAATGTGCTCTCTTCAGATTTTTGTTCCAGTCTAGCACGGATACAATCATACAGTGAGGTCAAATCACTGAATACAGGTGAGCCGAAATTATTGTTATGGAGAAAGTAGGCTGTTGAGAATATGACTACACTGCTCTCTTATCTTGAAGCCAGCCTTAGCAATCATTGTTTATATTCTGGACAAAACTCAGCTCACAGCATGTCTACAGACTCTGCCAATCTCCATGTGCCAAGTGAAAATACAATTTTGTAACCAAATACCTGCAAATCTGGTGTCCTCACAGATCCACTCCTCTGGAATTCTCTCTCCATAGCTGCTATACTTGAAGCTTAGGTCAAAGGTGAGAAGGTCACCTGATGAGACAAAATAGAGTCTGTAATGATATAATCTTTTAAAACAAGCATAAGGTACAGATATACTAAAAGCTGTTAAATATATACACAAAAACTATAGTTTCTAAAGCAGGTGAAAAGATCTGACCTGAGTACTCACCTGACCATGGCAGTTCAAACTCCTGGCCAGCTTCAGCCTGAGAATCCTGTCTGTCTGAATAAGCTGGACCTGCAATTTTAAAGAGAAATCTTCTGTGAACCAGAGCTTAATAGTCTGACCAGCCTGCTGATTAATATGTAAGATATACCACCATGTCTCTGGAGCTACTCTTGTTATCAGTAGCTATTTACTGTCTGGAAACACCGTGTTCCGAAATTCACCTGGTGACTATTACATTTCTTGAGCCCAGCTACAAATAATCAACCTTAACAAGAGCAATTAGATAGCTTCTTTTCCAGTGCAGATGCAAAATGATATTCAGACTTCTTATTTCTATCTTACTCTCAAAGAGTATTCTACTACCACCCCATCATTTCTGTGAGAACAGAGCAGGTATCTGCTCTTAAGCTGGCAGTACTGCCTGCCCCAAACAGTGCAGGGTGTGTGCATCCAGGGACTGGCTGAGTGACAGGCTCGTGCTGTGCGCTGGAAGTTAACCACAGAAAGCTGTAGGTTCTAGTGGGCTGCACTATCAGCTTTACAGTCCCTTATGTAAGAAGTCTGTAATTAGGCTGCTCTGGCAATGTAGACCCAGTTCTTGCAGTTTTAAACTGTGAGATGCAAGAGCGTATTAACAGAGCACTAGCAAGGAAGTTGGTCCTTGAAGTATGTTTAAGAAAGCACCTATTATGAAATATACAGTTGCCCAACAACAGCCTTCCTAGAACAGGCCTGTGTATACACTTGAGAAGGATGGTATTCCTTTGGAGACACAGTGAGAGATTAAAACAAAAGTTTCCTGCTGCATGATCCAATAATATATCTCCCTATGGGCAATCACATTCTAAAGATTATTAAAATAATTTCATATTTAATGTTCTTAGGCTCTTGTCTTGTTATGGTAGTATTACAGAGTGAAACAGAACATAATTTCTCCTTATTACAAAAATGCTGATGCTTCAGAAAGTCCCTACTTGAATTAAAGTGTCTGCTCAGTGCCTTGAATATAGATCAGCAGCACAGTGCCTCACCTGCTGTCCTGTGGGAGGAACACTGAAACCCCGACAGAAAACACCATACTGAAGAGACACCAAAGCTTTTAGTCTTGAAAGTACCAAAGCTTTTAGCCTTGTCTATTCAGAAATCACTCACATGATTGCACTGGTTTTGAGATGGATTAAAAACACACCTACAGGCGTATGTTTAAAAAGATTAAGGTCTGCCACAATAAAGGAGAACCCTTTACCTTTACCCTGGTCTTGCAGGTCCTCGTCTTGCAGTCTTGTCTCTGAGCTTGTCTGCTGTCCAAACTGGCCGCTGTGTTCACTAAGAGAACTCTCTTTCCTTGCAGCAGTTTCTTTCACAGCCTCTGCAACTGGAGCATCCTGTTTTGAAGCAATGACATCCATGTCTGCCACAACTCTGTCTTCAGAGGTCACATTCATAGCTTCAGGTGTTGGTCCTGGAAGTGTGTTGGTTGCCTCTGCAATCCATTTGTCCCCCTCCCTACTAACTTCCCTTCTAAGACAGGTTCTCTGCTCAATATATGGTATTTTTTTCCCTATTTACTTCTGTAGCAGGTTCACTACCCAGGCTACATTCTTCCTCTGTCTGTTTTTCAGATCCAGGTTCATCTCTACTGAGATTATAATCAGCAAAGGCTGATCCTAGCAAGATCCTCCTGTCTGCACTTGCAGACTCAGTTTGCCTCTCAGTTTTGGTGTATTCATGGAAACTGGTTTTCTCACAATGTATTACATCTCCATTCAAATCACTACATTCAAAATCAGTGCTTTTCACCACTGATAGTTTCTTAACCTTCCTTTCTCACCTCAGCATCACTTGATTCTGCTGCTTGTTTTTCTTCCTTAGAAATTCTTCCAGTCTCAGCTTCACTCATGTCCATTTGTTCAAGAGGACTTTCACTGACACTAGTGCTCATTTCATAACTGCCTTGGCTATTGTCACCTACAGGTTCACATGGTAAAATCTCTCCCTCGGAAATCTCTGCTTGAGACAAGACTAAATTTTCACTGAGTTCCTCACAAACTTCCTGGTCATGAAGGTCTCCCCAGAAATCTGCAAGCTCAATCTCTTGCAGTTCAATTATTGGCCCTAATGTAGAAAAAAATAGGTAAGTTTATAGTTTGCTTGGGTTTTGTCCTCTATTATTGCAAAAGAAATAAGAAAAAAAAAAAAAAAAAAAAAAAAAACAAAGGTATTCCCTAGCAAACAGAAATTACAAGTACCTGCTGCAAACATGCATCCCAGAAAATCAAAACTTCAGAATAGTATCTTTGCTTGCAAAGTACTGCTCTTTATTGTCTATTACACCGTGTTTCTTTTGAAATAGTTTTTCATAATTCTCCATACTAAAACTGAAAGCTGTAATTTGCCTTACATTTGATCCCACCAATTAATTAATAACTAATATCTTAAAGATACTTTACTTTCATGTAGATGATTCTCTGTTGTTTGTTTTTCTTTCCTTTATTATTTCAAGTTCCAGAGAAATTTTAGTGGAAACAGGAAATTAACTTCTAATAATGCACAATAAGAAAGAATTCTTTTGGGAATGTATGACAGAATCTTGTAGGAAGGAAAAGTTTCGGATACTGAAGTATTTCTGAACAGTTTGAAAAACATTTGCAAATTATAGTGCAAAGGTCACAGCATCCTTTTAGGTCCATTTTGTCCATAAAACACATATTAACTAGACAAATCCATATGACCTAATGTTTCACCTACAATTGGAACATCCCATATACTTACACTGTCTTGGGTTACAGAATCTCCTCTTAGCACTCATGGGGCTTCTGTCATAGAATTCTTCCAGCAGGGCAAGAATTTTTTGTCTGTCTAAGAGACCAACCTAGACAAAAATATTACAATTACTGGTTCTGGATTTTTTTCTCTAGTTCTTGGGACTTGAATCAACCTTTGTAGCACTACAAAGGAACCATATATTAGCTAAGAATTACATGTGGCTAAAAATTATCCATTAGCAGAACATCAGAACAAATTTCAAAGAAATCAATTTATTTTGTAAGGACCAAATTTTCTTCTCTGGGTTAGCTAGGACTCCTCACGTATATTACTTTGCAAGCACATTCTTTTGCATATCCTTGACAAATTGCAGTTAGATGGTTGTGACTACTTCTGGCAAATGAGTTCTGCATATAAAGATCAAAGAACCAACATTTCATACTATCAAGATAAGTATTGATTGCCTGACAGTACTATGGAAGATTTTCACTTATTGTGGGCTGTGCTGTATTATATTAGTAGCTGCACGTTGTGGTTTGGTTTTGTGCCCCATCATTTTCATTGAAGCATTATGTATGGGAAAATAATTAGTTGAAAAATCTAAGCTATTATTACAACTTCCCTGATTTCCTTTAAAAATTCATACACAGATGACCACAGAGGTGAGAGAGGCATCAGTAGTTCCAGTGCAGAGGCAAGCAGAGAGTTTATTAAATTCTTGTTGCTCAGTGTGAGTGTGTAGAGACAATAAAACCAGGAAAAGACAATGAAATGGGTCATTTCCAATCAGGAAATTGTGAGCTTTAAAAGTAAAGCAAATCTAAACAAATGCAAATTTTCCATTTTACGATGAATTCCTGTTGTCATTATTTCAGTCCCATCACCTTTGTAATCTCCCTTCCATTAATGGAATACGGTAGTTCATTAGAGAAGATTTACTTAAGTACTTTAAGATTTACTTAAGTTTATCTGTGGCAAGTAGCTTTTCTTTTGTATTATTGATTATTATTTTTCTTTTTCACTTAGAGTAAAAACTGCAAAATGTAAAATTCACCACGCTTGTAATTATGTCGAAACTCTTCCTGTCCTTAACTTGAAGAAATAACAGAAGAAGTTTGCTGTTCTTTTCTGGAAACGAGCTCAAGATAACTGCGATGTTTATAATCCAAAACTGTAAGTAGTGGCATAAATATAAGGATCAGAGCATTTGAAAACAACGGACATACCCAGAATATACTGGTGAAGTGCCTCCCAAGTAGGCTAATTCTGAAAAGTAAGTAAATACATCACATTTTCTATTACTGTGACACCTTTCCTCCAAAGCAGATTGAAAGATTTTTGCAAATTCTGAGGAAAGGAACAAACCAGAAATGTAACCAACTATTCAGTCTAGTTTTAGTCTTTCATACTTCATACTCTCATCTCCCTGGCTTCCTAAGTTTATTAGAAAAAGGTCACATTTCTTTGCACTTCATGTATGACTGGGGAAACTGATTAAAGATTCCTGCATATCAGCCCTTTGTACGAACTCTTGTTTATCAGTAGGATAGGTACAGCATCCACTATAAATAACAGCAGGCCATCTGTGTTTGTACAACTGCCCAAAATTTGCCTCCACTTTTAACTACTGCCAACTGCAGAGGCTGGAGAGTTGAAACGTGTTGACCTAATTTCCTTGTCACCTAAATGTTGGCAGGTGATGATCCTCAGTTGTTTTCAGCAATGCTCTAGGATCTATGAGCAATTCCTTTATCAACACAGACTAAACCAGACTTGCCATTTAATCAATGATAGGTCAGTATTTAACTGCTTGATTGTTCTTCTGGAAACATAATATGCATATCTTCACCACCACAATATGCTTGTTAGTGAGTAAGATGGGAACACACACTCATGAAAGGTCATGAGAAAGCAGACTTTGTTGTTGTACTGCGAGGAAGGTAATCAGAAGTGTCTCAAACTGCATTAGTTTGAAAACTAATCTCTGATTAGAATCAGTTACATTTAAAGGTCTTGGGCTTAAAATGTCCCTGAATATTAATACAGATTCTGTTATAACGTCAAGAGAAATTATACTTGACACACGTGAGCACAGAGACGCCATAAGCTTCAAATTCAAAGAGCCATTTCCTTTTTGGGCATTGGAGCAGTGATTCAACTGCCTTGGAAAGTTACTGCTTCACTACACAGTCCAGGCTGTTCTGGCTGAGCTGCCATCCTTCTGGATGCATGCATTTGAAATCATAATAATGATCATGTGGATACCTTCTAATTTGACTGTAATTTAAACACTGCTTTCTCAGCTCCCTGGCCCTAATTGCGACTCACTGAGACAGCCAGCCACACTCACCACGCAGACTGGAATAACTGCCTGCTGCCAAACAAATGTAAATTAGGAACTGAAACAACTGCTCTGCTGTGCTTTGCAGAATGAGTACTACAGGTAATGGATCACATTCAAAATGGTAGAAGTCCTTGGGTTAGTTTGCATTTTTTATCTCGCCTGTGGGTACAGTACAGCAGGACTTATTAGCACTATACAAAAGAAACCAGGTCAGGTTTAAAAGAACTGCGTGGCCCACGCTACAGTTTAGCACACTCAATTTGGAGAGCAAGTCTACCTCAGAGGCTACAAACAGCAACCAAGTTTGTGCTGTGGTAAGTTTTTTCTGCGCAGTGATGGTGTCTGTGCTGAGAGCTGCTCAGTCTTGTTATGTTGTAGTAGCATTTCTGGCTCTTTGCAGCTGAGATTCCACTGGGACTAGCTGCATGGAGATAGTGATTACTGCCACCAAAATAGTAGGAAGAAAGTCACATTAAACCATGAAAGGGAAAGAAGGGAACCTTTCAAAATGCATAGCAAAAATAGGACGCAGCTTTATATACTACTCCGTCTGGGAGAATCCACCATAGCTCTTTGTGCTTGACAGAGCAATAGGCAAATGAAATGTCTTCTGACTGAGAAGTAGACACATTTCTTTCCTCATCCCTGAAATAGCAGCTCACCACCATCCTCTAAAACATGTCATTGGTGTTGAAATGTGCTCTGTAATTCCATTCTCTTAGAGCTAATGACATTATTAGCATGACATTGTAGAGCACAGTTCATTCATTCTGAGTAGGCATGATGTAAAGACCACTCTACGAGTGCTGAATGGAATATATAATATATGTAGAGGAGAAACCTGCAAGATCATGGCAACTGTTTACTGTGTAGTAGCCAGCAACTGGCTAACTGAGGCTACTCAAATTAAGTACCATACTTTTTGCACAAAGACCAAGCTTTTAGCAATAGTTTGTCATTGATTCTTCAGCTTCTACTATTGCTAGTTTTATAGTAAGTCTAGCTTTTTTAAAATGGGGATGCAGGTGTATTCAGGGTATGACAGATAGAGATAAGAGCTGTTGAAAACCAAATTATGGCTTTTGAATTCAATTTCCAGTTCTGTAACTGACTCATTGTATTTTAATTTCCTGTCTATAAACTGCAGCTGAAGTTCATACTACTTACCTCAGAAAGGCAGTATGGATAGATTATTTTGCATTTGAACTTTATACTTTCCTGAGATTTTTTGATATAAGGCCTAAAGATGTATAAATTAATACATCACAATTAATGCAATACAATACAATGTATGTAACTACTGTAGTAATGTACACATTTGTTGAGGCCAATCTATATCAGGTTATCTTTGCTGAAATATAGCTGAATAGACAAATTAGCACCAAAACGTTCTAAAAGTGCTAAAGGAACAGGTAACAACCAGTAGTAAAGTCTGTGGTTAATTTCTTCTCCAGAATCATCAAACACCAGCCAGTTATCATGTAAGGTCATTTAGTCTGTAGATAGCCACCAGTTTATAGGCTATTGGTATTTCTGTGTTTAAGTAAGAACTATGAATTTCAAGACAACACAACAGCTATTGCCCTCTAAAATAATGCTAAGTAAGTGCAAAGAGTACCTGGAGTCATAAAGAATAAAAAGAAGGCAGTGACCCAGAGAAATACCAAAGTAGAAGCATCATCATATTGAAATTAGGCTGAGAACTGCTTTGCATACCTTTCCATAATCACAATCTAGGAAGAGATCAGTAAACATTTGCCTCCACATATCACATCTTATGGCTTTCTGGAAGTCAAGAGCACACTGACGGAGATGCTTCAGAATTTCTTGGAACATGTCACTTGAAAAATTTTCAGTGTAGGAATGGACATACTATGGAGAGAAAGCAGTAGTGTAAATCATTAGCTTTCTTTGAGTATTTTCACCGCAATTTGAACTCTCAAAAATCTATCACGTAATGAAATATAAAGGAAATTATTTTGTGGATCGATCTGCTAATGTGATACAAACTCGGTGTATGGGTGCTACACTGCTTACTTTGTTCTTTCTTTCAGAAGCAGCAATATTATCCAGACAAGCCTGGGATGCTGCAGCGCTAGGCACTGCACAAATGCATATCAAACAGTTCCTTTCCTGGCCCAGAAACCACTTCCCACTTTAAGTTGTTCAGAGATGCTGGATCAGAATCTCTCCAGCAATGCCTAAGGCAGGTTATCTCAGGCAGGATACGAGTTCTCCATGGTTTTCTGCAATGTTTAGTATTCCTGGCTTTACTCCCAAGGAGGCCTTTTGAGACGTTTGTTTTTGCAGAACTGACACTCAACTCTCTCATGCCACAAAATGACCATTGCCTGCAATTTCAGTGTTTAGAGAACCACTCTGAATACAATAAAAAAAAGGAAAGAACTTTTTGAATGTGAGCCTTCTGTCACCTAAGTCCTCTGACACTGGGAATACTACTGACTTGAGATTTATTTTAAGTTCTAGCCTTGGAGACACTTTTAACGCTTTGGATTTATAGCCATGTGGTTTTTATGAGCACAAGCAATATGGTTCTAAAAATGTGGTGTGCATGACATAAATAATAAAAGCCATCAGAACAAACCACAATCCCAAAGCCTGTGCTGAATTATTATAGCAGGTTTCTGCAGCCAGTCACAGTAATAGGGAGCCTATACAGTTAAAAGGAAGAATTTGCAAAACAGAAAATGTTCCCCATTATCCCATTTTTAGAGTATGGATACCTGACATAAGTGCTAGAGCATCTTGAACTTGTTGAAATGCCACACGGGCACTAACAAACTGAAATATTAATATACTTGTTATTATTCATGCCTGTATTGCATAATTCCCAAATATATGGGACAAGTGGAGAAGAGAGGAAGAGCAGAAAAGCAGCAGCCAATGGCCTGAAGAGTGGCTGGTGGGAAAGAACAACTCCTAATGCAAAGTGTGTTTTTTCTGCATTTCAGCATAAAAAGAAAGGATGTAGGTGGGTTGGAGAGAAGGTGGCAGATCTGGGGCTACATGAATCTACTAGCTTTTCAGAGCTATTGCAGCCTGGAACCCTGTGACAGATGAACCTTGAAGATGACAGCAGCTGGGAGGAGGCAGGTTGGACAAGCAGCTTGCTATTTTCTATGTCATCTTGATGACACATACAAAGGCTCATATATTAATACTGCTGTCTAACAGCTCCACAGAACATTTTTTAGAAGCGTATGTTCAGCTATGTGGGCAGGAGGAACTATCGTAGAGTTATAAGCTTTTCTTAGCTGATGTGTGTAAAGCACTCTAGAGTGTAAAGTGCTGTACACACAATAAACATACATTTATTTATTCTTAACCAAGAGATTTTGACACCTATCAGAAGAAAGCTGGGACACTTCCTAATGCTATCCAGTGTGAAACCTCAAGGTAGTTTGTAAACACATAATCATCAATAACAAAGGGTCAGCTAGTCTTTGCTTTTTATCACTACTGATCTCACTAGAAATTGAGTAAGCCACATGCACTCCTGGAAAACCATCTCACCTGTAAAGCCTGATTTGGACCCTACAAATGTAAGTATTTATCTTGGTGTCAAAAGCTTTGTCAGACTGCTGGAAGTTCCACATTTTATAGTACAAAACCTGTGAAATAAACCATTGAGGACTAGTCTCTGGGATCTAAATGTTTTTTAATATAAAAAACCTGACCAGCTCATCAGCAAGGAGGCAAAAACACAAGGAGCAGCCACTGAGCATGTCCAGCAAAACAAAACAAAACAAACAAAAAAGCCACCAGTGTGCACCAGTGTGAGGCTTCTCTACTGAGTTTCTAACAGCCTTTAAGTAACCAAAAGCTGCATTGAATTTAAGGAAGGAAAAGAAAAAAACACTAATTTTAAGGTACATTAAAAAACAATGCTTTCTACATGTGAAAAGGGCTAGACCAGTGTGGAGAAAGATCACCTCTTTTTCTGGTTTTGGTGGATGATGCAAACTGATGACCAAAGGTAAATTGTAGCTGAGGATTAGAAACAGCACTATCCTCAGAATGAGGTCTATGATTATGGAAGCATTTCCCAAGGGAAGTGATGAAAGCCTCATCATTCGATTCAATTAAAACCCGGCTGGAAAAAGCATCAGAGAATATATTCCGAGAACAATGTTGCACTGGCTGGTAAATCAGACAGCATGACAGTCCATGTCTTTCATATTTCTGATCTCTGTTCTCACATTTTTAATTGAGTTAAAATAAAGAGTGCACAAAATATATTTCAAAACATTTTTGCTAATGTTAATGTATTATGAATTCATTCTGTGCTTATACACGTACCATAGAGTTATGGATTGATGCTTCATTTCACTGACTACAACAATTCTCTGGGCTCCCATTATCCACAACAGTTTCCTTAATTAAATGCAGTTATTCTGAGGTTAAATTTAAAAAAAAACTCATTTCATGCTTAAAAAAGCCTTCAACAAGTTATTATAAAAATGCATCTTTGTGCAAAATACTGAACATGTGAGTCTCCTGAGAGTGAAGAAGGCACAAAAATCACACATGGCTGCTTGAAATTAGTCTCTGCACAGCTGCTTTATTCTCTGTTTTTAATTATTGTAACTGCACCCACTATACTGCTGCAGTTGAGGGGCTGTCATTATTTCTATTCCAAACATCCCTTTTCACAGGTTTAATAACCTCGCCATAAAATTTAGCTCTGTCATAGGTAGAAACGGATGGCAAAGTCTTGGCCTGGAGAGCTTTTCAGTAATGTAGTTTGAACTGATATGGTTGTTTTCAAATTGATGAAGAGTAATGAGGTGAAACTTCCAATCACTTTTCTTGATTTTGGTGAGTTAGAAACACACTTCTGACGCTTCTCATTGACAGCTTTTGATTTTAAAACTGCGTATTTTTCATCCTGATTACTCTTTATGGACATTTTTGACATTTCTTACTGTCTGGTTATGGTTTACACCAGTTCAGGGCAAAAATGAAAGTACTGTGACAGTAGAGAATGGATACAGAGATGGAATATGAAATATCCTAACACAACCAGTTACCTGGGGTGTTGGAGAAAACAGAAGCCCTTCACTTACTCATCTTAGCTGTCCACAGGGAAATGGTACTACTTTGTGATAAATATCACCTTCTGAATCAGATACTCTTATTTCATTTCTCACCTCTGTGAATTCATCAATGTTTACTTTCTGTTCCAATGTGTCTATGATTTCCAGCTTCCTGTCATAGATGGCTAGTAAAAAATTAACAGATATTGGTTTAGAAAGCAAGCAGCCATGGTTTAGCATATTGTATAATTTTTTTTGCATGTTTTATGTTACATTCACTTTCTTTTCATGTTGGATTACATTTGTTTGAGGCTATTTTACACAATAGCTGAAAAATTACAAGGATCTCAAGCATCTGGCTGTATAAAGGCTATCTAAATCTGATCCTTACTGAGAATATTTCTCTTGTTGAGAATCTACACTTAACTATTCAGTGCTGTATGGTCATATTTATTCTTGATATATGCTGGTGAAAATAGCAATGATTTTAACAGCAGTTACCACTAATTAATTATGTGAGGGAAGAAATTATTTTTGATTTAGCAGATAAAACTGCCTGAAAATTCTGGGGACATCAATTCTGCCTTGCAAGAGTGGAATCTGAAAATCAGAGTAATTTTTCCAAGAAACTCTGCAGGAAACATTTTACTGATTATGCTATTCAAAGCTACCTGTTGGTCAGCTCCTTGACCGCTGTAAAGGAATGGAGAAGCTACACCACATGTCTGCACGGATTTCTTAATGAGGTCTTTGAGCACAAACACGCTATTTCTGTTGGGATCATTTTTCTGCTCTTTATTCTACAAGACCTCAGGAATAATGAGAAAATTCCCCATAGAATGCACTTATCTCTTGTTGCTTAAGACATTCTGAAACTGTACAATATCTCTACCAAACTACAAAAAAAAGCTTAATGTTCCATTAATATATATTGAATGCTACTAAATTAAATTCACTGAGAAATGGAGCAGCACATTAGTGAAATCTGACATGAAGCATCTCCAGAATCTGTGGAGCAAGCACCCAGACAGAAACTTCCATATGAGTTTCACACCCCAGGAACTGTTCATACTCAAGAACTCCAGGACCACAGCCACCACACCAGGAGTGTAAAGGCTCTGTTTGGCCACCTACATGATGTGCTACCAACACGGGATGACGACTCAGAGGGACAAATCTGTAATACAGAAAGGCCTGAGCAAGGGCAAGCTCTACACAGAGGTTACTTCAGCAGCAAGCAGAAATACCCTCTGGAGGTGCCCTGATTATTATCCCAACTCCCAACAAAGGCAGATTTGTTATTATTGATGATCATTACATGCTATCTATGTAAAGGGCTGGCAGCAGGTTGAATGTTGCCACTTCACTGTGCCTGGCTCTATCCATCCAGTTATCATTATTCAAAGAGGTCAAGTGTGAGCTATAAAGTGGACAGGATTTATGGAAATCCCTTCTGTGCTGAGTGCTTTGACACAGAAGCCCTTGTGCTGGGACTGGCATGCCTTGGACTGGCAAAGGGAATGAATGGCTAGACAAGATGTGCTATTTCGTGGAATGGTTCAGTCTCTTTCCAATCTGTCTCAAGATTATTGATTGATATACTTCCTGGTGTAACTACCCTTACAGATCCTACATCAATTATCAAATTCATTCATTGTTTGCTCAGTTTGCATTAGAATTCAGGTCACAGAAATAAAACTAAAGAAGAAAGACACATCAAAAATTTACCTTCTCTCACATCCATGGGAGCAGAAGCAACGACATCCAGGAAAGACCTCAGTGCACTCTGAATCTACAAATCAAGGTAATAGTCAAAGGCCTGCTTCATGCAGAAAAATGCAAAAAAGTAAATCATGCTGAATAACCAGTCATGTGGGGCAATCACACATCTTACCACAAACAAGCAGGTCCTGTTAAATGTAGACTTTGTCTATGACATGCTCTATGTAACCATAGGAAGATTTTCTAGGGGACTTGTGTGACTTTTAAGGAAGATGCACTGCCAATTTCTATGAGTCTCGGGGCTAGAAAGGAGATTTAACTGGGGCCACAGGTGAGCAAGACCCAGGTCTTTTAAGGGGATTCTGAAGGACAGCCAGCTGCACAGAGGGACATCCAGAGATAAGGTAGGTATCCAGCAACCTCGGGAGTGTCCAGGTAACTCACAATCCATTTAGCCTCCCACACAAACCTCTGTGGAGAACACACTGCAAGCCTTCCACGTGCTCAGCTTGGTGAGGGTGTGCTAGACACCGACCTGCACCCTGATCCCAAGGGATATCAGAGCCATTACCCACCCTTCTGCTCCTTTGCTGCCATTCCAGGGCAGACTGCCCAGATTTCCTTTTTCTGGAACAACCATAGCAGTGTTAACAAGATCAACCCTAGTTACCAGTGCAACTGGTATTCTGCCACTGATATCCACTGTCCACTCTTTGAATTGAATTGCCAGCGCCTCCTTTCTCATCTCTTTCTGCTCGGACTTCATATTTTCCACCTGTTCCCTTTCCTTACGTTTGGTCTTTGCCTCAGCCTTCATCCTGGCCAGCCTGTAGGACATAGGCAGATGACTTAGAACAATACCAACATAAACCAGCTTTAGTAAGCTAGATGAAACCTCTCCCGAAGAACAAAAGGAAAGGAAATAACTTACTGAAACTCTTGTCCTTTAGCAAAAGCAGACTTTTTCTCCAAAACTGTACTTGATATTTGGGGCACAAAATTACTAGTGTTGTTACTGCACTAGAGACTAGTGATCTGTGTTTTCAGAGGGCAGCTCCGAGATGAAAATATTTATATCCTGACATATATAATCTCCTGAAATCTAGCGTAACTGTGAATCTGAAGAAATAACTTTTGAGTATCAGATATGTGCATGTGGAAAAAGTGCCTTGTAGAGTATACAGTTGACATTTAAGGGAAAATGATTTGTACAGCTCTTCTAGTTTATGTGGTTTCAACAGTGATAAATTTTACCATCAATGCTTGCAAACATTTATAACGGCATTAATCATCCATTGTATAGATGTCTTTCAATTTTCTCTCAATTTTAGCAGGCACGGAGGTGCCTAATTTTGCCTCACTTCATTTACCAACAAAATTGCATCAGTATGCGTTTGTCTCAGCGCCTAAGTACCATTTCACACAAGCACTTCACTGGCAGAGAACAATGTTCAATGAAATTTCTGCAGCGAGGGTAACTCCTCACTGCAGAATGAAACATGTTCCTTCAGGAAGACAGCCGCCTAACTCCCACACAAGGATGGGTGACTCAGACTGAAGGACTACCAGCCCTGGACAAAATAAAGTCTCTGCTTCAGGTATCAATCTATTTAGATCAGGAATTTCTCCCATCTGTTCTCCCTCATTTCTTGTCTCCCACTCAGGTTGTAGTTAAGGAGAGACTGGAGGAAGCCTGAGGAAGAATTGGTAAGCTTTAAATATGAATCTGCGGTGAAATCCTGCCTCTGCTGAAAGTAATGCCAAGGCTTCCAGGAGTTTCACTGGGACCAGAATTTCCCTCTTCATTTTTCTGGTGCTTATGTGAGAGATTTTGAGCCCAGACTGGCATTTCTCTCTAACGTTTTCTTTCTGTTTGGAAAGCCAGTGACTCTCGTTAGGAGTCTCAGGACTACATGGAGTTAGTAAGATCCTCTGTGCTGCTCTAGTTCGAAAATCCTATGCAAATTCCACAACACAGCCATCACAAATATGTAAATCCTGAGCTACTGAGAATGCAAATCCCACGATGCTACTACCAGCCGATATGCCAACCCTACTACAGCTATGGCTACATAAACCCCCTTGGCAGCACTGCCTGCGAAGAGACTGATTTGTCAAACCCTTGAAAGACGATTCCTGTGCAGCAGTTCTGGAGCTTCCATAGCTACAGAGAACCTGTCTCCAAATGCCAACATGAGCTTAACAAGATAAGCCAAGACATGTCACGGGTAGCCAACACTTTGTATTCTATAGGAAAAACCAACCTCTCCAGAAATAAGCTCTGATTCACAACCTAACAAACAAACAAACAAAAATCTTTTGAAAATCTTTTACCAGCTCTGGTTATGCTGTTGGAAGTCTGTTTATGAAGAAAAGACAAAAAGCTGGGCTAGCTCACACTGACCATAATTGGTCACTGACCATAATTGGTCAGTAATATTTACTTCTATCTGTAGGGAAAAAGGGGGTAAGTGACTGCACAAAATTCACTTACCAAACTGCTTTAATTGAATTCATACAGGACATATTCCTATGAGCTATAACTGATGTGGACTAGAAATGCAGGGAGACAAACTCAGAGGTGGAGAGAGATATTTAACATACTCATAACCCATGGGGTAAGACGAGGGGAAATGGCCTCAGGTTGCTCCAGTGGAGGCTTAGGTTGGATATTAGGAGAATTTTCTTTACTGAAAGGGTTGTGAAGCATTGGAATAGGCTGCCTAGGAGAGTGGTTGAGTCACCAACCCTGGAGGTCTTCAAGAAACGTGCAGATGTAGAACTTAGTAGCATGGTTTAGTGGTGGACTCGTCAGTACTAGGTTAAAGGTTGAACCAGATGATCTTAGAGGCCCTTTTCCAACCTGAGTGATTCTGTGATTCATTATAATACTGGGAACATCAATTATCTTCATTTAGAGTCTATGAATAAGTCCCGTCAACATTTTACTTCCCTAATTCCTCACACTGAAACCCTGAAACCAATTTTCAAGCTGTATGTGGTATTCATGCAAATGGACGAGACAGTAAAGGAGTCATTACACTGCAGACACAGCCAGAGAGTGACCTGGTAGCCATGAGTAACTCTGATATCATGTACAATCATCTCTGGGTATTCTACAAATACAAATGTTCACTTCTAGATTTTTCTGAATAAAACAATTAAAATGACAGCAGTATCGTTCACCTGATGCACTCACATTTTAACGTGAGCATATTGTAAGATGCCATACAACCCTCTTTAAATATCCATTAATATTATACTAAACCAAGCAGCCTAGACTACACCCCACAAGTAAGCAACATAATAAAATACAGAACACTTTCTACTTTAAAGGGGAAAAAGGATCTGAAATGAGAACCTGAAGTAAAAACCCTATGAGAGTTTCTATCACATGCCAGCTACCTTGCCATGTGACAATATTGCCCTTGGTTTGGTCAAAAAAAATCACCTTGAAGGAGAAAAAGAGGTCACCTTTATTAAGTTTGGAAGAATATGGAGGAAACAGTGTGAAGAGTCCTTAGACCTTTGATACCAACGCCACACCTAAAGAGCTCCTGTTGCTAACCCAGACTGGTTTGCAAGTAGTTTGCATTTCACATATGTAATTAAGATAGGGTCTAAATTGGAATTATACACTCATGAAGGGCAGAATATAGCCTTAAACAAGAATGACTACTGTTTCATTGTGTGTGGCATTCTGGTGATTGCCCTGCTTCTCGAGTTTTAAGAAGGAGGTAATTACCATCTCTGGCACTGCGCTGCACAAAGTTCATTTTGTTTGACGCTTTGCCAGCCAGACTGCAGCCATGCCATGCCTTTTGTAAAACAGAGACCAGGACCCAGCTCTAATCTTGTGACCAGCCACACTGTCAACTCTCTCACCTCTCCGGTGCTGTATCTGCCATTTCAGTTTTCAGCTCCTCTGTGACCATCTTCATTCCTCTCAGGTAGGGGCCTGGCTTTGTAGAAATATCATACTGAGGGTTATGTCTCATCAGATATTCTCCAAGAAAAGTAATGGGGTCAAATTTGGTTGGTTCTTTGTCTGGTACAAGCACATTCTTTCTTTCCACTTGCATTAACAGCTTTTCCACTCCTGGGATTAATGTAGGTAGGAGTTTGTCAAGCAAATAGGTGCGAGTATCCAGTGACTCCTTCTCATCACTGAACCACTCTTTGCACAGCCAGTCGCAGGGCTCTCTCTTTTTTACCTTTTCTTCTTCTGCCTTTTGTGCCTGAATCATCTTCACCTTTTTTTCCTGCAGATTCAGAGACCTCTGCTGTACCTTTTCATAAAAGCACTCTTTCCACGGAGCACAATTACTACGACATGGCAGCTCATCACTCCCATGATTTCTCTTCATTTCTGTGGCAGTCATATTCTTACCTACAAGGCTGGGATGGTTTAGACCTGCAGTTTGAGCTGCTTCTTCTGGCTGAGCAGCCATTTGTCAATGACTGTGATAAAGAACAAAAGAAGTATGTTATATAATGCCAAAAGATGCAGCAGTGGCCTAGCAGATGACACAGGAAGAAAGTTTATAGCTAGGAATTAACCAATATTCCTTTTCTATGTGCCTATTTTATTCTCTTACTGCTGCTTTGTACTCTTAAACAAGTACAGCCCCTTTACTTCAAAGATTAGTAAATGATTTATAAAGATTAATTATGTATCACAACACTCCTTGGAGACAGAGCAACTACATAACTGTGATCCTCTTTAATGGGAGAAAAAAAAAAGAAAAAAAGAAAAAAAAAAAAAGAGACACGGTAGAGAAGTGATTAATTCCAGGTCACTTAGAGAGTCAGAAACCAAGTGGTGAACAGTGCTTAGAAGTCTTGTCCCCTAGTTCACACCAGTGGATTCCAATTGCCCCTAATATCATTATTTCTGTTTAGGGCCCTTTCCGTGTTGCGAGGAGCTCCAGTGGATATGAGACAGAGGAAGCAAGCCAGGGAAAATACCAGATACCTGGGAGCAAGATTTCTCTATCTCTACACCACCTTCTGCTCTCCTCAATTACCACTTACTCTTCGTGGTTTCTGCAGCCGTGAAAAATCCTGAGGAAGCCTGTACCACAGACTACTCAATTTCAACTTTTGCAACTGCTTTTCTTCTGGATATTTTGTTAATGTAACAGGACACAAATATATGGGTCAGCAGAGTTCCTAAAGAAAGGGAAACTGCACTATGACCCTGAAACTAAACTGTCCACAAACACATAATTTGTAGATTATTCTGTAAAAGACCTACAGAGAGTTGCTGAGATCTCCCTTTAGTTTCCCAGACTACACTGTTCTCTTCTCAAAATGTCAATACTGTGAAATACCAGGAAAAAACAGAATTGCTCACGAGGCACAATTGAAAAATTATTGCTATATGTCTCCATACATAACTGTCTGCAACTACAGTGGAACTTACACGGATGTAATGGAGCAGAATGTGAGCAGAACCCACTTGATTTACTGCATGAAAAATCACCGGCATGCTGTGAAAAAAAACAGCTCAGTGCTAAACAGCAAGGGATTGGTGACATTAATAGAGCCTGACTAAGGCCCTTCCAAATCAAAGATGAAACTCTGCTCTGAACTTGCTGCCACGCTATTCTTTTGCAGCTCTTACTTAAAAGTGCTTTTCACTAAGGCCTTCCAGTATCCATAGAAATAACATCGCTTTCACTATGTTCTGCTATTCATATTTAAGCATTTGTGGCTGTTCTGAAGAGAACTTAGCCTTCTAGGGACTGCATAAATGTGAACTAAAGCCCTCCAGGAACACAAATGTAGTTGCTAGTACAATGATCTTCTGGTTCATAACCATTGTTTGAATCCGAATATTGCTCGGATAGGTAGGATGCTTTACAGCACTGAATTTCTGTTTTCTAGATGGGATTGTTGGCATCTTCTGGTAATTTGTTTGTAATAAGCATAACCTGTTGGGAAGTGAGATGGATTTATGGATCAAGCTGCCTGCGTGACTCAGTGTTGTAACAATGGTGGCTGGTTTTGCCACTGAAGGACATGAACTGTGCAGTTTAGATTTATAATGGTAGAAAAAGAAACCTGTCAACCCTGTCAAATTGTTCCTTGCTTAGGTGAGTTTCTTTCAATCAGCTTTAAAACCAGACTCTTTCCGGTTCAAAGCAGGCTGTTAAACAAACGTTCTGGTCACGTTCCAAATCAACTTTTTTTTTTCTTTTGTGCCAAAATAAACTATTCTTGCAGAATCAAATACTCATGTTATTTCTGAACATCCTTTGTGAAACCTTTCTGCAATTTCTGTGCAACGTTACGGTGACAATTGCACTCTGCTTTAGGAGGTGGCTTATTCTGAATGATGATGAACATATTTTCTACACCGCTCTGAACTATTTGTTAGGAAGATTTTGAGGATTAGCATATGTTTATGAAGTGCCTCTGTCTCTGAACAACAGAAAAACCTAAGTGCTACTGCTCTATCTTAATTCCATGGGATTGGCAAATCTCCAGGAGTGGAAGCAGGGCACACAGAACTATGACAACTACTTTCATGTGGAGCAGATAAATCAGGCTATGAGGGTGTGGAAGAGCATACCCACAGCACATAACTGTTAAAATAAACAACAAAGGGGTGCTAGAATCAGGGCCTAAAACTTGGAATTTATCAATGATTGCAGGGACAAACTTCCAGTTTGTGTAAGACAACTTCAGCTCATAAATTTCAATGCTGATTTACATCAGTTGAGAATTGGGCCCATAAAATATAAAGCTCTCAAGTTCTATGACATTCCCAAGTAGAGGCTTGATTGTCCAAATAAAAGTAAGCACAGTGCACAAACACAAGCTTTAGGAGCACCCAGGAAATTTGAAATGTGATATTAAGTTTCCTGTAAGTCTTTGTTCAAGCTGAAGGCAAGATGAGCTTTTCATTATTTAGTAGGATGCCACTTTCCTGGCTCCTTTTCTATGAGAGAAATATTCTTGCTGTAAACCCGGCAGGTACAAAACGATTATCTCTCCATCTCCTGTACAAAAAAACAAATCTGCTCATAAATAAGATTTTTACGTTTCATTGTTATTCTGTTAGAGCATTCTGATGGGTGGGATAGGGCCAGGAAAGACTAAAATTTGTCTAGGAAAATATTTTGGAGATGTTGGAGTTCCAAAGTCCTTTCAAAAACAGAATCCAATCTCTTTGACCCTCTATGGCTCAGGACTAGTTTTGCCTTTCCCTGAAGTTCTTCGTAGAGCGTGTTTACCACACCAATCACAAGGAGCCTGATACCCTTTTCACATCTGATCTTCTTTTCAATTAAAATTAAAATTAAACAAAGACTTCCTCTTTTGCTTTCTGACGCTCTAAAGAACTGCTTTTCTTACCTTTGGAGCAGGTATCAAAATAGATCTTATTCCTCCTGCTTTCAGAGTGGCTTTGCAAATGAATAGGAATTTAATATATGCCCATCTGTTCCCAGGCATTAAAAATCTTAAAGTGAATTAGGGATTTCTCAGACCTGCTGCGGAGCCAGGCTGTGAGTTTTACTCCTCTCTGTGTTTGCAGTTGCTAAGCAATAATCCCAAAGGTTGCTATGTCTCATCCACGACTCGGAATTGCCGTAGGTTGTCTTTTGGCTTTGGCAGGCCAACACACTCTTCTGAACTGAACTTAGCTCACTGTGTCACGTGACTGAAAATAAAATAAAATAAAATAAAATAAAGACTAAGAATAGCAACAGGCAATATTAGGGGCACCAATAGTCAGAGGGAATCCACAGGTGCCCAGTGACAGAAGGTTTACCTTCAGGTTCAAGTCCAAAACTGTTGAAAGTCCCTTACGAGCTAAACTGAGGATGGTATTAACCAGACGGGAAAATCTAAGAGAGAAAAAAAAAACAAACACATGAAGTACAAACTCAATTTAAACGGACCTTTTTCAGGTTCTCCTTTTGTAAAGAACTGTACCACTTTGAAGCAGCCTAGAGGGAAAGTCATGTACAGCACTAATAAGGGGGAAGTTTATAATGCCATTTTGTTAGACTGCCTTTAAACCAGAATCTAAAGGAATTTAATGAATCACCTTTAATAATTTCTTTTATATTCATGAAGAATATGCAACACAGGGGAAGGAGAAAAGAAGAGAAAATAACATCTAGGAACAGCCATTCTGCACACTTTTAAGTGTACCCACATAATCAGGTGTCTGTTCAGTTATTTCATTCGTGTTATGCAGGATTTCCAACAGAGAAATTAATGGCAACTTCTGCCAGGAAATGAGGTTTATCTAATGCTATTTCTTTTGCTGTGTTTTACATTGGAAGAAGCTTGATCTTTGGATTATCTACCAGCATGAAAACTCTGAGCTGTGACTTCATGGTATCGTCATTGGAACAGCTGCACTGTTCCTACGTCCCTATCCTCTAGTAAGACTATTAGTCTCCATTTTATGGGCAGCTGAACATGTTACAAAACATAATGAGGAGATTTAATCCCCAAAATCTGATGCAGTTACTGTCAGAGTCACATTTCTTCTTCAGTTCGGGAACTAGAGTTTTAATTTCCGAATCCAAAATGTCATTCTCTCTTATTTTCACCAAGTCATTCATTACTTGATATAGAACCCACAAAACTAAAGTAAATATTATTGAATTTGTAAAAACCTCTGGAATTGGAAATAGCTGTAAGTGCCATGCACCCATTGTCCCAACATGAACTTGCTAAAATACCTAAGCTGCACTCAAAAAATATATACTTAGTTTTGTTCCTAAAACCTGCCATGGAAGCTAGAAAGTACACATGCTGTGTACAGGCTCTTTACACAGGAGGGAATTTGCTCATAAATGACAATAACAATTGTACTTTAGAGGACAGTCAAAAGCCTCAATTTTTTATTTTCTTTTTATACTTTCTTTTCCACTACAGAAATCCCTGGTGTTTGTACTCAGCAACATTTATTTTCCTCTGTCCACCTGTGCGTATTTGAGAAACATTTGTATGGCTGTAATTTCTACAGACACCTTTGGCCATCTGTGCTAAGCGTCTCACTGAAAAAATGTTTCTTCTGGACACTCTCAAATATCACTGGAATACCAAGCCTGCAACTGCAGACACTACAACACTGACTTGATTTTTGAATTCAGTAGTTGCTTGTAGAAAGGAAACAAAGCATAAAAAAAATTAATAAAATATCAAATTTAGTGTGGAAAATACCGTAATATATTATAATTCCTTTGCTATTATGATTTGAACAAAAGAAGGAAATATGCTTATTGCAGTCTATTTCCAAGGTGTGTTGAAATATAGCATTGATTATGTCAATAAAATGAAGCAGAAAATTGATGCACAGGAATTATTTAAAATGAAGCTTTAAATTGAACTGTGAATTTTTTGATGGTATGGAATGTCAATTAAAAAATACTCTCCCTTTTCTTACAATGATTTTTTTTTAACCTCCTGACAAGTGCATGCAAATAGAATTTGGAAGGAGGGATGTGAGTGGTTCTGTTTTTATTTTTCTGGAAATGGAATCCTGTGGGTTAAGCAAACCTTTAATCGCACCCTATTTAACTTGGCTGCTATCTCGTAATGTTTTTGCTAAGCAAAGTGTATCCTTTTATTATGCCATCAAATACTTGCACTGTTGACAAAATAATGGACTGAATATGTCATCACAGATGTTTTGCTGGAATTGCCTCTTCTATCTTTTTTTTTTGTTGTTTTTCTGTTTAAGATACATTTTGGAAGCATTCTGTTGCCTGTTGCAGCTGATGCCAAGATTACGCAATAAAAGCCCTGACACGTAGTAATAATAAGTTGCGTTAGCCAGAGAAATGTTTGCAGTACATTAAAGAAAGAAAATAGACAGCTTCAGAAATGCATACAAAGACAGACAGTGTGTAGCTTCACATCCTTCAGATGATACTCTGGGCTAGAGGTCCAGGTGCTGACCACAGTGCTTATAGCACAGGGGAGAATTTGGCCACAGGCTTCCAGTCTCCTTTATGTACCAGCCGTGATGCTGTGACCACAGGCTGCCCTCTAATCGCTCTTTTCAATCAGAATGCATCTGCCTATAGCCAGCCGCCTCCTTCACATTTAAATTCTGCTGCTACAAAACATTGCACATACAAATTATACCTTTCTAATAGCTCGAGGAGCCATTGCGATCTGTGATTATTGTAGTTAATAACTGATATGTTCAACCTTTAGCTAACTGTAGATAGCAATTCCATTATTTACTTGTGGTAAATATATTTTAGAAGTGTTCACTGTTCAAATACCTGGAAAAGCTATAGGATATCTGAATATTACACTAGAGTCTATTTTGGAAGCTGGTTTAAATAATCATTTACTGATAGTAATCCCTGCATTACTATTTCTCAAAATCCAGAATGAAACACCAGTCCCAGGTGAGGGATTTGCACAAATACTCTGGCAACTTGCAGTCCTCCACCTATACCCTGTACCAAAGTAGACACATCTGAACAGAACACGAGCTACGTGCCTTGAAGCAGCCCTGTATTTGCAGGAATCCATTTGCTGAGAACAACCCAATAAAGTAGATATCATCCTTTAGAGAAAGGTGAATAGCATTAAGATTCTTGTCATATGATTGAGAAGAAAAATCTTGGACCTTGTATGTTCCCCAAACCTTCTGCAAAGGGCCTACAAAGTGATGCAGGATCATTTTTAGCTGAAAGGAAGAAGTGCTGTGCCAGGAGACAAACCACTTTGTCAGTTTCAGAGAAAATAAATCAGACAGAAAAACATAGCTAGGAGAACCATGACTGTATGTGAGTGGATGTCTTACTGGTCTAGCTGTATTATGTGAAAATGTGAAAAAAGTCATACACACTTTCATCATTTATGTGCAGCTCTCAAACACAGAGCGGTCCTTTTGCTCCCAAAACTTACAGAGAAGATCCTTTATCTACAAACGCAAAAGGATGTCCGTATTTGGAGTAGCCTTTGCCAATCCATTTCTACTGTACAGACACACCAAAGATGTACAGACACACATTTCTACTGTACAGACACGCATCTGCCTGGCACATTTCCCCACAGAAAAGATAAGGTGTTTAATAAATAAATGGGAGGGAGGGACCAAACAAGGCTGCTTAGAAAAAGACCTTGTTTTATTGGGAGGTTGTAGAATATTTAGAACATGGGGGATATTAACTTAAAAGGGATCCGGAAGGCATTTTCTTGACCTTTGTGACATAAATCAGAGTTCACCGCTAGCGCACTTTCCATAAATATTGTGTTTCAAAATAAAAACACGATGGTTGTATGAGGCAGGACAATGACTCTTTGTTTATCCATGCTTTTTGCTTATTCTCCCCATGTGCTGGAATCCCACTGGGGGTCCTTTTGGCCTCTTTCACATCCAGGATTCTGGCTTGCTGTGCAATTCACTCTCGATGCTCAATTTTAGTCCCGCTTCCTGAGCCTGCCCTTCATCCTCTCTTGTCCACTAGGAGGCAAAACGCCTCATTAGCCAGCCTGACTTTTTCATTGTGGCAAAAGCCCAGCTTCCAGGGCTCGCAGAGCCTCCCAGATAATTATTTTGACTGCAGGGCACTGGGGGCAGAGCCTGAAGAGCTACTTACGTGGGTCTTGTGGTGTGCAGAGTTCTGAATGAGTCCAAGTCCCTTACAGTCCTGTCAACCTGAGGAGCAAATAAGAATAATATGGACTGAGTGCTTCAGATGGGCTAACAATGGGCTAACAGGCATTTCTGACAAGGAATTTGTTCCCGTTTATATTCAGAATGGCCTCTATTTGTCGTCTGTAGTGTTTTTGCTACATACCCAAGGCAATTTTCGATCACAGTGGCAAATCTCCCCACAGATTTGGCAGCACCAGCCTGAAACCGAAGGGATGACACCTGACAGCGCCTGGCCCTTCGCCTCAGGGCCCACCTCATTTTGGGGACATTTTCATGCCTAAACCCTCCCGTACCCGTATCGGACTCGCTGTGCGGTACCTGCGGCTGCCCATTGACTTACTAAGAAAAACTTTATCCCCTTTCTGTCCCTGACAGAGCTCCCACAGCCCAACCGAGGCAGCCGCCAGGCGGAGCTGCGGCTCCCCCCCCCCCCCCCTTCAGCAGCCCGAGGCCTGCCCCCCCCCCCCCGCCCCCCCGCTCCGGCACGGCAGGGGTTAACCCTCCTTCGCGGCCCGGGGGCGGCGCCGCGCTGACAGGTGGCGCATGCGCCGTGCCGCCGCATTGTGCCCGGCCGGCCCAGCCCCGGAGCGCCTCAGTCGGCCGCGGGCCGTCGGCGGGTGCGGAGCTGCTGCCCCCTGCGGCCACCTCCGCTCCGCTCCCCTTCTTCCCTTCCCCTCCCCTCTCCTCTCTCCCCCCACCCCTTTCCTCCGCCTTCGCCATGGAGTAAGGCCACCCCCCGCCGGCCGGACGGGGAGCCCCGCCGCGCCTCGATGGCTCTGGTCACGGTGCAGCGCTCGCCAACCCCCAGCGCCACCTCCAGCCCCTGCGCCTCGGTGAGTCCGACCGCCCGCCGGGCGCTGAGGGCGGCGCGGCCGTTGGTGGCCGTTAGGGGCCGGTGCGCATGCGCACGGACCCCATCGCGCTCCCCCCCCCCCCCTTTCTCCCCTCACCTCAGCGTTGCCCCCCCCCCCCGCCTCCCCCGGCCCCGACCCCCTCAGCCCCCCGTCACCCTGCTCAGTCGCCCCCCGTCGTCTCCATCAGCCCCCTGTCACCCCCCTCAGCCCCCCGTCAGCCTTCTCAGGCCCCCGTTGTTCCCCTCAGCCCCCTGTCACCCTCCTCAGTCGCCCCCCTCACGCCCCCAGTCACTCCCCTCATGCTCCCTCCTCATCCCCCTCATGCCCCTGTCACCCTCCTCAGGCCTGCTGTCGCCTCCTCACGCCCCCCATCACCCTCCTCAGCTCCCCCTCAGGCCCCTGTCGTCCCCTTCAGCCCCCTGTCACCCTCCTCAGTCGCTCCCCTCAAGCCCCCTGTCACTCCCCTCATCACACTCCTCAAGCCTCCCGTCACCCCCTCACGCCCCCCATCACCCTCGTCAGCTCCCCCATCACCCTTCTCAGCCCTCCCCCCTGCTCCTTTGGGTCTCTGTGGCCTGGTGACAAGCAGAGGGAGAGGCCTGGGTCACCCCTGTCCCCCCCTCAGCCTGGACAAGCTGTCCCCAGAGGGGGTGGGTGCTGTCCCCCTGAACCGTGGGACCCTGGGTGGGTGCTGTCCCCCCCCTTTGTGCCTGGCTGAATTCTGATTTTGTGTGTGTATGTGAGCTGGCACCGTCGGGCATGGGTGCTGTGAGGTGATTCAACCTGACAGCACCCTCTGGGTATCTCCAGTATGCGGCCCTTCCCTTGGGAAGAGCTATGACTTCTATCTCTCTCTTTTTTTTTTTTTTTTTTTTTCATTTCTATTTTATTATTTTCATCTTGCATATAATTTTCAAGAGGCTGTGTGAAGCCCGAGGCTGGCACAGATCACCAGATCTCCCATCTCTGGGTGAAACATGCAGGAGATGTTCCCAGCAGTGCCCTGAATCAGGAAGCCAGGCAGGCGACTCCAGGGCTCCTTGCTTTACACCCTCTTTAAATTCGGGCCAGGCTGGTGTTTCAGTGCCTCTGTGTTGTACAGTCCGGCACATTAACCCCTTGGGCTGCTGCCTACCGACTGCACAGCTTGTTTCTAATATTATAAATGAGGATGGGAATGAAAATAGTAAGCTTGCTTTCACTTTCTGTATGCTTAATTCTCTGTTGGCTTTTCTCCTTAAAAAACCTCATATATTATCCCACTGCTGTTATGTCAGGCTTGGAAGTGCTGGGGGGGGACACAGGGTGTGAAATCCCAGTTGCTTCCATCATGTGAGGATTAAAAAAGCCAGCTACTCTGAAAATATTTCTTGTTGTGTTAGGTAACCTCTGCTGAAACTAGATCAACTACTTGACAGGTCCTGCCTGCCCCAACAGCATTTTAGCTGTCAGAACACTTTTTTTTTTTTCTTTATTTCACTCCCATGGCTCTCCTAAGATACGTTTATTTGGCAACACATTAATTTCCACTTGCGTTTCTCTGCTGTAGACTAACGTGCTGCATTACTTCAGAGGTTGCTTCCTCCTTTTGACTTCTTTACCTTCTCCGCTCTTCCTTTTCGATGAACTTGTTGCATTTAAGACATCTTGTTGTGCAAAAGGTCTCTCTTGGTGTCCTTCTGTCTTCCACTTGGATGCATAACCCTTTTCTGTGTTAGATATTTGATACACAGGAGCAATTAGCAGCATTCTGTGAGGATTTCCCATCTGGAACAGCCAGTCTATTTCCTGACCAGGATACCACATGTGCTTCTTTTGCTTACAATCACGCAGTATAACAGGAACATTTTTTCTTCTTTTTTAATAATCTGTCCCAATTTTTGAGTTCTACATAGTTCTTAAATATACAAACAACTCCCTCCTGACAAGTCCAGTGAATGCAGGTTTCAGTGCGTTTATCTGCATTCTCTTCCTCAGTCTCAGAGTGCTCAGATGTAAGCTGTGCCCTTGCTCTTCCCAAGTTCCCAATGCAAAAGTGCGTGTGACTGTTTCCATGGCCTGGTTTTGCTTCTCAAAATTACTTCTTCTTTCTCAGACCCTTTTTTTTTTATTATTTTTTTTGCAGCCTAAGGTGGAAATGCAATTCATCATATTCTGCCCTCAACAGCTATTGAGCCTACTTCTCAACTTCTGCATTTCCTGTCACAGCTTCCTAACCACGCGTTAGGGGTTTGACTGCCCTTTTAGCCTCTTGTTAGATAGCTGGGGCTGGCTGTTTCTCCATCCTTCTGGTTCGTGTAATCTTCCCCTCTCTCAGTTGTTTCTTCTTGATGGCAGCAGCATTTCAGGGGATGGACCTTCCTAGACAGCGAAGGGCTGGTGAACAGTTGCCTTTTTAATCCTTGTGAAGGCTTTGGTCCTGCAAGCTGGCCATGCTTATTGTTATGGATCACCATTGACAAGTGCGTTGATGGGAGCTTGATTCTTTCAATATTAAATTATTTCAACCAATTTCTTGTAAGCCGTTGATGACAGCTTCCTTCTCTATGGGCTGATAACTATCTCCAAGTTATCTCTTTGAAAGGAAGTTCATCTTGCTAAATAATTTCGGTGAGCAGTGTGAAGCTGTAGCTTGCTGCCTGAAACCCTGTGGAGAAAGATTGTCTGGTGGCTGTGGGAAGCTTGCTGTTCTGGCTTGTGGGCAAGCAAGATGTATGTAAGTGTGCAAGCATATGGCTCTGCCTAGTTCAGTTTCCAGGTTACTAAGAATTTTGAAGACAGAAATGGATTCTCGTTGAAATTGCTTGGTTTTTATTTTTTGTTCTTTAGAGATGAACTTTTCAGACAAGGAAAGGAGAAGGATGAAATTGATGTCCTCAGACTGTATTTTTGCATTAAGCATGCCCTATAAACAGTTATAATTGGCTTTTATGGATTCAGGGGAATAGCTGATGTGAATCGCTCTGAAATTGGATGGCTTTTATTTATAGGTCTTTATCCTGTTCTCATTGCCATAGAGCATCTCGTGGGCATTCATTTCAGGACAGGCACAGTTCATGCGGTGCTGTCTGTAGATTTACAGCTCTCCGGTCACTTGATGACTTATGAAATTCCCTTAATTGTCAGTCCAGCTGTCTGCTAGCTGTTTGTTTTGGCCTTCGGTTATGCAGCCACTTTTGAGACACAAGACAGCAGCCTTCACCTTCCTCTCTAGAGCAGAGCAGTTGTCCTTCAGAGCACCGTGGGGGCAGAAGGGGGTGGGAAAGGCAGGGCTGCTGTGCTCCAGAAGGTGCAGGTACCAGGGGCTGCTTGGTGCAGGTCAGCACCCTTTGTTTATCCCATACTGCAAAAAGAATTCTTTTTTTTTTTTTTTTTTCCTCCTCTGTGTGTAGTGGCTTTTTTTGTTTGCCTGGTTTTGGTTCTAGGTGGGAGGGGAGAGCTGTCTGTCTGCGAGAAGGAAGACTTGTGCCCAAGAGAAGGGCCCTGGGAGCACGCAGCTGGGTTACAGCAGGTGGGCGCGGTGGTCTCCTTATCACCAAAAGCAGGGGAATAAAAACACCTTGTTCATAAGCGCCCCTCAGTCAGAGCTCCGCTAGGGTGATCTGAAGAAACTGGCCTCTTTGTGTCCTCCCCATGCCTGGGATTCTCTGACTCTGCTCCCAGTGTCTGTGCCGTATTTCCTGCCTTGCAGGTGGTGGGGTTTTCCCTTCTAGAGATCTCATTTCAATGGAAAAGAATGGAAACGTATTTTGTCTGGGTGCTTTCTTGGCAACTCCTAAGACAGTGGACAGAAAGAAATCGCAATGGATCTAACTTGATATAACCTTTGCTTGGTGACTTAAACAAAAAAAAATGCTCACCATTGTTTAATAAAATCTAACCTTCTAAAAGGGAATAGGTTATTTTGCTGGGACTGGTGGTGTGCGTGCACTGTCGTTCATACTTGTTTACGTGTCAGTTTTCAGTTAATTTGGCTGTTTGTATCTCTAAGCGATGAACCATCTCTGAATCTACCTTGCTGTTAAACTGCAGAAGCCTCACTCCAACAGACCCGGGGTATCTCTATTGCTCACTCTGTAGCTAAGGGTGGGCACAGCAGTCACGTCGTCAGCTCTAAGGACGAGCAGCGTGAAAGCAGCCTGGCTAAAGCAGAGAATCACTGGTAAAAGATGCCTGCCTCAAAATCCTTTGTGAGCCTTGTGCTCTAAGGCCCTGGATGTTGTTGGGTAACGTCAGTCACCAGGCTAGCATCAAATCTGTGTCGTCGTGTTGATGCAAGCAGTGAAAAACAGCTCTTGAGCTCTTTGTAGCTTTCCAAAAGACCTCTGATAACTATGTGGAGCGGGAAATAATAGATTGAAACTTGCCTTTATAAATTAATTTTATGCACGGAACAAAAGCTGTAATTCCTTTTAAGTGCTGTCTTTCCTCTGCCTAATACTTATCTTTCTGGAAGTGAGGATGCTGGGCAGGCAGTCTGCCTCTCGCAGCTCACTTGTCTTCCCTACCCTCAGGGACGCAATATGCTCTTATGGAAGGGAGCGACTGACCCAGAAAGAGAGGCTATGCTGCATACATTGTTCTAAAATGCAGGGTTTTAAAAAAAAAAGTTTAAAGCAGATGAAAATATAAACCATTTGACTTCCACTCCTTAATCCCAGGGGAACAGCTTGAGCAGGAAGCAGAGTCCTGCAAATGTGGCTGGGAGTCTCTGTCATGTTTTGTCTGAAAGCTCCTTGCTGGTGGAACACACAGGAAATATTTTCCCACTTATTTATGGGGAAGCTAAATATAAAGCTTCTCTACCTCTGGTCCTGCGATTACGATTAAACCGGGTGATAACTGTGAGCTCACTCAATCATCAACAGGTCTAGTCTCTATCTTGTAGAAGTGTGTTGTTTTTTTTCAGTTAAGATCTTGATAGCTTCTGCTTGTGTAAGGTTGTGGAGAGCTGTGTTTCGGAGGGGACTCCAGTGTAGCTAGGAGAACAGTAGTTTCTTATGAACCAGTTAATAGACTGGAAATGCCTTTTATTAAAGCTGCCGTCATCTCTTACTTGCTGTTTTTCATCAGCTGATGTTTTTCAGTCTTTGCCACGAGCTATGCCAGTACCTGAAGTTCTCAAAGGCAGCAGCCCAGGAGGATGTGTTGATGTCTGCTTTAGATAAACCCCTCGTAGTGCCTCACAGGTGGCTCAGGTGCCCGTGTTGTCATCTGCCACCGTTTGGTGAGATGATCAGTGACCCCCTCCCCATCCATCAGACTTCCACTTCTATTGAAAGCTCCTCAAGGAAGACAGGAAGCCTCTGCCTCTTGTGTGCGGTACTGCTGAAGGATGAAGGCTACTGTCTGGCTGTACCAGGCCAGGCTTCTGACCACAGAGAGGAACTTTTGGATGTGTAAATCATTCACCTGTGGAGAGACTCTCTTCCTCAAGCAGACTGTCACCTGCATGGTGACACCAGGACACTCCTTCTGAAGGTTTGTTGCCTAGCGTATACACACACAGCAGGCTCTCCTGCAGGTCTGCATGAAATGCCAGGTCCTCTTTTAGCTTGAGAACAGTATTTGGAGTATTTGGAGTTGAGGAGGATGAGGAAAGCTGAACTGGAATCTCAGTGAGGATCACAGGGATATTTTTGCAGTTGGCAGCCTCTATTCTCCATATTTTTGTTTACTGGAACATTGCTTCACAAGTTATCAGCTTTGGAGTATTTTTGGCATGGCCAGTGAAGTCCAGCCAGAAGCTATGGGAGTTTGCCTAGAAGCTGAAACCTGCATTTCACAGAAAAGTCAGGCTTCTTGTGGCACTTTGTCAATATGCTTCAGCGTTGACCCCAAATGGCCATTTTTAGGTTGAGGGAAGTTCTGTCCTTGCACCCATTTTGTGTTTTATTAGTTCTTTTACTGAATGTGGTGCCATTCGTGGCACTTTGTATAAAACTGCCGCTCAGTTCAGTTGCATTTTCCAAAATATGACGTTATGTGGAAACAGGGGGAGTGGAAGTACACCAAAGTTGTTGCCTCTTGAATTGCAGCTGCACGTAAATTCTTGTTTGAAAAGGAATTTGTCACTTGAAAATGCAAACGGGCTGCAATGCTGTCCTTACCTGACCGCTATTGATCCTTGCTGCTGCAGCAATGAAAGAAGGGTGAAAGGGTCGGGGTGCTGTGTGCTATCTCCAGCTATTCTGAGTCAATGAAACATTTACTTAAGAGAAGAGTGCTCTCTGAGTGAAGGCTGCCATTCAAAAACCAGTCTGCTGGAAGAAGTTTAACCTGAGAGTCTTCACACAGGGGCAGTGATGGATGATTTCAACTCACTTGGAATAAAATCCTGAAAGATCTATAGCTGCAACTCTTCTGTCTTGGGAAATTAAAAAAAAAAAAAAAAGACTAGCCTTTGGGCAGCTTAGTTCAGTGTAGCTGCTCCCTGCTCACAGCCTGCAGCTCAAGGTTTCGTTCTGCAGCAACAAACCACATCCTCCTGGTATGGCAGCGCAGCTCCCCTCTGCTGATGTGGGAGGGCAGTTTTTGCAGCCCGGTTCTCAGGATCCATGTGCTGGAAGTTCCTGCTGTCCTTGCAAGGATGCCCTGGACAGCAGACTTCAAAAAATGCTCTTGTGTTCCTGCAGTTCAACTGACTCAGAGCTTTTGCTGTCTTCACACCAGAGTCTTGCTGATGCTGTTAGCAGGAAGTATGTGCTAATGCTTGAGTCTTCTGTGACTGCTGCTTGCTCTACGTGCACTGGCCTGGCACCATGCAAGCAGCATGCTTGTCTGCCTGCTCTGAGCTGTGTGGTTCAGCCTGTGAATTAGGAAGTCTCCTCTCCGTTTCATTGATTTGTTAGAGCATGCTTTGAATTTGTTTACTGGACAGCAGCAGTGAAACTCATGTCTTGTATGAAGGTATTTTGGAAGCAAAGGAAGAAATGGGTGATGCCTGCTGGAGGTAGTGAATGATTTAGACAAGGGAGGCATGATTTCTCGTGTTCTGGCTGGAAGCTGTTCCTCTGGAGGGCTCTGTTTAAAGGGATAAAAGAGGTGTGAAGGGTCAAACCACCTCTGCATTTCTGAATTGGGCCATACAGATAGACCGGATCACTGGGACCCCCTGCAAAATGTCTTAGTGCAGTAGTGTGATGCTGCGGTGTCCGTGCGTTTCAGTTAGCGTTTGGGCAGGCTCCTGTACCTGCAGCTTTGGATGTGTCAGCCGCTTTTTGCCCAAATAGATTTGCTCTGAGTGTGCGCCTTATCGGCGTTGCTCACTGCAGGCCGCTCTCCTGTCGGAAGGCAGAAAACGTTGCCATGGGATGAGTCACCCAGCTCAGCAGCTCGCCGCTTCCATGGTGAGACGCACCCTTCGTGTGCATGCCAGCAAGCACGAAACTCCCGGCAAATGCCCTGTGACGTGAACTTCTTATGGCCCTGGTAAACGAAGTGCCCGTGGCACTTGTTGAAATGCGGTTTGCTTGTGGCTGCTCCCTGCCTTGGGCTGTGCCAGCCCTCCTTCTCCCAAGGGGCTCCTCAGCTCAGGATTCAGTGAAACAGCGACCGTACAGCATCGGCGTGGGCTGTTTCGGGGTGAAATTAGTGGGGCGCTCAAGGCCACAACTTAAATATTCTGTGATTACTCCAGCATGGGAAGTTTCTTCTGGCCTATTTCAGACTAACTGATCACAGATCACCCTGGCCCTGCACTGTGTTCATACCAGAGATCAGCAGGTGGCTTGGTGCCCGTGCTTCCCTGCTCAGCAGTGGCACAGGGAGTAGGTTCCAAGGCGTCATCTTGGCATCGTGATGCCAGCTGCTGGTTGCAGGGCCCACACCCTGGTGAGGTGAGCCAGAAACCAGTCTGAGGTGAGATAAAGCAGGATCCGAAGGGCAGGAGACCCTGACCTGACTCCTCTGTCCCATCGAGTCGCATTTTCTCCCCAGTTGGCTTGGGCCTGCCTGCAGCAGCAGCCTGTACGTGATGTGCTCTGCTCCTTGGCCTGCATCTGGCTTTGCTGTCATACGAGCGGGGACACCCCAAAGGCAGGTCAGGGCAGGTTCCAGACACAAGAGTTTACCTTTTCTTCCTCTCTCAATAAGAAACAAAAGAAACAGGGAAGAATGGCACCGGGAGGCTCTTGCTGAGGGACGCTGCTTTTACTTCTTAAATTTCAAGGCCTCCTTAGCAAAAATGCAGAAGCTGCTGAGCTGAGCCCCTTTGTCTTCAGCCTGTAACTGGATTAAATATCTGCGAGGTGGATCCTCAGTGTGGAAAGCTGGCCCTGTCACAAGGAATGCAGTTGTCCAGTTACTCCAGCTGGCTGCTACCACGTCCCTTCGGTTTTGATGTACAGAATTATCACATTTACCATTAACGTGAAAACTTTTAAGACTTGCTCAACTGGCTTGGTTTAGCTTCAGTAGCCAACATCTGAGAAATGCGTATATTAGGATCCTTAAGGGAAAATAAAAAACACTTCAGGCTTTTCATCTCTGTACCTTTTGGTGTGATGATGAGAGGGAGGGAGAGGGGATATGCCATGCATGTGTAAAACGCTTTGCTTTCCGAAGGAGAGCTTTGGTACTCAGAGGTAGTCTGAACCTCTGCGCGAGGCAGGACCAGCCCTTTGTGTTAACCCATCTGCAGCTGGAGTTTGCTGCAAATTTCTGAAGCTGCTGCATACTATTAGGAGTGCTGAGTGCCATCGTCCGGGCATCCAAAACCTAAAGCCCCAGATCTTTACTTGGAGTAAATGCTCAGCTAGGAATTAAAAACCAGAGCTCCTGGATGTGGCTGTTGATGCTTAGGAGCTGAGGGTGAGCAGCTCAGCTCTCTGGGAGGCGGCTCATGACTTGTTCAGCAGCGGGCATCCTTTTGTGTCTGCTATTAGTTTGCGGCAGAGCTGAGTTGGGAAGCATCCTGGTAGGGAGCAGGCATAGGGAGCTCAACCTAATTGCAGGAGGAAGCACCAGGGGACAGGGTAGCGGTGTTTCTGGAGTACAGATTGATTCTTTTTGTTCTGTTCTTATCAGTCCTTTTCTGTTTACTTTCCTCTCTACAGTCCTCCTGCATGGTGTAAAATAGCCAAAGGACACAGATCTGGGCATGTTCTTCAGCTGATGCTTCAGATTCAAACATAGTCCTTCAGAAGGTGGCGTTAAGCCGTTAACTAGCTGCCATATTCTTGTCTTCCTGGGTGCAGTGTAAGCCTTGAAATGGCAGAGTTCTCCTTTACCTTTTAAAATTGCAGCACAGTTAACAAAGACCTAATTCGTGTACTGAACAAGTGTTTTTCTTATGTAACATCTCGTGAGCTTTGTTAGTGGGAGTTTCCTCTGTTTTTGGTTTCAGCTGAGTTGTGCTTAGGTGGGGAACTGAGCTTGTGACTTCAAAAAGTGAAGTGAAACAGGACAACCTGCTTTTTTTTTTTTTTTTTTTTTTTTTTTTTTTGACATTTCTCAGTGATACTCTGATCTCACAGCAGTTATTAGAACGTGGAAGCCCAAACTTCAGCTCTACAGCAAATCTCCAGACGGCTGCTTCCCCCATAGCGAGGGTCAGGTCTGATACTGCAGAACCTTCTCAGCACAATCACACGTGGAAAGGAAAATCTCAGGCTGTCTCGCAGCTCCTGTCCGCCTGCTGCTGCCGCCTCGGCATGTGCTGCGGGTGCCTCCTCTGCACTGGAAATCCTTCACCCTCATCTGGGCGCCTTCTGCTCCGCTCCCAAGGCTTGAATAAGCAGCTGTCGGGGCAAAGCAACACGAACATAGCGTATTTTCAGACGCCTTCCCCAAAGTTGGGCATAGTTACATAAACTGGCAGGCAAGGGAGACGTTATCAGTTAACGCTTATAGTACGGCTGGAGTCGAGTTTGCACAGTCTCGGGGGGTGAAAGGAGTGTTTGTCGCATGCTCTGCAGATCCCCGAGCTCAACTTGTGCTTGCAAAGATATCAACTGTGCCACAGCCTTCTGCAGCCCACACTTCGGGGCTTTGAAGTGGAATTCTGCTCTTACACGTACACCAGAAACTGCTGGAGTCTGGAGGAAGCTCTGTTTAACTGAGAGCTGTTACTGTGAGTGTGGATGGCTGAGACGGTTATTTTGGGGCGGTTTCTGCCTCGTTCTCTTATGCGGGAGGAAGTCCAACTTGATTTTCTCTAGAGAAGGAGGAAAGCCTGATGTCTGTTGGAATTTGGGCTGAAGGTGGCTCGACGCAAAATAAATTAAGCTTGAGGAAGTGATCGTGTCTTGATTTTAAACTTGAGATGCACCTCATCTAAAAAATAGTAAAACAAGCGCAGATTTTACTGTGGTTAAGTTTAAGCTTACAGGTTTGGTTGTAGGACAGATGAGCACAGATCCTCTTGAGTGGAGGGGGGTTAGTGTGAAGGCAGCGTGGGGGAGAAGCAGTCTGCGTTTGTCAGGACGTCACTTGGCCGCTGTGAAATAGGACATCATCTCCCTTGGGTTTGCTCTCAGCAAGCACCCAGGCTCCCTGCAGCCATCCCAAACCCACAGGCAGCCCCTCTAGCAGCTGCAACCCCAAAGCTGTGGCCGTGTCGTGGGCTTCCTGAGGTGTGAGGGAGCAACCTGCCCCCGAAGGAGCAGGAGCTGAGCCTCGTCCCCTGCCCAGCACAGCACCAGCGGGGATGTTGGGAGGGGAAGCCACGGTCGAGGATCTCTGGTCCGTGGCGGTGGCTCCGACTGAAATGGAATAATCTTGTTTTAAGGAGTGCTCTTAACCACTGAAGCTTTATAAATATTAATTTTGTTCTTTTGTTTCCTAATAAAAGGCTTTTATTCCTGAAATCACTATTTATTTATTAACCTGACAAACTAATAGCAAGCTCTCTTCTTTCAGGGTATGCATGTGCCATATCACAATTCTGCTTGTCACTGTACATAAGAACTTCATTCATCTGCTTTAAAATGTCATTGATAACAACCTGGCAGCGGCCCAGCTTGGAGCAAGTTAACTACAAAAGGCTGCATTGTAAACGTTTCTGAGAGTACATGCTACATTAAGTCTAAAATTAAAAAAAAAAAAAGTACAGGCTGGTCTGGGCTGCATACAACTGCCAAGTAGCTTCAAACCTTTGAAAAATGGAGCTCTGTATGGAGGAATTGGGCTGAAAATTGGATAGTTTGGAATTAAGGCTGCGTTCTGCTCTCTTTAATAAAACCTTGGGGGTACACTGAGTTTATAAACCTCATCTTGAAAGGAGGGGCATGTCTTACTGAACCGCAAGCAGCAAAATAAGAACTCGTACATTGTAGTTTCCTTTAGTCTCTTCTTGCTTTGACTGAATACCCAGGATGAAAAGTGTAGTCTGAAAATAAGTGGTAAGCCTCGGGGAGCTACTACTGGTGCTACTAGAGAGCTGGCTGTGCAGTAACCCTCCCTGACCCCAGCTGCGGTCTGCACACACATTTATTCACCCTCAGGTTCACCCAGGGTGAGCACGGTGCCTGTCACACACCCCAGCATCCCAGTGCCTGGTTTTTCTGCCAGCTCCTCCAGCGGCACCGAGCTGCTGGCTGCTCCGGCAGCCCCGTGCGTGGGGCTTTGCGCTCATGGCAGCACGGTGCTCCTTGCCTCTGGCTCTCCTCCTAAAGTGAAACTTGTAGCAGGGGTAAGGGCGAACTGAATCGCCCTTGAAACAGACTCAGGGCTTGGGAGCTGCTTTGAGAGAAGCTCCCCTGGATCTTTTCAAATGGTCCCTGCGCTGTGCTGTGCAAGGGCTGCGTGTTTTCGTGCAGCCCCTGACTGAGCTAGATGGTCTCGCTGAACAAATGAATAGTTGAGCAGAATATGAAGCTTTAAGGCATCTTCATCTAAGGTCTTCTGGGAGCAATGTGAGCATGCAGGAAATGATGAGCGTGGTTCTCATCCTCCTCTCTGGAGGTGTAAAAGGCTCGGGGAGCGCGGTGAAGGGCTTGCTCGGAGCTGATGGGTGTACAGCCTGGTTTCTTGGCTGGAATGAGGATTGCAAGAGCCTTCAAGGAAGGAAGAGATGGGGGCCTACAATTTTATGCTTCTTCACCTCTTTGGTTTTCTTTTTTCTTTTTTTTTTCTCTTCTTGAGTATAGCATATGGACAGCACCATGGGTTAGGGAACGCTTCAGCTTCAGAGACTTTTCCTAAATAGCCTTCTTCCACTGAAGTCAATGGGCGTGGAGGTAAGCAGCGCTGAGTGCTTTCTGACAACACCACTACCACCCACTCTGCGGCCTGATGCACACAACACCCCTTGTATTTGAGCATTGTTTTTCCCCCAAAAAAGTCGCATGCAGTCGCACAATGAAGACACTGCTTATTTGTGTAACGCAGATCCGTTCCTAGCCGCTGGGAGGGTGCAAGCAGCGAGTGTCAGGGTGCGGGGAGACCTCACAGATCCTGCATGAACACTTGCCACCGAACTTCAGGCAGCCCTCTGTTATGTCACAATGAAATAGGGCTTCACGGTTGATCTGTGAGTTGAACGGGGTTTGGATGCAGGCTTGAATGTTGCAGTGTGAAGCATTCGTGCTCCCCCTGCTCAGCACCTTTTGCTCTGCTGTGATTTATTTGCAAGTACTGAGCCTAGTTTCTCAATGGTTAATCATTGAGAATCAGCGAGAGTTTCCTGTTTCCTCGGCTTTCTGTTGATTTCCTTTTCTGTTGAAACACAACTTTCTCTGCTGAAACAAGTGTTGCCCCACTTTCCCACTGTTTCCGTCTAGTGGCTTAAAGAGGAGGCAAGGGGAACCTCTGGAATGGCCTGGTACGCTCTCCGATATTGCCAGCTGGGTCTGGTGACTGAACTGTTATGATAAAACACAAATTCATTAGTTGATGCTGTTGAAATCCGCTGACTTTTCTGCGCTCCTCATAGAAGGCTTTAAAACATCCAGCTGCAGACTGATCCTCTCCAGGCATGTGACACTGACATCAGTCCTAGAAGTGAGGCGTTGAACTGCCTCCAGAAATGAGCTCACTGGCTGATATTCAATGCACCGATTTAGCATAATATTAGCTAATAATTTGATTACATGATCACCTGCGCTTACTGTTTGAGGGCTGGGACTTCATTCCAGTTCTGGTTGCTGCTGGTGGAGCAGTAGTGTCGTAACCCTCAGGCGCTGGGGACAGGATGCCCTGCTGCTGCTGTGTCGGGAGCTGGGCTTGGCAGAGCCCATCCCTGATTGCCACGTTCCTTTGCTTTTCTTGTCCCCGCACCCCTCCCAACAAGTTACATGGAAATAAGAGTTTGGGACCCTGTTATTAGGCAGGCCTTCGGAAGGCAGTCATAAAACTTGCTTACTTTTGGCTCTCTTGTTCAAATGGCTGAATAAAAACACAGGAATGTCCCTTCCCGGGAGCCTGGGCCGTGGTTCCAACCTGCCATCCAAACTGCAGGGACTAGTCATGGCTGAAACGAAATTAAACCCTGGCAAGACCATCCTGGAGGCTAGCTGCTGTGTGCTTCCAGCTTCCTCATCTCCTCTAGCTTGAGGTCACCAGTAATTGCACACTTCCTCTCACGACCTGCACGGAGCGCGCGCTCAGGCAGCACGGTGTAATGATGATGACCATGGAAAAACATACTGCTCCATTATTTTGGACACCTGAACAAATTAAGTGCTCACCTGTAGTCATAGCACGAGTATGTTTCGGTCGCTAGTGGCTGAGCAGCTGAATGCACGCCTGGTTTCATTTTTATTTCTTTTATAAGGATGGGAATCGGACAGCCAGTGTGCCAGCAGAAGGGTTCTCGTGAATTTGTCCCAAAACATTGTCATCTTTTCTCCCCCCACCCCGTGTTTTCTGCCTGTTATTGCATGTTACAGGACTGCTTGTTCTGGGTGCTGTTCCCTGCTGAATAGAAATCTTTATTGAGCTGCCCATAGCATTGCTGGGCTCTTGCAAGAAATCCTGCTGTGAAGTTGAGATAGGAAGGTACTGGATCTCACAGGGCTCTAACAACACTGCCTGTGCTGTGATCTGTAACGCAAGGAGTTACACCACGAGGAAGGGCTGGAAAAGCTGCTGGTGGTGTATACAGAAAGTGGAGGTGACGAGAAGCTCTTAAAAACCTTAGGTACAGAGCAGGAAAAGAAGCTAGGTCCTCTGGTCCTGCGAGGGTAAGTGGTGCTGCCGAGGAGCCAAGGATGCTGGCGATGGGACAGGGACTCTGCAAAGCTCCGTGGAGAGCGCGCCCCAATGCCCTGGGCGGTGCGATCCCTTCCTCCCTTGTTTACGAGAAGCTGGCGTGTTTTCAGAACCAGCTTCTGAAACATCCTTGGTGGGGCAGAGGTTTGGGATGACAACACGCTTATTCACATCTCGCCAGTTACCTCCAGCAGTGGCTGTTCAGGGTGGTGTGCTGGCTGCTGCCAGCTCCTGATAGCACTGCAGCAGCCAGGATCACCCTTAGGACTGCAAAATGACGAAATAAACCCGGGCTTTTCCCAATCGAGTGCCTGTGGCACACGTGTCTGGGTTGTTTTAGTTTCTCTTTAACTTAACAACAGCAGGAGTCGTTCAGAGTACGCAGAGGGCGTGGGAGCGGGGAGCTGAGCCCCATCCTCCCTCCGCGCTCGGAGGGCAGGCGGGCGGCCGAGCCGAGCCTGTTTGGATGCTGAAGGGCAATTTTCCAGCGGTTTGGGGGGGTGGGGAGAGAACCAGATGCTCTTAGGAAGTTCGTGCCATTGTTAATAATGTAATTCACAGATGGTGAAGGCCTTGAAGAGGCTTTCATGCAGCACTTAGTCTCTGTAATAGACAGATCATCGCATCAGGGCTCATAAATAGAGATGACTTAATCCCGAGGATGAGTCTGGAGCGATCTGTTTGATAGTGACCCCGTGCATCATCAGAACCTTTTATACAGTCAGGAGCCTTTGGGATCCCTGAATGTGGAGCACTGCTCTGGGATTGGGCCAATCCTTAATGAAAACGGCAAGATCAAATGTTAATGCAGCTTTGAGATCTCATATGGAGGTGACTCTTATGAAATAAAAAGCAGGTTCCTTTGTCCTGGTATAGAAATCAATACAAATAGTGCAAGTGTGAAAATCAATTTGTATAGCGTCTTCTTCTTGAGAGGCAGTTCTGCCTTTGTTTTCCTTTATGTGGTTGGAGTTAGAAGCAGTGAGTATATTCTGAATAGCTGTCAGTGCGTCTTGGCAGTCGAAGGACTGCGCGTTGCACGTCCTCTTGGTTTGAGTTATTAAAAAAGTCACTCAGCTCTATAGCAAACGAGCAGCGTGCTGGCTTTCAGACGCACAGGATCAGAAACATTCAGGCTCAGGTCTCTACAACTTAATACAAATGCTTGTACATGCTTGGGAGGCTCATTGCTAAGGTCTTCAGTGACAGCTGGTAAGCTTTTTACTGGCTGTAAGTTGTGTAACTAGAAGTATGTATTTATTAGGGACTTTTACCCAATATTAGCTTATGTGTTTAGCATTCTGGATCAGAAGTTTCTGACAGCATGAGAACCGATCATTATTTTGCTGTTTGCTGCTTTCTTTTCAAGCGCAGCTCCCCCCCTCCCAAGGGAATTCCATAATGGCTTTTATTATTATTTGTAACTTCCACGAGTTTAAATTGTATTTAGTAAATTGGCTTCTTGTGATACCCGTCATGTGATGGTTCATGAGCCCCCAAGAATGTGCTCCTGTGACTCCAGCCGTGTATTTGCCCGTACCAGCGCAGGCTGCATCATGTGTTCTTGTTGCTCTTGCATTTTGAGCTAAGTAGTGAAGGGGGGGGATGGCTGTGTCATAGCCAGGCTACTAGAAATTCTCAGACTGCTTAATTTGTGACTTTGTTCATTAGAGAACCCTGGATTACGTTAACCTAACTCTTCTGTATTTTCACAGAAATGTTTTGTGCGTTGGAAGTTGTGTTGCTTCCCTCTCCCCATCCTCTTTATTTAAAAAAAAAAAAAAAAAAAAGGAAAAAAAAGCATGCTTTGGTAAAAAGAAGTGCCTTGACATCTTGCTCAGAGAGCCCCTAAATTTTGGGGAGCGTGCTTCAAGTGAGAAAGCTGCGAATGATCTGCTTTGTTCTGGGATTCTGTATGTGCTGTGTTGCCCCCACCCTTGGTGCTGCTGCTGGATGCAGATCGCTGCCCCTAGCTCCTGGGGTTGAGGCTTTACGGAGGAGATGAATGTCTCCTCAAGTCTTCGGTGTCCCAGATCTCGGCAGTAAGGCTGACCACCTTTAGGGGGTTCATTTTTCAGCAGAACTGTGCTCTGGAGTTCCCGGACTATTTGCCTTTTATGTATTTTTATGTCTGCATGGACTGATGTGTTTCTTCAGATCTGAATTCAGCCTCAGAGTGATGCTGGTTTTAATGCAGTGGGTTCTGTATCACCTTTATTCCTCCGGGTTGGATCTTATTTTCAGCTCTGCCTCCACTACCTGTTGCATCAGACTTCAGGGTTTTTGTTTGTTCTTCACGCTTACATTTAAAAAGAAAACCACCAGAACTCAGCTCATCCTGTGCAGCTCACCATATTTCCACTGGGCTCAGAAGATGTGGATGTGTGAGCTGAGGGAATCCTCCTCCTTTGGCTGGTCAGCCAAGCTTTCTTCAAGCGCATTAGAAGGATCTGCAGCTTAAGTTCATCAGAGGGCTAACCTGTTCTGGCTTTAATGAGATTTATTATACATGCACCTTTTGGATTCTGCTGCCTTTGGTCTTCAAACCCCTCCGTATAAATCTGCCAGCAGAAGCAAGACTGACAGAAAGCTGATCTTCATCCTGAACCTGCCCCGTGTTAAGATTATTGATTTATTCTTATTTTTTTGAACTTGGAATAACGTCATTTGTATCATTGGCATGCAACTTATCTGTGGTGTTTTGCAAAGTGCTTGCATTCATGCTTCCTTCCTTAGCTCCTCCCCAGTTCTCCCATGGATCTAACCCTGATATTGCAGCTCACACGTGAGGGGATGGAAGAAACCGGGATGTCACAGCAGCCAGGTCACTGCGTGCGGCTTTAGAGATGCAGCTGCAGTCCCAATACATGGAGGAGAGAACACGGGGGGGTTTGAAGGGCTGTTAGCACATAGCGTGTGGGTAGAGTGTGTTAGCAGCAGGTTGCTGAACCTTTCTGCCTTAGATCCATGTGTGGTACAGATGTGGCTGTGAGCCTTGGAAGAGAAGTTGCAGCTCTGTTGGTCTCTTCTCATCTGACCAGCACCATATATACGCCTACACGTTTTTAAGCTTTTTTAAGAAACAAAGGGTGCGGTTGTTTGGGGGGTTGGGTTTGTTTTGTTGGTGGTTGGTTGGGTTTTGACCAAACTGTTTTGATCTGATCGTTCTGCATCGCACAGCTCTTCTGGGCCAAACACAAGTGTGAATTTTCCTAAAAGTCACCGGGCTTTGGCTTTCTTAAACCCTTGACAGCAATCAAGAATTTGAGCTTTGCTAGCTGAAGAAACCTGAGAGTTCTTGACTCGCTCCAAAACACCCTGCAGTGAGTTTCAGCTTGACAAAGAACCGTGGGACTTGAGGAAGGGAACCCAGCAGTACCGACAGGGTGCAGGTGAGCCCCAGTAGTGCTGGTGAGCGTGGGCTACACTGGCAGGACAACTGGAGCCTGGAACGAGAGCGTTTGGGTCAGCCAGAGCCCCGGGACACGTGAGATGCTGCCCTGGTGTGGTTAACTTCCTTCAGCTGGAGGCACTACGGCGATGTTCCACCTCTGCAAGATGCAGGCTGACAGGCCTGTGAAGGAGGTGGCTGGTGAACAATTTGGCTTGTTCCACGAGGATTTGGCACGCCTAATGAGCAGGTGATCCCTGGAAGGGTGAAGAAAAATGTGGTCTGTCAGTAGCAGGACCCGGCTGTCCTCTGCCTGCCCTGGCTGTCTGTGCTTGCAGCACTCGAGGCTGCTGAGGCGAGCGCAGCGCTGGGTGTAGCGCCTCGGCTTTTTTTTTTCTGAGTGTACCTATTAATGGAAGCAGAGCGCATAATGTAATCCTAAAATAGCTCTTCCATGAATGCAGCAACATTCCACTTCTGACTAATCGGCCATTCAGAAGGAGCGTTTAAATATGCACTAGAGACCGAGCAGCGGCTCTCCGTATCTGGGTGAGTGGAGTCAGCAACGTGCTACGGATCTCAGCCGCACGGGAGGCTTGTCCCTCGCTTCATCCCCTTTCCCTGCACCTGCCTGTCTCTGGGTAGCTGCTTCCCCTCCGGGGAGCAGAACACAGCTCCTGTTGGCCCCCCAGCAGGCAGCCACGCTGCAGGGCTTGCTCATCCCCATCCCGAGACTGAGGATCTGGGAAGGACGAGGCTGACGTACAGTCCTCGAAACCAGGCTTGTGTTTCTCGGGGTTGTGAATGACCAGGGACACAAAGAGCTCATGGTCCCAGGGCTGGCTCTAGTGCATAGCCTGAAGAGCTTGGCAAGCAGCGGGGAGCCCATGTGCAGCAGTTTTCTCCGACAGCTCCTCAGCTTCACACACTGCTCCAGGGTGCTCTGGGCCAGCTTCACAAGGAGAAGAAGATGCACGGCGTGGGCACTGGGGCAGGATCCACGTGGCCTGCCTGGAGAAACTGATTTCTTGTTGCTGGTTGTGGTTGCTTTCCCAGACACAGCAATGCCATGTAGCCATCTTATTTAGAGGCGACCTCGAAGGCAAGTTCTGCTGCCTGATCTTCATTTCTTTGTGTGGCACCAGCAATGAGCACTTATCCCGCGCTGTGTCCTGGTTCTGGGAGGTGCCGTACCCTGAGCGTTGGCTTCAGCAGCTCTGCCCCTCAGGTGGTCATTTCTGCAGAGCCCTGGCCAAAGGGAGGGGACAGCTTTAACTGGATTAACCTCCAGAAGAGAGTGTGGGGATTTAAGGATTAAGGAACTGAAGGCAGCCAGCAGTCACCGACAGAAAACCTGCAGTGAGAGAGCCAGTGCCTAGGCAGGAGATACAGCCCCTCCTCAGCTGCACGGTGAGAGTGGCGGCATTTTTAGCCTTGGAGGTGTTACAGAAGGTGGTCTTAGGGATTCAGGGGACGTGTAGGGTGTTTTTCTTAAGACTTGGGTATCGATTCAAGGCTCTGCATAGTTGGCACCTTTGTAAGAGGAGCTGTGGAAGCGCTGAGTGCTCAGGTGAGATCCCAGACCTGGCTCACAGAAGATGTGTTGGTGTCTTAACTCCAATACAACAAGAACACCTGGTTTCAGGATGCTTTTAGCTCTCCTAACCCCATGCACTGCTCTCACACCCTCTATGCCTGCCCTGAAGTGTTTGTCATCCCTTACATTTTTTCCACCAATGCTGTTCTGCATCCCCTGCAGGGAAAATCCTGGTAGATGGCAGGATTGGTAGGAAGACGGGGAAGGATCGACAAAACCCTGTTACTAGGGAGACACGAGCTGCAGCATCGTCTCTGATGGCCGGGCTGCCGAGGGGGGAACAGATGGTGGGAAGGAGCTGGGATTACGCAGCCCAGCACCGCAGGGCCACGCGACTGTAGGGCTGGGAACTTCAGGGGTCGGGCAAAGCTGGGCATGTGCCAAAATTTAGCCTGGAGGTGGCTGTGTGAAAGCAAGAACCTGGCCAAAAGGTCGGACTGTACCCACCAAGGCCAGGCTGTACCTGCTGACAGTGACATTTATGGCCTGGGAGGGGAAAATAACCCAACAGAGCGCTGCTTTCTGGGTCAGAAAGGGCTTTTTCCTGTTACCTGCAGGAACATGACTTCTTTTCCACCCCGGGAGGACGGATGGCTGCTCCCAGCTTTTGACACAGCCTGGCCTTTACGGCAATAAGATGTTTTGCAGAGGCTTACGTTTCAGGAGCGCTGCTGCCGCCTCTCTCTGGGGGCAGATGTGGGGCAAAACTGCGCGTCTGGACCGAGCCGAGGGTAAATCAGCAGGGGCACAGTGATCCTGCCCGAGGAGAAACACTGCCAGAGCTGCTCTGCTGGAGTCTCGTTAAGATCTGTTCTTCTCCTGTTGAACTTCCAGGCTCTGTGCACGAGTGTTGCAATAAGCAGGGCACTGGTTCGTTAACAGACGAAGAGTGCTGGATGGCCGCAGTGCTAGAATAGCTGGACAGCATTTCCTTTTTTTTTTTGTTTTTAATCTCTTTCCTCCCACAGCAATTTGGACTGGTACCCAAATAAACAATAACAAATAGATTTTTGGAGGAGCTGGCTGGGAGAAATAACAAAAGTCAAGGGGCCGTCGTTATGCAACTCAGCTCTGCTCGCATCTGACCGCTCCAGAAAGCCTTCTCTCACTCCTCAGCTTCATTCCTTTCTCTTTTTCACCCCTGCTGGAGGAGGTGCTGTTGTATTTTTGTATTTGCTGCCTTGGTTTTGGTCCCCCCACCAGTGGGGAAGGCACACGGGGCTGGCCGAGCGTAGGCAGAGCCGTGCTGTGGGGAAATGCCCCACGAGAGCGCACAAACGCGCTTGGATCAGGCAATAAAATAGCTCGGCGTGTTGGCTCGGGTTCCAACAGCATGGCACTAATAGCTGGGCGTGTGCTTTTTTTTTCTTTTTTCTTTTTAAATAACCAATTCTGGGTATTTTGTAGCTGCTGTGTGCCGGTTTTAGCAGCGGAGGTCTCGTAGGAGTGGGCAGCCGGGGGCTGTTCTGCTCCTGGGGGCTGAAGGATGGAAGCGAGGGGTGTGCCAGGGGGGATCTGCAGCCCTTGCCTGCCCTCCAAAGGCTCCGCTTTGTGTCCTGCACATACAGACAGCTGTCCCTGCCATTCCTTTCCAAGTTTTGCCTGAAAGAGCTGCTTTTTTTCCTTCCCCAAGCCGAGTCTAGGGGTGAAGAGACTTCCCTGCCGCTTCCTCCGCTGCTACAGAGCCTAACCTCCTGCTGGGAAACCTCTGCCAGCCTCCTGCTCCTGCTCCCCCGCTGTGCTCTGCTCGAGTCCCACGGCACGCCACGGCTGTCTGCAAGAGGCAGCGCAGATGCTGCTGCATCCAGGCACGCCACGCGATGTTCTTGCTTGGATACCCCCGTTTGTGCTTTGTTTTTTTGCTTCTCACGAATGCCAGGTAACAATCAACACTTGTGATCGCGCCGCTGAGCACCGTTTCAGATCAACCACCGCTAAGAGCTGACAATTTCAAACAGGGATGACCTCCTGCCCTCCTCCCCTCCGTCCGTATTGCTTTTTTAGAGGTCGAGCATCATGGAATTAAAAACATTGGGTGTTGCTCTGCTTCCTTTTGAGCCTTTATTTCACCTTCTTAAGTCTTAAATAACTTCCCATGTGCAGATTTTTTTTTTTCACCCAGAAAATCATCTTCTAATGCTTGATGCAGGAGGCCCAGGGCCTCGTAGTTTGGTTAGGTCATGAAGATATCTGCGCTGCTCCCAATTCATCCCCTGCGTCGTCTGCTCCTTACGTCAAGGGGGGATTTGGCCGCAGCTGGGAGGGATTGGATCTCGCAGGAGCCGAGTGGGTGAGAGGCTCTCTGTCTGCTGGCAGGGAGAGAGATGCACACGTGTTAACAGCCACTGCTTGGGTTTAGACTTGTACTCCTGAGATTTTATGGGGTGAAGATTCAAATTAAACATGCTTTAGAGATGGCTGCATGTGCTTCTGTCCACGTGGCAAGCAGTGGAAATAACAAACCTGCCCAGGAGTCGGAGCTGTGCTGGCGCAGCTGCACAGGGTGGGCACAGGGCACAAATGGGGCCAGTATCCAGATAGCTCCCCTCCCATCCCAGCGCAGCAATAATGCAATATTTCATCTGATGCAGGTGGATCAGCAGTGCTTTGGTGACCCAATGATTATGGGAAAAGTCAAAGCTCTGGGGCTGAACTGTGCCTGCACAGAGCCCCGGAATAGCTCCCTGGTTTTTGCTGTAGGTAACTGCAGTGGGATACAGATGGGGCTGCTGTGAGGATGCACCTGTGTGCAAAAAGAAGAAAAAAAAAAAAAGAAAAAAGAAAACAACCCAAACTTACTTTTATTTGTAAACTTGATGCTAACAGGAAGATGGCTGATTGCAGGACAAAGACCCTTCCCTTTGCAGTGTACCTCCCTTCCTTCCACCCTCCTCCTCCTCTTAAAATAGCCCTTCGGGTTTAGGAGCAAAACCCAAATATTTCCCTTTCTATGAAAGCCCATTTCATGTTTGTCCATTTCAATGGGAAACGCAACTTTGGTGGCTTAAACCAGAAGCTGGTGGTGTGCATCAGCCACGTCTGCTCTACATCCTTATCCCTTGTAACGTGTGAGAGTACTGCTCATGAATTATAAAAGATCTCAGCTGCAGTCCCAGGTCTCCAGCTTCTCCTCGTACAGCTCCTTACCGCCTGGTTTGCTTCCCTGGCTTCCTCAGCCCTGTTTTGTTCTTGCTGCCTTTGCCTCTCCCAGCAGGAAAGGGGCCCTGAGGCCAAGACCTCGGAGGTGTTGGGGATCTCTAGAAGTCCCACCTGGGATCCAGCAGTGTACGTGTGCATGGTTTTGACTTGGTCTTAACCAAACTACACCTCTGACATCAGCAACGATTCCTGGTATGAAAACTGGAGTTATAGCGCCCGTGTTTATACAGCAGATGAGTTTTCTCACGCTCATCCCATCACTGTAAGCAGTTGTTACTGCTGTGGGGAAATGAATGCCTGAAGATTTGAAGACTTCCAATGGACAATTTCATTATCTTTGCCTGAAAGGAGAGTGAGTAAGCAGATACCTTCAAGGTTCTGGGAAGCATTGCATTTAGCAGAGAATCATGATTACATTAAATACCAGTCTTTACTGTCATACTTGCACTGTGTTGAAAGGCCACCTAATGTTAGAGGAAAGGTCTGTTCGGGGAGACGACAGATTTTGGTTCTTAGTGTCTGTACTTCTCTAGATGGTGCCGACTGATATGCCACTACAGTTTTTAGAGAAAAGCCATGTGTAACGCTGCTTCGGTGTAGGGTTTTAATGTGGATATATGGCGTTTGGGTTATTTTTTTCCCTTGGGTGCGCCTCTGTGATTAAAGCAGAAGCTGTTGTGCTCCCCATCAGGCGAGCTTATTTTGCTGCAGAAATTGACCGTAATCTTCTTTCTAATCTGCTCTCGCAGAGCAGCGTAGCCGGCTGTGTCACACTGGATTTCTCATCCTGCCTCTTGTTGTTCCAGTTGGAGGCTTCTCATTCTTGTGCTCAAATGTTTTGAGTTTCATTTCTGCAGTTTTCAGTGAGGTCCAATCTAAACAAAGTTTGCATAAATCCCTTAGCTCCAGTGGAAAGATGAAAGCTTTGATAAGGAACTTTTTATTTTTCTTCTAGAGCGAGAGCACAGTGTCTTTGACCTAAATATACCGGTTACTGACACAGCAAAGCGATGCAGAAAACAGTCTGGAAGGAATGGCAACCTGTGAATGAAATGCACAGAAGAAATGCGAGGAGGAAAAGGTGTTCATTCAAACTATTTCATGCAAATAGCGATGGGTGAGGGAGAAACTGCTGGGGAAAGCTGCTTGGTTACCCCTGGTACGGCGGCTTTGGAGAGGTAAAAACACTATGCAAAGCACTGCGTAGCTCTCCCCTTCCCGTTTGGGGCCTCGTTTGCTCCGCTTAGCTTTCCAAAGAACTTTAATGTCAAACTTGAAGGCTTCCTGGCAGCAGCTTCTATTTTTGAGAAGTGTTTGATGGCAGATGTAAGTATTTCCAAAGGTGGCCACGAGCTAGTTCCCTAGAGCATACTCAGGGACTTTATTAATTAGCTTCGTAATTTTTAATAATGGCTAAGGTTAACCTTCTCCAGAGACTGAGGGATTCTGAAATGAACTGGTTTTAAAGCCAGCCTTGGGACCTGTCCCGTGCCTGTGAGTGCTCGCACGCCGCTGCTGGGGCGATGCTCTCCGTGCTCTGCTCCCTGAGTCAGTTTGCAAAGAGCGCTGCGGGTTCTGCTGGGCTTTGTTCTCGCTGTGCAGCTGGGGAACTTGTGAACTCTGTCCATTTATTTTTTTGTGGTCAAATCTCCCTGTTTAGTGCCGAGTGACTGCTCCTAGATGAAGTCAGGCTGGAAACAAACCGTTGTAGTTCAGCTGGCTTCCTCCTGCTGCCCCGGAAGCTCTCGCTGGATAATTTGGGGGCATTCTTCAGCTTTTTAGCAGAAAAAGGGAACCTTTTCTTGACCCAGCTTTTCAAGTCAGCCCTTGTTTCTTTTTTACCAGCCAGAGTGTTGTTGCTGGCACTTCAGCCTTGCTGCAAATGCAGCATGTGTGGGCTTTATGCTAACACAGTTTATTTAAGAGGTTGATACAACTCTATGAAAGTCTCTGCTACAGAAATACGTAATAGATATTTGGCAGTCTGACTCAACCATTTGTCCTGTTTTCTTCCAGCAGATGATTTGAGATCATTGATAGGACCAGCTTTACCCAGGGCATGCTGCTAAATAGACATCAGTTGAGTATTTATTTCATCTTGGAAGGTGTTGAGCTTTGTTCCTGCATGATATCTGTGGCTTCTGGTCCCCTTGACTTTAGGGGCTTCTGTTCAGTCGCTTCTTTGGGCATCTCATGCCAGAGCTGTTCAGACCTCAGGTACCCCAGGGTGGCTGTAATGTCACCGTGTCTGTGTCAGTAGCTGAACTGAGCCCTAAGGAATCCAAACGTGCAGTGGATGCTCACATCTCTGGTGGTATTGCGTTAGGAGAAAGGCTGTGGCTGCAGAAATGGCACGCTCTGCAATACTCAACCAGACTGGGGTATTTAACCACGCATTTGTGTGTGTTTGAACAACTGGATGGGATCTAGCCAAGGGAAGGGTAGGCAGGGAACTAGGAGGTCGCTCTTTAATTATAAATCCGGAGTTGTTCACATGACAGTGGCCTGACAGTGATCAGTGAAAAGCCTCTCTGATGGCACGGCTGCATCTTGCTACGGGTTTGGGGGGATCCGTGTTAACTCAGCTTCTGTTGTATAAATAAGAAGCTGCCGGTTGCCCTTCGCTAAGAGAGGTGAAAAAGCTTCAAATTGGCTGTCTCACAGCATTTTAAATTAGCTTCTGTGCTCTTACTCTTGCACAAGACCTCAGCTGATTTAGTAAGGATCGTTTTTAAAAAGAATACTATTGACTTTGAAATTCAGCAGCTTCAAGAAACGAGAATAGCTTGACATCCAGTTCTTGGTCTGCCTTCCTGTAGGGAATTTGGGATCACTCACTAGTGGTGTTTGTTACTGTGCAGAAGATTTCTATAAAAGCATAGCAAACGATGGAAAATAATGAAGTTGCTCAGACAAAAAGCAACACCTAGCCAAGAGTTAGAAAATGGAGAAGGGGAGAGAAGTTCTGCAAATTTTTAAGCATGCACTTTACAGCTATTAGCAAAATGTTGAGGCTTGCAGGGTGACAGAAACTCTAATCCTTGTCCAGCTTGGGGTGTCAGTGCTTTCTTGATATTGATGGCTGTGGCGTGCTCACGCTCCTGATACAAACACTTCCCAGGCATTGCCTGTGCAGTCAGGTATGTTGGCATAAAATCGTGTGCAGCAAGCAGTTATTACCTTGGAATCACTTTCAAGGTTTGCAAGATGTGTTTTCAGGGTGTAGTCTGTGTGAAGAGGAGTCTGTGTGAAATGTTCCCTGGTTAGTAAAAGTGTTGTGAATGTTAGATGCACGCCTTATGCTAATAATCCTATCTCGTACAACAAAAGAAGCTGCTCTGATGTTCCCAGTGTTAAATGCAGACAGACAGCTCCAGTCCCTGTCCATAACGCAGACTGAATCTCGTTTATCGTTGCATCAGTCTGCAGAAAGGAGGTTTCTAAGAGCAGAATTGTTTGCGTGACATGGAGTGACTCCCATTGTATGGAACAGAATAATGCTCAAAATTTTCTCTCTTCTCCCTTAGCCTTTTGATGACAGATAGTTGGCAGCGGATCAAAGCACAAACAGGATTAATGTTTTGCATATTCTGTCCTACACGGCCTGAAAGGAGCAGAGATGGAATTTTTTCATCTTCCACTTTAAACTGCATTTAATATGTGGCCTAGTTTAGAGCTATGCGACTCATTCCTTCCGTTTCCCCCGAGGCCTGTGTTTCTGGTCAAGGAAAGCAGGGCACGACTCCCTCTGGAGCCTTTCGGTGCTGCTCAGCTCCCTCCTCCGTGCAGGCCGGGGCCGGAGGCTGCTGTGGGGCCAGAGCAGTCCCACATCGGGGGCTCCACATTCCTGCATGGATGCTGTAATCTCCTTCACCCTTCATTATGGTGTGGGTGCTGCAGGCTGTGGGCAGCCCAGGTTGGGAGAGGAGCTGAGGCTCTCGCCGCTGCCACAGGTCACGGGCTATAGGGTCTGGGGTTGCTGTCCAAGCATAGGATCATAATGATTCTTTAATCATTAAGGCTGGAAAAGAGCTCCAAGATCATCTGGGCCAACCATCACCGGTATCACTCACTAAACCCTGTCCCCAAGCACCACGTCCAACCTCTCCTTGAACACCCCAGGGACGGTGACTCCACCACCTCCCCGGGCAACCCGTCCCAGTGCCTGACTGCTCCTTCTGACAACAAATGTCTCCTCATTTCCAACCTGAACCTCCCCTGGCACAACTTGAGGCCATTCCCTCTGATCCTATCACTAGTTATGTGTGAGAAGAGGCCAACCCCAGCTCCCCACAACCAGCAAGCTGCTCCTCAGAGCTGTCCCCACAAAGGGGCACCCGCAGGCCATGATCCACCGCAGGCCGTGATCCACCGCAGGCCATGATCCATGCCTTGGTGCAGCAGGGCACTGGCAGCAACGTGGCCTTCTGACACGGCCGAGTGACCGGGAGCGTGTTGTTTTAGCAGACACGTCAGTCGGAGCCGCTGCCTCCAGGAAAGGCTGCGCTCGGCCATGGCTTGGCATCGCCTGCCCTGTCCTGCCTCCCCCTCTAGTGTTGCGGCTCGTCGCTGCAGCTCCACCTCGCCGGACAGTTTGGTCTTCATGTCTCTTGCAGTTGCAGGACTGCAGGGTGAGTGGGGCTTAGCACAGAGCTGCCGGCCAGCTGTGTGGTTATGGGGTGCTGGTGTGGGATGGGAGAAGTAGCAGCAGTTGGGTATGTGCAGTACGGGAGCACTGGAAGCGTCTTCTTGCATCCCCAAAGCCTTCTGTCCACGAGATGTTACGGGTGCAAAGGAGGCAGTCAGTGGGGTAAGGTGATCACAGCGATGTGTTAGCATTCAGCTACCCAAATCTCAGCACCCTGTAAATAGCAGGACACAAGGGGGATGCAGCAAAGAAGCATTTTACACACTGGGATGGCTGTCGTTGCTGAGGAGGAGCTCAGAAGCGCCTCGTGACATCCTCAAAGTGAAGGTTAGTTCTGCTCCAGATAGCATCCCAGGCGATGCATCTCTTGCTCGAATCACACTTGTCTACAGCCAGCCAGCTCTATTCTGCATAGATGTGCTCCTGACACAAATCTGCTACATTTATGTCTAATATTAAAGAAATCCTGTAAGAGCTTCAGCAGAGACAGATGGTGGTTGACTGGGCTGTGTCTAGCCTCCTCCACATCAAGCTCTTGAGGGCTGAATTTTGAGTGGAGCCACGTTAACGAGCTGCATATTTCAGGCTCTTCTCCTGTCATTTGTGGGACTTCTGGTTATGGCGTGCCAGGCTTGCCAGTTGCTGTGACCTGATTTTTTTTTGGCATGTGGAAATGGCCATTCGTTATCATTACCATACTGAAAATGTTTGCATAGCTGGGCTTCCTGAACAGCACGGTAGAGATTGCAAGTGCTCTTTCAATTGTTTTTGTTCTCTAGACAAATACGTGCTCTTGAGCTGTTTTGGCTTACTCAAAAAATAAAAAATAAAAAAAAAGTCTTCAGCTATCCTGCATGTATGAGAGCTCTTCCCCCTGCTCTGACCTCTTCCCTTGTCTGTGTCTCCATGTCCTCTTCATGCCCCTCATCAACTTTTTCACCAGCCCATGGGGAATTCATCAGAGTCTATGCTCTGGCAGGATCTGAGAAGTTCCAGCAGTAGCACACACCCACAGCTAGTGGTGCTTTCGGAAGGACTTCAGATAGCTAACAAATTTGTTCAGAGGAATTTAACTGTGTGGCTGGCAGCAGCTCTCAGTTTCTTGTCTTGCTGATCTTGTCTGGGACACTTGGCACGCCAAGGCCCCCAGGTGATGCGGCCTCCTGGATGCAGGGTGTGTGGTTCCAGTGTCTGCCTTACGCTTGAGTTTGTCCACCACATCTGATACTGCCATCCTCGTGCTGTGAGGTCGCTGCATCAAGTTGTGCCACCCCAAGTAACGGTGTGGGGCTGGAAACTGGTCAAAAGAATCACAAAATATCCCAAGTTGGAAGGGACCCACGAGGATCATCGAGTCCAGCTCCTGGAGCTGGTCAAAGTCTGTGAAGATAGCTGTGGTGCTGCTGTCTTTGTCAGCTCGTGGGGCTCTCCTGCTGATGGCACTTGAGTGACTGGTCTTCTGCAAATGCGAATCCTTATCCTGCAAATCTTGTGTGCAACTTTTGGTTTTGTTTTGCTTTTAACATGCTGCAAGGGCTTCTAATAAGGAGCCTTCCCAACAGAGCCTCGCAAGCTGTGTAAGTTCTTGCAAGACTCAGCAGTGAGGAGTGTGGAGGACGCTCCACATCCCTCCATTTCTGCAGGCAGGTCTCCAGAAGCTAGTGCAGAGTCTGCCCAAGGTAATCCAGACCTTTGTTTTCAAACTGGGACCTTTGTTTTCAAACCCAGATATCAGCATACAGATAGTTGTCTGCTCTGGCACAGCCCGAGGTGAGTTTAGCTCTGCACATTGTTCCAGTTTGCTATAACTGCTGTGTGGCACCGAGGAGGTGGCCTCTGTGGCTTCTGTGACGATGCTGGCTGCCTGACCGAGCGTGTGGTCTCAGCCATCAGAGCTGCCCTTTTCACCATCGGATTTTCCGCTCCAAACCACTGGGAAGCGCCTGCACTTTCCGGTGCTGGGGTGAGAAATAAAATATGCACTCTCCTGGGAAGTGCTGGTGGTTCGGATAACAAATTTAGGGGAAGAGGGCAAGGAAAGGAGGTATGTGAAGTATTTAGGACTGACTTAGACTTTCTTTGCTTGCTCTAGAAATGCAAATACTTGCTGCTTTCGTGCTAGTTAAGCACGAGCCAACTTCTTAGAAGTGCTCGATACCTTGCTTCTGCAAATTTAACATGCTGCTGTTACCACCTGTGAAGACAAAATGCACCAAAGCGCAGAGAGAGTAGCATGGTCCATGGGATAACCACTGCCCCTGAGGTGTTAAGCAAGCAGTTGAAGTGCACAGAGACTCTGGCTGCCCTGGGAGCACAGATTGCCAGGACAGCTGTCCAGTGTCTGGAGCCGTGGACAACAGTCAGGCAGATAGGTCTTGAGCCAGTGTGGTTATTGCAAAAGCTTGAATAATGGAAAGTGACTTTATGCCATTGGATTTCTTCTTTCGCAAGGCCAGCCTCGGGTCTGGAGCCCAGAGAGCATCCAGAAGTGTCCTGCCAGCCCCTGAACGCAGCTGGAGGGATGCTGACATCCCATCACAGCAAGGAGGGCTTGGCTTCCTGCAGTGCAACTCTGCTCCCCGGGTGGCTGCTCTTCACCCGTGCTTTTGCACCTTTCTGAATGACGCTATGGCTTGTTTTGTGTTGTCTGTGGAAGGCATTGGGGCTCCCATTTTCAGAGACGGGCATGCCAGCTTCCTTATCGAGCTGCTGAAATGCTGAGCTAATTCTAAGGTATGATGAGTAAAAGGTATTTGTGCCAGCTCCTGCTTGTTGTCGATGGTCTGCGGGTTTTAGCTTGAGTTTGTGGTTGCAGGTGGTTCCCAGTGAACTCCTTCATGGTTTTGTTCTAGTTCTGTTCTTCGAAATAGAAGAATAGACTCAACACAAGCTTTGCAAACAATAGAAGAACAGAGGAACTCAATTCAAGCTTTGCATGCAGTAAGCACAAGAATGTACCTGAAAAGATTTCCAGGCAAAAGCATCTGTTCGTACAGTTCTCTTACAGAAACTTAACTTACTCCACTCCTCCCCTTTTCTGAGCCTGATGCTTAAACCTGTTAGTTCCTGTGTGTTTTGGTAAGGTGTCTGTTCCGGAGTCGCTCCCTCTCCTGTTGTTTCACCGGCTCTCCTGCCCGGGCAGCTGCATGCCCACACTGGTAGGGATGAGCGAGAGGCCTGGGATGTGCAGCTCCTCGTCTTCTTCTCCGCTGACCCCTTGGAGAGCAGATGTTTCCCTTAGCCCAGATCCCTTCCATGCCTTCTCTCTGTCTCCATCCGCGTGCCGTGGTCTGTAAAACAGAAAGCAGCTTGTGCATCTGCTGCATTGCTGTCCCGAAGAAAGGTGAAGGGGAAGAAAATGCTGCTGCCCTTGGAGGGGACCGTGCGGTCCCACCTGGCTTGTCCATGGCTGGCGTGGGTAGCACCCCTGTGGGCAGAATGCCTGAGGGCTCCTGCACCCACCTGCTTGTGTCCAGCCAGACACAAAATCATCCTTTTGCTTCCTTTGGCTCCCTGTGCCGACCTCTGGTTTTCTTGGGATGCCCCTGCACAACCGAATGCTTGGAATGCTTTAAAATATGTTCTTTTCCGCAGGCCCACATAAACACAGTAAGGTTTCACTGATTTAAAGCAGATCCTGTACTCCATCTTCAGCCAGTGCCTGGCAACAGATACTTAAATGCCCTGTGACAAGGAATTAATTGCTGAGATCTCTCTGCTGAGGTCTTGCTTTGGGCTTTAGGAGGTATGCCTAGTGAAATTCCCCAGTGCACTGGAGGTTGTGTGTATTAATCTTGCATCTAAAGCAGCGTCGTATTTCATGTTGCCACTTCCTAGCCTATCTGTGCTCCCCAGCTCCTAGCTGGCAGCTTTATTACTTTCTGGTTTTGTGGGCTCTTAAACTTGATTGCTGACACCAGAATACGAATTAATACGATATATATGCAGATAATTAAAAAACATAATGTTTTTGCCCAGAATTAAGCCACGTGTTTGGCTCTTGGCCTGCCATGTTTGGCAGGGGTCATTGGAAGGAAATGCGAACGCCTGCTAAATCCTGCAGTGGCAAAAATTCTTGTAGGTCGACTTTTAAAAGGGTCGTGAGTGAACATCAAGTGACAACCGAGCAGAAAATGAGTTCCTGGGTAGTGACAGCTACGTGCAGAAGCAGTGCGGATTTCCTTTGCCTTCTGCAGTCAAACCAGTGAAATGCAAGTCTTTGGATTCTGCCTACATAGCATATTAACCCTTTTTTTTTTTTCCTCTTCTATGTGTGCAGGAGGCAGACAGCGGGGAAGAAGAATGCCGGTCCCAGCCCAGAAGGTAAGATTCTCACTTGGGGCTTGTGGGAGTCTTCGAGGATGCTCTTCTTCGTGAAGTGTTCCCCGGTGTTTTAGTTTATTTTGGTTTTGTTCTGCATGTTTTATTCTGGATTTTTTTTTACCAGCATAAACACAGATAACTTTCTGTCTATTGTTAATCTTGTGTAACTGTCTCATGGGTACCTTACTAAAAAAATATATATATATATATTTACATTTAACTGTGACCTAAATGATGCCCTCAGTTATGGGGCTACTGCAGCGGGAAATGGGGAAAAAATGATGACACACTAAAAACTATACATGGGGAACAGTTCACAAAGATAACCAACGAGTATATTCTCCAAATTGCTGTTTGCATCCGAGGGATGGATGATGTGTTGCCTATAGCCAATTCTGAATAAGACGGTGATGCTGCACTTGATGTTTGTGGAGACCTTGAATTTTGGGACCAAATCCTGGTTTTATTCTCCTTATCTCCCGCTGACGTTGTGTGCTGTATCTTAGGGTTTGGCCCAACATCAGAATACTCTGAGAAGAATGGCCACATTCATAAACACTCTGCTCTCTGGTTTTAAGAAGTCCCTGTAGCCCTCACGAGCTGAGCTGGGTTCTGTGAATTAACGGGAGTATCACGGGAGGTGCTGCAGCACCGAGGCATCCCCAGCTGTGTTCCTTCACCTCCTGGTTATGCCCCTGCTTATGTCTTTGGGATTTGTGAAAAGCTGCAGTTCTGGAAGTTAAAGTACAGGCTCACTCTGTGCTGTAAGGGCTCCTGCTGCCTAAATAAGCATATTGGATAGGTGTGGAGGTGTTTGCTGCTGATGGAGGGGGTCAAGCATCTGCTCCACAGGCAGGAGAACGCTGCGGTGGACAGAAATTGCTACTCTTTTTGTTTTAATTGGGATTGTTTTGTATGGAGATGTGCATTCTTGTACGTGCCAGTTTCAGTTGCTTCAGGAAGAACGTGTTTTGATTAAATGCTTATATCTGAAACCCAAACAAATACTGGAAGTCATCTGATCGAATGGTGACAAGTATTAATGGTGACAGGTATCAGTGGTGTTTTTGTAATGTAGTCGTAGTCTCAACAGTAGACCTCTTGAAAGCTTTTTCTCCTACCCTTTCAGCCATCAAAAGAATTATTTCATCTAAACTTAAAATAAGCAACCTCAGTATATAACTGGGTAACTTGTCCAGCAGCGGGAGCACTTTCATGGCTTAAAATGTTGCAGCCAAACCTTCTGAAAGGAGTGAGATTCCCTCCAGGGGGAGTAAAGGAGAAGTGAAGGTGAAGCAGTTCTCCTTCGTGAGCTCTTTGGCTGTTACAGTTCTTTGCTTAATGCCATTTGCACGGGTAGGTAACTACAGAAGCTGTCATTTTTAGTATTTAA